>NC_138522.1:57047428-58462223 GCF_000230855.2 Cajanus cajan | reverse complement strand
GTGGATTACATTCTTGGAAGCAATCCAGAGAATATGTCATACATGGTTAGATACGGAGGAAAATATCCTGAAAGAATACATCATCGTGCGTCGTCATTGCCATCCGTAGATGAGTACCGTGGCCACATTGGTTGCAAAGAAGGATACTTTTATTTTCAAACCCAGAATCCAAACCCCAACTTGCTTTTAGGAACTCTTAAACACTTAGGGTGCGGGAAAGGGGGGTGTGGGGTGCGGGGTATGGGGGTGCGGGGAAGAGGGTATAAATTTAGGAATTTCATTTTTTTTAAGAGTAATTTAGACATTTTATATATATTTTTTAAAAAAGGGAGTGTGCTTATACGAGAATGGAGGTGTGTTTATCATCTGCCTTACTTAGGTTTCATGTTGGGATTAATCTGGCCATTAATAGACCATAGAGTCTCTAATGGATTCAAAAACTTTCATTCACCACGGATTTAACACTTTCTTTTAATTTGCTTGGTGAGGATTAAATGACTTTACATAATATTGAATGCGTTAATTAATTGGTGAATGATTGTTTTAATATTACTCAGTAGTTTTGAGATTAAATTTTACTAGTAACATTAAATGAGTAAGAGTTTTTTTGCCCCTCTATTTATGATAAATTAATTTGACTTAAGTAAGATTACAATCTCTTATAAGAAAAAAAAATTATGTAATTTTGATAGTCTTTATTATTAGCTTTGGGATATCACATAGATGATATTTATAGAGAAAAAAAAATTATCTTATATTAAAAAAGCAATGAAATTCTCCCCTTCTCATTCTCTCAATTAAAAAAGACAATGGAGTACTTATTATTATAAAAAATATATTTTATTATAAACTATATTTATAGTTATATTAAAATAAATATTTATCTGTTTTTTTATAAATCGTACGTACAAACAAAAATACTACTTAAATATTAAAAGTTTTTTATATTAGCAAAGAACAAAATACTTGTAAGATTTATCTAGGGATAGTGATATTTTATAAATAATAAATAATAACGTAGCAATAAATTGAATGAAAACTTTGATATATCTATTTAAAACTTGCTAAAATTCTATTATTAGTCTAATGTAATAAGATACATTTTTTAAAAATTTCATGTTAATTTTATGCAAAAATATATTTACGTCCTAAAATATTCACATAAATAATAGTCTTATATATTGTTTTACGTTGAATCGCTAAATCGTAGAATTTACTTGGTTACGTCGGATTATAATTAGATTTTGGTTTACATGTCCTAGTTTGAATGAATATAAATATTAAAAGATGTATGTATAATATTGTATATTTTTATTAATTATTATGTTTTTATTAATAATTTTGAGGTTTGATGTTGAGAAAATTTTGAAGTTAAGGATTTCTTATTCTTCAAGGGATTGATATCTCATTTAGTTATTGACCTAATAAATATAAAAATGTTATGTCAATTTGATAGTATCAAATTATTTAAATTATTTATCTTATTGTAAAAGATTTCTATAGATGAATATGTGATGACACATTAATTGAGGTGTATACATATGATATAGCGTGATTTGGTATATTCATACACTTAGGTGATTACCTTCTTGAATGACATGGTTGTGGCCAGGAACGAATTTGAAAATTTTAAATAATTGGAGCAATATTTATATATAATTTTGTAGTAATAGACATATAATTTTTCATTTTTTGGAATAAAAATATACATTTTAATTGTTCTCTACGAGATTCCGTATTATAAAAATACTAAATGATTTTTTATTTTTGACATCTTCGAAATTATTTTTATTTATATAAGTAATAAAACAATCATTCAACCGTTTATTTCTCATATTAAAACTTTGCCTTTTTTATAAAAAAAAAAAACATAATATGAACTTGAATAAACCATCATCTTTTGGCTAAGTTTATTTAATTATAATTAACCTGACACACCACGTAGACATACATAAGAGTTTGTTAATGCACAACTACTTATTTTTTTTTTAAAGGAGTAAGTTAACATGTTACATTTAGGTACATTTTAAGAAATATTACGGTTATAACTTGTTAATATACTCTTTTTAAAAAAAATAATAAGATGTATTTTAGTAGACCCCACATACATTTGATAACTTAAATCCATTTATTTTTAAGAAAAATTAAGTTATCAAGCTACAATCAAATGTATTTTTTAAAAGAAAAATATACTTCAAAAATAATATATTGATTTTAACTTTTTTTTACAACATAAAACACAAAAGGTAATAAAATACTTAGTTGCTAACATAATAAATAATATATTTTATTATAATATATATTGAGAAAATAATTGACATAAAATACATAGCGGGGGCATTTGCCCCCACTTTTACTAACCTAGATCCGTCATTGCTTGTGGTATAAGTTTGATGTGTCTAAGTTATTTTACTTTCAAACATGGTGATGTTCTTATTGAGTTGTGTGGTGTTGTATTTTATAAGATAATGTGTTGCATGAATTACATGTTGGAGCTTATCATATTTATATTAAATTATTTTTTTATATATATATATATATATATATATATATATATATATCATTTTTTTAATGCTATACATGGTGCAACACAGTTAGTAAGTGTATGTCTAATTTTCCCCCACTATATTTAACTTTGTTTTAGAAAAAAATTATTTGTAAAATAAGTTTGTTGTTTGAAAAACTACATGAAATTTATACACAATTTTTTTTCTTTTGAAAATAAGTTATTTTAATAATATGAAGATTTAAATTTTTTTATTATTTTTTAACAATTTTTTTTCTTATAAAGTTAATTTAGTACATAAAATAGGTTTTTTTTTCCATATCTAAACAAAATATAATACTTTAAATTCACTTCTCAGTAAACTTTCTCAAATAAAAATGTATTATGATTGTAGTCGACTATAATAACAATTGAGTATTGAAATATTATAATTTTTGTGACATTTTCAAATATACCTCAAGTATTTGTTATGAGTGTTTACATAATGGTTTGATTGAGTTTTTTTACTTAAAAGTCACTCAAATCAAACATTTTTTTTTTTGGTTTAGTTTGATTTGATTTTTGTAGTTTTAAAAAACTTGTTATTTAAAAATTAGTTAAAAATAGATTAAATTATACTTTTAGTTCTTTTATCTTAATTTTCAAATTTATTTTAATCTTTTTATAAATGTTCATTTTGGTAATTTACCTTTTAAATTTAGGTCAATTTAATATTTTTGAAATCTTTTTTTTATTAATTCAAAACTTAAAACTTGTCTCATACAATTTAATTATATGAAAATTATTAAATATAATCAAAATTTAAACCAAAACTGTTATAAACATGATGAATCAAAAATTTCAAAAAATTTATTTATATGCTATTTTCAAGTTGTTTATGAAATATATTTTGTCAAATGAATTTTACTGTATTTATAATTTTTTTGAATTTAAATGTCAATTGCATTTCATAATTTTTATAAGTTTTACGTTTTAAATCAGTCAAAAAATTGATTCACAATCATGTTTTAAATTTAAACTAGTTATTATTTTAAAATGACTATATCATTCAAATATAACATATAAAGGATCAAAATAAATATTTTAATAGATAAAAAATCATAATAAATATAAAAATACTAGAAAAAGGACAAAAATATAATTTAACCTTAAAATTATATAATATAATGTTATTTGTTTAAGACTTAGACATTAAAATAAAACTATACTGAAATAGTACCAATTATTTCTTATTAAATTTTTTTATACAATTTTACTTATTGTATTAAATATTTTAAAATAAACTATTTTTTCAAGTTAAATAAAATTGAAATGTAAAAAATAAATTTTTATTTTAATAATCAAATTTTAACTAAAAAAAAGTTATTTTTTTGTGTCTATAATTTAGAAAATGTGTAATTTTGGTTTACAAATTTTTTTATTATAAATTTGGTCCCTTTAATTTTAAAAATTAAGTAATGTTGTCCACTCATTAACATGTTATTCCAAAATTAAACAAAAAATGCAAATATATCCATGAATGACATTGTCTAATAGTACTTAGTTATGTTGGCTTTCATGTAAAAAAAATAACATTAGTTTTTTTATTACATATATGTTATATGTTATGTTTATTTTTATTGTAATTGAAAATTATAATCTATTAAAACATTATTTTAATGTTTTTATTTTCTTATGTGTCAATGTATAATTCATATATATGTTAATATTTTCTATTTAATTTTGAATAGTTAGTGAATCAAATTTGTTATAAAAAAAATTGAAAGTAAAATTACACATTTGCAAAACTAGCTTATTTCCTTTAAATAATAATTATTTATATTTTTTCCTTTTTTATATCTCATCTAATTAATGTAGCATTAAAAATATAGTTTTTGATATAGGGCGTTAAAATATGAATTCTTTTCAAACAATGTTTCATAAGGAGAAAAAAAAATGGCATTCGTCAAACTCTGTTGGGATAGGAAAATTGATAAAGGGGGAAAATATTTATCGTAATTTTTTTCCCTTTATTAAGTTAACCAAAAAAGTAGAGAAAAAGAAGAAAAATGTTAAATTTAAGAAATAAAATTCAAAATTATCTTTTAATTTGAATTCGATATATATATACATATATATATATATTGTCTTAATTAACTTAACAAACCATGAGTTTCTAACATAATAATTGTAAAATAAAACATAATAGTGCTTCTTACGAATTTGTTTTATTACATAAATCAAACCATATTTAAAGACATGCTTATTTTGAATTAGTGGTATCTGTCAATTAAAAATTAATTTTTTTTAAATATAAAAAATATTTGGTTTAAATGCATTTTTATCCCTTAATTTCAAATATAATAATTGTATAATTTTAGTCTCTTAAATTTTAATTAAATAATTTTAATCTCTTAAGTATTATAATTGTACAATTTTGGTATCTTAATTTTTAGTTGAACAATTTCTTAGCCCCTAAAATTTGATGTGTGATTTTAGTCTCTAAATATTACAAATATATAATTTTTTACCTATTTAAATTATATATATTAGTAATTTAATAATAATAAATATATTATTTAATAATAAATAAAAATTATAATATACGTAATTTAAATAGATCAAAATTCGTATAATTGTAATATTTAATAATTTTTTTTTTGTAAAAGTATGAAAGATTACATAGACGGTCGTAATAAAAATTAAATTCAGAATCTATACTTTTAACTATCTCAATCCCTCCTCACCTAACTACTAGACTAACCCTAATG
The DNA here is from genome assembly GCF_000230855.2 of Cajanus cajan. Lineage (NCBI taxonomy): Eukaryota > Viridiplantae > Streptophyta > Magnoliopsida > Fabales > Fabaceae > Cajanus > Cajanus cajan. The sequence goes on along the minus strand of NC_138522.1, from coordinate 58,456,967 downwards.
GTTGATAAATTAAAATTATAAAATTATAATATTTAAGAAATTAAAATCACTCAATTAAAATTCAAAAGATCAAAATCATACAATTTGTGATACTTACAAAATTAAATATTTGATTAAAATCTTAAAAAACAAAATTACATAATTATAGTATTAGAAGATAAAAACGTGATTTAGTCTATTTGTTTAACAACTCCATATCTTCCAAGGAATCTCACGAGGGATATGTGACATTTGTTATGCACAAAAATCTAAAATTAAATTTCTTATTATATATTTAAAAATATAAGATCTTCTATTAATTATCAATTTAATCAGGGAAAATCATAATGTTTATATATTTTGAAAACAAGGAATATTATTGTTTATTAAATATATATTTTATAGAATATAGTTAAAATAGTGGGCTAAACGACCACTGTAGCGCATTTTTAAAAACTTATTACCAAAATAATGCTGTTTTGAAACAATTTACACCTTTGGGGCTCTTTTATTGGGTGTCGCTATGGGCCATAGCGACACCCATGACACGTGGGGTTTTTTTTTTTTTTTTAGACTTGATTGGGTTGGACTAGTGTCGCTATAGGCTTGCCCAGTACGCCTAAGTGGCGCTGTGGCTCACAGCGCCCCATTTTTTTTTTTTTTTTTTTTTCGTTTTTCAATTATTTTTTACATTATTTTCTTAACAGGCGCTGTGGCCCAGTACGCCTAAGTGGCGTTGTGGCTCACAGCGCCCCATTTTTTTTTTTTTTTTTTTTTTTTTCGTTTTTCAATTATTTTTTACATTATTTTCTTAACAGGCGCTGTGGCCCAGTACGCCTGAGTGGCGCTGTGGCTCACAGCGCCCCATTTTTTTTTTTTTTTTTCGTTTTTCAATTATTTTTTACATTATTTTCTTAACAGGCGCTGTGGCCCAGTACGCCTAAGTGGCGCTGTGCCTCACAGCGCCCCATTTTTTTTTTTTTTCGTTTTTCAATTATTTTTTACATTATTTTCTTAACAGGCGCTGTGGCCCAGTACGCCTGAGTGGCGCTGTGGCTCACAGCGCCCCATTTTTTATTTTTTTTTCGTTTTTCAATTATTTTTTACATTATTTTCTTAACAGGCGCTGTGGCCCAGTACGCCTGAATGGCGCTGTGGCTCACAGCGCCCCATTTTTTTTTATTTATAATTATTTTCTACATTAAATAAAATTAAGACAGAATTAAATTAAATTAAATTAATTAAAAATTTAAATAAACTTATTTTCTAATTAAATAAAATTAAAACAGAATTAAATTAAATAAATTAGAAAATTTAAATAAACTTTTTTCTAATTAAATAAAATTAAAACAGAATTAAATTAAATAAATTCAAAATTTAAATAAACTTATTTTTTTTAATTAAATAAAATTAAAACAGAATTAAAATAAATAAATTCAATATTTAAGCAGAAATAAATTAAACGTATTTCAAATATAAATCAATTTTTTTTTAATTAACACGTGTCAGCCTCTGTGTGGTCACGCAGGCGGTCAATTAATGAGGCGCTATGAGTTGCAACGCCTCAAATTAGCTGTGGACACGTGTCAGCCTCTGTGTGGTCACGCAGGCGGTCAATTAATGAGGCGCTATGAGTTGCAACGCCTCAAATTAGCTGTGGACACGTGTCAGCCTCTGTGTGGTCACGCAGGCGGTCAATTAATGAGGCGCTATGAGTTGCAACGCCTCAAATTAGCTGTGGACATGTGTCAGCCTCTGTGTGGTGACGCTCTGGGTCATAGCGCCTCAATTTATATATATATTTTTTCGTTTTTAATTATTTCTCACATTATATTAGTTAAGTTTTAAAATTTATTTTTTTAAAATTTCAATTATTATTTTGCCTTTTATCATAAATTTTTTTATAATTTATTTTTAAAATTTTATATTTAAAAAGAACTTTTACATATAATTTCAAACTTCTCTCAGTCACGAAAACGGCCCAGTGTTTAATTTTTTCTTACTTAAGTTTTAACATTTTTTTTTTAAAATTTCATTTCTTATTTTTCCTTTTATCACAATTTTTTTTATAATTTATTTTAAAATTTTTATATTTTTAATACAGGCGCTGTGGCCCATAGCGCCTGAGTGGAGCTATGGGCCATAGCGCCCCAAATAATTTATTTATTTTTTTAAAATTATTTTTTACATTTTATTACTTATTTTTTAAAATTAACATTTTTTTCTTATTTCAATCTTTTTTTCCCTTTTACCTGTTATTTTTTTATAAATTTGTAAAAAAAAATTAAAATTTAAAAATATAAGATATATTTTAAAAATATTAGATATATTTTTAACACAGGCGCTGTGGCCCATAGCGCCTGAGTGGAGCTATGGGCCATAGCGCCCCAAATAAATTTTTTTTTTCGTTTTTTAATTATTTTTTTTTCGTTTTTAGCCGATTTGAGTCGCTATAGGCTATAGCGACTCTTTGAAGGTCTCCACCAGCTACAACGACTCTATCAATATGGCGTTCATAGCTCATATTCAGACCAAAAAATGCCACGTGTCATGGGTGTCGCTATGGGCCATAGCGACACCCAATAAAAGAATCCCAAAGGTGTAAAATGTTTCAAAACAGCCCCATTTTGGTAATAAGTTTCTAATAGTACCCCACAATGGTCGTTTAGCCTAAAATAGTGTTATTAAAATTGACTTTAAAGGTAAGTAGTATTTAAATTTCTGAAAATGGGCACGACTGGTGATATGTCCTATAATTGGTTACTTAATTGGTAGACCAGAAAGAGATGGCTCACTACCAAGTCAGAGAGACAAGAATGTATAAGAAAATAAAAATAAAAATAAAAAACAGTAACAAAATGACAAAATAGTTGTGGTCCCCACAATGAATGCTGCACGCTGCGTGGGTTCACATCGTTGAAAGTATCGCGATAAAATCCGAGATGGCGAGAAGATATATTAAAAAGAGTTAATAATAAATTGCATTATTATCGCTTGAAAGGGAAAGCGACAGTACATAGAAGATGGGCCCGAGTGGACGTGTGTTGCGAATATTCACCAAATTTGAATTAGTAGTTTCGAATCCGCGACACTCTCCTTCATTGCCTTATCATTCACGAAATGATAGCCTATCGTAATAAGCAGTCGTACTTATCAAATAACTAGATGTACTTATGTCTGATGGGTCAGTAGAAAAAGATAGACGCCTCTGTACAACTCATCGAAGATAGCGAGACCGACTCTCTCTCTCTCTCTCTCTCCTCCTCTTATCCGCAGTCTTTCAAACCCTAGAAATTCTCGAACGGAGCTTCTGTAATCCTAAAGAGGCTCTAGATTTTGGAAGAATTTGAGGTTGCGGACACTCTCTGGGTTCGGATTTCGCGTTGAGGTTGCCTGCTTCATTCCTGATTTCTCTCTGTTTATGGGAATTTAAGTTATGTGCTGTTTTCTCTCGGCCTGATTTTGTTTTTTTGTGTTTTTTTTCTTTGGCGTGTTTGTGTTTGAAGATCGGTGTTCCAAGATCGAGATTATTGGTGTGTTTCAGATTTGAGAAGCAGCTATGACTTCTTTGAGTCGAGAATTAGTGTTTCTGATACTCCAATTTTTGGAGGAAGAAAAGTTCAAGGAGTCTGTGCACAGGTAAGCAAGTCTCCTTGGCCCCTCTTTTTCATCTGATTTTGTTTAGCTTTAGCTAATATCTGTCGCCTCTTTTCTCTGTGCAAGTTTTATGTGTGACTGAAAATAAAATTAAAGGCTAGGAGCCAGCAATTCTTGCTACGAAAGGGAGGGAAATTTTTTAAATGTTAAATTTTTACAATTATTATTATTGTTAGTGGGTAGACTGCTTGTTGAAATTGCAAGTGTCATTATGAATTAGCTGTCTGTTTATGGAGAAAATATTTTATGGCTCGGGATCATCATACTGTGCTTTTGCCAATTTATGAGAAAAATTAAATAAAATTCGATTACGTGTTTCATAGAGATTGGTTTGGATCATAGACAAATGATGGTCCCAGCTCATAATAATTTCTTCTGTTTATCTTAGTTTTTTTTCAAATTAAAAAGGGACAGGTGGTTAAAAATTAACACTCTTCGCGAGTTAAGAGTGTGCTTGAATAACTGTTCTGACACGTTCCTTTGCACCTAAATGGAAAAGCTTCTCTCTTGATGGATTGAGTGCATGTGTGTTTTAACGTTTCTGAGAGGCAAACTTCCATTTATTTGAATGCACCTAGATACATGCTTTTCTGATTGAAATGTGCAAATGATAATATAAACACCCCCTGAATTCAACTGACGTTTGGTGTGTTGAGATGAGAAACCAAACACACACTAAGTGTTGTTCGGCTAAAGTTTAAATTGTGGTTGCAGTTTCATTGTGATCCTCGATACTGTATGAAATTGCCCACAAATGTGGCTGGTGCAGCTGCAGAGACCTCAAAACCTTGACATTGCACAGCCATAATCGCTGTTGTGGGCTGATTTTAAATCTTGCTTTTGGCTTATGCTATGATGTTTCTAGATGGGGCATTGTATTGGAAATGAGCTAAAAGAGTTAGAGAAATGAGATGAGGAGTGTTTTCAAATTTATGTCTTCAAGCTGATAGATATCCTTGTAATGATGTAATCCAAGAAGCTTATAATTTGAATGTGGATAGATGAATTGCAGAGTGAATAATCTAGTTGATGTTTGCATTATAAAAACCCTATTGTTTGTCAACTATCAAATTCTTTGTTAAGATTCAATCATCCTGCCAGAATGACAGGGCTAGTAAGTTTTGAATTGCAATTTGCAACTGCCATTGTGACTGCAATTTCAAAATTTTCCACAATTGTGGCTGCATAATTGTTGGTAGCATGATTATTTTTTTGCAATTCTCTATAACCATGACCACCACCACAATTACATTAAAAGGGGTAGAACAATGTATATTGCACTTCTTTTGTTGGCTGTTACTCTAGTTGGTTTTTTAAAGCAATGAATTACTTCAATATGAAAGCTAAACTTGTAAATATTTTAATGGTAATGTGAGAATTCCTTTCATGTAGAAAAAATGAAATGCATAATCTCGTCACTTAGAAATTGGAATTTAGATGATAACAAATTAATTAAAAACTCTTTCTCATCCTTTTATAAACATTTCGTATTTTTCATATTATCGTTGATGCTTATTTCTTTCTTAAATTCTTGTTTCTGGTGCAGGCTTGAGAAAGAATCTGGGTTTTTCTTCAATATGAAGTACTTTGAAGAAAAAGTACAGGCTGGTGAGTGGGATGAAGTTGAGAAGTACTTAACAGGGTTTACCAAAGTTGATGATAATAGATACTCCATGAAAATATTCTTTGAAATCAGGAAGCAGAAATATCTGGAAGCACTTGATAGGTATCTATTAATTTGAATCCCTATTGAATTTTTTTTAATTGTGTTTCTGCTTATGATGATACTTCACATGTTTTGTCTTTGGTGCTGTTAAATTTCAGGCAAGACAAGGCAAAGGCTGTTGAGATATTAGTGGGTGACTTGAAAGTTTTCTCCACCTTCAATGAGGAACTATACAAAGAAATCACACAGCTGTTAACTCTTAGTAATTTCAGGTAATACATTGAACATGTAGCCTAATAATGCACAGCACAGTTTTTAGTGCCGTATCCTGTCTGTTATGTTTATGAGGAAGACTGAAGTCCTATTTGATTTATGTCAAACATCAATATTCTTGAATCTTCATTAAAACTCACGAAAGAAGTAAAGGATAGATTGTGAAGAACAAAGTTTACCATACTGTGTCATGTTGCCTTTTATGATCAATAGACCTACCAGATTAATTAAATTTCAAGATAGTTTAGTTTTTCCTTTCCATTTCAAATGCCAGGGAGAATGAGCAGCTTTCTAAGTATGGTGACACCAAGACTGCTCGAGGGATCATGTTGATAGAGCTAAAAAAGCTTATAGAGGCAAATCCTCTTTTCCGTGATAAACTTATCTTTCCAACCCTTAGATCATCAAGATTGCGGACATTAATCAATCAAAGGTATAGACGCTATAGTTGAAGATAAATATGCAAGTTACTATTTATCATGCCAAAAAAAATGCAAGTTAAAGATTTCAACTGATTCTATTTCTCTTTCCTTAAAAGACTTTGCTATGTTTTTTAATTTTCTTTTTCATAGTTGATAGGACTTTTCTACATGGAAAATGCAAAGCAAATTGTGTGGCTGTTGCCTTATTGAGCATACGAGTATTATATCTCTTAGACCTTTGCATATGGTTTTAATTGATTATGCACTATTTATTATCTATTATTGATTGAATATATTTGATTTTTAGCTTGCTATGCCTTGCCTTTTTCTTTTATTAACTGATTTATGTCCCTAATCAATGCAGTTTAAACTGGCAACACCAGCTTTGCAAAAACCCTAGGCCAAACCCAGATATAAAGACTTTATTCACTGACCATGCATGTACACCTCCTAATGGTCCTCTAGCACCTACACCTGTCAATCTTCCAGTTGCTGCAGTTGCAAAGCCTGCTGCTTATACTTCAATTGGAGCCCATGGTGTATGATACCTTGCATTTCATAAAATGGATTCTATATGTTTTTAATTATTTAAAATCTAATTTATCATGTTGATTAATGGATATTGTTTTCATTTGTTTTGTATAGCCCTTTCCACCTGCCGCTGCAACTGCTAATGCTAATGCTTTGGCTGGTTGGATGGCCAATGCCTCGGCTTCATCATCTGTCCAAGCAGCTGTTGTCACAGCATCAACCATACCTGTCCCACAGAATCAAGGTTAAAAAATTTGGTTACCCATTGCCCACCCCCACTACGCCATCTATTTTAAAAAATCTTTGTTTACTTTATTTTTGCCAATAAATTCACCCTAAGTTTAATTAAATTTCACATGCTGCTCACACCCCAGAATTTTTCACTTGTTTAACTTCTCATTTGAAAATAATTACTGTAATTAGTATCCTGACAGCTGAAATTGTATTCACTTGGATAAACAAGCAGGACAATATGCTCTTAATTTTGCTTAGAATTTTGCATATTCAGTAATTTCACTGTGCAAGAGGTTTCATGAATTAAAATGCTCCTGCCCTTTTTTAAACAGTGTCTATCTTGAAGCATCCAAGAACACCTCCGGCAACTCCAGGCATAGTTGATTATCAGAATGCTGATCATGAGCAGTTAATGAAAAGACTCCGGCCTGCTCCTTCTGTTGAGGAGGTAATTTTGATGATTTATTGGTTTATTTAAATGTGATTTGGGTATTCTTGATGCCAATGATTTTTCTGCTTCTGAGCTGTATAGGGCTCCTCACTTTGTAATGGTTGGTGACTTGTGCCACTATGATTTGTATCTATTGTTTTAGGTTTCATATCCTGCTGCTAGACAAGCCTCTTGGTCGCTGGATGATCTACCAAGAACAGTGGCTATGACATTGCACCAAGGATCCTCTGTGACAAGCATGGACTTTCATCCTTCTCACCAAACCTTACTTCTTGGTATTTTCTATAATTTTTGCATTATGTGTAATATCTCGCTACTAATAGTGTAAAAAATATAACTACATATTTCCATTGAGCAGTTGGTTCTAATAATGGTGAAATTACACTCTGGGAACTTGGGTCGCGAGACAGGTTGGTCTCAAAGCCATTCAAGATATGGGATATCACAGCATGCTCATTACCATTTCAGGTTTTTAATTTTTTTTTTTTCAATGAATTTTTTATACTGTGCGGTATTTCTTTTTCTATAGTACTCCTAGTTATGGTCTAACCAGATAATTAGTGTATTACTATGATGGTGGCCATTGGTGCTTGAGAATTCACAACCTATGGAATTTTATAGTTGGTAATTTTCACAGGCAGCTATGGTCAAAGATGCACCTATTTCCGTCAGCCGTGTCACATGGAGCCTTGATGGAAATTTTGTGGGTATGTCATGTTTTTGAAACCATTTTGTAACTGAGTCTGTCAGAGTAAAATGTCTAATTGATTGCTTTAATGTAGGTGTTGCATTTACTAAACATTTGATTCACTTATATACCTACACCGGATCAAATGAGCTGGCTCAGCGTGTAGAGGTGAATATTATTCTTATCAGAAGTAACCAAAGTTGTAATTACAATTTGATTCACGTTTCCTTGCTGATGCAGGTTGATGCCCATATTGGTGGTGTTAATGACTTGGCATTTGCTCATCCGAATAAACAACTTTGTATTGTAACTTGTGGAGATGATAAATTGATAAAGGTGCATACATTCGTTGTAATTATCCATAAATGCTGTATCTATTTTGTCTAAAATAAGAAACTCTTAATAGGTGTGGGATTTAAATGGACGAAGACTATTTAACTTTGAGGGGCATGAGGCACCTGTTTATTCTATATGTCCTCATCACAAGGAGAGCATTCAGGTACAAAGATGATATGATATGTTTTCGTTATTAGTTTATTCTTTGGATTTTGTTAGAGTTCTAATTTAATAGATTATTGCTCTATAATTTTACCTATCTGCAGAGTGATTTGTTCTTTTAATTTACTGAACTATAAAAACAACATTTCTCATTTATTGTGATCATTAGAATATTTTGGGGATAATTGCTTCCTTCCTCTCTCCACATAGGATCCGTTTACATGGAATATGTATTTTTTTTTTTAATTTCTTGCAAGTTGCAGCTACATGTGCATACAATCCTTGAACTTCTTTCAGTGCTTTAGATCTGTCTTGTATGTCTATATTTATGATTGACTAATTCAATATGTTTTTAGCATTACAGCATGAGCATTATTGAACTGAAAATGCTATTACTGTTTTTTGTTGTTTTATCATGGGAACAAGTTGGGTCATAAAATTTTAATTAATGATAACTTCATTTTTTTTAATCTATGTAAGAAATCAATCATATCTCATATTCCACAATTGTAAGTCTCATAGTATGATCGATCAGTCATTTCTCATGAGTGCTGACATAAGTAACCTATTCTAGTGTGGTGCAATTGTCATTTACCACATCTCTTTGCATCCCTACCTTTGAATCCAGCCTTTTGTAGTCTAAATAAACATATACTTTGTTCTTTGGATCAACTACTAGCTTCTTGCCCACCACTATACCTACCTGAGCAGGCAGGACAATAGTATTGCCTATTCAATTGCTACTGTATCCTCCCACCTCTTGTACATTTTCCGATTTTCATTGACATTACCTCATGTGCCATGAACTAGTACCCTAAATAAGTCAATTTGGATACATGTCCTGGATAAAATTTTATTGTGCACGATCTTCTAGCATTTATGGTGTTACAGGCAGGAGTGGAATGGAAAATTAAAAAATGTGCAATATTTTGGTTTAGGAAATAATGAAGTGTTTTTTGGGAAAAAAGCATGTAAAAAATAGCATTAGTATTAAAAAAGATAGAAACTTCTGATCTTCCTGCTTTCCATCTTTCTAGAGCCAACTTCTATTCCATATTTTTTTCTTTCATTATTTATTAGGTTCTAGCAAAGCCCAAGAGTGTACATACTGTCTATGATTGTATTATTCTAGTAAACACTTCCTTCAATGTTACTAAAGGTTGTCATTGTAACTTCGCAGTTTGTATTTTCAACTGCCATTGATGGCAAAATAAAAGCCTGGTTGTACGATAATATGGGTTCTAGGGTTGACTATGATGCCCCAGGTCATTGGTGTACTACAATGCTCTACAGTGCTGATGGAAGTAGGTAAGAAGGATTTGGATGGGGATATGTATTAAGTTTCAGGTTCAATGGATAATGAAGATGTGTTAAATAAAATTTTATAAACATGTCTTCCTATTTATCCTCCTCCCTTATTTTTTATAGACTGTTTTCTTGTGGGACTAGTAAAGATGGAGAGTCTTTTCTAGTTGAATGGAATGAAAGTGAAGGAGCCATTAAGAGAACATACAATGGGTTCAGAAAGAAATCTACTGGTGTCGTGCAGTTTGACACAACCCAAAATCGCTTTTTGGCTGCTGGTGAGGATAGCCAAATCAAATTTTGGGACATGGACAATATTAATCCCCTAACAAGCACCGATGCAGATGGTGGACTACAGGTGGAGTTAACTGTTTTAAGTCTTCTGGAATATAGCTTACATTTTATGAAGACATTCCTTATATAATTGTATGAATCTCCATTCAGGCCCTTCCACACTTGAGATTCAACAAGGAAGGAAACCTTCTTGCTGTTACTACTGCGGACAATGGATTCAAAATTCTTGGCAATGCTACTGGTCTTAGATCCCTGAGAACAGTTGAAACTCCAGGATTTGAAGCACTGAGGCCACCACCCATTGAATCTGCTGCAATCAAGGTTGTGACTTATTTCTTCACATTTTCTTGGTTCTTGATATTCAAATCAAAATACATACTTATGCTATCCATTTGGTTTATGATATCTAGGTATCTGGCTCTTCTGCTGTTAATGTTAGTCCTGTCAACTGTAAAGTAGAAAGGAGCTCACCTGTCAGGCCTTCTCCAATTCTTGTATGAATATGTCCCTGTGAACTCATTTTGCCTGATTATGATGTTATGATGACTATGATATACTAGTCGTAGCTTAAAAATTAGAAATTAATACATTATGATAAGTGATAACTAATGTTTCATTTCTTTTAATATTTACACAAGCATGTCGGATCAGCGTGATATTTTCTTCTTCTGGCATGCTTAGTTGCACTATGCCATGCCCTTCCATACTGTGGAGGACTGACAATCTTTTGGATACTTTTATTACTACCTCCATCTCTTTATATAAAAATGTTTTTAGAAATTTGTTTGTCACATAAGACCCCTTTCAAATTGTTTCTTGCATTATTTTTTTTATAATAAAAAATACCCTTAAATTACTTGTAGTTTTTTAGGCAATAAACCATAAATGATGTAAATTAGTAAGATAAACTCTTTCTCTTGTGAGGATCGGAGAAGATGACTAACCACACATTACTTAATTAGGTGAAAAGTAAATAGATGAAATGCGTGAGGGGACATGTCGTAATAATTTTAAGGATAACTTTGAATAAATAATTCAAATTATTAACAAATTCAATGTCCTCAACTAAATTAACCAACTTTCTTAATTCTTGTAAATTAGTTAAAAGGGTATATATAAGGATGAAGGTAGTATAGGATGCCTGTATTTCTTTGTGAAATTATTTGGTTATTTTTTTTAAGTTACTTTATTGGTCATGAATTATGTATCACAACTCATTGATTGGTTTTGCCATTTTAAATGAAGAATGGAGTTGATCCCACAGTTCGAAATGTGGAGAAACCTAGAACTGCGGAAGATGGAATAGACAGGGCTAAACCATGGCAGCTGTCTGAAATTGTGGACCCTGTCCATTGTCGGTTAGTTACCATGCCTGACAGTACAGATTCTTCCAGCAAGGTTTGTTGAATGTAATTTATATGAAAATGAGATTTGCCATTTTATATTCCAATTTTTGTGTACTGTGAACTGCTTTAAATCTTAGAGTCCCACATAGGTCGTTCGACTATTATATACAAACTCTGGTGCTGGTCTTTTGGCACTTGGTTCAAATGGTGTTCAGAAGCTGTGGAAGTGGCCTCGTAGTGAACAAAATCTCAATGGGAAGGTAATGATAATCGCTCTCTAATCCTTAACTTTTCTTTATGCTTGTCATTACTTTTCCCTTTTCAATAGAGAACAGAATTCTGAAGTTTTACGATTATAGGCAACTGCCAGTGTTGTTCCACAGCATTGGCAACCCAACAGTGGTCTTCTTATGACTAATGATGTCTCGGGTGTCAACCTTGATGAAGCTGTTCCTTGCATTGCGCTTTCAAAGAATGACTCCTATGTTATGTCTGCCTGTGGTGGAAAGGTTTCGTTATTTAACATGATGACATTCAAGGTACATGTCCAGAGATACAACCATGATATTCCATTCAGCTGCTAAGTTTACTGTTTACTTATGGTTTATTTTCATATAGGTAATGACAACATTCATGCCTCCACCCCCTGCCTCTACCTTTCTGGCTTTCCACCCTCAAGATAACAACATCATAGCCATTGGGATGGAGGATTCAACAATTCACATTTATAATGTTAGAGTGGATGAGGTGACTACTATCTTTAACTGCTTTCTTTATTTTAAATTATTTTTAAATTACTATCTTTATGCTATTATTTTTTAATTAACACGTTTTTCTTGGTGGTACTCTTCTAGGTGAAATCTAAATTGAAGGGTCACCAAAAGCGAATTACTGGTTTAGCCTTTTCAACCAGTCTTAACATCCTGGTTTCATCTGGTGCTGATGCTCACGTATGTCTTTTAACTGTTCTCCTTTCATTTTATATTCAGGGTGATTTGGAAAACCTCTCGTGCATAATTTGTTTTCGAGATTTCTGTGTTATGTTATCCGTCTTTGGATTGTTTGTAATTACTTGGTTTCACCTTAGATTTGCTTCCCAGTGTAAAGGATAACAGGATAGCCTTGTTTGTATTTTCTGGATTCCTATGAAATTAGATCACATTTTACTTCATTGAAATTATTTTACCGGAAGGTGCCGATGCTTAATCTGTTGTTTAATATCATTTTTCTTTTTTGTTTCTGTGAACGTGTAGTGTGCCTTTCCATAACAATTTACTTCGTTGAAATAATTTGCGTACAGCTTTGTGTATGGAGCATCGATACATGGGAGAAAAGAAAATCAGTTCCTATACAACTACCCGCAGGAAAGGCTCCTGTTGGTGACACACGTGTGCAGTTTCATTCAGACCAAATCCGGTTACTGGTAGCCCATGAGACTCAGTTGGCAATATATGATGCCTCTAAGATGGACCGCATTCGGCAGGTAAAGAGAATTTGTCTGCCTAATATTGATAAGTTGCTTGTTGCTGACAAAAAATAAAACTGAGATATTCTTATAAATTAACTTGCTGCAGTGGGTTCCACAAGATGTTCTGTCTGCTCCTATATCATATGCAGCTTATTCCTGCAACAGTCAGTTAATTTATGCTACATTTTGCGATGGCAACACTGGGGTTTTTGATGCTGACAGCCTGAGACTAAGATGTCGGATTGCCCAATCCACATACTTCTCACCTACGGCTCTAAGCGGGTAAGTTTCAGCCAACAGCTGTTTACCCTTTACTGTATTAAACATTGAGCATATATTCAAGGATGTATTTTGAAATCTTACTTCCATTTCATGATCTCATGATTAGCAAAATTCTTGGATTGAAACTGAACTAGCGATCTATGTTGTGTAATACTATGTTGCAGGAATCAATCTGTGTATCCTGTTGTTGTTGCGGCTCATCCCCTAGAACCCAACCAATTTGCAGTTGGATTGACAGATGGGTCTGTGAAAGTGATAGAGCCCAGTGAATCAGAAGGTAAGTGGGGAACCAGTCCACCTATGGATAATGGAATATTGAACGGTAGAACAGGATCATCATCTACAACAACCAACCACACACCCGATCAGGCACAACGATAAGAACATTCATTGTACCATACCAGCATATTCTTTCCATCTGTAATTTTATCACCTTAGATTTTTAGATCGATTCCCCCATTTGTCCCTAATCAAGGTCTTGTCAGGGTCATATTGGACATAAAAATGGCAAATGTTCAGCAGTAAGCTCGTCCTGTATACCTAAATTTGTTCTAGTCAACTCGGTCACATTATTATACTGCACTCTAGTGTACCTGTTACTTGCTAACAATGTGAATCTGTTCATTCTCCTCACATTTGTTGTATGAAATCTGTTGGTCTTAGAGAGATTATATATTGCTTTCGAGTTATTTGTTATTTGTGGCACGAAGATGGCCGCGATGACAATGTTTCATAGTTCTTTATTATTTGTGAGGGAGAGCGTGTCATGAAGAGAGAGAAGCAGCTAGCTAAGCTAGGGTAGTTTCGAGACTTTCAAGGCAGGTACTTGTGTAGTAATAATATAAAATACAAACAAAAATTTCCTAGTTTTAAACTATTTTTTTTAACAAGTTGCTTATTTATTTATTTAACTTAAATATGTTTTTAATTTTTCAAATTTTAAATAAATTTATTTTTAGTTTTTTAAATTTAAAATAAGTTTATTTTGTTTCTCAAATTCAAAAATGATCTTTTTAGTTTTTATAATTTTAAAAAAAATGTTTACTCTTATATTTAAATTTTGATAAAGAGTTTGTCGGATGTTGTCACTAAGAATGGAAATGGGTTGGATCTGGATAAAGTCTTGTAGTACCTGTCCTCATATCCATTTTTAAAAATAATACATGTATCTAATTCTATACTTATGCGGGTAATAATTTTAATTCTTATTCTTGTATATGATGCATATCTATGTTTCCATGTTCGCAATTGCAACTCATATTTTATTTATATAAAGTAAATAAATCAACAAAAAAATAATATTTCACACAAGTAAATGTAATATTAAATATTTGTAAATAAACTTTAAAAAAATAACATAATAAAAGTTATAATTAAATTTCCAACATCATGATCATGTGTTAACAATATTCTCCTAAACATGTAAAAAAATTATATAGAAATTAGTTTACAGATTAAAATTTTAGATTAAATTATATACTACAATTTTTTTTAAAAAAATATATAGACATTTGATCTCATCATTGAAATCAACTTCTTCATATTTTTGTAAACATTAGCCTTCCAAGTTTATATATTATTTTGGTTCAGTAATATCAATAGAAACTACATGACAAGAAAATGAATGATTAGATAATTTAAATTAATAATTAAAGCAAACAATAAAAAATAAAAATAAATTTTATTAAATAAACAAAGTTTAATTATTTATTACCTTATTGCATGTGTTTCAACCAAATTTGTGCACACTTAAGTGCCTCCAGAGTAAATTCTTGGAGCCGATAAGGACTCAAAAATCTACCTCATGTGTTAAATACAAATTCTAAAGTTACGGTTGAAATTGGGATTGCCAATATCCTTAACATTTTTTTTTTGCAAAATTGGATACTTGATCCCATTTGTTTTTCACCATCCATAAATGTCAAAAGTAACACTCATAGACAAAACTTTTTCTTTCAAGTAAAATTCTATTTTAAACTTTGTTTGTGTTTCAATTGTATCATTCACAAATGAATCATAATCATTAATAAAATTTATAGATTTATATTATTTAAGTTTGAATTGACATTTGCTTGTGAAGTTAAAAAATTCATTATTCTCTTAACTTTAGTTTAACACTTTTCAAACAATGAGTAACATAATTTTTTGATATTATTAATTTCAATTAAAGACGAACTACGATAAAGTTTAGAGAAAAAGTACTCTAACAATTTCAACTTGTATCTTGGATATAAAATAATAACAATATATATTATACTAATTAATATATATATATATATATATATAAATAAATTATCATTAAATAATTATATTATATTATATATATATATATACACACATATATAATTACGGGACAAGGCGGATTGAGTATCATAGTACTCATATACGCATTCGTACCTACTAAATTTTGCAAGTTTATACTTGTCTCATACTCATTCTCATATAAGCAAATATTTTCCCGTCCCTCATGTGGCTGATTTTGCCTTAACTTGTAGGGTTTGGGTTCCTTTTGCCATCCTTAGTTGTCTCGCAAAATTTATCTGACAATGCTTTTGTCAACAAAAATATTATAATAAATATAATTGATATTGCATAATTTTCTCAATCTATCACTTTCAAATATATGATCGGTAATTTCAAGGATTAAAACAAAATTTTTAAAAATTACAGGATAAAAAATCGTTAAATTTAAAGGATAAAAAATAAATTTATTCAAAATTTGATAGATTAAAAGGATATTTAAGTCTATTTATTTTTAAAAAGAAAGTCTCAAGTATAAAAAGTTTTTAATCGGTGCTTCTGTAAGTTGAACTAGCCGCTTCTGCAGCATTCATAGAGGTAGAGGAGAGTTTTATCCCTCACTACAGAAGTAGTTTTCCTCTCATTTCTATATTAACCATTTTCTATATCTCTAGATTCCCCACCAGTAATGTTTATTTTACCTATGAATCCTGACACTCAGGTCTCTGAAACATTATTTTAGTACAATAATCATATTCATAATTCAAATACTTGATTCGCACATTGGTCTAGGCCAGTTTTTGAAGAGTTTTAGCTCTGATACTCCTTAGCATCACCACAACTTAGTGGGCCACAAATGGGGCGTTACTCCACCACATTGGAGGCCCATGGGCCAATCCATATTGTTGTCATAATCCTCATTGCTTGTGTTGGGTATCTCCCTCCTTTGTCTGCACTCTGCAGTGTTGTTGAACACCTTGACCTGATGAGGTGTCGTCCCAAAAAAACTTGTCACATTTCATTACAAAACAAGCTAACCTTAGGAAAATAAAAGGAACAGTGATTATATTGTCTTTGGTTTCAGAAAAAGCGTGTAATTATGGAAATCTGTTGTGGGATCAAACCAAAGAATAGTCTGTTGCTCTTGAAAGGGCCGGTCTAATATATTTTAAGATTTAAAAAAGATCAGTCAGAAAATCAACGCTCATTAGTAAAAAAAAAGGAAATTTCAAAAAAATTATAATATTAGAATCGAATCAATCCTTACAATATTAAATTTAGACAATAATCAATAAATTAAAGTTAGGACTGATATAATTAATTCATTAAATTTTATAAATAAAAAAAATATTTTAAGAATCTAAAATTAGGACTTGACAATCTTATGGTTGGACCGGCCGTGACTCTTGGTCTCAGCCACCTTGACCTTTGCCTTTAGAGTAAATGTTTGTGTGCAGTAAATACTAAATAAGGTCGTTCCTAAAATTCAAAGTCAATTTCATTTCGACCACTTTCGCTATCTGATTGCAACTGCAATATATGATTAAGGAAATTAACGCTATAGAATACTCTAACAATATGTTTTTAATTCTTATATTATATTTGTTTTATAAATTTAGTTCCTAAAAAAACAAAATTATCGGTTTTGACCTTATTCAAATTTTATTTTATAATTTGTTTATGACGTTATCTTCCACTCTTATAAAATTACAAACATTTGATATAGGCCTTTGTTCCATTGCAGATATTTATTTTAGTTTTTATTATTTAAGACAACTTTCTTTGTCAATATGTCATCAATGACATAGACTAAATTTATTAAATACTTTTTTATTAGGATTGTGACAATAGTGACAATTATAACATCTTATTATTTAATTGTGACAATCATAATAATAATATCAATCATGACAATTGTATCAATGGTTATATTAATCGTTCTTTGTTCATCCTAAAATTGTTCTGTATGATATATTCGTTAATTTAAACTGAATAAAAAAAAAATTATAACAATAATAACTGAAGTCATGAGTCATTACTATACATTTCTTAATGTCTAGAATTTATTAAAAAAGTTAATTTATAAATAGATAATATTAGTAGGATTAAAACATTTTTATTCTTTTTCCATTTTCCTTTATTAATACTGCACCAAACATTTAACATATAATAAATAAGATTTATTATTATTATTATTATTATTATTAAATAGAGGTTCTTCTTGTTAACTATAATAATTTAACTCGATGTCAATGTAATAATACCAATTAAATTTAACACAGTTTGAAACTAATACATGTAAAACATGAAGAAAGAAAAACTCATTAAATAATTTTTATCATATTAAAATACTAATAGATATGATATCATAAAATTTATGATAAAATTTAAAAACGCTTAATGCATTAAAATATGTTTAGTATGAATTATAAAAGAAAACATTATAAAATCAATTTTCCTGAAACAATCTCAATAAAAAATTTGCCTATTTCACTTACAAGAAAACAAATGGCCTAGCCACACTAATTTGATTCATCATAGGTTAACTTGTGGGGTTGGCCACTTGATTTATTTTTACTTTTATTTCTTTAAAATGTTAATTTATGTAATTATATATTTATATTATTAATTATTTTTTTACATTATCAATTACTAATTACAATAATTAGTGTTGATTTAAAATTATTTGTTAATATATCATGTCTAAATATGTCAATTTGGTCGATGGTCTTGGAGTTAATCCATACCCTTTCTTATAAAAGTTTTATTTATTTCAATTCTATTTAATGGAAGTACTTAAAACTTCTAATTCACACAACTCCAAATAAAAGGGTGATAGGGCCAAGGCCTCAAGGGACTTAGCCTCTCACTTTTCCATGTTAAATTTTTTAACAAAAAATAATAAGAAAAGTTCTTGCTAACTTTATTTAATTATTTATTTTATATAATCATTTAATTTTACATGTATTTTTTTTTTTTATAAATAACGTATGATGTTATATACTTTTTCAAGCATGAGTTTATATCACTTTTTACAATGTTTTCAATATCAAACCAATAATTAAACTAATTTAGACAATAGTTCAATATTCAATATTTCAACTGTGATTCTTCTCTAAAAGTTGTGTAAATTAATTATACCAATCTCTGAAAGTTGTGTATTTCAACTATTAATTTATAATTTTATCATAAATTATAATTTATGATAAAATTACTTATTTTTATAATAATTATTTTAAAAATTATATTATTATTTAAAATAATTTTTAATCAATTGTATAAACTTTTTTACACTAGCAATATATAAAAATTAAGCCCGTTTTACAAGCTATCAGATGTCTCCCATCTTTTAACTATCAAATTAAAAAAGTTTACAAAGTTTTTAAATACAATGTAATTTTACAAGAATTTAAAAATCACATTTGTTATTTAAAACAATATAACTAATTGGTATGCAAGATCATGACTCAATGTTACAAGTCGATCTTATATATTCTCTACTTTTTTTATCTGTTTAATTAGTATAAGCTATATTAGTTAATTGCACAATTTTAATCCTTGCACAATTCTGAATGTAATTATTAATTAACTAATATTTATTTTATGTTTCTTGATTTTTTTTTTATCTTAATTTTATTCAAAATTTGGTTATCTTAATTTACTTTCTTCATAAGTTTATTATGATTTATACAATCTTTTCTATATTTTTTTGTCCAATAATAACACAATTATAATTTTAATATTTATTAAGTCTAATATTTTTTTTTAATTTTAAGTAAGACAATCTATTTAATCTATTAGTATGTAATAGGTGGAGTTGGACTACTTTTTATAAATTCACAAAAAAAAAAAAATTAATTAGATTATTAAATTAGTCTGAATTTTAAATAATACATGATGGATCTAGTTAGATCAAATGATCCACTTTAACACACTCAAATAACATAACATAACAATTAATTAATGCTAATACAATAATTTAACGTATTCTATTTCAAAGTATTATATCATATTTGACATTAGTGACAAAATATCAATCAAGAATTAGCCACACGATTATAAATTATTTGATCGCCTGTTTATATTTAAGAATACATAAATCTTACTTTTAGGGATTTACATTGCACAAAGCAAAGAAATATTAATGTATCGAATAAAATTAGTGAAGCTGGAAGGATAAAAAAAATATTTTAATTTCATTCTTGTTAACAAAAGAAAAAGAAAGAAAGCAAGAAAGAAAATGGATGTTGAACTGGGATTTGTTTTAATTAATTGTCAGATTCTTGTGTTTACATCTTTCATGTAATTTAATGGAGTTTTGTCAAACACAAGTGATACGAGGATCAGCTGATTCAACTTGGTTACTAGCTATCATTTAGAAATCTAGTCTATGAAATTATTATATACTTATTGAACCTAATTTCAAGGGCAGTTGTTAAAACAGGTGTTGCGTATAACTTTGGTTCGGATCTTAATTAAATGTTTAAAGTATAATCACTTGCTAAGTTGAAGTGAATCACATAATATTTTAGTCAATTGTGATTATGAGTAATTATAAAATGGCACACCAGACCATATACCCACTATGAAGTGCAACTTGCCTCTTTAAGGTGCTCCCTTTTCCAGAAGTGGTGTCTTAATTAATAATACTATTTATAACAGTAAAGTAGTAAAGGACAAACTACTTATGTTTCTAAATTGGATATTAGAGGGTATAAAGTTTTACCTAAGTAGTGTTTTGGTTCACACGTTCCCATATGTAGTTGTAATGGTGTATAATCAATAATATCAAGTATCCTCGTAAGAAGAATCTTGGTTGACCACCTATCAAATCTGTAATCCACTACAGGATCTCCCCACAATTTCCCCCCTTATATATAATTTATAGCAAGATTTTGAAAAATTAATCCAAAGTTCCAATGAAAATTGGCGAATTAAATGTATATTAAATTTAAACTCCAGTGAGAAGATGACAGCAACGGTCATTAAAGTCTTCATGATTAATTGAAATAATCTTAATCGACTATTGTCACCATTTATTTACGGGACCTAGGATGTAGAGTGGGATAAGGTCTTTATTTTTTTTTTTACCTGTATTATGCAACATAAATTAAAAAAAAAATTAATTAAAATTGTGTACAACTTTTTATCTTGTTGTTTATTTTTCTCGTTTGTTATTTTGGAATTTTATATATATATTTTTTTAAGACATGATTGAAAAAATATAGTAATTAATGTAATATTACGTGTAGAATTAAATATGACAAATAAATTTAAAAACTGTACAAATTAATTAGTGTGAAATGGGAAAATGAATAAACAAAATATAAACTATCGAGTAAAATTATCCCATAATGGTTAAGT
The DNA here is from genome assembly GCF_000230855.2 of Cajanus cajan. Taxonomy (NCBI): domain Eukaryota; kingdom Viridiplantae; phylum Streptophyta; class Magnoliopsida; order Fabales; family Fabaceae; genus Cajanus; species Cajanus cajan. The sequence continues at coordinate 58,436,268 of NC_138522.1, read as the reverse complement.
AAAAATTTAAACTTGGAGAATGAAATACATAGGCTTCGTAAGAATAAAGTCCTAACAATTGCTATAGATTAAAAAATAAAATAAAAATGTGCTACTCATAACATAATTGTTATCCACAAATTTTTGACATATTCAAAGAAAGAGGTCTAAAAGGAATTATTCAAAGAAAATTTAAAACGGATGTCCAGGAATTTAGGGCAATTAACCAATAAAATTTATAGTATTGAAATTTTAGGAGTTAAGATGATTATCGAGAGTTTTTAGAAGTTATTATGATTGTACATGGATAAGGTTAATATTAAATGACCATTGTAATATTTATTATGTATTTTGGTATCTATCTTTTCTTTTATTTTAGGAAGTGTTTAGTAGAGGAGAAGTTTTTTCATGCTCAAAAATCATGATTCTAAAGAATTATAAATCATGAGAATCATAATTTTTTTGGAATAACCAAAATATGTTTGGTTATTTGTAAAAGTTCCTAAAAGTATTTTATATAAAATTTTTAAGAATTAAAGATTTTTATGTTTTATTACAATAGTATATTTCTAGGTATATGAAGATTTTTTACAAAAACATCCTTTATTAAAATAAACTCATTAGATATATTTATTTACTTAAATCTTATTATAAATATGACACTAAACTATTTTAAAAAGTTAAAAATTTACTAAAATTATTAAATATTGAAGTCAACAAAAAAATAAAAAAAATCTACATTATAATTTAAAAGAAACAAAATTATTTCATTTTATTCAAATAAAAAAAAATAAAAAGTGTTAACAGATATTATTAAAATATAAAAACAAAATAAGTCTTAATAAATAATAATATAATTAAAATTGACAAGGTCGAGAAATGAGTTACAAAGGAGAGAAAAAGATATGAAAGGGAGAGAGAGAGGGAAAAGAGGGGGGAGAGGGGGGAGAGAGGAGAGTGAGAAAGAGAAATAGAAGGAGAGAGAGAGGAAGAGGGAGAGAAGGGGAATGAGAGCACTAGAAAAAGATAAATACAAGAAGAAAAAGAAAAATATATTTTTTGTTTTTAAGGATATTATAGTCTTTCTATATACATAAAACTTTTTTCCTAATTTAGAAAATTGGATTCTTACTTCCTTATAAAAATATTTTTGTAAAAAAATAAAATAAAAATTATTTCCAGAAAACTATATTCTTGTAAATCTTTTTTTTATTTAAAATTTTTTAGAAAGTAAAAATATTTTGTATGTAGTATATTTTCTTTTTCTTTTTCTTTTTCTTTTCTTATTTTTTTTGATACTTTTGTATGATTTCTTTGATAATTATTCATGTAATCATTTGATGATTATAACTTTTACTATATATGAAACAAATCTTATAATAATAATTTAATTTTATTTAAAAATTATAATTTATTAAACATATTTAAGTTAAATTTAATAGTTCAAACATAAAGAGTCTACTAAACGAAAAAACAACAATATAAAAGACTTAATTTAGGCATATTTGATATTTGATAAAAATCAATATTTTATTTTCAAATAAAGTAGTATGTGAGAATGATATTTTGAAGAGTATTTTTTTTTATATAGAAAACTTATAAATATGTTTATATATATATTATTTAACATTTTTATTAATGTTGTATTTCTTATTTAGAAAAGTTTTTTTATAATTCATTTAAATAAAATATTTTATGTATAATTTCTGTAAAATAAATACATTTTATTGAAGTAACAAAAGTACTAATAAACGAACTGTCAAGGTAGCATTAGTACTAAATAGTTGTCATGACTATATGTTGAAAATGTTGATGTTAATAACAATTAACAATTATATAATAATGAGAATGATAATAGTAATAATAATAATAAAATTAAAATAAAATAAAAGTATAAATAAATATTTTGATTTTATTCAAAATTTAATTAACATCCTATAAATCTTTTATGTTTAAGAAATATTTTTATTCTTTACTATTGGATATAAGATTTTTTTACTCTGATATCACTTTCTTGAGGCATTTAAATAGTTGTGTTAAAAGCTTAAGTGATAATGTATATTACGTAATTACTTTAGCATTATTGGTAATGAGCATGCCCTACCTCACGAGACGTCTTAGAGCTCAATATGCCTAGAGTATAATTGAGTAGATGCAATTCGATTTAAATAATTTGTGATTTAAGTTTATGAAATAATCTTCTAAATCGAGATTCTACTTATCTTACAAATATGTCACAAGCGTCAACCATGATGTAAATGGAGTGTTATGTAAAAAAAATCACATAAAATGTTTCAGTAAAATTCTGAAGTAACATATAGCATAAATGTGGAGCAGAATATGAAAGCCTTGATTACTTCAACTCTTGGTTTTAGAAAAGGAACAGGGAGAGGGGGTATTTGGGATTTATTTCTGTGGTTGGTAGAAACAAAAAATCTATAATTTTATCAAGGATAGAGTGTGGCAGAAAATTAGTTCTTGAAAAGGTAAGGCTCCTTCTATATTATATAGTGCATGCATGAGCATCTTCAATTTGTCCATGTTAGGAAAGAATGGATAGAGGTTAATTTTTGTCCCCATTGTTTTTGTGATCTCGGATTTTTGAAGCTAAAGATTACTCAAGAGAAGATTAATTTGATAGGAGAGTCGCTTGGACATCATCATCTTCTTTAATCGTCTTAAGAGTTGAAAGTTGAAAAATGGTGCAAGTTTTGGCATTTGAGGATGGCAGAGCAGTCCATACACATGCATGAGAGGATGGATAATTTGAAGATCTAAAAAATCCACTTATTTGTCCAATTAATTGTTAAACTATTTTTCTAGTGAAAGCAAAAAGAAAAAACAAAACATGTGGGTAATTCTTTTCAACTAGCACTAAGTAAGTAGTACGACAAGAGTTGCTAATCCGCAAGATTCCCACCATGCGGCCACATCACCAAAACAATTTTGCATATACACACCAATTTTAATATAATCATAAAATTATAACTTTTAGTATATATGTGTTTTATTATTATTTTTATACTATTTTAAAGGTGTTGAGAGGTTTCTTTGATGAGACAAATTATGATTGATAAAAAATTATCAATCACTAAAATGTGTTACAATATCTGTATGACAAGAAATATATCATAATTAATGATTTAAGTAATACAATTAGAATAAGAAATGGAAGTCTACTTTTATTCATATAAAAACTAGAACAAAGCAAACAAGCAAATTTGATATTCAAAACCAAAGTCAAAACTAAAGAACACAACATAACATGAAAGGAACAATGGTTTGCAAATAAGAGCATACACTTAACAATGTGACTTGGTCTTCTAACAACAAAACCTTCAAAAGTAACAAACTCACATTATTATTGCATGTTTCTCTTTATTAAAAGTATCACATAACAAGGAGTCATTGTTGTCATAAGCACGCATCAATCTTAGTCAATTGGGAGGTAACCATTGTAACTCAATCCCATAGTTCCATGTTTCAAGAGGGTCATCAGGCTTGAAACCCACCAAACAAGTGTAAGCAGTGCAACTTCCAAACCTGACTCTGATCTTATGGGAATTCATGGCTGAATCTTTTAAGTAATGGCAACAAAGGGTGTTCATACACCCATTTCCTTCCTCCACCTTTTCCTCAAACTTCCTGCAAATACTATTTGAAGAACAATTCAAAGGAGACTGAAGGATATTATCAGAGCAATTAAGCAACATGACAGTGTTTTGAGTAGATATATTGAAGGGCAAGCTTTCATCAAGCAATAAGCCTCCCTTGAATAGATCAGAAGAATAACAAGTATTTTTCAATATAATGGGTGGGCTAATGACAAGCTTGTTAACACTTGGATCAATTCTAAGGATCTTATAGTAAGTCCCTGTTGCTGACAAGAACTCTAAGTTTCTATCATTGCAATAGACTTTGTACCTTTTATCTCCACAATTTTCGTTAGTGCTGAGTGGATATGGGACTACGGAATCTCCACAATTCGAACAAACACTAAGGGTTGATGCATTAATTACTAGACCAAGACTACTTAGTAGAAAGAGTAGAAAGCCTACCATCATTATTTGAAGAAACCAACTAAGAAGACTTATCTCTTGATTAACAAGTAAGGTTTGCTAAACAATGTGACCTATTTATACTACAATTGGCACACTGGCTCAAGAGTTTCAACAACCCAAAAGCAAACGTTTTTTTATAATAAAGTTTTCTAATAGACTAATTGTATATATTGAGTTGAAAAAAAATGAGAGAAAAAGAAGAAAAATAAGACATGCTTATTTTACAAGTTTTGGATTATTACATAAGTTACAATATAATAGTAGATTATTACATAGTTTTATCCTTAAAAAAAATTTTACAATCTTATTTTTTTTATTCAAAAAATAACAATTAATTAAATATATGATGTATCAAACAAAATTAGTGGCCGAAATGATTAAAAGTATTAGTTTCATTCTTATTATTGAAAGAAATAAAGGGAAAAATGTTGAATATTGGAATTGGTGAGTAGAACATTGAATCCAAATTTGATTAAAGAAAAAATAATTTATACATAGAGGGTGTAAAGTTTTTCTTTTTGTATATATAATGGTGGTTTTTAACTAAAAACTACTCGTCCTAAAAAAAATTAAAAACTGTCAATATAATAAATTTATTTATTCATATACAAGTTACTTAAGGTTTTTCATAATTTGTGATTAGTTGATAATATATAAAAATTATTTTGATGTTGTAAGTACATAATGATTAAAAGCAGTGTTTTAAAACCCGGACCGACCTGGCCGGTCGGACCGGTTGGACCGGGAACCGGTGGTCCAGCCGGTCCGAATCTGAAGTTGGATCGGTTATGCAGTCGACCCGTTTCAAACCGGATTGAACCGGTCAATTTTCTGGTTCAACCGGTGAACCGGTGGGTCAAACCGGTTCAACCACTTTTTTTTTTTTATAAATTTTTTAAGGGACCATAAATCACAAAAATAATAATGAAAATTGAATCTCTTAATGAAAAAGCAATGTGTCTTATTAAATATAACAATGACTACTTGTTCTAATATATTTGTTTACAATATATACAACTTAAATAACTTTTATAGTATATTATTAATTTTAAATTATATATTTAATAATTCAATATCTATGTAAATATTACATATATTATTTTGTGATATTAATTGCAAGCATATTATATATGTACATATTATTTATATTTTTAATTTGTATTAATATACTGTTTAACATGTAATTTTTTTATGTATTTTTTTACAAAATAAAAATAAAAATAATTTTAAATAAGATAGAAAAATTTAAATTTAAAATAAGATATGAATTTATTAAAATTTATAAGTATAAATATATTTAATATGAATATTTTTTAATAAAAATAAATAAAAATCGAGTTATGCGGTTCAACCAGTGACCCACCGGTTCAACCTTTGACCCACTGACCCAATACCTTAACCGGTTCGATGACCGGTCCAGTTTTTAAAACTATGATTAAAAGTATAACTAAATGTTTAAAGCATGATTAGTTGGTGAGTTGAAATATTTGAGTGAATGATGATAAAGAGTGTTGTGAGTAACATGGCAGGCGGGACCCACTATGGCATGCAATTGCCTCTTTAAGGTATAGTTTTAAAAATCGGACCGGTTATCGAACCGGTTAAGGTACTGGATCAGTGAGTCAAAGGTTGAACTGGTGGGTCATTAGTTGAACCGTATGACTCGATTTTTATTTATTTTTATTAAAAAAATATTCATATTAAATATATTTTATACTTATAAATTTTAATAAATTCATATCTTATTTTAAATTTTAATTTTTCTATTTTATTTAAGATTATTTTTATTTTTATTTTATAAAAAAAATATATAAAAAATTACATGTTAAACTGTATATTAATACAAATTAAAAATATAAATAATATGTACATATATAATATCATAATATGTTTGTAATTGATATCACAAAATAATATATGTAATATCTACATAGACATTATATTATTAAATATATAATTTAAAATTAATAATATACTATAAAAGTTATTTAAGTTGTATATATTATAAACAAATACATTAGAACAAGTAGTCATTGTTATATTTAATAAGAATCTTTGTTCTTCCATTAAGAAATTCAATTTTCATTATTATTTTTGTGGTTTATGGTCCCTTAAAAAAATTTTAAAAAAAATAAGAAAAAAAAGTGGTTGAACCGGTTTGACCCACCGGTTCACCGGTTGAACTAAAAAATTGATCGGTTCAATCCGGTTTAAAACGGGTCGACTGCATAACTGATCCAACTTAAAATTCAGACCGGCTAGACCACCGGTCTAACCGGTTCGATCCGGGTTTTTAAACACAGTTTAGGGTGCTCCCCCATTTCCAGAAGTGGTCTTCCAATAATTAGCTGTTCATAACAGTAAAGTACTAAAGGACAAACCACTCGAGTAATTCTAAATTCTCTACTTGGGATTTCACGTTTTAGCCAAACAGTGTTCCGCTTCATATGTTGAGCACGTGGCCATATGCCATACTTTTATTTGGCGACTCATTTCCTATATATATATATATTCAACAAGAATCATTCATGCTCCACCACCTGTCAAATCCGTAACCCACTATAGCATTTATATTCAGAAAAATCATCTGAAAACTATTTTATTCTGATTAGATGTTAAATACTTAAATGCAAGTATATTCCTTAGTAAAAATTTAAAGAATAGAATATATTTTTAGTTCATTAAATTTAAAATTCATTTTTTTTATATTTTATAATTTTAAAAAATTTATTTTAATTTTTATATTTAAATTTTGTTAAAAAATTTATCAAATACCATTTCATAAAATTTATTTATTAGTATTTCTTCAACGAAAATATTATATTAAACTCAATTATTATTATATAAATATTTTAATCTATTATTTTAAATATGTTATTAATAATTTAAGGAATTAAAATAATATTTAAAATTTATAAAAACTAAAAATAATTATTTTAAATTTAAAGAAAAAATTAAATTTATCTTAAATTTAAAAAATTAAAAATATATTTAAATTATAATTCCTTAAATTGTAAAAGACTAACCCTACCACAAACTCAACTCCCAAAGCTATCCATTACAGCATCTACCCATTAGAAAAATCGATTCAAATCTGTAATCCGCTGCATGATCGTACCCATAGTTCCCTTCACTTTATATAACAACACAAATTCTAAAAATCAGTTCGAAGCTCCGATGAATCTTTTATATTTATAAATTAGAATAATTATATTGGAAGATAGTATTTTTAAAATTTATTTTCTAATGAATATATTTTCAGTTTTTTTAATAAAAATATTTTAAAGACTTTTTATTTCTTTTATCTCTTTAAATTTTTCATTTTCATTTTTACTTGTATAATAACTCATTTCTTTGATTTTTCTTTAATTATATATATATATATATATATATATATATATATATATGATTATGCTTAGAATGATTAAATAAAAAATTTTAGTTGGAGTCATTCAATTGTGGTTGAGTATTGTTTTTTAAAAACAGAGTCAAATCAATAGTTTTGATTTACTTTTATTAAATAATAAAGTAAGAAGACAAAATAAATCTTATAACTATTTTATTTATTCATTAGAGATAACATTTAACACCTTTAAAATAATTTAAAGATAGCAATGAGACTTTTTATTAGGACTTGACATTCATTGAAGTTGTTTCTTGATGCAAAAGTAACATATGATGTACAAGATAAAGAACAATTAAAAGAAATGTTACACACTAGTAACACTTCACATGGAAATTTAGACTCATGTTATTCACACTTCCTATTTTATTTTAATACCACTTTTATTTTTGATAAAAATATCCTTGGCAAAAATTAGTTTTCATTAAGCATTTTGATAAGATTGTGTGTAAGATATAATAAAAACTAGCTAGTTTTATTGTGTATCTTAATGTAAGGAAAATTAGTTTCCATTCAACTGGTGATATGTGAAAAAATAATAAATAGAATATTGTCGGAGAATAAATAATGGAAGAGCAAAAACTCATATGAAGAAGATAATACAGAACAAGGAATAATAGTGCTTGTGAAAGAGAAAGTGAGAAAATGAAAGATGGTGTAAATATGTTCGAATTTTTTATTATAAAAAAAAGTAGGTTGAGAAGAGAGGAGTGTGAAAAGAGTAGTAGAATAAGAATTTCATAACAACAAAAGTGTGACAATACAGAACAAGGAATAATAGTGCTTGTGAAAGAGAAAGTGAGAAAATGAAAGATGGTGTAAATATGTTTGAAATTTTTTATAAAAAAAAAGTAGGTTGAGAAGAGAGGAGTGTGAAAAAAGTAATAGAATAAGAATTTCATAACAACAAAAGTGTAGCGTGAAAAGAGAAAAAAGAGTACTAATAACAATATGGATTGAAATTTATTATAAAATTAGATTTATCATATAAGCAATCATTTTTAATTTTCTTTTAATCTTAGGTTAAATGTGATTTTGGTTCTAAAAAGTGTTATCATCAATTATGTCACACTCTAAAAAAAATGATAAAACCTTTTTAAAGTTTTTTCTTCGATCATTTTGATTTTTGCATTAATACTAGCTACATAATGTTGACAAATGTGCGTATGTGCTATGTTGACACTAGCTACATAATGTTAACAAATGTGTCAATATCCTATGCTGCATGTTTTTTAAGATATTTACATATGAGTAATACTTCCACAGTTCCTTTTCTAGAAAATAAATTAAAAAAATATGTTCACAACTTCCAATTTTGAAAAAAAAATCCCTCTAACAAAATTCTTTTCTTTCATTTTTAGCAATTATAACATTATCACTAATAATAATAAAAAAAATAATAAAAAACATTGTTTAGATATTATCATGAAAGTATCTTACAATTAACTTAATACAATGTAGTGATCAAAATGAAAAATAAAATACACTTTAAACATATTTTTATCAATTTATTTCAAATAAATCATTGATCCTTAAGTATTATCCTTTTTCTTAAATAGACCGTAGAGTAATAAAATTATGTGAATAATCCTCTAAGTATTGAATAATTGTTAATTTAACTCTTAAGTTGATATAATTTACTAATATTTTAGTGGTCAATTTGAAGGATTCATTTGTATTACAAAACTATTTAACTTAAAAAAAATAGGCTAAATTAATTCTTTATTTTATTTGTTAGATTTACTTTAGTCTTTTATTTTTTTAAAATATTTACTATGATTTTTTATTTCTTAAATTTGGACCAATTAATCCTTTTTAAATAATGATTGTTTTTAATTTTAAAATATGATTTTGAATTATTTTTTTTTATTGATTTAAGACTTGAAATTTATCTTATTATATCCATTTATATGAAAATAGTTGAATACAACGAGAGTTCAATTAAAAATATATCGTAAACATGATGTAAATAACTCTAAAATGTAATTGAAAATTCAAAAGCTATAATTTCATACTATTTTCTAATTGTTTAGACATTTTTTAAACGATATTCATTATGTCATAACTCTTATGGATTCAAACATCAATTGAATTGTTTGATTTTTATGTAGTTAAATATATTGTTATAAATTTTACATCTCAAATTAGTTCAAAATTGATTCAAAATTATATCACAAATTTAAAAATTATTGTTATCTTAAAAGGACCAAATTAATCAAAATATAGAAAATAAATATTAAATTAAATATTTTAATAGATAAAGAACTAAAATAAATATTAAAAATAAAAGACTAAGTTAAACATTCAAATAAATAAAGAAATAAAATAAATATAAAAAATAAGATAAAGGATAAAAATATAATTTAATCAACAATTTATACTTGAGAAGCTATTTAATTAAGGATATAGGGAAATACTAAATTTATGTTAATAATATATCTTAGAAACCATTTATTGGCGACTCTTTTGGTATTTTACCAATTCACCAGAATATTTGAACATAGAGAGCAAATTAGTCCTTGCCATGTGAAAGAAGAAATTAATTCCTCTCAATCTACAAACCATTTTACAGGAAAATTATGAACAATTTCTCTAAATAAATGCACAAAGTGAAAAAAAGCAGGAAAAGAAAGAACAATTTAATAAGACACATGCTAGAGAGTGTTCAACACGGCATAACAACATGAACGAAAAAAAAAAATGAAGAAGAGACATACCACCAGGGAACTTCAATCGAGAAGGTGAGAGAAACACAATAAAAGAGATGAAAAATTACAACACTGTCCTTAAAATTTAATTATTTTAAACAAAAAGAAATGATTTTTTTTTTCCAACTAAAAATGTGTAAGTTGTAACTTACTCCATTAAAAAAATATAGGTATGATATAGTAAATCCCATATATATACACACCACTAGAGAGAGAATAATATTTCTTGAAGATTTATTTATTTCTTCCAAAATCACACTTTAGTTTATTTTTTTCCTTGAATTATTAATGTGATAGTGGGTTTATGAGCACCAGGGATTATGGGCTCCAAGTTTGTTCATTGCCCGACACATTGTTTGGACAAAGGTTTAACATATTTTATTAAAATATGACTTTTTTAATTTTGAAAAAAGTATTTAGTCATCTTAACTCCTTAACCTTCATGTCTTTTCTAAATAGACACCAATTGATTCTTAAATTTTATATTATTAATAAATAGATATCTTAAACTTTAATTTTATTATAATTTATCCTTAAACTTTACCATTTTTATCAATAAATACCTTGATTGTAATTTTATTTTTATTTTTATTTTTGTAAGTCTCTCATGTTAAATTGCGATTAAATTACTAAGATAAAAAATATCAATCATTTATTTATTTTGATTCCCACTTATTTATTAATTTTTTAGCACATATATATTAATTTTATTTTCATATATATATATATATATATATATATATATTAAAAGCATATAATTTAGAAGAAGAAGAAAAATTAAATAAAGACTTCTTTTTATTGTTTTTATGATTTTTTTTAATTTTTTCTAAACGTGTTTTTATTATATTTAAAAAAATGTAACATAAAAGAAAAAGATTAATGAATGATTGATATTTAAGATAAATAATTTAACTCTAAATTGATAATATAAAAATTTTATAAAAATAATAAATTATCAAATGTTAAAATCAATTAGAATAAAATTAAAATTGAGAGTGTTTATTTGTAAAAGAAGTAAAGTTTAAGGATTAATTAAAACAAAAATTAAAGTTCATGATGTCTATTTAAAAAATAAATAAATATTAAGGATTGATTAGTATAAAATAAAAGCTTATGGTGCCTATTTCTAAAAGAGGTAAAGTTTAGGGTGGTTGATTACTCTTTTCCATTTAATTTATATTCTTATTAATATTTTAGTATGTATATTTTATGCGTTAAATATTTATTATAAATAATTAAAATTTATAATAAATTATAAAAATAGATACTATATTTAAAAGTAATATAAATAGATATTTAAATATGTGTGTATATATATATATATATATATTATATTTTAGATTTAAGATAAATAAATATATCATTTAATTATTGATAATTTGATTTAAAAATATTAAAATTTAATTCATAAATAAATATGATAAATAAAAATTTGAATTAGATAGGAAGTTAAAAGAATCTCTCAAAGCTCTCGTAAAAAATAACTCTTCAAAATACTTTTATACAAAATAATAGTTCACGTTTAATATATATGAATTGATTCACCTAATATATATATATATATATATATATATATATATATATATATATATATATATATATATGAATTGATTTAAAATTTGTTTTAAAAATTAATATTTTAAAATATCATGAAATAAGTGAAAACAATCATTTTTTAACTAATACTAGTAAATAGAATATTTATTCTTATTTATTAATAAAATAAAAAATTAAGCATATTTTAATAAATTCCAAATATAATATTTAATCTTTAAATAAACTCAAACTCAACTTGTCTTCTATAATGCAATTATAAACAGTAGTTTCGAATTATAAATCAATTTAAATATTTTTTTTTATGATTCCAAATACAGCCATCGAATATTAGGACATTTACAAATCTTCGGTTTCAAATTTGGGTTAAGTCCAAATTACCCATTGATTAAAAAAATACAATATTTGTTTATTAATGATCCATGTTTCCATAACTGAGGTCACAACAACAATCTGTGTTTATTAATTTCGAAACTCGTTATGCAAAATAGAATTCAAAAGCAGTTATATTAAGAATAAAAGATTGAAGGAAATATTTTCAAAACAGTTATACAAAACTGTTAGTTTTATTTTTTTATTAGAGAAAAAGTCCTTAATTAAAAAAATGATTCGAAAGTTATAATGATAACTAATAAAAAAAATCCCAAAAGTATATAATCATCTTTATTGCTCATTTTTAATAACTAAAGAAAATATTTCTAAAAAATTAACTCTAAAAATAGCAACATCATAAAATCGTCTTTTTTTTTTTTTAGTAAACAATCCTGAACATGAAATTACAATTCCAATACTCTGATCGATAACGCAATTTTCTCCACTTTTCCTTCTAAGACTATAAACTGCACTTCTAAGAAAGTATTATTAATTTAACAAGAGCACAGCCCCGCAGTTAATCCGTAATTTATCCAACTTCTTTATGAGAGAATCCAATCAGCACATACTTTGGGGGCTTGGAGTTCACAAGAATCCTGGTCATCAGATTCAGAGGACATTTGAGACATGTTGTATTTGTGTAACGAAAGTTTAGAAGATACAGATGCATTTGGGCTGTACCATTAAAGCACTCTCAAAAGAGAGGCAGCCACAAAAGCTTCAGTTTACTTACAAATACAAGCCGTTAGCACATTCCACTAGAATTTATATCTACCAGAGACAACTTGTTTGTTCTGTCAGTCAGTCCAACAGCTGAGCACAAGCCAGAATCAAACTTACAGCAACTTTCAAAAACACCTACTACACCTATCTCAATTCTCAACCTCATTTCTTACACATCTATGACGACAATCAACACCGAAAATGTAAAATCAAGCATGCTCACACTGCCAGGGAAAAATTATACTAATATTTACTATGTTACTGTAATACTAGATAATTACTATGCTGTAACGGTGGGTCTGCTAGGTCTTTTTCCTTCCATGGCGTCTTTCTTCTTCCGACAGTTTGTGCAGAGGAATGGGCCTTCCCATGGATTTGACGCTGGGGAGAAAAAAGGCCCAGAGTTCACTGATAAACCATCACCAGGGGGTTGATCCACTTGGCAAACCGCACAGCGGAAAATACCAGAATTCTTATTAAGCGGAAAATCCTTACCTAGCCTGCATTTTAAGAAAATATAGAATTTAAGAACTGTCCATGCATATACACCCAAATGCAAAAGAAATCATTTCATTCCAGTCACTTGACAGATAAGTTGCTATTAGCCTATTACACTTCAAGACATAGCAATATAGCATGCAAGCCGGTAAACTGATAAAGGCTTCAAAATTTAAATGACAGAACCAGAACATACCTTTCTGTAAGCATTGCAGAACCCTCTTCAAACAACTCCTCCACAACACCAACTGCAGAAAGCTTATTGGTAGCTTTGTTCACTGAGTTTTCAGATTTCTTTCCAAAAAATAGAAGCGAAGTTAGCATATTATATTTCTTTCTCGGAATTGATGGTAATACAGGTAGGTCCGAAGGAATAATATCTACAACAAGGCAAGTTGTATCATCCTTGAGGCCCCTTGACCTTAGAGCCTCCTGGGAAAAAAGAACAAAGCGAATTTACTAAATATTGGACATCCATTCTAGTATGGGAAGAATGTTAGAACTAATCATCACCTTAACCACTAGTTTTGCAGCAAGCTCTGCAGGTAGACCCCGACATGACTTGGCAGCCATATCAGATGATAAAGCATCCCAAATACCATCAGAGGCTATAATAAGTCTTCCACCAGCATTTGAAAGCTGAGAAATCAATAGAAAGATGTTAATGAGCAGTGAAACTTAGAACTAAAAGTTTCCACATAAACAGGTCACCAAACAAAGATCATAATAATGAAACCAAGTCACCTTCACTTGCTTAACATGTGGTATTGGCACAATAAATTCTCCCACGTCAGTGTCACCTATTGATCTAGATAGGCACAACCCACCAGGCCAGCAGCGAAGAGGCCCAACCTATAAACGTATTGCAAACCCAAACTACTAGTAAGTTTAAGCAATCTCTAACAGAAAGCACAAGGGTGATTGCACCATACCTCATTGCCTCCAAATACATTGAGTCTTCCTACTTCACCACCACTGGCAGTAACACGCTCCCTCTCTTCTGCATTCTCTTCCAGTCGATGATCAACTGTCAACAGAGAAACTACACCTCCCTGAGTATCTAATATGCAGCGGGAATCCCCAACAGATGCAACAGTGATAGTCCATCCATCAACCAAAACAAATGTAGCTGTTGTTCCGGAAGTTTCCCCTGAAGATGATTTTTTTTTATCAGCTTAAACATGCACAGAAGATCCATGAAGCAAAAAAAGAATATATTTGTATGTACCTTTTTGCTGAAACTCTATGTCAGTCTTCACAAAACCAACAACCAGGGCCCGAGGAAGGGCCTGAAGCCATGCATCCCTGTTAATATCTTGTGGTATTGCACTCAAAACATTACTTAGCAAATTTTCCTTCGCAAAAATAGCAGCTGATATACCATTATGCCCATCAAAGATCTGCCAATCAAGATTTCCTTATGAGTACCATAACCATTGAGAGAATAAATTAACAGGGAAGCAAACAATACTGCGAGACAAGGTGCCAATGGCATGCTGAAGTTGTCAGCAAAGCCCACCTAAAAGATTACAGAACAGGCTTAAACTGCAAACAGTTTTACGCAGTCTCAACTACTCAACCAGCTCTTGGGTGCCAGGGGGTCTCCCCAAGGAGAGTTTCCCATTATGTGAGATTTTAGTGGCCTAAGAAGGAATCAAACCCGCATCCATAGGAAGATGAGAGTTAACCTTGAATCCTTGACCACTTGTGTCAACTCAAATTAACACTCCATTTGATCACTAAGAATAAGAAATGTAAAGAAGAGAAAAATAATTCGCATCAATTTTCATTTGAAAACCTACTAACCCCGAGTAACCACAATGCAGAACAAACTACCAACTCAGTCTTAGCTTTGGACCATATTCTCATTTGCTAATATTCAAAAATTTCTTTCACCAGACATTTCCCCAAAGTCTAAAACGATGTTAGTCAACTAGAGTAAATATAGGCGTAAAGCAAGAGGACAAATAATACCGCGAAGACAGAAAAAGCCGTGGATGCATCCCCAGGAACCCTGAGGCAATCTGTCTTGATCAGAAAGTAATCTTCTCCTTTCTTGGCCAATCCAGCCTGTCCATACTTCACGAAAGGTTTTTCAACTTTTCCATTTCGAAGCTCGCGGCCAATCAGAGTCGCCAATGGAACCGGCGCTGGCTGCGTCCTCGATAATTCAATCCTACTCATCCTACCTAAGTTCAGAATTCAACATTTCCGGAACCTCAGTGAAGAAAATATACCTAATCATCAAAACGAATTCGAAGAAAAATTAATAGAAATCCAAAAGACTCGCTGTAATCTATTAGATCTACCCGTGACATATCCATCCACGCGATTAGTCTATTTTCAAGATAAGATCTACGTAAGAAGCAATAAATCTAAGCAAAATAACGTGCATTACCACGAAACAAAACCAAAGCCTAAGATTCACAAGAAAACAGTAAAACCAGAGCTACTTTAATCCGAGGAAGTGAAATATCCAAATCAGATAAAATCACCACGAGAAGAATTAGTCACGAGACAATGTCTCAACTAATTTGCGATTACGATAATGCAGGTCAAAGAGAAAGTAGGAATTATTAAAACAAAATTGAGTAATTCGGTCAAATTTAGGTAAACATTAATATGGTTTTAAGTTAGGAAAAGCGGAAAAAACAGGTTCACATAAAACATTGAATCAATTTAACCGAGAAATGGAAATGAATGAATGATAACGAAACTTTAGGAAAAGCTAAAGCGAGAGGTGAAAATACAGTAGATCGAGGAGCGAGAATGAAGTACATTGCGCATCGGCAAAAGCAGGCGCACTATCGGTGAGACTGTGGAATCGGCATTTTTGGAAGAAGAGAGGTTGAGATCGAATGGCGATAAACCCTAGAGAGGAGAAGAGACAGTGAGACTGAGAGTGGCAGTGACGGAGAATAAGAGAGCGTTGCTCCGTGACTCTGATTTGATTGGTAGAGACTAGAGACTAGAGAGAGAACGCGCAAAAACTTTGGTTTTGGGTATACGAAGGAAATCCTCACAATAACTTTTTTGTCCTAAATTCTAACACACGGAAAGAAAATAAAAAATAGAGTAATCACCTATATATTATCTATGAAAAAAAAATTTATATCGATAATCAATTATATTTTCTAATTATATCATGTTATTGTAAATATATTTATTTTTAACAGTATAATTAAAAGGTATAATTAATTATCAGTATAAATTTTTTTTATACGGACAGTGTATAAATGATTAACTCATAAAAAAAATTAATAAGATTAAATATGAATTTTCATTTTTTATTTTTGGTCTTTGAATAATTTTTGTCAATTCTTATTTTTAGTTTTTTATTTTTTTTCATTAATATTTTTATTCTTTCCTGGTGTCAAAATTATTTTGTTTATGAAAAAATTTAAAAGACAAGTTAAATTAAGTTTGTTTGAGGACTAAAAATAAAATTAACAAAATTTTAAGTACTAAAACATATTTAATATTTTTATAAATTTAATTTTATTATTAGTATTTTTCTGTAAATCTCAGTATGGTAATTTGCTAAAAATAGTAAAAAGAAAAATAGTAATTAATATTATATTAAAAATTAAAATAACACTTGTTTTTGTAAAATATGTTTTTTCTTAAACATTAATCTAAATATTAGCTGTAATTAGAACAAATGCTTCTAGATTTATTTTATGCATTAATTTTCTTTTTACAAAAATATCGGGTGAGTTAAATTATGAAAATTTATCAAGGTTAAAATATGTCTAAAGATTTAAAGAGAATAATGTGAATAAAGCTCATATCTTTATAAAATATAAATATTATTTTATTTATAAAAATTACAATGATAAGTGCATATTATTCTAACTCTCTATTATTAAACTGACTTATTCTTATAAAATATAAGTACGATTCTTATCATTGAATGATATTTATTTATTATAAAATATGAGTATGATTCTTATTTTTTTTAATTGAAGTAACATTTTTTTGTTAGTTAATCATATTATAATGTTATAAGCATCATGTTCAATAATAATGGTGTTTAATAACGGTGGAGATGACTTCCCATATTCAAAACTTTTTTTTATAAAATTTGTTTGTAAGGAAGTCAATTAAGTCATTCATATTTTATCAAAAATGTCTAGTTTTTTAGTTAAACATTGTCTCACGCATACTGTTATATGCACTTTGGAACAAACTGTAAGAAATATTGCAGAGAGCAGCCGATTAAATAACGAACTCAAGCAATTGATGTATATGCCCCAATAGAAAAACTTTTTTTTTGTTAAATTCCTCCACAAAATTATAGATACAAAAGGGGACAAAAGAAAAGTTATTACTTAATCCTCCAGATATACACTTACATCAAACTTAGTGAAATAAAGAGTAACGACATTAAACTGGTTTCTCTGTCATACTCGACGACAATAACTTAAATCAATTTAGTGTCTTTCTTATTCTCTAAAAGATAAATTTGATGTCATAAATATTTAAAGAAACAAATCAATGCCAAGTACACCTTGAATGCTGATCTAGCCGATAAATATGTTAAATGTTGTGAAGCAAGAAAATGAAGAAAACCTTGGAAGAGCTCTCACTTGGTAATCCTTCTCCTTATATCATTAGAGCCTGGAGGCTTTCTTGCTTGAGTAATTGGGGTGGGTTTTTTTGGTGTTGGCACAGGAATAAATGATGGGATCATACTCCTATTTGCATAAAAGGTTGAAGGAAAGAAAAAATAAAGATAGTTACTATATTTGAGAAGCCTAATTATATGCAACAAAAGTAAGTAACATAAACTAATTAAAAAGGTCGTTTACCTGACTTCTGGCGGGTTCTTTAGTGATGGTCTTATATTTGATGATTTCTTTGCTCTAATGCCTAATCCGCTTGAACCGATGATTGGTTTAGGTATATGTGATGGCCAATGCAAGTCCAGTTCTGAAGATTCACTAGTTTCAGTCTCGTTCCCATCCAATTCCTCTGTGGTGGCCGTATCAAGCCCTTGCTTAGGTAAATCTTCATCGTCTTTGTTATCCTTTTTATGCAAAGGTTGTTGGTCCATGCATATTTTAGAAGGCTCTGTGAGATAAGTGGGACTTAACATTGGAGAAGATTGTTTGCTTTCTGCTTCCCATGGCCCCATGAGACCATCTTCACTAGTCATGCTGTCATTCCTGTTCATGAAAATCTTATCAACCGAATCCCCAGAAATTGATTCTTTGTCATCTTCCTTTCCAAGACCTCTACTAACATTTGGCCACGGAGATGAATCCCTGCGCATGTCATGGAGATCTAGGCTTCGTCTCTTCAAGGTTGATGCGGTGTTTTTCAGACCCTTCAAAATATTATATGGATCTCAATCATATAATTTCATTCCTCCTATATCATGCTTTGAGGTGATTCTTTTTTATTAATTGAAATTACAATTATATATAGCAATAAAGTTTAAATCTATAACTATGTACATACTATTTTAATCACAAGTTTCATCTTAGTAATTTTGCTTTCGGGTGTCTATTGTGTAGTACTAAATCATATTATTGTTATTATAAAATAAATAATATATAACATACAACATAAATAATTTTTAGACTATTAATCGATCATAATATGATAAGTTTATTAATTTTTATAATAATTATCTTAAAAATCATATTTAGATTAACAACTAGTACATACCTATTAGATTTTTATTGATAATTATTTCTAAATTACTAAATTAATTTGATAATGTTAAGGTAAATGGTAAATACTACAATAAATAAATATATATATATATATATATATATATATATTGTAGTCTCTTTTAACTAATTTCTACCTCCGAGAATGTGAGTTACTTTAATTAGTAGTATTCAATTTGTTAATAGTATATGATTGGTTGTCAGTATAAAAAATTTTACATCAATAGTATATGGATGATTAACTCTTTATTAAATTAAAAGAATATATTTTAATATAAAAATAGTTAATATATCAATCACTTTGAATTAGAACAAATAATTGTTTTAACTTATGTCTTATAAATAAGATCGTGACTTGGTATAAAGATATGAACATGTTGCTTACCTCCGGGCTACTGGAATCATCTTTTGGCAACTTACGAGGTCCAGATGTCCAACTACGTTGTATAGGAGAGGATGCATATGATTTCAACTTGGGTATTTCATTGCTACTACTATTGATAGATTGTTGAGAATTTTCAGCTTCTCCCTCCTTTCTTGCTAAAGCTGCCTTCAAACTAGCAATCTGATAAACATGATATTACCAAAATAATCATACACGTAAAACAATATATTTGAAGATAAAATGATGAAATAAATAAACTTAAGAACCTGTTCTTTAAGCTCTTTCACATCCGAATTATCTTTATTAACGCGTGCGGCTCCAAGTTCAACGGTAGAGACTCGTTCAGCAAACTTTAGAGTGCTAAGTGTTTCTCCAAGAGCTTCAGGCTCTGGACTTATATGAACAAACATGAGAGTCTTTGCTTGCCCTCCTGTTACACATAAGTACTTCCATTAGTATCCAACAAGAGAAAACATCAACGTAATATGCAGTCAAAGAAATATATAAGAAACATTGTACCCAGAGAATCCTGAAGTAGTTGAGTAAGTTTGCTATTCCTGTAAGGAACATGTGCATTCTTTTGGGCAAGGGAAGAAATGACATCTCCCAAGGCAGAAAGTGACTTGTTGATATGTTGAGCCTCCTTAAGTCTATCACCCGTGGCCTCAGTCTTATCAGCTCTTTCACTTCCTGCCAGGTCAACCAGATGCATACTACCACGAATAGTACTTCCTGATGTCAGGTTCTTTCCTTGAACATGAACAGTTAGACAACTACAATAATATAACATAACTAGTTAGTAATAGTACCAAATAATATGATTATGTTATTTGGTTCAACTATGGTTGGTCAAACCCAATTAAATCATATCACTCCACTTATTTTATTATTAGCATAGTAATTAGAAAAACACTTGAAAACACTAACCATAACAATCTTGTAATTAATTACCTGTGAGAGCGACTACTACGATCATTCATGGCAGTAGAACCAACAGCTCGGTTCTTATGCCCCAAGTTCATTAAATTAATGACATCAGAAGTGCATGAAACTGGAACAAGGTTGGCATCCGGCACATTGATGCCATTATGGGAACTGTTACGAATATCTAACGTATGCAGGTGTTAAGGATTGCATTAAGGGACAAGAGAATCAACAATTGAACATTGCATGTAGATAACACTATTAGTTTGAATTAGAGAAAGGATATCTTTTGTTAGCACCATCTGTTGTTAGTAGATCCCTAACTTGCTCATTGTAAATCTCAAGCATCTGAACAGAAATTTCATAAGCAATGGTGTCTTTCCTCAGCTCTGAGAGATAGAATAGATCTTCCAGTGCACGATAGTTGACACCTATGGTTTCCTCGTTAAGGTCATCTGGTCCAGACTGCACCAATACGTAGTTGCATTAATTAATAAATTTTCTAACAAATGAAAGGGGAAAACAAGGTTGTTTGAATTTGTTACCATAGTGAATGTTTTTCCTGATCCCGTTTGGCCATAGGCAAATATACAAACATTGTAACCATCCAAAACAGAACGAATTAGAGGTTGCGTGTCTGAGAAGACCTCCCCTGCAAGCAAACCATAAAGATCAACAATGACAAAAACACGCTGAGTAGCAACAACTTTAATGGAAGGAAGGAAAAATTAAGACCAACCTTGGGTTGCAGAAGGACCAAAGGCTCTATTGAAATTAAATGTCTTTTTCCCTTCTTTGCCGTATTTGGAAGGTGTTATGATTGAAATACTTCCCTCTTCCACGTTACTGACAGAGCTATAGTGGCTTGGTTGACCACCCAAGAAGGGTCGAACTCTACAGTACACCCTAATATTTCCTACCAACATATAAAAAATGTTCACCATTCACTCACATTTAGAACATCAAAAATTAAGGGGAAAAAATATAGATATAAATTCTTGATCATTAGAATTCACCTTTCAAATCTTGCACTTGATTGTACAGCTTACGGTTTTCTTCAAGAACTTTTTGATATCCCGAAGCAGCTGAAGCTAGGCTATGCATATGCTTACCTATTAAGGATTGACAACAAATAAATAAATAATTAGTATGTTTTTTGTCAAATGTTGACTTATAGGGGTTTCTTTTGTTATTAAACTTACTTAGATAAATGATCTCCTTTCGATGTTCATTTTGCATGGATTGCATTCCTAACTTTGTTTGATGGACGATGTTTTTCAATTCCTAAAGAATGTTAAAATCAACTTAGTATACATCAATATTTTCTAAACGGTGGCAATATCAAATTCTAATATATAGTGATAATTACCGAGGTGATTCTATTTTGTTGTTCGACTATATTTTGCTGTTTCAAAATCAAATTTTGTCTACTTGAGTCTTCAAGTTCAAATTGATTATTTTGCTGTTTCAAAATCAAATTTTGTCTACTTGAGTCTTCAAGTTCAAATTGATTATACTTTTCTTCATAACTTTCCTCTTGTTTATCTTGTACGTCTTGGTCATCCTCCTTTTCTTCCATCTTAATAATATAGACAAAAAAGTCAATAAGTTGAGATAGTGATAGAGATCAATCTAAACATTTTTATTTACACTTGCTAAACAGAAGAATTTCTAGAATATGACTTTTACCCTTTCATTAATAAAAACATCTTCTGAAAATGAACAATCTGTTTCAGAAGCAACTTTTGAATTTGAACATTCTGTTTCAAATGTCGTCTTATCTTCCTGGGTTGTTTTACACTGCCATAATTAAAACCATGACATCAAATTCACTAACATTCATGGACCCATATAATGTGAAAAATGTTGTCATCGACTATGAAGTTGAAAATAGCGAAAAGAGGAAGACACAGACCATTTCATGTTGAATTCGGGTGTGATGTTTAAATTCCTCGATGACTTTGCTAAGCAGGGATTCCACTGCCTGTTATAGGAAAATATGTCATATCATTAGTTAAAGAGGTATAAAACCATACATAGTAAAGGGAAAAAGTCTTGTGTCTTACAATGGGAACTTCTTCTGGCTTCTTGTCGGCCAAATATTCACAAACAAGTGAATTTAAGGAAGAAAAGGGACCCTGTGCATACCAATTCAAACAAAAACAAAAAAAGAAGTTAGAGAAATGACCTTTACCATCTAGACAAACGTAAAATATTATAAACAATAAAGTCCCTAACCTTTTCATTTCGATCGAGTCCGGGATCACTCATATAACCATCTATGTCCCCTGATGACACAGTCCTCAAAGGCTTCATCAATGGTTCTGAGTTCTCCCTCAAAAGTGGTTTCCCAGAGATAGGAGGCTTTGCATTAGCAACCCCACTATATTTCCACGACCCAATTCCTCCTCCGAATTTCCATTCCGCATAAGACTTGAGCGCTAAAACACAATTCACTATCCTAGAAGACTTTCCTCCCTATAAATACAACACATGGAGGAAAACAAAAGCTTATTAAAGAAAAAGAATAATAATTACTTTACACTAGCAACAATAACAATGTCGTCAATGATGTATTGACATTGATATCAATCTAGTGAGTCCATCAAAGTACTAAAAATAAAGTTTCAAGTTTAGTCAACAACCTGTTCCAAATCAAAAGCTTCAAAAGTAGGAATCCCCATTTCCTCTACAACCTTTAGAAAACTCCTTACATTTTCAAAATATTCATACGTAGACAATGCTGCTCCATCAGGAATAATAACAGAATCACACGGGCCTTCAATTACCTAACAATGTAAGTCCAATAAATTTCAAAGGAGAGTAAATACTTAAGGTGTCAAAATAAAGCAAAAAAAAAAAAAAATACATTATTTTATAATACAATAATACCTTGGGCACTGCTCTAGGTTGAACTTTGTTAAGAACAGTACAAAGGATAATCCCACTACGTAATCCAATTCTGAAATCTTCTTCAGAAGGCTCAGCTGGCAAGTCTTTCCCTCTAACAACTCCAACTGTCTTTCGCAGCCAACGTGCTGCTTCATACCTTCTTAAGGCTGCAACTCGAAATATGTATACACGTTATTCTTTCATGAAGATTATTCGTATTTTCTATGGTTCACAAAATTATTAATTGACAAAGCTTGAAAGCAGTTACTTAATTGCTTTTGATATTGTTTATTAATCAAAATTGAAGTTTAACCATAATAATTTGCATAATAAAATAATTGCATTTAACTTTTAGTTACTGAGATAAAATTCAAATTATGATAGGAGAATAATACTAAAAGCATTTCATAATTTACATATAACTTTTGGTCTTTCCATGATTCTAGGAACAATCATGACCCTTTATTGAAGAAAAAAAATGATTTTCAACAAAATAAGTATCATTTATTGGTTGAAACCAACATTTTGACCAAGAAAATAAACAAAAAAAACGCTACACACAAGAATAATTGAATTAATTTACATGATGACATTCTAAAAGTTTAAAAAAAGAAAAAAGAAATTAATAAAATAATGGAGAGAAGGGGTGTTATATACAATCTTCTTCAGTTTTTCTTGATGCCAAATTAACGCCCAACCGACCACTATGTTGTTGAAGAACATCTTCGATCACAGAAGCAAGAGAGAATGTTAAAACTTGTTCAGCTTCCATAACTACGCCTCAAGAAAATAAAAAAAAAAACTATAAAAAAAATTCTTAAAAACCCAAAAATGAATTTAAAGATTATATATTATCCAAAACAAAATAACCCAAGACTCATATGAAAAGCTCGAGTCTTGGGGATAATGACAAAGAATTCTTAGCTATGAAAGACAAAAGTTTGGTTATATTCTCAGAGGAATAAAAAAATGAACAAATGTATAAACATTGTGAATATGAGAAGAGCTTCGAGATGAAATAGTAGAATCACAGAGAATGTGAAGGAATTAAAGAAAGAAAAAGGAAACAATATGTCTTTGAAATTTCTGGTCCTTTCTCTTGCTTTCTATTGGTTCTCTGGTTTTTCTCTCTCTAATTTCTTGTCTATATTGGTTTTTCTCCCGAGCCTTTCGCTGTGTCACTTATTGGTCTGTATTTATCGGGTGATAAAATGACAGTTTATACTTTATATTTTTTTTTACATAATATACTATTTATTTCCTATCTTCTTATAATCCTAATGGTGGTATAATATACTATTATAGACTCAAATATAAGGTAACTTCCACAAAAAATAAATAAAATGAATTTATGAAATGTTATAAAATGAGAAACTAAAGGCTATTTACAGAAGTAACTATTTCACATTTGTTCTCTTTTTTTGTGACAATTTAGTGTTAAAAACATTTTTTTTTGTTTTAATTAAGGGTTTCTTGTCTCCCTTTTTCTACCTACAGATTAAAGGTAAGTCAAACGATTGTAAATTCGTTTGATGTATTTAATGTATATAAAATTTTATGTTTAGGTGGACATGTTTTTCTTTAGTTTGTTGTCATAAACAAAACAAATTAAAACTATTTAACATGAGACAACAATTTATAAGTTTTGAGATGCTACTATGTTTAGCAATAAATACTATACTAATTGATTAAAGAAGTTCTATATTAGCGGACAAAATACACGCACGCACGTACTATGTAAGATCGCACGTATTATGTAAGATCGTGAGTTATAATCATGAATTCAGGTAATATTATATACAATATTTACTAATAAAATAACTTATTTTAGAAAATAAAGTACACTCACCATCATTTATTTGAAAATTATGTTGGAACATATTGGTGATGACAGTTTTGTAATAAAGAAAAAATATCAAAGAGAAAAATATTGATGGTAATGCTCTTGCAACAAATAAGATATATCAAAGGAATACATGCAACTCTTTAAAATATATG
Source organism: Cajanus cajan (assembly GCF_000230855.2). Taxonomy (NCBI): domain Eukaryota; kingdom Viridiplantae; phylum Streptophyta; class Magnoliopsida; order Fabales; family Fabaceae; genus Cajanus; species Cajanus cajan. The sequence continues at coordinate 58,411,093 of NC_138522.1, read as the reverse complement.
TGAAACACTAAATTTTTAGTTCATATTATTCCTACCAATCTCTACAAAATTTGGATATGTGTGACGATGAATCTCTTTTAGTATAAGATGAAGCCTTGAATATATATGGTTTATACTAGCACAATCAAAATTATCATTGTCAATGGTAAGAAAATAATAGCTTCCTTAATTCTCTCATAAGAGAGGAAGTGGAGTGATTTGTATACAAAAAAATCAATTTTTTGTGTGCACATGTTGTTTCTTTTTGTTATGTTCTTATGTTTGTATGCTTTTAACATGTAAATTGGTTTTATCTATAGACTGTTTATGTCTTTTGATGAACAAATATAATTTTTAAAAGAGACATATCTTACATTTTTTATGAATAATGTAATCATTCAAAAAAACACATTTTTTTTTAATTAAAGAACAAGTTTTTATGAAAAGTGATTGTTACAATTTATCATACTACTTATCATTAATTTTTATTTTTTTTACAAATTAATGGTTGAGATTTATGATAAAATAAAATACATATATAATAAAATTTAAAATTAATTACAATCTTAATGATTAATTTCCTAACTAATATATTTATTATTAGACTTTTTTATTTAAAAGTGAAATTCTTCACATTAAAAAAAAATAGACAAAAAAAATAGTTTGGTAAATGGTTTAATGGGTATGTTGACTTCCATTTTTGAGCGTTATTCGTTGTCAATGATAAAAGCCATAAACTTTCATGGAAGCAAAATTAAGTCCACAACTATGCATAGATTTTATTGATTCATTGTTCATGCATTTTGTACCCTCACGAATAAATTAGCAATTGGTCTTAGAATAACGGTTTGGGATGTTTTAGACTAATTTTCACAATTCACACTTTTGTAATTTAACATATATAAGTTTAAAAAAATGGAAGGATTTTTTTCACCAATGATATATCGAGTTGATTTGTGCAACTTAATTAACCATGTCCCGGACATTATTCTGAAAATTACATGAAGAATAGATTAAAAAAAAATTAAGGGTGAGAGGCAATTGAACAAGCATGAAAGACAAACAAGGTTTATGCATCCATCCATTATCAAAAGTTAGACCATCTATATGGTGTATTTACTAATCAAGCAATTTATTTTAAAATCCATTATTGTGGTTACTATACTATTTATTAACTATATACGAAGCAAGCAGTCAAGCACTCCAGTTCCTCATACATCATCAGTACATGTACAACCTTGAACATGTTGTCATCACTTGATTTTAAAGAAGTTGGATACATTGTAAACAAAATCTAAGATAAAAATATCTCTCTAAATGTATGAGCAGCTCCTCTAAAATACTTTTAAAAAATTACGTTGTTATTATGGATCATTTCCAAACCCACCAACACTTATATCTTACTTTAATAATGTATAGATTATTAGAATAATATTATGTACATCAATGATTTGTTGGTCTTCAATAATATCTAATTTTATTTTTTATGAATAATTATTAATTTGATGTGTCAAAATGAATCTAAAAAAAATGTCCAAGAGCCTCATATATAAGTTCTTTTTACATTTTTCCCTTGTGTAGATTTGGTTTTTTTTTAATAAGTTTTAACATTTATATTAAAAGTCGTAACTTATTTATATATATATATATATATATATATATATATATATATATATATATTAAGAACACATAAATACTTTGTACCAAATTTATTTTATTTTGGACATCAAAGACCTTTATTTATAAACTTTTAAAGAGTTTATATCAAATCATACAAAGTCTTTAATATCTAATAAATCCTACTACCTAAAATATGATATTAATGTATGCATTATTTGTAAAACACAATCAAACAAAAGACTATACTTATAAAACCACTCAGCTTATCGTATTTTATGTTAATATATAAGAAATTTTAGATTAAAAGAAAATAAAGGAGAGTTATGAGATTCCTCACAAGTTATTTTTCTTTTTTCTCTTTTGTTTCTCTCCTTAATTCATAACTTTTTAATCCAGCAAAATTGAAGTTAGAAAAGTTCTTAATCTATTGGATATTGAGAATTTAGTTATTTATTGAATAAATGTGTTATAATTCAAATGATAATCGAGAAATGGTAATTTTGATTTATACATTGGTATCAAGTTTTCTTAATAATAAGTTTCAAGAGGATTCAAATCCACAAAACATAGAATCTGGTTTTGATTAGAATATAAAAGTAATATTATTTTAATAAGATATAAGTCAACAGCTTTCGTAGCTCAGTTGGTTAGAGCACCCGTTTAGTAAGCGGGAGGTCTTGAGTTCGACTCTCAACGAAAGCAAGGATTTTGCTTTTCATTTTAATGATATTCATCATATATACGTTTGAATTCATCATATATACGTTTGAAGCTTCTTAACTATAAAACAATCATGTCATGAGTTCGACTCTCAACAAAAGCAAGGTTTTTGCTTTTCATTTTAATGATATTCATCATATATACGTTTGAGACTTCTCAATTATAAAACAATTTTAATGATAGAGGCTTCTCAACTATAAAACAATCATGCTATAGTTCAACTACTTTGGAAGTTCATTAACCAAATCAAAGAAAGGAATTAACTCTGCAACATGCTACTTTCAATGTTTAAAAATAAGGGAAAACAAATAATCGTTCTTTTTTATTTTAAGACTTTTGAAATTAAGAAAATTCAAAATGTTAAAATTACCCCTTGATAACATCCCTTTTCCCCCTTAAATTTATAAAACTATCAGACAAACCTTTTTAGTCCTCACCACCATTTTCTTCCTACAATCTTATCACTATCCTGTTTAACCAGGATGCCTTCCACTAAAACCGAATCAGTAATTCTTGCTGCGGAGTAAAAGCTTCAAAATTTGGTAGCCGATAAACAATAATTAGATTTTATTGAGAACAAGTCAACAATTACAAACAATGTTTCTCTTCTTTCTCCTTCAAATACAAACAGAAGAGAGCCCGATTTTAGGTTACAAATAATTCTTTTGCCACAACATGAATGGATAGATAATACAGTCAGAAAACTAATCTAATTCTTCTTCTTCTTGGAGTTGATAATATCTGATTCTGTGAATGATTTTTTGACAAGGCCAGATAAGGTCAATTTCAGATCAAAGGTCAACCTGGGAAGAATCAAGGACAACGTGTTCACATCCACCATGGCCCTGTGAGCTGATCCATCCACTTTAATTCTGTAGAGGTCACGAAGGGCGGCAAGGGATGTTGAAGAAAGTTCTGTTCCTGTTAACACCGCAAAAAAGTTAAGGTTTTCACACAGAAACAGCAAGAATTTCTGTATGTGTGTGTACGTGTATATGTTCGCATGCATGTTTGTATAGAGAAACGAGAGTAAGAGACCTCCAGACTTCATTAGCTCACGAGCCAGAGGAAGGGTGTCTAAAAACAACCAATTGGGAGGAATCTCCATAGAATATCTTCGTAACTCATTGATGATGAAGGGTACGTCAAAACAACGAGCATTATGAGCTACAAATAACACATATCCCCCAGGCTTCTCACGAGTTTGAACGTAGTTCAATAAGATGGGAATTAGGTCCACCATCCTTCAGAAAATTCGTAAGAGCACAAAAATGTTCAATAGTTCAACTTGCAAAATTAACAGTGTCAATTATTTCAATCAGCAATGTCAATAAACAAATCAGTTCAAAAACAAATGGGAAACATGATGATAGTTACTAGAAACATGATGATAAATAAACAACACTCTAGACTCAGATTAATATCATATAGAAGATATAAAACCGGAAACTTATGTTTTCTTCCTTCCACTACATCATCCGATCAGCATGGTTACCTACTTACCAACGTACTTCACTGTCCATGTGCAATGACTATAAATAAAGAATTTTGGAAGGATAGAAATATTCAAACACTGTATCTGCATATGTTGAAACTCTACATCTCCTTATCAGTCTGTTTATTAGACAAGTTCGGTCATCCATTCTATGCCCATCAATAATTAAGAATCATGACAACTACATTCTTCTTCTACCACTTTATGTTCAAGTTTTCAGAAAATGTGCACGACAACTCCTCATAAAATCAAACATAAAAATGTGAAGTCTCCTTGATTACTTCTGAAACTAAAATCCACTCATTGTATATAACATATTGTATCCGAGTCCAACATAGTTGTTTCATCAGTTTAAACTGTAGATTATTGCTCAATCATGCTCTTAAGCCATATACCTCAACAAGGGAAAAATATGTGCCACTAATATTGAGACTGCCCCACCTAAATTCACCTCTACAGTAAAATTTTCAGACTGCCCCACCTAAATTTACACACTTTTTAGCATTGGCTAATCAATTAAAATTCTACACATATGATGAAGCTGTGTTGTAAGACACAATGGAATACTTTCTTTAGCAAAGGTAAGGATAATCCAAGGACCCAAGATGTGCAAGAGCTATAGAGATTTAGGTTACCTTGGAACACCAGGCTTGTTGACCATCTGAGTTGTAATGCCATGAATACGTGAATTAGGAACTTTGCATTGAGGGTTTACAAGAGTCTGAAAAGTGCTGTTCTCACCACCCTGAAGATCCCGAAGTGCAATTTCAATGATCCGTTCGTTCTCTCTACTAAGCCCTGTGGTCTCAATATCAAAAACGATAACAGTGACTAAGCTAGACAAGTTTTTATTCTGAGCAATCTCTTGTTGTAAGTCACAATACTCAATTGCCTGGAATTGACCTAGCTGTGTTTTATTTACATTTACTGTAGAACTTGCTAAAATGGTTTCATTCAAAATTTCATGCTTGATACTTTTTGATTTGGTGCTCCTGTTGCCTTCTGTATTTGTAGTTATAGGTCTTGTCCACTTTTTTCTATGTCCTCCCTGAAGACCATAAATTCTAGAACCAAGCAGCCTGATGCTAGAATTGTTTCCACAATTTGTACTGAAACTGTGGAAGGTTTCACCCCAAAAATTAGCTAAGCTTTGTATTCTACATCCAGGTACATGCAATAGTGAAAAAATCATGGAGCCTGTTTTCATTTGAATTCAATTACGACAACTAAGACAATTGCTTGATCAAGAATTCTTCAACCAATGAGTCAACAGCAATAACCTGAAAATATATAAAACAGAACAAATGTAATACACAAACTAAGAAAAACTCTAGAGGCGTACATTATCATAGAAGTCTGATCTTTTAATGCTAAATCCAGTGTTAAATCATGTCACACATATATATTTCGAAGTTACATCTTACAAATTTTTGAAGGATAAAGAAATACATCATATTAAATAGAAAATTTCAGGGGTTGAACTGCTGGATTTATCTAAATTAACTTCATGCTAAGAATGACAAATCGACAACTAAACCCAGTGCAAACAAACCCTATATTTATATACTAAATCCCAATTCTTTTTGAAAGAGAACAAAGAATTACATAAAAGTATTGACAAAGCAACCACCACAAACTAAATGCATAATTACAATAGTATATGGGATTTTCCACACAGGGCCAGTCAGCAGAAAAATCCCAAAGAAAAATAGATGATATTGTTCCTTAAAAACAGAATAGGGGGCTGAAAAAGTTATTTCATGGAAAAACTTCTCCGGGTTTATCATTGTCATCACATGAATTCATTAACCCAGAAGGATTACGGCTCTGCCGTAAAAGGAAATGTACTCCAGTATCAATTTATAAAACAATACACATACTTTTAGCCACATGCAGACTGTGGTGAGGTAACAATCCGTTTTAGCGAATATAATGAATAGGAAGCTTAAATTATATAAATGAACCCTATATTAATCAATCAATATAATAAGGGTTTATGAGACGGAAATCATGCGATACACTAATTACATCAACGAACCTCGTACAATCTTCCATTTATAGATAAACAACAACAACAATAACAACAAAAAATAAATAGAGCAAGACATTTTCTGTAGTTCATAATCTCAAACAGCACGAATAAGAAGATAAGAAATGCTATCTGTTTCAACAAAATACCAATTTGTTTTACCCCATACGTGTACAAAAGCTTTCTAAGGAATTTCAACACAGATAAATATTTTCCGAATCGAAAGTAATAGAAAAAATTCAAAGGTCAAAGAAGCAACGAAGAAGAAGAAGGTTTGAAAGAATGAGTTACCTGAAAGAGGGTGTGATTGGAATTGAAGAAGAAAGGCATTTGGAGAAAATAAGTAGTTATAGTGTGTGTGTGTGTGTGTGTGACAGAGAGAGAGAGAGAGAGAGAGAGAGAGAAGGGAGCGTGCTCCGTTCAACAACTTCGTAACTTGCGGATCGCCTATTCTTTTCTTTCACTTTAACTGCACTTAACTCCTTTCTCCAATCTTTTTCTTTTTATATTACTGTTGAAACTTCAATGGATGCAAAACTCAAACCAATTGTTTCTCTGAAAGGAATAATTAATGACAATATATTGTACTAAATATTATTAATTGGTTAAAAACAATTTTTATATTTTTATTGTAATAATATTGAAAATATATTATTTATTTTCTTAATACACATTATCATTCCTCGACTTGGAATTAAAAAAACAGAAATATTTGCCTGTGTCGTGTTGAATTGTTCAAGAGAACTCCAAATTACCTGAATACCGTCAAGTGCGTTATTGAAGAGAAGTGGATGATGGAAATTCATTAATTGAAATATGGTGGTTTTCTTTGTTTACGGTATAAGTTATATACTTTAAAAATGTTTTGGTCTCATATAGGATATAATGGTAAGAAATCATGTGCGTCTCCCTTCAGTATGAAAAAGAAAAAGAATCATGTGTGCGAATATCCGTTGCTTGAGTCATGTTTGTTGCTTTACAATTGCCACAATTGGTTTGATTGTTCAGTGTTGCTAACTAACAGATTTCTTGCTACTTTCTACAATATCCACATGAAAAGGCCCAAACAGACCACAGGGCTACCAGCCTGACCCGAATTCTATTATTGGGCCCTTCTTTTGTGCAAATTAATGTCTGCTTTCACAAAGGAAAGCCTAAAGCCTTTTCTTCAGACCCACAACTTTCAGCTAGTTCGGCGAAAAACGTTTCTCAACACTTTTGGGCCTTATGGGTTTGTGAATTGTGTGACCCTTGCCTGTTTGCTTTTGAGCCCACAACTAAAATAAAATAATTATGAATCATGTTTGCAAATAAATATTCAACCATAATTACGAGCAAAATTGAAACCAGCAAGATTATACTTTACTCTTATATTAAGGAAAGAGAGGATTTATTTTTCTGTAAGCAAGTATTGTATTTCTTTATTCCAATTATAATTAAAATTGTACCTTTAAAATATTGACCCCTTAATACGCAGTTTAAAACAAAACTCTATTTTTAATATAAGAATAAAACACTTTAAAAATTGTGCATAAGTTGTCTTTAAAAAAAATGAGTAGTGATTTTTCGTTTTCCCTGTTTTTTTTTCAATACCATTCAGGAGAGATGCTTTCAATCACTAGTACTTATTTATAATTAAACTATTTACCCAAACAGTAAATTAAAAAAAAACATTTTTAGGTTATGAAATTAGTAGATGAATGAATACGTAAATCTCAACATAAATGATCCTTCAATATAACTAGCACGTATTTTTTCCAACTTTAAAGAGCAAAGTAACTAACTTGGATCAAAAAAATTCAAGAATTTCGTTCAATTTTTTTTTCTTCAATAAAAATAATATTTCACGCCCAAACTGAATAAACTAAAGAATAATCTGTTTGAATAAACTAAAAACTAATCAGCCGCATAATTAAAGATTAATCTGCTTGAATGAAGTAAAAACTAATCAATGAGCGAAAATCCCTTATGCAGTTATTTTAATACAGACTGAACATTTTTTTAGTTATCCGAATTTATGTATGTCTTTAGTTTTCTCATTAATTACCAAGTTTATCCTATCCTCCATGGGTCATGGAAACGAGACACAAAGTGCTTAACCGATAATTAAGCCAAAATGGCAAAAACCTCGAAAGATCCTTGCATCTCAGAGGGAGTAATGGTATAGTATATTCTTATACATAAAGTAATAAATAAATAAATAAAAATATCCGAGAATAAAGAAAGTTGGGCAAGATTTGTCTTATTGATTTGGACAAGCTCAGTTGATGAAGGAATTAATTCCCTGAAGCGGCTAAACACCAAGAACCATAACAACACAAGAGCGAGAGTATGGAACAGAGAAGATTATATTATATAATATATACTATAATAATGAAACATTAATCTGAAATAGAAGTACTTACATGAGTAACTAATGGAAGCTATGATCCTGAATAAACAGTAGTGAAAAACCTAAAAAAGAGATGGCAGTCCCTTTCCCTCTAACAAAAAGAAAGACAAAAACTTTACAAGGCCCAAAAAAGAGGATTAGCTAAGATGAAAAAGGTTTGTCGATTAGTACTAATTAGGTTGTTGGTTACCTTGAATCAGGAGAATTAAGGAATGGAATGAATGACTCAAGCGAAAACAGAACCACAGGACAAGGCCATCAAAGAAACCGCAGCTTGTTCCTCCTCGCCCAACATCTTCCACCTCTGTTTCTTCGCAACATCCTCTCTCTTCCTCGAACAAGCCCTTTTCTTCCGATACCTAATTCCACAAGCATTGCACAGAGTCTGCATGACCCAAAAATAAAAAATAAAAAAAATAAATAATTGAGGGCATAAAAGAAAAAGAGAAAGGGAAATGAAATAGAAGTGGGTGGTGTTGTTGGGCCTTGGGTCCAGCCGGTCCTCCTCTCCAGAGTGGGGTCTTGGTGGTTTTGCAGTCAGCGCAGCATTTCTTGCTCTGCAGAGATGCCCATTCTTGCTTGAGATCCATGATTGTCATTCAATTCAATCACTCTACTACAAATAACACACCCTCCTCCCTCGCATGCAACCGACTATCCAAAAACCCTACCCTACCCTTCCTCTTCCCAATGACACGTGTCTCTGTCACGTGTCACACTGCCACACCCACAAGGTTAGTGGAAATTTCAAGACTACACTAACAATATATAATAATCTCATTAATACAACCTTCCTCATTGGTTGGACAGATTTCATTATGCATAACCATATCTTAGAGATGAGCCCAACACAAATAGGATCATCATTAATCTGGGACCAAAATATCTTATCAATTCTAAATTTATCACTATTACTTTTCTCCATATATATCCCCTTCCAATTCAAATGAAAACGCGTACAAAATCATCGTGCCTGCACAAAATTATAAAACAACTTTTTTAATTAAACACTTCGATTTTTAATTTTATCCTAATTAAATTCTTAAACTTTATCTTACTTGCAAATTATTTTTAAAAAATCATTTGAACTGTTCCTTAAATTTCATGTTTTTATAATAATTTTATTTCATCCTTGAACTTACCATTTACCTTATTCGTTACAATTCATTTTTCATAATTTTATTTCAATGAACTATCTTTAAAGGCTTTTAATTATTTTAATACATTACTTTCAATTCAATATTATATTCATCATGTAATATAGTAATTATTTTAATACATTACTTTTAATTATATTCAAGGATCTCCCTGTTGGATACTAGCTATCTGCACTACGAGAATGTTGTGATTGGAACTGTCTTGACTACACTTCATGCTGGAAGTGTCGTCCTGACATTGTTCCCCAATTACAATGTTAGCTTAAGAGACCTCACTGTACCAGAGAGACTAAAGGTCCAAGTCCAGATAACCGGAGCTGCCCAGACCGCTGATGCTGTTTGTACTACTCTCCACTACCAAATCATATATAGGCTACAGACCCATGCAGTCAATTTGGCCTGAAGACGCAATCAGCTTACAACATTCTGATAAATCCAGACAAGGCAGAATTTTTATTCTGGACTTTATTAGAATGGTTTTCACCTCTCCCATGGTGGAGAAGTGAGTTAAAAAAGGTTCTTGATTTCCAAAAGAATCAAATGGGGAAAAGCAAAAAACAATGTGAGTCTTTAACTTCTATAGCCATCATCAGTCGCCCTTATTTCCAGAAACCAACAGGACAACTATGGTCTAAAAATGAAGCTTATTTCTGGGGAACTTTTGAGACATATCCACCAGATCAGAGTTACAGGACATAGTTGATCAACCATCTTAAGGAAGCAAAAATCCAACAAAAAATCCAAGGAGAAGCCAGCTCATCCCAAAGTCGGTTCATTCCTACCCAGTCGAGCCATCAGAGTGTCAATACTTTCATGAGCAGAACTGAGTATTACGTGCCTGATGAACAGTTTCAGACAGCTAATGATCTAGGAGAAAACAACGAAGATGATTACTATACTGAATTGATAGACAACTGTTCCGATTCAGATGCATCAGATCCGAATCTTTCTCCTAGTCACGAGCCCATTATCAAAAGGAACTAATAATGAGAATCTACTTTTCATACTGTCTGCCCTCTTGTCTGCCATAAAAAATAAGTGTGTATGACAGCTTGTATTTTATATGAGTCATGACCATGTAGGTCCTCTGTTTGTACCCGTTCCTATCGTCTGAGTCATAATAGTTTGTCTAGTTGTGTGAGTCATACCCCACGAGGGTTCTTTACTGTATTTAGCTTTTAGGGAGCCAATCAGGATTGGCCATGTGTAAAATCCTTGTTGTTTGTAAGCCTCATAAGATCCCCTCCGAGTTTATATAAGGGGGTTCTCTTTCAGTTTGTAACCAAGTCAAGTTTACAATAAAATTCTCTTGTGTGTTTATTACTCATGGATTGCTAAACCTCTCTTCCTCTCTTTCGAAAACTCTTGATCCTATTATAGTATTATGTTCTCGGTGGTACATGGTTGAGCAAGTATGTTCTGTACTCGCCTCTTTAAGAGGATCTTGTACAACAGAACGCTATGAACCATTGATCCAGTATTTTCCGATCCTTAGGATTTATGATTAATTTGTTAAATATAAGACAGAGGCTGAAATGACCTCGGCGAAGGATGCCGAATAAGTAAGCAAGTTCTTATATTTTGATAAATGAGTCATAAGTCTCAAAGGCTCTCGGCCATATTGGTATCAGAGCCTAACAATCTCAAATACTGAGGCCATAATACTATCTTAGAGGACAGAGTGAGTAGAAGAGAGATTTTACTACCATGAAAAAATCTACTTCAGACACTCAACCCGCCTTCCTAAACACCTCCTTATCTTTACCCAACCATGTCTCTAGAACTCTAGCACCAAAGATCGAAAACCTAGTTGAATTTTCATATGTCCCCGAAGATGCTCAGATCTCTGAGAGCACTGCCCCCCTTCTAAGTCCATATAATATATTCAAACGCCAAAGATCTACTCTTAGATCTATTAGACAGTTGGTCAGAACCTCTCGTCCACATGAAAAGGAATACGTTCAATCTTCTAAGATGGAACAGTGTTCTTTGATGGCCACTTATGAGGAGCAGTATGTTACTATTGAGATCCCAAAGGAACTCATCCGACACTGGAGGACCGATGGATACACCCACCTTCACTACGGGGCCATTAGGTTGATGCTCACACTCCATGGGAGACGAGGACTTCCTGTCTCCTCAAGCATCTCCCTGTTGGATACTAGCTATCTGCACTACGAGAATGCTGTGATTGGTACGGTCTTGACTACACTTCATGCTGGAAGTGTCGTCCTGACATTGTTCCCCAATTACAATGTTAGCTTAAGAGACCCCACTGTACCAGAGAGACTAAAGGTCTAAGTCCAGATAACCGGAGCTGCCCAGACCGCTGATGATGTTTGTGCTACTCTCCACTACCAAATCATATATAGGCTACAGACCCATGCAGTCAATTTCGCCTTACCCAGCAGCAATGATAGTGCCTTGTTTGTTCTTGCAAACCAGGCAGAAGAAAGTCCATCGATTGTCCAGGTTCCCAGGAATATCTCCAGGGAACAGCTGAAGGAGATCATCCCATTACAATGGGTGACAAATTATGAGAATCTCCACAAGCACCATGGCAAGCCAATCCAAACGGATCAAGCAACTTTCATAAGATCCGTCGACGGAACGGTCAGAACAATCTTTCAACAACCTGAGAAAGCCTCAGGTCCAATTTTTCAAACAATGATGTTAGAACCCTTCGTCAAGGAAAAAAGAATTCCCATCTTTGCGGTACATGCAGATGGGAGAGAGATCTATACCGATCGAATCAACGGTCACTTCATCTGGGATGTTGCCCCAGAAATGTGCGATCCTGAGTGCGATTGCTGGATGCACTCAGGAGACACCAGTGAAGAAGAAGATAGTGAATCAGATAGTGACTAAAGTGACGATGAGGAGTGGAATACACCCTGTAAGTCACCACCTCGACCTAACAGGAGGCCAGATTCACAGAATAAGTCTTCTTTCAACAAACAGACCAATCAACGAAGCAGATCTTCTTACAGCATGATCTCACCAAGGTGTTCAGATGAGGTGAAAAGGTTTTCTCCTCCTACACCTAAACCAGTACCATGCTTCATGTTTTCTGAAGCAAACAAAGATGTAGAATTTCCTCCTCTGGAAAGAAAAATAAACCCTAATACGAGTTCTACCAAACCCACCATCATTCCTTCGGAGATTGGTACTGACAGAAAGCCAAAGGTACTAAGTCAGGCAGAAGAAGTTCTCAACTGGCAAACTGAAAACGCTCAAGCACAGAACTCCTTGCTGAAAAAGATTGATGACAAGGTTACAAAAATGTCAAGCAGTATGCAAAAATCAGAAAACAAGCTGGATTATCTCTCATCCAAGATGAAGACATACTACCAAAAGTTAACTGCTGACATTTCCAGACTGAAGAATGAAATAAAGAATATTCCATTTGGTGCAGCACTAAATGAAAAGGATCGAGAAATCGGGAGTTTAAAAGCTCAACTCTTCCAATTAGAAGGACAAATAGAACAAAAGAAAAAGGCTTTACAGCCTCAGCCAGTTGCTGTAGATCCTTACGCATTCTTGCACCCTCCTGCACCTGTGTCTCATTCTCTGTTCAAGACACAATCCGTCTCATGGTCTAAACCTGAAAGACCACATTACAACATTCCTACTGCCTCTGCAAATTGGCAATGGCGAAAGACACAATCCAGTTCACAAAAAATCTCTAAATCAATAGAAGATGACTCCAAATCTTCTACCCCGGTTTCGTCACCAAAAAGGCACGATACTGGAAAGGGTCATTACTTTCAAGACTCACAAGACCCTTACTCTCAGATGATGATCAAGGAGGATGAACAACTTGCTATTCTAGAATCTTCTGTAAACACTAGATCAGAAGATGATCTTCTCACAAATTTATCTAACGAAGATTCCATTACTACAGCTTCATCAGAAGCACAATTAGCAGATCTCTTTGTTTTAATGGCATCTACTGGACCAGATCCTATTTATGAATCCCCTGATGAGAGCCCAATACAGAGTCCTAGAAATAGGACCGCTAAACCAACTAGGGGACCTTGGTTCACCCTTGATGATGTTGACCCAAGTCAATGGAGATCTCGGCTAATTGAATTTAGAGCTTGGCTAGACACCAGGTTTATGAAAGGAGATACTGAATCCTACAAGATCATTGAAGAATTTGAATGTAGGATGACTAGCATCCTAAAAGAATGGTATGCTAATTTAGGTCCAATCGGTCAAAACACATTTCATGAGCTGGGAAATACAGCTGCTGTCCTAGGTGCACTCCACGAAGAATTCATAAGAGATGGAGCTCTCACAAACAGAAAAATCAGACAATAATTCTTTGAGATGAAGTGTTGTTCTCTTAAACTAAAGGATCTTGATAAGCATTATTTAAGGATGCTTAAAAGATTCTATCTTCTTAATGGTATGAATGATCCGAGCTTGAAAAGCACCTATGTTAGCTCACTTCCTACAGAAATCCAGCCAGAACTTGCTAGAATGGATGCTGCCATGAATAAAGATTTTATAGGCCTAACAATGGGTCGAATCCATCAGATGACCCAAGAGGCTGTAGACAAGCTTTGCCGACAACATGAATACTTCTCAAATATGCTGAAAGATAAAGGAAAGTATGCCAAAGCTTGCCGAAAACCCTTCTTGGAGATCAAATGCAAAGACAAGGACCGATGCCACTGTTCAAAGAAAAAATTCAAAGGCAAGAAGTTCAAATCTCATTTCAAGAAGAAGAAGTATAAGAAACCTTATAGGTTTTTTAAGAAAAAAGAAATTCGTGAGAAAAATCCAGGGCAAAGATGTTACATCTGTGGCAAAAGAGGACATTTTGCTAAGTCCTGTCCAAATAAAGCTCAAAAGGCCATAAAGATGATTACATCTTTACATCTGAATGATAGGGATGAAGTAGAATCCCTTTACTCTGAACAAAGTTCTGCAGATGAAGATACTGTATTTGCTCTACAAGATTCTTTCTCAGACAACTCTAGTAGTGATACAGATGACTATAGCCAAGAGGAAGATTCAGTCCCAATCTTTGTTGTTGATCAATGAGATAGTATGACAACTGTTGTTCCTTCACACCCCAATGTGAAAATTGAAATCCTACCATCTAAGTATGAGAAACCTATTAAGGTTATAGGTTTTCTTGATACAGGTGCTTCTAAGACTATGATGAATCCAGAAATCTTGCCACCACATTTCTGGAAAAAAGAAGATACCTTCTTCATAGCAGCTGACGGAAAAATCTACAAATCAGAAGTCATTTCACGAGCACCAGTAGGCATCCGCATTTCAGAGATTGCATAATTTGGTCCAAAGTCGTTGGGACTAAATTCCCTAACAAAGATATCTTAATTGGAATGGATGTTTTCACTCAAGCACACAAGCTACTCATCCATCCAACTGGACTCAGATTCAAAGGAGAATTTAAGCCTTTCGTGCCAACCAGTAAGTTGTACTCTCTTTCTGAAGCTCCACCAGAATTAGAAGAAATCAAGATACAACTGAGATCTTTATGTTCTGATAATCATAAAGATTTCACCCATCCAAAACCACTCTGGAAAAATCCTGATTTCTTTGTACACCTGCCATTCAAGCTAAATGAGGATGTAAATCCCACAAAAGCTTCTCATCCAGGCATATCTCCATCTGATCTTAAATTAGCCAAACAAGAATGTCAAGAACTGCTCATACAAGGTCTCATTGAACATACGACATCAAATTGGGCGTGCCCAGCCTTCTACGTAGAAAAAAGATCAGAAAGACTCAGAGGAAAGAAAAGATTAGTCGTTGACTACAAGCCTCTCAACCATTTCTTGAAAGATGACAAGTTTCCACTACCCAAGACATCCACTCTGCCTATCTTGCTAAAAGAATCAAAAATCTTCTCTAAATTTGATCTCAAATCCGGATTTTGGCAGTTAGGAGTTGATCCCAGTGAAAGGCACAAGACAGCTTTCTGCATACCCAATGCATAGTATCAATGGACTGTCCTACCTTTCGGCTTAAAGGTAGCACCACCACTATTCCAGAAAGCAATAACAAAGATACTTGAACCACTCTTAGATAATGCTATCATCTACATAGATGATATTCTCTTATTCTCCAAAGACATGGAGAGTCACAAAAAGCTTTTAAGCCAATTCCTGGAAAGAGCAAACTTGTATGGTATCATGTTCTCAGAAAAGAAGATACAGTTAGCCCAATAGGAAATTGACTAAATGGGGATGAAATTCTCTCAAGGAACTTATCAACCTCAACCTCATATTGCTGAAGAGTTACTTAACTTTCCTGAAGAAAATCTATCTGTCAAACAGATCCAACAGTTCCTTTGAATCATAAACTACATCAGAGATTTCATTCCGAAAGTTGCTAGATACACAAGCCCTCTCTCAAAACTGTTGAAGAAAGATCCCCCTCAATGGGGACCAGAACAAACCAAAGCTGTCCAAGAAATAAAAAAGATTGCACAGAATCCTCCTGCATTAAGATCCCAGGAGATGGGAAAAAAATCCTCCAGACAGATGCAAGTGATCATTATTGGGGTGCCGTTTTCATTGAAGAAGTAGACGGAAAAAGGTTATATTGTGGGCATGCTAATGGACAATTCAAAGAAGCAGAAAAACAATAGCACACCACCTACAAAGAAGCACTGGCTATGAAGAATGGAATCAAGAAGTTTGATTTCCACCTACGAGGATATAAAAATAGCTTTCCATTAATCTTTATGGTGAAACCATTACCTGATACTGCAAAAACAAAAAAGCTATATCCTCCTGGTTTTAAACCTAATAGTCCTGAAGAAATTATCCACTTCGTTGAAGCTCATTATTTTTATTATCTTCATGAGACTTTAAAGTTTAAAATCGTCCCTCCATCTATGTTTGATCCAACAGAAGACCATCCTGGAATTTTTGAATTATTCTGTGAAATTGGTTGGAATTTGTGTGAACCAACTCTTTGGGCCTTATGGTGTAAAACTGTCCAACCAGTACTTTTATTAATTAATTTTTTTCCCAAGGCTTTGCTTCTTACATAGCTATTCACACCAACTCAGAAGCTGAATAATAGTAATATTAAATATAGAAAAATAAATAAATAAATAAATAAATAAAACACCTTAATGAATTTTACTTGAATTCTCATGCGATCCAGTGCGAAGGATCCATGGTTAATTGGTTATAATTACTAATTAGCGCTGGCAATTCACAATCGTACAGATCCAAGATCTGTCTAGATCCAATGCTTTGGGGTCTATTTAGATTTTGAATAAAAACTGGTTTCATAAAATTGATTTTAAGAAAAATAATTATATTTTTAATTCTAAAAATAAGTTAATAATAAATATCAATGTAAATTTTTTAATACAGTACAAAAAATCATCTAATATTAATTCAACTCAATTAAATTTGAATCTAAAATAAATTCTCCAACATAAAATCCGTTATAATCACAATTTTAACCTGATTTTTTATTGTAAATCGTAAAGTCCATGAGATCAATTACCAGTTTGGGGTAGTCAAGGTAAAGCTCCTTAAATCTACGGTCTACTGAAGAGAGTAGAGGAGCTGTCGAAAACATTTCGAAGTTGGAAGAGTAAGCAAAATGACAAGCTATTTTCAGGGCGATTTTAGCAATTTAGAAAAGGAGGCAATGGCTATTTATATGATAGTAATGGCGATTTTAGCAATTCAGTTATATGATAGTTTTATTTTAAATAGTTTTAGTGAACATCTTTCACTTGTTCAATCAATCAACACAGCAATGCAGGGGTCCAAATCGATTTTGACTATACCTGATGACTGAACTGAGACATGAGACAACAGCTTAAACACTATTACACGAAAGGGACCGTTGAATAAGCCTGTGAAGAGCCACGCCAAGAATGAGCTTGAGGAAAGCATGCCACAGGTGACAGGTCCTTCACTGGCTCGGATCACATACATGATCAAAGGCAGATCCTCTCCTGCTGTACTGCATCTCCAGCAAAAAAAAAATTACAAGGAAAAGCAGCGTGGCAATGAAAAAGTGAATTAAAAATATAATAAAAAATTAGAAAGACTGCTGGAGAGGCGATGGAAATAACTATGCTGGAAAGATCCAAATCCAATTTTATCAAAAACGATTATTTCGAGTTTTTATCTTTTACACAGAATAAATAAACATCCAAAATTCTTATTAAAGGACATCAAAATAATGAAAAAGACAGGCTCCACATTAAGAGCTTATATTTTTGTAAATTTTACATTTTTAAAATAATTAAAACTCATTAAGAGAAAGCTATACTGATAATACATTAAACAAAATCGTAATACCAAAAGCACGTGCCTGAGTAATTCGTTAAGGCATAATAAGCAAAAGAGATCGAATACTGGCGGTGGATCTCTGCTATTTTTCCTATTGCTGACATCATCTTAAGCATCCAAGTTTTAAATTAAACTCCTCAAATCTAAAACATTAATTAAACATATTTGAAGACACAATTTTTTAACGACGGAATGGATTACAAAAACTATTTCTCAATCAACGAATTAGCACCAGTTTATAAGGAATTCAGCGTCATTTTTAAAAAAAAAACACACTTCTATCCCTAAAAATGACTTACATTCCAAATCAGATTCTACATGTTTAGTTCCCCAAGCATATCATACATGAGAATATCGAATGCTAGAAATTGACACCGACAGTTTCTTCTTCAAATCAACATAACTATCCATTTATACGTTCCATCGAAGGCCACGAGTAGTTAGAAATATGAAGCAATGTTCAAAGCAAATAAAGGCAATCTGATACACAAAACGAGTGCAAATGAGATAAAATGCATGGATGAGAGAACAAAGTGGTGCAAGACCTATCCCGTACCAGATCAGTAAACATTACATACCGAGCCTGAAAGGAACCTAGAGAACATAATGAATAGAATTTCATGGTAAAATTCAAAAAAGCTTACAAAGAAAGATGTAAAATAAAAACTCCATCTAGTAACTAAACATAGATAAAAGATAGTAGCATTCGGTATTTGCCAAAACATCCAAAATCTCGTGTGGTACTTAATGAATCCAATCTATGACAGAAAAAAATTAGCGAAAATCAACAATTCTATAAAAGCCAAGTCACTCGGAAAGATCTCTTGGCAGAAAGCAAACTCTAGTATATATAGCCCTAAAATGGCAAAGAAAATCAAGCCACAACCATCTGTTCCCATAATGTATGTAAAACCAGCCATTTCAAAAACCCAAGCCGGTCCAGCAACCCTCTATTTACCAAGGCTGAACCTTGCAGGAACCAAGGACAATGCAAAGACATTGACTTGACCACCAAATGTTGGACTGTCAAACTGGAGGACTTTACAGATAGACCAGCCAAAACTCCTGCAGTTAACAAAATTCAAAATAATGTCCACTTAATAAAGGAAACCAGAATGTAAACCGGAAAACTTTACTAGTTCCAATAAAGAATTTGCAGAGAAAAAATAACAAGGAAAAATAAAACATAAAATTATCTTAGTAAAGCATGAATACCTTTTAATTAAAGTTGAATCCTCCCGACGGCACAGTAGGAACTCCAGGGCCACCAAAGTTAAACCCTGATTGAGGAGCAACATCCCCTGGAGGCATAGTCTCATCATCTTCCTCGATCCAGTATGTCTCAAGAATCTTCACTGACTTTTCATAAATCTCCGTGTTATCATGACTCTGGAGGTTCTCAATTTTCTCCAAACCCTCCGCATCATCAATCATTTGGGCATATAGATTCACACCATCAGTATTGCTAATATTTTTCTCAGTTTCTCCTACCTTCAAGATGTTTTCAAGCCCTTCCAGACAAACATTAACAATCCTTGGATCAGGACATATTAGAAGATCACACAAGGGCTTAATACACCCTTGACATACCAGGTACCTGTCAACCAAGGAAAAAGATTCATAATCTTTGAAGGAAAAAAGTTATACTTGCAACACAAAAATAATCTCAAAGGAACATTCTAAACTCAAGAATCTCTCCATACTTCAATTGTTCATTAGATCCACCCGAAGTAGCATTTGAGATAGCCCAAGCAGCCTCTTTTTTTATATCAAACTCAGCATTTTGAAGCAAGTGGACTAAAGGAGGAATTATGTTGGCCTCAATTACATCCTGTGGATTGTCAGAAATTAAAACACAAAGAAAACACGTAAATTTTAACTACCATAAATGCACAATTACAACACAATGAAAATGTAATCTACACCTGAATCTGCTGCTTATTCCCAGCCGTGATGTTTGATATGGTCCAGCATGCTTCCTTCTTTATGCTTTTTTTATAATTATTAGTCAAGAGATTCTGAAGACGAGGAAGAGCTTGATGGTTGATGATGACCTAAGCAAAAAAGAACACAACACAAACAAAAATTATGTGAGTACAAATGCGTATCTATATATAATTAGCTCATCCAAGCAGAAATAGACAGATTCCTCAGAAAAATGGATTCTCTACAGAAAAAGAAGCAACAGAATAGTAATAATAATAAGGATCGGGAGGGAATATTACGGGGGCAAAACAGTATAGTAAATTGGGGGCTTAATCTAGAAATTGTTATATCTGCTGCATTTTTTCTATTCTGGCATCTTTGATTTTGAGCAATATTTTTCTGCTTTGTGAAGGAGATTTCAATCTTGAGTTCAGTTCTGTTTCAACATTATTATCAGTTTGTCAGGAGTTGGGAACTAAGGTCTATTATTGTAGTTAGTTCCAGCCTTCCAGGGGAGTTATGAGGTAAATAAATAGGAGGAGGATGTAAGGGAAGAGCATTCGGTCTTCTATCATTTGAGAGTTGAGTTTTGCCCTTTCCAAAAGGAGAAATCCTTTGTGAAGGGGAAACCCTTGAAAGAGGGATCTCCTATTTTCTTTTGACTTAATTCAGTAAAATAATTCTCTTTCTTATATATATTACGGGTTCCTGCCTAATAAAAAATTGTAACCTGCATACCAAGTAGCTAACAAAAAGAACCATGAGAAATTCATGAACTAAATTAATACCTGTGTCTGCACATCATCTCCAGTAACAATATTTCCAACAGTACGAAGAGCAGGAATAAGTACTGAAGGGGATGGGTGCCTGAACAAGTAAAATAATATTTAGAATTTGACAGAAGAACACTGCAATGCATGCATTTTACTGTAAATTCATATTTTAGATTCAGAATACTCACATTAGAAGCTCAATAAGCCGGGTACAAACACCAGCGTCAATTACACCTTGAATTTTGTCATTTGTACCATCAGAAAGATATGAAAGTGCCCAACAGGAATCAGTCAATACTTCCTCATCATTTGAATGGATAAGACTGGCAAGAGCAGGAAGTGCAGGTTTAACCTGTAAAAAAGAATAATAAGAATCAATTAATACTGGGTCATAACAGAGCCAGCAAAACAAAACTGGGAAAACCAACTTGCATTTGCTTCACATATTGGCATACAATACGTTTACAATACTTGTATATTTGTTTTGGTCCCCTTAAAAAAATTTTAGATCCTGGCGCTAGGGCTTCATTGTTGAGGGATAATGTGGTTAACAGGAATGAGATAACAGGTCTCATGTTTCTTAAATAACAAATCAAAATAAATATCTTCCAATATAAGAGGTACCTATATCAAAAGATTACAATTTTATAGGGACAGAAACAATAGTATGTTTTATGCAATACTTGTTACTTGTACATTTACATACCTATATGAATATCCTACATGTACTGCATCCTATATATTTTAAGAATAATCATATCACCATAGGATATACATACATATCCAATACACATAATGTACATGCATCATATAATACCATTTATGTAGCCAACAATTAGCTCTTCCAAGCCTTTTAATCAGAGTAGTGTAATTTACAACAGTTAAGTGTGCCTATTACTCGTTCAATAATATAGCTTTTATGAGCAAATGATAAAATTTAATCGACTATAACTGCCACAGAGGAAATACAAGATAGCACACTACAGTTTACTAATATATCTATATAAAAGACAAGAAAAATGTTATTTCATAGAAAATGAAGAATAAAAAGCTAAAAGAAGCTGCTCATCAGATTAAAGTAAAAACTCTAAAAGAATTCAATATCGACAAGAACATAACATTTTACTCTGGTGCAGATACAAGATGTTATTCAACAAGAAAATTCCAATGAACAAAACAAGTAAGAAGGGTTCGATTTCATTTTTCCATGGAAGAGCATTCAGCAACAAATAGGAAGCTACCAAAACTTCTTTATTTCTGATAACACAATGCAGAACTTCATACCTGATCAAAATGAGGCTGAGGCTTTCCCCTGCAGAAATTTGATAGTGTCCAAGTAGCATTTCTCAGCATAGAAAGCTTGGCATGCTCATTCAATTGTGTCAACAGAGGAAGCAAGGCTCCATGACCGAGAACAAGATCACGGCATCTGGGTGAATCTCCAGCAACGTTTCCTAATGCCCACACAGCCTGATTGTCTCCAAAACACAGAAAATGTGTTAAACTTTAAATGAAATATAACTGCTGGGTACTGTCATCCTTCTCATTAATATTGTCGGCTAAAAGTTAACAAATAATAACACTTGGATGCACAGTCACTGAATTCACCCCACTTACATGCACATGCACATGCACAAACATACAAACATTATACCAGGAAATAGCGTACCATCCAACTCCAAAATAAACATAAAGAAACACATTTTCTGGTTAAACAACGTAGAAAAAAAGATTGTTCTCCACATTTTAAGAATGCGTATACTTTTTACCAATAGACAAAAAATATGAAAAGACACATGAAATATACCTGTTCACGGACATCTTCACTGGGAGAACCAAGGAGCTTTACAAAAATTGGGACAGCACCGTGATCAATTACCACCTTAGTGTTTTCAGATGTTCCAGAAGCTATATTTGTCAATGCCCAAGCTGCCTCAAACTACAACATACATTAAACACCGGCAAGGCAATATATAAGAAGAGGTAAATATTTATCACAAAGTAAAACAAGGCAGATAACAAACCTGCAGCTGAGGAAAATCTTCCCTCATCAAGAACTCAACAAAGCGTGGAACTACACCAGCTTGAATAACCTCCTCAATTGGTGGGCTACGTTCTGGCAAGACATAAACAGAGTTCATCAATGATCATTTGACATCCATAAACCAAAAGGTGAAAACAAAAAATGCCATAGACCATTATCTAACCAATTGAAAGCAACTTCCGAAACTGGGTTGTGGCCTCAAACTGCTTGCTACCGTCATCAGACCACACACTTGCAACCATGGCTGGCAGGAGTTCCAACTGCAGCAAGACAGAAAAACAACCACGTTTCATTAAGCTTCAACTTATTTCTGGTTCGTGCAAATCCAACATAAGTACATAACAACAATCAAATTTTAAGGCCTCATATAGGTAAGTACAGCACGACACATCAAGAGCAAGAGAAGATAAATTGTTCCACGTTTCTTAACCAACGCATTAGGCGTAACTCTTTCAATAAACAAACACGAACGCAACACAAACTCAATCAAAAACCAGAGTCCTACTTGGACAGTTAAATTCTTAACATAATCACTTATCCATGTTGGCGGAGTGAGATTTGAATAGAGGCAAAGTATTATATATAAACGAATAAACAGCAAGTGAACTCTATTCAAAAGATTATCATAATTGACCTTCTTCTCTATTACAGTAGAGTGAACTGATGCAGACATGGACTGAGATTGCAGACCCTCGCGTCTCTTCTTCTGCAAGCTCTCTTCCCTACGGTTCTTTCGGATCTCCACCATGGTGTCCTCTCGCCGACGGCGACCTTCATCGGCGTCCACGGCGACCTTGTACCGGTTCCGACGAACCTCGGTTCTGGCGCTTGCGGAAGGACGATACGACATCGTGCTGAATCGAAGGGGACGGTACGAGGCACCGCACGTTTAATCGGACTGGGAATGGGTAACCGAACCGTAGGGTTTTTGTAGATAGCGATTGAGTTGAGAGAGCGAAGGAATAAAATGGTGAAGAGGGTTTGGGGTTTTATTGTTGGGGAATTTGAAAAGAGGGTTTATGATTGGGGACACAAGTGGACCTGGATCGGCTTGCATTTACGAAAATGCCACTGGTTTTTGAATTTAAAGATGAGGGAAAAAGCTACTTTAATTGGAGGAAAGGTTTCGTACGGCTACCAACGTTTTCGTTTGCATTCCAACAATATTCTTCTGTGATGATTCTCTGCATTGGGCCGGGGCCGGGGCCTGGCCTCGATTAGTTGGCCTGTCGAAATCAACGTTTATTGGCTCATCATATATACACCTCCTTTTTTTTTTTAATTATAAAATATTATAATTTTTAAAATAAAAATTTAATTTTACACTTTTAACTTTCAATTTGTTACTTTCTTCTTCTTATTCACACACTTTTTTTTTTCTCTTTCAATTATTACATGCTACCAAAATAGGTGGGGTGAAGGAAAAATAAGGGGGTGCATGTAAAAATTAAAAAAAGGAGAAAAGATATGTAAAAAAAAGTACTAAATTAAATGTTGTGAATATAAAATTAAAAAATTTAAAATAAAAAATTAAGAATATTTTAAAATTTTAATTATTTTTTTAAAAGGAGGTGTACTTGAAAAAAAAAAAAAAAGGAGGTGCATATATCATAAACCACGTTTATTTTATTATGGCCCAAAAAGTAAGCAATGTTATTGGCGCCTTCCTCAGGAAAGTAAGGTAAGCACGTTAGTTAGTACCCAATTTAATTGGATTTTTTTCTGGACAAATAAATTTGGATATTTTGCCCAAAGAAATATATTTATGGAAATAAATTATCATATTAAATAAAATAAAAAATATTTGTTTATAGAGTAAACTATCTTTTCTTCTTTTGTCTTTAATTGCATGCTCAAATATTTTATCCGCATATCCCTTTTAATATATTTTCTTTTATTTCTTTGTCAAAATTAAATTCCAATAACCCTTTTCTAAAATAATGTCATTTGTTAAAAGTAACCTTTTCTAACATTAAAATTTTTAATTGTGAATTCAAAATAAAATTTAGGATTAAATATATTTTTAGTTCATGTAAAATGAGTTAATTTTGGTTTTTGTAAATTTTTTTTCTTTATTTTTCTCCACTCTAAAATTCAAATTGAATTTTTAGTCTATAGTATTTTGTGATCCTTGTTAATTATTTCTATGTTTATTATATCATTAAGTGATCATTCATAATGACACACAACTATATTTTAAATTATGTTAATATGTGACATTTCTAAAAAAAAAAATATAAATCCCTCAAATAAATAATATTTATTTTGCTTAAAATGAACAATAGAGACCAAAATTAATAACTTTAGATTTTATAAAATTTAATTATATAAAATATACATTTATTATGATATGCTTTGTACAGGATAAATTACTAATCTATTAAAATATATTATACATGTAATCATGTATGTACAGTTAATTTTTCTCACCAAAAATAATGTATTGTTGACTTTTTTATAGCATTAAAGTCTAATGATTTTTCTAAAATATATCATTAATATATATATATATATATATATATATATATATATATATATATATTTTAGGCAAGAGTATTTATCTTTGTCTTTTAGAATGTTATGTATAAATCAATATTAAATGTGAGTGTTAGATAATGTTTACCTAATATAAGTCATGTTAAAGTGGAAAGGAATATTCAATTTGTATGTGCTATAATTTTTTATAAAAATTAGTTATTATTTATGATAGTAGATACTTCATATTAATATCATAGTTATAATAAAAAAATTTGAAACATTACATAATCATGTTAGCTAATGGACAAAAGAATTTATTGGTTGGAAAAACTTATTGAATATTGTCATATTAATAACAATGAATGTAAGTAATATATTTATCTTCTAATTTTGAGAATTGTTAATCGAAAACTAGCAGTTTTGTATTATGTAAAATTATTATTATTAGTTAGTATTACGTAAACTAACCACCTTAATTAAATTAAATTTTTAAAAATAAAATACAAGTGTATTTTCTTTAATCATTTATATTTATAGTTAATTTTAGTAAAAATCCGTTATGTTACCACATTTTACAATTCAATTACTCGTAGTGAAAACTATAAATATAACTACCTAAAACTAAATAATTCCTAGATAATACAAGTAATAATATATGTATAGGAATATCAAGTCAACTAGAACTAAAAATATTGTTCCTCAACAAAATTCTGTCACACACATACACATATATATATATATATATATATATATATATATATATATATATATATATATATATACATATATATATATATATATATAATAATCTAAAAACTGAAGTATGACATAGGCCGTCAATCAAGTAACATTAGAACATAAAAAAAAATATGCAAGGTAAGTTAGCATTCAAAAGAAAACAACATATTAAGTATAAAAGTAAAAAATGCAACTATACTACCAACATTAACAAGTCAATTACATAACACAATCAATTCTCAACATACAACACTGTTGTAACTAAGCCTTTTATGAAATCAGTCATCGACTACCCTTCAAATAATATGTCCTTTCTAGTAGTTGATTTGGGATTATGTTCCTCAACTTTGTATCCTACTCGTTTCTGTCACTTTGTACACATATAACTTAACCTAACTCTCATACGAATCAACATCCATTTGTTTTATATATAATTAATATAGCTCGACATGACCCTTATACTACAGTCACTTATAGACAACATGACTCAACATTGTCCCCACAATGCATCAATTAACACTACAAGAAAAATGCTGAATTTTTACGGAAATTTTCGACAAAAATAGGTAAATTTTTTATGAATTTTTTTTTTCAACGGATTTCAATTCGTCGAAAAAAGTGGCGTCGGACAAAAAAATCCGTCGAAAATAATTTAATCCGTCAGAAAATTCTATCGAAAAATTCTGTCATAAATTTTTGATAAAATATCTGTTAGAAAATTCTGTCAGAAATTTTTGACGGAAAATTCTGTCATAAATTTCCAACGGAAAAATCCGTCAAAAATTTCCATCAGAAATTTTTTACGGAATTTTCTGTCAGAATTTTTTTTTAATATTAATAAATTTATTAATGTAACAACCTTCATATTTGGCCTCTCAAGGATTCTATTTTACGATATTTCACTGTTTAGTTTCTGGGAAATTTCTCAGAAGGTCACCCATCCTTATACTACTCCAGGTCAAGCACGCTTAACTGTGAAGTTCTAATGAGTAAGCTACCGAAATGTATATGTATGTTGTCACTATAACTTGTACAAATTAATTCATTTATGTCATCCTCAAATATACAATCTCATACTTGTACTATAATAATAATATATAATAATTTTATATTACGAATAATAATAATAATAATAATAATATATTTAATTATTCATTTATATGTACTTACTTTTATAATTGACATCTACTTATTTCTATTTAAAATTATAATTTAAATTATTTAATTTTATAATTTATAATGATAATATAATTTATAAAATTATAAATATTTATTTATTACATACTTATAAATTAAATTTTAACATTTTAAATAAATTATTAATTAATTTAATATATTTATTTACCTTAAATAAAACATATAAAATTCAAAAAAAGTATTTATCCTTATTTTATTTTCTAATTATCAACCATTAATAAAATACTAACTTAAAATCTTATCTAATTATATCATAATATTCTCATATCAAATTTAAAACCATATATTAGTTATACAAAAATATTAAGATCATATAGTAAATTGTAAATAAGATTTTAGTTAAATAATTTAAAATAATTAATGTTTCAATTATATTGTTAATTATCAAATAATTTATTCCAAAACTAATTTTTTTATACTAATTATTAGTAAAATTTAAAAACTTTTAATTTAACAATTAATTGGATCGATGAAATTTAACACACACCATGAGTTATTGAGCGGAATAACTTTACCAAGAGTTATTTTATAAGTTATCTTAAATCAAACATATAAAATTCAAAAAAAATATTTTTCCTTGTTTTATTTTTTAATTATCAACCATTAATAAAATACTAACTTAAAATCTTATCTAATTATATTATAATATTTTCATATCAAATTTAAAACCAGTTCTTACATTTTCGACAAATATAAATTTGTCTAAAATATTCCATCAATAATATAGCTTTTCCTACAAAAAATTTCTCATTGAAAATATAAATTTTCTGACAGATTTAATTTTGTTTTATAAGAAATCATCTTCGATTAATATAGCATTTTGTATATATGATTTAAGAGTAAGGAATTTTCAATTTAACGGTTGGATTTACAAAATTAACATTTAATATAAAGTTATTGAGCGGTGTAACACTTAGTAAAATTTACCCAGGTGTAATTATAACCCCCTCATATGTATATATATATATATATATATATATATATATATATATATATATATATTAAATGTGACTTTTACTAAGTATTACACCTCTCAATAACTTTATATTAATTAAATGTGAATTTGGTAAATCCAACTGTTAGATTGAAAGTTCATATCTCTTAGATTATATATATAAAACTTTATATTAATCCAAGATGATTTGATACTTCATTTTTATAAAACAAAATTGATGTAATATATTCATTTCAAAATACACTAAAATATGAACACTTTGATTACTTTCTAGTTGTTGTTCAATTTTAACAAAATTTGATATACACATATAAAGTGATATGAACTTTCAATTTAACGGTTAGATTTACAAAATTTACATTTAATATAAAGTTATTGAGCGGCGTAATACTTAGTAAAAGTTACACCGGTATAATTATAACCCCTTATATTATATGTGTGTGTGTGTGTGTGTGTGTAATTTTAAGCTTATTACTTCTAGAAAATATTTTTTTTTTCTAAAATATAAAATTACTATTTATGTTAAATAAACTAATATATGCACTAATTATTTAATAGAAAACTCATGAAACACACAAATATGAAAATATTCACACTTGAACTTGCTTACTATAATTTTAAAGACAATATATTAACATCTTTGAGAAGTTTATAAATATTTAAAAATAAATTATTTATTTAAAATAATTGTTAACATCAAAAATATTAATTTTAGAAGGTTTAAATATATTTTAGTCCCTAAAAGATGGGTGATTTTGATTTTGGTCTTTGTAAATTTTTTTCTTTATTTTTTATCCTTGTAAAATTTATAAAGATTGTTTTGTACTTGTAAAATGAGTAAAATATTTTTCTTTGATTTTCATCCCTCTAAAATATAAATTCACTAGTTTGATTATTTTAAGGTAGATAAATAATATTTATTTTAAAAAACTAAAAAAAAAATTTAGAGGTGTTAAATATCGTATACGTAATTGTTGTAGGTGACACCTAAGATAATTATTTATCTTTTTTTAAAAAAATAAAAAGTAGTTGAAAATGATTACATCAAAAATAAGAATTAAAAATAAAAATTCTAATTTTGGAAAATAAAAATAAGAAATTAAAAATAAGAAATAAAAATAAGAAATTTTTGATGGATTTATATTTCCGTCGAAAATTTCTGGCGGAAAGACGAAAAATTTTGTCAAAAATTCTGACGAAAATATAAATCTGTCAGAAATTTCTGACAGAAATATCCGTAAAAAATTTTCTGTTTGGAATTCGGAACGCGAATTAGGTCCTCAAAAACAACATCGAGATGCGTTTTGTGGATGTTGGAAGAGGATGTGGGTTTAAGAGAAAGTTGACAATGTTGGTGAAGAACATATCTGATTCGTGATTTGAAGCAGAGAATGGAGGAGGTCAAAGTCGTTTAGCTTGTGTTTACGGTGAAACTCGTTTTATGGATTCTTTTTATTCGGACTAGCACGACACACGTTTCAATTTAGGTATGTTTCATTTTAAGATATTTGAAGTACAACGAGATGGAGCAGAAAGATTTAAAAGCTACTTATTTCTAAATATTCATCAATGATTATCAAGTAATAATATTCATGAAAGTAAATCCTTAAATAAACAGCATGAACGATAGATACATTTGCAATACAGATCATGGTTCACTTGCATAATTAACAGGAATTACAATGCCAGAATGCTGGAACTACGTAATCAAAAGAAATAAGAAGAACGAACTACACTAATACTACTCCTAAAAAGAAAACAGAAAAATGGCCGAGAAGGAATCATACCCAAAAACAATTTCATGCACGAAAGTCATATGCGTAGGCAGAGAGTGCTTGAGAGTATAGTTTTAGTATGAGTTTTCTGACCTCCGTAAATTACCATGTTTTGCATATTTATAGAACTTAATCAAGGGCAGTTAAATATGTACGCGTGAGTTATTGGAAAATAACTGTTATTCACTACGTTCTTATTACGTGGTCTGACAGATAACTTCTCATAACCGTTAATCCCACGTGTTTTTTATCTTTTCGATTCACTTTCCACTAACTGTTCCGTTTTGACTCTTCAACCTTTTTTGGAAACCTCTGGTAACCTCCTTTATCTATTTTCGAGCATTTCTCTCTTGGATTCGACTTTCGAACGCAAATAATTAAGGCTCCTGATACAATCCTAGTAGGTGTTGACCTTTATCTTCATTTCGAGTACAAACACCCTTTTCGAGTCATACGATTTTCAAGTAACCCTAACAAATGCCCCCCTAGGAATTCAATCTTGATATGCTTACTGGTCAGAGAGATTTGAATTCTTATCGAGAGTTGTTCTTGACTCTCCATCGAATGGTTTAAATAGTGCCTTTATATTTCTTCGATGAAAACCTACTCCTGTCTCACATTTAATGCAAATGACTGTTTGATGGGAAATTGATTTCCTTGACGGCGCATGCTCACACTGTTCCATAAATCTCTTTCTTTAGAAAACATCTTTGGCGACTGTTATGAAATTTCAAATTAAAATTTGAATTAATTTGATAAACCCGTTTCACCTCAGGCCCACTAATGCGTTAAAAACCTTGTTTTTACCCTAGAGTGAAACCACTTTCACCATTTTACTCATCTCTTCCTTCATGCCCAAGTCAGTGCTTCCCTGTTTCTCCATTGCTTTGTTTGGTTCTTGATCTCCGGCACCCCTGTTCTTCTTCTTTCTATTCATTCCCGTTCCTTGCTTTTCATTATTACTCTTACCAACATGGCCTCTTCTGCTGCGTCTACCTCTGCCGCCATAGTTTCCACAGCGTCGCCTACTGCTGCCTCTACGTCGTCTCCTATCTTGGCTACTGCAACATCACCTACCATGGCCACTACCCCTGTAACCACCATGGCTACTGCAACCTCTACTCAAGTTAATCCCTTACTGATGACCAATGCTCAGGTCTGCAAGGTCAAAGATGGTGATGACACTTTTGTCCCTATCCCCGGCATGGAAGAAGCCAGTTTGAAGATCTTTCAATCCCAGGTACTTCTCCCTTTCTCTTTAGAAAGTGGTTCTATTCACGCTTTTCTTGGTCCTTTCGCTGGTCAGAATAAGAAAAGATTTGGTAACACTCTATTACCTGAAGACTCCTCTACCCTACCTTTCATCCATTCCCCAGAGATAGAGTTAACCCTTTTTGGAGATACTACTAAAATTTTTAGGGCGTTCCCTCCTGTTAAAGATAGACATTCATCTTGGCTAACGCGAGTAGAGGCTTCAATGCACTCTGAGTGGAAAGAAACTGGTATTTTCGAATTCATCCAATTAGCTAAATTCGACCTTCACCTTTTCGACCCTCAGATGCTCATTTCTGCTATCTTTTTCTGGAACAGAGAAACTCGGGCTTTCGAGTTTCCTTGTGGCTTTATTTGTCCTACCTTGCTCGATATTGCTGCCATAACGGGTCTAGCGCCTATTGGGGATAGGTTCCATCCTGATGCATTTGAAGAAGAAATTTCGATCAAGGAGATTTCGATCTCTTGGGACAAAAAGACCTACTTGGCTTTCATTACTGCGCATCTGGGGCAACCCGGTACGCCTGTTTCGACCTCCGAACACATTGCCTTTTTAATGTATTGGTTGTCTGCGTGTGTTTTCTGTACTCCTTCACTCCAGGTTCCGAAATATTATTATATATTAGCCCAAACTCTTCATTCAAAGAAGAAAATATGTTTAAGCAAACTTCTTTTGGCTTCTTTGAACACTTGTCTCGATGAAGCTTCAGAGAGCCTTTTTCGAGAATCTGGACCTCGGAATCTCTCCGGCCCATTATGGCTACTTCAACTATGGCTCAACGCGATCTTTGAGAAGAAACTTTGTTTACTTTCAACTCCTACTCCGATCTGTGAGCTCGAAGGGGCCCGTTTGACAACCCTTACTCCTTGGAAGCGTCTAGTAGATAATTTTGCAAAATATGTTGGCGCTATTCTCAGTTTTACTGAGTTCACTTAAGATTTAGCCCCTTTTATCCGACCAAATTTGATATGTCTGACCTGGCTTCGCCAAAATAATCAGGTTGGAAACATAAGTCCAGATTCAACTGACATGTGGTTTGGGTTTCTGTCTTGGGACGTCATCATTTCAAGCATGAGGCAAAAATATGTTAGGCTTTATCCCTATCAACCTCAACTTTTTGCTCGACAATTTGGGCTTTGCCAAATGAAACCCCTTCCTATTCGACGTAAAGAGAGCATTGATGCAGATATTTGTGTCGAAGAAGGGAACTATGAAGAAGTCCTTGATTTCATTCTCCATCCTGACAAAGAACTAAAGCTTACACCATCTACTTTTTCTCCTTCCTTCTTAGTCTCGAAATGTTATCTTCGATGGTGGTGTTATTATTGTGTAGATAAACTCCTCGATTTTAATGGTTTTTTGAAGAAGCTGATTAATTCTCCTCTCTCTTGTTCACAAGGACCCAAACAATCAGGTACTTTCAAGAACCGAATTATTATTTTTCAGTTTGAGCAATTTTTTAAAGTCTGTTATCGACCTGACAACATTGGTCGAACCATCTTTGATGCGTCCGTCTCTCTATCGAAAATGGTACAGAGGAACATTTGCTCAAAAAAGGTAATTAACCCTCAAGGAAAAACTGATTTCGAAAAATTTTGTCCTAAAAAGATACCTCCTCTTCCAAATGCTCTTTTTGGTTTAGTTAAGTATTTATCCTACCCTCATTGGGTAAAAACGCTCGACCCATTTTACCTTGAACATAAAGCAATTCCTGTAAACGATCGAGTTACTTATGCGAGATGTTCCCTGTACGATTTTCCTCGAAGAAGATGGTGGCCACTATGTTGGGTCGATAACACTAATCCTCCCCCTGGTAAATGACTATAACCAAGAAAATTTCTCTAATTCTTGATTGTAGTTCCCTCATTCGTTTTCTATGTTGTTACACAGCTGCTGTTTCTCAACGTGTTCCTCAACACGTCGAACAAAATCTTGATTGGGAGAGTGATGATGATGATGATGCAAAGGGAACATCATTACAAAGTCGAAAAAGAAAGACCGCCGCTGCCAAGGTTTCTCTACGTTCCAAGGTACAATTTTTTCGATTTTGTCCTTTACTAAGACTTATAGAATTTATTTCACTTTACCTTTTCTGGTTCTTACATTGCAGATTATTGAAACCTCGAAAAAACAAAAAGTGGGCTCTGACAGCACTAGAATTGTAAGTAAATTGTCTTGCCCAAAAATACGGGTGCTACCTTCCCTTTCGAGTTTTTTAGTTATCAAAATTGTTCTTTTACTTTCAGGTCTCAACCACGAAAAAACCTGATAAGGGGAAGGGAAAGTTGGTGGTTTATCTTTCCAAGAATACTCAGAAGTCTCCTATTGAGAAGCTTCTTAAAGATGCCATGAAATCGGTGCCTAAGGTATTTTTATATATTTTTTTTATTTTGACTGAAATTCCTCATTACTTGGATATTTCTAAAATGCTTGTTCACCGTAGGGTACCGAAATCATCCACATTGATTCTTCTCGAGAAATGTCGAGAGATCTTCCTCCCGTCACTGGGGCATCTCCACAGGTTCCCCTTTGCTCTTTCCTGATTTCTTATCATTTTGTTCGAGAAATGTTTTTAAAAAACCATTTGCTTATGATCTCATCACTGGTTTGCAGTTGGTCACGTCCCAGTTGAATGTTACTGAAATAGCTTCGATTGTGGCCTCGATACAGATTCCTCCTCAAGTCGAAGAGGACAAGGTTCCCCAGTCGGAACCTTTGGTGAATGTGGAGACTTTGCAAGAGTCTGCCCAAGGTGAAGATTCTTTCGCGCTCCAACCCCCCTTGAATCCAAACAAGGGTATATTTCTTTTAACTCCACACCCTTATCGTGACTCTTAACGGAACTATCTCATATGGCTATTTTCTCTTTTTGTACAGATTCGACTGAGTCTCCTAGACCCTTCACGACTTCTCCCTCGACTCAAGGAGGTGCCACCTCTCCTGTCCAAGCCCTCTCCTCCATTCCTTCCGCAAACTTGGATCTGATGAGTTTCTTTAATGAAGGGGATGAAGATATCGAAAGTATCTTCCAGGTTCTGGACAATTGGACGAGTGATCCATATGGGTCGGAGAAGGAAAAGGAACAACTTATTGAGCAAGTTTTTGATACACCAGCTTATCAACCTTTGCTTGAGGATAGATAGGCTCCTGTTCCTTAGCAAAATCTTCCATTGATTCCTCGAGCTTCTCATCAGAAATGGGTTCAATGTTCTCATCGTCCTCGACAGCAACGTCCACCATATTGATCCCCATCGAAACTGGTTCGACATATCCAGTGTGAGCAGCGAATGGATCAGTGTCAACTTTCATATCCTTCTCTTCGAAAGCAAGGCGACCATGACCATCAGTAATCGCCTTTTCGATCAAATCCCTGAAACGCACACAGTTGTTAGTCCAATGACCATACATATATGATACTTACAAAATTTCTTCCCTTTTCTATGCTCGAATGGTGGAATTTTATGATTTTCTAGGAGTATAATTTGTTTATCCTTTAATAAGATATCAAATATCTTTTTTGCCTTACTCATGTCAAAATTATATCTCTTAGTCGAATTTCCTTCTACACTATCTCATGGTTTTAACATTTGACACTGGTACGTAGGATCAGGACGCAATTCCGCTAAGTTGATCTCAAAATCTTCACTCGAAATCTCATAGTTAGGATCATCACTGAATTCAAAATTTTCTAAATAAGCCACTTTTTCCTTTCGAACAAATTTATCAAATTTTCTTAATCTTTCTTTTTCTAGCTTGATTTATTCGATCCTTCTTACCTTTTCGGCTAATTGGGTCATATCTCTCAACTGTTCATTTACTAATTTTTTACGTATCGAGAAATCTAACCCTGTTGCTGCAATCCTAACTAATTCATGTTCAGGTATATTAGTATAACATCAAGATTTTAATTGCCTGAACCTATTTAAATAGTCATCTAAAGTTTCGTGGCTTTGTCTCTTAATGTTCATTAGATCAACTATACTAACTTTCGTTTCTTCTCTAAAGAAATGTTCATGGAAACTACCTTCTAACTGAATCCAAGTGTGTATCGAATTAGGGGGCAAGGTTGTGAACCATGTAAAAGCGTGCTTAGTCAACGAACTTGGAAAATATTTCATCTTTAAATATTCATTATTCGCTAAATCCCCACATTCGACTACATACCTAACTATATGTTCAACCGTAGACTCAGTTAATTCTCCCGCAAATTTTGAAAACTTTGGGACTTTTATTCCTCTAGGTAGTTCTACTTGAGTTACATAATCTGGGAAGGCTGACACAAAATAAGGACGTTCATTTCGACCTGCATCTAATCCATGTCTGTTTAATATTCTTTCTACTATTTGATCTATATTGTCATTAGGATTCCTATTAGGTCGACCTACGTTTTATCGAAAAATCTCATTCCCATCTAGATTATCCATTTCATTCAAATTTGCACTCATGGATCTCGAGGGTGGTCCCTCACCTAGTTTATCTCCTATTTTGTTTATCAATTCATACAGAAGAGTCATAATATTGTGCATCTGAGTTGACAACAAATTGACCATGTCATGATTACTATGGTCCATCTGTTGTCGAAGAGCCATCATGACTTGATTACTAATACCAGTAGGGATGTAACTACCTTGTCGAATCAGGGAACCTTCCTGACTCGTTCCTACGTGTTTATATGGGTCTTGCATAACAAAACCCAAGTCAGTTGGTCCAGGATTATATCCCTGTGGGGATACGTGCATTTGTGGATTAGGACCTAAGAAAGGTATTGGCATTTCGACATGTACTGGTTGGGTATTTCGCCAATTCTGTGGCATACCCCAGGGATATTCCCTAGTGACGCTTGCTAGTTCCTGAGTGACATTTGTTTGCCTAGCTGTATTTTCGAGTAACACAGGGGAAGTTGCTGCCCCCCTGGTCACATTGGTCACATTATCGGGGTTAGGGTTTGCTTGTTCTACATCTACGTGATTATTATTGTTCGTGTTTGTTTCTCTCTGATTATTAGATGTAGACATGGTTCTTCCACTCCTAAGTCTCATGCAACATGCATACCTAAAACTAGTCCAATTATGTTTGACTTAAACGGGTCCCACCGGGCGTGCCAATTTGTTTACGGTGAAACTCGTTTTATGGATTCCTTTTATTCGGACTAGCACGACACACGTTTCAATTTAGGTATGTTTCGTTTTAAAATATTTGAAGTACAACGAGATGGAGCAGAAAGATTTAAAAGCTACTTGTTTCTAAATATTCATCAATGATTAACAAGTAATAATATTCATGAAAGTAAATCCTTAAATAAACAGCATGAACGATAGATACATTTGCAATACAGATCATGGTTCACTTGCATAATTAACAGGAATTACAATGCCAGAATGCTAGAACTACGTAATCAAAAGAAATAAGAAGAACGAACTACACTAATACTACTCCTAAAAAGAAAACAGAAAAATGGCCGAGAAGGAATCATACCAAAAAACAATTCCGTGCACGAAAACCATATGCGTAGGCAGAAAGTGCTTGAGAGTATAGTTTTAGTATGAGTTTTCCGACCTCCGTAAATTACCATGTTTTGCATATTTATAGAACTTAATTAAGGGCAGTTAAATATGTACGCGTGAGTTATTGGAAAATAATCGTTATCCACTACGTTCTTATTACGTGGTCTGACAGATAACTTCTCATAACCGTTAATCCCACGTATTTTTTATCTTTTCGATTCACTTTCCACTAATTGTTCCGTTTTGACTCTTCAACCCTTTTTAGAAACCTCTGGTAACCTCCTTTATCTATTTTCAAGCATTTCTCTCTTTGATTCGACTTTCGAGCGCAAATAATTAAGGCCCCTGATACAATCCTAATAGGTGTTGACCTTTATCTTCATTTCGAGTACAAATACCCTTTTCAAGTCATACTATTTTCGAGTAACCCTAACAGCTTGATAAACACCCCTCCCGAGGGTCATCATTTTCAGGTTGGGAACATTTTAGGAGAAATTGTCATTTTTGTTTGTTTGCAAGTTAACAAATTACACCTATTGTTCCTTCCCCCAATTTCAAATTTTAGAGGCTATTGCCATAAACTCGCCCTTCAGTGGAAGGAGGAAGAACAAGAGGATGACTTTTCGTTGTATATGAAAACATAAAAAAATAATAAAAGTTTAAAAAAAAGTGATTTAAGAAAAAACCCATATAACAGAATAAACTCAATTCACCAAAATCAAGCTTTTATACGAAGGCAATAAAATAATTTAAGTCAAAATCATGTCACCATTCAATTAAAATTAATATATCCGAGGGTTAGTAATTATTTGCTTCAAGTTAACCCCTTAAGTTCACACTTTGTTTTTCTCCCAAACTCTTGTAGCACCTTACCCATTGCTTCATGTTAGATTTTCTCTATCATAATAAGACCAAGATAATCCAGAAATCAGTAAAAAGTAGTGCACCATAAACCAGATACACAATTGTATCGGTCTAAATAACTAAACAACGAGACAAGAACTAGAAACCTCTTGCACCAAACGAAATGATTTTATAAAACTTGGACAACAGGCCCCGAGAGGACAAGACCAGCTTTACAATAATACTATAAATAAATTATTTAATTAAATTACCCTAATAATATAAAATGTCTTACTTTGTTGTTTATTTACGAGTTTTCATACATAGCAACTTTTTTATAATAATAATTTCTAATTACCTAAGAATTAAAAAAGCACGGAAGATAAAAAAATAAAACAACAGATTCCACGTATGTTCTTTTTATCTTCGACCGACAACCGTCTTTAATTAAATCAATATATCTTGCATGTGACACACGTGTCGTACTTCTGCTAACACGATGCATTGGTAAAATGCGGGAGTAGAAATTAGTAAATAGAATTTGAGCGTGAAAAAAGAAAACAGAGGAAGCTGGATTTGCACAGTTGCAGTAGGAGTATGGTTCCTTAATTAAAATGTTTTAACCCTTGCAAGGTCTTTCATTTGAATGATGAAAGAAAAAGTGTAAAGTTACAAGACGGATTGAGTAGAACAGAACGCACTATGAACGAGAGTTACTGCGCTTGGGCGCGTTGCCCTTGGATCCATTTACGCGTCCTCGTTTCCCAGCCGTGTGATCCTGATTCAAGTCAAAGCCAATTCCATCTCCCCCCACCATCTCCACGAACATCCTTTGTAGGTCCTCCAAACTGTCCCCCTACACCACAATCAAACACATTAACTATAACCACGACATTCCACCCTGCCAAAAACCATCATAACCCATTCAACCCCTACCTCGTCTTTCACATTGTTCATCATTGAAATCATCTCTTGCATAAAATCACAAAACTCCTGCCGTCAAAAAAATCATATATTTCCTCAATCAAATAATTAAATAATGGCTGGGTTGCACGCATAACGGCAGAGCCAGAAAACGACATCGTTTTGGGCGCGGAGACCAAAACGGCATCGTTTTACTCCGCTTGGTTACGGCACCTAGAAATCAAAAGAAAGAAAAGTACTATACGGACTTGATCCTCTTCCTCCAAAGGGTCGTATAGCCCCGCATCGTACATTGACCTTTTGGACTGATCCGAAAGAACTGTTACCCCGTAACCGCACCAATCCAAATCAAAATTTGGAGCAAATAAAAGAATACTAATAATTAAAATGAAAAAAATTGCAACTGGCAAAGGTAACCTGAGTAGGCTTCTTGGATTTGCTGAAAGCGGCGCTTGGCTTCTCCGGCAGTTGCGGGATTGGAAGCCCACTTGTCCGGGTGCCACCTCTTCTCAGCCCGGCCCAAAACAAAATTCAGAAACAATTGGTAAAAATGAAAATAGGAAAAAGAAGGAAACGGCGGCGTTTAAGTTATGGCATACCATAGCGAGTCTGCGGTAGGCAGTGCGAATATCAGAGAAGGAGGCGTCCCTGCGAATCCCGAGGACGGCATAGTAGCAAGATCCGCCGTTGGATCCTCCTCCCCGATCCATCAAACGGCAGAGAAAGGTTGAGCCCTGCACCCACTTGCGAAGCTTGAATTAGAAGAACAGAAATCAAGAAGCGAAAGCGGAGGCCATGCAGCGATATAAATGAATGCGGCGAAGAAGAGAGAGAAAAAAATATCTACTCCTCGGGAAGAAAGTTCGAGACGCCCAGGCCTGCGTGCGATGGAGAAGGACTAGATATTTTGGCCATGCCCAACCAAAATAACACCAGAAATTCCGGAAATTACACCACCCTGCCACTCATCATTTCATATTTCGTGCCTGACTTAATCAAATCTAACTATTACTATGTACAATTATAAAGGGTAATTAGGTTTCACGGTACTTGTATGTGTCAACCAACCAAGAACATCGCCTTCGTTGCGATTGCTTCTTTTTTTTTTTTTTTTTTTAATTATTCTTTCTTTAAAATATTTTTTCCAGTCATAATAAGTACGCTAACACCTAACTACCTTGCTCTTCGAGATGCAAGTCCAATAACATCATGCACATATCTGTTAGACTCATATTATATTATCTTGATAATATTTTTAATAATCTTATGAGATTAAATATTTTTTTAGTATTTATGTTTCCTAGAAATTTTTTTTAAATAAAATTTTGTGTGATCTTAATTTTTAGAATTTCACTTTTCCAAAATGAAATGTGTAATTTAGAGGATAAATTTTAATATTTTCTTTTTAAAAAAATTAGATGAATTACATTCTGGATTGATTATGCTTTTTTATTTATTATTTTTAATATAAATTTATTTAAATTATTTTATATTTATTTTGTGTATAGTCTGTAATTTATTATATAATAAATATGTTATATATTTGATTTATTTTATTATATATAATTTGAGATTTTTATTATTTTTAGATATTCTAATTTATGTAGAATTTTTAAATATTGAGAAAAAAAATGTCAAATAGGTCATATATATATATATATATATATATATATATATATATATATGATTTGATCATAATTATCGATAATTAATTTTTTAATGAATAATTATAATTATACTTTATTTTCTAATGTGAAATTTTTTCACTTTAAATTTAAAGGAGCCAAATCTTAATTTTTAACTAGTATTTTGGCCTTTGTGTTTCACAAATTAAATTTTATTATATATAACTAAAATTATCAAATTATTACAAGGTATAAGTCTAAAATTATTAAATTTTATATTTTTAACAATTTTTTGTATAATAAAAATTTAATTAATTCAATCATTGAATTATGTGCCAATATATAAAATATCACACACATATATATATATATATATATATATATATCAAATCTTATATGATTATAAAATTATTTAGTAGCCTGTCACATTATTTTATTTTAACATATAATATGATACTTAAAAACATACATAAATAAATATTTTAAAATAATATATCTTGAAAATTTATCACATTTGAATATATATATATATATATATAATTTACATAAATAAATATTTTTAAACATATAAATTATATTTTTATTTAAAATAAATAATTTATATTGTGATACAAAATTATTTTTATCTATTGGTAATTTATTTTAAAAACATTAAAATTTAATTCATAATTAGATATGAAATTTAATTAGATAAGAAGTTAAAAAAATCTAAAAATCTTATCTTCGAATAATAGTTCCTAGAAACATTCTCATGCAAGATACTTCTTTGCGATTAATATATAGGAGTTGAATTTTTATATATATGTTTCTAGTCCTTTAAATTTATATCTATTTTGTTATAATTTTCCAAATTTAAAATGACCTTTTTAATTTTTGTAATATAAAAATAACTCATTTCAATCTCATGAGTTCTCACCATTAAAAAAAATTGTTGACATAATTGGTGGTGTATGATGAATTTGAGATTTGTGATGACTCTTGACCGCCACAAAATATCTTTTGCCTTATAATTCATTTTTGCCAACATCAACCAACCCATAATCTTTATTTTTAATGATTACGTCAATTTGAAATCTCTTTGAAGTAGATAATTAGGGGTGTTAATAGAGCATGTTAGATATGAGTGGTATGTCTCTATTACTAACTATTGGATAAATATTAATCTTATGTTCATTTTTATTGTGAATTGACAAAAAAATTCGTACTCGCGAATATTCACAAATAATAAATAAGTTGTCTAAATAAATATTCATATATAAAAGTTGTGAGTATTTTTTTATCAGTTAATAAATGAGGCAGGATAGGTATAGCAGTATCCACATCACGGATACCTTAGTAAAATTATATAAATATTTATATATTTACCTTGCATTTTTTAATAATATTTTTAATATTTGAACAAAATTAGAGTTAAATGCAAATAAAAAAATAATTCCAATTATTTTATCTTTAATATTTCAATAAAACTAAAATATACATGCTTACATTTTTTTGTAATATTTTTAATTTTTAAAATTTATAAATATCTATAAATATTCGTGAGCATTTATAAAATTTACAGATATTTGTTTAACAGATACTCGAATGAGTATGAGACGGTACATGGGCAGGGATAAGTATCTTATTACCTATCCCCATGAGTTTTTATTGTCATCCATAGTTTTCATATTTCCATGGGTATGCGTTAAATGAATACCCGTAATTTTTTTAATATCTATGGATATCTATAGGTATTTTGTGGAAAAAATTAGCACAAAAATATGCATAAAGTCTAAAAAAAATAAAAATTGCATAAAAAATAGGTACAAATTCTACATAAATAAAAAATATATAAAAAACATGCATAAATAAATAAATAAAACATAAAACCCCTTAATTTACAAAGAAAATTTGCAGAAACTAAGTAATTTAATATTAGCGGGCTATCTACGAGTACAAATACTATGATACTCGTCTTGACCTCTATTAATATGTGAGTATAGAAAATATTTATATCTTTTACCCACGAATATCCATTAACAATATCCATTTTTGTCAATTATGGATATTAATCATAGATACCTATGAGTACAACTTTATTTTGTCATCCCTACACATAATCAACGTTGTGCAAAATAAAATAAATAAACAACAATAAAAGGAAAATAAAAAATAAAAAAGGATTTTGAGACTCTAACCATAACCATATTATGTGCATCGCACAAATAGTAAGAAAAGAACCCTTACTAATATGTAAAATATTACAATATCATTCATCGATTTTGCGACTCACTAAAAAAGTGAGTTGGTTAACTTTTTTTTTTTTTTTGCCAACCCATGGTGAGTTAATTCAAATGAAATGGATTAAATCACTTTGATAATTCATGATCGTGGATAAGATATTTAATGTCGATTTAATTTTATATTTTATATCAGTTATAAATCTAATATAGATCTAAATGACATAGAAAATTCAAGATTTTCTATTTCAATTAAATACCCCTTATAAAATGTGTCTTTTCTTTCTTGGGTATCAAATATGATGGTTTGACACCTTTGACATTCATCTTCTATGATAGTGTAGTCACAATATCAACAACTAACAAAATTATTAAATAAACAAAATCACAAACTATTGAACCCAAGAATCAAAACTCAAATTACAAAATTTTAATTGATTTGTATATTGTTGCTTGTTGATTTTTGTATTAAGGGTTTTCCATCTCACATGTTTAAATGTCTTTTCAATTTTTCTAATATTGTAATTGTATGATTTTAATTTTTCATGTATAACATTTGTGCGATTTTTTGTCCCTCGATCATTTTTTAATTAAGAAATATTAGTTTTCAAGTATTATAATTTTACAATTTGAGTCTCCCTATCTAATAATTTTTGTTGACATGATCACACTAATAAAATAACATGATGTATTGATATTTTTTTTTCTAATTTTTATAAAATATATATGTTTTTAGTTCTCTATCTTCTTCTTGTGAAATTCATTTAGAGTTTTTCAACAATATTTTACCGATGTTAATCCTTATTCTTTCATGAAATTCATTACTTGTCCTTCAACAAAACCAGCTCTCTATGCAAAGAAAAATCAATAAATAAGCACAATCATAAACTATTAAACCTAGGAATCAAAACTCCAATAAAGTTATAGTTGATTTATATATTGTGGATTTTTTTTATTAAAGGTGTTTATTTTACTTACTACATCGCTCACAACTTTTAAGCCTTGTTCACAAATTGAATATGCATATATAATTGTTTAATTGTTATAATTTTTTGTCATAAAATAAAAATAAAATAATATATGATTTTTTTTGTTTGTCCCTGAAGTATCCAGGGATGATAGCAGTGACTAATCTTCTCGCTACGTTGGAGGCACCTTAAAGGGTGGGATAATTGGTCCCAAGATTTAACGCGGCTGCATACATAAGGCAAGTTCGAACCCCTAACCTTGCTTAAGCGTGAATCAACCCTTACCACTGAACCACACGCTTGAAGTTAAATAACATATGATTTATATATATATATATATAACTTTTGAGAAAATTAAAAGTAATTAACATTGATTAAAAAATTGTTAAGAAAATTAAAAGTAACTTTTGAGAAAAAAATGAGAAATTAAAAATATAATACAAAAAAAAACATGACTAGCATAGAAGAATAATCGATGATGTGGCTCCCAATGTAGCTTCCAATATCTGTTACGTCATCATTTAACAATGACACTAGACGACAAGAGCAAAAAATCTTAATGGGTGAAAAAATTAGGCACTGGGATTTTTGTTTAATGACAAAAAAAAAATTCAAGAAAAGTTTAAGAATAAAACCTATCTAACCTCTTTTATAAAGAAACAAATATATTTAATATCTTAAAAATATAGAATATATTTACATTTATTATAAAACATTAGTGAGAAAAATATTATAAGAAAAAATAAATTATTCTTTTTT
Organism: Cajanus cajan; assembly: GCF_000230855.2. NCBI lineage: Eukaryota > Viridiplantae > Streptophyta > Magnoliopsida > Fabales > Fabaceae > Cajanus > Cajanus cajan. The sequence goes on along the minus strand of NC_138522.1, from coordinate 58,367,394 downwards.
AAAGGAAGCCTTAAATTTTTTTTTTATAACATCATCGAATTCATTCCTTAAAAAAATAGTATCATCCTCTACCGATTGAAAATAAAACATAAATATATACAGAATTTGTTACAATGTAATTTCATTAATCATAAATTTTTAGTGATAATTTATAAAAAAAAATTAAATATGTTTTTAGTTTCTTTAATATATTTTTTTAATTTTGATCTCTGTATTTTTTTATTTTTTTTTTAATTTCCATCCTTTTAAAACTTGTAAGTATTTTATTTTATCATTGTAAAATATCTTTGTCCATTATAAAATAAGTAAATTTTAATTTCAATTTTTATAAAATATTTTTCTTTTAAATTTTATCGCACTAAAATTTAAAATCACTATTTTTATCTTTAAATATGATTTAAAAAATCTTAAAAGTATCACACTAACATATAATATCGCCAAAAGATATGAATAATATATGAAATTGTTACTTACTCTTTTGATAAGCAAATAAATGGTTATAATAATATACAAAGATTAAAAATAATAATGCTCTATATCCAACTCATTTTCAGTATTTATAGGAGGGAATACCGATCACATTTATTAATTTATTATATTTTATTAAAATTAAAATTAATTATATTTTAAAATCTATAGTTAATAAATAATTATTTTAAATTTAAATTTAAAATAATTTTGCAAATAAATTTAACTTTTGAAATATTTTAAAATATACAACGACAGGGATTAATTAAAGAGAACTAATAAGAAATGATACTGACTTTAGGGCGAAGGGTTTTTTTAATTTCTGTTGTCACTTGTCACACACGTACGCACACAGAGAGATCCCTTACAAAGAGTTGTGGAAGTAATTTTAGCACCTATCAATTGAGTTACAAGTCATACTCCACAATGGAATTTCTTCAACATTTATGAAATGACAGTACAATATTTCGGGGTATTTAAGAGCAATAATCCCAACTACAATTATTCACCTAAAGCAGCGCAAACCACGATAGGAAAGTGAAATATAGCCATTTAATAACAGAGTCTGCAAAAGTGGCGATGGAGTTATTTGTTGTTCGTGTGATTAAGTGTTACCTTTACATGACATAATAGTATATGTTATTCTTTGAATTGACTATTGTGTTTTATTCATTGCATGCAGAAGTATATATATGGCATATGGAAATACATTTTTTATCAGTTTATTTTACATAGTTGATATTTAGGTTAAAAAGATATTGCTCAAATTAACTATTATCATGGAACACACTATTTTAACATATTTATAATTGTGTAAAAAAGAAAAGAATGTTAACTTAACATTTAAGTGTGATCATATTGTACCATTATTTATTTGCTGATTTTTATTTTTACTTTTTTGCTGTATATTTTAAAAGACATTTAAATGTGTAAATAACAAATCTATTCATTTTGTAATGTACTCATCATGTGTTTTAACATATTGAATCAGATTAAACGAATCATTTTAATGAAGCTTTACTCTCTTTCTTTAATATCTCAATTTTGTTAGCTATTGTTATAGATGTTTATTTTCAACATGTTGATTAATGTTTTTCTATTTTAACTGTGATTATACCATATGGTCTGACTTATTGAATTTGATTTATATTTTATATTGAAATTTAATTCATGGAAACCATGCTATATTTAACATAATTGATATTTAAGTTGAAAAGATTCTCTACTATCATGAAACAATCATACTTTTTAGCCTAATAATTGTACAAAGGAATAAACAATTTTGATCTTCCTTACTCCTAATTACTTCTAGATCATATATATATATATATATATATATATATATATATATAATATATATATATAATTTTATATAAATTTAAAATAATTTAATATTTTATTCTTATAAAATAAAATTTACATAATATATAAATTTAAAAATATATTAAAATATAAATATTTTAATTATTTTTATTTTATTATTCAATTTTAACACATAAATAAAATGATATGAAATTATAATCTAGTAATTAAATCAATTAAATTCATATTTAATTAAAAATTGTTAAAGAATATATCTCTCTTTCACACACTACGTGTGCACATACACGGATAGAAACACAGATATGTATAGCGGCCAGGACTCTTCATGGCACTTGTTCTTGACGATGAAAAAAAAAACATTCTGAGAAAGTTCGAGTAAATAAATAACATAATGTTCTTGACGATGAAAAAACACAATTTGAGAGCAATACTGACGGTGAAGAAGTTTTGTTCCTTTAGCAGCATGTAGTACCATCCATTTGAAAGCACTTAGAATCTTATTTCAAACTACCTTGCTTTTCCCTTTGCTTGACACATCCAAAGGATTGCTAGATTCTGCTCCATCATCACAGAAAAAGAGTGCAGGATTTATATGTAAGGTTGAGTCCAACAACTTGTGGTTCCATCAGCAATTGTTGCTTGAGGGACAAACCCCACTGTTGACCAGTTATCCATTTGTCTAGAAATTTCTTCTGAAATGAAAAAATGCATATTAATTTGATATGATATATGCACGAAGATGTTGCAAATAAGTGTTTATGCAGGATACTGGGTATATATATAGTACCTTGCTGAGCAATTTGGAATGCAGCATGATGCTGCAGATCTTTATGTAGAGCACCGTATTGTGTAGCTTGTGTGACTGTTTTCACTGAATCATGTCCTATTGCCTTAACTGGCACCAGATCCTTCAAATTTTCGCAAGTTTGTTGCCAGTTAGAAAAGTATATATCTTGATCACACAGCTAGGTTAATTATGATAAGATATGAATTATTAAATTTAAGAATATCCAAAGATGAATCAGTAAAATTCATTCCAAACAGCTATATGCGTGAAACAAAAGCATGAAAGTTAAAAAGAAGAAGAAGAAAAAATAGGTACGTAAACGACGGAGAGATAAACAATAATTAGAGTAAACTAGAGAAAATGGAGAGAGGTGTGCTTTATAGGATCCAAATCCCAGTATGTATATGTATCCTTTCAAGTGATAGAGAGATAGGAAGAAAGTAGGAGAAAATAACCTAATAAAAGGCCAAAAATGAAAGAGAAAGAAAGCAAGATATAAGTGTAAGAATTTGAGGTGAAGAATATCCAGAGTTACAATATCATTACATGAAGCATTAATTTCAAGACACAAAAATAATAGGCATAGTGTACATGTATACCCTCTCGGCGGAGTTGAGATTCTTCTCAGCTGAATGGTAACTTTGTCCATCAGTTGTCACTTCAGCAATAACACAAGTTTTAGCATGCTCAATAACTTCTTCCCATCGCTTTTTTGAAATTTTGCCAAATTTCTATCATTACAGAACAAATTAGATTAAGATGAAATTTTATGTATCAAATTATGTATACTAAATATAACAAGAACAACAAGTGTTTTTTTTCCTTAATATACCTCTTGTAAAGATGTTGGATTGGTTTCAAGCTCTTGCAACAGATCCTCAACGGTGTTTATCCCGGCTGAAGACAACCGCTCATAAATTTTCCCAGTTTTTGATATATATTTCAAACGCCATATTTCATCTTTGAGGGATGGAGGGTAGTGTTTCTGATTCACTGAAAGGACCAAATCACATGTTAGTCACATGAATTATCTTAAATGATTAAAGTTTACAACATATAAAAACGAAGTTAAAGGATAACACAATAACAAATACAAATTTAGGTTTGATTTCAAGATTTAATTGATTGTTTAATTAATTGTATGGAAAGTGAAATAAAGTAAAATAGTCACTTATTATAAAGCATAAAAAATACTTTCAACAAAATAACAAATGAAATATATGGTTTTAAGCATATTCTAAAAAAACTACAATAATGAATTCTAATATCATTCCACGATGACTAATAGAAAGAGAAAAGAGAAACACAAAAAGTGGTACGAATCGATGAATACTTACACTCTCCTCTATTATCCTTAACAACAAAAGGTTTACTTCTACCACTTCTGATGTTTATCGCGTCATTCAAATTTGATTGCACAACCTTGGCTCCTAACACGACGCGTCGGTTGCTTGTCCAGCATGTGTTATCAGTGAACACAACGTTGTTGATATAACCAACTCCATTTTTAAGTGTAATAACAGTTTCTCCTTTCAGTAACTTACCTTTATGTTCTCTTTGACGTAAGATTTTATATTTAGTACTGTCAAGGACGCAAATATCTATCTTGATCGAAGACAGTGGACCATCAGCGACTATAGACTGAGATATAGTGTCATAAAGAGCAATCTTAACATAAATGTTATCTTTAGCTTTGATCTTGGAGAAAGTAAAAATTGTATCTGGCAATTCATTCTCAAAAACCAGTTGCAAGAATTCGGTTCCAGATGTTCCAATATGATTAACAGTTGGTCTGCAACTACAACAAATTCGAAAACTTTATCAAATATCAGATGCATGACATCTATTTTCGCAGCAATCATAATTATAAGGCTGACAAAATTGCTTATTTTGATAATTAAATTGCAAGGACTAATAAATTATATTTAGAAAACATAGACGAGAGAATACAAACCTTAACGATAGTTTGTGTTCCAACTCCTCTCGTACCTGGTTAAGGATTAAATAATATAAATCAATAACAGAAAGTTCATAATATATGTGTATAGTGTATGCTTAAACATGTTGTAAAAGGCAGTTGTTAAGATGAATATCAATATCATCGTCAACTTCGAGCTCTTTCACAAAAAAGAGGGTTCTTACCACTCTTCGAGAAAAATTTTCAAAGTACCGCGCGATGTCATGCTGCTCCAAGTGAAATAGCGATCTCCTACTTTTACTGGTACTGCACAATAAAGTAACCACAAAATTAAACGCTTGCACCAAAATATTGAAATTAGTCAGAATTGTAGAATATTACAAATTTTATTTCTAAAAGTCGATTTTCCACTGATTTATTAAAATATTAACGGAATCGTTTACATATGTATCTTTAAAAGATCTAAAGTATTCAAGCAGATTCAAATTATTGATAAAAGAAGAATGCATGACATCAAAAGATGGTTATCATAGATTCACCTTTCTTAACTATTTTTGGGTGTATGTCCAAATTAATACGTACAACTATCATATAATTAACTTATTCATGATGTACGATTAACGTAGAACTCCTAAAGAAATATCGACAACAACAAATTATACCAGACAGTGTCCGATTGTTGTGAATCTTCACGTCTCCGCTTTGAGTCGTGAACAAGAGCTTGAACATCCCTTCCATCACCCTCTTGCTTATATTGTCTTTTTGCTTCCATTTTAAAACAAAAAATACACAATTGATTCAGCAACTAAATAACAAAAATTCTTTTTTGGACAGAAAACTTAATTTTTGGATACCGAGACGCTCATAATAGTAGGGTTACTACTTACTAGGGTACCATATATAATACTAAGTGATGGATGGGATTCGACTAACTGTACGAATGGGAAGGTTCGAGGAAACGCTAGCTGAATTATCTATTTATATATCTCACGCTTCGACATTACCTAAATAAAAGGCAAATTTTTGTATAATCTGCATTTCAATTGAAATTTCCTTACCCATATGCTTTTTTCTTTTCCCCCTTGCATTCTATACACGAATTGCAGACATGTGAGCATACACAACGCGTTTTTGTGAAGGAAAGTTATAAGTATAAGGTTAAAAGAAATTTATCCCGATCAAGTTGCATACAGTACTGTTCATTAATGCATGGACTATAAGTACGTGTATATCAGTAAAACTTTCGGTATATATTATATGTGTATGTAGTGAATAGTGATGGTGTAACACTGCTCTTAATTGGTTAAATATTCAGACGCGTAAAGGAATTGGTGTGGGACCTACCTAGGGTGCGACGCCATGACAATTTTTTTCAAATAGGCGCCATTAGTCTGGAGTATCGATCTCGAATTGAAACAATGAAATAATTATAATTATCTTGGACATTCGCTACGGGGTTATGTTATGATATTTGTTTGAGGAGATATTTTATGAAGGTTGTTTAAGGATATTTTATGAAGGTTGGTTTTATAAGGTTATTATACAAACATACTCTACAATGATAAGATATTGTTTTATGAAGGTTGTTTTTATAAGGTTATTACACAAACATACTCCACAATGATGAGATATTGTCCTATGAAAGTTATTTTTATAAAGTTATTACACAAGCATATTTCACAATGATGAGATATTGTCCGCTTTGTACCTAAGCCCTCATAGTTTTACTTTTGATCATTACCTAAAAGATCTATCAATCATTAAAATATGTTTGTATTATATAAGTTATTATCTTTTATATTATTTTATTAATGTGAGACTTGTTTGTATCCCAACATTCTCATCATTTTCTTATTCTTGGTGAATAAATAATTTGATAAGCTTGGGTAATCCATTATATTGTATTTTATTTTATATATCCCTTTCCTTCAATTTCGACTTACAGTCTTAGTTGTGTGCTCCCTACCTTAAACAAACGCGGAAGGATATTTCATTCAACGAAAAAAGACTGACCATAATCATAAATTTCCAGGATAGTTCTTTGTAGTCGCTGGAGAACTTCCTAGCTAGTATTTTGACAGTAGAAAGGGAAAAATGATAAATGCAATAAATAATTTGATGAAAAATTAAAAAATGGATAAAAATGAGATGAAAAAAGTTGAATATATATATATAGAGAGAGGGGGAGAGGGAGAGAGAGAGAGAGGAAGGGAGGGTATATACAGTCTAATTACAATGACCAAGCTACCTAGCATTTTTTTTTCTTTAGCACTTTTCATTCTTTTCGTACGTCCGTTAGAAAATTCAAGTTAAATTAAAATAATGATTAGGTAAGGAATACATTTTTATATAATGTTTCGTTTGATAGTTTTATTTTTTATTTTTCAAGAGCGGTACTAAAGGGACTACCATTAAGTAATAAATGGGAGAAACAATTTTGAAAGAAATAATTTTCAAATATATAATTAATCAATTTAATTTTTTTATGCACTATTTTAAAAGTAAGTTCAAAAGAATTAATTTTTTTATTGGGCAATTTAAATATAATTTGTAAATTTCACAATCTTATGGTTTATTTGGTTTAGGACAAAAAACGTATGGGAAAAAAAATAAAGGAAGAGAAAAGAAAAAGAAATATATATATATATATATATATATATATATATATATATATATATATATATATATATGTGTGTGTGTGTGTGTATTAATCATTTTATTTTCACTGAAAAGGGTAGATTGAAAAACTTGTGAAGCCCATGTTCTTTTGCATTTTTCTTTCACTTCTAAACCTAAAACAATCAGCGAAAGTGTAGTTTATCATTTTTATTTTCACCCCTCCTTCATTCCTTCCTCCCACTTTCAGTGGTTTCAATTTCAAATACAACCCTATAACAGACCTTATCCTTCAAGTCAAAGTGTTAGTATTGTTCTTTGATGACAACTCGGGTCAAAATGACTTAATTCTCTCGGGGCCCATCTCTTGTAATGCTGTACGCGTGCTTTGTTTCCTCAATTTGGAGTTTGGTTTGATACATCCTATGTGAGTTTGGTTTGCCGTGCTTTGTTAGATTTTGGTTGTGAATGACCATCTACTAATTTCAAAATTTTGATAGCATACATTGATCATCGAATATAAACAGATATATGATATCACATGTTATTTGTTGATTTGGCAACCGCATTTTATGATGGCCAAATTTTATAGCTGTCAAATTATGGACACATTATTTTCACTAAATTGACAATTTTAGAAACTAAAATATATCAAATTATCCAAACACTAATATCTATCAATGATTCATCATTATCAATAAAGTATTAAAAATTTCATGAAACTCACCGTGCTTTATTTTACTCCCTAGTCATGAGCCCATTTTCTTTCCTCAATCCACTATAATAACCATCTTCATTTCTCTCACCTTAATGTGTTGCTTCCCATGCAATATACAATTATTAACACCTTTTCAATCACTCATTCCAACACCAAATTCCATTTGGAGTGCCTCAAACCCTCTCTTAGTGGATTAATCATTAATTTTCTTTTTATAATATTAATCATAAGAGAAATTTATTAATGACATACTCATTCATTTTCTATGAAGTGAATGCATTTATTAGCACATTAACAAATATAATATTTATCATTGGCAATAAATTATACTTATTAAAATTCAAGTAATCTATAATTTATAAATATAATAGAAGTGTCCAACCAAATTCACTATGTCAAGATTGATGGCCATTTTTTATGAACATGCCTTTGCAGTTGCACGGACATTTGCTCTAGTTTCACCAGATATAACAATTACCTTGACTATTAAATATTACAAGTATTTTTTAAATGAGCTTTAAATTTACAACATTATTAATACAGATTTACTAATTTAATTATTTTTATAGATTTTAACAAGTTAAAACTATCTGTTTTTTTAATATAAAGAAGCGATATCCAACAAATAATTTATAAATTGTTATTTCTCATAAGATGCATATATCCAAACACAGATACGAGGCTTATATTCCAAAGGATATTCAAAACTAGGATCAGATGAAAATCATGAGCAGTGTCCAGTTAGAAATGTTTTGGAATACACTTGGCACTAAACACGTTTTAAAAAACTATTGTTTTTGGTCACCACAAAGTGGGTATGAAGTTTGGACATATGGCATCAACTACATATTGTTCTACAAGGAACTATAACAGCCAATTCAAAAGATCGATTTGGGACATTGTTGAATATCGATCTTTTCAAAATAGGGCTCCAAATTTATTTCGTTCATAAGGGCGTTGACCTAAAGTGGTAGAAGGAAGAAGAGCCAAAGTTTAAAGGAAGATTTGATTTGTTAGCAAGATTTAGAAGCTGGAAATTGTAGCGTGTGTGCGTAATGCAATGAAACTATATATGCAGCAAAATGATAACTGACCTGGGAAGACGCTATTGGTTTGATGGCGGAAGGTTCTTCTGAGAGAGGGATCTGTCTGTGTACGCAGTAGTTGAGGAGATTTTAAGGATAGTTATGGTCATTGGTCAATGGTCTTCGAGTGACAGAAGATGCGTTTGTTTGGGTTTGGTTTTTCCAATGTACCAGATATGAATTTGAATACCAGAAAAATGCAGACCTCGTATAAATTAACTCTAAGGAGCTTGACTTGCTCGGTCAATTTCGTCCGTTTAATTTGAATATGAATTTTCTTATCTCTTCATGGGCTGGGCTGGGCTGGGCTGGGCTGGGCTGGGCTTCTTTACAATCCATTATATTTTCACATTATGAACTCCGCATCATCAAGGATTTGTAATGCTTACAAAGAAAATTAGGTAAAAGCAAACATATGTATCATTAAATTCCATTTCCTCATTTTTATGCTGTTATTACATATAAGAATTACTAACATGGGCCCAACCCCAGCAATGATTACAGACAAATTGACTTGAAAATTAAACACAAATTGCTAAACTAAAAGAAATGAGAGAACGATTGAAATATTCAATAATGACGGCAAAGAAGTTTAGGTTTCCATTTAGCCATATACGGCATGACCCATTTGAGTACATTTCGAGTCTTCTGCCAAACTGTTTTGCTTTTCCCTTTGCTTAACTTAGTGTTGGGAAAAGAGGAATGCTTGCTAGATTCTGCTCCATCATCACCATAGGGAAAGGAATTAGGATTCAATTGCTCCGATTGGTTAGAAATAATGTAATTTTCTAAGTCATAATTTTCCCATCCGTTTCCACCATCAATATTTGCTTCTTCTGGGACAACCTGCCCCACTGTAAAGAAGTTTAGTGGTACTTCTCCTTGCATTGGCCCAAAAATAGTTGATGCTGAGGTCGAAGGCCACGTGTCTAATTGGCCTGCAGATTCATAGGATAAGCATATAAGTAAGAGTCAATCACCACTTACCAATTTCTTATTAAACCAATATTTGAAGCCTAAGACAAGGGGTCTAACTAATTATAGCCATATTTGAGATACGGCTTTTCCACAAAATTGCTATATTTACTTTTTAAATAACGAAAGTAGCTGCAAGACGTTTAACACTTTGCGGCGGTTTAGAAAAGCCACAAATTTTTGTGAAAAAATTGCATCAGCAAAACAAAAGCAACTTCCTGGATGTTGACTTACACCTTGCAGGTAATTTTTTTTTTTTAAAAAAAAACTATACTACTTTAGTAATTTTAAAACCAAACTACAGCAATTGTGTTTATGCAAGATACATGGATACAGTACCTTGCGTTAGGAAGAGTTGTCGAAGATCTTGATCTGGAGCACCGTAAGGTGTCAGTGTGCCATGTGTGGGTGCCTCAATTTTCACCAGATCCTTCAAATTTTTGTATGCTTCGTCCTTAGCTCTGTCCACCCAACTCTGCCAGGGAGAGAAGTGTACGTCTCGATCAGATTCAATTAAGAGGTACTACACAACTAATTAAGCTTTGTTGATAATATATAATATATGAATCATTAATTTTTAAGTATATATCCGTATATGAGGCAATAAAGTTCACTCCAAAAAGCAACATAAGCCACAGAATCCAACATTAACAATCGAATATAGGATATATAACTACAAACCTTCTGCACCAAATTCAAAGATTGCACAGGACAGAGTTGCCCATCATTAAAAGCCACCCACACAACCTCATAGATACAGTTGAAGACAAGGGAAACGGGTAATGCTTGTTCCGTTGGGTGATACCGATAGGTGTACAACTCACCATCGTCTACTTTACAATCTTTAGCATGCGCAAGCATTTTGTGCCATAATCTAACGTCGCTGAATTTCTACTTCCCACAAGTGAAAATTACACGGACATATATACTTGTCAGTTCTAATTACTAAACAAACAAATTAAGAACATCAAGAAAGAACCATCATTATATTCAACGATACCTAAAGAAGAAAAAAAAATTTACCTCCTGTAATGAACCGGTTGTGTTCCGCCGCAAAAGATCCTTAACATTTTTTATTCCATTCTCGGAAAGCTGCCTGTGAATCTTACCCTCTTTTGCTATATTCTTCAAACGCCACACCTCATCATCCAATGACGGACGCTCGTGTTTCTTGTACGCTGAAATAACCAAAACAAGACAAAACACGTACAAAATGTAAAATCAAAGCCAAAGGATACGAAACAAACATAATGACAAAAAAAAAATGGGGGTCCTTCAAAAGTTTTGGACTTACACACTCCACGGTTGTCCTTGACCCTGAAGGGCTCACTTTTTCCTTCCCTTGTGTCTGCTCCAGCGGAACTAGATTCCAAAATTATAACTCCTAACCGAAACTTTTTGTTCTTTGTCCAGCAAGAGTTATCGCCAAACACTAGATTCTTATCGATATCACCAACCCCATTTTTAAGTTTAAGAACCGTATTTCCTTTCAGTAATGGCCCCTTGTCTCTTGGTTTCAGAATTTGGGCATTAAATTTCTGTGTAGTCCAGTCCTCGTCTCCAAAATCACCAGCTAGGACACAGATCTGAACCTTCATGGTGGAACCTTCTCCCGTGACTACGCGTTGCTGCGATGCAGCATAACGCAGCTCGATTTGAAGTGGACCACCATCCTCGGCTGTGAGTTTGGCCAGGGTGAAAATTTCTGAAGGCAGCCTTTTCACAAAGCACAATTCTAAACCTTTGGATCTAGATGTGACACCCAGATTAAGGCTTGGCCTGATATTAAATTGGAAACAACTAATTAATTAATGGATACAAGTTACAACAATATCCTATGACTTTTGTTAGATAAACATTATTTTAGGACCAAAAAATCCATAGTAGAAGTACCGGATAGACCCTTCGTGTCCTAGGTAACGTTGGAGCGTAGTTTGAATTATCTCCGGCACCTGGTTGGAGGAACAAAAACAAAATATGGAGTTAATATAAAAAAGCTCGTCGGAACGAGGAACAATATTGTAGTGGGATGTACTAAATAGAGTCGCAGTATGCATGCTTACCACTCTTCGAACGACAGTTTCAATAGCGACACTGCACATAAAAGAAAACTTAGAAAGTTGCATGAAATGAAAACGTGGTAGCACACATGGAATGGAAATAAACACTCACAGATAGAAATTCGTGGCGTCGTCTTGTTGCGGGTCGCCATGTCTCCTCTTAGCATGATTATGAAGATCTCTGCCATCATCGCCCTGATGATCATCCTCATCAAATGTCCTTTTCGATGCCATCCACTCCACAGATTAACTTACAATACTCACACGTCAAACAAGTCTTTGTTCCCAACTAGCATAAACAGTGTCTAACGATAAAGAACAAATGTTAGAAAGAAACACCCACCACTCGAGTTTTTTATAGCCATTGCTGTACGAAGACTCGTGGAAAAGTCCTCCTCCAAAGTTCAGTCATCATCTTACGCGCGAAATAAAATTAAAATATACTTTTTTAAGATAAACATAAATAACTCCAGAACTATTACATGATAATGACTAAACTTTTTGGATACTGGTTAGTTAATGCTAATTAAAGAGAATAATATGCTAAAAGGGAAAATGTTAACCACTATCATATAGGCAATTTAACTAGTCTTCATATCTTTAAAGAATTAAAAGAAAATTCTTTTTAATTAAAAATATAAAAATACATACATATATATATATATATATATATATATATATATATTAATTTTAACGTAATTTCCAATAAAAGCTTTTACACAGGTTAACAACACCTTACTAAAAATAACCTGCAAAAGTGAATTAATTATAATATCACATAGTACTACGTAAATAATTATGAAATTTGATGTCAAAAATAAGAAATAGTCATTAGAAATACAATCTCACTTAAGTATGTGAGGTATTTTGAGAATGATATTATTAAATAAGATAAAATTTGTTGAAATTTATTTTGCTAAGACCAATGTAAATATTTATTTATTTTATTAGGATGTATTTGATAAAATTAGCTTATAAACTACGTGAAATTTGCAAATTATAAAGTATAAGTGTCAAAATAAGTTTATGTAATTGACCAACATAACCAACCTAAAATGATTAGATTGAGTTGCACTTTTTGACCCTTCAACTCACATAATCCATCAATTCAACATCGTTAAATGATGATTCAATTGGATTAACCTATTGAGCTTTCCTATTTGGTTGAACTATTTTTTTTTTTGGACTTTTATCTATTAATATTGATTTGTGATATTTTTATTTGTGTTTCATTTACTTATTAAGATTTATTTGTAATTGTATTGTGGACTTATTTCATAGTTATTGATGAATATATTAAATACATGTCTTATTAAACACTATAATTATTTGATTATTTACTAGTTTCATAACATTTTTTTCTTTTAAAATTATATTTGGTCATATAATTTTAAAAAAATTAAAACAAATCAAATAAAAGTAATTTATAATTTTTTTAATGGTTGATAGATCAATCAAATAAAAAAAAAAGGTTCAATCAAACTAAATATTCTTTTAGTGTTTGAGTTAGAATGAATAAACTCGTTTAACACCCTTACTATAAACTAAGAAAATGAAAAACCGAAAACTTTATAAGTTAGTTAAAGGTATTTGGTAAAATTAATTGTTAAAGATAAAATAACATATAATGATATATTTCGTTATTAGAGATTAAAAAAATTAATTTTAAATTAATAAACAAGAATAAAAAATAGTAGTTTATAGATTAAATTATAAGCTATAAATAAGTACAATAAGTTCATGCATCAATCAAAATTACACTATTTTAGCATGTGAAAAATATTTATTATATATAATTAAAATTTACAATAAATTATATCTATAAAATAAATATTATACTTTAGTATATAAATTATATTAAAAATTTATATAAATAGATATTTTTAAAATATAAATTATATTTTATATTTAAGATAAACAATTTATATTATTTCAAAAAAAAATTCACTATTATTAATTTATTTTAAGAATATTATTTATAAATAATTATGATAAGTAAAAAAATTGAATTTTATGTTAAGTTAAAAAAATCTCTAAAAATATTTTTGTGAATAAATACTCTCTAAAAAAATACTTTCAGATAATATAATTATTCACGTTTAATATATAAAAATCAAATATTTTAGTTAAACCAAATTATAAATTAATCAAATTATATCTTATCGAACAACATGACATTTAATTTAAGTATGGAGGAAATACTGTTAATTAATATATTCATGCAATATATAGTAGCTTTTGTCACACGGTATCATCCGCTATTATAAGAATAAAAATTATAAAAGTGTAGGATATTAAGAAAACTCGAATTATAACCGCGTTAGCGTAAGACCGATCGAAGTACGCATGGAGAGGTAATTGCGGTTCACGGCAACGCAAATGGAGCCCATTAAACGTGTTCAGGTTTTTCCTAAATTTTTCTTCGGTGTTTCCGATTAAACTCAAATGTATGAGAAGAAGGAGAATTTAACTTCAGTTTGGCCTTCCTTATCTTATCTTAGGGTTGAAAATGGCTCATGCATGTTGCCTGTAAAATGGGCTAAATTCCTCCGTTATATTATCACACACGTTTATGAGTAATATATAAGAATGAAAATAGGTTAAATCAAATTAAACTTTAAATATATAAGTTAAATTTATTTATAAAATTAAAGTGTAAGTTTGATCTATTATTAATCATAGTATTTTTTATAAGTCTGATCTTATCTTTTTAAAATTTGATCTCTATTTTATATTAATAATGTTAATTAGATAAATAAATTTAATTTTTAAAAAGCCAACAATTTATAAATTAAAAAAATACTTACACAAGCTGATCTCAGGATACCAACTACATATACAATATTACAAAGAAAAAATAAACCCTAAACATAAATAAATTAAGTTGAATTGAATTTAAATGATTTTGTTATCTGATTTAACCAAAATTTAATTAATGAGATTGGATTAAATTTAATTTATTTATTTTTATTACAAAATTTAATTCAATTCAATCCATCTAAATCATAAATAAGTTGGGTGAGATCAGAATTTAAACTTATTAAAATAACTTGTATCTATTTGAATTCACAAATTATCCACTTAAACCCTGTTTAGAAGATACCTCGTGTGAGTTGAAAAGAAGTGACCTAGGAATCTCGGTCCATTTACCCGGATCAAGTATGGCGTGGAGTATACAATTTGTGAGAGATGATGAAAGAAAAATTTGAAATGAAAATGTACAATTATTTTGGAATTGTTCTTTGTATGTAAATAGTAGGGTTTTTTTTTATACGTGATTCAAACACAAGGTTGATGTAATTTATAATTTTAATTCAGGGGGAAAAAAGTGCAAATGAAAAGTGAGTATGGTCACGAAAATAATTATAGATTATAAATATTCAAATAATTTTAAGCGTGGCTATCTTACTATCCAATCTTGCGCTTTTATTTCTTTTAACTATCCATTTAATATCAGCAGGTTATATCTATGTATATTTGTTAATTTGTAGTTACAATTTTTTCGTTTTGCCATCCTTACTAACTGCGATTTAAAGAGAGATGGTCGGCTATGGTTTTAAAATAAAATTGGAAAGAATTTTAAAAGAAAAGAAGAAGAAAAAACTTCTGGTAAATAATTTAATTAGTTAATTACGTGAAAATTAATATTAACTAATGTTTTAATGTTTGTATTGCATTCACTAAATATTTACTATATATAACTAAAATGTACAAATCCAAAAAAACATCAACATAGTGAAAATTGTGTGAAAATATGTTTTATAAGTAATTAAAAAATAATATAAAGTTATATTTTAAATTTTTTTATTTTCTTTTTAGAATTATTTTTATACATTTTTTTAATTATGTTTGTAACATTTTTTTATTTGAACTTCGGTTGCGTTCAATAAATTTTACATAAAAGAATATAATGAAATAAATTTCAAGCTTTGAACCGATCAAAAAATAATACAAAATTATGTCTCAAAATAAAAAAATAAACATTGTTTCAAAAGGATCAAGTTGATCCAAATTTTAAGAGATAAATGACCAAAATAAATATTTAATAGATAAAGGATCAAAATAAATTTAATAAATAAAATAAAACTTAAATTAACTTAAATTTTAAAAGAGCAAAGTAACATTCAATATACATAAATAATCCTTGATTATTAACTTTAAATACTATATAAATTTTATTAATAAAGAAAAAAAATATCATTCAAAGTTGTTTCTACTCAAATTCAATTATGGATAAATAATTTCTTAACATTCAACTGAAAACGAGAATATACCTAATCAATTTGCAATTTGTTTATGGACAATCTTACATGAATTAAATAAGATTATTAGGTCAAGTTGTTTTATGTACTCTTAATTAAAGATAAGAGTAGGGGTGGGTAACGAACGGATTCCATTGGGTTTGAGTAAAAAATGTTTAATTCATTGTAAACTGATTTTGGAAAAATGTGATCGATATCTGATTGATTGAGCATTTAATTTGAGGCAGTTTGGGTTGAAATGAATTTGGATTTGAGCAGGTGGGTATAATTGGGTTTGAGGTTTTTTTGTAAACTAAATTATCTTAACGAAGATGAAGCTTAAAATGGTAAAAATAATAATTTTAAAACAGTGTATAAAAATAGAATGAAAGTGACAATAAAGAGTGTAAGTAGATTCGTAAATGAAACATTCATAAACTAAAGAAGTAAAAATAAAAGATAACAAAATCTATAGTTATTACATGCAAAAAAAAAATCCAAAGTTAGATTACAAAACTCATAAGAAATCATACAGCACAAGTTGTACTCAAGATGAAAATAAGAAAATGAAAAAGAAAGACAAAGAAAGAAACAAAAAAAAATTAAAAAATAAACCAGTGTTTTGAGAAGTTGAATAAAAAAAGAGAAGACAAAGAGTTACGAGAAAAAGGAACGTGGTTGGCCCGGTTGCTTACTGATCCGGTGATCCCTCGCTCGGGTAGAGGGAGAAGCCCTGATCTCACTCCATCGATACAACGTCTTGAACGACTGCGATGAAGAGGGAGATGCTTGACTCGACTGGAAATGACGGGTCGACAACTCCGAATCACAAGAGTAAGGGGGACCTTCTTTTTCTCCTGCGGAGAAGAGAAGCAAGCTACCTTCCATCTATATCTATAGGCGGCAATGGTTCTTGAGGGGCGTTGCGAAACAAATCCTTTAACAGCAGCAAAGACTTCGGATGGGAAACCTTATCTTAATAGGAAGTGGCCAAGAATCATCGCTCCAAGAGAAATGCCCAATCCATTCAATTCATACCAGGGAATCTCCTCCTTCTTCCTTATGCAGTGCCCTAGATTTAGCTGTTGTCAGAATTAGAACCTCACACCGGGAAGTTTCTTTCTTAATCGAACTAGGTGAAAGATAAATTGATGTCTATATTATACTTGAAATAAAAAATTTTAAATTTGGGCTATTATTACTTAATTATATAAAAGTAATAAAAATTTAAACTTATCTCATTTTTAGTTGAGTTTAATTTTTAGCAAATTTAAAAATTTAAAATCGAATTCATCTAATATAACTCGTATAAAATCAAAATTTTAACCTAATTTATTCATAAGACGCCGAATCCAACAAAAATAATATTTTTTATAAAATTTTTTGAATTCAATTGAGGTCTTGATTTCATGCTCAACCCTATATAAGAATTGGATAACTATGAAGTTACGAAAGAAAGTATTATTTTATTCTTGTAATGAACAAATTATACCTCGTCTTTTGAACAAATAAAAAAACTTGAATTGACCATGAATCAGTATGTAGAAACTTGATTTTACACACAACCACCACAACTTATACATAAACAACCCTTCACTAGGATGTACAGGAGGACTCCATCTTAAGCATCTCTTTAGTGTAGTTGAACTTGAAGAAGGTAAACTTGAGGAAAAAAACAAACAGCACAACACTATCTATAGAATACATCAGGGAACTAATACCACAGGTTTTGTAGGCAAATTCTACTTAGTAACCCACAAAAGACACAAAACATGACTCTAATAGTTATAGTGAAACTGCTTGACATTCTTTCTTGCAGCTGTTTCCCTTTTTATTGATATGACCCATTTGAGAGCAACAAGAATCTTATACCACACTGCTTTAGGTTTCCCAGTGCCCGATATATCCGCAGCAGAATCGATGAAAGTGGAATAGTTGTTAAATTCTGCTCCAACAGAGGAACCAATGAAAAAGCTAGTTTCTGGTACCAATGTTGTATAAGGAGGACAATCATTTATGAATTGAATCACTGATCTTTCATTCTCAGATGAATAACCACCCTGCACAAATGGAAAATACGATCCATTAAGGTGCAAACTATCCCCTTCAGTGTACATTCCTGCGGAAAATTCATCCAAATCATAACGGTTTTGTGACATTTCTCCTATGTCTGGCTGTAGATCAGCATAAACTTGGTGATCATGCATTATACCTTCATCAGCATATGAAGCAGAGATAAATGGTTGACTGTAACCTGGCAATGTTACTGTTGATTGATATGCACAAAACAGGTTAAAAGATGAATGATGCAATATAAGAGATAATGAAATAGTAAAAAAATTATACCATTACATATACCTTGTGCAGTTGAGATATTAATATGTTGCAGACCTTGATCTGGAGTGTCAGACTGCCTTGCTTTTAGACATGCCGCTAGATTTAAACAGTTCAACTTAGTGTCATCAATCAATTTCAAATTGTTAACATTTCTGTAAGCACGCTGCTTCACAATTTCCACCAAATGCTGCCAAGGAAGAAGGAACCTGATCACTTTTGACCCACAGGTATAATATGATATATAAATAATGATAATTTGATAAGACGGTGATAACTAATTTAAAGAAATCATTGAAATTAGAGACGTGACAACAATTTTTTCTTTAAAACCTATTTAACAAAAAATTCAGAACAGGTTATGATTGCATACCTTTTCTTTGGGGGGGAGAGTATCTGGTGAATAGTAATTTTGCCAATCAAAAGTCACTCCCACGAGGATGTAGATGGAATTGAATAGCAGGCCGATTTGCAGTTCTTCCGAGTGATAACTGTAGAGCTTGTAATCATCTATCACACAGGTTTTGGCATGTTCAGTGATTGCTAACCATGATTTCCTTGAAATGTTTCCGAACATCTGCATTCCCAGACCAAAAGATTCAACGAATAAACACAGTTAAACATGAATTTCATCAATTATTTATATGAATAAGCAAGGAATGTCTACCAATAACACAAGAAAAAAGTAAGAGAGAAATTTTTTTACTTCATATAGTGAAGGTTCGTTGGTTATGTACAACCGCAAGAGATCCTTCACTTTGTGAATTCCATGTAAAGAGAGCTGATTGTGAAATTTTCTTTCCTTAGCAATGTTCTTCAAACGCCATATATCATCATTCAAGTATGGAGGGTAGTGCTTCTTGTAGGCTTAAATGACCAAATTACGTGTCAGTTTTGTAGTTGTACTAAAAGACAGATTATATTGAAAAATAAAATCCAAGAGGCATAAAAGTTTAATGGAAACAATAGTTATGTCTTTAGTTGGAAATAGACAACGAGAAACAGAAGTGAACTGTTAAGACTCACGCTCTCCTCTGTTATCTTTGACCACAAAAGGTTCACTTCTACCTTCCTGAATCTTTTCTCCATTGGAAATTGGTTGCAAAACTCTGACTCCAATCCTGAACCTTCTGCTTCTTTGCCATCTCGAGTTGTCAGAGAAGGCAAGTTTAGTAATACAACCAACTCCATTTTTTAGAGTAATAATCCTCTCTCCAATCAATAGTGGCTCTTTACCATCTCTTTCACGTAAGATATTGGAATTGAACTCATCTTCATTCCAATCCTCACTGCCACAAGATCCGAAATCACCATCCAAGACATAGATTTCTATCTTTAGTGAGGAAAGAGGACCATCACTAACTACAGACTCAGATCCAACATCAATTAGAGCAATTTGAAGGGGTGTTTCGTCTTCTGCTATTATGTTAGACCGAGTAAAAATTGTATCAGGCAACTTATTAATAAAACACAACTTTAAGGGTTTGACCCCAGATATGCCAGCCTCATTAACCCTTTTTCTGCAACAAATTTGCAAAAAAAGAATAGTAAACTACGCGTATTAATCAAATAAATAAAGAGGAACTATTGGATTCAGTAAAGAAAAGAAAAAAATAAACCACAAAATATCTCCCAGGCTCAATTTGCTACAGGGTAAAAATGAGGAAAAAAGATTCATGGATAAATTTTCAACATAATTTCACAAATAAAATTGATTAATCAATTTTTAACCACACAGAACCATAAGAAATGAGTACAAGTACAACAATTATTTGTTGTCAACGCAGAATCTGAACATGAAAAACTAACCTTTGAAATAGATGAGCCTTGCCCAGGATTTTTTGTTCTACCACCTCTCTTACCTGTTTGAGGAAGACAAATGAATCAATAAGATTGTCGCTTCAAAACAAAATAGATAGGAGATACTTGAAATTTGCCCCTTCCCTTAATCATATAAAGAATTTAAATATATTCAAATAAAAGAGGTATCCCATTATATATGTAACAGCCATTAATGTCACGTACCTATCTGTCAAAATGCTTCTTGAACTATCAACCAAAAACAAAACCAAAAAAATGGAAAATACGATGAGGTGCAGAAGTGCGACAGAGATAAAATCAATGACAAATTTGATGGGAACAAATAGTCTGGCTAATCATTAATGCTTCTCTTTCCTTCCAAAATCAAATAACAAGCATAACTTGGAAACGATGTGTGAGAATCACAAAAATATTTATCAATGAGGACTACTAATCAATTGCAGGAACCTGGGGAACATTGAGGATATCATACTAAGTACTTTAGAACTCGTGCTTGGTTGTGAAGTGATGGGTACTTTCAAATGTAGACATGCTCAAAAGTCAAAACTAGCTGAAAAAAAAAAAAAAAAAAAAAAAGCTTTCTCAACACCATACCACAAAGATAATAGACTCAATCCTTACTTACCACTTTTCGCAGAAAATTTTCCCAATAGGAAGCGTGGTCACTCATCCATAGTGCGTTAACTGCATTTCTAGGGCAACTGCATAATGAACAAAAAATCAAACTTAGTAAAATAATATAGATTTGAGTTTGACTCAACCCATCCAAACAAACTTATAAGAGATTCTTTATTAGTCTTCTAGGACATTTCGCAATACTTATACCTCAAACCCCAAGACACCAAAATAAGTATACAAATAAGAAACCTGATTGAAGCATGTTTTGTATCCCCATGGCTCCAATTTTCCTTCTGAATTGGAACTTTACCACTGCCTTGGTGCTTCTGAGGAGATTGCTTTTTTGATACCATCCAAATAGAAAATGTTACAATCAAACCAAATGAACTACTAACCGTTCTCAGAACAGAACTCCGAATGATACAATAACTGGACCAATTACGTTGCAAGAGATAGTATCATTAATTAAAGCCAAACTAACTTTATTTATATATATGTTGATCCAGACTCCACAGGAAAAAGGAAGGATGCTTCGTCTGCAGTGCACTAATAGGACACGTTAATCCATCCAACAAAGTCAATATCAAATTTCCTCTAAACATTCGAAGAAAGTACAAAAAATTATTAAAAAAACAAAATGGTCATGCAAGTATCTTGAACTAAAAACGCCAAACTGACAGTTTATCAACACATTCTTCTCGACCAAATAAGGATATCAAGATTTTCAACATTTTATTACCTCATTTACTAACATGATTCAATAACAAGTAAATTTTTATTGGATAATTGTATAAATATAATTAAGAGTCTAATTTAGTATTTTTAATGCAAAATTTAATCAAAAGATCCAACTCAATTGGTTGAACCGGTGGGTGAATTGTTGTAAATAAATCTTCTTGGTACCAAATTCAATTTCTATGAAAAAATGAAAATGCATAACTTTTTATTTTTTATGCCCATTATAAAATTTGATTTGTATAAATATTTATTTTATTAGTATATCAAAATTAAACTTAAAAAAAAATAGACTCTTTTATATGTATATTTATATGTTTTTCTTTTGTTATTCATATCATTATTCATTCTAAAAACGGCCAACATTGTTAGTATCTTATATGACAAAGAATATCCCATAAAATCCAAGATAAGTACTGACTTGACGCGTCGTTATAACGGCTGATACGCCTAGTGACGATGAAGATTTGGGATGTGATGCAGAAACTTTTGTTTATTTTTCCTCCTTGCAGACACGCTTCTAGGTTACGTTTTTCCCTACGCGTTTACGATGTAACAAAATAGTCATACTCACACAAACTGAACTTTTTTTCTTATATATTTTTATTCATAATTTGGCTCTAGACTTGGATAAATCTAATGAAATCGGAAAGTCAAATTAATTTAGGAGATCATGAAAAAAGAAGAAGAAATTAATGTCTATAATATCACCTCAGTATACTCTTATAATCTTAAGAGAATATCAGCTTTTACATGTATTGAATGTTTTGAACTCAAACAACTATTAGGTTGTTTTAGAAGTTTTCTTACTGTTCACCGTGGAACTTAAAAAAAAAAACTTTCTATAATCACTATAATTACAATTCGTGACAATCAGGTTAAACTCTAATTCCATCATTAAACAACTTTTGATTCCAACACATTTATGTGGACAATAAGTTTGAAATAAAAGATAACTAAGTTTTTTATATCACCTCTCATTTTTTTAATGTCAGATTTCATTTTAATTAAACATACATAATTCCAAACTTATAAACTACATAAAATATTTCAATTATTTTTTGATAATTTTATTTATCCGTAAATTAAGTTAAATCAAGTCAATTGTTGTTATATATATACAATAAGATTGTAGATATTTAAATTGGATTTAATTCATATAATACACTTTATTGTTGTTTATTTGAAAATTATTTTATGATTTTATTGTTATTTAGATATATAGACTAATTTTAAATTATTTAATCTGAAGAATTTGGTGTGATTTAAAAAAGTATTGAAATTGAAAAAAAAAATCCCATACTGGAACAAATATAAAGAAGAAATATGATTTTTAATTTTAAAAAATTAGAGATCAAAGAAGAAGAAGAAATATAAGAATACTGCAACCACGTTAAAAGTATTTTTGTTAAATTGAAAGTAAAGTATGATTTTTATTTTTTAAAAAAGAATACCAGGTAATTTTTAACGAGAAATAGGGCATATTTACAAATTTAGATGTTCAGCTCCGACCACCAGCCACCAGCCACCAGCCACCAGCCACGAGCCACGTATCTTGTGACGGAGAATTTTTTTTATCTACTTTAATATAATAAAAAAATATTATAATTACCTAGTATTCTATTCTTAACTGTTATAATTGTTTCAGTATTCCGTATTAATTGTTATGATCATGCATTAGTATAATTATTCCAACATTCCGTTTTAATTGTCTTAAACATATGCGATGTTATAATTGTTTCAATAATATGTTACCATTTTTATAGCACTTTCATTGTCATAAAATTATAGTTTTATTAATCCCAAGCGTGTGGTTCAGTGGTAGGAGTTGATCCACGCTTAAGTAAAGTTAGGGGTTCAAATTCTATCTTGTATATGCAGCTGAACTTAGATACTCTAGGGACAAACAAAAAAAAATTAAAATTTTATTAGTAACATCTATTTTACTATTAAAGTTTATATGGCATCTTGAATAAATTGTTATCAAATTAGATACCTTGAAAAAAAATACTTATCTTTCTTATACAAATAAATTCATTAAAACAAGATCAAGTAACAGTTGTAAAACGAAGGCCTAAATTTTGGCATTTTATGAATACATGTACATGGTATACTTTTAAAATTAATTTCACATAACCTCAGAATAAATTAAGATTGAGTAAATAATAGTAGCAACTTATTTATCTATTTTTCATCATCACATAATATATTTAACCATATATCATGTAATAAGTAATTAATAATGATAATTATACATAATAAATATTATATACCGAAATAGATAATATACTTTATAATGGTGAATAATACATTTAATAACATACTCCTTACTCACAAATTATAAAAATATTTAATAATTTTAATGTGTTTATTGATAATATATTTTATAATCAACTATTTAGGCACTGATAAACACATTCGACAAACTACACATCGATTATTTGAAGACCAGAAAGTCAATTGCACATTTATAAACTAATTGATGAAACACAAAATGCGTGATAAAACACATTTGTCACATACACTCATCTAAAAGACGACTCGCGCATAGGCATGACAATCTAACCCGTCCCCGTGGGTACCCGCCCGAACCCGTCCCGATTTGGATGGGGAAAACCCGTGTTTATCGGGTTCGGGTTCGGGTTTTCCCCGATTGATAAAATCGGGGGCGGGGGCGGGGGCGGGGATGCTAATACCCACCCCGCTCCCGCCCCCATACCCGCCCCCGCCCCGCTTAATAATATAATTAAAAAATTATTTTTATATATATATAAACCAAAATTATAAATATTTATATGTAAAAATTTATATTATTTTACTTTTCTTTTATTTTTTTTAAATTGTTCATATTTATTTAAAAGAAAAAAAAATAGGAGCGGGGACGGGGGCAGGGCGGGGAAACCCGAACCCCGCCGGGGGCGGGGATGGGGACTCAGATTTTATCCCCGGCAGGTATCGGGGGCGGGGGCGGGAGCGGTTTAAATTTGCGGGAGCGGGGGCGGGGAACGTAAAACCCGCCCCCGCCCCGCCCCGTTGCCATGCCTACTCGTGCACAAACGAAACACTCGGTAAAATATCGACTCTTAATGAAAGTCGACATTTTTGAAACACATCATCACTACTGCCAAATAAAAACACTCGAAGAAATCTTGACTCTCATGATAATCGATCAAACTCTTTCTCAAATACAAATACATAAATCGATTGAATATCAATTTTAAGTGAAAACGTCTTAGATTCTAGCCACCAATAAACATTTCAATCAACCAAAATATGTAAGTAACAAAATACTAGGTGTGGGTAGATGGACTTAGGTCCGCGGACCAGTCCATAAGCCCACAAACTTTGCAGATAATGAACCATTATTTTTAAATTTGTATAACTATGTTTAGTTTTTGAGTTCGATCTCTAAAATTTGCTTGACAAACTTAATTCGTAGACTCGTGAGCTAGCTTGCAGACTTCACTAATTATTATTTTTAGATATTAAGACTTTAATATTTAGTTATTTATTTAATCTTTTAAATTATTATGATATTAAAACTATGTTTAGTTGGTATGTATTTACCATTTGGATTATTTTAATGACATTTTGAAGTTTTTATTATTAAAAGTTGTTTACTATTATATACATATTGGTAATATTTTTGGTTTTAATACTTTAATATTTAGTATTTAAGACCATTTTAAATATTAATAAATTTTAGTGTGATAAAATTTAGATATAAATAAAAGATTTTTTCTCTTCTAATTTTATGTATTTTTATTTTGAAAATATATTTTTTTAATAATTATTTAGACCTGCGGACTGATCTATTAATCTACTAGTTTTGGCAAACTAATAGCTTGAAAAATAAGTCTATTTATTTTACGGATTGGACTTGTTTGACCCATATAAAATGCAAGTTTTATGGGTCAGACTTTAAACGGGTGAGACCGATTCGTATACCCACCCATACAAAATACAAGGGCAAACAACAAGATGAAACTATTAAAAAGCCAAAAGATAATATAATATAACACTATTCCATTGGCCATTAAGATTTTTCATGACCATAGTTCTCAAGCTTGAAGGGTTGTGTTGTGTACCTACCAGTCTCCTATGAACTTAATCACTTAGATTTTTCGCACCTTTGGCACTCGAGTTGGGAGGCTATGTACTGTGTTAGTCTCCCATTAATTGAGTGCGTTGAAACATATAGGCTCTTCACACTTCTATGTTCAAGCTTATAGGACTCTATATTGAATGTAATGATTAAGTAGTTCAATCACTTAAATTCTTTGCACCTTTAGCACTTAAGCCTATATGGTTATGTATCGTACTGGTCTCTCGTCAACTGAGTGAACTAAGTCGATCCTCCAACAGATGGTCAATCGATTTATCAAATACGCCTTATAATAAGATTCGATCGATTTTTGAATTATCTCCCATGAGTAGTTGGGACAAGGCATCATAATTTATGGAATAGACACAATAATGATTATAAATAATAAGATTTATTGACCTAATAATAATAATAAAAATAATAATAATAATGATACAATATAATTTGGGGATCATGGGAAGAAATAAAATACTTACGTCTATAATATTGCCTAAGTATATATATAGGAACTCCTAAACAAAGATAATTTTTACACTTATTAAATATTTTGAATTAGGTCGGTCGTTATGTCTTTCTAAAGAAGGTCTTATACCAAAACATATTTCATTTATATTTTGGATTATAAAGTATTAAATTGAATGAAACTAAAAAAAATGTCAAAAAAATCTATTTATGATTTAATAAAAAAGAAGAGAAGTGAAAAAATATAAATAATCTTTTTCATGATTACGCATATAAATGATATAACTTCTTTTTAACTATTTTGACGTTAGAAACTAATAACTCGTTAATCATTACCCAAATTTATTCCCTGCTCTCTCTCTCTTTTCTTTTTCCATTTACATGCACAATGCAATATACAGCCATATATGTTTTCATATAAAAGAGAATAGTAATGTAAATTAATTAAGTCACCCTTTGGTTGATTATTTAATTTATATGCATGATAAATAATTATCCCAACTTTGAAACGCAACCAAACTCATTTTTTATGAGGCTAATTTTGGTTCGTTTTTATAACGAAATCAAAATCATTTTTTATTAGGCTAATTTATTCAACTTTTTGGCCAATAAATTTATTTAAATTGATTTTTTTTTCCAATAATGAAACGAAGCTAAACTGATGGATACACATCCTTAATTCCTCCTATAAAAGTAGCATGTAAAATATGAAACTAACTAATCTATTCCTATATTTATAAACTTGAATGTGAATTCTTAATATAATTTATAAATTGGTGTATTTGAACATTGATATATTTATTTATTATGATTTTTAATTATATAAAGTTAAATATTTATCTTATTTAATATCCAAAAACACGTAGCTCTATCTATAAAAAAAACGTAGCTGACTAGCTGCACTTCAACTGAAATTTCCCTTGGTCTGGTGTGGTTAGTGAATAAATAAAAAGAACGCGTTGGATAGAAATGAGGAAAGAAAAACGAAGCAGGACATCTAGAAATTGTGAGTGAGGGTGAAAAGTTGGTGTTTCGATGCAAAGAGTGGGGATGATCAAGTTGAACATCTTGAGGCCATTATATTTAATTTGTATTTTAACATGATGATGTCCGGTTGACATTGTCAACGTTCTTGATCAAAAACCTAACTAAATCACCGACCATCTGCGGAAACCACGGCCAGAGAAGCTACTTTTCCCAACACTATTTTCCAAGAAAATACTTTCCTCCACACACGAATTTTCTTATATACATACAAAAAGAGAGAGAGGACGGACATTAATTTGCATATAATTATTTTTCACGTAAATTAATATATATATATATATATATATATATATATATATATATATATATATATATATGATTAGAGTATCTGTAATGGGGGTTGCTTATAAGCAACTCCCTGTACCACATCACTACCACATCAACTCTGGCCCATTTTATGAGTTACTTAAATTTTAGCAGAGTTGCTTGTACTCTCAATATAATTTAGACTGTTGATCAATTAAAAAATAATTATTGGTATAATTTTTTAAATGACGGTATATAATTAAACTAATGTGTAAAATTGTCTGTTACTATATATATGGGGCATATATAATATCAAAATATCATTTTAATATGAACATGAAAATGCTCATTTTTAATCAGTAAATTAAAATAAATAATTTAAATTAAAATATTTAAATAAGATTGTCATAAAATTATTGAAATTGTTTAAATTATTATTGCTGTCATCATGATATTGTAATCATTATTGTTATTATCACCATTTTTATAGTTATTAGTGTTATTATTACTATCGCTATCATTGTTATCATAACTAGTAATAATTCTGATAATAACAATAATCATAATGATAATGATGGTGATAGGAATTTTTATTCATTTGTTTGGATAAATTGAAAAGAGGGTTAATAGAAATAAATGAATTATATTAAAAATACTTTAATAGTTTAAATATGTATTTTTTTTTTGTATTTTTTCTTAACATAAGTTATTGTTCTTTTAAAATATATTATTGAAAAAATAAACAGAAAACGATACACTTCATTCCAATTTGGGAGCTAAGTTTTTTTTTTTTTTTTTGCAAAACCCACGTAAATATAACTTCCACCTTGTTTATGTCTGCCTTTATTCTTTCGCTCTGTTTAATATTTCTATTATTTTCCCTCAAATGAAGAAGGGGTTACAGGAAAGGTAATGAATTGAGTCATGTCGCTAATTGGCTCCAATAAGTGCAAATTAACGACTAGCTACCAATTGCTCCGCACTTAAAAAATTAATGTTGAGCTTCATTGTTAGTGTCTCACGAGTCATGGAGTTTACAAGGTCAAAATTAATTAATGTAAATAGAAAAGGTTATGTTGGACGCAAAGTGTTGACGTACGATAATGAATGTTTAGGCCAAAGTTAATCACGATACCACTTGTCGAATTAGGAGTACTACATTTTAGCCATACGTGCACACGCTCTATGATACTACTATTTCTCTTTTTGTTACATACGATACTACCATTTGTATTTGGTTACTGAGATAATATATTTAGAACTTTCGAAAATCACTCACCGAGTCATAAGACGACTCTGTTTCTTAATGCGCGCGCGAGGTACTCGCTTAATATGAATTTTTTAATGAAAGACTTTAGATAAGTTAGTTAAAAAACGGGTTAGAATAGTATACGTGTCCTAAATTCGAAATCAAAATCCTTTTCTTTTTATAATACTACGGATAAAAAAGAACAAATTGGTTAAAGATTGTGCATTGCTTAAATTAAAGTTAAACTGTATAAAAGTTAAACTGTACAGTTTTTTCTCCAAAAAGAACGAAAACAGAAAAGGTAAACTGTATAACAGTTAAATTTAAGTCAATCCAGGATGACGTGGATCAGGTTAAACCTAAAAGTTTAGATTTGAATACTAGTTCCATAAACAACATCGTTTTTTAATACTAGTATATTTATTGTCTCAAAAATCAGATTAAAGATATTATTATTTTTGTTATTGTAAAGAGATATTATTATTTAGTTGATAATATAAAAAGTTTTATAACATATATATATATATATATATATATATATATATATATATATATATATATATAATGTCTTATCTGTACGTAACAATCATGCAAAACTCTTCAAATTAATTATTTAAATGTCGTAAAATTATTAATATTAAAAATAAAAATAAAAAAACTCTAGCAGTAGAAAGTACGCTAGTTGGGACAGGTTATGTGGTCTATAATTAGTGGAGGGTGTGAGTTAAATTAAGGGCAAAATTTTCTGGCGGCGTGTGTTACGGTTAAGTAGGTTGAAACACAAAAATAAGACAAGACACGATGTTAATCATGACTCATGAGTTGTATGTTCCATTTTACACTCATTTCAGGCTAGGAACGTGTCTCTACCTCTAACTTAATCCGTTACATATATATTTCCCCTCAAACACATATAAAAGGATTCCCAAGGTTTTTTGAATTTCAATTTCCGCTCTTCCTCTCCTCTCTCTTCTACCTTGAAGAGGGAGGTAAGGGGGTAATTGGACCCAAGAACATTTTTTAAGAAATTAAAGAAAAAGAGGCACATATAGAGTATTTGATCACAAGGAGATGGAGGGGGTCCAACACCATTACGCTCGATCATGCTCCTATCTACACGAAGTGAACGTGGGTAGCACGAACAGGAACAAAATGATTGTAGGGAGGAGCAATACTACTTCATCGTCTTTGTGTGCCTATGTTGAACCTTCTCAAGAACGTTACGGCACACAAATGGTGGTGACCACATCAAAGCGCATGTGGTGGTGGAACGACCCTGAAAATAAGAGAAAACGTAGAGTGGCTAAATACAAACTTTACGCAAAGGAAGGCAAACTCAAACATTCTGTCAAGAAAGGGTTGCGTTGGTTTAAGAACAAATGCATCAAGATCGTCAACAATGTCTAGCGTCTGCAATATTGAAATGCATGTGCATGGGATATGGGATGGCATCATCTTTATCTCTGTGGCTGCATATCTATTATTAAGATATGTGATGGATTACTCTATATGTGCCATGGTTTCAATCCAAGAAATCCTAATTTATGTGTTCTTTCTTGCATGCATTTTTTATGTATATCCCCCTCCTCTTGTATTAGTTATTTTTCAATTAATTCATCATTACACAACAAGCAATATCCAGAGAAGATAATGCATGGTCATATAATCCGCAGAGAGCAATTGGTTGGAGATGAAAGAAAATCTTTATTCTTGGATTAGCGCAAACGTATTATGGCAATTGGCAAAGGGAGAAGAGATCGATAATTGATTCTGATGTTATATATGGAATCAACGGTAACTTATTAGAATAACGAAACCTTTTTTTTATTCTGATGTCATGAAATATCATATCAAGGCTTTATGGGACAAAATGGATAAATAGATTGAAAATGGGTGAAAAATAAAAATAATATAGAGAGTAAAAAAATGAAGAATAAAAAAGGAGTGTTGTTTTGATTGAAAAAAAAAAGAAGGAAAAGATTAAAATAAATTGAGAACTTGTGGAAATGGAGAGGAGAATAAGCATATCACACACTTTGTGTTTTTTTTTTTACCTGAGAGTCTAAAACCACTAAATATTACATATTTAATGGTGTTTATTTTATTAAAAAAATCACAAATAATTATTTTAATAAATCTATTGATTAAAAACTGTCACAAAGTAAAAAAAAAATCGATTATGTAATTTGAATGTTTATTTGACTATGAATATATGATTGATTAGTAGGTTGGGTTACTTATATAAATTATGTTGTTATGTGACTTTAAATCCCTATACATTTATCTAGAATGATGTATGTTGATGTTTGAGTTATTTAAAGTTGTAAGTTGATGAAAGTTGAAATATAGTATAGTGTATGAAATGTAGGGTTGATAGTAATTGTGTTGTGAATGTTTAATGCATGGACTTCTACTATTTTAGTTAACATAGGATTAGAAGAGATGTATTGTTTCAAAAGATGAATATCTCATTGTAAGGATATGGTGTTGTGGCTCTCTACGAGTCCAATCGCACTAGTACACAAAAGGTCTTTTACGTCGCGTATTTCGAGCCTTTTACGTCGGAAAAGGTTCCGACGTTAATACGGGAGACGTAAATTTACGTTGCCTCTGAAAGACGACGTAAATTTACGTCGGGGATTCTATCAGACCGACGTAAAAAGGGGCAAAAACATGTCACAATTTTACGTCGGACATGGCGTTGTCCGACGTAAATTTATGTCGGGCCTTGTAATGGCCGACATAAATTTACGTTGGACAACGCCATGTCCGACGTAAATTGTGAGATTTCTTTTTTTGAAACGTTTATAAATTTTTGATATACCCAACACCTGCATATAAATATAGTCCAGAATACCAGATCTAAACCAGGCAGTCCATAATAGAAATTCAAAATTGAATGACAAAAAGAAAATAATATATAAATCTTAAAAAACATAAATTATGACAATATAAATCCTATTATCCTAAAAAAGCTATAAAACATATGTTTGTCAATGTTATCTAACTAACTAAACTAACTAACTATCAAACTATAAACATAATATCTAACTAACTAAACTTAGAAAAAAAGTTGCCCATTGTTCTCTTATCTTGAGCAACTCATCTTCGGGCAATGGAGATGGATCTTGAAAGACCTGAAACATTAATTTAAGTGTCATTAATATGCAATGTTAATTATCCTAAAGGTAAATATAGTTAAATAAATTTTGATATGAATTACTTGCGCCCAAGAATCAATAATACCCGCAGAAACTATGGCTCTCATCCAATACATGATGTAATAGCCACATTCAAACGAGTCTTGTTGTTTATTACACTAAAATGAGAAACAAATAACTATTATTTCCAAAGTCAATAAATTTAAATATTATTGACTGCAGTATGAATTAATTTGCTAACCTTAGGGTATATGAAATGCAATGACTTTGATGATCTGGCTCTTCCACTTAAAATATTAGCTCCAGACACGATTCTAATTAATTGAAATAAAAACAAATGTTAGCCAATATATATAATTACAGTTTTAAAACATAATGAAAAAATTTAGTTACCCTTGTAATTGGCATTTAATTTCGTGGCTTGGTTTTCGATGTAGTGAACAAAACCACACCACGATGTATTCCTTAGGAATGATTACCATTAACTGCCAATGGGACCTACATTGTATGACAAACAAATTAGTTATAAAATTACCATGATTAAAAAACCAATTAAAAAACTAACCCGTCAATGTATGGAGCCATGTATATATCTCTTCTTGAGTCACTCATCCATGTTTGCATATATTGCTGGATCTGGACCTGAGTGTTTCCTGATTTTTGGATTGATTGAGGCTCAATAAATCCATATACTTCTGCTTGTGCTTGCTCCACACTCAATTTGTCCATGTACCTAACACAAATAATTATTATAAGTTAAATGTAATTATTGTAAATTTAGACTCATAAAAAAAATATGACTTACATGGCCCACAGTTGTATGATAGATATATTTAACATGGAGTTTCCCCCAACAATCTCTAATGCATCAGGCAGAGATATGTATAGTGGAACATCAGAGCTATCAACTCCAAAAACTCTAATGTCCCACTGCAATTGAATTGGCTTCTTCTTTAATCATGGTAATATGATTAGAAGCTTAGATATGGGATCACCCTCAGCTTCTGCGATATTAGCATCATCAACATGAGGTTCTCTCATGACCTCCTTACCACGATTGATAAAATCCTAAAGAAATAATCAAAATTAGTTAAACAATAATAGAATTATAAGAATATAAAAGAGCAATAATATAATTACCTTTTTCCGTGCTGAAAGCGGCATGACCAAACATTTTGGCCAAGCTAAGAATGTGCCGGTTGCCTGCCCCACTAGTTGAACCTCTGTATTGGGCAAAGGCACTGGAGCAACAGCATCTTGAACTTGGTCAACCACAACCCGTGTCCAGTCTGGCTGTAGAGGGACACCATGGATGGTTGAGCCACCCTCAAATACTCGGCCAATAGCCACTAACCGTGGGGGGTCATCCTCAACATATAACTCACACTGGTTTGGTACATCAGTGTGAGTCTGATCCGGTGAGGGATTTGGAGCAGCACAACTCCCTTTAGTGCTGACTCGAACACCATCATGAGCAACTGCAGTCTGTTGCTGAGAACGAGTCAAAAGTTCAAACTTCTGTTCAAACTCTTTTTGAATATTCTTCAATCTCTCTTCAAACTGACTCTCCAATCTCTGCTCCATTCTCTGCATAACCTCTTGACTGCAAGAGTCAACAGTGCTCCTCGATGATCGGGCACCAAAGAAATCTCGGTGGCTCCAAGAACCACCAACACCACGCACACGGCCTCCGTGCTCTGGCCTTCCTATGGCCGTTGTGAGGATATCATTCCGACCATCTGAAACAAATGAGCCCTGGGTGCTCTGCTCAACTAAACCCTCCTACAACATATTAACAATAAGTATACCCTAAACTACACTTATGAATTAAATGAGTTGAAATGAAGAG
This sequence comes from Cajanus cajan, assembly GCF_000230855.2. Classification (NCBI taxonomy): domain Eukaryota; kingdom Viridiplantae; phylum Streptophyta; class Magnoliopsida; order Fabales; family Fabaceae; genus Cajanus; species Cajanus cajan. The sequence goes on along the minus strand of NC_138522.1, from coordinate 58,333,576 downwards.
TCTTAGTTTGTATATTTTTACTTACTATTTTATCCGCAACGACCCTTGCAGACTCAGAAGTCATTTGCCCATCTGATTTTGTCCAGGCTGCTATCCACATCTCATGGCGGGGAGGTGACTCCACACGATCAGCAGACTCAACCCCTGCTGCCTCTGCCCTAGCCTTCTTCATTTCCTTTTTTTTTCTTTCATATCCCCCTCTTGACAATAGATGGGGTGCATCATTCTTGGCCTGTCGTTCTTGGGCAGCTATTATTTTAGCCTGCAATAATACAAAAAAGAAAATGAGATTAATTAAAATATACCTTAAGTATTTGTGTCAATGTAAGAGTTATCAATAACTAACCTGCCACGAAGGGTCTAATCGAGTGGCACGAAATTGCATCCACTCCTCATCAGTGATCTGGTACTTTAGACAGGGAGTCTCATTTTGTCGCTCTCCAAATACATACTCTCGTGTCAAGAAAGTCTTGAAGTCTCTCCACCTGGTGGCCAGGGCAGATAACATCTTCCTCCTCATGACCTCAGTGTTGGGAATGTCAAAATTTTGCTATGAAAATAACAACAATTAATAAATAATGTATTTAAATTATATAATATTCAAGAGATGTGAAAGTATATACCTGAATATCCTGCCACATGAGGTTCTTGTCAACCTCCTGAACGTCATCCCATGATGGAATGATAATAGAAACATGTCGTCGAGCTAGGACTCCCAAATAGCTCTTAAACTTGGCAACATTTGGGCCTGATGCCTTGCCAGAACGAGGATCCACCTCAACTGGTGTCCTCTCCTTGGCAATGCGCCCAGCTGTCAACCCAGACAATCGGGTGACAGATCTACCTTCCCTCCTTCCACTGCCAGACCCAGAATCCTCCATAATCCTGAAAAAATTAAAGTCTCATTACTAAAACAATGAATTAACTGAATAGACAAATAATGCATCTGGAATGGCCCGTACTGAAACCAGAACGGCCCGTTCCAGATCAACAATTTACAACACAAAAGATTTTAGCAGAACGACCTATACTGCTTGCAGAACGGCCCGTTCTGCAAGGAGAACGGCCGGTTCTGCAAGGAGTACATGTCGTTCTGGATGCAGAACGGCCCGTTCTGCAAGCAGTACAGGTCGTTCTGCTTGCAGAACGGCCCGTTCCAGATGAACAAACAGAAGAAAGTAAACCAAAAATTTGCGTAGACAAGAAACTAACCTCAAACGTGTAATGTGCAGACACTTAGAAAGTTATAAACGTCCAATGTACACACAAACTCACTGGGAGACTTAGAGAATGAGAGAAAAGAGATTATTAGTTTCCGTAAACAGGGAGCGCGGGAATGAAAAATGAAACTTTCATGAATATAGGACCATATTCCTCGGATATTTTGTAGTTGTTGCTTGACTAGCAACTAGAATTTTGCCGTGTGTGTGTGAGAGAGAGAGGGAGAGAGAGAGAGAAGGAGAAATGGGACGAGGAATATGTGTTGTAGTTCCACTAAGGAATATTTAAGTTTGTAGTTGATTATTTTTCAATACACATGTATAATGTTACATGTATATCCATAAATTGTTTGTATGGTAATCCTAGTTATAATTAGAATTATGTTTTTTCACTATTTTAATTACTGAGTTGTAAAGTGTTGGACCTATCGAGTCATTACATCTATAAAAAAATTTATTTCTTTTCCATCCTCTTAAACTTATAAATGTTGTTTTTAGTCCATATTATCATGTAATCATTATTAATTATTCTTTTATTCAATTGTTATGTGACCATCTTAGATATCACCCATAACGATTAGTGATATCATGCTAGTGTGTGACATCGCTGTTTTTTTATAGGTCTTTAAAATAAATGTGTGATGAAAAGATAAATATTAGAAAAGGAAGTTGAATAGTGTTTATAAAAAATTCGCATAAGAGTGCAATAGAAGAGACACATGAAACAACAATAATTTTTATAAAGGTTTGTCTCAATCCAACTATATTGTGTTTCATTATCTTTAAAAAGATACAAGACTTCAACACTAAATATTTTTTTACATTAAAACCTCTTTAGACTCAACCCTATAATAATAGTTATATTTGAGTACTTTTGCCTTACAAACAATACGTGATACAACCAATTAAGCACAAATGTCTTTATAGACAAAATGAATAAATATTTGTACAATATATTCTCTCTTTTTTTTGTTAGTCCATCTCTCCTTCCTTTTGTTCTTGAAGTTCTTTATATAGTAGTTTGAATGAAGATGACCATTGCAATACCTTGAGGGTTCCTCACAAGCTTCTTTTATCTATCTTCCTTCTGATTTCTTGAGATAAAAGTGTCTGTTGAAGTATTAAATGCTTGCATTAATTGTATTTCACCAAATTATTATTTTTTTATCTGATCTATGAGGCTACTTATTAGCTTTAGAAGCCAAATGAACTTTTTGTGACGAGTGTAAGGAAAGAGCATGTTCTTTTTTCATAATTTTAGGGGTCTGTCTGTCTTTGTTTCTCATGCACAACATGGTTTCATTCACTTTAATGGATTTCTGATCTCTAATAATTTTTTTTTGTTTGATCTATTAAGGAACCAGTTGGTTATGCACTAAATAGTCGTTATTCATAATAAATAATACATATTTAAGACTTTATGCAATAAGATTGTATATTTCGTTCAATGACATATCATTTGTCTAAAGAGTTGTGTCTTATACTATGTTTGATTTGTATTTTGTAAAAATAGTTTCCCTTTATGAAATTATTCTATTTGTTATCATTAAAACTTAAAAATTTTTATGAATCTAAGATTGTCTTTTGACCTAACAAAATGTTATTTATCAACCTAAAATCATCATTAAAGACCAAAAATAATGACTTTAGACTTTAGAGGGATAAAAAAATAAAGAAAAATATTTTACAAAGAAAATAAATTTACTTATTATATAATGACCTAAGTTATAACCCTAAGGGCCTCATATTCTAGTAGCCCAAATGATGTGATTGAAAAAACCTCCTCTATCTATTTTTACAAAAATTGAAAATAATATTTATAAATTTTAGAAGAATGAAAATAAATAATTTTTTTTACAAAGACCCAAATTAAAACTTATTCACCTTTCAAGAACTAAAAACGTATTTAAAGTTTTTCTTTGTCACCAGATACACTCTAAAAAGTAAAAACAAAGAAAAATGTTATTTCTTTACTTCTCTAGCAATTATAGGTTTGGGAGGTACATGTGTATACACTATACACATTAACAAAGGCTCCTTAGAGCATCCAGAATAAACAACTCTCATCTACTTTAAATGGGTCCTACTGTACCATATCATTTATAAGCAATTCATACTATATTTTTACAATTTTTACTCAAATGAAAATTGTTTATAAGCACTTTCACTTTTTGACAACTCATATTACACCTTTTTGACAACTCACACTGTACTTTTTGATAAATTTTTAAAAAAATAATTATTATGAAAATATATAAATATGAATAACAAAAAAATACAATAATAAAAAAAATTACATAATAAAAAATTATAAAAAAATTATAACAAAATTAAAATTTATAACTCTTAGCTTCTATTTTTTTAATTTCTCATTCTTTTTCTTTCTGTATCTCCAACCTTCTCTCTTTCTCTTTTTCACTGATTCTTTTTCTTTCTCTATCTTTGACCTTCTCTCTTTCCCTTTCTCATGTTCTCTCTCTGTCTCTCATTCTCTCGTTCCCTCTCGTTCTCTCTTTCTCTCGTGGGTGTGGGTGGTGGGTGGCTATCGGTGGTAGCTATGGCGGGTGACTGTGGGTGGCGGGGAGGTTGGATTCAGGCCGCAAGGATGGTGACCGCCTAGAAAGTTTGCTCCTATTTTTTCTCTAGTATTTTGTTGTCGTTCCAGCATGGACGGGAGATGTTTCTCCAACCAATCACAACACTTCATGTCAAAGATTCATACATCCAAGCTCTGATGCTTCATTAAGGAATGAAGCTAATTTTTTTTCCTTTTTATGCCACGTAATCAAACTCCAATAGAGATTGTTTGTAAGCAATAAGAAATACTCTTATAAGTCAGCTAACATGAGAATGAGATTAAATCAACTCTTATATATAAAATATAAATAATTATCTAGTGTAATAATACTTTAAAAAAAATTGATAAAAAAAATTTTAGGATTTTTTTTAATGTTAAATATAATTCAGTTTTTATTTATTATAATTTATAATTATAATGATTTATAAATTATTTTTTAATATTTAAAATAAATTACTCATAAATATAAATAATTTTATACTATAATATAAATTATTTATTATAATTTTGAAATATAATTTATATATGATAACACATTAAAATATTAGTGCCTACTGCCTAGTATATTGTTCCTTAAAAGCAAACTAGCATTCAAAGTGAGATAATAAATACAGTAGTATACTATTTTAATAAATTAAAAACCCTTTTTTTCTTGAAATAAATGTACTTTCTTTAATAAGCTATTGGAAAAACAAATGAAATGGAGATTATTATTATTTTTACCAGAAAAATATTGGTATATATTTCTCAAAATCTGGACTATATATAAAACTACATTTAAATATTTTATAAATCATTATATCCTTACGTTATAGAGAAAAAAATTTAAAAAATATGAATTTTTTTTAACTACTATTTTCTTTCACACGCGATCAGAAATCGGGAAAAAAGCTATTTTTATTTTTACTTTATTTTTAAATTAATATTAAGAGGTACGAAGTGCATATGATAATGAAAGTTTTTTTTTTTCCTTCATATTTTAGAAACATTATTCGTACTTAAATGATTGGTCCTCTTTGGATCAGAGAAGGCACTGTGCCAACTGTTTTATTGACTTAAAATTTTTTAGCACATCGTAGTCAACGGAGATTAAATATTAATACAAATCTAATCAAAGATTTACGATATCATAAAAAGGTGCAACTATAAGAATATACTGACATAACAAGCAATGCTATCCCTCTTAGTGGTAATATTTTGCTGCAACCTTTTTAAAGAATGATTATTCACAATATAAACAAATCAAATAAGTTTCTCTGGTTATGTTTAGGTAAAAATAGATGATAAAATAATAAATGGATGTTAAAAGGTTTTTTAAAATAAAATGTTTTAAATTATAAGTATTTAGTAAAACTAATTGTTAAAATATTTGATAAATATGAAAATAATATGAAGAGGAAAGTTTACATGATTATATATATATATATATATATATATATATATATATATATATATATATATATATATATATGTACCTGCAAAAGGGGGTACACCAATGATCTTCTCGTAATCTGAAGGCCGAACGAGTACTCCAATCCGATGTGAGTAGAGGGGTTGATACCTGCAAAAGGCACTCCAACGCTCAAGTCAGGACAAGCACAGATATCTAGGATAATTAATGAACAGTGACGTTACCTTTTGACCTGAGCTATTTATACTAGCATTTATGGGCCCTGGACCCCATGGGCCCTGCAACGTATTTACCGTACCAGGTAATACATCTTAATCATCTGATTAACCCCTAATCACGGGTTAAGAGCAATGAGTAATGATAGTTCGGTCCTGGTGGCCGATTGCCGTTCGGCCACCAAGTACTGCCATTCGGCGGCCGATCGGCGGTGGCCGAACGCCCCTACCCGTACAATATATATATATATATATATATATATATATATATATATATATATATTGTAGATAGAGAATATAATTTAAAGATTATTAGTTAACTTTTGAAATCTTATATTCTTTCAAGATTTAACATAAAATATTAATTAAAAATTAAAACAAATTGTGTAATATTAAAGAATAGCAAATAAGGAATTTATTAAAGTAATAGTAATAATAATTTATTAGTAATAAACTTAAATTATACTTTAACTAACGTTTGGAAGAACGCTATAATTATAAATCTTCGTAAATTGTATTTTTATTCTCGTGTTTACTTTATTTTCATTTTTTTATCATTTTTATGAGATAAAAATAAGAATTAAAAATATAATTTAACATAAGTATTTATTATCACATTATTTATTTAATGTTAAGTTATGATTATTATTATGATTTTAATGATCAACAAATGTATATTTAATAATTAGATCAAAATTACAAATTTTATAAAATTAATGAACTAAAATTACAAAATTAAAAATTAATGGCATAAAAATATTAATGATTAAAAATAAATATTTAATAATTTGATCAAAATTACAAATTGAATATTTAAGAATTTTAAAATAATTTTATAACTTATTACTTATCGGTAATTGATTAAACTTAGACATGAAAAGTGAACTAATAAAGTATAAACCAACTAAATTAATAATAAAAAAATCTCATTAACTACAATGAGTGAGTAAAATACTAAAAATAAGGAAAAGGATAACTTTGTCATTCATCAATAATTAATATCATCAAATATTTAACTAAATATTAAAATTAATTTATATATTTTAATATAGTAATTTACGTAACTCTCAAACCAAGTTTGTTAAACCCGAGTTACATAAATTGAGCTAGAAAGAATTATAAAGATAATATTGAAAATTTGAATCTTAGATCATTTGAACATTATTTCAATTTCTTGACATTAGACCGATCATGATATTAAAAATAACATACTTTAAATTTGTAGATCAATATCTGTACGATCAACTTTAATTAAAAGTTAAAAAATAAATTTTTATCAAATATCTTAATTTTAATCCAACAAATTTATGGATTGACTAAATGAGTTACATACAACTAAAATGACCAATTAAAACATATTTTAATTATGTTTAGAGAAAATGTACACAATAGTAGAAAATTACTTTTTTTTTTTTTTAAATTTAACAACATTTATATGATACAAATTGAAGAGAAAAAAAAATGGAATTACCATTAGGATAATTTTTTCTTCATTTTATTATCTATTTTAAATATTTTTATTAAATGAAATGAGATATTACAAATATATTTATAAAGTTAAATATTTTTTTTATCTCTTAAATATGAGGTAAATGTATTTTTGATATTTCAAATTTAAAATTAAATTTTTAGTCATGTAATTTAAAAAAAAATGTATTTTATCCTTTTATTAAAATGTCTTTGGTAAAATTGTTAAATAAAACTTGCTTATACCTTGTTTAAAAGAATTATGAATAATTTATTTATACTTATTTTATTTTATAAGTTTTTGTGAAAGTATTTAGATAAAATTATAAAATATCTTATGAGAAATTTATAAGATGTTTAGAACTTATTTTAATAAATTATTCAGTACAGCTTATTATTTAACTCACGCAGAAATTTATTGAAAAATATCTAAATTCAAATGTGTCATGTAAATAATTTTTATTTTTATTTTTTCATTCTTTCACTAAAATTCAATTATATATTTTTTCATTACACATTTTAAAAAGTTTTATTTCTCTCTCCAATTTTTTTTCTCTATTTTTTTTCTATCTTTTCCTTGAAATCCACATTCTCCCATTATAAAAAAATTTTGTAAATTTTTTTCTTTTAATATAGTTCATTTGGAATAAATTTTTTGTTGTTGATATTTATACAATATTTTTTATTCATCATTTTATAAAATATATAGAATTAAATTTTAATTTTAAAATTTATGACTCTTAATTTTTAATCATTGTTATACATATAATTAATTTCTCATATCTATTTTTTTATAAGCTAAAATTAGGTGAATGGTGATTAGTAATTTTTATTTTATTTTAATATTATTGTGATGCATAATGTCATTTTTAAAAAATATATAGTTATTTTTTATTTTTTATTTTACTTTTAGTTAAAACCTATTTATTTATTTGTTTTTAAATAAATAATATCTTATAAGTATATAAACAATTATACATCCAAATACTTTAAAATTATATAAATATTGATTAACATGTATATCTAAATATAACTTGTTAATTTTTAAATATTTATAACATAAATTCTTATTACATAAGAATTTATTATATAAAATCTAAAATAAGTTATTTATTCAAAGATATCCTTGTGATTAAATCTATTATACAAAATCCAACAACTAATTTCATAATTAATAAAAATATTATATTAAATCCAACTAATATTAAACAATTAACTCAATTTATCACTGTCATACTACAAATAATTATGAATTAAAATATTTTTTTAAAATAAAAATAATAAAAAATAAATTTATTTTAAATTTAAGAGATTTAAAATATATCTGCATGATATTTATATTATAATAGATATTTATATTATAAAACAAAACTTAATGAATAAGGTTGTAAGAGTGTTAGAGAATTGTGAGGATAAAAGTGAGAAAAAAATAAGAACTCGATATTATAAGCACGAACGTTATATGAAGTAATATCTTATTTATAACAATATGAAGTAATATTTATTAAAAAAATACTCCTACAAATTAATGAAATACACTCATTCACTAAATACTTTATTTTGATTAAATAAAACTTTAACAAAGTTAGTGGGTGACTATAATGAAAAACACTCTGAGAGGATTTGGTTTAATTTATTTTTTAAAAAAAGACAAATATTTAATGAGTATTACCTTGTATAAAAAATGGATGCAAAACCTTTTAATCCCTCCATTATTTGTGTTCTTTTTAATTTGATCCCTCCACGAAGACCCAAGTAACGCACAGACACACCCCTATTCTTCCGCTCTCGTAGAAATCGCAGATTTTTATTTTTTCTCGCACTTTTCTTATTTCCCACTCTCACTCTCACACTCAACTCTCAGATCTTCTTTTCATTTCCACGCTTCAATTAGTTTTGTGCAGGAATAGAGAAGCAGAGCAACTAAGGGTTGTGTTGTGTTCTTGCGTTCCCCTTTTTTTCTGAAATTATTGTATTTTTAACAAAAGGTATATATGCATTGGATAATGGGTCTATGATAATAACTCAAAAAGTTGTTATTTTCATCGCAATTGTGGTTGCTGATTCTCGTGCAACAAGGAGTTCTTCAATTTTGAAAATGGGCTTCTGAAGAAAGGTAAGATTTTGATTAACTGTTCTCTATAGTCAGTTCATTCAAAATGTTGATTGATTTTGGGGGTGAGAGATTTGGGTTCTGGGGTTGAGTGAACCCAATTGTGAAAAAAATGTTAACTTTCACCGGAAACACGGTGTGGGTTTATGTTGTTGTGTTTTTCCTGCGGTAGGAAAACGAGAAATGGAGATGGAGAAAAGACGTTCCAAGTCCAAGGGAAGCTTCCTCAGCTTGTTTGATTGGAACTCCAAATCTCGGAAGAAGCTGACTTGGAACGATCCTGGTAATACTAATGTTCATTTCTGTTGTCATTGTTTGCTTACCATGTCCTCATATTGAATGAATAGTGAATGTTCTTCTTCGATGCTTTTGTTGCTCTCTCATGTGCCTGTTCTAAATGTTTCTGCTACAATAACGTAGAGGTTTCAAAGCAAGGGAAGGAAAATGTGGACAACTTACCAAAGTCTCGTCTCACTAGGGTGTGAATCTGTTCCACTTTTTGAACTCTGCTTGTTATTTGTTTTAATTTTTACACTTGGATAAATTTCTTTACAAGTACGGAGAAGAAAATAAGAAGAAAAAATGAATTGGGTTTCTGTCATAAGTTGAATTTAGCTTATGCATCTCAACTTATGGAGAAGTTAGGTGTGAGAGCTTCTATAGAAGTTAAGTTAATTTTAACTTATGAGAGAGGCTCAATTCATTTCACCTTCTTATTTTTTTCTCCTATATATACTAATGGAGAAATTTATCCAATCAGATCCTTTATGTATTTGATTATGTTATATTATTATTTTTAATTGTAATTGTTTCAGATAAAGGTGGATGAAGTTGGAGCAAGTCCAAGTAACAATCAAAGTTGTGATTTTGACAGCACCCTCTCAACTTGTAGCGATGAAGGATGTGGGAGTAAAGCCCCTGGGTTAGTAGCGAGACTCATGGGTTTGGACTCGTTGCCAGCAGCAGCAGTCACTGAGTTCTCCTGCACTTCATTGTATGGCTCTAAATCTCACGGAGCTTCTAATTGTAATGAAGGTGCTCTTCACTCAGTGGATGACTTTCACCCTGCAGACTACATAAACACACCACTCAAGCTGGATAAGTCTTCTTTGGATGCCATGGAGTCAAGGGCACGAAAAGTGGAAAACCATCCAATGAAGAGATTCCAAAGTGAAATGTTGCCTCCAAAATCGGCTAAACCAATTCCAGTTACTCACAATAAACTGTTGTCTCCTATCAAGAGTCCTGGTTTTCTGCCACCAAAAAATGCAGCTCATGTAATGGAGGCAGCTGCTAAGATAATTGAGGCAAGCCCTCGGCCATATTTGAAGAATAGAATGGCATCAACAGGGCCCTCATCTGTTCCCTTGAGAATTCTCAATTTGAAAGAGAGATTGGAAGCTGCACAATATGCATCCGTGCCTGGAAGGCCTGTGGATATGAGCAATACCTATTCTGCAAATGGCAAGCTTAGTGAGAGGAGCAGTAATTTGTATAAATGCACTTCAGAATTCAAGGTTTCAAGAGGTTCAGAAAAAAATAGTACTTGCCATTTAGCAGGTAAAGGAAAATCAGTTTCACTTGCATCACTAGCCAAAAACAATACTCAAAGTAGAGATACATTGATTTCAAATGGTAATAGGAAATGCATGAAACAGATAGAGAAGAATGAGAAAAAGTCAAATCAGCTCTCAAGGAGCCAGAAATCAAGTTCACAACAAGCCATGCAGCAGAGACCTTGTTCAAGCCGGAATAACATTGTTCTTGGGCAGAATAACCAAAAGCAAAACAGCATGACCCTCAAAGGTAAATCAACTTCAAAAATAGATTCCAATAAGCCAACAACACGAGCTTCACCTCCAGAAACTTCCACTGGAATAAGGAAGACAAAAAACAAGAGTGCTATAATTGCCAATATTCAGCCTAAAAGGTCAAGCACTAGGGCAACTGATAACCAAAAGGAGTTTCCACGATCCAAAACACAGAATATTTCCCAGAAGAAAAAGTATATCAGCAGAGATGTTCAAGAGGCAAGAGGTCCTGATAATGCAGTAAATAATTTTGGAAATAAGTCCATTAAATGCAATTTTACTACTGATGGAAGTCTTGATCAAGATGCATTTAACATGAAAGAAAGCAAGGATGTTATATCATTTACATTTACATCTCCCTTGAGGAGAAGCATGGCTGATTCACCATCCTCTACTGAGCAAGTGATGGGAACCAGAAATAGGATGGATGTCAACTCTCTTGGGCATAATGATAATCTTAATCCCAAAAAATTATCACTATCTCTGCCAGGGCCACATATGATAGATAGTGATGCTTTAAGTGTCCTGTTGGACAAAAAGCTGCAAGAATTGACATCTAGAATTAACTTACCTCAATGTACCCTGGCCACAGAGGGGTCTTCTTCTGGTTTGGGATCTAGAGTGCAAGACAAAGTTCCCAGTATGGCAAGCACCATGCCTAAGGAACAAGAGAAAAGCTTTTGCCCTGACCTGTTTAGTGATAAACTGGATAGCATGCAACTGCAGGTATATCATTTCGATATGTTTTCAGCTTCATTAATTGTGGTTTTCATTTCAAGTATTGATTATTGATATAGCATCTGGTTACTTCCTGCCATCACTCAGTCAAGAGTATATGTTGATGTTGTGTTTGGGAAAATGAATGTTGGGGGTGCATATTGCAAATATCTGGTGATTTTTTTAACAGTCATCACATAATATATAGAATCTGATTTTACAAATTAGATTATTTGCAATTTCAATAATATTTGAAATGAGAAGAATCCATCTGCTCATCTTAGTATTCAATTACTTGTGCAGACATCAGAAGCAAGGGAAGATCATAGCTGTAGCAGCAACAGTGAAAGTGGAAATGATCTAGTTTGTTGGGATTCCACTGCTGTTGCAGGTTATGAAACTCCTTTTGTCAGTGAAAGTTACTTGGATAGTGAAGACAGTGCTTATGGTAATGTTTTAATTGTTTTCTCTTACTGCTGATGAGCAAAATTTGTTACAATCTATAAAATTTAAAATGCAAAATCTCACATATTGCCCAGCTTTTACATTTTTAGTAAGAAATTGCATCGTGCTTTCAAAGAATTTTGAGGCATTGATTTTTGTTTTTGTGGGTAGGGGAGGGGGGGGGGGGGGTTATTCTAGAATGACCTTCGCAAATAGTGAGGAATTATTCTTCAAAGCTGGAATGTTTTGCATAATTTTGGAGTCTTTCATTATTTTTTAAGAATAAAATGTCAAATATCCTTTATACTGTGAACATTTATTACTAACTGGTTATATATTTGTCCTTTATCAATGTTGGGTCATAGAAACTACACTTTGTTGCAGTTCTTCAGCATAGATGCATTTACCTATAAAATTGTATTGCGTATCAGATTCTTCCCTTTTCTCTTTTCAGGCAGCACAGTTTATTCTTCCATGCAAGATGAGGAAGTATCTAATCTTTCGCAGATAAGCGAATCTGTATCACTTGAAAATGAGGGGAAAGGGTCAGAGCAAAGCTCTTCTACATCTGGTGGCAGAAATATGACCATCAAACAAATAAGTGGAATATCAAATTTAGTTGATTTTAAAAGATCAAGTAACTCTGAATTTGAATATGTGCAAGATATTCTTGGCAATGCAGAGTTTATGGCAGAAGAGTTTGTTGTGGGTCAAACTAGTACAGTCATAATGCCAAATCTCTTTGATCTGTTGGAGAATCAGAATAATGGAACAGAAAACTATGGAGAAGAGTACTGTAAGCTTGAAAGGAAGGCTATATTTGACTGTGTGAGTGAGTTCCTAGAGTTGAGATGTAAGCGGGCTTTTGTCGGAACGTGCAAAGCATGGCCTGGATGGATGATGTCAGTTCAGAGGAAGATCTGGATGGCAAATGAACTGTACAAGGAGATGCAGAGTTTTAAAAGCATGGAAGAGATAATGGTGGATGAGCTTGTCAGCAAGGACATGAGCTCTGGATGTGGGAAATGGCTTGACTTTGATGTTGAAGCATTTGAAGAGGGTTTAGAGGTTGAGGAGATGATACTAGCTTATTTGATTGATGAATTGGTTTCTGATTTGTTACTTGTTTAACCCCCCAAGTGGCTTCCATTTTTTACAATATATATTAGTGTATGAACAAAAGGATATATATCATTAAAATTCTTGAAATGAAACGCGAAAGCGTCCGTAGAATATAATTTAATCAAATCCCCATGGTATTTTTCCATTTAGTAATATTTAAGAACTTTTTACTAGTAGAATTCCTGTTGAATGGTGAGTGTAGTTATTGCATTGGAAAATTCATATGTTGAAAGTTTATGAAGTTCCCTGTTCAGTAGCCACTTGTTAATCTCTCAATTTTCAATCCTTTATGCTACAGATGTCTTGTTGAAGTATTTGCGCTCTTGATTTTATGAAGAAAAAGAAATGATTGTTTGATACTGGCATCAAAGTATTGACAGAAAAAACAAGTGGGAAATGAGGTATAGTTATAATAAAATGGTAAATTAGTTTGAATATAAGATTATCTTTGTGGATAAATTCTAAACCATTAGAAGATAATGTGCTAGTACTAGTTGGGATCAAAGCTGGATTAAACTGGTCTTGTTTCTAACTAATTGTTATTGTGGCCATAATTTGCTGCCAGTGCTCAAGTTTATGGATGAAAATATCTGAATTTGATTAGGCAACATCAAATCCACTTAACAGTTTATTTTGTTTACACTCTTCATACCTATTGTGAATGGTGGACGAACTATTTCTCCTTATATGCTCTACGCACTGCCACAGCAAAAGAAAGACAAAATCAAATTAGGACTAACCAACCAACCAACCAATGTATCATGTTTCCAAATCCAAGGTTCACTTGGCCTCAAACATTATTAAGAATAGCATTATTAACATACGAAGGGTGAGGTTTTATTTTGATCGAAAAAGACACCGTAGATGGACCAATTGGAGCACCTGGCACATGGCTTCTCTCCTGTGAAATAAGGAATCAACGTTTTTTCTTATATTGGTATGAGTTTAATTGTGTGATCTACTATGTCCACAAGCCTCGTATGCTATAATTAATTATTTGTAACGGGCTATAACAGCATACCACGTGGTTTCTTCATTATTTCTTTGTTTCAACTTTGAGCCCTTCCCTTTCCCTACTTTTAGTTGTATCATAATCAGATCGCTGTGACCAATTATACACCTTGATCTCTCGCTTTCCTCTTCTCAAAATCACTCACTGCTAAATCGAAGAATAGTAATTGTTATTTTTGTTGGTTATTGCAATAAATCGGCAATTAAATAGAAATGAGGAATCAATTTTATTTTTGGCATTTCAATTTTATACATAGACAAATAAAGAGAAATGAGTATGAGTATCGCAACACAATTTATATAGGCACCCACCTATTGGTTGAGTCAACTTTTCTTTCATCTTCAGCCCATGTCCACAGCTGATTGATTTCTTCCACCAGCAATACTTCGGACACTAACACTATAATTTTATTGTATTTTTATTCAGAGAGAAATTTAGGAAGGAAGAATTTAATAGAAATGTGAATATTTCCCTTATTTGTTTGGAGTGAAATGGTGAAAGTTGTAAAAATTTGCAGCACTATCTTACATTTCCTTTCACTTTAGTCATGATTTGAGAAGGAAAGTCTAAATGAACTACTTCTTAATAATTAAATATTTCTTATAAGATATTTCTGAAAATAATAATAATAATTTTAAAAAAAAATTAATTGATATAAACATTTTTTCATATGATTTGTTCATTTTTTTTCTTTCTCATTTTCACTCATTCAAACAAGTTTAGAGAATTTTTTCTTTTCACTCTTTTCCTTCTTATTTTTATCCACCAAAATAACATATAATTTCCACCACATTTCTCTTATATTTTTTTTCTTCTATTTTATCCTTAATCCGAACAGCATAAGAGTATGAAGAGAACAAAAATGAGGGAAAAATGATAATTGATATGATTCTTTAAGTTATTCAATAGAAAATTAAAAAAAAATTGAGCTTAATTATTCTTTTAGTCTTTTTATAATTTTCAATCTATCATTTTGGTCTTCTTTTTTTTAATTACATAATTATATTTTTCTAATTTTTAAAATTAAATAATTTAACTTCATTCATCGACTATAAAGAGTGTTTGATATGCGAAATATTTTTACATTCCTGCAAATCTTAAATCATAAATGTTAATTTCTCATGTTTGATAGCTTGTTTAAAATAAAAAGGAGATTCTTAGGAATATAATTTTTCAAAACTATTTTTATCTTACTTTCCCATAAAATCATTTTCATAGGGGATGATAATCCAACTTTTTTGAGTTAGAGAGAAATTTTTATGTATATAAAAATATCATAGTATCCTTTTTAAAATAAAATAAAAATATCTCTTTCTTTCTATTTCTCTTTTTTCCTCTCTTTAATCTGACATGTTACTACCATTAATACTAAGTCATTTGAATTATTTAAGTTATACTGTAGATATTATTACATAAGTAATAAGTTAATTACATTTGTAATTTTTTTTACTGCAATTACATTTGTAATTAACATTGTTATACAAATTTAGTTCTATTTAGTGTTTAATCATTATTATTTGAATTTAAAATTTACAAAAGTTAAGATGATAAACTTATTTATTAAGTTATACAAATTTATTGACTAAATAATTTAACTTTCAAAATTAGTATTCCTCTTAAACCTTTAACCTTCATACAAATTATAAAATTTTAAATTTAATATTTGTTGAATTTAGTTTAACAATTATAAAAAATTATAAAAATATTCGTTTAAAATACTTATTTAATGTTAAATCTTGTTTGAGATAATATATAATATTTTTTTTATCATAAGATAAAAAAAAACTTAATAAGCAAATTATATAACTTACTATTTAATATATTTTATTCAATAAATTTATTATTTTTTAAATTACGATAATTAAGATTCTATATCAAAAAAAAATTTAAATTTACACAATAGTATGAATTAAAAATGCAACCAACCCATGTAATAGAGAGAGGGAGGGATAATGATAAATGATAAATGTACTTATCAAGTTTACTAAACAATGGAATAATGGAATAAAATTGCTTATTATTACAAATTTAAGAACTAAAAATATAGAATTAAAAAAATCACATTAGATTTTATAGGGAAACAAAAAATACAATTAAGCAATAAATTTGGTTTTTAAACTCAATATGCTACACTAAAGTTGACTAATAGTTATCAAATAATCAATTAATAAATAAACTAAAATTGCTTAACTTTAAGGAATTGGCTAAATTATCTAATTGTCATTATCTTGAGAAAGAATAAAAAAAATAACTTTATAAAAAAATTACTCCAAAAAGTGCTCAATTATGGAAAAAAATTACCTAAATTTCTTTACTTTTAACAAAAACTGTAAAAAAATGAATCAGATTTGGTGTCATAATTTTAATTTCTGTTGAAATTAATATAATAAAATTGTAAATTTTAAAAAAATAATTTACTGATAAATTATCTTCTAGTAACTAAATAATACTTTAAGGTTTTGAATAACTAATTTGATAATTGAATTTTACAAAATTCTGATAAAACAATACATAGTTCCTCACTTATGAACGCAAAGGAGGATAAGATCGCAGAGTGGACATTATCTCAAATTTATATATTATTATAAATTTTAATTATATAAATAATTAGTTATGATATATGTTACTTCAATCCACATTAAACAAATTATAACAGAAGAGATATATCAACGTCAAAGTCAACATCGATACCGAAAATTTTCGGTAGGAGACAGATACATACAAAGTTGGAAAATAGTTAAAAAAGAATTTAACCATCAACTTTGTCTTGGGCGTCTCACTTCTAATGAAAAATTATAATTCCAAAGAGGATACATACCTAAAAAATTTCACTTCACTTTACGCTATTATACAAGGTGGGGTGGGTTAGGCCCAAAATTACGGATCAAATTGACACTTCTAGTCGTAAGTGATTATTTAAATGAACTGATTGAATGAAAAATAAATTTTATATTTTATAAAAATAAACACTTAACAAAAACACAAGAGTCTTGTAAAAAAATTCATAAAAACAAGACTGACCAGGTATTGTTATGTAAAGTTGAAGGCTTAAATCTTATTAATGAAAAAATAGAAATGAGAAGACATGCCGTATTAAAGATGATTATTTAATTTTGATAAAAATTAATAATCAACTAAATCAATGAGTACTTCACACTAATGCGAAAAAATAAGAATACTAAATATGTAGTGAAAATTGTATTGGATATTCACATTTCTTTTATAATCATATTATTGGAGTTTCACATTTAATAGTCATATGGGTAATTCTAATTAACATTTTAGAATTAATTTTTGGATCTTAAATTGTTTGAATAAGTTTTTATAAGATTCATAGAATATCTCTCATATTAATTTTTTTTAAATATTTTATATTCATGTATAAGTTAATTTTAACTTTTATATATATATAGTCTTAAAGTACTTATGAGAAAATTTATCCAAACAAATTCACAAATTAGATACATACTTAAATTATAATATTAGAGTATCTTTTAATAACAAAAGAATATTTTAGCTTTTACAATACTTAAAGTAACAATTTATTTATATAATTAAAATTTATAATAATACATACTTTGAATATATAAATTGTTATACTTAAAATTTTTATAAATTTTAAATATTTTTTAACAAGTAAAATAGATTTTAGATTTATTATAAATAATTGATACTATAATATAATTTTAAATTATTAATTTTAAAATATATTAAATTAATTAAAAAAGGAATAATATATATATATATATATATATTTTATGGCACCCAATCTTATATTTTATTCCGTTGATCACTTTATAAACATATAATTTGGCCTTGTTTCTATATGATTCTATATTAAACATTTTTAATCAGTATTACTTGATTTGGTTCTCATTATAGTAATTTTAAAAAAAAAACATTATATTAAAAGTGGTAATTCAAAATGCTCATATTTTTAGAGAGGTATTTATTAAGATACACTCCGGTAACCTCCACTTAGAAGATAAAAAATAATGAATGAAGTAAATATTTTATTTTAAAAATAAAATATAAAATAATAAATTTATAGGGCGAGTATTAAAAAAATGGTTTTAGAAAAAAAGAAAGGAATGGCATTGAAGGATATAAAAGAAGAGCGGGAAGGGAGCAATGATAGTCTCTCTCTCTCTCTCTCTCGGGACAATGGAAGACATGGATAGCACCCTATGCCAGTGGTTTCTTCTACAGCAGCCCAATGCACTTCCATAACCGCCTCATCCTGCGACTTCGACTTCGACTTCGACTTCTCTGCCCACGAGTAAAGAGAAGCAAGGGCCAGGGAAGTAGTAAAGAGAGGAAGGCCCAACACCACCAGAAGGCCGATGGGAAGCCCAAGGCAACAGAGCCCAAGTGCATTACAGACAGGGTTTGCTTGGGTGCTTGGGATTTAGTTCCAAAGGCTATGGTGCTATCACACCCTTAAACCCTGTCTTCTTCCAGGTAAACCTTATCAATTATTTGTACAGCTATAGGGCCCAGAGGGTTACATGTAACGGTAAACCAAAGAGTTTTTATGTGGGATTGTAGTTGTAGGCCAGCAAGGCTACTCAGTCTCCAAGATAATTGACGAGAAAAGGCAAAAAAGAAAAAGGAAAAGAAAAGACTAACCTGAAGTCAATACAGGTTTAGAAAATGATTTCTCAGAAAAAAAGAAAAAAAAGAGTCTACATTTGCTTTAATTTTACGACTTGGTACATGAACAGTCCAAAAATGAGCGTAAGACTGCATATTTAGATGGAATGATCATCAAGAAAACTTGGGTGTGATAAGACCTAGAAGCTCAGGAATTACGAATCATATCTCCCCACGGAATTGAAAGAAATAACTATTCTATCACTGTAAGATCAAGCAAAGGTAGATAAGATGTTCTTCTTGAGAGTGAATTCATCTGCTTTTGCTGGGCTGATTGACTGCATCAAAAGACAGAAAAAATCAAACATGGTTCAGACGAGTAATCCAAATTACTAATTAAATTTAAAAATGAAATTGCTTAGAATATTAGGCATATCATACCATCAGACCCTAGAGTAATTAATCTTCAATTAACAAAATTACGAGCACAGTGCCATCATTTACATACATCATCACAAGTAGCGCCATACAATGAAAGGATATTAAATTGAAAATGCAATGAGCATTTAAATAATTGAGTTCTGTTAAAAGAGACCAGCACGGCACTTGAGAGAATTCCACCATATCAAGTTCCTTAAAGCAAAACTATGGATCTTTAATCTGATTGATATTCATAATTCATAAGGAACGGTTTTGGTCCCAAGCATCTTATTTGAAAATTATATATTTTGTAGAAATTTCAAACAAAAGTTAATTATTTTGTTGCTATATGCAGAATATAATTTATTGTCTGTTCAACAGAATTAAAGAGATACATACAAACGGACATGGCTAGAAACTCATAATCATCATAATGTTTGATCTGTAATAAACGATTTTGCATGTTCTTCTATAGAAAAAATAAATAGTGAATTTAACACAACTGTAGGTGGTAGCTTCATTTTTTATGTCATCGGACACGGGAGTTCCTATCCCATTAAGTGGAACCACGCCCAATGAATCTGACATGATGATATATGCACGTTTCGTGCTTATAATATTTTGATCACAACTCTCAAATACATTTATGATATTAAACATGAAAACGTGATAAATTACCTTCTCAAGCATACGGTCAAGACGTTGAATTTCATTCTTTGCATAGTCTGCACCCTTTTCCATACCCTTCTTAGCAAGTTTTAAGTAGAGGTTGCCATATCTGGCACAAACAAAAAGGAAATATCTCAGAAATTTAAACTAATAAATCTTTATCATTAAAGAAAGACATGTGGGTAAACGGTTAGCGCTTTACAATAATCACAATTCAAAATAAAACCTGAGCAAAACATAACAGAACCATAAAATTGTTCAAACCTTGCAGCATGACCTTTAAGCTTCTTAACTTCTTCCTCAAGCCGGGAATATACTGCCTTCTTCTCATTCTCATCAGCACTCACAAACTCCTTCACCAAGCCATCCAGAGACGATATTATACCAGCCTACAGCAAGAATAATTTAGCCATTCAGATATAAAGTGTATCATTTTGGTCTCTTTTATTCGTAAACATATGTCGTTTAACTAACTTTAGAAGTAAGTTGACCCTTCCCATCACGGTAGGTGCCACATCTCTCATTGATGAAAGCTACAAAATCATCCAAATCACGGCCACCGCCATAATCTTCACCAGCTTTATTGTTCTTTGGGAAAAACTTTAGTGTAGGATAGCCACTAACACCATATCTATAATGACAAATTTTCCATATTAGGCACGTGAACTTCTTAAATATGATATCTACCTAGTTTAAATAGAAAAATCAAAATATGTCACTACTCACTTCTCAGCCAAATCCTTATACTTGTCAGCATCAACATTGGCTAGAACTACTTCTTCGTCCAGTTTAAATACTGCAGCAACCTTTTCATAAGTCTGAAGAAATAGTAAAAACTTTATCAGAATAGACCTTGACATAGTCACAGGTAGGTGAAAATCATTAAGATACAATAACCATAAGCTATGGTAGAAGTCTAAGGATTGAAGAATATCCTTACAGGGGCAAGGGCCTTGCAATGACCACACCTGGAAGACATAATTAAATTTATCAAGAAAAATACTCGAACTGAAAATTGAAAATGAAAAAAATCAAAACCATATCACAAAGTTTTGGCATATCATCTATCGTTAATCTACACTCACCATGGTGCATAGAATTCCACCAGAACATCTTTAGTTTCATCCAAGACAACCTCATTAAAGTTATCCGGAGAGAGAACTACCACACTAGATGGAACAGAAGCTATCTTCACATTGGTGCCTGCATTAACAACATATATTTGATATCAATCCCAAATCAACTTAATACTACGCAAAGAAATGTTACAAGAATTGAGAAACACTAAAAATGCCAAAGAAATACAAACAACACACTCTTTATTACACTCAATCTCATAAACCCTACCACTAGTTAAAAGTTATTAAAAATTATAAATCATAAGTTAGGCTCACTAAAAAATAAGTATGTTGTCAACATTTTGTGATTTCAATATATTTCAATCAATAATAAAGAGTGTTCAAGAAAGTGTATTGTTAACATTTCTCAACATGCCATGCAGATCAAAGAATGGATAACAAACTATTAATATTCATAAAATATAATAAATGTGTTATTGTAATTTTGATCAAAATTTATAAACATAATAAATATATAATTACAATTTTGCAAATTTAAATTAAAAAAATAATTCTTATACATTACTAAAAACAAATAAATTACAAATCATTTCATCATAAATTACTCTGTATTATTTACAAATAGAAATAATACTATCAATCTCATTTCTTCCTTTAAATCATCCATAAAGAAAATTTCCAAGGGATAATGTTTCAATATTAAATATATTTATATGAATTATTTAGCTGGAATAGATACTTCATATTTTTTAAAGGATTTGAAAGTATTATCGAAATTGGATAAGATTTTCATGATAATTTTTAAAATTTGGATACGTATCCGTGTTTCATAGTTCCAGAGCATGCATGTTTATCGATACCATTTAAATCTCCTTGCCAACTTAAAAATATAATTCAAAATTAGCATATAAATCAATATTGACATGATGCGAATAGGCTCTACAAGATAAATACCTGCTTCCAAGTTCACAAACGCAGCAAGGGCTTCTGCAGTACGTGCTCCTTCATACCTAGACAATTCATTCAGATGTGGATATCAGATGCAATGCAATGAATAGCGACAAGTTAAGAACAATAATATTTATGTGTTTTTATATAGGAAATGCTCACTTCTTTGGTTCAAGAGATCCCTTAGGAAACCATTTAATCGTAGGGTAACCAGAAACCCCATATTTACTGCAAACGCTTTTATGTTCATCACAATCCACCTATCCAAAGATCCTCACAATATAAATACACTTTCCGTGCAAAAATAAAAACAAATTACATTTTCAATTTTCAACAAAAAAGCTAAATCCGATTAAGACTTAACAGTGACGAACCTTGGCAATCAAAACGGACTTGGCTTTCTTAAAACTGGCTCCGAGTTGTTCGTACTCAGGGGCAAGCCTTTTACAGTGTCCGCACCTAACAATGAAAAGATAATTTGCATTTGCATTTGCATTTGCATTTGCATTTGCATTTGCATTTAATTTGGATGGAAAATGATGAAAGGGAAGTGCGTGCGTACCAGGGAGCGTAAAACTCGACGAGAGCGAAGCGATCCTTGCCAACCTGGGTTTCGAAGGTGTCCTCTGTGAGCGCAACGACGTCGTCGGCTGAAGCCGGTGAGAGAAACGTCGTGAGAGCTATTACGGCGAGCATGGTGGTGGTTGTGGAGCTCCACATTGTCGTCGATCTCTCACTTTTCCCCTCTTCTCTTCTCTTGTTCGATTTGGTCTCTCCTTCCTCTGTTTTTTCTTTTTTATTTATGTATTTCTTCTCTTCAACTTAAATGCAGTTAAATCATTTTTGTACCCATTAAATCAAACCGTCAAAAAACATAAAATAAATAACACTGTTTTTTTAATAAACATTAACACCTTTTTTAATTTTAACTCACTCTTTTTGCTAATTAAAATATATTAAAAATACAAAACTATGATTCTATTTTTTTAACCATACGTAGAGTTTATATAATTTTGAGTAATTTCTATATGAAACACAATATATGAAAATATAAATAATTACATGTCAAATAAATTATTAAATAAATAATAAATAAATATATTTTGTATTTTCAAGATATTAAATACATTCACTTTTTTGTTTGAGATTTATTTTATAAAATGGTAAATTATTGAAATGATATGATATATTAATGTGTCATCATACAAATACAATGTGAAAACTTGGTAAAATATATAGAGCTTGATTATTTAAACTTAAAAATAAATGTTTATAAATAAGTGTTTTTTAAAAAATAATTCTTGAAGAAGTTAATAGGAGTTGTTTTTTTTATAAAAAAAAATTAAAATTGAAAAACAATAAATCCATGTTATATATTTTAATGTAAAAAAATTGAAAAACAATAAATTCAAAAGGTTGCATGCATCTAACACCAACCTTTCGATTTTAATTCAAACGTTTCTTATGGTGACAATGACTTGTTTTAAATTTGAGTAATTTCAAACTAGTATTACATACATGCATTGGCACGAGTTACGTTCATGTTTTTAAATTGATTGACATTATAATAGGACTAAAATAATATATTTCATTGAATAACATTAGTTGGTACAGTAAACAAAATTAGTTGGTTTTGCAAATAAATTATCCTTGCTCAAAGTTGAATGAGAAAAAAAAAGGACGTTATTAATATGGCCTATTAGTTCGTGCTTGAAAAAAAAAACATATTTTAAAAGTGAGTTATATATATATATATATATAAAGATTTTATGTTAGCATAAGCTATTTCGTATTTAACTACGATCATAAAAAATAAAAAAAAGCTTTGCTAAATAAAAGTGTTTTTAAACTTGTTTAAATATGAAAATTTTGAAAGGCATTTTTTTTTTGTTAAAAAAATTACAGTAAAAGACTTTAACATGTTTTAATTATAAAAAAAAAGATTAAATTTATAAAATTACATTAAATTACTGGAGTCTAATGTATGACATGAAAAAAGAACATATCAAAATACATTAAATTTTTGAAAATTAAACAATTAATAAAGTTAAATATATAAAGCTATTATACTAAGTATCAGAATTATAATAACTCGTTATCTAATCATAATTAGAGTTTTTAAGAAAAACAGGGGTGTTGCGAGAATCGAACTCGCGACCTCTCGCACCCGAAGCGAGAATCATACCACTAGACCAAACACCCAACTTGTTAATGTAATTTTGTTTATTTATATATTGTTATTAATTTGTTAATTTATTAATCTCTGAATTTAAACTAGGGTTTCATACCAGCCTGTGAATGGGTCCTTCGTTTCATTCATCATTCAAACAACTTCAGCTATCATTGTAACATCTTCTTGATTTGTTCTCTTATCATTCTTTTGCTTGTCACCATGGCTAACACCAGCAACAATGTAAGTTCTGAACTTGAAATCTACTTCTCTTTCATCTCCACGATATGTCGATGG
Organism: Cajanus cajan; assembly: GCF_000230855.2. Classification (NCBI taxonomy): domain Eukaryota; kingdom Viridiplantae; phylum Streptophyta; class Magnoliopsida; order Fabales; family Fabaceae; genus Cajanus; species Cajanus cajan. Next base: position 58,309,290 of record NC_138522.1, on the reverse strand, counting down.
CTTTCCTAATTATTAACATCATTGACTTGAACCAGGTCGTTGGAGTTGACAACACATTCAGAAGAAAATTTGATCGGGAGGAGTATCTGGAACGTGCTCGGGAGCGCGAGAGACAGGTGCGTTTTTGGTGTTCCTGCGATGCCAATTTCTGCTTCCGATTATTATTTGTTATTATTACTTTTTTGCATAATTTTGGTTGGTTAATTGAGCTTGTTTGTAATTTGATTTTGAACAGGAGGAGGAGGGTCGAGCTAAACCTAAAGGTAAGTCGCCCAATTTGTGATGGGGTTGGAGTTATGTTTGCTTTGAGTTTGAGTAGCAACTAATGTCATCTTATTGGTGCAGCTAAAGGTCCTCCCGTGCAGAGGAAGCCCTTGAAACATAGAGATTATGAAGTGGACCTTGAATCCCGCTTGGGGAAGACTCAGGTATGCTACTGTAGACACTAACTTCAATGCTCTAGTAGTTCTAAATGGATAGTAAACAGCTATTGGGTTCTTGGAAATTTGTAAGCAGTGTATGTTGTAGATTTTGAGGGGTCACAACTACTCGTACTGAAATTCTATCACATGATTCTGCTGTACTGATGACATGCAATCTTTTGCAGGTTGTTACACCGGTTGCACCACTTAGTCAGCAGGTACCTTTTTTTAACTTTTTTATATTTGTTTTAGATTTCTGGATATTGCTGATTATTGTATTCAGGAACTTTTAGATTTAGATAAATTGTTCTTTTCTCTTTTTGACTTGTCAAATTTTAAATTCCTCTTGATGACCTTAATTTCATTTGTCTGGGGGATGTGTTATGGGTGATTAAGTGTTTAGAATGAGTAATAGACTTTAGTGGTTACGCATAGGAGCACTTCTTTTAATGAATTTCAAAAGTTTTCCAGATTCATTTTGAACCCTGAGTGATGCAGTTAATAAAATTTCTGTTTCATTCATGTCTAATTGTGTATGAATTTTGTGGATTGATTTAACATGTGTCTCTAAAAATTAACCATATCCACAATTCTGGTTGTTAATTGCCAGGAGACCCAAGACATTGTCGAACTCTCCTTAGTGAAGTCTGGCATTTTATAGTAGCACTGTTAGAAATGTATGCCATTGTCAATACCCATAAGCTTTATCAGCTCTCTTTTTTCTGTGACCCATGAGAATGCCTTTTGGTGCACAGTTTGCATATGGTTCCCAGGTTCAGTTGAATTATGGCTTTAGGTAGGTTTGAGAACCCAATTGGGCTTATTAATACCTGATTGTAGTGAGAGTTTATCTATAAACTATGTGACAAATGAAATAAGATGGAAGAGTTGGAGACCTGGGATTATCATCTTGCTGCCGCTTCCTTGGGGAAATTTTCAGCCTTGTTGGTGTGTCAGGCGTATAGAAGCACCAAGGAGTGCAAGGAATAGGAGTTATTAAATGATTTCAGAGTTTTTGTTTTTGCTTTCTTTACACAGATCATGTACAATTTTTTAATTCAATTATGTACACTGCAGGCTGGATACTACTGCTCAGTTTGTGAGTGTGTGGTAAAGGACTCTGCAAACTACTTGGATCATATTAATGGAAAGAAACGTATGTAGTCCTTTTATGTTTCCTCTGATTTTTCTGTGTAGCTGTTTTAATTGCCTTTGCCTTGCTCATATTTTTTTCTTATATTGTCCCTTAGATCAAAGAGCTTTGGGCATGTCTATGCGAGTAGAACGTGCTTCTCTCAAACAGGTGAAGCTTAAGATTGTGCTATGAAGTCAAATAACAAATCCATTACCTTTGGCATGCTCGCATGAGTGTGCCTTTGTGTGTCATTTAGTTTCCTTAGTTTTATATGTGTCATTGCATGACTATTGTAAATCTTTTGATGAAGCACAGGTTCAGGAACGATTTGAAGTTCTAAAGAAACGAAAAGATGTTGGAAGCTTCACGGAGCAAGGTAAAGCCTTCCTTGGATAAGAGAAGGGGTTGGCTGTTGTTTTTCATAGAAACATAAAACTTTAAAGTCTGTATATTATTTTTTCTCCTTGGCCTGAAATTGTTAAAGTTCAAGTGATCTTTCATTTCAGTGGTGGGTCTTGAACTAAAATTTTTGGGGAATATGTCCGTGTGTATGCTCAAGAAAAAACATAACAAAAATTATGGCCATGTAATATTTTTGATTGCTTTTTAGAGTAAATATTTTTTTAACTATTCATGTGAAACTTTAAATTTTTTGGCAGTCTGTCGACACCACTGTTTAAGATGGATTTTGTTCTTGAATATGGAAATTAACTTGCATTTTTTCCACAGATCTTGATGAGCGGATTTTAAAACAGCAGCAAGAAGAGGAAGAAAGAAAGCGACTGCGTCGGGAAAAGAAAAAGGAAAAGGTAAGAGTGTGTATAACTGCTTATTTTTAGTTTGAAATAGGCAATAGGTTGGAACAAATGCGCTGATTGGTTGACAAAATTAGGAGCTAATTCTTCAGATTAGTTTTTTGGTTTGTTTGAATGTTCGAGACAATTATGTCTTTTTGTCCTTGTGGATGCTATAGGAACCTTGTATCCTAAGGATAGTTAGTTTTTCTTTCATCTTCTGTTTTTGTCTTTCCCATTAATAAAAAAATATATACATCAAGTTTCTTGTCTATTTTTATTTTACTTTAAGACTGCCATCAAGTAAAATTAATTTTTGATGTTATTAACTTATTTTAACTGTTAGTCATTGCATCCATTTTTCTAAAAATGGTTTTCTAATATTACTTTAATAAATATTTTTATTTTTTCACTACTTTGTAAGTAACTCGTGTTCAATTTTGGATTCAGAAGGAGAAGGCAGTGGAAGAACCTGAAATTGATCCTGATGTTGCAGCCATGATGGGGTTTGGGGGTTTCCGGTCAACCAAGAAATGATGGCATTCTGAATGCAGAATCAACTGTGTATGAAAGTTGGAACAATTATTCCGCAATTTAAAGCTGAATCTGGTATCTTCCAACATGATTTTGGGTGGCTTAAAGATGATTCTGTGGTGAATGGTTAAATAGTGGGGGTTCAAACAGTAGTATGCGGGCTGGTTCATTGCGTTATATTCAAATGTGATACGGTTGATTCATGTATATTTCTACTGATAGCTAACCTGGTGTATTATACAAGCGTGACACTTTTATTCTACTACTTTCTATAGTGGGGATTGACAACTTGCCTAGCTCATAGAATCCAACCATGAACAGTCGATACGATGCTATTGGGCTGTAGCTTTTTGTAGCTCATTTTATGCCTTCTCATTCCCTCTTTTTTTTAATAAGTGTATCAAAACCTTTTTTTTTTTTTTTTTTTGTAAACATGGTATACAAAAAAGTAAAAATGTAAAATAGATAATAATATACGGTATCAAATATGGTATTAATTATCTGACTTTCAAATAATGGAGCTATTTTCTAAAATATGCCAGTATAGAAGCTGAATTCATAGATGGGATGAGGATATTAGGGGCAACTATAAAGGGATTTTCTCCCCCGACATGGACATTGGAGGCGATAAAGAAATTTTAGTGAATTTGTTAGTTAAAGGAAATTTTTTTTTTATTAAATTAGTTGAAATAGAAAAGATTTTTTGATTCAATATTGAAAGAAAATACAAAATACAAATTACAAATTCCATGACACAATTTGGATGATTATTCCATCTTCTATCTAAGAAGTCCAACAGGAGGCTCCCCCAACCTGCCGTGGAACATGGCAGCAGGACAGAAAAATATCTCGTACCACTCCACTGTGGACATACCGAAACAACTCCAGCAGCTTCATAAATTGCATTTTGGCAATCCGTTTTGCAAATAACATTACGAAAATCACACTCCTATATGTAACTAAAATTTTGATTGTGCATTACATTATCTCTTTTATGATCGTTAATATGCAGTAACCAATAAACAATTGAGATCTTGTAATATGATTGCTGGACGAAACCATAGGAGAGGATCTGCGACTGAATTCAATTACTAAGATATTGTAGGATGATTGCTAAACAAAAATAAATTGTGTATCATATTTTCTCTTCTTCCTCATTGTTGTGCAAAAGGACCAATCAACGGTTAAGATCTTGCAGGATTTAGGTGGAATGGAGCTCAATTCCTGTCCTACCTCTTATGAAGGGAAATCTAGATTGTGCATCACATTCTCTCTAATTTGTCCATTTTTTTATGTAAGACATGGTTGTGCAAATTGGTAAATGGAATTTATAAAGTAGGTAAACCCAAAAGTTATGAAGGGAAAATACAAAGTGTATCATAAAAATGGAGATGCGGGGTATCGATCCCCGTACCTCTCGCATGCTAAGCGAGCGCTCTACCATCTGAGCTACATCCCCATATATTCTTCTTGTAATTATTTAAAAATTAATTGAAATAAATTGCTAAGACTTGTGACAATCTAAAAAAGAGAGAGAGAATTGTAGAGGAATAAAAACTATATTAAATGGAGATGCGGGGTATCGATCCCCGTACTTCTCGCATGCTAAGCGAGCGCTCTACCATCTGAGCTACATCCCCATGCTTTGTTATGAGAACACATTCTCTGTACTTCATAAGTATAAGAAATTCAAGACTTACAAAAAACCTAACGCTCAAAAACAAGTCCAGTATTCATTTACTTGTTTATTTTCCTAAATACTTGTTTGACAAGTTCGCATTTTCATGTGATATAACCATCGGTTTTTGGTTTTTTAGCTGGGAGTTACATATGTTTTTGCTGCATAATATATTTAGGGTGATAACAATCGTACAAATAAATTTCAGTAATAGATTATAGAGTAGTGATATTCGTCCATCCCATTTTGGGATAAAGAGAGACATAAGAGATAAAAAGTATACGAAAAATATATGTATTAAATATAAGTTAAATTTAGAAGATAAAATAATGCGTGAAAGAAAAATTGAGTGTATGATTATTATAGATTATATAAATTTATTTTGTAAATAAAATTATATCAATTTTTTTTCCTTACACTCGTATTGATGTTGTCTTCAAATATATCCACTCGGTGATATACAAATTGACGCATAATCTCTCTCTCTCTATAATATATATATATATATATATATATATATATATATATATATATATATATATCATTCTTTATTAGAAAAATATTGTTTGAACATGATAAAACTATGACAACAAAACTCTCTTAAAAAATTTAACACAATTACATACCAATTATCAAACATGAAATTACTAGTTACTAAAACAATTTCATGTCAAATGATCTACATATTCCGTAATAAACTTAAAAAATTGAAAATCATTGTAGAACTAGTGTTTCCTCCTGTAATAATTTCAAGTCAACTAAAAATATCAAGGAAATCCAAATGAATAAATTATTCGCTAACTAATTATTGCCAAATTAAAAATCTTGTGGCAATGAGTAATTTTCAATTACAAATATTCATATAAAATTTATTAGTCAAGCTCAAGTCTTCACGAGGTTTTCAATATTTCGACATTTATTTTACGCATTCAGCTCTTCATTGATTTGATAATTTGTCTCAAATCTCAAACAACTAGCTAAGCAAGGAAAAGCTGTGTTTTCTTTTCGCAGACGTAAATGTAGAAATAAGTTTCATCTAGCGTGATGATTTGGTCACCTCAATGTTGCATATAAAAATTCATCAATCACCACAAATCAACTGAAATTTGCTGAGTACATTTCGCAGTGTGGGTGGGGAAAACAGGAGGTTCCAGTCATTTTATATAAATAAAATTGAAATATAATGCAATTTCTTTTAACAGCAATTTCGTACCATCAACACCTCCAAATCATAACTACATAAACAAACTTCTAGAAATGAGATACCAACTCTTGCTAAAAGACTATTTGATGTACTGAGAAAGCCATTTGAAGCCATCCCCGTAACCCATTTTCTTCACAATACTGCACATGAATACCTCCATGGGACGAACATTTGAATCGGCCAAATTTACCTTACCCTTGCCAGTGGTGAAGTTAGTCAGGCCCAAATGGTAGCGCAACTCTTCTTCTGAGGCAGCATATGGAATATCTATTTTGTTCCCAAGGATAAGGAAAGGGACATTGGCTAAAGATTCATCAGATAGTAGAGCATCCAACTCCTTTTTTGATTCAGCAAATCTTTCCTTGTCATATGCATCAACCAAGTAGACCACTGCATCTACCTGAATCAAAGAAGGATGTAACTTACTCAGGAACATACAAAGTAAATAAATAACATGCACAAGAAAATAATAGATCTCGAGTAAGAAAAAAGTTATTTTAGTTCAAATATCACATAATACTAAATCATGCTTCAGAAGCATATGTTTGATCAGATACTTTAGCACACCCTCTAAAGTGAAAAAAGAGCTATCAGCAAGCAATAACCATGATTTCTGCCACAGATGAATCAAATGAAGTAATGAACATTTTTTAAAAATAAAATAAGGCATAAATTCATTTGTTTAGCTGTGGTCATATGATGAATTGCATACAAGTCTTTTAGAACATTCTGCAACAGGAGAGTAATTTTTACTTTACATTTTACAATTAATCACTATTCTGCCAATAGCAATTAGCAAGCACAATATAATAGATCTCAGGCAAGAAAAATTGGTTCGTAGTTAAAATATCACATAATACTAAACCAGAAACTGCTTCAGAAACATATATGTTTGGTCAGATACTTTACCACACCCTTTAAAAGTGGAAAAGGCACTCTCGGCAAGCTATTACCATGATTTCTGCCACCCATGAATCAAATTAAGTAATGTTTTTTATATGTAAGATAAAATATGAAGGCATAAACTCGTTGGTTTAGCTGTAGTTATACAATGAATTACATATTAATCTTTTAGAACATACTGCACCAAAAGAGCAGTTTTTACTTTACAATTAATCACTGATCTGCCAATTACAGTACTGAACACAAGAAAATTTTATCCTAGCTAACAGCTAGAAGAATTCAAATATTCTAAGTGAAACTCCTTGTACATCTCTATACCTGAAATCTCTATCAACACATATTAGCATGTCTAGCCACGTAAACAACAACAGTCAACAGAAAAATCCTTATCAGCTTATCTCATTAGGTGATATTGGCCACATGAATCACACAATACCATTTAACTTGGTTAAAGGCCAAATTACGTAATTCATGTAACTAAATTGCATCATGTGATCCATGTAGTCGACCTCACTAAGTGAGACAAGACTTAGTTGTTGTTGTAAAGACCAAATCATGCCTAGCCATCTAAACAAGAAAAAAAAGAAATTGCATAGCGGAGCAAGACTAAGATCTTAATATATCTAGAGAAGACCTAGTGGCACCCAATCACATGTTTTAATATAATGTGAGTGAGTAAGATAATCTCTGAGACCTGGGCATAGTAATCCTTCCAAACTCTTCGAGCAATCTGATGGCCCCCTAGATCAAAAGCTTTAAATTTGATCTTCCCAATACTCAACTCCTCCGAGGTTGGATACTGGGTAGGCTGATGCTGGACTAGTCTCTGCAAAACCAACTCTTAAAATAAATAAAAAATCACACCAAGACCATGGCAATTTCGAAAAGCGACAGACTGAGAAGTACACACTTGCTGTTAAAATCCCTTGCTTACCAAGACCATAAACTAATTGGCGGTGCAATAACAGCAAAATCCAATAAAATTTAATCAAATGTTTGACGCCAATGAGAAAGGGCAATAGATAGACATAGACCAAAACATGTCAATATAAAAATAAAAAAAATAAAAAATAAAAACTTTAACAAGAATTTTATGTCAACATCTCTTGGTAAAACAAGGAAAGGTAATATCAAATAAGTATCCAAGTAAAACTGCTGGATTTCTTTCAGAAAGACCTAAAAAACATGAGTCCTTTTCTCTAATTTAGTAAATATTAAAACCGTTAAAGTGAATAAGGTGAGAGATCCTCCACTATAGACGAATAGACATAAAAAAATGAAAAGTAAAGAATATATATATGGAAAAGGAAATTGAAGAGGAACCTCATCTTTGAGCATGTGAAGCAAGGTGGTTTTGCCGGCGTTATCGAGGCCTAAGAATAAGATCTTGGCCTCCTTCTGCCACAGCCCAAGCGACGCTAGAATCCCATAAAACCAATCGACCAAAAACATTGCCTTTTGTTTGTATCTACGATTGAAATGAAAGAGAATTGTAGAAAGAAAGACCTAACCCCAAAAGCAGAGAGAGAGAAAAGGGGTTGGTTCGTTTCATTCGCATCCGACTCGTTTATTTGGAAAATTCCAAATATTAAAATGCGGTTCTTGGATCGCTCACGGGCTAACCCGCTTCCAAATTACTATTCAATCATTTTTTTTCTCATCTTATAATGTTATATTGTTATTTGTCACGGCTGTTTTAATATGTACAAATATAATGTTGATTTAATGATTTTATATAATTAAATAAATAATTATATTATATTATATTATATATTTATAATAAATAATTTATATTGTGATATTAAATTATTTTAAATTATTAATATCTTTTTAATTTAATTATTTTTTAATCTTCCAAATTTGTCTTATATTTTTTTTTATTCTCTAAATCTTAAACTTGTGTTTTTAGTCTCTAAAATAATATAAAAAAAATATTTTAGTCTTTGAAATTTAAATTTATCTTTTTAATCTTTATCATTTCAAAAAAAAAATGTTTTAGTCATTAGTATAGTAACAAATTAAAAGAGATTAAAATAATATTTTTTTATATATTTTAAGAACTAAAAATATAAATTTTATGATATATATATATATATATAAGAAAATAAAAATATATTTAAATTTTTATTTTACAATAACATTATCTAATTTATAAATAAAACTAAAATAATAAATTATAAGGGATAAATTTGGATCACTTTTAACCCATAAACAAAATTCTGATAAGTTTTATTTCTTGTACTTTTTCCATTAAAACTTTTAGTTCTTATCATCAAATATTATCATTCAGTGATAATGTGCATGGGAGTCATGTGACACGTCACATATATTACAGGTTTAATTAATAACTATGTGTATGAACTACGTTTTTAGTCTGAATTTTTTTTTACAAAAATCATTTTTAATCTTTCGACATTTTTTTCACCGTTTTTAATTCATATGTTATTATTCATCAATGATTGTAGTAATTTCTGTCGAGTATTATTATTAAACAATATTGATGTCACAGTCACATGAACTATTAGTTTGACATTACAGTTACTTGGCAAAATATTACGGTGCTACAATTTTTTTTATGGTATAAGATTGTAAAATTTTTTTGGAAATTTTGGAGAAAAATAGGGGAAAAAATGTAATAAGTAAAATATAACCATTTATAATATACAAATCAATAATTTATTGATTCCTTATTTGATACTCATAATATGTTCTTCTATATACTATTTTAATTGTAAAAAAAAAAAAAAAAACCAAGAAGTCGTTAACTTAATTATATAACATTGAGATACATGGTAATAATATTACTGAACCTGCATAAGGTTTGATTACGTCTTAAATCACATGTATTTGAGTTATTGTTATTCCTTTCCTTACCATCACTATTGATACAACATTATGCTCAAAATTCTTGAAAGTAACATCATTAGTTTTTATAACATTCACTTCAATAATCCTCATAAAAGATTTGACTTGAAATTAAGGAAAAGAAAATTGTAAAAGAATGATAGAGGTGGAAATTGAATGATGGAAAAACAACAAAAAGATTGTTATTTATGTAAGTATGAGTGAGGAAAATTATAACAAAAGATCAACGAATAATAAAAATAGATATATGAGAAAGAGTATGTCGAAGGGTGTGCTAAAAAATAAAGTTTAAAGAGTGTCCTTAAAATTATGATGTTAACTTGATAGTGATAAATGAATTGGATCATTGTATTAATCATATTAAAGTCGTTAAGATATGCATTGAAAATAAGTTTCAAGATATTCTTGTTAGCTTAATTAATCGCAAGTGAGTAGTTTTGACTTATTCTTGGAAACTATAGTATATTTTTTGAGAGTGTTAAATTACAGTGAAAGAAAAAATTAATAACGATATAAAAGGTGTTAATTATCATTAGAGGATGAAAAAAAAAAAGTGAGTAGAGGAAGTACAATTCATAGTTTAACCATTATCAAGGGTGAGAAAAATGTGTTTGACATATTAAATAGAAATATATTAAAAGTGTTGTAGATAACAAGGAAGAAGGAGAAATATAAAGAAATAAAAATAAAAATAAATGAAAAGAAAAATATTTTATTTTAATATTTTATTTATAGGATCATTTAGTGAAAGAATGGAGTACATGTTGATATTATAAGAGAAAGAAGAGGAAATAGAGTATAAGAAAATTATGCTACCTAGTTCAATAATCGTTAAATATAATTGATTATGTTCGTAAAACATTTGTAACACTTTTACGATAATTGGTTTATTTATAAGTTGATGATTTTCAATGTGAGAGGGGGACCCATCTTTTTTTTTACTTACACTCTTCCACCCCACCAAACACATTTCTATCACGTACTTCTTTCATCTTTCCTCCCTCTTTTCATGCACCAAACTGGCTGTAAAGACTAATTCACATTATTACAAGAATAAATCATTTATACATTGTTAGTATAAAATTTTTACACTGATAATTAATTATATCTTTTAATTGTATCATGTCACTATTAAAAATAAATATATTTATAATGACATAATATAATTAAAAAATATAATTAATTGTCAATATAAAAAAAAATTATACTACCACCAATATATAAGTGATTAACTCTTATTATAGTATAAAAGCAATACAATATCTTTTGTCCTCTTTTGATCTGGTACTGGTAGTATTGTAAGGCCCACTGTGTTGAAATAAATATGAAAACCAGAAGCCCAAATCTTCACCGCCAACAGATTCACCGAATAACCCCTCCATTTCACTGCTCAAGTTGGACACAAACCACATCCAATTCCTATGATGAGAAAATATATTATATAAAATTAGTAGGATAGTGATACTTCGTATCTTTATTAAAAAAAAATAATTAATAAATGTTATTTTTTTAATTTTTTAAAATAAAAAATATAATGATGAATAAAATATGGAGATAAAATGATTATTAAAAAAATATTTATTTTATATATTAATATAAATAAATAAAACGAATACTGTGAGTAAGAAATAAAAATATATATTATATAAAAAACTTTAAATACACATTAAAATTAAATTATTTTTATAATAGTTATGTTCAAAGTTCAAAGTGACAGTAAGTTTTAATTGATTAAAAATAAAAATATAAATATGCAGCAATAAATGATTTTTAACTCATTAAATAGAGTTATTTGGTGACATTACATTGGTGAAAGAGCAAGTGGCGTGAGTAACTCAATATATCTGTTTGTCTGTTTCTTTTTTCCCTTAGAAAATCAAAGGCAAACTTGTACTTTCTTGGCGAGTTGAAAAAAATGAGTGAAGAAGCAAAGAACGAACGGCGAGTCCTGGTGGCGGTGGACGAAGGAGATGAGAGCATGTACGCTCTTTCTTGGAGCCTGAAGAACGTAGTTTTCCAAAATTCCAAAGATACCCTTATCCTTCTGTACGTGAAACCCCATCATGGGGTTTATTCCGCCTTAGATGCCACAGGCATACTCGATGAACCTCAAATTCCAGTTTTTTTTTTTCTTCTTTCTTTTATAATTAAAAAACAGTATCACCCAATTAAGCGCTGCCCTACGTTTCTATGTATAATTTCAGGGCATTCGTATTCGCCGCAAATAACCGCAGCCATCGAGAAGTATAGCCAAGAAGTCGCCGATTGCGTCTTACAGAAAGCCAAGAAATTGTGTAAAGATCTCCAAAACGTATGTTAATTATGTTCCTTCCATATTAATTTAACATTTTTTTTTATCACGTATCACACACCCTTTCTCTGTTTGTTGAATAGGTGAAGTTGGAAACAAGGGTCGAGAGTGGAGACCCGAGGGACGTGATCTGTGACATGTCTCAGAAATTGGGTGCTGATTTGCTGGTGATGGGTAGTCACGGCTTTGGAATCCTCAAGAGGTACCAACTTGGTTCAGCTTCTAGAGTCCTTTCTTTTTATGTTTAATTTGATAATATATTATTAATATATAGTACAGTAAGTCGTTGTATGGGGACCTGAATTATAGGGCTTTTCTTGGAAGTGTGAGCAATTATTGCTCACAGAACGTCAAGTGCCCAGTTTTGATCGTCAAGAAGCCAAAACCATCTGCCAGTACTGGATAATCATCTCCTACTTTTGCTCTTTTATGTACTTTTTTCTTGCTCTCCATTTTGGTTTTGGGTATGTCTTGTTCATCTTCTCCCCTTTAGACCAGTCACTGCTTCTAGAAACTATATGGTTGATGTTAATGAGTTAAATAGAGGCTTTCTTTTCGTTATTGGATAAAATCTTTAAGAAATGCTAATGCTTAGGGAGTTAGTTAAACGAAGCCTAATAAGAAAATTTTTAACTCGTGTTTTAGGTATTTACTGACATAATTAGATTTTCAAACTATTAATTTTAAATAATTGGGCATCTATCTTAACTCCCCCTCCCCCTTTTTACAAGTTTCGTCCAATTAATTTTCCCAATTAGTAATCTTTTAATCAAATGGTTTCCAATGTTGTCAACAACAAACACTGTTAGACAATAAATAAATAAAAATAATGCTCACTTGTTTAATTATTTGTCAAGTACGTGTTTTGTGCTAACACGGCAATGATGCATATATATTTTCTTTTCTTTTCTAATTATAAAGCATTATTTTAGAAAAAAGCAAATATAATGCAACTCTTCTACTGCATGGTTTATTATATAGTATTAGCGTAAAATTGCAATTTCTAGATCTGGTCTTAAAAATATATTTGGGAAATTTAAAAAAATAATCAAAACTTAATGGTTAATAAATAGGAACTTAAAAAAATTATTTTTTAATTTTAATTTTTAATACACTGCCGGTGAAAAAAGCAGTATACTAGCAATCAATTAGAAATCATAATGAGTATGATTTTTAATACATTTTATATTGGATATATTTTATTGCTGGATTCTATATTTAATAATACTGTGAGAAATAAATCGACCTAAATTTAAAAGTTTTCTTGTTGTCAATTTTTTTTTTAATAATTTTCGATTGCAATCTATGATATAAATAAATCAAAAATATACTAATTACGTAAAAATATGTCAAATCAAACTTTGATGGATTTGAATTTATCCTACAATAAAATTATTAAGTTCAAATCTAGACTGTTTATTTGTTATAACTTTTTTTTAAATGTTATATATAACTTATTTTAAAGTTTGACCTACTTTCAAAATCTGTTGCCGTGGCCTTTTTTTATATAATACCTAGATTTAAGTATTAAATATAATATTAATATATTAAAAATATTAATTATAAATTAAATATATAATATAATATTATTTTATATTTATAGAAAATCGGCTTGCAGGGTCTAATAGATTTTTTTTTAAAGTCTAAAACTTAATATTTTTAATTAAAAGGGCTTTTTAAAAAGTTCAAGCTCGACTTTTTAATAAATAGGTTTGTCCAAATCTCTAAGAGGCAAGATTGCATACCTTTAACAAACTATAGCTTATTTTCACATTTAATACTAACATATGAAAGTATTATTATGTTTATTATTTTCGTTCTTTATTTCTTTATATGGACCGGTGATATTTTTTTGGTTACATTTCTTTCCTTAACACAAAAACAATTAGGGTACATGTTTTGTTGAGAGAACAAAGAGAAAAGATTTGCATACCCTTAATAATTTATAACTTATTTTCACTTTTAATACTATCATGTGAAAGTATTATTATGTTTATTATTTTCTTTCTTTATTTTTTAATATGGACCAATGATATTTTTTTTGTTACATTTCTTTCCTTAACATAAGAACAACTAGGAACTTGTTTTGTTGAGAGAAAGTCAACCAAACAAAATATGCTCACCTCCCTCCCAACACAAAAGGGAAAATTGTTATTGGAAACTACAAATCAACTCTAGGTAGATAAATAAATTCACTAGTTGAATTGATTGTTTAAAACATTTATAATGATCATGTTGCAAATTCACCCATTAAAACTTTGTTACGCCTTCTTCCTAACTTTTTTAAATTGTTATGAATTAAGACTAGTTATATTTTAAAGGTTAAAAATCTATTTTGGTCCTTTATAATAATTATTTATTTCAATTTAGTCCCCACTTTTATTTTTTGTCTCAATTTGGTCCCTAATAAATTAATTGGTTGCAATGTAAGACTTTCGTCCAAATTATTTAAACGGAGTTAACTATTGGCCACGTGGATGCCACGTAGATGCATAGGTGGATGCCACGTAGATGCATAGGTGGATGCCACGTGGATGTCAAATTTATTGAATACACCTGGAACCAGAACGGCCCGTTCTGAATCCAGAACGGCCCGTTCTGAATCCAGAACGGCCCGTTCTGAATCTAGAACGGGCCATTCTGGGTGCACTTTTGGTGTGTTAATTTTGCATCTAGAACGGGCCGTTCCAGTGCAAAATTAACACACCACGAGTACAACAAAACAGTCCGTTCTGAAACCAGAACAGGCCGTTCTGGTTTCAGAACGGTCCGTTCTAGAACGCCAACTTCATGTCTGCGTTGACCAAAATGCCGCAATGTAATTCAAAAATTGAAAATAAAAATTCATAACATATAATAAATTCAAAAACAAAAATATGGTTTAGAGACTTAAAATAAAAATTCAGAACATAACATATACTAAAAAAGTTCAAAAAAATTACTGAGAAGAAAAATCATCTAGATAACGTTGAAGGTGCCAATAATATATCTTATCCACCATATAACACTGAATGACAATAGAATATCAACATTATCTACCTGTACATGTGGTTGTGTGGTGAAATGTTAGTCCTGTGTATTCTCTTCCTTTACTTCAGGTTGTACCTCCTCAAGAATAGGTTGTTGTTGTTGGGGTACATCGTTAATGACTTCAAGGAAAAATATCATGTCATTTCATTCTTTACTGTATAGTGTCAATTTGGTAGTAAGTGGTTCACTCCAGTTTGACTAACAATGAAATAAAATCTGTTACCATTGTCCTTAGTGATGCACTACATTGTCCTTAATGATACATTGTATAGCCCAACTGTTTAGCAATTAAAGTTATCAATTTTCATTGACAATATTACCAAATCCAGTGTTTGAAATGCTTTATACCTTGGGTCTTTTTCCTTCCACGATTCACAACGTGAATTATAATATCGGTCATTTGTGTTTGGCACCTGGAACCAGAACGGGTCGTTCTGGTTGCACTTTTGGTGTGTTAATTGTGCATCTGGAACGGCCCGTTCCAAGTGAAAAATTAACACACTAAGAGTGAAACCAGAACGGGCTATTCTGGTTTCAGAACAGACCGTTCTGGTTCCAGGTGTATTCAAGAAATTTGGCATCCACGTGGATGTCAGGTGGCATCCACCTATGCATCTACGTGGCATCCACGTGGTCAACAGTTAACTCCGTTTAAATAATTTGGACGAAAGTCCGACATTGCAACCAATTAATTTATTAGGGACCAAATTGAGACCAAAAATAAAAGTGGGACTAAATTGAAACAAACAATTATTATAAGAGACTAAAATAGGTTTTTAGCCTATTTTAAATGTCAAAAAAGAAGCTTAACAAAGGTTGAACAGGAGACTGTAATTCTCCTATCCTCAACCTCTTCTCCTTCCTTTTATGATAACAACTTTAATACTTCTATTGGTTCCTCTTCTCATTAGAAACTGCAACCTTTAAAGAGGTCATGTGGTAGGCATCTAGGCTCAAAGAACAAACCATTGTTATCTCCCATGATTAGCCAAGACAATGAGCATGACATAAAACCTATTTTGATCAAAGTTTCTAACAACTCTTGCTTGATTGAGACAATGATCCAGTTCGTTCGTCGTTGATGAGTTAGCTTCAATGTTGTAAGCACGCTATGAACCACTTCTTGTGTGACTCTTTACCAACCACTTTCTCAAACTCCTACTTTCATTGTTCATAGACCTTTCACTTTAGTTTCCCTCGTTGGAACTTATATAAATAACAATCTTTTGTTGTTACTTCATCTTTGTCATCATCATCGTCATAAAAAACGAACCTTTGTTATCCTTTTAATATTTTTTTTTTTCAAATTCAAATCAAAGTTTTGCTAGGATAGTTGTAGGAAAATTTTATGGAAACTAATAAGGTTATGATAGTGGTTATACCTTTCAACAACTTCAAGATTCTTAAGCATGGTATCAATGATGGTGATGAGAGAAAGGACAACGTAACTCAAGTGCATGTGATCCATGTAACAATCAAAGCATATCTAGGTCCAAATAATATTGTTACTGGTTACCCTAAGATATGACAATAATTATAATACAATGGGTCAATACATAAAGTGATGATAATTACTAAAAAGTGAAGATCTCCAAATGTGTCATCCTTTACCTCCACTTTGATTTTTCTTCTTTATTTTTTTCATTGTGATATTTACTTGATTTTCCTAAATTATGTAACAAGAAATAATTAATTAGTCAAATATTAAGTTGTATCAAGATATTCAAATGGTAAGAATTTATTTCTTTAATGACTTTTTTTAATTCATAGAATAATTATACATAAATTTATATATTTTATTTTGCCTAATTATGTTCATAAAAAGTAAGAAAGATTTTGAGTTTATGAAAAGACAAAGATACTGTGTAATGAGAGTTTATCAGTTACTTTTGTTATTTAATTTTATGGAATGTATTTTAGTTATTTTTAAGCATGATTTTTTTTTTTACATAAATCTTTTTGAATCCTTAAATGGTGCCTAAGGTAAAAGTTGTTGTCCTTTCACTCTTGTTTTGTGTGTGCGGATGGTGCAACTTATTTTATTGCAAGAATCATGTGTGTGAGGTGATGTCACTGCCGATGTGCGTGATGCAATTTTTGGAATTCCAAATAGAAGGTCTATTTAACTTTCTTGAATGAGAAACACATGGAAAAATCAAAGAGAAAGAAATTGTAGTACAAGCTGCTTTTAAGGAAAAGAGTAAGGAAGAATGACTATTACAATTTTCTTAATTCAAACTAATTTCATCATTAATTGATGTAATGCCTATAATTATTATTTTTCTTATATTTACAAACTCTTTCATTTTTCAATAGTAAAGTATTTGAAAAGATAGGAAAAAGAGAGAGAGACTAACTATTTATTCTTATTCATTGAAAATTAAGGTTCAGATAGTATTTATCATTTCTTATCCATTAAAAATAAATTTAGTATTTTTTTAAATTATTTTTAAACTTAAAGGAATAAGTTTAAAATCATAAAATGAGATATTTACAAATAGGTCAACCAACATTTAATTGTAGTAAAAGAAAAGTTAACAAAAATTAATGAAGTTATAAATGAAAATGACACCTAGCAACTTTTTTAATACAATTTATAAATAATAAAACATTGAATGTTATGAATAAAAAAAGGTAAAAACATATTTAATATCAATTGACTAACTACGAATTTAAATTCTGTTAAAGCAAAACATCTAGAAATATTCAATTTTAAAGTATTTTAAAAAATATATAATATAATTTATTTTCTCTTTACTTAAACTTTACCAAAAGGTCATAGGCATCTTCTAGAAATCATAACCTTTAAATAATAAATAAGTTGGTTCACAATCTTGTTTTAATTTAGACTTTAAGCATGTGGACCCATGAATTTTCATAATTTGCTTTGAAAAAAAAATTATATTTTATAAAAATTATCATATAATGACACATGTTATTAAATACTTATTATTAAAAATTATTTTTACTTATACTATAAATATAATATATGTTGATATGTGATTAAAAAAATGTAGATATAAACTATATTGACACGCTGAATATATTGTAAAATTTTATTTAAAATTAACATTAAAATTGTGTATAGGTATATATCAAATAAATTTATGCCTACATATATTATATTTATAGTACATTTTGTATATTATTATATGTAATATTTCTTGTAATGTTATTCTATTTGATACAATAAGTTATCCTAAAAATCCATGAAAAATGGCTTATTTTTTATTTACTTTCTATTATTATTTGACTTTTTATTTCCCCGCCACTATCTATATAGCTTTAAATGTACATAGCCCATCTCAAATTTTAAACATATATTTATCATCATTACAAATAATTGTGCTTAGTACCTTATTTTTTCTAACCTAAAGCTTTTTCTCCTCTTCATTCTCTGATAAAAACATCTTTCATATCACCATTAATTTTTTCATTAACTTGAAACCACCACACTCAAATAAAACATGCGGCTGACCCACAATTTTGTATCAACTTTTACTTTACTTGTGACCTCATTCATCTTTTTTATTCTCTTAGTTTAGAAAATAACTCTCATCGCTACGAACTACAAATCTTACAAAGAAAACATACAAATAAAACCACTTTCTCATCGTTGTTTTTTTTATTTTTTTTATTTTTTTGTCTTCCATTTTCTTTACCACTTTTAATATCATCTGTTCATCTCAAACCACACACATCTTTCTCACCCTTAATAGTGGTTGAGCCTTTTACCATAATTCCCTAATGTTACACCACCTCATCCTTTTTATTATTATTTAAAGATCACAACTTTCATACAATTATTACCTATTTTATTCTCTACATATTGCTATAATAAATTAAGACATGGAATTAGCCCATGGTCTTTATTCCTCTATGACATAAGCTTACTTGTGGACCTTTATTACCTCCTTAATTCTCATAGGAAACAAATCTTCTCTATTTAAAGGTTATCACTAGAAGAAAACCTCAAAGCAAAATCACATCCTTATCTTTTACTCTTTTCTCTCTCAATGTCTCTCTCTCTATTTCTCTATCTTTCTTTCTTTCACAATCTCTTTTAAAGTTCTTCCATTGATTAAATCTCTCATACATCCTTCTCTCACTTAATAATGGTTGAACCAAGAACTATAATTCCCCTATCATCTACCTTTTCTCCTTCCTCCGATGACAACAACTCTAATACCATTATTGGTTCCTCCTCTCACCAAAAATCACAACCTTTGAAGAAGGCACGTGGTAGGCCCCTAGGCTCCAAGAACAAACTGATACTACCCACTATGATTAACCAAGCCAACGGGAATGGCCCAAAACCTATTTACATCAATATTCCGAACAACTCTGATTTGATTGAAACAGTGGTCCAATTCGCTCGCCGCTATCAAGTTAACTTCAGTGTCGTAAGTGCATCAGGAACCATTTCCTGTGCGACTCTTCACCAAACTCATTCTCAAATTCCTACTTTCATTGCTCATGGACCTTTCACTTTAGTTTCCCTCAGTGGTACTTATATAAACAACAACCCTTTGGTTGCTACTTCATCTTTGTCATCATCCAATCTCAACCTTCGTGGCCCTTTTTCTATTTCTTTTACTTCAAGTTCAGATCAAAGCTTTGCTGGAATAGTTGCAGGGAAGGTTATGACAGCTAACAAGGTTACTGTGGTCATTTTACCTTTTCAACAACTTTAAGATTCCCAAGAATGGTATTAGTGATGACAGTGAGGAAATGGATAATGATAACTTGAGTGAATGTCATCCATATGGCAATTAAATTATATATAAGCTTAATTAATGTTTTTACCCCTTATCCTTAGACATGACAATAAATATGATACAGTGGGGGTGATGCTTAAGGTGTTGATAACTACTAAAAGCAAAAATCCCCAATTGTGTCATTCGTTTACCTCTATTTTAATTTTCCTTCTTCATTTTTGCTTGTTATATTTATTGAATTTTCCTTCATTATGAAACAATAAATTGTTAATTGGTCTAAAATTAAGTTGTATCGTGATGTTGAAATGATAAAACTCTATTTCTTTAGATTGTAGTTTAGTTATGCATAAAGTTGTTTAATTTAACTTATCCATTTTTCTTTATTTTCTAAAATTCTCTTAGTATTGATACCTTTAACGTAAAAGAGATTATGAGTTTAAGAAAAGATAAGGATCATTATAATTATTTCCAGAAGGCTTGTGATATTTTATATTTATCTTTTTAAATTCTTATATGGTGGTGATAGTAAAAGTTTTCACCTTTTCTCTCTTTCTTGTTGTGTGTCGAAGGTACAACACTTTTTATTTATTTATTTATTTAAGAAATACAGCGTGTGAGGTGATGCAAGTGCCAATGTGTGTGCGTTAATGTGTAGTTTTAGAAATTCAAATAGAAGGTCTATTTTACTTGAATGAGAAACACAGGAACAAATTAAAGGGAATGAAATTAAAAAGTACATGTTGCTTTCAAGGAATACAATATAAAAAAAAATGATTATTAGATTTTTCTTAATTCAAATTAATTTCATCTTTAATTTATGTAATGCTCATAATTCTTTATTTTTTTCTTATATATATTTATAATTTATTATTTTTTTTCAACAATAAGGTGTTGGGAAAGAGAAAAAAAATTATATATTTATTTTTATTCATTAAAAATAAAGCTCAAATAATATTTTTCTGTTCGTATTCATTAAAAATAAATGTAGTATATTTTTAATATTTAAAAACTTAATTGAATAAGTATAAAATCATAAAAATCAGATATTTATAAATAAGTCAACCAACATTAAATTTTATTAAAAGAAAAATTAACAAAGAGTTAATGAAGTTATTAATGGAAATAATTTTAAAGAAATACAAATTTTGAAGAAAAAAAATGTCACCTTGCAACTTTTGCGAAAAGCTTTAATATAATTTAAAAGCAATAAAACGTTGAATGTTATAAAAAAATAAAAGGTATAAACATAATTAATATCATTTGACTAAACACGAATTTATATTCTGTCAAAGGAAAAAACCTTAAAATATTCAATTTTATAGTCTTTAAAGACAACACACACTAGTTTATTTTCACTTGAATCCATCCATATGCTAGAAATCACCAACTTCAGTTAATACATAAGTTAGCCCACAATATTGTTTCAATTTTGACTTGAACCTTTCCTGTGGACTCGACGAATTCCCTTCATTTGCTTTCAAAACAATTTGACTTTTTCTTTCTCCTTCATTTTCTATATCACTTTGAATATACTTGGTACATATCAAATTTGAAGCACATATTTTTCATCATTAAAAATAGTTGTACCTAGTACCTTAATTCCCTCGACCTATACCTTTTTATTCTCTTCGTCCTTTGCTAAAAACATCTTTCATGTCAGTATCAGATATTCCATCAATTTGAAATTGTCACACTCAAATAAAAAATATGATATACTCACAATCTTATATCAATTTTTTTTTATTTATATTTTACGTGTAAGCCCTATTCATCTCCTTGATTCTCTTAGTAAATAAAATTATTCTCATTATTGTGAACTACATATCAACAAAAATATATATAAACAAAATCACTTTCTTATCATTGTTTCTCTCAATTTTTTCTTTTTTTCACTTTCATTACTACTTTTAATATCTCTCGTTCATCTCAAATATGGCACACATCTTTCTCGCCCTTAAAAGTGGTTAAATCTTTTACCTTAATTCCTCGATACTACACCACACCATCCTTTTTTGATCCTTTGAAGACCATAACTTTCATACCACTATTGCATATTCCTTTCCCTATGTACTGCTATCATAAAATAAGACATGGAATTGGTCCATGGTCTTTATTCCTTTATGGCATAAACTTACTTGTGGACTCCTTTTACCTCTCTCCACTCTCCTAGTAAACAAAATTTCTCTATTTTAATTTTAGACTATCATAGGAAAAAAATCTCAACAAAATCACGTCCCTATTTTTTAGTCTATCTTCATTTCTTTCTTCTTTCTATCTCTCCCTCTCCCTCTTTCTCTCTCTCCCTCTCCCTCTTTCTCTCTCTCTCTCTCTCTCACACACACACTCTTACACACACACACATACACTTCAATGTTGTAAGCATATCGGGAACCATTTTTTGTGCAACTCTTCGCCAACTCCATACCAGCCATAAATTAATCAAATATTTTTCCTGGCAAAAAATATAAAAATAATTTTTTTAACATGGAGTAACAATTACAAAATTACATCAATTAAGTTTCATTTAACATAAATTTAAAAATAGAACAATAATTACATAAATCAAGTAAATTAAAAAAAAAGTTTATAAAGTTTAAAGCAAATATGAGCATGAATGCATGTATGAGACGAGTAAATATGTACTCATCTCCATCCCTATGCCCGATTTATTAAATCGGGTATTACATGTACCCTACTCGTACCCAATCAAATAAGGTATTATCCATCAAAGTTGGTATAAGTTTGGACATTAATTATAGGTACAATCTTATTTAGAATTCCTAATATGCCTTTAGGCTAAAAGAACAATTTGATACTACCCACCATGATTAACCAAGCTAGCGATCATGGATTAAAACCTATTTACATCAATATTCCTAACAACTCTTATTTAATTAAAACAATGGTCCAATTCACTCATCGCTATCAAGTTAGCATCATTGTTGTAAGTGCATCATGAACCTTTTCTATGTAACTTTTTGCCAACCTCGTTCTCAAACTCCTATTTTCATTGCTCATGGACCTTTCACTTTAGTTTCCCTCACAGGTACCTACATAAACATTAACCCTTTTGATGCTACTTCATCTTCATCATCATCCAATCTCAAGATTTGTTGCCTTTTTTGAATTTCTTTTACTTAAAATTTAGATCAAAGCTTAGTGGGATAGTTGTAGGGAAGGTTATGGTAGCTAACAAGGTTATCGTGGTGGCTTTACCTTTTCAACAACTGTAAGATTACGAAGAATGATATCAGTGATGGTGGTGAGGAAATGGATAATGATAACTTGTGTGCATGTGATCCATGTGGTAATCAAAGATTATATAGGTTCAATTGATGTTTTTACCCTTACCATTAAATATGACAATAAATATAAAATATACTGGGGCGACACTTAAGGTGTTAATAACTAATGATAGTGAAGATCTCCAAATGTTTGATTTTCCTTCTTCATTTCCACTTTATGATATTTACTTTAATTTTCTTAATTATGCAACAATAAATTGTTAATTAGTCTAATATTAAGGTGTATCCCAATGTTGAAATGACATGACTCTCTTTCTTTAATGACATCTCTTAGTTTGTAGAGAAATTACACATAAAGTTATCTAATTTAACTTACTTTATTTTTTTTTTCATTTTTAAGAATTCTCACATTCTTGGTAACCTATATAAATAAGAAAGATTACAATTTTAAGAAAATAGAACAATCTTCTTCAATGGTGGTTTATCAGTTTTTTTTGTTATTTATTTCTATCAATTGTATTTAGTTATTTCTAAAAGCATAATGCTTTTTTAGATTTATCATTTTGAATTCTTAGATGGTGGTATGGTAAAAGTTGGCACCCTTTCTCTTTTTTTTTTTTTTTTGTGTGTATTGAAGATGCAACTTATTTCATTGCAAAATTATGTTGTGTGAGGTGATGCCAGTGTCAACATGTGTGTGTTGGTGTGCAATTTTGTTCAAGTAAAAGGTCTGTTTTACTCCCTTGAATGTAAAACATGGACAAATTAAAAAGAAAGAAGTTATGAATACATGTTGCCTTTAAGGGAATGAGTATGTAAGAATGATTAATACTTTTCCTTAATTCAAATTAATTTAATCGTTAATTTATGTAATTTTTATTTATTTGTTTATTTATTTATTTTTGTTGTATTTATAAAATCTTTCCTTTTTCAACAATAAGGTGCTTGAAAAGAGAAAAAATCTAACCATTTATTTTTTTTAATTTCAAATTAGGTTCAAATAACATACCCATTATTCAGTGTTAAGTTTCAAGAGTGTCAAATTTGAGACTATTTTGATGTGTTAATATTTGTCTTTACAAGTCATATGCTGTAAGATTACTCAACACTTGGGACTATGAGTGATATAAGGATGGTGAATCTAGACACAAAACACATATACCCATACCGAGCAAACACTTGTATTGACACATAATGTCACAAATGATATAGATGTTTATGTTCGTAATAGGGATAAAAGGGTTAAGGATAGAGGTGATCAACAAGGTCGAAGAAAGGGACAATGATAGTTGATGCACTATTAAAATTTGATGTCATTGATACTTGATTATGATATTTATTTGTTGAGGTGTAATAAATATTAACTAACTTTAAGAACTTAAGCTTTACAATTTCAGATTATCTGATCCAATTTGAAAAAAGTCATTATGAAACACTCAATCCAAAATGATATAATATTTTGAAACACTCAATAAAAGATGATATATCTATTATAGAACATTGAATCTAAAATGTTATTTGTGTTCCTAACATCTATTTTGGAATAGTAAAGATGTCTAAAACACTCATTTTGAAATAGAAAATATGCATTCTTAAATGAATTTAATAGTAATATACTACACTGTAAAGTAATTTTTTACTGTTATTCAATCACAATTCACATAAGTAACAAGTTTGTTGACTTTTGTAATAATCACCTTAAAATTTATATAAACTATAATTTCTAATTGGTTAATTGTGTAAAAAAAATTTATACCAACCGTGCATAACTATTAAATTCTTAAAAAATGTCTATAATGGATGTTATATACTACATAATGAAAGATAATTTAAGCATTTTCAACTAATGATGTTACATGATTTAAAAATGGATAAGAACATATAGGAGTAGATATATGAGTTAAAGTTTACAGTTGGCCTACGAAACTTGTAACTTGCATAGTTAACAAGTATATATATAAATACTTTAGAGGTAAATTTTAGGAGATGAATAGAAATAAAAAAGTATTTATCTCAGAAACTAAACCCATTAAAATTTGGAGGTTCTCAGGTGGGGCCAGGGCCATAAACGGGCGAAGTCTTGTACCGAGCCATGGGTACATGAAGTAACTGCTTAAATACTATAACAGTATTGAACGGGCCAGGCCCGTTGGAGAGTTAAACCTGCTTGGTGCAGGTGTAGTGTAGCATTAGCGGTAAGCATCTTCTCTTCAAATAAACCCTGAAGCTGAAGCTGAAGCCGAAGGTGGAGTTCTTTTTCTTTTCTCCCCTCTCACAATCACAACCATGTCCTCTTTCCTACGAAAACCTCTCAGGACTAAGGGCTTATCCCTGTTTCTGCACAAACTCCTCGGAAACTCGTCCCAGTCGCATCGCATTCTAGCTTCATCAACCTCGTTTTGCTCACTTCCTCACCATCCCACTCCTTTCTTCGCTTCAAATTCGGTCCCAAGTGCCATCCACTCTAACGCCTCTCTTCAATTTCGCTTCTGGGCCTCTGAGGCCGCCGCCACCGAACCCTCAACCTCCGATGGGCTCACGGTCCAAGGAATTCTGGCCCATAATTGGACCATTCTCGACGAAAACGACAGCGATTGGAAGAGTCACGCCGCCGCCGTAGCTCAATCGATTCATTTGATCAAACGTCGCTTACAGGTAAATGTTCTGCTTCCTCTTAATTAACCATGCTTTGTTTATTGGTTAATAAGTGGTTCTTAGCACCGGTTGTACTTTAGATACAAGTTTAAAAGAGTCTTTTTTTTTAATAATGCTAAATTTGCACCACTCTTTTCTTGTTCTGGTATGATTGTTTGTTTTTCACAGTTCCAAGTGAACTTGATCCATGTGTGTTGTGTTGTGGTGGCAGTGGAGGAAATTGAAGGTGAGGTTGGATATGTTATCTGCTCAGGTGAATAAGGAAGACCTTTGGGATGATCCAGTGCGTGCGGGTAAAATAAGCCGAGAGCACGGTTCGCTCCTAGGGAAAATGAAGGTGGTAAATGCATTGGAACAAGAGTTACTTGAGCATATTGACATGATAAAGCTTGCGCGCGAAGAGAATGATGCGGATTTGGAATCGGTGGGGACTCGCTTCATCTTCTCCTAGGCATGTATTCATCTGTTTTTTTCTTTTTCTTTTTTTCCTTTTCTTTCAAAACAGTGTGATGCTTTGATTTGGTGTGCAAAGTAGAGTGAAAATGTGGAGATTAAGACAACTAAAAGTTTAAGCTGTGAGGAGGATATGTCAATTTATTGTCACAAAAATAAAATTTAAGTAGATACTGTATTATTGAACATCGTATTGCAATGTTAGATAATGGATAGGGCTCAACCTATTACACAGTAGATCTAATTTAGAGGAAATGTGTATCATGGTCCTAAATGCCAACATCGTGTTTTGCTGTTGTTTCTTCTCTTTTGAAATTTGTAGAGTTAGATGGATCATTTTTTAATAGTAGATGCTTATTTATATATTCATGCATAGAGTGTTTCCCCTTTCAGGAATCATTGAAAGCGTTGCTTAACATGAGAAGGAATGCAAAAGAGAAAGAGCTAGAGGCATTGCTTTCTGGGGAGCAAGATTCTTGTTCATGTTACATTGAGGTTGTTGTCATAGATATTTAAAAGTTTCTGTTATTGCATTGGTATTTTTATCCTTATTCATGCCCAAGCCAACAATTTAGGACTATGAGCATGATGTTGGCATGCTGCACTAGAATATCTGGTAACTTCTCTTTTTTCTTTGTCCAGCGTTAGTAAAGCAGGGAACAACGACTGTGGTTCTGTATGTGTGTTACTGTTGAAGCTTACTGTTTTATAATTTAATATAGGTTCAACCTGGAGCTGGGGGTACTGAGAGCATGGACTGGGCTGCAATGGTTATGCAGATGTATAAGTCCTGGGCAAAGCAACGTGGATATAAAGTAACTGTAATCGATGAAATGCCTGGTGAGATTGCAGGAATCAAGGTTCTTCTTCATACCATCCTTCAAGAGTTACTTTGAACTATTTTGCAATTTTCCTCACAAGTCTCCATATAAGATTGCATGACCCATGGCTTCCTCTTGCTAATGTGACTATTGTTTCAGATTTGAAGTTTTAAGTTGCTTAACTTGCATTGCATTTAAAGTTCAAGCAAGATTACCATTAAGATTCCGGTTCCATTTGGAGCCTCTAGTTCATGTGTTCAACATAGTTTTTTCCTTTGACACTTATTCCCATATGTTATATTTTTTATTGTAGAGAACTACTAGTTTCTGAATATATGGATCTATGTTTTTTCAGCGAGCCACCATCAAAGTAGATGGGGAGTTTGCATTTGGATATGCCAAAGCAGAAATAGGAGTGCACAGGCTAGTGCGCATATCACCGTTTGACAGTAGTAAGCGCCGGCACACTTCATTCGCTGCCGTGGCAGTGATTCCAATCCTTGGTGAGGGATCTACTCATGTACAAATTAATGAAACTGATCTTCGAATTGAACGATTTCGTGCTGGTGGTGCTGGTGGCCAACATGTTAACACGACTGAAAGTGCTGTAAGAATAACTCATATTCCTACAGGAGTTACTGCAACTTGTCAGAATGAAAGGTATGATATGAAATATGTGCACATATTCATGTATTGTGTTGATGGTGTCGTGTTCTTAGATTTTGAATTTGGTTATTATTTTGAAAACAGATCGCAACATCTGAATAAGGCTTCAGCGATGGCTGTGCTTCAGTCAAGATTAGACCAATTGGAGATGGCACGCCAGTCTCAGTTGAATGCACAGCATACACAATCTCTCACTGACATAACTTGGGGCAATCAGATTCGAAGTTATGTTCTCCATGTAAGTTTGAAGTTGTACATGCCCCCACCACTTCTGGCAGGCTTTGATGACCTTAGCATTTTAATTAATTATAATAGTAATTATTGTTATTTTATCTATGATGCAGCCTTACCGTATGGTGAAAGATCTTAGAACTAACTATGAGGTTTCTGATCCTGACTCTGTCCTTGAGGGAGATCTAGACGGTTTCATCTTGAGCTATCTATCAGCTTCTCTGGATAAAGATGATGATGCTTAAATCAATTAAATTCTCAGCTTGCATATTTAGTGCTGAAATGGGTATACGCTTGTGCATTTTCAGCGTCTGAGGCAAAGTCAGCTGTCCTTTCTGTTTCTGTTACTGGCATTCCTCATCAAGGTCTATCAGAATATAAAGGAAGCATATTTGGGCTGCCTATGGTACCTTTGCGGTAACAAATAATTGAATACATACATTGAATTATGAATATGGAAGTATGAAGCTTAGAAGTTTGATTTTATTTGGCTTCCCAATGACCTTTGGTGCAGCCGATCATGATTACTGTTCATTAAGATTCGTTATTTACATATAGAACGATTATTGTTCGAAAGGTACGTGAGATGTGTATCTTTTTTATCTTCTGAGAATAAACGATGCAAAAATACTTGTGGATGGCTTGCCAAATCTGCCGAAGGAATTAGTGGATAAACTTCTGTAATTGATTTTCAAAATCGTGACTCAGAAAAAGATAGCATCGAAACCCGATTAAGAGTGTAGATGAATTTGTGTTCTTCTGTTACGCATGAATGTAACCGTATATCAACGTTAACGGCAGGTACCTTTTATTATTTATTTTTTACCTTTAAACTTGGTAAGTTCTACAGAGTGGCCAAGTGGTAAATTAAACTTGAGTTGGTAATTAAAGAGACTTAGTGAAGAGGATGAGAAGAATCAATGAGTGAGGTTGTAAATCTGAAAATTCTACATTTATGGAGAAAAATTATAATTATAAAATTTTAGTCCCTTTTGAAATCTTAAAATATGAAGGAAGAGGATGTATGTGAAAGGGAGGGGAGTGTTTGAAAAAAAAAATTGAACTTTTAAGATAAAAGGAGAGAAAGGTGTGTGTAAAAACGGAACTTAGAAAAAAAAAAGATCATAAGAGGCAAGAGAGGTTTGCAAAATTGAGAAATTAAAAAAAAATATTTTTAAAAAAGGTATAATATATATTATTAATATAAGGAAGTGCATATAACCTTAATTTATCATTAGTCATAAGAGAGTTGGTTGTAATTTAAGTTGCTCGAAATCGTCATGCCCAAAGCAAGCCCGTTTTTAACACTCCTGTTGGGCCCATTGGACAGCCCATTATCTGTGTGGTGAATTTTCACAGATGTCTTCTCTCTCCAATAGGTGATTGCCTGAACCTCAAACCAAGAATCTGTTCTTAAAATTCTTCCTTCCCTTCGAAGCCTTCAAGGCCTCTTTTAATTTATTATTGTTTATACTTTATAGAAATCTATTTATAATTTGGTTAGATTCCGTTTTACCGTTACTGCCATGCCATGGATTTCCAGAAGAAGGTTCAGTTTCTAGCCTTTGTCGCTGTCATCATTGCTCTTAGCATCATAGGTACCTAACCTTTCATTACCTATTCAATGTATTCTATTTAGGCGATTACAATTGAATTTCCTTTTTTTTTTTTTTTTTTTTTTTTTTTTTTTTTTTTTCTTTTTCTGTACCATTTGGCATTAATGTTATCTAATTATAGACATTAACGTGATTCATAAATATAACAGACATCACATGATCCTATGTTTCACACACTCGGGTTCTGATTTAACTCCTGCTTCTCAACCCTGTTTGGTTGCGTGGAGAATAAGGAAAAAAGACCACCCGAAAGAAATTTCGGATCCTTTTTTATGATTCAAATGCCAATTACTTGCATCAGTGAATAATTGTTGCTTGCTTATCTTCGTATTGTAATTTCATGAACGTTTTGGCTTTTCAATTAATGACGTTAATTTTGGGGAATTTGAAAATTTGCATGATCATGTTCTTTTTATTTTTAGCATTATCTAAATTTATTTTCAAGCATTGATAGGTGAAGTAAGGAACCAGTTCTCTGCCCGAAAATACGCTGTTTTGTTATCATTGTGGGATTACCATGATTGTTCCCTTCTAAGCTACATTGCCTAAAATATTTCTCGGTGTTGAATTTGGAAAGTTGACATTATATTACTTGAACTTCCGAACTGATTGAGGACATAAATATGTCTTTTTCTAGCATAGATTCTAGCATAAGTTTGTTTGTGCATGATTTTGTTTTTATTGTGATCATTAATATGCTGAAATTGCCTCCTCTAAAGTAGTAAAGATAAAGCAAGTAATATCAGTTGTTGATAAGAAGATTAATGATTAATATTTCAACTCATTCATTCACGATGTGTTATACATGCACACGTAATGTCGATCGTTATTTTTCTCGTGAACACCATTACTTACTTTACTCTTTAAAATAAATTCCTCACTAAGAACAGCCTGATCCTAAAATGGCAACTTGTTCCTTCCATAAAAGTACAGTTTTTTCATCTTTAATTGTGTGGAATTGAGAATGTTTGGATAAATTTATCCAAAAGTACTTCTAGGAAAAAAAAGATAGAAAGAAATTGAAAGTAAAATAATTTTTTCATAAACTAATAGCTAATTTGTAGAAATCTTCTTGTATAACTTCTCCAAAAAAAATATTTTTAACTTAAGTTTAAATTAGTTTTAACTTGGGAATTGAAAAAACTTATTTTATTTTTCTCAGAATTATTTTTGAAAAAAAATTATTCGAAAAAACTCATTATTTGTTTCATTTTTCTCTTACATGATTACTAACTACTAAGGTAGCTTGTTGCTCATAATTCTTCAGCTAAAAGTGTTTATTACTCAAGCATTGTTGGTCTTCCTTTCAGCTGAAAAAGGCAGGCATGTTGTTGGGGAGAAGGGGTCATCTCAGAGTGGAAAGTTTACATTCCTAAATTGCTTTGACATGACTTCTGGAACTTTAGCATTCAGTGTAAAGGAAAGTGTGAAGCTCTACTTCTACAATCTTAGGGCTGCTCACGTTGAAGGAGCAAGGAATGATGCAATGCAATCTGCTCTTGTTGATGCTGTGAGTAAGGGAATGTCACAAAGTGCTTCAGCAAAATATGCCAAGAAAGAAGGTGAGAAGGCAGCAAAATTGGCTTCTCGCAAAGCCAAGCGCATTGTGGGTCCCATCATGTCTTCAGGATGGGATTTTATTGAGGCTGTGTATTATGGTGGAACTTTCACAGAGGGATTCTTCAAGGGAAGTAGTACTTTGGTTGGAACTTATGCTGGAGGTTTCTTTGGAGAACAAAGGCTTGGCAGATTTGGTTATCTTGTTGGAAGTCATATGGGTAGTTGGTTTGGAGCTAGAATAGGACTAATGCTATATGATGTGGCCAATGGACTCCGTTTCTTGTTGCATTCTGTTTAAAATGCTTATATGATACTCTTTGTATACAACTTGAAGAGTTTTTTAGACTTTTTTATTAAAAAATAATTCTTTATTTTTTATAAAAAAACTTTAAAGAAATTTTCTAAACTAGAAGTCAACTTCAACAAAAATAATTATGAAGGAACTACAAGTATTCATAAATTTTGTATCTATCATATCTGGCAGAGTTACAGAGAATGCAGATTCTCAATTGAGATATATGAAGAAGTTAAGTTTACAACATTTTTTTATTGATAAATATTAATTATTAATTATTATGTTAGTGAGAGGAATTCACATCCTCTTTATTACTCCTAAGTTTACAACATTGATATTGATATTTTCTTACATTTTCAATTTGATGTATATGCAAATTTACAACAGTGTTTATAAATTGGATTTTATTCAACGTTTCTTGTGTATAAAACATGTTCTCCTCACAATGTAAAAAAATTATTTTCTACATGTTGCATGCCATGCCATTGCTTCTCTTTTTGGTCAACCTTCCACCGTAAGAAAAGAATTCTTGTGGTGGATATTTTTTTTCATTTAAAATGTTAGAGAGATGGTGGCATTTTTTTTCTCGATGTAAATCATTGTTGGTATTAATAATAACATACGACTTATCCTAATTTTAAGAGAAAAATGATAGTATCATTTTTTGTTTCACTGATAAGTAGATAGAAAAGAGAAACATTATTGTATAAAATCTATTTATTAATATTCCTGTTAGTAAAAACATCACATTAAATCCAGTTAATATTACATAACCGTCTTAATTTATCACTTTTAAATATATTATTGATGACTTGTGGGACTAAAATAATATAGAAGAGTAAACGTCTTATTTGATTCATAATATAGTCAATAAGTTAAAATATTTTTTTTTTGTAATGTTTAAATTTCTAAATTTTAATTATGTTATAAAATTAGATATTTCATAATTATGTTAGTCTCATAACCATTTAATAATTAATTATTAAATTAGTATATATTCTCTCTCCCAACTAACATACTATAATAAAAATATAAAGAATTCTCATTTGACCTTAATAAAACGAGAATAATTCAACGGTTCATAAATTATTTTGAATTAAAAATTGATAATATCTATAAAATAATTGAATGTTATAATAAAAATAATTATTAATGATAATAAATATATTAATTATTAATCATTATTTTTAATAATAAAACAATATTAATTCATGAAATAAAGTAATTAGTTTATTACATTCTTTTGATTCATTATCAAAGAGTATTTTCTATCATGAGAATTATTATTTTTTAAATATTTGAAGAATATAAAATAGATAGACACTTCCTTTTTATTTGATTTTTCTGTATACGCAAGAAACATGATTCAAACTCGATCATTTGATTAAACAATGAGAATATTTTGCTACTTACATCAACCTAAATCGATAATATATGATTAACCTAACACAAACCATTATAATTGATGAATCAATATTTAAATTTACGAAGAAAAGAGGTGTTTAAATTTAATGTTGTGCAATATTTTAAACATAAAATGACCTTTGAAATTTTTTTCTCCGATATCATGCAAAATATCTCAGCTATTAATCACTACATAACAATTAAGATGGAAAGAATGTAATGTATGGACTTGATTTGAGCTGGATAGAAAAATATATGCTACAGAGGCCAGAGGTCTAGAGGATCCTTGTGTGAAGAAAACAGTAGGATTTGAAATTTTTCTAAAAATTATCAGTTTTTAT
Organism: Cajanus cajan; assembly: GCF_000230855.2. Lineage (NCBI taxonomy): Eukaryota > Viridiplantae > Streptophyta > Magnoliopsida > Fabales > Fabaceae > Cajanus > Cajanus cajan. Next base: position 58,276,409 of record NC_138522.1, on the reverse strand, counting down.
ATACAACTAGTGAAGACATAGTAAAATTACTTTTTAAATTTAGGATATTCGTAGCGCGTATTTTCAGATCTAAATAGTGTAATTTGTTTTGGTTCGATTCAAATGTAATATTAAATTAAATTAATCTTTTAAGGTTTACTTTATACTGGATTGGAATTATTTTATTTTATTATATTTTAAAACAATTTTCAAGATTATTTTTAATTTGATAAACAATAAATTAAATTCACGCTATAAAATATAAAAAATAATTATTTCATGATGAACTTTTTAAAATGACATTTACATAATTATAAGGAATAAAACAACAAAAATCACATATAATAATAAGTTAATAACTACTAAATTAAAAACTATTCCTAATGTTTAATTTGTTTAGATAAAATTATCTATAAATACTTATAGAAAAAATATAAAAAATGAAATAAAATTTTTCACAATTTAAAATTATCTTTTTGAATTCTTAGATGGTAGTGATAGTAAAAGTAGTCACCTTTTCTCTCCTACTTGTTGTGTGTGTGAAAGACTTATTTTATTAATGCAAGAATTATATATATATATTGTGTGAGGTGATGGTAGTTCAATGTATGTGTGTTGGTGTGTTGATTAAGAAATGCAAGCAGAAGGTCCATTTTACTTTCTTGAATGCAAAACATAAGGTCAAATTTGAAAAGAAAGAAATTACTAATACATGTTACTTTTAAGAAATAGAGTATGAAAGAATGATTATTGCCTTTTTCTAAATTCAAATTAATTTCGTCATTTATTTATGTAATGTCTATAATTCTTATTATTTTCTTCTTATATTTATAAACTCTATCCTTTTTTAATAAAAAGGTGCTTGAAAAGAAAAAAAATCAAATTATTTATTCTTACTCGTTAAAAATAAGTTTTAAATAATATTTTCTCCTTTCTTATTCATTAAAATAAATGTAGTATATTTTTAATTGTTTAAAATTTAATGAAATAAGTTTAAGAACATAAAAAAATCAGATATTTAGAAATGAGTCAACCAACATTTAATTGTAGTAAAAGAAAAGGTTAATAAAAATTAATGAAGGTATAAATGAAAGAATTTTTTTTAAGAAATCAAAATTAAGAGAGTGCCACCTAGCAACTTGTGTGAAAATCTTTAATGTAATTTATAAATAATAAAAAAAAGAATGTTAAAATTAAGAGCGTAAAAACACATTTAATATCATTTGACTAAACACAAATTTAAATTCCACAAAGAAAAATATAACACCTTAAAATATTAAATGGTTTGAATATGTTTTATTCCCTTAAATTTAAAATATTTATTTTTGGTCCCTCAAATTTAAAATTTAGCTAAATTATGTGTTTTCTTTAAAAAAAAATAATTTTTCATACTGTTATTAGATTTTCCATTAACTAGAAACCACCACCCTTAAATAAAACATGTGGCTGAACTAGAATATTGTTTTCTTTTTTTGCTTTTACTTGTGGACCCACACATCTCCTTGATTCTCTTAGAGTATAAAATTGCCTTCACTATTGTGAACTACATATCTTACAAAGAAAACATAAAAATAAAATCATTTTCTCATCATTTTTTTCCTCAAAGTCTTCATCTTTCACTTTCTATATCACTTTTAATATCTTTCTTTCATTTAAAATCTCACATCCTTCTCACCTTTAGCAATTTTTAAGCATTTTAACTTAATTCTCCAAATCCTACACCTATTCATTCTTCAATTGATTATTTGATATCACAACTTTCAAACCGTTATTACCTATATTTATTTCTCTAGAAACCACTATTATAAAATAAGACATGCACTTAGCTCATTGTTTCTCTTATGACTTAAACTTGCTTGTGGACCCTTTCTATCTCTTCAATTCTCATAGCAAACAAAACTTCTCTATTTAAATATTTTTAAATTATCAAAGGAAGAAAACCTTAAAGCAAATCAAATCCTTATCTTTTACTTTCTCTCTCTATCTTTCTCTCTCCCTCTCCCTCTCCCCCCTCTCTCTATCTATCTATTTATCTCTCTCTCCATTCCTTTATTTTTGTCTTTCTCTCATACTATTGATAAAGTTGTTTCATCAATTAAATCTTTCATACATCTTTCTCACCTTTAACAATGGTTGAATCAGGTACTGTAATTTCCTTATCGTTAGTCTCCTATCCTTCCTCTAATGATAACAACTTTAATACTATCACTAGTTCCTCCTCTCACCAGAAATCACAACCTTTAAAGAAGTCACGTGGTAGAGTATTAGGCTCTAGGAATAAACCAATACTGCCTATCCTGATTAACCAAACCAATGGGCATGGTGTAAGACCAATTTACATCAATATTGTTCCTAACAAATCAGATATAATTAAAACAGTGGTCCAATTTGCTCATCGCTATCGAGTTAGTTTCAAAGTTGTAAGTGCATCAGGAACCATTTCATGTGTAACTCTTCGCCAACCTGATTCTCAAACTCCTGCTTTCATTATTCATGGACCTTTCACTTTAGTTTCCCTCAGTGGCACCTATATAAATAACAACCCTTTTGCTGCTACTTCATCATTGTCATCATCACTAACATCAAATCTTGACTTTCTTGTCCTTTAAGTATTTCCTTTACTTCAAATTCAGATCAAATTTTTGATGGGATAGTTGCAGGAAAGGTTATGGCAGCTAATAAGGTTATTGTGGTGGTTATACCTTTTAACAACTTAATAATTCCAAAACATGGTATCAATAGTGGAGGACAGGAAAAGGATAACAATAATCCATGTGCATGTGATTTATTGACAATAAAATTATATCTAGGCTCAATTAATGTCATTACTCCTTTCCTTAAGATATGACAATAAATATTATACAATGAGGTGACACTCAAAATATGTCGTCCTTTACCTCCATTTTGTTTTTTATTCTTCATTTTTGCTTTGTGATATTTACTTGATTTTCCTAAATTATGTAACAACAAATTGTTAATCAATCTAATATTAAGTTGTATCATGATGTTGAAATGACAAGACTTTCTTTCTTAAATGACATCTCTTAGTCTGAAAAGTAGCTACACATAAAGTTGTATAATTTAACTTACCTATTTTTCTTTATTTGTTAAAATCCTTCTAATCTTGAAACTTTTGAGTAAGAAAAATTATGAGTTTAAGAAAAGATAAAGATTTTCTTCGATGGTGATTTTCTTAATCTAAATTAATTTAATTATTAATTTATGTGATGTCCACAATTCTTTATTTTTTCTTATATTTATATATGAACTCTTTCCTTTTTCAACAATAATATTTTTGAAAAGAGATATATATTCTTATTCATTAATAATAAGGTTCAAATAATATTTCTCTTTTCTTATTCATTAAAAATAAATCTATTAAAATTTTAATTACTTTAGAATGGTTTGAACAAATTTTTAGTCCCTATATATATAAATTATGAGGTTTTGATTTTAATCTTTTTTTAATATTTTTTCATTTCCATCCCTATATATATATTTTCTAATTTTATTTTTTTCCTAATCGTTAGATTCACCTTTAAATCTAATAAAGAAAAGTAAAAAAAATAAAATTATAGGGTCTAAAATTGAAAAACCAAAAAAATATAAGGACTAAAATTTAAAATGACCAAAATGAAAACAACAACAAATTGGGAGGATCAAAATGAAAACAACAAAATCTTGAGAGGATTAAAATAAAAGTAACTAAGATTAACATGATTAAAGAAAAAATAACCTTATTTTATAAGGATTAAATATTTGTTTAAGTCAAAATTATAAAATTTAAACCTTAATATAATAAATGTCCTCATAGAAAGTAAAAAAGAAAATAACTATGACCAATGGATATTAGTGACGAGCAAAATATTTTTGTAAGATTTAAACACAATTTCATAAAACTCATATAATGATACAAGCAATCATCTTTACCAATGTAAAAAAAAGAAGTAAATATAATAAATAAGTTAAAAAAAAAAAAGAAGGTGTAGAAATACCAAAGTGAATCATAGCACATAAGAATAAAATAATAAAGAAAATAGATGAAAATGAATAAAATTACATTAATATATCATTTGTACATCACACATATATCTCTTGTAGATTACATTGAGAAAAAAATTCCTTTTTATTATTTCATGCTTGTGTACTATCATATATTTTGACATTTCTGTCATATTTATACAATTTATTTTTATTACTCTCAATTGGTTATATTTGCTTCATAGCTTGAAGGAGATTACAATTTTATTGAACTTCTATAAAGTCTTATATGTTTAAGGTTTAAAATTTTAGATGATAACTATGATTTAAGGTTTTTACTCTATATAAATACATTAAAGTTTAGACTTTATAAATTTAACTTTAAGTAGAAATTTAATTCATTTAAAATAAGATTATTTTAATTCTCTTAATTTTAATTATTTTAATTTTAATTCCTTTAACTTTAGTTATTCTTTTTTTTTGGTCCTTTTAAATTCAGTTTCTTTTGTTTTGTTTTTTTTTATATTTTATTTTAGTCCCTTTAATTTTCTCACTTTGCTATTTTAATTCCTGTAATTTTTTTAATGTTTTCTATTAGCTTTAACAGTTAATTTGATGATACAAATAAAAATGAAACAAACAAAATTTACAGGGAAAATTTTTTTTTTTTTGAAAAACGAACTAAAACAAGAACACTTTATTTTACAAGATTAAAAATTTATTTAAATCTTTTAAAATTAAATGAAATAAGCTTAAAAACATAAAAAAAAATATATATTATAAATAATTCAACCAACATTTAATTGTAGTAAAAGACTAAGAAATCGCTAGTTAATTTTTATTGTTATTAATAATCAAATATAAGAATGTGTTTGTTTCACATATTTAAAACTATTTCTTGTGAATGTAAACATGGAACGTAACATTTATGTGTTTAAAAAATATTTCCAAACATTACTGATTCAGAGTGTCGTCTTATTATATTTTTCTGTACTTTAATTCTCATGATGAAAGGTGGAAAGGTGAGATTCCAGTAAGAATAAGAGAATTTAGTTGCTAACATACTTGCAATTAATTAGTTTTTTAATTATTTTTATTTAAATTAGTAAATATTAAAAAAAAACATTTGTAGAAGTATTAGATGTAATTAAACGGCGGTGGATAATAAAGAAAAAGTAGTTGGAAATAGGGTTGAATTATGCCCTAAGAACTAAGAACTAATCCGATCCTCAGAGTTTAAAGGAGAGAAGTAGATTTGCCCCTCCTTCATCCAACGTGCATCCTCTGCTCACTACGACCATATGCCAATGCCTGCCACCATCAAATTGGTCAACACTGTCTACAGCTCCTGCACGTTAATAGATGCTAAATATTCAACCTTATAATTTCTCCAAAACTCCTATCCCTCCATGTTCCATAGAGAAACAAATGTATTGACAGATTAGATAAAAAAAGAAACAAGTTGGTTATATGTTCAACCCAACACAACGTAAGTCTTAATTTGACTTTAGATGATCTTGAACTTAATTAATCATTTGGTTTGTTAGGGGGACTAAACCATTCTCATAGACTGTCGTTGTTACGTGTGATTTGAGGTTGCGTTTAAAGGAATCATTGAATGAGTATAACGCTTTCGTGTGGCTGCCACACGTCTCTCTATATAAAACAAATTATCAAGTATATTTGACTTCATTCATAGCCAACCAACATGACTATCATTATTTTAAGCAATCTTTGTCTTACTAAAGCAATAGAATTGGAATGGCACAACCGAAAGCTAGGTGAATCCAGGAAGCACATAAAAAAGGAACAAGAACCATGATATAGTTTATATTTTTTAAATTTCTAAAATAAACAAATTTTTATTAGTTTTGAAAATTATCTAATTTCTCCCCTCTTGTATCTTTCATTTTCTTTGATGTTCTACGACCCCACCTCTTGCAAAAGTGCCTTTGCACTATTCCCCTTTAGTTTCAGCGTCGAGTAATCGCATTTGGTGCTGTTACAGTATTTACGGTATCTGATAGTGGAAGTGGCCAATTTGGCTGCCAAAAAAGAAAAAAGAAAAAAGAATATAGGGTGAAAAAAAGTAGCTTTTGGTAATTCATATTCTAATTGATGCATATTCATTCTCAAACTCTATTCCCACCCTAGACATCTACATCTAAGGAGCCACTTCCCTCACAAAGAGGCCTTCTTTCAATTTAAGAGCCATATAAGTCCCAATAACCCATGGACGGTTGGGGAAGAATATAAGGATATATGATGCATATGTATATATATGACAAATTATTACACAACATTACTCCAATAATTTAGTAGGTGGAAATGGAATCTATAAAAGAAAAATTACCCCGTCGTCAATTATGTTATTATTAATTCTCCAATAACATAATAGGTGGATGATATATATATATTTGATTAAAAAATGATTCTTCATCCTTTTTTTAATAAAAATGATCAAACTCCCATTTGTTTATTTCGTGTAAGGAAGCCAATTAATATGAGAGAAATTTACAACCGTACAAGGCAAAGCGTCAGATGAAAATTGCTTGCACGAAATAAAGGGAATGAAAACGTCCCACTCGCACCATTCAAATGGAGGGGGAAAAAGATGAGGAATCAAGATTACGATAAATTAATATATTAATATTTTTGCTTGATATGTTGAATGTCAGCATTATCAGATTCACATAATTTCTTTTAGAGCCCATACTCTCTGTCCTTACAGCTTCTGTAAAGTCATATTCTGTAGCAGTGGGAAAAAATTGACCCGAAAAAAAAAACTTCATAAAAATCGAATATCAAATGTTGGATTATAGGTGCTTTTAAAGTTATTTATTTATTTATTATTATACTAAGCCATCCAGTTTAAGGCATGGGCCAATATTAGGTCTGAAAGTGAAAATCTTAAGTTAAAGCCATACACAAACAAATAAACTCAAAACAAGGTTCCTAGAACGGGAATAAATTTGCTTACTTGGGAACAGGTGAATGATTCAAATTACCAAGCTTCTTTTATAAAGATAATTCGGGAAGGGCCCCAAGTTAATTCAAATTTTGTAAAACTTTATGAGAAACAAACTACATAACCAATTCATTAAGAGTAAGGGAGTATGATCAATAAGAATTGATCTTACACAATCAAGTGATTTATAATTTTTTATATAAGTTTATTTTATTCAATAGATTTTATAGTGAAACTTATAAATGAGAGATGATTTTTTTCACAATCATTCTAGATTGTCTTTGTTTTATTTTTTTTGGCATTTCATGAATTTTGATCTAGTATCTTTATTATATCTTACTATTTTAATTATATTGTGTAAGCTACAAATAATCGGTAGACTTTAAGATATCAACATTGTTGGAGTACTTTAATCTTATAATGATGTTTTGCACTCCTAACTTTTATTTAAATAAAAGGCTCATTTATATTGAGATTTTATAATTCACTTAGACCAAATGTTTTTTAAATCAATGTTTAATTACACTATTATATCTAAGTACATCTTATATAAATGAAGTATGGTTTAATTTGAATTTATGCAATCAAATATTAAATATTTTTTAAATTTTGCAAAAATTTATAAATTTAATCTATTTAATAAGAATTTTTAACTTAAAAATTGAACCATTGAAATTTAACATATACTATGTACCTGCATGAGAGTACATGGATAATTACGTTGTGTCTCCTAAGTCTTTGTCTTCCATATGCCTGTCCTAGAAAAGAGAGGGGTACCTACAAAAGACATTCTAACGTTCAAGTCAGTTTTCAGGGTCACAGAAATCAATGCTAATCAATCTTGGTAATTATGAAAACATACTTATTTTCGTCGCTAATTATATATACTTATTTATACTAACCTTAATGAGCCTAGGCCCATGAATGAATCCATTAATGTTAGTGTATCAATTTAGGTAGTATTCATGCCTTTATCCAGTATAAATCATGAGTTATTAAGTGAAATAATGTTACTCAAAAATATTCTTTAAGCGACTTAATACATATATATTCCAAAGATATATAATGACTAATAACAAATCCAAAAATAGGTTTTTTAGCGGAGTAAATAAATGATCTTTAATATTTTCTTAAAAGAAAAATAGTATAATTTAAAAAAAAAAATACATAATTTCAAGGGATGTACTTGGCTAATTCTACTTACTCAATCTTAATATATGTGTTTAGTAATGATAAGAAAAGTTAATAAGATAAAACGATAAATTAATATTATGAATTTTCGAAACTTCTTTAAATATATCTTCTAAGGATCATCCTATATATCGTGTAAAGTTAAGTAATTACGGAGTATTAATCAAGATGGATTAATGTGGAAAAATCAATAGACCCAAATCTTGAGAAAAAAAAAAGTTTATTTTTATTGACACCGAAAGACTAGTTTATTTATTTCTTACCTCGACGTACATTGCGAATTAATTCCCATGCATAGACTTATGATAACATGTTTTACTCGCAGACGGACGGAGGCAAGAGGATATAGTTGGGACGGCCAATTTTAAAACTTAAAATTTATTGAATAAATAGATTAGCTATATTTTATATAAGATATTTATAATATTATATTTTAAAATGATTTACTGATATAGAATAATAAAAAATTTACATAAATGATAATGTTCAATTTCACATATCACACTAATAATCATCACAGATTTATAATAAAAATTGTATATTCATTAATCATAAGTTTTACAAGAGGTCCTATGAATTATGTTATAAAAGCCATTAAACAAAAATGAATTATGTAATCAATCATCATGTTATCTTTACAACAATAGAACGTAAACAATAAGATATTTTTTTAATTGTTAGAAAGTAAGAAAAAAAAACAATGTTTATTGCAATAGATATATTATATAAGTAGTTTGAGAAAAAGACCAGCGAAAAGTCGCATAGGAAATGGTTTTTAATGTGCTTATATATTAGAGTAAAATTAGTAATAGTGTGAGAATTGGATCATTATCTCAATCAAATCAAAGTTGTTATCAAACTTTAGTAGTTAATATTGGTTTGTTCTTGGAGCCTAGGGCCTACTTACGTGTGACCTCCTTAAAAGTTGTGATTTTTGGTGAAAGGATGGATCGATATAGTGGCATTAAAATTGTTATTATTAGAGGAATGGGGGAGGAGATTGAGAATAGAAGAATTACAGTATCAGATTCAATCATCGTTAAAGGGTGAGAAAGATGTATAAGACATTTAATTGGTAAAATAAACTTTAAAGAAATGAGTGAAAGAGAGAAGACAGAAAAATGGAGAAAGAAAAAAAGATAAGGATGTGATTTTACTTTAAAGTATTGTCATTTGATAATCTAAAACTTTTAAATAGAGAAGTTTTGTTTAGGGTAAAAGGGATCTACAAGTAAATTTATCTCTTAAAAAATAAAGATCATAAACTAGTTTCATGTCTTATTTTAAATGATAGAAAGATAATGTGTGTCTTGTTAACTATGGAAGTTGTCTTTAAATACTATCGATGAAAAGTATCTTTCTCTTTATTGTTTGTCAAATCAAAAGTGATGAGGGTTATAAATCATTGTTTCTCCTAACAATTTTTGTACGCGAGCCTTTAATTACTACTAAAAGACACTGAATTAGCGATAAAATTTTGTGAAAGAAAAATATTTTTCTCTTTCTAATTTTGGTGTCGCAAAATTCTAGTGAAATACTTTTAAAATATTATATATAAAATTTTTTCTCTAATTTTAATTTTTATAATAGTGAATTTTGTATACACAACATGTTTAATACTTTTAAAACCACATAATAAAATCACTTTGAATTAAATATTAGGAGATAATGAGACTTAGTCTTTATTAATTAATATCTCTTACTCTAGATCTCTATTTAATAGAGCTAATACACATTTCACTTGATAATAAAAATAAATAAAAGAAGGTGTATGAAGTGATATATATTATGTTAAGACTCCTCTTTAAGGTTATTCATCACTCCAAAATCTTACTATATATCTATTTTTTTATATAAGCTATCTTTTATTATAAAAAAATAATCAGAGGTGGTTTAACCCATTGAGCAATTTTATGAGGCCAATTTAAATAGATAATAAAAACAAGATACAAGATTAGACATTAGAAGAAAAATATTAAATATTATTCATCTTACCTTATATGTTTGTAATACGACTTCTCTCAATTCCGAAACATCAATGAAGTTAAAAGGAACACCTTCAAATACAATTTGGTTATGCTCAATTCAATTAGATCAAATCACAACGTTCCAAACAAGATAATAAATAAGACACATTCTTGTCATTCTAAAAAGAGAATTAACTAAATTGTATATAGAATATAAGATAAAATATTATTATGCAAGACCCCAAAATACCCAAGTCATGCATATACACATGCATACCAAATTAGGATTGTCACGAATAAGATAGGAAAAGTGATTATTATCCTCCTAAATTGGAGCACAATTTACAAGATGTGTCTTACACATGAGTTGTAATCTTTCCTACTGAAAATGATAATGTTCAATATATAAATTATATATAATTGAAAATAATAATAAATAAATATTTTTATATTATGATAGAAATTTGTTTTTAATTGTTTATAATTTTAAAAAAATTAATTTAGAAATAAAAAAAATGATTCATTAATAATAAAATACAGATATTATAAGAAAATTCATAAAAATGTTATTCTTAAATAAAAAATAACAAGTTAAATATTGGTCCCTAAAATATACTCATTAAAGATAAGTAATCCAATTTATATGAATAAAGGATTATTGAAGCATCAAAATGATTGTAAAAGTATACTAGGTATAAAATTAATTTTAAAATCTTTTATTTTTTTAATTTTTAAAATCAATTTCGACTTTAACCAGTTATATAACTAATTATTTGAAAATTATAGTCAACTTTATCAAATCAAAATTGTTATGTGTAATCGATTTGATTCGGAAATACTAGCTACACATTTATAAATAGTTATCAAATAGTTATAATTAAATTATTTAAGTAACATAATGAATTGATGGACAGGTGTATGTACATGTATTTGATGATTATAATCAAAATGACTACCATATACTCATATAGTCAAACTTTGATTACGGGTTCGGCTCCCTGTAATGAACCAAAAAGCAACCGTGACAGTGTGAAACCAAAAGCATTTCGGAATCAAAGGTTGAGTCAAATATTGAAACTATAGCTACATACCCATACTTTTTAATTTGGAGTCGTTTTTACATACATATAAGACTATAAGAGCATCTATTATTTATTTATATTATTGAGTCGTTCGTTATTAAATTATTAACACGTCATTTCTCACGAGAAATGACATAATTGTGAAAGGATGACATAATAAATTATAAATCTACTTTTTGAAATCTTAAATTTAATTTAAACGTCTCAAAATCCTTAAAAACACAAGAATAAATAAAAGGTTGAATAGGCATGAGCGGCAACTTGCAATTCATCATGATAATGTGTTGATCTTGTGTTCCCTTTTTGCAAGTATTGATGAAATGGTATACTTTTGCATCCCGATAGATTAATTTACTGCTGCTTTTTAAGTGTAGGGCCTGTACTTGCGTGCTGATAAATGCAAGCTAGAAAACAAAATCAACTGATAAAACGCATACTCTTGGAAGAAAAAACTGAACAAAATTAGACTCACTCTACGTTTTTTTATCGGTAAAAAAAATGCAACAACAATGAATATAAAACTTAAATTCTTATGTATTTATTCCTACTTCCATCACTAATCCAACTTTAATAGTTAACCATTTCAAAATTTATTAAGTTCACTGTATGTATGTCTATATATATAAAAACATAACCAATAAAAAGAAGTTACATAAAAAAATTACAATAATGAAAACTATGCATGTGAATCGAATGTATGTTCTCATTCATTCACCATTAGATTGATTCTAATAACATTTCAAAATTTGTTAGGATCATTGAGTGTATGTGTATTTATATAGACACACAACCAATATATTAATAAAAACATGAATTGAATTATAAACATGTCTTCTTTTTTTTTTGTTGGGGGGCGGGGGTTATGGAACTTTGAGATTTTAACATAATTAAATACAATATGTGTTGTTTCCATTTTCCTTTTCAATGCTGATTTTCCATCTCATCAACATTTTCTGTGTTTACTTAGAATTTTATGCAGTCTAGAGTTTTCCCTCAAAGTTTAGTTTAGAACGTACATTGTATTTTTCACATTATGCCCATATCCCTGTTCGTATTGAAAATTTCAGAACAGCATCCTTGTATTCGATTAAAGTAGTTTCTTTTGCATATCGTCTCTCTTTTTTATGTGTTCTTTTGCATAAATTCTTAATTTATAGGAAACATCAAGAGGAATATAAGTTGTTGCGGCACTGCCTCAGCATTAATAAAATATATAATCCAATTAAAAAGTGCCCGAAAAGCTTCATCATATTATCTTGTGTGTTTGTGTGTATCGATATAAATTGCTTCATCATATTCCAAGACATTAACCTCTCTCTAATCGGTTAAAGAAATTAAAAGAAAAAAAATACATAGTTTGTCGTACAGTCTAGTAATTAATTGTTAGCTAGTATAAAAAAAAACTGAAAAAACTAGGTTACAGTCTGGATAGGTTTCACGTTCTCTATAAATTTTTTTATAGTACTAATTAACAACATATAACTCTTTTTTACTGAGATAATTCCTATAAAAATAAAATAGTAATTTTGATCATGATTTTATGTTGATGTTAGCATCTCAAATCAAATATTAATATTGATCTTTAATTAAAGAAAAATGTGTTAATCACCTTGGTTATTTTATAACATGTTTACAAGACCTATAAAATCGGAATGATAATGTTAAGAAACATGATAGGGCAGAGGAGAAGCAACGTAAATTAATTGGTGGCATAACAATATCCGAAAAATAGAATAAAATAAAACAGGCAATTCCAAAGGGTGAAGCGAGTGGACCCCACAAATGGGGCATAAATATTGAACCTTGGTCACAGCTTTGCGAAGTGTGAGCTATCCTGAGACTGAGTCTGCCCATACAATAACCTCATAGTGTCGACATGGTGTGCGAGGAAGAGATGTTGATTGAGAAAGTGTGCGAGCTGTATGAACAAATCTCGAGTCTCGAGAGTTTGAAACCTTCCAAAAATGTCGACATGCTTTTCACCCAACTAGTCCTCACATGCATACCCCCTAGCCCAATCGATGTGACTAAACTCGACAAAACCGTTCAGGAGATTAGATCACACCTTATAAGGCTATGTGGTGAAGCTGAAGGACATTTAGAGACCCATTACTCAACCATCCTAGGCTCATACGACAACCCCCTTGACCACCTTAATATTTTCCCTTACTATTCTAACTACCTCAAACTTGGTCTTCTTGAGTTCACTATCCTAAGCCAACACTGCACCCATGTCCCTACAAAAATCGCCTTCGTGGGTTCAGGACCTCTTCCTCTTACCTCAATTGTCTTGGCCTCAAACCACTTACCCTCCACCACTTTCCACAACTATGACATGGACCCTTTGGCCAATTCCAACGCCACTCGCTTGGTTTCCTCGGATCCTGACTTGTCCAAGCGCATGGTTTTTCACACCACCGACATATTAGATGTGTCGAACGGTTTGAAGGAGTACGAGGTTGTTTATTTGGCGGCTTTGGTGGGCATGGACAAGGAGGGGAAGAACCGAATCATTGATCACTTGGCAAAGAACATGGCTCCAGGGGCACTTCTTATGCTTAGGAGTGCTCATGGGGCAAGGGCTTTTCTCTACCCTGTGGTTGAGCCTTGTGATCTTCGAGGCTTTGAGGTTCTCTCTGTGTTCCACCCCACCGATGAGGTCATCAATTCGGTTGTCATAGCACGTAAATATCCTCAACCTGTGCCTATGCACTCGCTTGATCAGCAAGGCCTTGCTTCTATGATTCTACCCAACAAGTGTTCCGAGATTCAAGCCTTCAACCCCCTCAACCATGGGAATATCATCGAGGAATTGGCCATTGAGGAGCAACTCTTGTGAATTTATTGCTTTTATCCGCTCCGTGTCATGGAGGTTAATGGTTAATTAATTATTGGATCATGTGGTACCAAACCTAGTTGCTTCATATTTCCACCTATATGTCCCACTGTTTTGTATCTCATCGAGCAAAACTTAAGTGTTTTACATAATCTTGTTCTTGGATTTGCAATAAGTATAAAAGAGATTACGTGTTTTATTAGATCGTATCTCCCTCAAACAAACCATGGCGACATGAATGCTATAGCATACCGTGTTTACTTAAGCTTTCCTGTACTTCTTTTTGCTCATCTTAATTTGTTGTTCTAATTAAGCAAGCTGCTACATGTCCAACTGCATTAACTAAAAGAATTGATGGTCATGAAATTGCAACGAGAGCAGCTTAGTTAATGTTGGTTTTGTTGACTTAATGTTGAATCTTTAAATGTGATTGAAATTATTAAATGATAATACAGAAAGAATAATAACTGAAAGTTAGTTAGTAAGAGTAATTTCCTTTTCAGATTTAGTTTGTTGTAAAAAGAGAGTTTCTGGTATATATATATCATTAGTTTTTCTGATATACTGAAAATGTATATAAAGGCTACTTTGGTGATGAATAAAGTAGGTTTTCTGATCCAATTATGATAATAGAAAAGAAATGTACTTTTAAATTAATCTGAATCATATTAAAAGGATAGTCATGGACTTGCAATAAGGACAGCTCAGTCGTAGTTTGGTTTAAAGTTTAGTAGAATTAACTTTAAATCATTAAATGTGATTGAAATGTATATGTAAATTAATTTGAATCACATATTTATACAAGAACATGTGTTTTTCAATTGAAAGTGATTTTTTTAAGACCACATATATTCTCTTGTAAGAAATAATCAAGCTCCGGTTAAACAGCTACATATTAAAGATTTTAAGATTTAAAGACGTTATTGGTTAAATTGGAATAATATGTATGCGCTCATTGGTTGAAAAATAGTATTATAACTTTAAATCAAACAAACACCTGATTATACAAGATTCCTAACTAATTTTTCATATTCTGAATAAAATATCACAAAACTGCCCAGGCTGCGCTTTTACTATTCATTACATCCACTAAATCGCAATCACTCAAAAAGAGACAGTCCTCTAATTTCCCTCTTTGATATTAGTTGATATTGCCTATCAAATCAAAGATTACTTTGCTTTTAAAGGATGCCAACTTATCTGCCTTTGTTCCTCTACTTGATCAATCACTGTTTGTCTTTAATTGGTGTAATACTTGTATATATTGATGAAGACATTTTGGGATACCACTTTGACCTCAGAAAAGCTGAAGAGAGGAAACGATAAGCATATATATCTTCACATCACTGTACCTGATCATTAATTACGGAGGCTGGAGGCATAAATTCTACAATTAAGATGGAAATTAATTCAATGAGGGTTGAATTCATAACATATAGGTTACTCAATTCATTTAAGGACGTACGTGGATTCTCTCGTACGATACTTTTGTCTGGTAAAATATTACCCCTTAATTAAAAAAATAAAAAGAGCGA
This sequence comes from Cajanus cajan, assembly GCF_000230855.2. Taxonomy (NCBI): domain Eukaryota; kingdom Viridiplantae; phylum Streptophyta; class Magnoliopsida; order Fabales; family Fabaceae; genus Cajanus; species Cajanus cajan. Next base: position 58,260,870 of record NC_138522.1, on the reverse strand, counting down.
AAATAATAATAATAATAATAATAATAAAAGATATAATGTTCTGATGGTGAAATTTTTTGCTAGAGAATCTAAATGAAAATTTCACGTGAAATAATTCATTCCTTTCATTCACATTTATTCTGATACTTATGATCAATGTTAATTAAAAGGAAAATTGACGAAGAATAAAAAGATATGCACATAATTGGAAGGACCGGTTTTTTGTTGGGTTCTAATCATGTAGGCCTTTGAGTTTATCAGAAGACAACTATGAAAGTTATTCTTTTGTAACTAGCTCCTTTTTATGTGTTTGGTCTATTAATTAGAAGAATTAGAATATGCGACCCTTAAGTCCTATGGTCGTTTACTTGCTCATATGGGCATACTTCAAAAGTGAATCTTGATGATCTTTTCTTAGTTGGCCCCTTTTTAACAAAAAAATCAAGCCATATGATGCCAATGTTTTATATGTCAATGCTTAAAAGAACACATGTATATGTGAAAAACTTCACATATAAGCTTTTAAGTTATTGTTAGTGTTGCATTATTTCACATATAGTCGACTTTGACATGTGACAAGGTTGTGTCAATATGAAATATTTTCAAAACACCAACAGTTTGTATAGTTCCACTTAAATTAAAAGAGTTATTTTGTTTTATTTAAATTCCTTCAATTTGAAGATTTTTGTTTTTCTTTTTTTCATTCCAATCAAAGAGCCGTGTATTTCACTCTAATATATATATATATATATATACAATATTTTACGCAAATTATTTATAAATGTGTGAATCAAATAATATGTTTTTCCATAAGTAGACAAAAATTGAAAATGATGTGTATTCAGGAAAGAAATAAATTGACTCTTACAAGATACGGATGGAATTAATGATATGACAAATCATTGAATAGACACCATTTAAAATAAAATAAACTCTTCATTTAATATTATATATATATAAAGCACGATAATTTATTAGAAAAACTCAGATTACCACAATAATATATAAGCAAAAAAAAAACAAGACTTCTACCACAAGCAGTCCTCAAAAAACCAAAATTCATTCCAACCATATAAGCTGTATTACAAACAACAACAAAGTTGCAAAGTCTCATCATCCATGTAATATAATAATTAAACTGATATGATTTATCATGTAATGCATCAATTCTTCATATACAAAACTAACTCATAAACATTCATAAATTTATTTATCTTTACCTCTAATGCATAAGATATTTTTTTTTGGGGAAAGCAAAAGAAATGTATTAAAAATAGGAGTATAACTGGTACTCAAGTCAAGAAATAAAAGCAAAATTAATATCCTATAAACATTATTATGGTATATGATGTCTTGAATTTTGAGAGTACTAATCATATTCAAAGTCTTCACTGTATCTCGAAAGAAATTTGTCAACAACACATATTGCACTCAAGTTATGATATATACCAATGGAGATTAATCAAGTCTAGCTAAAAGTGTTTATCTGCACTTTAAAAACAGTATATAGACTCTTTTTTTTCTTATTTCATCTTTTTCCTTTTATGAAAATTATTCCAACTAACAAATTATACTACAAATTCCTAAAATATTTTGTTATGGGTCACATTACACATCTTACTAGATTCAAGAAAGACCGAAAATTATCTCTTATATATCAAAGATACATGTAGTTTCGTGTGTGTATATATATATATATATTCTTAATCATGAATTTATTAAAGAGAGAGAGAAAATAATAATAATAATAATAATTATTATTATTATTATTATTATTATTATTATAATAAATGAAATAAAGGTAATAAATAAAAAAATTAAATTAATGAAGAAAAAAAATGAATAACTTAAATATAACCGCTAAGATCAATCTAATAACGAAAGGTTGAAATAATATGTGAAAGATTCTATATTTGAATCTTGTTGATATTTTTGTAAAAAAAGTTATACATTAATTAATTTTATTAATATATAACCTTGAATTATAGATAAAGAAAACAAAAAGATCAATAGTGTAGAAGTGCAGATTAATTAAATCTCTAAAAATTATGTACAAAGAAAAAATGGATCTTAATTGTTATATGTCTATTTTCTTACGTGTATATATAAAGAGAGGATAATTTCCATCTACGCTCCTATTATAAAATTATCAATCACTTGGTTTCAAGACTAAAACACTTTTACATCTATTTTTTTTAATACTGTAAAAGAGAAATATATGTGGAAATTAAGTATGAAAATTATATTATTATTTCTTTTATTTATGGAGCAAAAAAAAAACAAAGAACAAGGTATGTACATCTAGTTAAATGTCACTTGAAAATTTGAGTAATAAAAAAATGAAGTGAGGCAACAATATTTGAAAAGACAAAAATTTTGGATACAATTAAGATAGCTATAATTATAATGGAAAAATTGATAAATTAGTTAAAATACGAAAAAATAATAATTAGAAGTTGATAGTTAACGATTGAAGGTTTTGAATTATAACAGATTAACAAAAAAAAAAAGTTATTGAATTAATTGGTAAATGTAAAATAACATAAAAATAAGTTTATATGATTTTTTTAATATAAAATTTATTTTTATTTTGTAAAGACATGAAATATTTTTAGACAAGTATAATATTATAGTGTTTTTAATTATTGGTAACTCTTTTTTATATATATATAATTTACAATATTATTAAAATTAATATAAATAGTATAATAATTCAAATGTCATGTATAATACATAAAGAAAGTCATTAAAAAATTAAGATTTTAAAATAATAAACTATAAGCTCACATGTTACTTCAAAGATGAACAACAATTAAAAACACTTTTTCTACTATTAATCAAAATTTATAGAAATCATAAATTTTGATAAATCTTATTAATAAATTAGAAAAGACATTTGTTAAATGAAATCAATTCAGAACGCACAAAATTTATGATTTCAAATAAAATTCAATCAATAACTATAATAAATAAGTTAAAACTACAATGAGTGAGTTTCAACAATATTAGTATATAGGTTAGCTAGTAGAAAATGATAACCTAGAATGTTAAATAATAATAATAAAAAAAAAGGTTTGTAACTAACATACATAAAACAACATAAAAGGGATGTTGAATCACTTGGTCATATATAACTTAAAATTTGATGAATATAAATTTCTTGATAAATATAACTATCTTTATTTGAGATTTATGCTTTTTTGTAATAATTAAGAGAATTTAACAACTGAAAAAAAAATCCAGATGCAGTTGTGGCAGAAACATCCTGTTTGTTGATTTGGTTGTCCGACTTGTATGGTGAAAAAAAGATTGGGCTTGGGCCTTATTTGTTTTTAAAAATTTTAAAAGCCTATAAAATAGGGCTTTTTTTTATTATTTAATAAAACGTGAACGGCAGGATTCGAACCTGCGCGGGCAGAGCCCACATGATTTCTAGTCATGCCCGATAACCACTCCGGCACGTCCACATTTTGAAATAAAGGTATTTCTTTTGGGCTTCATCTTTTCTTCCATACTTTCTCGCCATTTTTGTATTTTTTTTTTTGACAAAAATATTATTTTCAAATACTAAGCAATAAAAGCATTTTTAAAATGCTGTAAAAAAACAATTTTAAAGGAATTTGTAGATATCTCGACCTAAGATATTTTTAGTAATTTGTGGGTCTTCATGAAATGAATTAAGGCATTTAAATATTTAATACATTCCTAAAATAGAGCCATACCCAGGAAGAGAATTTTAATTTTAATTTAAATCCTAAAATATATGTAAAAATAAAAAGGGTTAGAGGAAAAATAATTATTTTTAAAACTAAGAAGATGAAAAAAAAAAAGTGTGATGAAAAAAATGGGGATACAAATTGAACGGGGCAAGTCACCAGGTTTTAACTATTGAGCGAGCTTAAGTCCCAGTTCCAACACTGCAACTCACAGGATAATTGCTAGGTTCTTTTCGCTTCATTTCTTTGGCAGGTACATCAATAAAAATTATAAAAATGCATGGAGCAGAATAATTTAATGAACCTGCTGCACAATAAACACAGGATATCTGAACACTACTAAATTTAATTCTGAATGTATTGTATTAAAACAAAAACTAATATACATATACACCCAAAAACGGATGACAAGCCTATTAATTTTTCATATTGCTTACTATGAAATACTTCGGATCTCTTGTTATATATAGTATAAATTATCGGTTCCATCTAGGTATAGGCGCTATTCATGTCAAATTGTAAAATTTAAGACAAGAGCCTACCCAACTTTAATCAAGAGTAGTAGCATTGCTGTAATATATGTAACATCATTCATACCAATAATTAATAATCACTCTTAGCTCAGTACTTTTTTGCGATATACTACAATGAAAGAGCAGCTTTCAAGAGGAAGATCCTTCTTTCTTTGGCATGACATTGTTGTAAAATAATCCAAGATTCAGGAATACTGACACTGAACAACATCAATGACGCACTACACTACCATAGCTACAACTTTAATAAATATATTAGCCGAAGGTATTTGTCAAAGAGTAATGCGGAAGCCAAAATTTAGTATATCATGTTGACGATGGAATGTATACATTAATCGTGCAGAGGGTACAAGTTGAGATATAACTAAAGTAACACAGGTCCTCCTATGCTGCCACTAACGGCAAATCGCATATCCTCAGTTGGTTTCCAATGCCTTTTCCTCTGATTGATGAACCAATTATTGATCTGCTTTTGATCCAATCCAGTCATTTCTGATAACTTTACTTTCTCCTCCTCCTGTATGCATATATCATTGATTTTCAGTTTCAAGGCATTCACATATATAGAGTTACATTAATGTACTTTATGATGCATGTTAATTGAAATTACCGTAGGATATGGCCATCTATGATGTGTGTTCCACCAGTCCATCAATGCTATCCTTGCATCCTTTGGTAGCTTACCCTTTTTTCTTTGTTTTAGAAATTCCTTTCTCAAACCACTAAAATGGCCACTATATTTGCGAAGGAGCATCTCTTTAATCTTTTGATCACCTGGACAACTTACAGAAGAAGATACACGATGACCTTCAACTGCTTCAATCTCCCCACAACTTAATTCTTCATCTGATGCTCCACTTGCTACCTCATCTGACCAAAAAGCAAAACACAAGAACTCTTGGTATATATGCCAAAATGGACACTAACACAACATTAGATATTCATTGATTGACAAATACACATTCAAGAACTTCAGTATATGTATGTCGAGAAGCATGTATTCTACTTTCTTATTTATGAAAATCAAACTCCATACAAAGAGACTTAAAACATTCACACAATATCTTCAACCAACTTAATTGGACTCCTTAATGTCATGTATGCTCCAAGATTATTTAATTATTATGGAGCTTAATTAATTGGACGAGAATTTCATACATATACAGATAAATGTCACTCCCTCGAGTAGAGGGATGTAAATCGTGATAAGTGAATACGTGTAGTTCAGAAGAGAACACATTGCTAGGCAAGGTTTGAGGTGCTCCTAACTTATATAAAAGTAAAATAACCTAATTTCACACGTATAAAAAAAATTAGTTAAATACATTCAATTTTCACGATTTCATATTTAATATATATTACATTTCTTAAAATATCTTTGAACACATATTTATTTTAGATAATATTCTCATTTATCAAATTTATGGATTAAAAATTTTAAATAAGATTTATTTTGTTAAAATTTACTTATATTTTAATTTAAAAATTTAAATATTTCTTTGTTTATATATATATATATACCCATGTATAAAAGTTTAGCGGTAGTAGTTGATCGTATACAAACCCTATTATTTTTACATGCTAAACTCAGGCTTTAACAATTTTTCTTCTTTTTTCTCCTTTTTATCACTTCTTCATGATATCATGACACTGGACTAATAAAATGGTTCTTAATATATGTTTTCAACTATTTTAGGCTCTCTATATGTTTTCTTGGGACTGACTCTCCTTCCTAGTATACAACTCGACTCAGCTACCCTAAAAATAGTTCATAGAAAGCAAAATGCGCGACTTGCACTTCACGGATACCTATACTACTATACATATGTATATATAGTAAGATAAAAATACTTTCTTTTCACACCCAATTTATTATATAATACCCTTGGATCCGGTCTTTTATTAGAACTAATTAGGGGGAAAAAAAGAAGGAGAAGTTTCACTAATTAGAACTAAAAGCAATGTTATGTTAAATTCGGATATAAATACCACAGCTTTTCTTTTATGTTTTTGGCATATATCAATCCTTCGATTATATAGGTAACAAAAGTTTTCCTAGGATTTATTTCTTATTTAGTACACTCTTAAACTAAAAAAAAAGTTGTTATATAATATCACACATACAATACTTACTACTAAAAATTATTTTTATCTATATACAAATATATATATATATAGAGGAGGGTTCAAACGACACCGGTGTAACTTTTACTAAGTGTTACACCGCTTAATAACTTTATATTAAATATGAATTTTGAAAATCCAACCGTTAGATTAAAAGTTCATATCTCTTAGATCATGTATGTCAAATTTTGTTAAAATTGAACAACAACTTGAAGGTAATCAAAGTGTTCATATTTTAGTATATTTTGAAATGTATATATTACGTCAATTTTATTTTATGAGAATGAAGCATCAAATCATCTTAGATTAATATAAAATTTGACATATATGATCTAAGAGATATGAACTTTCAATTTAACGGTTGGATTTTCAAAATTCACATTTAATATAAAGTTATTGAGTGGTGTAACACTTAGTAAAAGTTACACCGGTGTCGTTTGAACCCTCCTCATATATATATATATATATATATATATATATATATATATATATATATATATATATATATATATATACTCTGATATATTGTTAAAAAAAAGTGTAAATATAAGTTATAATAATATAAAATATATGTTGTCAAATTTCATATAAAATTAATACTAAAATTTTGTGTAACTATATATTAAAGAAATTTATATCTATATATATAATGACATTTTTAGTGTATTATTGTATGTAACTTTTTTGTAGTGTTAAAGATAAATATTTTTTTAATAACCAAGTGCAGCAAGTGTCACTCACCAAAAGAACTTCGATTTAATATATTTTACTTACATTAATAAAATAAAATAAAAAATCTTTCCATATACCTCATTGCCCATTTCAAGATCCAATGGCTTTAAACTCAAAATTATTAATTAAACTAAAACAATTTCTTAAATGTTGATTCAGACAATCCATGGTACTAGAATTGATTTTCTATAACTTGATATATGGTTCGATCAAATTCATAAAAATAAAATTTACATATAAATTATTTTGATAAGTGTCACACCGATTTCCTTTTGTATATAAATTATTTAGCATATAAATTACTCTGAAATTGGTACGTAATTTGAGGTAACAATTGACCCTTAGAGGGCATTCAATAGGGTGAAGTTTTTTCATATTTAAGAATCATAATTCTTGAGAATTAAAAATTTTGAAAATTATGATTCATTAAAATATATTTACTTACTCATAAAGATTTTTAAAAATATTCATACAAGATTCTTAAGAATTAAAGATTTTTACATATGGTTATAATAATATATTCTTAGGTATATAATTACTTTTTACAAAAGTAGTCTTTTTTAAATAAAATCATTAGATAAATTTATTTACTCAAATTTTATTACAAATATGACATTAAACTATTTTAAAAAGTTAAAAAAATTATAGTTAAAATTATTTAAATACATACATAATTCAACAAAAGAAATAACAAAAAAAATGCTAAATAATAATTAAGAAAGAGAGGGGGAGAAAGAGGAATCGAAGGAGAAAGACAGGGATAGAGAAAGAGAGGAGGAGTGAGAGTGAGAGATAGAGATAAAGGGAGAGGGAGAGATGAAGAGTGGTAGAAAGGAAGAGAAGAGGAGTGAGAGTGAGAGATAGAGATGGAGAGAGAGGGAAAGTGAGGAAGAAAGAAAAATAAGAGAGGAAAAAAGAGATTTTATTTTAAAAATGAATACTAAGATCTTTTTATAAATATTAAACTTTTTTCTTTAATTCGAAAAAGTTAAATTTTTACCTATCTCATGATAATATTTTGTGAAAAAATAGAATAAAAATGATTGTCAGAAAACTATATTCTTAAGTTTTTTTAAAAATAATTATCAAATATAGAAAATTAAGATTCTCGTTTTAAGGTTTTTAAAAATATAAAATTATTTCACGTACCAATCCTGCCTAATGTGTTTTTATATTTTAATCACCCAACTTTAATCTTGTGTGCCATCTTTATTAATGTCACAATTATTTTGTAATAATGAGACTAGATACTCAATCTTATAAATATTCAATATCATCGACATCTTCTAAATTCCACCTTTCCAAGTCATTTTTTTTCTTATTTCTTGTCAAAATTGCAATGTATATACTTTGTCAATTCCTATTCAAGCGAAAACCTTTGATTCCAATATGGGTGTCCAAAGTTTAGGTTTAGAGTTAACTATTTCCTTCAATCCTCAATCAAAATATATGCTCGACAAAAGGCATGTATTTATAGATTTTTTTATGTTCCAAGTAAGCACATCTAAAATTATCTTAAAGAAAGACTTAAGGTTGAGCCCTAATATAGACAATCCTTAAAGAAAAAAAAGAAAAAACTCTTTATTCTCACATTAATTCTTTTCTGAAGTCTTCCTTAACACCTCTCTGAGTATTCAACCATACGTTCTTTTAAGTCAAAATTTCCATCATATATCATCTCATTATATATATTTTTTTCCTATCCTCTCTTACCTCTTTGATGCGTATTTTATTTTATTGATGAGTAATTGTAGTATATGGATTAATGTATTAATAAGTAAAAGATTTTTGTGCAGTACTAGTCATCTAATTATGTAGCAAGTCTAGACAGGAAACAAACACTCCAATAATTTTATTAACTTTTAGACTATCTTCTTTAAAATTCATTACAGTAATAAATTATTTTATTAATAAACAGTGTTATGTTACAATATACATACATTTTAAACTATTAATTTATTTGCTGCATTAAAAGATTATATCTTAATTTTACTACGAGAGGAGCGGGGGTAGTCGTTCAAATTAAATACTTCTGAACCAGCTATATCTTTAAGGTACAAAAAGGGGCCATCTATGTTCAGACTTAATTAATAATCTAATAGCTATTAACTAAGAATAAAGAAAGATAATGATATCCAGAATTAGAGTTGAACTAAACATAGCAGGAAAGGAATGGAGGGTTTACCGGAGCGGATATTATCCGGCGACTTTGTTATTGTTAGTGTTCCATTACAAAGGTTGCTGAGTTGTGATTCCATGTTTCCCAAAAACAAAGTCGCTTCACTGAAGGGCTTCGACAACTCCTCCTTGTATCTATGAAGAAGTTCGCAGTATGTTTCCTTTGAGGTAACAAAAACAACAATTAAAATCTATCTAAATTTGGAAACAATCAAGATATAAAAGTAAAAGAGAAATTTGAAAACACACCATGAAGTGATCAAGTTGAGGACCATCCCCTATCTGACGGCGAGCATTCATGCGGTGGCTTTCTCGACCTATTTCTTCAAGAAGGGATGCAACTTCTGGTGGTGCTCCAACCTTTGAAAATAATTACATGAATTAACTTGCTTACGAATTAATTAGGCATAGTACTAGTAATTAACTCTATATGACCTTTTGGCATTCTATATATGCAGAGAGTAAATCTGGATAAAGAGGGTGATTGGCGATCTGGATCTTCATCATCCGATCCGACATATTAGAGTCGGTTGCATTCTGTTGCGGTGCTTCTAGCTGCAGGTAACAACTTGGACGCATTTCAGAAGCTCTAAACACGTCTTCTGGACAAGGCAAAAGAGGTTTCAACCTGTAAACTGCTTCCATCACTTGCTTAACTCAACTAGGGTCTAGCTGGATAAGAAATTGAGCAAGTTTAAGGACAAATTTAAAGCAGAGTTAAGTTAAAATATTGATATCTTATATCTAATGAAAATTAATTATGCATAACCTAAGGAAATGAATATATATATGCATATGAAGCAAAGTTGAAGAATAGGAGGAAGAGGTATGTGTACGAAATTAGAGATGAAAATGACAGAGGAAGAAGGAGTTTTCTTTTCCAAGAAGACCTGGGGAAAGGAACAAAAGGAGAGAGAGGAAAGGAAGGTGTGGGGAGGGGGTGAAGTGTGAAGTCAAGTCATTTGTATCATCTAGGAGTTGTCAGTATAAGTCGTACGTATTTGTAGAAGGACCGTCTGAGTGAGATTCTCACACGAGAAATGGTTCGCTGCAACGTAACCTTCTTTTATTTGTAATCAATAATATAAATATGAAGTCCTTTTTATTTAACAACTTTTAATGATATTTTTTTCTTTTTAGACTTATTTTACTATAAAAAATGTTAATAATGCACTATCTAAAAGACTATTGTACCAAAACATAAAGGTGACTTTTGCGATAACTATAAGGACCAACTTGATGATAGAAATTAAAGTAGTATGTGCATAATTTTAAATTTAAACTATGATATTGTTAATGTAATTTCAGTAAATTAATTAAAAGGAACAACTTTTACAACAAATCACACCAATTGTTATGTTACAAGTGAAAAATAAATCAAAATATAGTAACGATAGAATTAGACTATTAGCATGAAATAATAATAATAATAATTATTATTATTATTATTATTATCCTTTTAATCCTTGAAAGGCTTGGTTTTCATGGTTCGTAAACTAAAAAACAAATTAAACAATTATTTTAAATGAGTCAAGGTGGGTTTAAACAATGTAAAAACTTATTGTTTATGATATTTTCTTTTGTTGATGATGGTTTATAAACTCTAAAGTGAAACAACTTAAGATGAAGACTTAAAAACAAGTTTGAATTTGGAGATAATTGTGATCAAATAGTATGGTATACTCGTTCTCTTTATTTATGTTATTTTTTTTAATATAATTATAATATTCATACATGTATTTATTGATATTGTCAATGATTAATTTTTATTAAAAAAATTAATTTATTTGGTAATATGGTCAAACCAATTATTTGTTAATTTATTTGAGGTTGTTCAGTTTTTTTTTTAATGTGTGTACTTTCGTTTAGCATTGCGAGGAAAGGTGACATTTGGTTTTAGAGCGTCTAGCTATTTGTCTATGCCTTTCTCAGTGTATGTTCTATTTAGAGTTTAAACGTATTCTTTGATGCCAAATGTGTTAATGTTTGCTAAACCTCTAGAGGAGTGGGTTTTGTTCGATGCTTTTGTTAGTAATGGAGTCTATTTGAACAAGAAAAGAAATTGAAAACAAATGAATATTCTTCTCACTAGTGACGAAAATGAAACTCCTTCAAAAACCACCCATATGTGATTAACTAATAAGTTATTTAAAAATAATAATGTTTTTTTCTCTCTCCAGCAGGTACGTATTTGCATATAATTAGCGATATGTTGAAATGTCCAAAAGCAGTGTGAAAAGGATAGTTATCCTTTTTCAGAAACATGTTAATCTAACTGAGTTAAGAGCTGAAGGAGATGGCTTCGGAGATAATTACATGGTTTTGAAGATATATTGAGTGAACAGAAAACTCAATTATATGTGTTACTTGATATGGTGGGGTCTAAAGATTCTAAAGAGGCGCCTAATAAATTTAAAGGTAGCAACAAAGGAAGGGACAGAGAGTTCCCCACTTTTTTGGAATACAATTGTGATTTGTGATACACTAATGCGAGTTAGTCAATTATTTATGCTATTTTCCATTCCAATTGCATTTTGGGCTGGATATGGCCCAATGTGTATAGAGAAATGAAATTTAAAATAAATAATCAGATTGTTCGTGTCGAGAACACTCCTTCTCTTTTCCTTCTTGATTTGTCTCCTAAGTTCTAAATGTTGGCTAAGTCCTATCTTCGAATGGTAGGAGGGTATCTGCAAAGGCATTCCGACGCTCAAATGAATATTCGGTATAGAGCAATAAAGACTATTGTATTAAATAATCATACATGTCTCATCAGTCCCATCAATATCATATTTATAGTGACATTCCTGGGCCTGGTGGGCATTTGTATTATTGGGCTGGTACACAAGGTTTTGCACACTGATTATAACTGACGTAGATATGTTTAACATAATTAATATTTGCTTCACTTTACCTCATGTAAATTCGTTACAGCTGAATACTCATTCGGTATGTTCTTCGGCCGAGGGGGTATTCGGCATGTCCATTGGTCAAGAGGGGTATTCGGCCTGTTCTTTGGCCGAAGGAGTACTTGGCCTGTTCTTTGGCCGACTAGGTGCTCGACCCATTCATTGGCCTGATGGGTACTCAGCTTGAAAGGGTACTCGACCCATTCCTTAGCCTGATGGGTATTCGTCCTGAGGGGGTATTCGGCCTATTCCCAATACACACTCCTCTCCCATCCCCTCTTTTATTTTAAGTAAAAATATTATAGTTTTTATATATTTTTTATGTATGAGAATCAAACTCAATACTAAAAAAGTTTACCACAATTCACACACTTTTCTCAATTAACTAGACCCATTTGATACATTTTTTATTCGTTAGTTAAGAAATCATTGAAGATTATCTAATAAATACCAACACTATCTAATGTTTTTTTTTGTTCGTCCTTGACGTATCCACCGCCGATAGCAGTGACTAATCTCCTCGCTAAGCTGGAGGCACCTCAAAGAGTGGGATAGTTGGCCCCAAGATTTAACGCGGCTGCATACACAAGACAGGATTCAAACTCCTGACCTTGCTTAAGCGTGGATCAACCCCTACCGCTGAACCACACGCTTAGGATTAACACTAATACTTTCACTAAATTAAAAAGAACATAAAGAAATGAAATAAATTAGTGAGAAAAAAAAACTAAAAATGAATCGTAAGTAAAATCATATATCCTATATGTAGAAGGAAATAATATATATATATATATATATATATATATATATATATATATATATACTTATTTATTTATTTATTTGTATGTTTCACAAGTACATTTTAATAAAGTAAAATGTTTAACTATAAATGAATAATTTAATAGAAATTTGTTTAAAAATTGTTAAAAAAAATATTTTTTTGGCTATCTAAAAAATAATATAATGTGGATAAAAGACCATTTTATTGGTAATCAATAAATATTTCATAATGCTTAATGTTAATGAAAAAAATTATATCTTGATTAAATAAATTAGAAAAATCGTTTGATTCATCATTGACTAACTAATTAAAAATAGAATATTAATTTAATATAAATTTTTTTACCGCACTTTCCAAGATTAGCTCACTTAAGATTTCCATATCATACAAAGTTCATCACGAATTTACGATCATCGTATGCCTTTATTTCTCTTCTAAATATGCTTTTTTCCTACTCAAGTTTTTATTTTAGATAACTCTGTTTCGAAGATATGATTGAACATTGAATATAAATACTCCTTTTAACCCAAGTTCTCTTATATTGTTTGTTTTGGTAAAAGTATTTGTTAGGCTTGTTTATTTTTATTTTTTTCATGAAAAAATGTTTTGTTAAATAAAATAAGTATTTTTTTTTTATTTTTTTTAATGTGCTTATCTAAGTTTTTCTAATAAGAAAAATAATTATATATATATATATATAAAATCTAAATCCCATCCGTTTTTAAAAAATAACTTTGTAAAAATACTTTTTTTAAAAACACTTTTTTTTTTTTTAATTAAACTGACACATAATAGAAAGAGATAAAAGAGATGCACATAAAGTGAACATTTTTGTTTTACTCGTTTGTTGCAACATAAAAATAAGAAGGAATTGAATTTTTATTTTTCATGTGGAGTCCTCAAAAAACTTTCATATCGTCATGAGGAGAGATTTGTCCTATTTTGTTCCTTTTTTGGTTTGGACTTCTAACCCTTTTCATTTTCATTTTTTGTTTCTTTTTTATTTTCTTCTCTTGCAGCTACTTATATATATATTTTTTTTAAGGGTGATGATATATACACCTCCTATTTTTTATAAATACACCTCTAATCTCTTTTTTTTTTTATAAATAAAATTCCTAAAATATCTTTCTAACTAAATATGATTATGTTGATGGAAATGTTAATTTTGGCATTCCGGAAAGTATTTTCCGGAATAGTAAAATTATTATTCCGGAAAGCATTTTCCGGAAGTATGTTTCTTATATAATTCCGGAAAGTTCTTTCCGGAATATTAAATTTAGTATTCCGGAAAATATTTTCCGGAATTATGTAACAAGCACACTTCCGGAAAATACTTTCCAGAATAAAAAATTTACTATTCCTAAATATACTTTCCAAAACAAAAACTTTATTATTCTGCAAAACACTTTCCAGAATAAATAGTAAGAATAATTACTTGGAAGAAAAAATGCATATGGTTTGACACATTTTCCTTCAATATTGAACCCACTTACAACTTATAACAAAACTAAAAAGGAAAGAAGATAATGCAAAAATTGAAAAGGGAAGAAGGGGAGGTATGGAGATGCGGAGAAAAAAGTAAGGAAAAAGAAACGAGGTGCACAAAGATGAAAGAAGAACGGTGAGAAGGGAGGTCTGAATCTGAAAAATTATAAGTTAGAAAAATAATAAATCCGGAAGTGTGCTTGTTACATAATTATGGAAAATATTTTCTGAAATACTAAATTTAATGTTCCGAAAAGAACTTTCCGGAATTATATAAGAAACACACTTCTGGAAAATGTTTTCCGGAATAATAATTTTACTATTCTGAAAAATATTTTCCAGAATATTAAAATTAACGTTTTCATCAATATAATTGTATTTAGTTAGAAAGATATTTTAGAAATTTTATTTATAATAAAAAGATTGGAGGTGTATTTATAAAATTTAGGAAGTGATATATCATCACCCTTTTTTTAATCTAGTGATAATAGATGTATACCTTATAGTCTTATAGCACCCAGCAACCTTGAGGAAGTTGCCAATTGGGCTAGCAGTTGGCAGCTTCATGACTAGCAATGGGCCCAACTCCATTTACATCCTACAAGGAGATACGGTCACATTTAATTTGGATTTATTTGAAAGTGAAACTGACCCTAAAACACTTAAAATAATAGAGTACGTATTTGTTAATTGTTACAGGGTTTATTAGGCACTTAAAATATTAGTAAGACGGTTGGTTCCAGATTACTTATCAGTTACATTTTCCTTTGTCTCATTCTACCAATTGTCTTATTGTCACAATTTATTTCTATCATTTGGACTGTTTTTGAGCAACTTCCTGCTATTGGACAAGCCCAAATTAATTGTTGGACTTGAGAAAAATAATAGTATAGATTAGCCCAAAAGTTAGATGTTTAGACTAAGAAAAATGATAGGCATGTATGGAATAAATCGAAAGAGGAAAGAAACTGACATGAGCTTCATTACTTGTATCAACTTCGACCACTCAATTTGATGGAAAATCCTGCATAACCAACAAAAAAACAAAAATGCTGATTAATTTATTCATTGAAAAATCTAATGTTCAGACCTCAAGGTGCTTTGAATCAAAAGGTCACCTATGAATATGATATCTCACACATCGTTATAGACGCCATGTGAGCTACCCAATTATTATTTTTTTGGGAACATTAATATATGCCAAATTCAACTAGGACAAAAGCACAGTACAAGGGAATTGCCCTATGGCCACCAATGACCAATTTCGAAAGGAAAAAAAAAAAAAAAAAAAAACCAAGTCAAGAACATGATGTTAACACTCAGCAGAGATTATATACATTCTGAGCCGTTTCATTTTGCAACAGAATTTAACTAGGACAAAAAAGTTCACATAGGAACTGCTCAAATGGTTCCGATCACCCATTTAGATACAACGAGCATGATTTTACAACCATAAGAGTGTTCTATCTCATCAGATTAATAATTTTAATAATTCATGAGCAATATCCAAAATTTCTAGCTAATAAATAACTCTGGCTAAAGCCTAAAGGTTTCCTCTGCTCAAGTATAAAAATAAAATACTTTTGTATTTTTACTAGGCAAATTACTAATTATGTTATACATCACCTAACGAATACGAAAATAAATTTCATCTCGCCGTGCAGTTTTGGCTCAGCTATAATTCTTAGTTTTTCTTTAAAACTGTACCATCTCGGTATAATTCCGATACGGTCCCGGGGAGTAATTCCTTAAAGCCCTTTCGCCTATAAGGCTCAGGGCTGGAAGGCAAGTGTACCGTATCGGCATACCAAGCGAGGAGTCGGAAAAGGGCCGACCTGATTTTGGCCCAGGCATGGAAACAATCGGAATCTGACCTGATCCCCTCCCACGAGGGTGATCTCGGGGGAGTTCGGTTGGAATCCGATCTAGACTCGATCTCAGGGACAGTTAAGCCCTTGCGCCTTATAGGTTTAAGGCTAAAAGGCAAGTGTACCGTCCTAGTCGAATCCTGATCTGATATCCTTTATAGGTTTTGATCCGATGAATCTTGAATATGGGTCTTCTCTGTCGGCAGGCGATCTAACCTCTCACATGGGTAAGATCAGTCGGATCGCGATCTCACCCACCCCCTGGACGAACTCGGCCTGGGTATGGTCGGCCAGGGTGCGCTCGGTCATGGTGAGATCGGCCAGGCTGTGCTTGACCATGGTGAGATCGGCCAGGCTATGCTCGGCCATGGTGAGATCGGTCAGGGTGTGCTCGGCCATGATGAGCTCGGCCAGGGTATGGTCGGCCAAAGTCGGAGTGGGTCTCACCCTTTGGACTGGTCCGAGAATCAAGGATGAAAAGCCTATCTTTGATAATCAAATATTCCCAAGAAAAATCGTTATGGAAATCTTCGCGCTCACAAGGCCCAGGTGGCCCATGAACAGAAAAGTATAAAACCTAAAACCCTAAAGTTAAGACGGCAGATTACACTTTTGAATGCTCTGACTCTAAGGCTTAACCTAGGAAGAAACCCTAGTCCACCCTTTGGCCGGAACAAAAACTATCATTTTGGTGGAGCGATATTATGTAAAACTAGGCTACAAAAAGAATTGATTTGTGGAAAAAAAAATTAAGTTCATATTTACTGATGTAGTATTTATGTATTAGTTAGTTGGTGATTGTTTCTCTTGTAGCCAAACACTTTGAACCTTGAAACTTAATTCCAAAGGCTAGAACAAGACATTTGACCTGCCTTTCTTTCAACTTGAAGCCAAAGAAAAAAAAAAGTGATAACGATAACGTTGATTTGTTGATCTCCTTACTATTAATAAAAACTGCTTGCTGAAAGTGACCATGAAACCGAAGTAACATGTCTAACTAACCAACTTAAACTGTTTGTTCAGTTTGTCTCGGACCTTTTCTCCATATTTCCAAGAAAACTATAATCAAGCAATTTATTAAGTTTTTAGTGAGATTTTTTTCTATGTGCTAATGCACTTTTTAAATTAATTAAATGTTTAAATGTTATTAATTTCTTACGAGGAAACCAAAAACACCAATTTATTGAATTTCGCTTCCACATTAAGTGAACAGTAATTCTTGGTCCAAGAATTCTAACGTATTATTGATTTATTGTCCAATAGTCTCGTAGAAGTCATTTTCCACTTATCATTTTATTTCAATATAGATGAGAGATTCGTTTACTAAGTCTACCTAGACTTACTTCATTTAATAACTCATAGTTTTATGATTATCCGTCGATTTGAATTAATGAAATGAAGTATAAAATAATTTTCAATTTTTTTTAAAATTTGCATATTTGATCTATGCATTAAAAACTTTAAATTATCATTAAAATTTGATATAAAACATGAGTTATTGAACAGAGTAAGTCTTTATTCCTGAAGTAAACAAATCCTTCCTCTTCAAAATATATATATATATATATATATATATATATAGCAACTCTAGCCTCATACCAGAAAATAGTATGCATCACCTAAACGAATTAAAAACAAGAGAAGAGTCTTATCGATGAAAGAAAATAAAAAATGACAATGAGAAGTGGGCTGGATTATGTATAAAGGATTGGGTTAAGGGTTGGTCCAGTGTGAAGTATGAATAGTAAAAAGAAGGCTAAACGACCATTGTGGGGCAGTTTTAGAAACTTATTATCAAAATGGGGCTGTTTTGAAACATTTAACACCTTTGGGGATATTTTCTTGGGTGTCGCTATGGGCCATAGCGACACCCATGACACGTGGCAATTCTAGGTCTGATTATAAGCCATGAAAGCCATATTAGTAGAGTCGTTGTAGCTGGTGGAGTCTCAAAACAAGGCGCTATAGGCTACAGCGACTCAATCCGGCTAAAAAAAATAAATTTTGTTAAAAAATAATAACTAAAATAAGTATTGAAAAATATAAAAATGGGGCGCTATGGCCCATGCCTCCACTGAGGCGCTATGACCCATAGCGTCAGTTTAAAAAATATGTATTATTTTATAAATATAATATTTGTTTAAAAATAAAAAAAAAATGTCGGATAAAAGTGAAAAAGGGAATTAAAATAAGAAAAAATAAAATTTTTAAAAATTTAGTTATACAATATGAAAATAATTTAAAAAGAAAAAGAAAAAAAAATTGGGGCGCTAGGACCCATAGCGCCTCTGGGACGCTATGGCCCATAGCGCCTCTGGTGGCATTATTACGTACAGTACTTTCATTTAATCTAATTTTCTGGCTGTAACAGTGATGTAAACGATGATAAGTAAAACTCTATTATATAATTAAATTACTTTTATATAAGGATGAAATTGGAATTAAGCATTTCGTATAAGAAAAGAAGATACATTTGAAGTTAAAAAAAACGTGCAGTGTGGAACACGGAGCAGAGAGACGGAATCATGGAATATTTCCTTTTCTCACGAGGCGCTATGGCCTATAGTGCCAAAAATTCGCTATAGGCCATAGCGACCTGTCTTCTGTTTTTTTTTTTTTCTTTTCAATTTTTATATTATTAATTTATTTAAAATATTAATTTTATATTTCTGTTATTATAAAAATTTATTTAATTTCAATAAATTATTTATTTTATTTTCTTTTATTCTTATTTATATTATTAACTTTTTTCAATTTTTTTTAAATTTATGTTTTATTCCATTTTTATTATTAAATATTTTTTTCCTTTTATGTATTTCATTTTTCCACTTTTTAATGTATTTAGAAATTTATAAAAAAATAACGGATAAAAAGGAAAAAAAAAGGATTGAAATAAGAAAAAAATGTAAATTTTAAAAAATAAGTAATATAATATAAAAAATAATTTAAAAACGAAAAAAAAAATATTGGGGAGTTATGGCCCATAGCTCCACTCAGGCGCTATGCCTCATAGCGCCAGTTATAAAAATATATCTAATATTTTTTCAAATATAAATTTTTTTACAAATTTATAAAAAAATAACGGGTAAAAGGAAAAAAAAAGATTGAAATAAGAAAAATGTTAATTTTAAAAAATAAGTAATAAAATGTAAAAAAGAATTTAAAAACGAAAAAAAAAAATTTAAAATTGGGGCGCTATGGCCCATAGCTCCACTCAGGCGCTATGGGGCACAGCGCCTTTGTTAAAAAAATACATTTTTTTATTTTAAAATTACGTTTTTTAAAAATTTAATTTTCTTTTTATAATTATATAATAAGTAGTTCACTTTATTATATTTATTTTACATTATTATTATTTTCTTTTTTTTTATTTTTTTCTTTACCCAGTGTCGCTATGGGCTACATAATTGTTTTAAGTCCATCAGCTGTGGTGGGCTAGCCTATAGCGACACTGGTCCAGCCCAACCAAGCCAAAAAAAAAAAAAGTCACGTGTCATGAGTGTCGCTATGACCCATAGCGATACATAATAAAAGAGCTCAAAAGGTGTTAAATATTTCAAAACAGTCCTATTTTAGTAATAAGTTTCTAAAACTCTCCCACAAAGGTCGTTTAGCCTAAAAAGAATAAGAGGAGCGGGAGTGGGTAGGTATGACTACTCTAGTGAGGCGATAGAGTGGTGGATGAAAGGAGTTTCTTGAAATTTCAATAGTGGAGAGGAGAGTCTTGTCAACATGATTGCAACAACTATGTTTTCTTTTTCTTGTCGAGAGTTTGAGTGAAGCACTCCACTCCTCATGCACAGCACAGCTTTTGTTTATGATGTTCATTCACCCACTCAACCTCAATCTTAAAAACTCACAATGAATCAATCACTCAATCAATCAATCAATCAATCAATCACTCCCCCTCTTTCCTTCCTTCACTGCCACCCATTTTCTTATTATAACCAATTTCCTCTTTCTAAAACCCACTCATGTTACTAATACTACCACCTCCACTAATTTTACAATCTGTTGCCCAATTTCAACAGAAACTTGTTTTTATAAAATTAAAATACAGTTATATTACAGCTTCTATTTATTAATTTTTACATAAGGAGTAAGTGGCAGATTAGTAATATTAAAATGATAAGAAAAAAGGGTGTGTTGTGGTGGAGGTGCAGAATGAGTATGAGTATGAATGTATAATGTATGTATCCGTAGACGTGGCAGACAGATGAGACAAGTGACAGAGACCAAGCCATTGGCTACTGCTATTGCCTAGTTTCATTTCAATACATTGGAATTGGAGGACACAACGACAGCGTCCCGCGGGAAGCACGGGCGAAATTTTCTGTTCTCATCTGTGCCCGCCCGGTCCCTCAAAAATCCTTCGTACAATCCTTAATTCTTACTTTTCACGTGCAAAACCTCTCTAACTTTATCATTATTATACTAACACATTCTATTATTACTTCAATTTTCTAAATAAATACTGCTTTCTTACTTTCTTTTACAACCATCTCACCAACTTTATCCGTAATATCTTTCTATTCTATCACCGTAATTTCATTTGAATGGTTATAAAAGAAAAGAGAATCTACTAATGCTCACCTCATACCGTTTTGATATTTATATATTACTTTTTTATACCATTTTTCTATCCTCCTTATTCTTTTAATATCACATTACGTATATGCAAGTTACCACATATAGGTATTAAAAAATAATTTTCAGTATATTTTCGACCCTAGCTTAAGTGCCACCACGTGTTGTTTTTTTAACTGTTTTAGTTGACACTGACTTTTTTGTTGGGTAGGTACGTGGAGCACTCCTTTATCTTTTTACTTCAGCAACAGTTTAACCACTGTAGTACCTTACAGGCTAGGGAAACACAAGTAGCGGAATACAATGCACCCATTTTGAGTATTTTCCAAAGCTATTTAGCCACGTTGTGCCCAGGCTGCACCCAAATGTGATGGATACATTCATGTATATGACGGATACATTGTATGAAAGAACATGTGCACAACTTCAATTATTTTAAAGGAGTTGTTAGGGTACTTTTCAAAGATTGAGAAATTTTAATATATTTTTTTATGTTAATTTATAAAAAATTTAAACAAATTTAATTTAATTATAAAATAAATAATCCAAATTATACTTATAAAATAAAAATTAAGATCAAATTATAGAAATTAAAATTATAAGATTTTAATAATATTATAAAATATTAAAAAAAAGAAAAAAAATAATAAATAATAAAAATAAAACATTATTAAAATTATAATATAGAAATTCAAAAATTTAAGATAAAAAGTCAAAAAAATATACTTAAAAAATTATTAAAATTAAAATATAGAAATTCAAAAATTAAGTGAAAAGATAAAAATATACTTAAAAATTATTAAAATTAAACTATTTAAATATATAATAATATTGTTACAAATAAATTAGAATATATAAAATAAAAATAAAATAACTAAATAATTTAAAAATGGAAAGAATAAAATATCATAAATATTATTTAAATAAATTATTAAAAATATAAATATAAAAAACTGTGCTATTACCTTCTAAGTACCATAGAATTTCTCTTATTTTTAAATATATGTGAAAACTAATACAAAATAACTCTGAATATATTATAAAGCTAAAATATATGTACATACTTCCCTTTTCCAATACAATTTAAATCTACTCAATCCAAATTCCTCTTGTTATGATTTATGCCCCAAAACTGTGTGTCGCTTTATAAAATATAAGGTCTTTTCACGTTACTTTTTGACATGAGAGATCATGTTCAATGAATCCATGCTCGCTCATGTCCTCCTAGCTTATAACCAAATAGGAGGAAATTAACTTATTAATCAGTATCATCAAACAAAAATCTTCCAATGCAATGGGAAGAGGACAGGATTACACCGCAAATCGAAAAACAAATAACATTATGCAGATAACGATTGATTCAGGAAATTCATGATAACCACTCAAGTACGTCGTACGGTTATGTCCGAAATTTACATGAACCTTATTTTATTAGCCTCCTCAATATTTCACCTGAGGATTTCCACTAGTAGGTCCTCCCAGTGTTAAAACCAACCCTTGAAGGTCACCCCTGATTTTATGCTCCTTTGAAACACCATTTGGAGAGCCACGCATGATTGGAAATGGTAAAGCCACTGGGGTTTGCCGCGAAACGTGGCATGGTTCTGCATGCAAACAAATAGGTGCATGTTGGGAAGCCCTTAAATTACTCACATGATTGGAGTTCAAAAATGCTTGAGTTGAAGGCAAAGAACTTGTTAGAGAACAATTTGGTTGAACACTGGCTACCTTTGAGACAATTCCTGTTCCCTGATGCATTTTTTATTTGTTACCGAAACTGGTTAAAACACATAAATTATGATCATAATGTGACACATTATAGCACCAAAGTTCAGGAACTTACAGGTGCAAATATGACTCCCCTGAAAACCTTTCCATTCACAGGAGAGAGTGCTCCTGAGTCAAAAGCTCCATTAACTCTCCCACGAACTTCGGCACCAATCTTGTATTTAAAATCAAGAGTGAATTAGAATGAGCAACTAGGATTAACAAAGGGGGAAATTGTGGCAGTATAAGACAAAGGATTCACCATGTGTTGAATGGGTCCTCGCCCCATGGCTTTCTGCTCTGCAGCCTGATGTTGAGCTCTCTTTCTATCCTCGTGAACATAAAGAGATTGTTGTTGCTTTAGTTTATGTTCTCGGAAATGAAAATCACGTGGAGTTTTAAGGGGGGTTCTCTTATCATCTGAGTCATTGTCGTGTTGGCAAGTGGTTGGAAATAACGTATTTGTTTTTTGAGTTGGGGTCTGTTCTTGATCGGATTGGTATGGAGATGAATGAAGGGACAATGAAAGAAACTTTTCTTCTTGTTCTGATTCAACATCCCACACCTTTGAAGCAGCAATTCTCCTCCTCTTCTGTCGTGAAGCACCTACATATAATCATTTGGTTTCAGTCAACCAACCCTTATTGAGTCTCCACTTGCACCGAATAAATTTCTCAATGAAACCAAAGTAAAATAAATAAAATTCCTTAAGTTTAAATCAACTCAAGGCACTTAAAATTTTATAAAAGTCTTCTCATCCATCTTTTCTAAAAGCTGGTATGAAAATGAAAAGGCTTTGATTCATTTTGTTTTCTAGTTTCTTCTCTAAGTGCTTATTAATGACTTGTTACGAAGTTTGTTCAAAGTTATCAACTCACCTGAGTCAAAGAGACAAGGGAGTGCTTTTTCGGATGCAACTTCATAAGCTCCTTTTCCGAAAGCTTCCACATTATTCCTCACAAGTTTCTGCATCAAAACTCATTGTCAGTTCCACTTTTGGTAAAATCGAACTAGGTAAATGATGGCATTGCTACATGAAATTCTGTACCGAGTTGGTATCTGCTTCTCCTGGGATAATTTTATTTTCTCGAGTTATATAAGTTCCAAAAGGTTTGCACATGTGAATATAGTAACGCCCATTTGGATGCTCTGCTCCAAGCTGCAACACTAACAATTCTTTGAGAGGCCGTTCATCTTCCCCACAACTGCTAACAAAAAAATAAAAATAAAAATTGAACTGTCATGAGAAAGAGAATTGACATTGCAACATTGGTTAGAAATACTTCTAATATATAGAATCATACCCTCCATATATTACAATATCAATGCCTGCAACAACAGCTGTATGAGAAAATCGCCCTTGTGGCTGTTGAAAAGGTATATCAAGTTGAGTCCACGAAAAATTGCAGATATCAAAGATCCAAACGTCATTATAGTAACGTTTATCTCCAACTCCTCCAATGATATAAACCTGTACATCATGCAGTTTTAGAAAATGATGTGGCTCAATCTAATGAGAAAAAATCTATGAATTCCTTGACAAACTTAACTATTAAAATTCAGAAGTGTTCTGTATCAATTCAGTAAAAAGCAAGTGCTGGTAAAAATGAATGTCACTAACATAACTTGCCTTTGTTCCAATGTTCACTGCAGCATGACCAGCCCTGACCCCCGGTGGAGAACCTTGAATTGTCAACTGTTATTAAAAAGCCAAAAGCTTGTGTAAATGTTTGGGAGGGCATGTGAAAATAGCTTATGATATGTCATAAACTATTTTTAACTTATTTTAATATGCGCTCTAGTCTCCAAGATAGCTTATGAAAGTAGCTACAACTTAGATGAAAGGAGTTTAACTATTCTTTTCAATCATAAAACCACTACATCAGTGCTTACATGATAGGTATTTATTCAATAAGCACATAATTAAACTGTTTATCCTGAAGGACCCTAAGTCCCTTCTAGTAGAAAACATAACATTTTCCCTTTCCAAACGTTTTAAGAAAATTATAAGCAATGATCGAAGAGGAGGAGGGAAGAGCATACTCTAGACCAAGTCATTGTTGCCATATCAAGCATGTGAACATTGCCATGATACTGATCACCAGAGTCTCCACCATACACAATAAGCTTGTCTCCAATTGCAAGAGTACTGTGACTGTCCCTAGGGACAGGCAAATCACCTTTCAACTCAGGGGAGGTCCAACTCATGGTTCGAAGATCAAGAATATGTAAATCATTTAAATAGTTAGCATGACCTTCTCCACTACCACCAAATATCACTATCCTCTCATCACCAACGAGCGTGGCAGTATGGCTTTCACGTGGGGATGGAGGAGTCCCTTTAACCTCAGGTCTAACCCACTCTTTGGTAACAAGATCAAGTATATGAACATGATTCACCTTCTTAAAGCCATTTGTACCACCAAACACTATCATTTTATGCCCCACAAGAACAGCACTATGGCTATCTCTAGGCCCTGGCTTTTCACCCGTGGTAGTAAGCTTGCTCCAAACCATTTTGTTAAGGTCCAAAGTGAGAACATCGCAAAAATGCAGTCCCCCACAACACCCCTGAAATAGTAGACACAAAGTGTTTATCAAAACATCAAAAGCTTACCAAACATGCTTAATCAGTAAAAATATATAAAATATTCTATACTGTCCACTAGTTCACATTTTGCAAGGCAATGTGACAGGATAAAACGTGCTTGATTGCTTTCATTTATAGAATTGCAAATGAAAGAACAAAAGAAAGGAAATGGTCACTATGTTGCATTTTCTTAATTTAGTTCAATGTTCACTGGTCATAAGGACCAAGCGATCTCAACCCAAAAAAATCAGGCAGTATTTTCTAGGTCAATCTCTTAATGATCAATTGTGCTTAAGTTTCTGCAATATCTATCTAGTGGCAGGAGATGGATAATATGTAATAAAGTAAGAGGTCTCAGATAACCATGACAGTGAAGTAGCACAGTGTCTTTTAAAGTGCATGTTTTATAACACAGGACAGGAGGGATGAGTAAAAACAGAAGAGAAGAATGAAAATATAAATATTGCTATATTAAGAAAGCAGAAAGATGATGGTCACCCAAACTCGTATTGTCCCACTAATTACAGTAAGAAAAATGAATTCAGTTAACTGTCTCCAAGAAAAATAGGTGGTGAAAGAGATTAGGAAAAAACTAAAATTCAGAAGAAGAAAGTGCTTTGGTTCTTAGCCTTATATAGATAGCAATAACGCAGTGAAGAGTTGAGAAATACTAAAGAAGTACTAATTAATACTTGGAACTAGCTAAATTAATGAGAAAATTCCCCAGAAAAGAAATCACCAAAGAATTACAACATGTGGGGAGACATCATTAATGAGGACAATCCAGTAAGGAGCAGGTCTAAAAAATATCTAATCTAGATATGGTTGAGAAACTTAGAAACTATTAATTACAACATGGAAATAAACTGTTGTTTTCTTTAGTGAGTAAAAGGGATTTGAAGTTAAGTCATACCCCAAAGACATACATAAGGCTATTGGAGAAGCAAGCAGAGTGCCCCCATCTTTCAGAAGGATTAAAACCCAAAACCTTTGGATGCAGCCACATTGCCTTGTTCTTGGAAACTTGAGGTACAACTGAACTCATGTTTGTGTGTGCGAGAGTGAATGTGAATGTGTGATGGGTAAGTTAAAACTTAGAAAAGCTTATGTTGAGGTTGAGCACAGTGGTTGACACAGATGAAGAAAGAGTCGAGGACGAAGAGTCGTATGGAAAGAGAGATTGATTCAAAGAGGACATCAACAAGCCAAGTGATGTATCAACAATCAATGTCAATAGACATGAAAAGATGGGCGCTTTCAAGTCCAAATCACTGTGGCAACCAACAGCAAGTGATGGATGTAGTGAAAACAACAATCTTTCTCTCACAAAGCATTAAAGTTTTTCTTATATATATGTTATATTGTACTCTACAAAACCAATAATAAAATTTTATTTTGGTATACGTGTATATTATGAGTATAACAGGAGGCAATTATACTCGAATAGAATAACCGAATAACATTATGCATGATAAAACTTTTAGCAATAAAAATAATAATAATAATAACAAAGAAGAAGAAGATATTTCGTTAATTTTGACAATTTGACACAGTAAAAGATACTATATATATACATATACATAGTATAAACATACTATTGGATAGGATGACGTATTAGAAACATGTATTGGTTTAATGGTGTTGCTCTGCTTCGCTGGATAAGCTTGAAGAACATGAACTAGTGATGTAAAATCATGGAACATGACCTGGGGAGAGAGAGAATATATTTCAAAAGGTTTGGTTAATTAGTATTCTATCATGCTTATTAACAAATATTTAATATTATATTTTCTGGTTAATAAATATTTCTAAAAATAATGTGTTAAATATTTTTATATGATTTTATATTTTAATTTATTAACTTCTACTTAGGGAATACTTTGAATTTATCTTTTTAAATCAGTTTTCTGATATTCTCTTTAAACAATAACTAAAGAACATCAAATAATTTATATTTAATATTTTTAATTGTTTAAAACAACTATGAAAATCAGTTTTATATTTTAATGTGATAAATATTTTTAATGAATTATTTTTTAATCAACTTCGAATACACATTATAAAAATGTTTTTGGGTAAGATAATGTTTGACCCAACTTTTTTTCTTCTATTTAAAATGATATGTAAGACTAAAATTAATTATATTGAATGATAATATTTTTAGAAACCATTTTTGAATGAGTATGCTTTTAGAAATTTTTCTTTGATGTGAATATTTTTAAGATTTTTTACTTAATTTTTTATCTATTTTTTAAAATTAAATTTTAATATTTTTAAACCAAATTATTAATAGTTAAAAATAATCTTGTATACTAATAATACTAACTATTTATTATAAATTAATAATATATTTATATGTTTAGATTTATTTATTTATTGTAAATTATAATATAATTTAGTTATTCAAAAGTATCTATTATTATAAATTTAATTATATAAAATAAACATTTACCTTGTATATTATATAAGTTAAAATTATAGTTTATATAAAAGATTTTAAAAGCTAAAGAGTAAATTTTGATAAAATAAAATAAGAAAGATAATTAAAAAAAAACTGCATACTCCAGTTTTTCTCTTTTTCTGGTAAGGATTTAAAGGATAAATTGATGTAAAAGAATCAATAATGAAAGGAAAATTTTAATTTTTAAGAAAAAAGAGGTGTAAAAAATTTACTACTACTACTTTGTTTATCTTGCTTTCATGGTTGTCTAACTGAAAATGATGGAGTGGTGTGGTGGGATTGAGTTGTTGGAAATGACGAGGAAGTTGTGTTTGGGTTTGACACTGCCAGCAGTAGCAGTAACCACTAGGTAGGTAGTAGGTCATAGGCTCAGAGTAGAGGAGAGCCACTCCTTCTCTTCCTTCCAAACAATCTTAGAATGTTTACTTTATACTTATTCTTCTCTTTTCATTCTTTGACTATTTAGTAAAAAACTATACTATATTATATTATTCAAAAGTATTAAATATATTTTATTATATTTTAATTAGTTATTATAAAGTAAGAATATATAAATTAATAGATAATATAATATCTAATTTGTATAAAAGATAAGGAGTATATTAAAAAATCAAATAATAATTTGTATAAAGTCTAAAACTTTAATTGCATTTTTTTAATATCTATAAAAAAATTAAATGTCAAATAAAATGAAATAGAAGGAATAATTATAAATGTATATTTTAACATTCCAAATACGTATGTGATTATTCATTATTTCTCTTTATTTATTTTTTATTGTATTGTATTTTTTTTGTGTGTGTAAGCTTGTAGTTGTAGGTGTTTTCAGTATTTTGCCTTACATTTTTTTTATCTTGTATTTGTTATAAGAGACCTTACGAGTGGAATAAGAAATGTGATAAATAAAAAGAGAAAATTTAAAAATATAAAATATAAATGAATTAAAAAATAAAAAGGATAGAAATGCCTGTATATTTTTCTTTCTCTAATGGGTACTTTCGAACAAAAATTAATGAGTTAAAAGGAATTTTGTTTTATTAAAAAACATGTATCATATATAAAATATTTAATACCTGAAGAAATAATTTACTTTTTAGCCGGCTGGAGAAAAAGAGGCACGAAGCCTCTTTGTTTTAAATAAAAAAAAATTAATGAATAGCTATTTAAAGGGAAATTTAGAAATTTAATATCAGTAAAACAAAATAAATAAATAAAAATATATTTTTTAAAAGAAATTATAAAGATAAATTAGTCTAAAATTTGTATATATTAAAAGAGATATTTCTTTTATTAATAATATAGACATATAAATGATTATATAATATAAATATTGAGCATATTTTATTGAAAATTTCAAATTATTTTTTGCTTATGGCTAACTAATTTTAAAATATTAAAATTTAATTTATATTTATAATAAATGAAAATCAAATTAAATGAAAAGTTAAAAAAAATTCTAAAAATAATATTTCATAAAATAGTCGTTAGTTTTTAATATTAAAGGATTGATGATATATTGAAATCCATAGAAGATGAAGACTTTTTTCTCTTATCTTTTAAGTCTTGGTAAAGATATTGATTAAGAAATTAAAATATAATTTTTAATTAGAAATTGTTATAAAATATTTTATCGCAAACAAAAACTAGTAAAATGTGATTATTTTTAATTAATTTGTTTTTTTCATTAAACCAACATGGAGTAAGAAGAATATTGGCTAACACTTGCCTTTCCTCTGATCTCTCACGGTCACCCAGGTCTCAAAATGGGATTTAGAAATGTCTCTTCTCAAGGTTTACGGGGAAGTGTGGTGTTTGGTTCCTTGGAAATTCTTTCTAGTTTCGGGTAATGGGATTTTCTTTTCCTAAATAATTATTTTCTCTTTAAAATTGTCATTAAACAAACCAACAACTACTTGACTATTATTTACTGTCTGTTAGGGAGGAGAATAAATAAGATAAACAAAAATGAGTCAAGAAAATAGGGCGAATGGAAATAGATGATAAATGATAAATATAGTATATTTTAAGGATGATTGATTTGAGAGAAAAAAAAATCAATTAATAATCATCAACTTTATTTTTTCTTCTAAAATTTGATTATACCTTTTAAAAAAAAAACTGTTATATGTCAGTCTAGTAACGAGTCCTTGGTGAACTCGATTATATATTTGAAAAAAAATATATAAAAATTATACCTTTATTTTCCGAACATTAGCCCTCATATGTAATTTTTATCTCAAATAAACCAATAAGATCGAGCTTTATTCCCTCTGTGCTGCTTTCATACACTAAACACCATAGTAATTAGTAAATGCAGGTGTAACTGTGTAAGGTAATAATATGAATAATATTTCATGCTCTGGAACCCAGTTGTTACTGATTGACTAGCGAGTAAATTGAAATAAGATGAATAGTACGTGTGCAACAGTTTTTAATATGCAAATGTAACCCTATTTGGTAATTACATTAGGAACAAAATCACACTTCACACGAAAGCAATGTCATTCCCAACCCATCAACTTCCTTCGTAGTTCGTACAGAAGGACCAAATGGAATGGCTGCGGCATGCAGGTCTCAATTACAAATATAAAAGATTACAGAGAGAGAGAGAGATTTAAAGTAATTTTTTTTCAAAAGTTATTAACTTTAATTTTTATAACTTTTAAAAATCCTATTACTCAAAAAAATAGATTAAGATAATTATGTATCATTAACGATTTAATATAATATTTTTGTTAATAAAATTATTCGTAAGTGAATTTTATAAAATTTGAATATAAGAATTAAAATAATTTTTTTTTAATTTACATAAATTAAAAAATAATTTTAAATTTAAAAATTAAAAAAAAAATTACGTTAATTTAAAATATTAAAATCATATTTAAGAAAGATAAATATCGATGCTCTTGTTGTGCAAAATTGTATTTTGCTTGCGTAAATACATGTTATTATTATGAAATAAAACTTGATATCTCAGATCTAATTTCGTATTTTTCAACGTATTTTCAGACAATACTGTAGAATGTATATTACACGCGACGCGACAAACACGGGAAGGTATTCAATTGAGATCTAACCCTGGAAGACTGAGACAATGACTACACGAAACGTGACTCACTCACTCCCTCTTATAAAAATAGTAAGATCAGCTAACCTCCCAACACACTACTTTTCCCACTAATTAAAATTATTTTTTATACGATTTTATTTATTTAATTTTCCGTTAATACTCTTAAAAAAATTTATAAATTGTTTTAATTACATTTTTATATGTTAAAATTAACTTATCCATAAATTGGCCATAAGTTTTAATTTATAAAAAATTAATATAATTTGTTGTTTGTTTCAAATAATAATATATACTTAATAATTGAAAAATATGAATTATATTTAAAAAAATAAAAACATTATTTATTTTAAAATATTTTTTAAATCTTAAAACTTCGCTAATTGTGAAACCAAAAATTATTAAAAAATATTTGAAAGAATATGTACTCCCTCTGTTACACAATATCTACTATTTTAAGTTTTTAACACTTGAAAAATGTTTCAAAAACACAAAGCTTAGTTATAAATCTATATGTATAGTTAATACTGCTCTTTAATGAGAATGGAGATTTTATTTTCATAATATGCATTAATATAAATATATATTAATTAAATTAATTACGTTTGCATTAAATATAAATAAATAATATTGGAATGAATTTATAATCCTAATCAAAGAATATAATTAAGTACAATTTCATTATCTAATTTTTATCCGTTTCAAAATGTAAGATATTATCAATTTTTAATTAAAAATAATTATTTTCTAAAATTATTTCTTCATAAATTATTTAATATTTAAAATATAATGCATTTATTGAAATAATGAATCAATTAAATATGATTATATAAAAATTAGTATATTTATTTTTATTTTTAATCAATAGTAATCGCAGTTAACGTAAGAGCCAGCGAGTAAGATGAAAAAATGCAAGGATAGTTTGAAGTTTGAAGTGTTTTGTGGTTTCCTTGGAAAATGGACCCACTGAGACAGATACGTGTCGTTGACTCATATGATACCCGGTTCACGACGGTAACGCAACGCAAGCACTAATTCCAAAGCCTGTTAAACTGAACGACGGCGTTTACAGGATACACGGGATGGCAGGGGCAGTGTGACCCTGGGGAATGGGGATAGGGATCCTCTACGGTCGAAGGTGCAGTTTCATATTCCATGTAAATTTATTTTATTTTATTTTTAAATTAAATTATATTTTTTATTTTTTATCTTATTTTTAAAATTTATTTTAGTTTTTATTTAAGTAATATTTTACTTTACTCTTTTATTTTTAAATTTGAGTTAATTTGATATTTTAAAATAATATTTTTTATTTTGCAATATAATTTTGAATATTTTTTTGTTTAATTCTAGATTTAAAATTTGTTTTATTAGATTAATTTATATAAAAATAATTAAATTCAAATGAAGTTTAAAAAATATTATAAACATAACTACAATTATATGAAAATAAATTTAAAAGTAATAAAAAATAAAAAATATTATTTTATATTATTTTTTAACTGTTTATGGAATATACTTTTCATATAATTTTTATTATTTTATAATTCTCTTAAATTTCAACTTCAATTAAATTTTATAATTTTCATATAAATAAATTTAATATTGTAAATTTTATGTGTCGAATCAATAAAAATTAATTCAAATTTGTATTATAAAATTGAGAATAATCATTATAAAAATTAAATAAAGGTTTAAAATAATAATTTAACCTATTTTTTATTAATTTTTTGTTTAAGTAAAATACTATAATATTGATGGTTGAGATTCGTGATCAATTTTAAACCGCAAAAGACCTTGATCCGTAGCACTGGTCTTTGTGGTCTTCTTTCTCCTCTGCAGTCTTCACTGCAGTTCTACCTTAAATTACATAAAAGTCTGTTAGCTTTAATACGTGGACTTCCACGGCTAGGCATCGCAAGTCGCAACGCGTGGGTGCGGATATAGATAGTAAGATGGATCTGATTTTACGGACACTCATAAAAATATTCCTATGAGGTAGATAGATATTCGTTTATGTGAGAATGGATATAGGATCGATATAAATCTACAAAATTTAGTGGGTGAGTATGCACACAGATAATATAGTATGTAACTAGTATCCTACAGTTTTATATATATAAAAGAATATAATTATTTAATAATATTTTATTTATTTAAATTATATTATAATATTATAATTGAAATTTTATTTATTTTTGTTTTTCTTGTAATTTTACATCTTCATTCATCTATTATATAATCATTTGTCTATCTCGAATATCGTCTTTCATCATTACCGTTTATGATATCCTTGTGTCACTTCTATTATTTGTCTTATATGTCGCTTGTGTCTCTTCCTCGCAACGCTATTTATGTCTCTGCCTCATTTCACTCCTCACATCTCTATCTTGTATTGTTGCTTGCATCACCATCCTGCATTCTTGCCTCGTTGCCTTGTGTCTCTCTATTACCATCATTGTAGGGTTGTTAACTATTAGAAGATTTGTTAGTCATAATTTCATATAACATCGCATTGAGATTGTTAATAAATAGATTTTAAAGGTTTCCAACTATTCTTATATATGTTTTATTTTATTTACTAATAAAAAATATTTTTTTATACAGTACTAGGGTATAACATGGTTTGGGAATGAACTTACCATAATATTAACATGCATTAACTAAGTCCCTTATGGATTACAACACAACTAATTATTCTTGCGATACCACGCACCTCTTTAGTAATCGGTTAAGAGTTGTGACATTCAATTTCATACCTTACTCCAACATCAACTAAGGATCTATAGGAGACTCAATAATTCACTTTAAGAAATAACACCTATTCGAATAAGGTTTTTAATAATCGAACTCATGGACCACTACACCAATATCCATATAATGAGATATTCAACTTTTAAAAATAACCTATCTTCTAGTCTTAAGTCAGTCAACATGGCTAGATATTTGTAGAATTCTCAGCATCGACACCTTAACAAGTCAATAAATCAATGAATCATGCTTAATTGCCTAAAGCATTCTTAACATCGATCACACCTCAACAAGTCAACAAACCATGCTTACATGTTTGAAGCATTCTCAACACCACACCTCAATAATTATCATCTATATCCATCACCTTAGGTCAATGAATATAGATCTAACAATATTAATATCATCTATATCCATCACCTTAGGTCAATGAATATAGATCTAACAATATTAATCAGTGTATAACACAATTGCACTTCAACCGTTCAATCATATAACCATCTACGTATATCATCCCATATCAATATGCATAGACCCTAATACACTTAACAACATACAACATGCAATAGATTCACATAACCTACCAATGTTAAATAAATTAATCATATAATTAACAAGTTACTATAAAAACAACCTATGCCTAACACTATCCACCATGTGCTCAATGTCATTGAGGCAAGAAAATCTTTGCCTCACCCATTTCCAATGCCATACAACTTGTGTCTGGTGTGGGTTAGGTGCCATTAAACTCTTATGTCTAGCGTGGTAAAGTCCCTTGACCGGCTCCAATTCAGGCAAAGAAGATTATTTTTCCTTATGTCTGACACCACTATTTTAACACCTGGCGTCAATATAAGTAGAGACTATTTTTTCATCTCATGCATAGTGTCATTCAAACCATGCTTAGCGTGATCAAGTCAATGACTAATCTCTCTCTCCACACTTAATGCTATCAATCATGCTACCAGCATAAGTAAGACAAAGATCTTTGATTTGAGTCACGCCCTACGTGATGGTGAGTTTTTCACTGTAAACTCATGAATTTAGCTCAAAACACTTAAAATCCATAAAATCACCAACATGCAAAGCAAGATAACATTTATACACATCAACAACAACTCAATCCACACCAATAAAACAACATGCAATCACATTCAAGTTAGAATCACAAAGATCCCCTCGGTGTGCATCTCCTACCCAAAGCTCGTCGAAAACGATGATTTTATCACTCAATCATCCACACAACCACGAATTAGATGCAATTCCACAACATACAACATCAAAATCAACCAACAACAACCAAACCACGAATCTAGCTTCCATTACCTCACCAATTCGAGAGAAGAAAAAGAATACTTCAAGTTCACCCCAAAACTTTGCACTGCTCCAATCCTCAACTAAGAGCTTCAGATCACCACTCCAACAACTAAAGATCTCTGGGGAAGGATTCAAAGGTTTGTTGTGGAAATAGAAGGAAGTAGAGGTCACCTTTTGTCACAAAAACATCTCTCACTAGCTCTCTTTCTAAATTTATTTGAGAAATAAGCTTATGAGACTAAAATTTAAAAATAAACCTTATATATTTTTCTTTTAGGGTCAAAGTGGACCTTTATCATTAGAAACCCTCTAAAACACCTAAAGACTCGTCAAGAGTCCTTAAACTCCTAGAATTTGTTTACAACACATTCCAAAATATCACAACATATAATTATTGATAAAAATATAATAATTAATAAAAATTGACACTGTTATATATGAAGACTCAAGTTTGATCTTCACTGTTATTGTTCTATTTTTTCTTGCCAAAAAAAAAACATAATTAAAATAAGAAATAAAATGATAACACGTGTAATAAATACAACTTTAATTAACTTAAATTAAAAAATATATTGCATAATAAGTTATAAAACACCACTTTTTTATTTTTTATTTTTTACGCGAGTGTTTCATAAACACGACTTACTTTTTTTTTAAAAATATATAAATAAATAAAATTTAATCGTTTTAACATTTTTTTAAACTATCCCCTTTACATAATAAAAACCCACTCCACACTTGCTCACGTTTCCTTTCTCGAAGTCTTTGCTACACTACATGTACAATTAATTTTGAGGACAGAACAACTTAGCATTTTCAGTATCGAGACAACGAAGGATTACCAAATTACACTCCAATAAATTTTCTACAAAATGAGTTGTTCAATTTCCTCTCACTTTAATATAAAAAAAAAATGTTTATAGGGATACGATTTACATTGAAATACATTAATTTTTATAAATAAATGTTGTAAAAACATTCATAATAAAGATATAACAACTCCCTTTTTACTTTTTTTATGCATTATTCTGAAAACAATATAATAATCGTTTGGTTTTATGATTTAACAGGTTAAACAATGAAAGTAATCAATTATTTATTTTAAATTAAACACTTAAATTTTACTCTATATGCCATTTATTTTTCATCCAATATATTTTTTTACCTTTTTTTTTTTTTATCCTACTAAACACAACACAGTGTAAAAGTAATTCTTAAGTTGAAAAAGGTCATACCAAGTGAATTATATTTTAGCTAGTGTCTAATAAATAATAGAAAGTAGAAAGTGCTCAAACACAACATGCATAAATGGACAGAAAAAATCCACCAAAATGGAGAAAATAAAAAGAAAAAAAATTAGAAATGTTGTGGTGAGGAAGCGGATAAGGTTCCCTCGAAAGGTGACACATTGCATGACTCTGATAATAAATTAAAAATAAAAAATAAAAAATTATGAATTAAAATCCTCCCCGCCACTCAGAAACAGAATCAGTTGAGTGAAGCGGCATGGCTATGGCATTTGAAACGAGTCGCTTTTATCTATCGCGCCCAACTTCCTCAACACGCTTCTTATTCTCCTCCAATCCCACACGACCCACACCTGTTTCGCTTCCTTCTCGATTCTTCCATTGCGGACCGAAACGCCTCGTTTTGGCGCCGAGATTCGCCGTCAAAGCTTGCGCGGTGAACGTCGAGGAGAAGAATGTCGCCGGAAAATCAGGAGCGTGGGGGAAGGTTTCCGCGGTGTTGTTCGACATGGACGGCGTGCTCTGCAACAGCGAAGAGCCTTCCAGAAGAGCCGCCGTCGAATTGTTCGCCGAAATCGGCGTCCAAGTCACCGTCGACGATTTTGTGCCATTCATGGGAACCGGTACTTCTCTAGCTTTCCGCTTTTTGTATGCTGAATTCTCTCACGTGTTTTTGGCCAGTTGTTCAAGTAACTTCGAGAATCGCATAAAACAAACTTCACGTAACAAATGGAGAAACGTTGTTCATTTTATCTAGAGTCTCAACTTAGAGCTAGGTCAATGTAGAGCTTCGTCGAGCTTCTTTGACGTGGATCAACTAGGTGATAGTGTTAATGCTAGGTCATTATGCCAATGCAATAGGCTGTGACTCTAGTAAAGTATCATAGACTGGATGTAGTGACGAAGGTTTGGGTGTTGTTGGGTGGATGGGAATTACTGGAGGGTTTGATTTGTGTTTCAAGTTTAGGGTTTAATTAGGCGAAGATTGAATGTGCCTTGCAAAGTGCGATCCATCTGACCTGTGCTTCTTGTGTTCTGTTGGTGTTGAGATGCTGTTAGTCTGTTGCACTCAGAGCTATCTTGCTGTTGATTGGAAAGTCACTTTGTTACCTTAATGCTTGTTGATACAGTCGGGGTGTAAGTACTTGGTGAATTTCACTCGGGGTGTAAGTACTTGGTGTATGTCACTCTTCCAAGGTTCAGTGTTACACTTACACCCAAAAGAAAATCGTGCAAAGGAAGAAATTATTACATGTTGAAAGGAATATATCTACTATAATTTGTTATGTAATAGAAACTTGAGTATTATGGTTGTGCTAAGTTCTATATCGAGTAGTATTGGATGTTGGGTGGAGTATTTAAGTGTTTGGTTCTCCCCCTTGACAGCTAGTTTTAAGGGAGGGTTCCCCAAGTACTTGGATACTTATCAATTAGTATTAGAGCTGGTTGCCGGTCTTTCAAAAAGGGCTACTTGTGGAGAGGCTAACTAAAAAAGCTAAGTGAAGTGTCATAGTGTTATGATAGGGGCGGTGCTATGTTAGAAGTTGGTTGTCGGAACATCAACTCTTTGGAGCATCACTATCACAGGAACTTGGGTATTATGGGGTGCGTAAGTTCCACATCAAGTAGTATCAGATGCTTAGTCGAGTATTTTTGGATCCATGGGAGGCTGTATAGCAATTGGGCCAACCCACAAGTTCCTAATGAAATTTGAACCTGCTACCCCTAAGATGGAGTATGTAGTGCTCAATGATTGAGATTTCTCCTTGGGACATTTAACCAAGATTTGGTTGGCCTTATCCTATGTCTCAAAGGATTCAGATTGTGTTGGATTGGGTTAAATTGTTGTGGAGATGCTTATTTTTTTTAACCCAATCATCTTTCCATTTAAAAAGAATTTATTAAACTAAACAATTGATGTGTAACACTTGCATCTTTAACAACTAAAGCCTTTTCCCTCTAGGTGGTTCTAAGAAATAAATACAATAACAATTAACAACAACAATGAAATCTTTTTCCACTAGGTGGGTTTGGTCATGTGGATCAATTGTAGCCATAATTTGTTATTGTGAATCATGTTTATAGACAAATCATTGACCTCTTAATCCTTCTTAATTATTTTATCTATAGTTTTTAGGTGACATAAATAAGAGAACTAAATGGATAGAAATTGTTGGTCAAATTTGGTCTATGTTGTAGGATACCACAAAGCTTTCACCATAGCTTCGAAGAAAAAATTGCATTGCAATTTAGTTTTGAGATTGTATACAATTAGAATTCTTGTTATTCCAAAAAGTTGAATGTGGTAACATCCATTTCCTATCTTAAAACTAGACAAAAGAGCATAATAAGTTTCTATTTTGTCATTTTTTTTAAAATTCTTTACCTTTTTAAATTCCATACCTACTATGTGTAACATGAAGCAAAGAATGTATTCTACATGTCTTTTTTACTAACCTACTCTTACTGCATTCTTTTTTACTTTGATCTGACTATGTTCTTTGGCACATGGGCGCCATTTTGTTTTGTTGAGTTGCTATTTGATTATTAAGCTTT
Source organism: Cajanus cajan (assembly GCF_000230855.2). NCBI lineage: Eukaryota > Viridiplantae > Streptophyta > Magnoliopsida > Fabales > Fabaceae > Cajanus > Cajanus cajan. The sequence continues at coordinate 58,222,219 of NC_138522.1, read as the reverse complement.
TATATTATTCATTATTATATTTTTAACATGAAAGGAGAAGCGAACTTTTTGGGAGGTGTTGCTTCTGTTAAGGGAGTTAAAGGATTTGACCCAGAAGCTGCAAAAAAAAGGTTCTTTGAAATATATTTAGATAAGGTATTTATATTTCTCTTGATGCTACTTTTTATTTCTTCTACTTGATATTGTCTAAAGTGTTGTCATTTATCTCAGTATGCCAAACCAGATTCTGGAATAGGATTTCCAGGTGCCCTCGAACTCATTTCTCAGGTATGTAAAACTAATCATGATTAACATGGGTTGATTGTTTTGCTGATTCACCAACTAACTAAGAAAGGACATGGTACCACATAACAGTGTAAAAGCAATGGGCTTAAAGTGGCTGTTGCATCTAGTGCTGATCGTATAAAGGTTGATGCAAATCTAGCTGCCGCTGGTTTACCATTGTCAATGTAAGCCAACATTCTAATTGGTTTGTTGAATGTGCATGGAGATGTTGACCTCCAACTATTTCTGATTTTATATACATATATATGAATTTTTTCTACTTTATTTCTTCAATTAGTTATAACCACTTTAAGGTATTAAACCATAATCCAAGATGAAATGTAAGTCCACTGCATATTATATGCTAAGCTGTAGAATGCTTAAATTAAATGAGGTTCAAACAGCATACATTTGCTTTTTACATTATGTCTGAGTTCATCAGCTTGACTTTAATTGTAACCTGCACTTTATGAAGGTTCTTATTATACAATTGCATTTGTTTTATTAGGTTCGATGCGATTGTGTCTGCAGATGCTTTTGAGAATTTGAAACCTGCTCCTGATATTTTCTTAGCTGCATCAAGAATATTGAATGTGCCCCCCAGTGAGGTATATGCTATTAAATTGAGCTATCATTTGAGGCCTAAGTAGTTTTTTTTTTTTTTTTTTTTTGATGATTGACTATGTAGACCAGTGGTGTTTTATTGTTAAAGATGTAATATAAAACCAATTGTGTGTCTTCATCTAAGATCTTAAGCATTTGTGAGAGCCTCTAAGATCAAATAGTCTAGAGTTAAATCCATCTTGCTTCCATTCTTCTAATAAGGAGCATGATTTTAGCACAAGGTTCCTAACATTTGTCAATGCTTTAAGTTTGAGTGATGATATATAGACACCCCTATATATCATACACTCTATCAATGTCTATTGTTTTGCTCCATCTCTCTCTACCTATCAAATCATATCACCTAACATACCTACACTTCTCTTTCTTCATCTCTGTAGGTGTCTACTAGATTTTGGTGTCCACCAATAATTTTTCCTTTAAGTCTAGAGGAGATGTATTATAACGTGTTTTCACCTTGCAAGTTAAGCTTTTGGGACTGTTGGTTTTGTTACAATGATTGTTAGTTATTATGATAACAAAAATATGCAGATAGTTGGTAAGTTGGTTAGGCTTTTGATTTCATAACTTCGGTTTTGATTTGGGATTTTGTCTCAATTTAAAGTTAGTTTATTTTATCTTTGGACTTGGTTAGTTTTATCATGTTGAGGTCTTATTGTGTTTGGGTTTTGTTGGTCTATACATAGACCCTCATTGTAAACTTTAAGTAGCTTTGTTTATTGAATGATATTGAGGTGGTGTTTGACTTCGTTTTCCACTTCTCCTTAGAAAAAGTAAGGTCAAACACACTTTTATAGGAGTTTTAAAAATTAAAGGGATTATTTTTTTAGTGAAGAAAACATTAGAATAAAAAAAAAAACTTCTCAAAAGGCTAATATGGTCTGCTTCTAGCCTCTCTATTCTTGGGTCTGTCTTGCTTATAGTCCACTAAGACATTCTTTTATGACCTAGCCACATATGCACTCATATTTAGTATTCTATCAGCCTAACTCATAATTCACAAAATTAATTTGTAAAGTAAGGATTATTCAAACTTTATAAGCACTACTTAAGCCTTATCTTTAGTCAATGTGGGAGTGGGACTGTATCCACCCCCTCACGCTCATCACAATGAAGGTGCATGAGGAGGAAAGCTAAGGCGGGCTTAGAGTGTCTGCAAATAAGGTAGCTTAGAACACCCTTTTATGCCTAAGGCTACCAGCTTGGAACATGCCAATGCAGGTTGCCCATCAACATGGATCCACCTCCTCACACCTATCACAATGAAGGTGCAAGAGACCTCAAATTAAGGTCGGCCGAGGGTGTCCACAATTAAGGTAACTTAACAAATAAGATGAGGCAGGTACTTATCTTTCAAGTGATAAAATTCTTGATTATTTGCTACTATCTTGAGATTCTTTCATGATAGATTAAAATTGTTTCTGCAATAAGATGCATTGGGAGTTACTAAATGCCTGGACTAAGTTTACCAAGTCTCGTGATTATCTGCATCTATTAAATTTTAGTGCATGCCTTAGATCAGTATCCCATTGAATTTGATATCCTTAGGTAAAAGGATGTGTATTATCTCTTAAGCATGAAAAAGTAAACTCCTTATATGTATTCCCAGTGCATTGTTGTAGAAGATGCGCTAGCTGGAGTGCAAGCTGCCAAAGCTGCACAAATGAGGTAACTATTCACTTGTGTTTTCTGTGTTAAAAGAAAGATGATTATTAATGGTTTCTTGAACTTACCAACCCAAACCAATTTCTAGACTCCAAGACCGCTTGTATGTGTATTTCAACAGTAGACATAAAAAAATATTTAAATGATTGTTTTCATTGTTTGCAGATGCATAGCTGTAAGGACCACATTATCAGATGAGGCTTTGGAATCTGCTGGCCCAACACTTATCCGAGATGACATAGGAAGTGTTTCACTTGATGATATTCTAAGTGGTGGCTCTGTTGGATATAGTATGTAGTCTTGGGTGTTTGTTGTAAATCAATCTTTTTCCTATAATTCTTTCATGTTGCTTTTGATGTAGAATGGGGAAGTCACATTTGTTCTGTATTGCAAATCCGTCTCACTTATTGCAAAATGTACACTTTTTTACTCAGTTGATTACTCTATCTTGTAAAGTTGTTTCTTTTATTTAAGTATACCTTTTAGTTAGGATAGTGTAGTAAATATCTTGTTTATATAGTTGATATTATTAGATTTAGATAAATATCTCATTATTTTTCCTATTTCCCTTAATAGGGTCAGACATTCTTAAGCTTATAAAAAGGAGATTTGTGCTTGTATTCAAACTACACAGAAACATCAACATTCTTTTACTTTTCAAGCGATAGTTATTTTTCTGACAATTATTCTTGAATAGTGCTCTAGAGTGTAGATATTATATTGCATGAGGTCTTATCTAGACATGCCATTGCAGATAAGAGGATGCAGGGCTCTGAAACACTAAATAATTTTGCACAACCTTCATCTTCTATACTTGCTGGAGGGTAAGCCAGTTTTATGTTTGTACTTATTTTCTTTTCATTCTCTCTTTTGAAATCTAAAGATTTTCTTCCAAAAGTAAGTTTGTAAGATGCAGCCTTAGCATTGCTTTTAACAAATTATTGTGGTGCGGATGATGAATTGATAACTACTACCTCTAGAGAATCAAAATTTAGATTGTAATTCAATACTAATGCTAATTCTATTAATCTTTTTGAGAGTTCATATTTTTCGGGGTCTTCAATTCCTTAATCTTTTTAATCATTTAATAGTAAATCAATAATATGCCTGCATTTGATGCATAATTAGAAAATTCAGTTCACATGGACATTGATGGTAATAACAGGGATTGATTAGGTCAAATTCAGATTTTAGTTCATGTATTGAATTGGAATTTGCTTTTAATATATATTTGAGTAGTGCAATGAACTTTCTCTAACACTATTTCTAGCACATACAATACCATTGGCTATAGTTTCTTGAAAACTATTAAATCAAGAGAGATGCTCATTACATAAGTAGTGAGACCCTAAAAAATGTGATTTTCAATAAATTTCATACAACAGTAGAGTTGTTCAAAAGAGTGTGTTAGCGAGTTTTACTAGCATTTCTCTATATATTTTTTTCTATTTTAAAAAAGGAAATAATATGAAAAGGTAAAGAATCTAAGGTTCACTAATTGTAAAAGTTGAAACAATTTCCCCCAAAATAGTAGTGTAATGTAGATCTATTTGCCTTTATTCACAATGTATACAACGTTGGATGATTCATGAACAAGCCAATGGAGGATTCCATTAATGGAATTCTGATATTACATTAGTTGGTGTCATTCTCCTATATGATGAATAATGGCTTTCCCATGTGTAATTTTTTACCATGAAACTATTTATTGATTTATTATTATGAGGGTGCAGAAATAATTTTTGGGCAGGTTGCAGGGTTCTCGGCGAGAAATACTGAGATTTGGAAGTCTGGGCATTGCTATCTCTTGCCTTTTCTTCACCCTAAGCAACTGGAAGGTACAATGATGTATAGATGTTGTGCAAAATTTGCTGTAAAGTATGCACCATACCTATTTGGTTGAATCTAAGCTTTTCAACTTTTAATCCTTTTGATGGGCAATTAATTAGCGATTCAATCATGTGTAACTACCTAATTGCTATACTGCAGGCAATGCAATATGCTTCCCCTAAAGCAGTTTTGAATCTGTTGTTTGGTGTTACCCAGCCACCCTTGGAGAAGAAAGAAGGTAATGAATTCATTTTGTGCTGTTATAGACTTTTGCCATTTTATCTATTTTTGATGGGGTATGTTTTGTGATATTTGTCTGAGGGGGTATTTTTTGAGGGTTATTTTTTTATAAGGTTATTACACAAACATACTCCACAATGATGAGATATTGTCCGTTTTGGGTTTTAGTCCTCACGGTTTTGCTTTTGGTCATTACCCAAAAGGCCTCTCAATCATTGAAGTATGTTTGTGCTATATAAGTTGTTATTTCTTGTTTTATTTTATCGATGTGGGACTTGTTTGTATCCCAACAATCCTCCTCTCAAACAAGGGACCTAACCTTTCATGCAGCGAAATCTGTTTTTATATATCACATTATCATTATCATTTTTTTATAAGGGTTATTGGTTGTCACCGAATCCAACGTGCATGGTTATTTTTATGGTATTTGTCTGAGGGAATATTTTATGAGTGTTATTTTTATAAGGTTATTATACAAACATACTCCACAATGATGAGATATTGTCTGCTCTGGGCCTTAGCCCTCACGGTTTTGCTTTTTGGTCATCACTCAAAAGGCCTCTCAATCATTGAATTATGTTTGTATTATATAAGTTGTTATTTTTTGTCTTATTTTATCGATCCAACAATTTTTCTATCTCATGGCTTGTGTTGGTGCTATGTATAAATATGAATACAAAGGACTACTGAATTTAAAACTGCATGTTAGATAAGGATAAAATATCTCATTTCTACTCTAGGTGCTAAATTAAAACTCTGGACCATGAAGTGACTGAAGCTTTATGGTCATGTCAAAGAAACAGTCAGCCTGTGAACTTTAGCTGCTAGATAGGACAGGTGATTAGTGCTAAGTTAAATCTCCACTCAAGTATGCTGGTATTGATTTTATAGTCTTTTTTCTTCAATTTTTTGTTATACTAAATAAAGTAAAAGCCATAGAATTATTTCTTTTTTGTTCTCAGATAACTCAAGAGATGATAGGATCCAGCAATTTGTGAACTACATATCTGAACTGGAAAGCAGGTAATTGGTGATTTGATAAGTTTATTTATAACTATTTTCTGATGATTTTAACCCTATGCTTATTTTATTAATATTGTTGTGATTTAGGAATTGTGTGAAAATCTTCACCACACATCTTTTATTTATAATGAAAAAATAAGGATTTACATGATATGATATGATTAACTAAGATATGATAAACCCTAATAAATCTTCACAATATCTTAACAAATATATAGCTGTTTTCCCTATATTATCCAAAATATAGCTTGAAGAGAATATTGTCTATTGTCAGTTATTTTGTTTGTGTAGAAATTTAAGTATTACATCCTCTGGAAAAAAAAAAACATAGCTTGAACATTGAAGCTTTGTACATCCATGAGCAACGTAGAAGTTGTAATTGTTATTAATATATTATGATCAATTTCTTTTCACTCTTCAAGGGGAAATGCTCAGATTGTTCCAGAATTTCCATCTAAACTTGATTGGCTGAATACAGCTCCACTTCAGTTTCACAGGGTAATTTCATTAAGTTTGAATTATAATCTGATGAAAAGATCTGCGATAATTCATTAGATTTCGATTATATCTCTTGGCAGGATCTGAAAGGGAAAATTGTACTGCTAGATTTCTGGACTTATTGTTGTATAAACTGTATGCACGTGTTGCCAGACCTAGATGTTTTGGAGAAAAAATACAAAGATATGCCGGTAATTACTTATCATCAATTTCACACATCTAAATATTTTGGTTATCAAATGTAGCATGATGTATAGCTCTGCTTAAGACAATTTTGTCATACAATTAAAAGGTACTTTGTGGTATGAGCTTAAATTTTTCCAGATTGTTCTTGATTATTCTACACTGCTCTCTATAAAAAGTCGTTTAGTTGTCCAGTTAATGTTTGATTTGAAAAAATGGGTCTGTTTCCTCCAAAAGGGGTTAATATCAATTATTTGATGTCTGTGTTGTCTGCTCAGTTCATTGTTGTGGGTGTTCATTCTGCAAAGTTTGATAATGAGAAAGATTCTGAAGCCATTCGCAATGCAGTACTACGCTATGGAATTTCTCACCCGGTAAAGCCTGAATTTGGAATTCAATTAATATTTCAAAGTATTTGTTTTTCTTTTTCTAAAAAATTGAACATTGGCCAGATGTTCAGTTGATGAAAATTCAATACTTTTTCGGTCAGATGGTTTATTGTGCTGGATTTTTTTGTGTTCTTTGCTTTGATGTTTAATTTTGTTAATGGTTTAAAGCTCTTGAACTCTGCCTTAATAAATCATGCTCCATCATATCTTTTCTGTTTCCTCTTTTAGGTTGTCAATGATGGAGACATGTATCTTTGGCGGGAGTTGGGTATAAATTCATGGCCAACATTTGCTATTGTTGGCCCCAATGGTAAGCTTCTTGCACAACTTGCAGGAGAAGGTCACAAGAAGGTGATGATGATGACATTTAGTATCCTCTCTCTGTATTTCATTTTCAATTTTGTTGTGACATTTTTTAAATAATGCAATATAATTCTAAGATTATACGCAACCATCTCATGTCATGCATAGTATTGCTTTTTCATTGCTGTTACTAGTTTGTGTAATGCCAATGCAAGATAATTCTAGGATTATATGCATCTAATGTCATGCGTAGTATTGCTTTTTCATTGCTGTTACTAGTTTGTGTAGTGCCAGAACTGACTGATTATTTGAGATATAGTAAAGATGAAAAGGAAAATGCTACTATGCTAGATAGCTGTATGAAAATTATTTATATTTGTCCTACGAATGAGCTGTGCATGTACCTAACCGTTATTTGGGTCTGGTGATTTTGGGCACACGCAACCATTTCATCAACAGATGGTAGTACAGTCGGTTGAACAAAATGTACTTCTTTAGGAGCCTGTAACTATCTATTGCACAGCCACAAACAGTTTTTTTTTGCTTTGATGTAACTATATCTCTATAGAAAAGTTCTCACACTACTAATCATCCCATCATATGTGTCTTGTAAGAGAACTTTTCCAAAGTCTTCCACAACATTTCTATTGAAACTCAGTCATAAGCCTTTTCAAAATCAATAAAAACTAGTATCTTTCTGTGCTTTGGTTCCTTTCCACCAACATCCTTAAAACAGTCTCTAAAGAGGCTGCAACTAAGGTGGGCTAATGGTAACCACAATTTAGGTGTCTTTCCAATGCTTCCCCTTGCGCTCAGGGATACTAGCCTAAAACAAGGCAAATGCAAGTGACCCAACAATAGATCTAGGATAGGCTCTGATGTCTTCTTGTAATTTGGAATCAAGGCTTAAGTTAACCCCACAAAACTGGCTTATAAAGTGAAGACTGTAAGTGAGGATTGTCCAAACTTTATAAGGTTTTAAGCCATATCTCTAGTCAATATGAGACTAAACTACCACTCTTGTGCAATTAAGGCACCCTCAAATAGGCCATATCTAAGGCTGGCTAGGAGTGACAACAATTAAGGTAGCTTTACAAGTGAAGTATTCTTTTCCACAGCCTCGTTTGGCTTACACCAAGTATTTTTCAATGATTCACACAACCTTGTTATTGAACAACCAGTATTATTTTATCAGTCTCTACAGTCTTGAGAAATTCTCAACCAACACTAACTCTCACTACTCACTAGCTAGTCTGGGAGAAAACAAGTATCAAGAAAATGGAAGGTGGGTAGGTGAAATAATTGCTTAAATCAGTCTTGGAGTGTATAGCCAATGAAAAGCTAAGCTAAACAACACTCCCCAAAGGTTACATCAATATAACTGAACAAGATGGGAGTAGGAGAAGAGAGAATTACTTTCAGAAGCTTGAATAAAAACATGGACCACTTTTGTGCAGAATATTATGTTTTCTCCTAAGTTCTCTGTTTAGCTTGACTAAAATGCTATTTTTAGCATTTTTTTTACCTAGTCACTATTTTGGACTATTGAAGGTGTTTTCAAATGATTCCGGAGGATTTTTTTTTTTTTTGATATAGAAGTTGTATTTCTGCCCTTTTGTGGCAGGTTTACATTCACATAGCAGCCTTTTTAACTTTTTGATCCTTTTGAATTGGCTATTGTCTTTGGACGAGTTAAAACAATCTTCTGAAGACATGAACACTTTGTTTTTTTTATCTTAAAAAGCCTTCATGGATCAATACGAGTGGAGTGCACGGTCAGTCTGAAATTTTCTATTTTCAGCTTGTTTAGAACCTTCCAGTGTTAAGCTTTTGAAGAATTTGTTTTCTCCATCAAATAAATAAAGTCTTTGGTCATTTTTACTTTTCCACATCTATTTTATGCCAACACTTTGATAGTGTAATCAGAACAACTGATTCAACTGGAAGTCAATAACAATGTCAACTCATTCTAATAAGTTTTAGCTAGAAAATTCTTGCTATATCCTATTTTTAGTTGAGGCTTACAGTCAATATTCAATACAGAAAAAAATTAGTGGCAATGCTTTCTACATGGCTTCGAAACCCACTTCATTGTAGTAATTATTTCAAAGGGTATAAAAGCCATTCGTATTCAGTGTAGCTATTACCTTTGGGTGTCAGGAATTTCTATTTTAACACATTTGCCTTACCAAGTAGCTTAATGTTTAATGGGTTGGAATGTAGAACTAATGCTCTAAATAAATATTTAAATATCATGTTTTAAATAAAGTATGATGAAGCAGTGCATACATCTTTTGCTGACTGTGTTCTCTTATTTTCATTTTTATTCACAAAGATAAAAGTTCAAACTATATTTGCAGTGATACAATTTTTGGTTTGTCTAATATAGCTATTATGTTTTGGAAGGATCTAGATGATTTTGTGGAGGCTGCACTTCTGTTTTATGGAAAACAGAACATGTTAGACAATACGCCGATTTCATTGAGTTTGGAAAAAGATAATGATCCACGCCTATCAACATCTCCACTCAAGTTTCCTGGAAAACTAGCAATTGATGTCCTTAATAACAGACTTTTTATTTCTGACAGCAACCATAACCGCATAGTGAGTGCTGTACATTTCTCCCTCCCACCACTCCCCCCCGCCCCCCCCTTCTCTCTCTCTCTCTCTCTCCATTACCACATGATAACTGTATAGGTATAGGTTTACCTGGTACGAGAATGATGAGTCACTAGGCTTACTTCTCATACAAACTATTCAGAGAAATATCTTAACACCACCTAGAATGTATGGTAGTTTCCTGGTTTCTAGAATTTCCTTGCTGTTGTTAATTCCTCAAGTTTTATTGAGAAGTTAAACTATCTTTTGAGCAGCTACCTCTGAAAACCTTTACTAATATATAAGATGAATCAGGAATATTTTGAAGGCAACACATAAATTGCTTTAGAATTAATTAATAAAGAAGTCCGTTCCTCCTAATTATAATGGAACTGGAGCCCTGGAACCACTATTCAATTCGCAGAAATATTGTTGGCAAAATTCAATCATAAAGATGAAGGCCCTAAGATAAATTAAATGACTTGAGATTTCCTAATCAAACTATGGATAGATATATTCCAAGAACCAAGCTACTAAACCTAAAATTCTCAAAATATTAATAATGAAACCATGTGCTCCCAAATAATACAATTTAAACTTTATGGGTCTGTTTGTTATGGATTTTAAAAAACAGTGATTCTGATGTAAAATAATTTAGTGATTATTTTTTTTAGAGATTTTTCAAAAAAAAAAGAAAATAAAAAGCTAATTTATGTTTGTTTACAATCATAAAAATCACTCTCTTTTTTCAAAAAAAAAAAAGAAGAAGCTGGTTTTATGAGTTATTTAAAATAGCTTCCAATTTTAATCAGATTTTAGATTCTTTATAATATCTGATTATTTTGAAAAGCTATTCAAAATCATCTGGTCATGTTTGGTATTCAGGTGGTTACTGACTTTGATGGGAATTTTATTGTACAAATTGGGAGCAGTGGGGAGGAAGGTTTGCAGGATGGTTCCTTTGATGATGCTACTTTTAACCGACCTCAGGTAGAAAATAATGTAGCTAACGTTTGAGATTCTAGTGTATTTATTTAGTTCTTTCTTATTTATTTAGACAACGTTTGAGGTACTATTTTTTTCTTCTCTAGGGCCTTGCTTATAATGCAAAGAAAAATATCCTTTATGTTGCAGACACCGAAAACCATGCCTTGAGGTACATGTCAGATTCAGAAAATCAATAGTATGATTTTCATTATTATGATATATGTGACATCATCTGTGCTTTATAAATATTTTAATGGTAAACTCAATCATAGAAAACAGTTGAGAGACTCTTTCTTTGTGTACTATATGCCATGCCTGCTTCATAATATCAAAACTGATCTGCACATAATTTCATTCTTAGAAAGTTTAAGTCTTTAAGAAAATATTCTTGTTTTATTTGATAAAAGAACCTTGGTTCTGTATTCATATTGAATGATCCAAGCTGTTGCAAGTTCAATGGATCAATTTATTAATTTTAAATACAGTAATAATCTCTATTCAATATCTTCAATGTAATGGTTTCTTGTCATTGGATCTAACATTTATTTCTGTTTTAAAAGGGAAATTGATTTTGTTAATGAGAAAGTGTGGACTCTTGCTGGAAATGGGACCAAGGGCTCTGATTATGTTGGAGGTGGAAAAGGAGATACTCAGGTAATAAAATTGATCAGTAAATATTGAGGATGAGTAGCATTTGTGAATCTAAGATGAGCCACAAAGTTAGGCTCATAAATTTTTTTAATTATCATCTTTTCATTAAATATGATTCTTATAGGCTCCTTAATGGACCATAAAGTTAGACTCCTAAATTTCCCCCTTATTCCAGCTCCTCAATTCCCCTTGGGATGTCTGCTTTCATCCATTTGAAGAAAAAATTTATATTGCCATGGCTGGCCAACATCAGATTTGGGAGCACAATTTATTGGATGCAACTACAAAATCATTCAGTGGTGATGGATATGAGAGAAATTTAAATGGATCAAGGTATCACATCAAATACAGATACCCTTTCCTGACATCAAACTTTTATATTTCAGTTGTTATTCTGTGGATTCTATTATAATAACCTTTGAATACTATGATGCGCAGAATATGTTACTATTTTACAGTTATTATGCATATCTGCACACTATATTAATACTATTATGATTTCATAAAAATTTATGGTATTCTAAAACAATCTTTTTGCATCCCTCTTGTGTTGTCTTAGATTGCTTTTTAATATTTCTATATTCGCCTCTTCTCTTGGCTATAAATATTGATTCAACATTTTCACTCTGATTATTTGATCTTTCCTATCATTGTGTTATGTTCAACATGAATCAACTGAGAGCTTGTCATTGTTATTTACTCTGAATTTTCATTTGATTTTGTTGTTTAATCCGTTGGGAATGTTGGTGTCCTTTCCTTGATGCACTTTCAGTAACTTGGGAGTTGACATTGTCATTCTAAGAATTGGTGGTGACCATTTTAAATATGTCATGGAGTGATGTGAACTAAGGACCTGTTTCTGTGTTTTTTAAAGAAAAAAAAAATTGATTAAAAGAAAACATGTTTAAAAATATAAGAATTAAAATATTTATAAAAAAAGAGCAAAAACTAAATAAAAAGTTGTTGTAGTGCTTTTCTCATAAGCTAAAAATAGTAACTTCTGGAAAAAAAAAACTCTACAAAATAATTTGTTTTAAAAGTTTTTTTTTCAAACTTAAACAAATGGGCCTTTGATTGTTCTTATTTATTATTATTTTTTTTCAATTTGAATTTAAGTCTGAAGAGCCAATTTGGCATGCCCTTAAAAGTTGAGGTGGAAATTTTGGGAAAAACTTTATGTGAAGAATTGTATGAAGAGCTCATTCCTGAAATGTTCACACCCTCCCCCCTCCCCAATTTGGCCAATTTAAGGTCATACAGAAACTTGCAAAAAATTGGATGAAAAATAATCCCTGAATTTTTTTGCATCTTTTAAAGGGACAATGAAGTTGATATTAATGCCAATGATGACTTTATTATTAGCTTTTTTCTAGGGCAGGTATGTATTTGTGCTTTGTTGGACCATGGTTTTGAAATTATTGGTTATGGTTTATTCCAATTGTTCGAGTGATTTTTGGCTAGAAATCCTGAAAACCTTCTGATTAATACGTATTTAATTATGTTTTGACTGAGATAGTTCTACAAGCACATCATTTGCACAACCTTCTGGTCTTTCACTGTCTCAAGGTAAGCTGCAGCAACAATTCGATTGAACTTGGTTTTGTATCAACTGTCATTCATAATAATTAACGTTTCACCTGATTTTGCATGATAAGATCTAAGGGAGATCTACATCGCTGATAGTGAGAGTAGTTCAGTTCGAGCTATTGATCTGAAAACAGGAGGATCTCGGTTGTTAGCTGGTGGTGACCCACTCTTCCCTGACAATTTGTTTAAGGTAGTTTTAATATGATTTCAGAAGCCAATTACATATATTTCCTGCTTCATTTTGCTCCACTATATTTTGTTCAATAATTAAGTTTCCTTATAAGAAGGAAAAAATATAACAGTAGATGAACTGAGGTGTTTCATGATACAAATGTTCTTCAATCTTCAAACACACAGCAACAAAAATCTTTACAGTTAGTGATACACCATATATTTATAACCTTCCTCTTTAGAATTTTTCTCCTTGTAACCTACCTTTATGCTCTCAAACTTCTGCAGTTTGGTGATCAGGATGGAATAGGCTCTGAGGTACTTCTTCAACATCCATTGGGGGTTATGTGTGGAAATGATGGTGAAATTTATATTGCAGATAGCTACAATCACAAGGTAGACAACTCAGACCCATTTACTTTTGAATTGTTTTGGCTCTGGGATGCAGTATATCTCGTAGAGAACACCATCTGAATTTTATGTACATGCACACACTAAGAAAATAATGAATTTTTAGAATATTTTACATGTTCCTTTTGTCTTTAAATGCATTTTCTAATTTTCTGTCAATACTGAATTTTCCAACAATTCTTTCCTCATTAAGGCAAGGATTGACTGGTCATCCTGCTGGTTTCTATTAGGAATAAGTATTTGGTGTCATGCAGGTTTAAACTCCTTTAAACATCAGATATCTACGGTAAACATTTTATGTATAAATTTGCGAAGGTAGCTCTTTCTTTTTCGACAAACCTGTTTAGGTCTTATACTTGATTTAATTCTTAACATTCTTGTGCAAGTCAGATTTATGTAATCAAACTTATGTCATGGAGGTTTGGAATCATACATGATACAACTCACTTAGAAAGACAACATACATAATTGGATGGCCAGACTTTAGCTCCATTATCCTCATTGGCTGAATTTCCTATTTTTCTTCCGTCTATTATGTTTCAACTTATCAGATCAAGAAGCTGGATCCAACTAGTAAAAGAGTTAGCACCATTGCAGGGACTGGGAAAGCTGGTTTCAAAGATGGAACAGCTGTAAAAGCTCAGGTTGGTAACATATGTGCTATTTTCCAAAATCATCTCCAATTTGAGATACAAATTCCAGTTTATACCCTCGTTTTAAAATGTTGACCCGTCTGTGCAAGACTTTCTGCTGTTAGTTCCTTTTTTATTTCACATTAGTTTATACAAGTGTGGAAGTATCAATTGTTTCAAGGTAAAATGATTTTAATGAAATAATTTTGGTGACTTGTAGTGCATTGGTCTTAGAATTTGGACTTAGGACCTAATTCAATCCCCAAAAATAAGTTTGTGAGGGACTGCCCAAGCCTTGTAAGCACTACATAGGTCATATCTTTAATCAGTATGGAATCTCAACCGATTTAGAGCCACATCTAGTGGCTGTACTTACAATTCTTAACTCAGCCTTTCTAGTTAGCTCCTCTGTGGGTAGCCCTTTCCAGCTTAGGGGTGCAGGTGACCGCAATTAAGGAAGCTTTCCAACAATAGGTTTGTGTGAGCTCAAGTTGACGAAGCACTATAAATGGCAACTTTTGTGAAAAATGGCTCTCAATTATTCTAGGACTTGAAATATCAGATGCTCTCTTCCTGTTATTCTTCTGCAAGTTGTTTATTGACCACAAGAATGTCAAAGAGAAGCACCACAAATATATTGATGTTGCTTAAGGATAGTAATATTATCTTCAAATATACAACAGGTTTTCTGGGATTTATTCTATTGACGTGGTTTACTCTCATTTTGTTAGTTATTTGGCCTATTATTTTATTCTAAAAGGATTTCTCTCTCTTTTGTACCTTAAAAATGGGGGGAAATTTGGAGAAATTTATAATAGCTGATAACTTGATGTTGTTAATATGACCTATGGCCTATTAGGATAAACTTCCTGTAGAAACACTTTTAGGAAAGAAAAATAGGAAGGAAAAATGAAATAAGTTTATCCATGAGTTAAAATTAGCTTATACACAAAATAATTTGGAGAAGCTTTGTCATGTTAACTTCTCCAAAATCTTAATTTTAACTTGAGCATAAGCTTTGTCATCTATTATTTGGTATAAATAATTCACATATTCGAATGCTTGTTTTTTTCTCAATATCCTTCTCACAAGTCACAAGTCCATTTGAAGATGAAACAAGATGTTTCTTATGTTCTTGATATAAATGACTATGCAAACATGCAGAACCAAGTAAAACAAATATAAAGTCTTGCTTACATAGTAGCCACAGATATGTGTAACATATTTATCATTTTTCTCGCAGCTCTCTGAACCATCAGGAATTGTAGAAGGCAACCAGGGTACTCTGCTCTTTTTACTGCTATCTAATTCATTGTTTTTAATGTTTGCACATACATATTACTTTTAATGAATCTTAAGACAGAATAGAAACTTCTTTTGCATATATGTATATTGTCAGGGTGTATATCAAATGAGAGGAATATGTATCTTTTACAAAAGTGAGTTGTATTGCCGGAAAATGGGGGTGGACAGTGGATGAAGGGAGGCGGTTATATGGAGGAGGAGGAGGATGGAGGGTGAAGTAGTATAGTGTCTAGTGAAATGATTTTCGGTGAGATTGCAACGAACTGGTGATGAGATTAAAATCATTTCAATGGAAGTTGACAAGAGGTCAAACATGACAGAAATACAAGTTAGAGAACCAAAATACTAATTTTGCCTACCATACAAATATTCCTACCTATACATTATATTATTTGGCCTTGCCTTTACCTCTATCGAATTCCAATGCTTGTCACCAATTTCATTTGATTAAGCCAAGTATTTTGGTAACTCGGTGGCCATAAATTTTTCTACAAACACCATGCTGTTTATTCTACTAGCTTTGTTGTTGCCAGGTTATTGCTCTTTTAAACTTCTTGATGGGGGACAGTAGTTGATTAGTTGGGATGGGTCAAGAAAATTATGGATTTTTAAGCTTGTGCGCTACCCCTTTTGAGCTACTCTGTGATGTAGAACAGGTACTAGAACTAGGGAACTAGATCGAAATAAATGTTTTAAATCAAATTCATAGCAAGACTTGGGTAGTTTTTGGCTGGAATTTTATAGAGTTTAAAAGTTAAACTCGCTTCCTAATAAAAGTTTGATTCAGATTAAATTAGACACACATCTCAAATCACATTTGACTGTTCAAAATCAACTCCATCAAAATCAACTCTACCAAACTCTAAACAGAAATTGCAGTAAGGCTAACTTTTTAATAAATAAATAAAAAATCTCCATTGAAAAAAAAAAGTTTCTTTTCATTTACTTTTCGTAAAGCTCAATTTGATCCAAATTCTCCTTTTAGTAGAAGAGAAACTCTAAATAAGTTTGGCTAAATTCTACCTTTGGCTAAATCTTAATATTCTTATAAGAGGAGTGCTGCTTTAGTACATTCTTTATTATTGGTTAAAATTTATTGAAAACTATCAAATAATGAGAGTCTCTTTAAATAACATGAAACTTACAAACTTTTATGATTTTCAATAAATTTCAAAAAATTAGAGTGTATTCAAAAGAATATGTTAGAATGTATTGTTAGCATTTCTCTTTTTATATAGGCAACTCAAGCAGCCCTATTTTTCAACCTAAAAAATATTGAAAAACAAAAATCATACTGAAGTAAACATAAACTAATCTAGCTAGGAATTCTAAGACCTGAAAAGCAGATAACAAATCAAATTACTTGTAATAAAATTCTAATCCCCAATACAATTCCATATCGTTATATACAGAACTACAATGCACATAAATGTCATCTCATTATGCATGATTGTCGAATTTTTAAGCAAGCTTTTTGTTGTGCAAGTACACATCTTGTTCATTTTGGGGTTGCTGATCACTAGATCCAATTATTTGGTCTAAAATGGATTAATTTTAAATTATGCTCAATCTTTGAAATATTTTATTCCCTTTCTGTTTTCAGGGAGATTATTTATAGCCGACACAAACAACAGCTTAATTCGATATCTTGATTTATACACTGGTGAATCTGAACTCCGTACGTTGGAGCTTAAAGGAATTCAACCTCCTAAACCAAAATCAAGATCTTTTAAACGTCTTAGACGACGAACATCAGCCGACACAATGCCAATTAGCATAGATGCTATTTCATCGAATGAGGGGAACTTGTTTATTAAAATATTATTACCAAATGAGTATCACTTTTCAAAGGTCCTCGTCATCCTCCTTTCTTTCAAACACTAATTCTATTCTTTGCTTACACGTGGGAATGTATATTTCATTGACTGTTGTCCTAAAATTTCATTGCAGGAAGCACGCAGTAGATTCAGTGTTGATATTGAACCTGAAGATGCTGTGAATATTGACCCCCTTGATGGATCCCTTAGTCCAGAAGGATCTGCAACTCTTCACTTTAAGAGATCTTCTAACTCTGCTTCAATGGGAAGAATTAATTGCAAGGTATGCCTCATTATAGAACTCAGAAGTTGGTTGGATTGGAAAGTACTAGTTTGCTTCAAGCCTTCAAACCTTTTTTTTAGTGTCAGGTCTTTTGTCTTTTATTTGAACGGCATCAAGTGATAAATGGAGGAATAAAATGTTAATTAATATTAGAAATATCGATAGAAACTTGGGGACTTTCTTACTCTTAATGTTGGGAAGCTTAATTCTAAAGTGAAGATGAAGATGTAAATAAAATTTTATTCACTCTCTACAGGTTTACTATTGCAAGGAAGATGAAGTTTGTTTGTACCAGTCTTTGCTGTTTGAGGTCCCCTTCCGAGAGGGAGTTTCTAACCCTGCCAAAGCTGATGTCACTCTTGCACATATTGTGAAACCCAAAACTTCAACCAGCAACATACTGCAGCCAGTTGCCCCGTGAGTCCGTGACACCTTAAACCAGGTTCTTCTAGCTCTTCATTCTCTTGCTCATCTTTTGCCTATTTTTCTGTACATAATAATATTCAAATGCCCGAGAGTCATATTTTTTCTGAATACAATCCATCGTAACTAACAAAAATCAAGGTTTTTGTCTGCCCTTTCTGGCTACTTTAAAGATGTTGTCATCATTGTGTAATCATTTATTTTTATTATATATATACTCACATTATTATAACGGTTGTCTTGCGGATAAGCAAGGATGGATTGTCTACCTGGTCGGACACTCGTGCGCGGTTATCCATATTATGATGGTTTGGTGGTCAATAATTGAACATACTTATATTTTTATTAAATAAATACTGGATGGTTAACATATTTTTCAAAAAAAGACTTGCGAAAAGGAAAGTAAAAAAATCGTTTGGTGAATTATTTTTTTTTCGGGTCCTTTTTTCCCTCCAACCTGTTTTGCTCTTTAAAAACTTGGCAAATGACGGCATTTATTTATTTATTTATCAACACTTCGTTGATTCAATGAAGTATGTCAGGCCCATACATAGGTAGCAAAGCAATTTAATAGTGTAAACTGCAAAGGTTAGCCTTAGTTGGTAGAACTTGGTTATATCATATTAACCTAAATTGTTCTTTTGGTTTTGGTTTTGGTTTTATATATTATGGAATTTATAATTTGTCTCTATTTTTTAAATTTTCTATTTTAGTACATCAATTTTATTAGATCTACAATTTTAGTTTTCTTGTTGAATGTTTATCCATCAATCATTAAAATTGTAATATTAGTTATAATTTGACATTTAGTAGATGATATAAAATTTAATATTTAATAATATTTAGACTAACTCTTACTTTTAATTCTTATTTTTATCTCATAAAAGTGATAAAACGATGCAAAAATGAGATAAAAATAAGAATTAAAAATGCATTTTAATTTAAATGTTATTAAATATTAATTATTGTATTATCTATATAATGTTAAGGCACAATAAACATTACAATTTTAACGATTAACCGATAAACATTAAAAAAGGTGATTAAAATTGTAAAGTTTACAAAATTAAGGAATAAATTGTAAATTTAAAAATAGAGGGATCAAAATTATAAATTCGATATGATAAAGGATAAAAAAATTAAATTTAACCGATAATCAATAATCCTAGTTTCACCAAATTCCAAATTAAACAGCTGCTGTCTATCAAATATCTGAAAAAAAATTTATTTCTATTTTTAAATATAAAAAAATATGGTTAAACAATAGCCATGAACCCAACAGTGCACAACACGATGTCACTGAGTTTATTCCAAAGTCTTGATTATCACCTATAGGCTCCATTGGGTAAGTTTTTTTTTTTAGCCCTAGGAAAGAAAATTAAATTAGTTTTTTCACAAGATAAAATTAGTTTATGTATGAGTTAAAAACAAAATTTTTTAAAAAAGTAATAAAAGAGAGTTTTTGCATATTAGTTTATCTATAAACTAACTTTAGTTTATAGACAAGTTTATTTTTTTTTATTTTTTATTTTGCTCTCTTAATTCTTGGAAATATTTATGGAAAAGTTTATCAAACAAGCATTTCACACAGGGAAATCTTGAGAGGATACTTGTCGGATAATAGTTTGGGCATTTAGATTATTATAGAAAATCCATCTTAACAATAAATATTAAATATGTAGGATGTACATGACGGTATTCTTTTAATGCATGTTACTTCATATCACAAGCATTACAAAAACTACATTTTTAGTTGGTGCACTTTCTTTTTCCGATATTTCACTTTTTGCTCTTTTTTAGTCTAAAGATGAGATTCTTAATGATAGATGGTTGTATTCACCAATTTTTACAACAATAATTTGTTCCACACTTGGATTAAATTTTACACGTTTCATATCTATTTACTTGTTTTGAAGGATGTTTGAACATCCATTTTCTAGGTTTCAATGGAAATAAATAGGTAAATACTTGATATAAACAATATTTATTAAAAAATTTGTATAAGATTAATTTCTACGAAGTTTATTGTCGAATTGGAAGTCTACTTGCACTATCGTTCTTTTCAAATCTCATTAATTTATTTTATTTTAACATTTTTAATCAAATAAACAAATGTATCGGTGTTTTTATCATCAATTTAGAATATTTTGTCATTTGTATGAAAAGAACTTCGTTAAGATGTAAAATTCGCTTCTATGAATTCTACAACTCTGACTATTGGCTTAAAGATAGTCTGGTGCACGTCTATTATGCGGTAACTTAGTTCAAGTAATCTTGTATTAACATATTGTTATTTGTTTTAGCTAAATTTGCAATCAGGATTATAATTTTGTGCTTAAATGAGTATTTAAAAGAAACTGCTTTATTTTATCGATACTGAATTTAAAGTGATTTGTGAATGAAATATTTTCTCACAAATGGATTTATAGTAAAACTGTATATACAATTTTCTACAAAGATTACAATATTTTGTTTGAATAACGAAATACTCTCGTTTAAAATTATAACATTGGCTAACCAAGTTATCCGAACTTTTAAGAAAATGTCTCAAATCCAATTTTAAGCTTGCAAACGTGCGATTTGGTGTTGCAGTGGCAGCATCAAACACTTGTATTCTTATAATTTGTTTGAAATTATATAAATAAATAAAAAAGAGGAAAAAGAAATAGACGAGGAGATAAAATGAAAATTATTTTTTTATTAAATATTTGAGAAGAAAATTAAAAAGTAAAGAAGTTGAAAATATTGGGTCCACTTTTCGAAACCTAACCAAGGGACGCTAAAACTGTTTTCATTGATTTGCGAGGGAAAGATTTTGAAAGGAATTTTTATTCTATTTCGATATAAGTTTACAAAAAAAAAATTATGAAGATTTTTACTGATTTTTTTTTATATAAAAAATATGGTAGAGAGGTTCAAAAGTCTTATACCCAAACAGGTTATTTGTATGTTTTGAGATCACAAAAGAAAAACTTTAAGTTTAGTTGGCTTAGTAATGGAGTTTGAATAGTTTGTATGAAATTTTAAGTTTTAACATTGTGGTGCATACCAAAAAAAGGAGATTTAGACGATTTTATCTTTTTGCAATTATTATTATTATTTTATTTCTCTTAAATCATTTTTTTTCATCTATTTTTATTGCTATAATTTCTCTCTTTTCTATTTTTATTCACTATAATTTAATTTTTACATATTTCTTTTACCGAACACAACTTTAAGATAAAAGTAACAAGTAGAAAATACTTTAGATTTAGATATACGTAAACAATAATACAAACATGTATTTCGTTGGATCTATATATAAATAAAAAATGTTTAAAATTTTTAAATTAAAATATAAGTAAATTTTAGTCATGTTAATTTTATTTAATATTTTTAATTCAAAACTATCTATAAGATAATAAATGAGAATAATATTTATTATTAGTGTGATTAAGAAATGTAATGCATATTTTATGTGAAATTGTAAAATTTAAATGCATTTAATTAACTTTCTTAGTATGATTATATATATATATATATATATATATATATATATATATATATATATATATATATATATATATATATATATATATATATAGGTCAGAGCGAGTTCTTGGTATGTATTTCAAGACATGTCTACAATACAAATAAGCACATTAAAGGAGCGTTTGGTGCACCAAAAAAAAAATTATTTTCTTAAGAATCTGACATCGAAAATCTTAGATTCCATGATGTTAAAATCTCATATTTAGTTTGTTATTTAAAAAATAATGTTCCTAAAACTCATTGTTTTTTTGACAATTTTTTTTTCATAGGTTTTCCACAAATATATTTTCACAGGTGAGATATTAACTTTTTCGATGTAAAAATAAAATTTTAGTAAAACGTCACGTTACCTAAATAAACATTAAAGAAAATATTAATGATCAACCAAACAAAATTTTATAATTTCTGAGAATTACCGTGTATTAAACACTTGCTAAGTGTGTGTTTGAAAAAGTTGTAAAAATTTTATTATTTCAATAATCAATTATGTGTATAATTAATTATTGTTATAACCAATTATAATCAAAATAATTTTATTTGGATAAATTTGCTGAAAAATAATTTTTAAATGTTTAATTTCATGTTTAATCAAACTTCTAAAAAAATTTATGTTTATGGTTGAATTTCTTTTAGACAAACAATAAATATTAAGATCTTTACTTTATATATTTACAAATTAAAGTTTAAAGTTTATAAATTTGACCTAAATAAAAATTTACTCTCTTTAAAATAAAACTATTTAAATTTTAATTCTCTTAATCTTATTTATTTGTTTTTTATTCCTCTTGATTTTATTTATTTTTGTTTTGATCCTCTCAGTTTAATTTTCATTTTGATAAGTTGTTATATTTTTTTCTACCTTTGAAAATAAGATTTAATGGTCATGCTGGCAACAAAAACAAAAACGAAAGAAACAAATTAAACAAGGAAGAAAATAATATTTTTTAAAAGGACTAAAAATAAAAGTAGACTGGGCCAAGAGAGTGAATTACCACAGGTGGCCTCTTCATAGGATGGAAAACGACAACGAGCTGATAGGCCACTGTAGTGAAGGGCCAGCCATGTGGAAGAGGGGATACTCCTTCCTTTCTCACTTGCATCATTTCCCCCACCTTCTACCCAATATAAAAGACAAAATTTCAATAAATCGAGGTTGGCCTAATTTATTCATTTTTTAATATTTTATTTAATTTGTAAAAAAATAAAATACTAGGTTAAATAACTGATCCTAAACTCTAAATCCTAAATCTCTAAATAATTGATCCGTATAACTCATTTGGTATAAGCTAAATTGGTCTATTACTTTTCAAAAAAAAAAAAAAAAAAGATTTTTGAGAGATTCAGTTTGACCATTATTGAATCGTTTTATTTTGTCGATCGTTTTTACAGTTTACTTATTATGTTTATACATTTCTTTTTCCTTTTTTACTAACCATTATATAGAGTCTGATGTCTGTACTAGTTTTTTTTTTATATTTATTTTTTCAAACCATTTAACTATGCCACACTTAGAAATATGGAAAAAGATCCATAGAAATTGAGAGGGAGAGACGAGAAATTATAGATAAATAATTGATATGGTTAATGATGAAATGTAACAAAAATAAAAGAAATAAAAAAAAATAGAAAATGTCAATTAGGTATTCTTAGAAATATATACACCATTAGAGAGAGAGTCTGTGCTTCGTACGGTGAGGTAGAAAAAAAGAGTATGCAAAATAGGAAAAATGAACTCACAAACACAATGCACCAAGTAACAACACAATGAAGTAAAGTTTTCAAAGTAGGCTCTCAAACCCAACTTCGAGTTGTAAGAGTAGAGACCTTAATGGTGGGCTTAAGCTATAAAGGGGAAGGGCTTTTACTATTTACACCTCTAATTTATCAAGTACACCTTCATTTCTCTCTATTTGTTAACACATTTCTCATAATATATTTTTTATTTATCCTTTTTCTTCAAATAATTTTCCCCTTTCTTCTAAAAGTTATTTCATCTGTTTTTCAAGAAATTATTTTTTTGGAATCGGTATATGATATTCTGAAAAATATTCTTTAAAATTATTTTAATTTAAAAAATTACTTTTCAGAACAACATATACCAATTACAAAAATTAATTTATAGAACTATGTAATTTGTTAAAATATAGTTTTAGAAACCATTTTATGGAATTGATATATATTATGTTGGAAAGTAATTTTAGTATTCATAAAAATATACCAAAGCACGATGTTTTTTAAGTGAAATTTAAGTTGAGGGTCACATTTAAAATTTGCACCGTAATAATTATAACTTGTTAGTATTTTTTTTTAATGTGTATAAAAATAGTAATATCTAGTGTCTTAAAACTAAATGTAAAATAAGTGGATATTGGATGTACCATGTAATGCAAAGGAAAACCTAAAGTATCATTTAAGTTCAATAAAACCACATATTCACGACTTTCATAGAAATTATAGTATTATACGATTGATGTTTAAAGAATAATGATTTTAGGGGTGAAGACGAGAATTCAAAATTAAAGTTTTAAAAATAATAAACATGAGACGTAAAGATAAAATTTAAAATATAATAAATATGAGTAAAATAATGATATATTTAATTATAAAAAATATTCTAGAAAAAACGATTTCACATAAAAGATAAAATCAATATGGAAGTAGGTCGGGTCTTAAATAGGGATCTATGATCTATTCTCTTTAATGGTCTAGTTTGTTTAATAAAGAGGTTATGTTTAGACTTTTAAAAAATATATTTATATAAAAAGGTCAGACTTAGACTTAGAAAAAAGTCTATTAAGCTTGATAGATCAATCTATTTATTTATATAATAATAATAATAAAATTATATATATATATATATATATATATATATATATATATATATATATATATTGTTTTGGCCAAGGGAGCGTCTAGGGTTCTTCTCCTAGGTCAGGCCTCCAAAGGCAGAACATTCAAGAATGTAATCTGCCGTCTTAACTCTAGGGTTTTAGGTTTTATACTTTTCTGTTCATGGGCCACCTGAGCTTTGTGAGTGCGAGGATTTCCATAACGATTTTCCTTGGGAATATTTGATTATCAAAGATAGGCTTTTCATCCTTGATTCTCAGACCAGTCCAAAGGGTGAGACCCACTCGGACTTTGGCCGACCATACCCTGGTCGAGCTCATCATGGCCAAGCACACCCTGACCGATCTCACCATGGCCGAGCACAGCCTGGCCGATCTCACCATGGCCGAGTGCACCCTGGCCGACCATACCCAGGCCGAGTTAGTCCAAGGGGTGGGTGAGATCGCGGTCTGATTGATCTCGCCTGCCGACCGAGAAGACCCATATTCAAGATTCATCGGATCAAAACCTGTAAAGGGTATCAGATCGGGATCTGACTAGGACGGTACACTTGCCTTCCAGCCCTAAGCCTATAAGGTGCAAGGGCTTAACTGTTCCTGAGATCGAGTCCAGATCGGATTCTGACCGAACTCCCCCAAGATCACCCTCGTGGGAGGGGATCAGGTCAGATTCCGATTGTTTCCATGCCTGGGCCAAAATCAGGTCAGCCTTTTTCCGACTCCCCCCTTGGTGTGCCGATATGGTACACTTGCCTTCCAGCCCTGAGCCTTATAAGTGAAAGGGCTTTAAGGAATTACTCCCCAGGACTGTATCAGAATTATACCGAGATGGTACACTTGCCTTCCAGTCCTGAGCCTTATAAGGCGTAGGGGCTTAGCTAGCCATGATATTAGATCAATGCCTACGTGGGAAGGTTATATCAAATTCTGACCGAGACGGTACACCTCCCTTCAAGCCCTGACTTTACGTTGTATTGACGCAAAATTATTATTATTTTATTAAGCGTATTACTAGATTTCGATTCACTGATCATCATTATGCATTATGTGGGAGAGAATAACCGAGACATTCGTCGATATCATGAATAATGGAGAAAATAAACTAAGTTAACAAATTTCATTTTGGTATACCATGTCATCCAAATTCCGATTGGAAGAAAATAAACTAAGTTAAAAAAAATTTGTTTTTGGTATACCATGTGATCCAAATTCCGATTGGAAGAAAATAAACTAAGTTAAAAAATTTTGTTTTGGTATACCATGTCATCTAAATTCCGATTGGAAGAAAATAAACTAAGTTAACAAATTTCGTTTTGGTATACCATGTCATCCAAATTCCGATTTGGAGAAAATAAACTAAGTTAAAAACTCCATTTTTGGTATACCATGTCATCCAAATTCCGATTGGAAGAAAATAAACTAAGTTAAAAAATTTTGTTTTTGGTATACCATGTCATCTAAATTTCGATTGGAAGAAAATAAACTAAGTTAAAAACTCCATTTTTGGTATACCATGTCATCTAAATTTCGATTGGAAGAAAATAAACTAATTTAAAAAATTTTGTTTTGGTATACCATATATATATATATTAAAATTATAAATAAACAAAAAAAATTATAAAATAAAAATAGATTATTAATATTTAAAATATTTTTTTATACAATATTTTTTTCATTATAGGTTTATAAGTTTATGACTTGTGCATAAGTCATGAATTGTTCTTTCAATAGAGAATGATTCAATTTTTCTCCTATATTTTTTTTAAAAATTTTAATTTTAATAATTGAGTAAACTATATTTTAAAAATAATTTTGTTGATTTTTAAAAATTAAGTTTATTAGCTTAATTAACATTAATAATTTAAATAATTTTTTTTAAAAGACTAATAGGAATAGGTCAGGCCAGACTTTCAAAAAGATCAGACCTATGAAAAAAAGTTCATGATAGATAATAAGTTAGACTTTAATTTTATAGAATAGGTCTAACTTTTATATTCAAAGTCTGTCCTAACCTGATTTATTCTCATTCTTACTAGACACTAAGTTCACAAATATCAATTAATTGACATGATTAGGACTAATCAAGCCTATATACTTACCAATTAACTCTTGAATATGTCAAAAATTCTTAATAAATGTCACCCTTTTGTTGGTATTATCTTATATATAGACTTATTCCCAATGCCTAAATATTAGGTGTTTTTCTGTTGAAACTTTTTTCGACACCCTTGTAATCTTGATTGTCATGGTTGCGATCCGAGCAATTGAACAAAATGGCAACATAACTCTCTCCTAAAATAACTTGCCACAACAATAGTTGAACTTAAGTGACAAAATGAAATCCAATATAGAAGTCTATAAGTGGAGGAGGAAATCTAGTCAGGTAGTGAGCGAGGAGAATGAAAGGCCCTGAAATGAGTCTAATGTTGATTCTAGCAATCAAACATGTGAGCAATGACGGACGACTGTAAAAGCTACCTACAAACATTTCAACACCAAGTCACTCAGAATTTCAGCGAAGTAACATTAAGTTATACTTATAGTGAGCAAAGGGCAATATAAGAAAGAAAAAAAAGTTATCTTACATGAACAAGTTATTATAAAGTATGTTGCAATAGATTTGTCGCATGTTTAGGGTTTAGGATTTATATGTTGTTAGATCAAATTCAGTTTGGTAAAGTCGATCCTACAAGATTAAGTTAAGATATGTTATTTTCATTAGTTAGATGACTCGAGAAAAAGATTTAACCTAAAATTTTTTTTCCATAATATAGAGTTTAGGAGTCAAACTGGTCGATATAAAATATAAAATTTTACATTGACTTGTGACTTTCATATGTTAGTGTCAAAGTTAATTGTCAACTACAACTTATTCATATCAAAAGTAAGAATTTTTTGAACTCTTTCTTATTGTTTATCTTATGTTATATTTTTCAATTTACTCATTGATTATATTTGTGAACCTTAATTAGGAGGAAGAATCGCGTGCAACTTCCACAAGTAATTAACTTTGAATAAATACAAAGGTTGAACAAAAATCTTAAATAGAAGATATGAGATTTACAGGAATTTATAAGAAAATTATAAAACATTTAATTTACATACACTCCCATTACTAATACACATTACTCATGGTTTTTTATTTTTACACTCTAATTCCTAAAATACACTTATACAGCATTTCAGACATAACAACACTTTCTATATCAGTGGATTTGATGCAAGGAAAAACAATAAGAGTGAGAACTCACTTACCTCTAGTTTTGATTATGCGAAGTGGCTGAGAATTTGGTGACAAATTCTCGGAGGAGACGAAGAAGAGTGAACTGCATTGCATTAACAAAGAAAGAAAAAGACAAATGATAAAGGGAATGTGAGGAAGATGACAGTCAACTAAGTTTTTCCCTTGGGTTTTGTGAACAAATACAAAACTATCCTTGTACGGAAATGCTAAAGGAATAAAGAAAGACAAATGAATAGATAGAGTATAATAAGAAATTATATAAAAGATTAATAAAAAAATTTATTATATTTTTAATATGCATAATATTATAACTACAAGCGATAAATAAAAATATAATGAAAACACTTTAATTTTCTTAACATGAAAAATAATATATTTCGTATAAGCCTATGAAATAGTAAAATACATTAATTTAACCCAGCTTTTAAATTTTAATGGGACGAAACCAGCTTTTAAATTTTAATGGGACGAAACCAGCTTTTAGGTTTATTTCATTATATTTCATAATATTTCTTTTAATCTATCTTATTTTTTTATTCACTATTATATATTCAAGCAATAAACTTCAAGACACCGGTTGGTAATTAAAATCGACATCAAAGTATGTGTTGTATAAAGTTTTATGGAAATTTAAAAGCATTAAATGACTTTAAGTATGAAATTAAATATAATCATTTATTATATTAATTATAATGTATTAAACTATTCAATATTCTATTGTTTTATTAGATGGAAAGATAAGAAAGAAACAAGAAGGAAAAAAAAAAATCTTTTAAGAAATATGATATATTTTCAATTTTTTAAAATAATAGAAAGAAGAAGAAGAAAAACTGATTATCTAGAATGATAGTAGTATTTTGAAATGGAGTCTATAAACTGGTATAACTATTTTTGTATAATGGTAACAATCAGGGAAGAAAATGGCTCTGGAGGAATGGAGACTCTTTTTACCTCCCTCATATCATTAATGATAATAACTTAGGTTAGGTGAAACTATTGAGAGACCTTCATCTTATCTTTCCTTGGTTTTGTTTTAGCTAACTTATTTTTGTGCTCAATTTTTATTTAATTGTTTTAGTTTGTTTATATTATAAAAAATCAATTAATTTAAAAATATTACAATGTTATCATTTTAATTCAATTTAAACTAAAGATGTTACTTTCTTGTATACACGACACAATAAAAGAATAACATGTTTTATATCACATGTAAGTAAAATTGATCAAAATCGGAAAGAAATGATAACATTTTATTACTTTTAAAAATTAAAAGAATAAATTAAATATTTTAATATTAAAATGATCAAAACTAATTAAATAAAAAATGGAACAAGAGACTAATTCAACTGTCTGTTTTTGTGATTTTTTTCTTATTTCTTGTACATAAAGAAGGTTATTTAATATTGTACAGGTAGGGGCATTCGGCCACCTCTCTATCGGCCAACGAATGGCAGAGTCAGGTGGCCGATCGCCAATCGGTCACCTGAATAAGTCCATCACTCGATAGTTAATCTATGCTTAAGGGATAATTACTTAATTAAGGTGTATTACCTAATATGGTAAATACATCATACGGCCCATAAGGTCCAAGGCCCATAAATGTCAGTATAAATAGCTCAGGTCAAAAGGTAACGTCACTGTTCATTAATTACTCTCGATATTGGTGCTTGTCCTGACTTGAGCGTTGGAGTGCCTTTTGCAGGTACCAACCCCTCACTCGCGTTGGATCGGAGTACTCGTTCGGCCTTCAGAATACGAGAAGACTTGGTGTACCCTCTAGACAGGTACATTTTGGCGCCCACCGTGGGGCCGAACGAAAGTGGTTGAAAGTTTGCTGAGAAAAACAATGCCGATAACTAGGAGAACGAACACGCAAGACCGTCCTACTGAAGAACATGTGGAGGTTGTGGATGAAACAGATCTCACTGAAACAGTACGACTACTCAAACAAGAAATGGAGCTGATGAAACAACAAAGAGAAAAAGATGCGAGGGAGCTTTCGGCCTTGAGGGCTGAGAATGAAGCGCTGAAGAGTCAGGACACTTCCTGGAAGCCTACTCATATCACCAACACACAAACTCAAGGGTCATATCAATCTCACGCGATCCATACATCAGTCCCTCATGCTTCAGCAGTAGCCCCTGAGAGATTCCCTTCGGCCTTACCTACTGTGGGTCGCCCTGCAGATGTAACCACTGTCGGATCACACCGACATCCGTTTACCCCCTCCATTATGCAACTCCCCTTAATGGATAATTGGAAGGCTTTGCCTATCGACAAGTATGATGGTACCACTGATCCTGATGAACATTTAGATGTTTTTCTGACACAGGTAACTCTGAGCACGACCGATGACGCTGCGTTGTGTCGGATTTTTCCTACGTCCCTCAAAGGCAGAGCTCTCAGCTGGTTCACTCGTCTTCCACCCAATTCAATCGATTCCTTTAACACATTATCATCACAGTTCACTATCCAATTTGCGACGAGTCGCCCTCATAGTCTAACATCTTTATCCTTGGTTAGTCTTAGACAGGACAAAAAAGAGTCTCTTCGGGCGTTTATGGATCGGTTCAACAAGGCTACTTTGGAAATCAGAGATCTCAACCCAGCCGTGGCGCTACATCATCTTACAACAGCTTTAAAACCGGGCCCATTCGTCAACAACATCTGTAAAAAGCCTCCTTCGGACATGAACGACTTACGTAAGAGAGCGGATAAGTACATGCAGATGGAGGAGTTGGCAGAATTTAGAAATCAGGCCCGAGCCGAGCAGTCCACTAAATCCGAGAAACCGGTTGAACCATCATACAGGGGGCGAGGCAAAGAGATATCCCTTCGGGAGCGGCCTATTCGTGGTCCGAAGTATACTCAGTATACTCCCCTTAATGCCAATCGCGCGGCAGTCCTTGAACAGGCTTTGGCATCTGAAGTGTTGACAATCCCGAAGAGGGCTTCCACTCCGCCACGGGCAGATACTAGCAAATCTTGTCGGTATCATCGAAATCGTGGACACTCAACAGATGAATGTGCAGCCCTTAAAGATAAGATTGAAGACTTGATTAAGCAAGGAAAACTGCATAACTTTGTGGACCGGTCCGGTTCGTCTCAGAATCGTTCATATCAACCCAGGTATCAGGATCGGCACAGGCAAGACCGTTCTGATAAAACCTCTGATAGAGGTCGGCGTGAGAGAAGCAGGTCACGTGAAAGAAAAGATGATTCGGCACCTTCGCATAGGAGGGTTATCAATACTATTGCTGGTGGCTTTGCAGGTGGGGGCACAACTTCTTCGGCCCAAAAGAGACATCTCCGAGCTATCCGATCGGTCAATGCTGTTCATAGACAGTCGTCTCGGCGATTGCCAGCAATAACCTTCACAGATGCCGACTTCAAAGGTATTGACCCAGAGCAAGACGATCCGATGGTCATCAGTGTAGAAATTCACAACTGCATTGTCAAGAAAACACTGATTGATCAAGGCAGCTCGGCAGACATCATATATTGGAACACATTCAAACAGTTAGGAATTTCTGAAAAAGAATTGCTTCCCTATGACGATCCGTTGGTTGGTTTTGCAGGAGAGAGGGTCAATACCAAGGGTTACATTAAACTCTTCACACGCTTTTGTTTCGACGAAAAGGAGAGCAGGGAAATCCAGGTAAAATACATTGTGGTGGATGCAAGCACCTCATATAACATCCTCCTCGGTAGACCGTCTTTGAACACATTGGGAGCTATCGTTTCAACACCACATTTGGCGATGAAGTTTCCATCCGACCAAGGAAAAGTAATCACAATTCATGCTGATCAGAAGGCGGCGAGAGAATGTTATTATGCTAGTTTGCGAGTTGTGCCATTGGAAGAAAGAAAAACCAAGTCGAACAGAATCCATGCTGTGAATGCTTCGGCAACTGTAGAGGAGGCCGTATGGGATCTGGATCCTAGAATGAGTAATGAAGAAAGGGTGGAGCCGATTGAGTCAAAAGTGCAGTTCCAGATAGGTTCATACCCTGAACAGGTTACGTACATCGGCGCAGAAATCTCCGAAGATGATCGCTCGGCCCTATGTCAGGTTATAAAGGAGAATAAAGATCTATTTGCATGGACACCTTCTGACATGCCGGGTGTAGATCCAAAGATCATGTGTCACAAGTTATCGGTCTGCGCCGAA
This sequence comes from Cajanus cajan, assembly GCF_000230855.2. Lineage (NCBI taxonomy): Eukaryota > Viridiplantae > Streptophyta > Magnoliopsida > Fabales > Fabaceae > Cajanus > Cajanus cajan. The sequence goes on along the minus strand of NC_138522.1, from coordinate 58,190,540 downwards.
GCAAAACCAATCGCACAGCGTAAAAGGAAAATGGGGACTGAAAGAAAACTCGCAGTTGAAACGGAGGTTGCCAAGTTGCTTGAAGCTGGATTCATCCGGGAGGTCCATTACACCACTTGGCTGGCAAATGTGGTGATGGTGAAGAAGTCGAATGGAAAGTGGAGAATGTGCACCGATTACACAAGTCTCAACAAGGCATGCCCCAAGGATGCCTATCCACTTCCAAACATAGATCGATTAGTTGATGGAGCCTCAGGACATGAGATGTTGACTTTTCTTGATGCTTACTCGGGATACAACCAAATTTCCATGCATACCCGCGACGAGGAAAAGACAGCCTTCATAACCGATTCGGCCAATTACTGTTATCGGGTAATGCCATTTGGATTGAAGAATGCAGGGGCAACATACCAAAGGTTGATGAACAAAGTGTTTCAACATCAAATAGGCAAGAACATGGAGGTATATGTGGACGACATGGTTGTAAAATCCAGAAACGTTGATCGGCATGTAATGGATCTTTCGGAAATTTTCCAACAGTTGCGCAAGTACGACATGAGGCTCAACCCGGAGAAATGCGTGTTTGGGGTGTCCGGAGGAAAATTCCTTGGCTTCATGCTCTCGGCCAGGGGGATTGAAGCAAATCCTGACAAATGTATGGCAATCGTCAACATGATAAGTCCTCAGAACCTTAAACAAGTTCAACAGCTAGCAGGACGGCTTACAGCGTTGTCCCGGTTTCTCCCATGTTTGGCCGAAACAACGAAAACTATGGTAAAGTTGCTGAGAAAAGCAAACAAGTTTGAATGGTCCGTTGAATGTGAGAAGGCTTTTCAGACTTTGAAAGAACGTCTCGGTTCCCCACCTGTCCTTTCTAAACCCGATCCAGCAGAACCAATTGTGGTCTACTTGTGTGTTTCAAATGATACAATAAGCACAGTTTTAATTCAAGAAAAGGAGGGACAGCAGCCTATTTACTTCATCAGTCGCATGTTACAAGAAGCCGAAACAAGGTACCAGCTCTTGGAAAAAGCAGCATTAGGACTTGTTCACACCGCTCGGCGCCTCCGACAATATTTTCAGAGTCACCAAATTATTGTTCGGACTGATTGCCCGATAGCCAAAGTGTTACGCAAACCCGAGTTGGCAGGAAGGATGATGGCTTGGTCGATTGAGCTATCAAAGTTTGATATTTGTTTCCAACCTAGGGGACCAATCCGGTCCCAATGCTTGGTGGACTTTGTTAATGAATTGCAGCCGAGAGGTCGTTTTGTTAACAATGTATGGACGATACATGTGGATGGTTCCTCAAACAATCAAGGAAGTGGGGCAGGTATAATTCTGGAGGGACCAACAGGATTAATCCTAGAACAATCCTTACGGTTTGCGTTCAAAGCTTCAAATAATCAGGCCGAGTATGAAGCGTTATTGGCTGGCTTAAGGCTTGCACAAGAAATTGGTGTCAACCGACTGGAGTGCTGGACCGATTCAAAAGTTGTAGCCGAACAGGTGAATGATAATTTTCAGGTAAAAGATGCAAACTTGTTGAAATATTATCATTTATTCCAAAAAATGCGCGATACGTTTGAAGAGGTTCAGGTAAAATACACGCCAAGAGAACACAATGCGAGGGCGGACCAGTTGGCTCGGTTGGCAAGCAGCACCAGAAAGCCTGGACAGCTACGAACCACACTTCACTTGGATCTTGAATCGTCAAGTGTGGTAGCCACCGAATGTTTTGCAGCAGAGGGGTCCGTTCGTACATGGATCACTGAGATAATGGATTATCTCGAGCATGGCACCCTACCATCTGACCCAACGGCAGCTAAAAAATTCCGAACGCAGGCCGCTAGATATGTCGTGGTTGGAGGAGACTTGTATAGAAGAGGATTCTCGGCTCCGTTGCTGAAATGCGTTGATGAAGAACAAGCCAATTATATATTGAAAGAGATGCATGAAGGGATATGTGGCTTCCATTCGGGAGGACGGACTTTAGCAACTAAAGTGCTTCGGGCCGGATACTATTGGCCTACTCTCAAGGAAGATTGTGTAAAGTTTGTACAACATTGTGTATCGTGTCAGCGACATGGTAACCTCATCCACGCTTCGGCCGAAGAACTTCATGGCATCAGTTCACCTTGGCCATTCGCCATGTGGGGTATGGATATTCTTGGACCCTTCCCAATCGCCAAGGGACAGTGTAAATTTTTGCTGGTTGATGTAGATTATTTCACGAAATGGGTCGAGGCCGAGCCACTTGCCAGTATCACAGCAGCCAATGTTCAAAAGTTTTTGTGGAAAAACATCATCACTCGCTTTGGCATTCCATATGCACTTGTTACCGACAATGGTTTACAGTTCACCAATCAAAAACTTAATCGGTTCATTCAGGATCTCGGTATCAAGCACAGGTTTACCTCGGTCGAACACCCGCAAGCCAATGGACAAGCCAAAGCTGCAAACAAAGTCATCCTTGGAGAATTAAAGAAAAGGTTGGGAGATGCTAAAGGAGCTTGGGCAGAAGAGTTATTAGAAGTCTTATGGGCTTACCGGTGTACACCTCAGTCCACGACTAAAGAAACACCCTTTCGGCTAACGTATGGCACGGATGCCATGATACCGGTTGAGGTAGGCGAACCATCTTTTCGGAGGCAACATTTTCAGGAAAACACCAATGATATTGCTCTTCGAGCTGAAGTTGATATGGTCGATGAAGTACGTGTCCGCGCCGCAATCATAGCAGAGGCTTGCAAACAGAGGATGGCTCGTAGGTTCAATTCCAACCTTATCAAGAGAAGTTTCAAAGAGGGCGACTTGGTGTGGAGAGTGCAAGGACCGGCAAGACGCAATTCCAAGGAAGGCAAGTTGGCTGCCAATTGGGATGGCCCCTTTCGGATCCGACATAATTTGGAAAACGGGGCATACAAACTAGAAGAACTCTCAGGCAAGGTCATTCCCCGAACGTGGAACGCTTCTCATTTGAAGACATACTATAGCTAGTATACATTGTAAAAGACTTGTATGAGCAAAAGGTGTACTCTTTTCCTTGATCGGTCTTTTCTCCCCTTATAAAAAAGTGAAAAGGGGTTTTGGCCGACAAGGTTTTTAACGAGGCACCCAATAATGAAATTACTTCAGTTCTTACAATCTATTGTGTCAATTTATCAATTCTTCACAACTACGATCTCGCAACAGGCTTCCCTCCCGAGTTGTTCAACTCGGCCAAGGATGTGCCTTACAAAATTTCGCAACAGGCTTCCCTCCCGAGTTGTTCAACTCGGCCAAGGATGTGCCTTACAAAATTTCGCAACAGGCTTCCCTCCCGAGTTGTTCAACCCGGCCAAGGATGTGCCTTACAAAATTTCGCAACAGGCTTCCCTCCCGAGTTGTTCAACTCGGCCAAGGATGTGCCTTACAAAATTTCGCAACAGGCTTCCCTCCCGAGTTGTTCAACTCGGCTAAGGATGTGCCTTACAAAATTTCGCAACAGGCTTCCCTCCCGAGTTGTTCAACTCGGCTAATGATGTGCCTTACAAAATTTCGCAACAGGCTTCCCTCCCGAGTTGTTCAACTCGGCTAAGGATGTGACTTACAAAATTTTCGCAACAGGATTCCCTCCCGAGCTGTTCAACTCGACTAAGGATGCGCCTTGAACAGCAAGCATTCCTGACGACCCTTTCGGCATTACTCAAAAAGCGAGCAATTCCGAACGACCCTTTCGGCATTGCTCAAAACGCAAGCAATTCCGAACGACCCTTTCGGTATTACGCTAAAAGCGAGCAATTCCGAACGACCCTTTCGGCATTGCTCAAAAAGCAAGCAATTCCGAAAGAAACCCTTTCGGTATTACTCAGAAAGCCAGTAATTCCGAAGGCACTCTATCGGCATTGCTCAAACAAGCTGGCAATCCCGAACAAAGCCATTCGGCATTAATCAAAACACAAGCATTCTCGAATGACCCTTTCGGTATGGCTCAAAAAGCAGGCAATTCCGAAAGACACCTTTTCGGCATTGCTCAAAAAGCAGGCAATTCCGAAAGAAACCCTTTCGGTATTACTCAGAAAGCCAGCAATTCCGAAGGCACTCTATCGGCATTGCTCAAACAAGCTGGCAATCCCGAACGATGCCGTTCGGCATTTATCAAAACAAGCATTCTCGAACGAAACCACTCGACATCACAAATGTTCTTTCAATTTGCACAAGTTTTACTCTTGCATTAATTCAACCTGTTTTACTCGAACGACAAGCAGCTAAGTTCACAAGTGTTATCGTAATTTGCGCAAGTTAAGTTTTACTAATGGTACAGCCTATCGGTATCCTAAAAATATCTATCGACTCGGTAAGATTAAACATCCAGGCAGTTCATTCCAAGATGACACATTTTCAAATCTGAAAATAAACCTTCATTTAAAAAGAAACACAAGTGGAGGCTCTATCGGCCCCCTTGCTACAAAGTTATAGTCCTAATACTACTCATCGGGGTTGCTCATTGGATCATCCTGAGCCGGGGCCTCCGTTTTCCCCTCGGGACGGGGATTGGCAACCTCTTCATCCTCCTCATCAGATGAAGTATGAACATCTGTGGCTTGGGGGGCATCCAACGGCTCCTCGTCATTCGGATTCACCCCTTCGGGCATATCAGCAAACGACATGAGAGACCCTTGATAAAAATCTTGAGTCATGTCGAACTCAAAATCCTCCGGAAATTGGCCGAAGTGTTTGGCCTGCCGAATGGCGTGCTTAAACCCAGCCTCATGTTGAGCAACAATCTTCTCTTTTGCTTGCTCTTTAAGATTGTCATAGGCAGCTTGAGCTTCCTCCATACGGCGACGCTCCTCGTTAGCTGCTTTCTGGAGGTCCAGACGCAGAGTATCGATCTCTCGCCGAGAAGCATCCAGTTCAGCTGCCAGTTCCCGGTTTTTAGCTAATACTTGTTCATTAGCCGCCAACGCCTCGGCCGCGATCTTCTCGGCCTCCTCCACACTTCGCTTCAAATGCTCCATCTCGCCGACAGGCTCCATGGCAAGATGGTGCGCTAAAGCCAACGAGCGAGATTGTACCTCGCAGAAAAGCCTCCACTTGGTCTTCGTGTCCAGAGTGGCCAAAAACTCCTGCCCGAATGGAGACACCATATCAGGCCGAATCACCATCTCGGCCGGAGTGTCATCACTCAGAAAGGCTCGAGACATCAAAGGTGGCGGCACCACAATCACGGTTCGGTTCGGCGAAGCTATAGGCGTAGATTTGGCCTTTTTAGCCTGCTCTTGACGTTCCTCGACGTTCTTCCTCTTTGTATTCTCCCGACCCGAATCTTTCCCTTTCTTTTCTTTCTTTTTTTTGCGTTCAGGGTGAGGAGGCAATCGGTCATCATTGGCCGGTCGAGGGGAGCCTGCGACGGTAGAAGTCCCCACCCCTCCGGATTGCCGAACTTGCTTCACCCGAGCGGCAAGCAAACTACGAATATCCAGCTCGTTAGCACCACTGGTAACCATGATTCCTGCAAAAAGGATTATGTAAAATATCAATAGGAATTAAGTTTACAGGTTAATTCGGACAAATAACATACCTATCAAGTCATTCCACCAACGAGGGGATTCAACCACGTTGATCAAAGACCTAGTTGGCAAACGCCGGGGTAGACGAAGCAATAACTTAAGAGCTGTTCGCTCTTCGGTTGTCAGCATTTTCTTCGGAACGACGTCATAAGGCCGAGGGGTACGCGTCCAGTACAACGGAAATAAAGGCTTTTCGTCCTTATCAAAGAAAAACCGTCTCCCATTCGGCCTGATGGTTACTCGAAAAAATCCGGCCTTGAAATTTTTGTATGAAGAAGTGAAGCTATCCAATAATAAGCGATCACTCACTCGGCTCAGAGAGTGCCACTTCGCTAATATGGTAGGCCGAGACGAATAGAAATACAGAAAAAGAATTGGAGAAAGCTTAATACCGACACACTTACACAAGTGTTTGAAACCTTGTAACTGTGCCCAACTGTTCGGATGCAACTGCGTCGGTGCAACATTCAATATCCTTAATACTCCCATGGTAAACTCATCAAACGGCAGTTTCACTTTAAGATCCCGAAGAAGGCAGTCATACATGTAAAATGACTCCATTCTAGCACCGCTTTGATCAAGGCAAACCAGGTCGGGATTCGGGGACGCATTGTTCCGACATGATCGAACGCCAATTGGGTATGGGTTCTCAGTAGCATCAAAGTTCAGACAGTTGGTGTAGTCCAATAGTCTCGTAATCATATCTGTATCTCGGTATCGGGAGTAGTAGGAAGTAACCTCCCCGTTTACCCATTCGTATCCAGGTATTTCGGAGGGACCGTATCGCTGGCGATTCGATACTCGCTTTGGCTTTTTCTCAATCTCTTCACTCCCACTGGTAGATGCCTCTCCCGAAGCAGAACCACTCCGATTTGGCCTTTTGGCATTCACAGGAGACGACGATGCTTTAGAACTCGAATCACTGGACGAGGACCCCCCGGATGACGACGACCGAGAGCTGCTTGCCGAAGAGGATAAAGAAGTAGTAACCATGGCTACAAAAAACTTACCAATTTGCTCGGAATAACACAATCGTTCGTTGGATCGGCTTAGGAAATCGTTAGCTATCACAATTCGGCAGAGAGCAACGCGTGTGACTGGCCCTACCACACCACCTATTTATAAGCTCAAAAAGGCGGGAAAATTCGAAGTTTTAAATTATATGTAACCGTTAGATCCTTCAGATCCAACGGTTACAGTGGTGCACCCGTTCACATTCCTCCAACACTTGTCTTTTGTTACCCTCAAAGGAAGCCTCACCTTCCATTAAGGCTGGGGGGCAGTGTACAGGTAGGGGCATTCGGCCACCTCTCTATCGGCCAACGAATGGCAGAGTCAGGTGGCCGATCGCCAATCGGTCACCTGAATAAGTCCATCACTCGATAGTTAATCTATGCTTAAGGGATAATTACTTAATTAAGGTGTATTACCTAATATGGTAAATACATCATACGGCCCATAAGGTCTAAGGCCCATAAATGTCAGTATAAATAGCTCAGGTCAAAAGGTAACGTCACTGTTCATTAATTACTCTCGATATTGGTGCTTGTCCTGACTTGAGCGTTGGAGTGCCTTTTGCAGGTACCAACCCCTCACTCGCGTTGGATCGGAGTACTCGTTCGGCCTTCAGAATACGAGAAGACTTGGTGTACCCTCTAGACAGGTACAAATATGATTTGGTAGTTATTGTTTCAAAACTTCGATGGTTATCGTTATTTTTAATTAGCGTAGATGATAAAAATAATTAAAATTAAATATGTATTTAGAGGATGTGAATGATTTTTAGTAGTTATTTAGAGGATGTGAGAAATATAAAAAATTAAATTTCCCCATAAGTAAGGAAAAATAATAATAAAAGAGTTTAAGAGAGAAAAAAGTGTTTTAATTGATAAAACCATTAACAAAATGTATGCATTAAAAAACATATATTACATTTATTAATAGTATAAATAAAAATATAAATCTATTAATTTCTTAAAATTAATAAAATCATATTTTATTTATTTAAATAAATTAAAAAATTATGCTCAGATAAATGAAAATTAAATCTACATAATATACCAAACTGAAGTAAATAAACTTAAGAAAAACTTATGTGCAATGGTGTTTTTTTATCAGAAATGAAAATATGTATTTATATTTAATGTTTATCTCAAAATACATATTTTTACATATTATTGAAGTAAAATTTTTAATTCTAATTAAAAAAAATGTTAATCATATCTAAAGAATTATACCTAAACTTTGTTTATAAACTTAAAAATGATTGAAATAATTTATGAAAAATAAAATCCATAAAAATAATTAATAATTTTTATAATATTTTTTATTTTAATTTTATAATTCTTTAACTCTTTATTTTTGTTTTTATTTTAATAAGATACAATTTATTTTTATCGGGTCATCGATAAAGTGATATTTCATATTACTACTCAACACTCAAATCAGTTAAAAAGCACAAGTGACTTGTATTTAATCACTTTTATTAATTCAAATTTTTTTAATATATCCAAATAAATTTTATAATTAAATACGTGATAAAATTGAATATATAAAAGTATCCTTATGAAGAGGGAATAAAGATGATGGAGGTTGGCAGCTTCCCAACTACATATTTCTGAAACTATCTGTCTCCTACTCTCTCTTTATTATGCCATTAATTTAAAAGCGTGTCAATCAGAACACAACAATAAATTTCAACTAGTACTGTCCCCCACCTCCCACCTCCCACAGATGACTTAAATCATAAGCAAGCTTAAACTTAAATTTGAGCTTCCAAATTAGTTTTACAATTAAAAAATTACAACAAATAAAATAAAATTATATAAATAGAAAAAACAAACAAGAAAACTAGAAAAATACTGCTCATCTTACTCCCACCTGGCTGCTGCAGCCAGCTTTAGTAATTCAAATTTACATTAATGATAATACGGTATTTTATAAAATATAAGCTAAATTAATTTTTTATTCTCAAATAATATGACGTCTATAATTTTAGAATACTAATTTTTAATTCTATTATTTTAGTTTCTCAATGTTATAAACAATTTTGTTATATTTTCATTCATTAATTATTAAAATTAAAATATTTGTCATAATTTCACATCAGATGAATGATCAAATATTTAATATTATAATAACTAAATTAAATTATACTTTTAATTCTTATTTATATATACTTTAATCTCATTTTGTTACTTTTATAAAATAAAAAATATATATTTAAGAAATAATTTAGTATAAATATTATTAAATATTAATTATTATTTATTTACTTAATATTAAATTGTGACTGATGTTATAATTTTAATAATTAACAAATAAACATTCAATGAATAGACAAGAATTGTGAATTTTATAAAATTGAAAGATTAAAATTATGGAGTTTAAATTGGAAACAAAAATTAAATGTAATATTATAAGAGTATAAAAGTGTAATTTAACTTAAAACATTCAATCATATACTTGCTTTCTAGATAAGAAAATATAAGCAACATTATTTTTTTCATAAACAAATTAAAAAAATAAGATTTTTAAAATTAAAATTAAAATAAACTAATAATCATCATCATTCACATTTTCATTTTCATGGTTTTTCTTCTTTGTGTGCATGACATTTTCATTTACATGGTTTTTCTTCTTGTGTGCATGTGTGTTCGAGAAATAACTTATTCTAGAAGTGTAACACCCTCTACCCCACACATAAATATACAGTTATATATAAGATAATAAGAGTAAATAGAAATCTTTGTAATTAAAATGACATCTCAAATAAGATAAGGGTAAAAAGACTCACATTCACATTTTAAACACTAAATAATCAACTTAATAATAATTAATGAATGAAATAACATAAGTAGTCCAAATTACAAAGTAATAAAAGACATCATATTTTATCCCCCTGCCGTCACACGTTCTAATCAAAGCACGTCTAATACCGAAGTCTAAACTTCATCACCAACATCCTTTTGTTGATGATCACCTGCAACATTATTTTAAACATACACAAATAAACATGGGAGTGAGAAATATCTCACTCGGGCTTAGGTGCAAAAACAACTATAAAATAACACACAAACAAAGCGCACATACAAGTCGTTCATAAAATAGTAACACATGCACAATCACTTATCATGTAATGATGTCATAGACTCGACTCATAAATGTATGCATGTGGCACTAGTCACATATCTCATCATGTATCACATGGTATGCTGTCGAAGCAACATATCGAAGTAGTATAGGAGTACATGTCAACTCAACCATGCACTCTCAACTAGAAGGATGTACACAAACAGGCAAAATTGGGCCTTCTAAACCATGATATCCCCTAGGACTCCTTCAAGATGTTTCACCCAAAGGGTCTTCCCTAATGATGTATTTCATATTGTATCCCGTCACATAGATGCATATGATGCATGTTACATATTCACATATTCATGGACTCAACAATTCACTTGTCATATTTCATCATGCCACTTGTTCTCATATCACATTATCACACTTACAGTCACAAGGTCACTTACAAGAGATTCTCATCCTCATCATGCTCATAAAAATACACCACTTGCATCAACACTATAATAAGACAATTCTCACACTATTAGCAATTTCAAACATAATTTAAAACATGCAAAGCATCATAGTGGTTGTAAAAAGTGAAAAAATTCATGAAGACGGCAAACATCAAGGAACATAATAGAAAACCCAAACATCATAATAGAAAACATTCATATTTTATCTCTTTCTCATAGGGTTCCCGTAGGAACTCAAAATTAAACATACATTCATGCTCAGTAATCATCAGGGCAAACACTAGAAAACTCAGAAGGCAAAATAGAAATCATTCAAAATTTGTCTGTTTCTCATAGGGTTTCCCATATGAACCCATAAAACACTTTAATCCATATCAAAACATATTCAAACTCAAAATTAAACATACATTCATGCTCATTAATCATGAGGAAACACAATAAAAAACTCAAAAGTCAAAATGGAAAACATTCAAAATTTGCCAGGTTCCTTGTAGAAACTCATAGAGCACTATAATCCATATCAAAACATATCTAAACTCAAAATTAAACATATATTCATGCTCAGTAATCATCAAGGAACACAATAAAAAACTCAGAAGTTAAAATAGAAAACATTCAAAAAAATTTTGTTTCTCATAGGGTTTCACTCTAATTCATATCAAAACATATCCAAACTCAAATTTAATCATACATTCGTGCTTAGTAATCATCAGGAAACAAAACAGAAAACTCAAAAGCCAAAACAGAAAACATTCAAGATTTATCTATTTCTCATAGGGTTTATGTAGGAACCCATAAAGCACTCTAATCCATATAAAAACATATACAAACTCAAAATTAAACATACATTTATGTTCAGTAATCATCAGGGAACACAACAGAAAACTCAAAAGCTAAAACATAAAATATTTAAAAATTCTCTGTTTCTCATATCAAAACATATCTAAACTCAAAATTAAACATACATTCATGCTCAATAATTAAGAAACACAACAAAAAACTTAGAAGGCAAAACAAAAAAACATTCAAAATTTGTCTGTCCTTAAAAGCATACATCAGGCAAGGAATTCAGGGCTAATCAGGCAAGGAATTTGGGGTCAATCTTGCTACCAAACAAATATTCTCATGACCACAAGTGAAATTTCTAACTCCTCCTTACCTTGATGAGCAGAAGATAAAGCGATAGCAATCTTCAATTGGTCTCTTTCTCCTGATTCTTCTTGGTCTTCAAAGAGCGTGCAAAGGGAATGAATAGAGTCAAGAATGAAAAACGTAGAAGACCATCCCTTTTTACTTAAAATAAATAAAATAAAATAAATTAACAAATGACCACAACATCCTTCCTTCCCTTCTCATAAAATAATTAAAATAATTAAACATATTTTCTCATTTTTAATAAATAACATAAATATAATTCTTGATAAAAACATATTTTCATAAAAAAAATAGTCTAATAGAAAATAATCCAAATATTAATTAAAAATCACGCTTTATTCTAAAATAAAGCTCACATAAAATAGATAAATAATATAAAATATACTTCTCCCTTTTAATAAAAATAATATATGTTTTATATAAAAATAAAGCTCATATCAAATAACTAAATAATATTAAAAATCCTTATAATAAACATATTAAAATATTAAAATAAATACTACGTATTATTAGTATAATTTTAAAAAAATCAGGCTGTTAGAGTAAGTTCATTCAACAATTGAATTAAAGATTGTTAATTAGAGATGACAATGGGACCATGAAAGTGGGTAATAAGGTACTTTGTACTTATCTTGTTAGTTAAAAATTCGCTTTGTATTAGTCTCATGCTTGTGCGAGTATTCATTAAGCGGGTACCTGTGAATTTTAGAAATATTCGTGGGTGTCCATGGATATCCATGGATACTTGTGAATTTTAAAAAAAAAGTATTATAAATAACATAGCATGCTCATTCTAATTTTCAACACAACAACTCAATCAACACACAACTTTTCAACTCATCACCATCATCAAAACCCATTTACAACACTATGATCAACATGCATCTCAACAGCATATCAACATTGCTCATATAGAATCAACAACATGATTTATGTTGTTGATTTCTTAGGATGTGAGTGTTTTAAAGATACATATTGTTTATGTTGTGTAAGTTAACATGACGTGAAGTTGAAAATTGGGTTGAGTAATATGCTGTTGAGATGCATGTTGATCATAGTGTTGTAAATGGATTTTGATGATGGTGATATGAGTTGAAAAGTTGTGTGTTGATTGAGTTGTTGTGTTGAAAATTAGAATGAGCATGCTATGTTATTTATAACACTTACATCCTAAGAAATCAACAACATAAATCAACTTAAGCAACTAGGGCAACTTGCAACTTAATCATCTTTCAACAACTAATACAACTTAACCAAATCACTTATTGTGAAATGATGACCATCACATAAAATAGTGCATAGGGAGTTCTACTACTCCTATCATGATCATCCTTATCTCATCTGAAAAACATGAAGATTTTCTAAAAATTTCATTAACAACTCAGGTTCTAATTCCCTCACCTACCATGTTAAAATTTGTAAAAATTGCAGCAGTTTTCCTAAATGTTAACAACTTGACCTTTGTTTACTAAAAAGACCGTAATTGGAGTTCTAGACCTCTTTTTTAGGTGGTTCCAATGCAATTGGAAAGCTAACATCTATGGCTATAACTTTTATGAAGACAAAAAACTCTAATTCGGAAAGCACCAAACTGCTTAGTTGTTCCAAAACCGCTCAATGCTTTGCCTCCAAGGATCCCCTCTCATTTGGCCCCAAAAGCGCTTAGCCATTTTCCCTTTCAAAAACACTCAGTTGTTTCCAAACGGCTCAACCTTTTATCTCAAAAGATCCCTTTTGTCACACGACCCCAAAGCACTCAGCCATTTCCAAATGGCTCAGCCCTTTGCCTCCAGATATCCCCCTTGTCACGCGACCCCCAAAGTGCTCAACCGTTTCCAAACAGCCTAGCCCTTTGGTGATAGAGGGCATCCTTGTTCTTCAGTATTTTTGGTTCTTCACACTTGAAACTCAGAAAATTCGAACATGCAATGAAAGAAATAACACCCATGCACCAAAAATAGCTCAACTCAAGTCACAGAAACAACATGCAACCATGAATTTTCCCCAAGATCATCAATTCACCTCACATGTATTAAGAACTTCAAAACTCAGTACACACATGCAAGCAATTCCAATCCATCCTCCAAAATTGCAATTTTCAAAAAATCCTACTGACTTTAAGTCCTAAATTCGTTCAACACCCAACAAATTCAACAAAACCTAAAGTCTCCAGCTTCCCTTACCTCGATTATGAGTTCCCCGAAGAAGAAGAAGAAGAAGAAGAAGAAGATGACGATGAAGGACTTCAGGCTGCTCCAAGGTGGAAGAAGAGGAAGAGGAGAAAATGAGCTCCAAGCTCCAAGTATCAAAGATCTTCCTTAAGAATCTGAGAAAAAGAAAGAGACCCCTCTTAAGTTAAGATCTCACAGATAGATCAAGTCTATAATTTTAAAAAAAAAAAATTAATGAAACGGAATATCAAATAGTTTTCAAAATTTTAAAAAATTTACAAACTTGATCTATACATTAAGAACCTTTAATTCAACAGTTGGATTGTTAAAAATTGATGTAAAATGTGATTTACTAAGCGAAGTAAGTCTAAGCAAATTTAGTCCTAGAGTAAGTGAATCTCTCCTCTCTATATATATAGGGGAGGGATTCACTTCGTTTTACATCAATAACTTATGTTTTACATCAAATTTCAAGGATCTAACCGTTGAATTAAAAGTTTTTAATAAGTAGATTAAGTTAACAAAGTTTTAAAAATTTGAAAATTATTTGATATTTTGTTTCATTAATTCAAATTAACGTATAAAATATTTTTATGATTATTTATCAATTTGAATTAATGAAACATAATATCAAATAGTTTTCAAAATTTTTAAAACTTTGTAAACTTAATTTATACATTAAATTTTTATTTAATAGTTGGATCATTGAAATTTAATGTTAAATATAAGTTATTGAGTAGAGTACCTTTAGGTAGACTTATTCTTGGAGTAAGTGGATACCTTCTCATATATATATAAGGAGAGATCGAATTATTTCAAAAGTAACTATTGGTAAAATTATTCTACTCAATAAATCATAATGTAAGTTGAATTTCCATGATCCATTAGTTAAATTAAAAGTTCTTAATGAATAAATAAAGTTCACAAATTTTAAAAATAAAAATTATTTAATTATTTATTTCATTAATTCAAATTAACAAATAATATAAAAATATTATATATATATATATATATAATAAAATATTATATAATTTTTAAATTTTTTAAAAATTTGTAGATTTTGATCTATACATTAAAAACTTTTAACTTAATAACTAGTTCATTAAAATTTAACATATACGTTAAAAACTTTTAATTTAATAACTAGATAATTAAAATTTAACATACCGATAGTTTGTAAGTGAAAAAATTTATCAAGAGTCACACACGCATGCACACTTTGTAAAATTTAATGTACCAATTTTTTAATAAGTTTAACTAGTTTTGTCATTCAATTTTGTAAAACTGAAGTATACTTCTTAATCAAAATATAAATTTTACCATAGACGTGAAATCTAATCAAATTTAATGAGCTCATTATATTAAATAACAAAATAAATTACTCACTTTAATATCATTTAGTATACAATTTTGCTATAAATAAATATTAGTTGTAATAACTTTGCTATAATTAACTTATTCTCAAATGTATTTATTTAAAATTACTTACTTTAAAATATAATTTGCTAACAATGAAAATGAATAGTAATGATTTTATAAATATGTTAAATTGAAAATAATTCATAATATTTTTTTATTAATAATCAACGATAAAAATTAAAAGTTAAATTATCTTACACATAAATATCGATTTAGCTTTTTTCTTTATATATATATATAAACTCGAACAAACATTTAAAATTTGAAACATAATTTTTACGATGCCCGCTGAATCTAATCGACTTCAATGACAATGTGCCTAATTATATTTAATAACAAATGGATGCTATTATTTATATATTTTTTTATGATCACATATTAATTTCAATAATTTTAAAAATGAGTAGTAATATTAAAAAAAATATTAGTAACTATGCTTGTTTTTTTAATCAACTTGAATTGATGGAAATTCACATCTTTTAAAGTTAGAGATCAAATCTGAATTCTTATAAATACAGAAAATTCAAATTAAAAAAGAAAAAATTCAAATTTTTGTGAATATAAAAAAATTCAAGTAGTCATATTTTTGTTTTACTTATTTAATATTTGTCAAATACTCGAAAATGTTGTGTTGTTATTTAATAAAAAAAAATACTCCTTTTTTGCTTCTCCAAAAAATTGGTAGAACAAATACTCTTTACGAAAAAAAATGCTCATTTTTTTTTAAAAATAGTTACATTGAAATATAATTTGATAAATATGAATGAAGTTCAATTTAAAATAACTAACAAATATTTTATTTTAATTAAAAATTAAAGATAAATTTAGTAAATAAATTATTATGTTTATGAATATTATTATACTTCATTTTTTTAATTTAGCTATTAACATATATTTTAAGAATAATAATAATTAAATAAAATTATTTTATAAATATGGATTTAAATTTAAAATGATTTATAATATGTTATGAGCATAAAAATGTATTAAAAAATTATTTTCAGATAAATATTAATATAATTTATTTATATATATATATATATATATATATATATATATATATATATATATATATATATATATATATATATATATATATATATATATATAAGTGAACAAACATTTGAAACATGAATTTTAAAATAGCCTTCAAATCAGATCAAATTTAGTGGACCTAGTTATATTTAATTGCAAATTAAATTTCTTACATTAATACTATTAATTATAAACATTTGTTATAATTAAAGAATAATTCAGATATTAAGTAAGACTATTACCATTAAAAAAATGTCTATATTTGAGTTTTGTAAATGAAAAAATATGATTGAGATTAAAGAATATATTAAAGGTGATATATTATCTGTTGAATATTAAAAAAAATAGATAAAGACTTTTACACTTAATTAAAATATCTTTAAATAATTTTAGAATATATTTTGTGAATTATAACAATTAAAAGTGATGAATTGATATATATGTAGTCAAATCACAAATAATTTATAATATTTTTTTAATATTTTTAAAACATGATATTTTTTAAATTATAGTTAAACTTTAAAATTATAATTATATTTCATTTTCACATGATTGACTCTAAATAAATAAAGTAGTATTTTCAATTGTAATTTCATATTTAAATCATAGATCAAATTTCGATCCTTAATTAAAAAGTATAAGTGATATGTACTTATGCTTACCATTTTTGATAAAATGTCATGTACATGATTATTATTGTATTTTATTTTATTTTTTTAGTTATGAAAATATATTATAATAAAATAATAATTAAATGTAATTATTTTATATATGATATTAAATTTAAAAATAATTTAAAATATTTAATTTTAATTGATAATTAACGTTATAAATTAAGAAATATATCTTTCGTTGACTGTACCTAACCAAATTTAGTAGCCCTAATTATATTTAATAAGAAATTAAATTGTTAACATTAATGCCATTTATATACAATTTGTTTATATTTAATTATTATTTTTATTATTATTTTGATAGTAAGTAGTAATATTAAAGTTTGTTTGGAAAAAAAATTAAATAATTCAATAATTTGTTATTATATATAAACTTGTTTTATACATGTTTAAAATTAAATAAGCTATTTATGTTTGGATATACATGTTGACAAGTGTTTACATAATTTTAAAGTATTTAGATATATTGTTATATTTCATAAAAAAAAATGTATTGTTTGTATAAAAATTTACAAAATATTATCTCGTTGAAAAATTTGATTAAAAATAAAAATAACTCCTCATTATTTTACAATTTTAATTTTTAATATACAAAAATCAAGTATTACAAATTAAAAATAAAAAAATAAGTGACACACACACAAAAACAAAACAAAAAAAACACATCATGCACCTATATTAAAAATTTCAAATTAAAAAATTTAATTGTCAAAATATGGTTAAAATATAAATTAAAGTATTGAATTTAAGTCATATAAATAAAAATATATTAAAAGATAATATTACATTAAATATAATCAGTTAAGTTTTTCAAATAATATTTTTAATTAACTCTCCCACTTTTACACAAAAACTTAAGACATGAGATCAAATAAAAGGGTTATAACTTTTCAATTGAGGGCCTACACATTACAATTTTAAGAACCATTTTTTAATGAGTGTTTTTAGAATTTTCTTTAAATTTATAATGTACTTTTATTTTAAAAAGTTATTAATAACTAAAAAGTCATTAAAATATAATGCACTTTTATTTTTGAATTAAATTTCAAATTTTGTTTTAAAAAGTTATCAATAACCAAAACATTTGTTTATAATATAAATTATTTATTATAAACTTAAAATATAATTTATATAATAAAATATATATTTATTATAAATTTTAGTTATATAAAATAAAAATATATCCATGTAATGCACATGTTAAGTACTGGTTTTTAAGTAACTAAAAATGTTTAAATAATTAATAAAGATCACTATAGTCAATGTAATAGTGAGGGTTCAAATATTATGAAAGAAGTGTTAGGTTTGAATAAAAGAGGCATTATTTGAAAAATTGGTGAGATGAAGGTTTATTTGGGAGGTTGAGAGGTATATAAGAAATGAGACCCACCCAACCCATATTGCAATGTAACAAGTTAAGACTAGCATTTCATATCTTTCTCCTTCTCTCTATAAGCCAAAAGGGATCAATTGATTCATCATGTCTTTTGTTGTGGCAGAAGATGTGAGGAAGAGGGCAAAAATGTACTATGGAGATGAAATTTGCCAAGTGAAGTCAAGGGAGATGCTAAAGGAAATGGGCCTTCCTAATGGTCTCCTCTGCTTGAAGGACATCCAGGAGTGTGGCTACGACAAGGAGTCTGGCTTTGTCTGGCTCAAGCAGAAGAAAAGCTACACTCACAAATTTGAGAAAATTGGAAGGCTTGTGTCCTATGCACCTGAGGTCAGTTGCCATATTGAAAAGGGTAAGATCACAAAACTTGTTGGGGTTAAGTCTAAGTACCTCATGATTTGGATTGGGATCAGCGACATTTATGTCGATGACCCACCCACTGGCAATATCACCTTCCAGATCCCTTCCGGCCAATTTAAGAAACATCCTATCTCTGCCTTTGATATTGAGGAGGATGCCAAGGAGAGTAAGCAAGTTAAAGAGGTCTAATATCATATATCATTATGTGTTAAGGAGGTGGTTGTGTTGCCAAAGTTCATCAATAAATTTATTTCTATTGTTACCCTTTTGTATCAATCTTAGCAAGCCTTTTATGGCTTTATATTATAGATAATGAACCATCCTCTTGTTATCATAATGCCAATTTGATTTCATAAATGCATTTGTTGTTAATCTTTTTTCCCATAATTATTTATCTCTTTCTCTTGCATAATTTTTTAGAAGTAAATATAGGGGAGTAAGCGGGTATGAATAACTTGCAACTCAAACTGACCCAATGAGCTTGAATTATATTTTTTAGTGTTAAATTCAAAGCCAACTATTGAGGAACTATTTGAGATTAGTCTTTTTTCTTGTTAAATATAATCTAATTTCTAATAATGGACTTAAAAACATGACAAGTGCATCGGTCGTTCAAGTAATATATAAGATCGTATCTACAGGAACTAGATAAGGTAAAATAAGCACTTAATGACTATTAGTGACTAAAGAATGATTCCATTTGGTAATTTGTGTTAAGTGTGAAAGTAAATAACATAAACTACTCTAAGGATAATTTTGTCAAACAGTTTGTGTGCGAAAAAGATAAGGAATGATATGATGGATTTGTGAGGGTTAGACTTCACAAAACCTCACTCTCATGCAATTAATTCTTCTCTTATTGCATATATTGTTTAGTCATCTCATAAGTATACTCAAACCTAATCCCTTAGAGAAAGAGCCTAGGAATATATATTGAATATCAATTTCTTGAGTATCCAACATATGAACCTGTATTAATAACTAGGGTTTGAGACTACTAATGGGCCAAACTCCATCCTAGATATATTTTTCACTAGGTATTTTGTTTCAAAACTAATTTCAAGGGTTATTTTCCAATACCTCATGGATCCTATATCAAGCAATGAGAGATCAATCTAAGGCAAACATTAAGAATAAACACATAATATAACAATGAATGAAATAAACATTTATCATCGATAGGATAAATATTACACAAGAGCTTAGTTGGTTACATCTAACCCCACAAAAAATAGGTACAATCACTCAAAACTATGAAGGCAAAACAAAAATAGAGATGAAAGAGGGGATGAAAGAACCACAGGAGAGACCCACACACGACATGGTCCCAAGCACTGGGAATCCTTTCAACAACTTCAAAAATCACTCCTTATGTGAATGAGGGGAAAACCCTAAAAAATGTGTTCAAATACGAGCTGAATGAGTTAGGATAGGTTTCACATGATTGATGTAGAGTCTTCTAGAGAGTTGTTCTTTGCCTGGATTCACGCCCGATGCGAGTACATATGCGCCTGACATTATAGTGAAAATCAGAGAGTGGTGCTCTCTATCTTGAACACGCCTAGCGTGATAACATACAAGCTCGGCACAAAGTGCTTTCTCCTGCTCCTTAAGCTCTTCATTTTTGACTCTTTCAAGCTCCAATCCCATGGATCCTCAATATCAAGCTCTTAAACTCAATACCTACACAAAAAATGAGGTGTATTATGGTATTGTTATATGATTCTTGAGTTAATTATATATGACAAAAAAATTGAATCAAAAGAGAACAAATATTATACAAGATGGAATGAAGGAGTTGAATTTGCTCAATATTTTGTATCAAAAAAGTAAGTAGAAATGTGACTCAACACCAACACAAGCCAATCAAAACTCGCTAATATACAAGTCAGATAATAAATTTTGTATTTTTAACCCATGATCTGACCCGACCCAATCACATATAATAATAATAATAATAATAATAATAATAACAACAACAATAATAATACTAATAATAATAAGTAGTTAGTGTTTGGATGGTTACTTGCTTATGACAATACTGATTGTCACTTTTACTTAAGTAACAAGTTTTGTGTTTTTAGGTTGATAGTATTGTAATAATACAACATATTTATTTTAAATTTTATTTTATATTAATGTTGGTTGTTCGAGTTGATAACAATGTAGTAAGTCATGTAATTGATTTTGAAAACAATATTCTTACTAATCATAATTTTTTGGTGAAGATGGTAATTTCAAACAGAAACAAAAACAAAAAACTACACTATCCAACAATGAAATTTATAATTGTTATAATTTATGGAAAAAAATCTCTTTCATCTACCAAAATCATCTTCAAGAAATTTGTTTGCAATGGATTCTTTCACAATCTTATTATACGAACTCTTATCTTCCAATCAATTTTTCCTGCTGCAATGTCCTTTAGTAGTATAAACCTCTGAGCCATGTCCTCTAAAAGAAGATGAAAGTATAAAGGAAAAAACTTTTAATATGTTCAGTATACATAAACATTGAAACAACTAACCTTTAAAATTAAAACTTCATACAAGCTTATCTAAAAATGATTTTCCTATGATTGATAGAGAAAGTGTGAATTCTCATAGTAGAAGTATAAAAGTACCAAAATCAGAAAGTGAACAATGTATATATGGAGATAATATTTTTAGAAATAGAGAGTATGATGGACTAGGACAATCAGAATGAAGTTTTGAAAAGAAAAATGTCTTAAAAATTAGAAGATAGTTAAGATCAATTGACATTAAAAAATTGTAATCAATGCATAAGAAATAAATATCCATAATTACTTTTTTGAGTGGAAGACAAAGTGGAAACAATTTAGTGGAAAACGTATAAAACAAAGAGAATGAAAAAAGATTTTTCTTTTGTTCAAAAGTACTACAAAAGTACTAAAGTTTTAAAATTTATTAAACTAAAAGAATAAAATTTAAAATAATTATGATAAGATAAAATTATATAAGTACTATTATTTTGAGCGGGAAAAGAGAATCACAGACTTCTTTCCTTTTATTATAATAAAAATAAAGATAAAAGTTTACAAAATTATATTTAATAAACATTATATATATATAAATTATATAATATTATCATTTAATCATTTTAGTAATAACTAAATCAACATGTTTTGTTGTTATATTTGACTTAAATAATTTATATGACATATACATTTTATAGATTAAATATTTAGTATACATAATTAAAATTTATAATAAATTATATATATATATTATATTTAAATATATAAAATATATTTAAAATTTATATAAATAAATATTTTTAATTATTAATAATTTATTTTAAAAATATTAAAATTTAATTCAAGAATCTCTAAAAACTTTTCCATTTAAAAATAAGTGCAGAAATTAGTCTGATGTCCAAGGAGAGTTGATGATTTAAAATTTTAAACATGATTTAAAATAAATATAATGAAACATATAAATTATATTTGAGATAAATAAATAAATAATATTTAGCATAAAAATAAGAAGAAAAAAAATAAAAAAGAGTATATAAAAGCGTGAGTGTTGAGTGGCAGGATTGAAAAAATGGGGAGAAGAAGGGTGAAATAGGGAGGTTGAGAGGTATAAAAGGAGGGGAGGGAAGATGAGAGCATATTGCATAGGAGAAAAGGAGTAAGGAGAGAGAAGTGATAATGTCTGTGGTGGTGGGTGAAGAGGTGAGGCAGAGAGCAGAGGTGTACCATGGAGACGAAATCTGCCAAGTGAAGTCGAAGGAGCTGCTGAAGGAAATCGCTCTCCCCAACGGTCTCCTTCCTCTCAAGGACGTCGAGGAGTGCGGCTACGACAGGGAGTCTGGCTTCGTCTGGCTCAAGCAGAAGAAGAGCTTCACTCACAAGTTCGACAAAATCGGAAAGCTGGTGTCCTACGCCCCAGAGGTCACTGCCCATGTTGAGAAGGGGAAGATCTCTAAACTCACGGGGGTCAAGTCCAAGGAGTTCTTGCTTTGGATCACTCTCAGCGACATCTACGTCGATGACCCCCCCACTCATAACATTACCTTCAAGACCCCCGCTGGCCTCTCTAGGCAATACCCTATCTCCGCCTTTCAGATTGAGGAACCCCAAATCAATGAACTCTGATTTTCATCTTTTAATTACTCTTCTGTCTTTCTTTCCTTCTGCTTTTTTTTTTTTTTTTTTTTTTTTTGTTGCTTAGAGTTCACGCCCAATGAATACCATACCGATGGAAGAAAGGAACAGTTTGGGCCTTTGGGCCTCTTTTCTATTATTGCTTTTATAAAAAACAAAGGAAATATGGATAGTAATATTTTGATTTATGAACCACGGTCAAATATCAACTACCGAATCTTAATAGATAATTTATGAGTTCATATAGGCTCATATGTTTCGTCTTTAGCCGAAAGAAAGGATAACAAATAGGACTCATAAAAATAAAAATGAACACCATTCCGGAAACATGAAAAGTTGTAAGGTAGGGGCCAACAACAAACTATACCTTTCATTTAATTTAAGGAAAGCACACGACTCTTTCCAAACCATTCAGTGTTAGGTGTAACTAGTTTATTGTAAAAATTTGCTGTTGAAAAAAAAAAAAAAAACAATTTTAAAATTTATTCATTTCCATGGATGGATTTTGACAAGTTCTAAAAAGAAAACAATTTTTTATATATATAAAAAAAAGTGTTCTTCAACGTATATTATAACTCAGAAGATTTCAAAGAGGCTTGCAGATTGGATTAGATATGTTTTGAGAAAAAAAAAGAAGAAAAAGTTATTTGATCTAATAGCAAAGATCATCGCAACATCAAAAATCACATTTTATAACATTTTTTTTTTATGTATTTAAACACTTCATATATAACTTTAACTTGACATGTAAGTATCTAAATTATTAACTTCTTTTAACTTAATATGTAAGCATTCTCAAAAAAAAAAAAAAAAAACTTAATACGTGATTTCTCGATTTATAATTTAAATTTATATCTTAAATTTAGATACTTACATGTTAAGTTAAAAACAAACTTAAAATGTAAGTATATGAATTTAAGATATCAATTCAGATTATAATCCGAGAATTTACAAATCTCTCGTAACAGAATACATGTGAAAAAAAAAAAAAACAGAATACATAATAAATGCCGATTTGGTTTTGAGACCTAGTTTCGAGGTGTGACTGTCCTGAATAGAAGGTCCAACTTAAAAAAATAAATAAATAATATATATATATATATATATATATATATATATATAATTGTGAGATAAATTGTATATTATTTTATATTACTTTTAAAAATAAATCATGTCTTATATATTTTGTTTATATTTAAATATAAAATTGTGATATAATTATAAAATTATATTATTTTTATTAATTTTTCATGCATTATATTCGTATATATAAAATATGTTTTAATCTTTTTACTTTTTTTCAAGTTTGATTTTAGTTTTGTTCTATTTTAATCATTTTAATTTGGAGATGGTCACTTTTAATAAATTCAAATTATATTAAATATCAAAAATAAAAAAACCAAAATTACATAGTAATAAAAGTAAAACAATCAAAACTACGATTTAACCTTTATTTTGTAGATCTTTCCGGCTTTCCCAATTTTGTGATCTGAAGGGCAGTTTCAAGTTTCAACCAAAGCCAAGTTAAGATATCAAAACAAAAAATATTTTGTAGTCTCATGGCTACATTGTTTATTAAATTTGGCAGGTAGGGTTAATTATTAATTATTGATTCCTCAATTTGCTTCCTACTTTTCTTATTCAATTCCGTTCAAATGCCATGACTGACTGATTTTACTGCAATATCAACCTACTTACGAAAAAGAGTGAAAAGACTAACACGTTAAAATTAAAAATAAAAATAAAATATTTCAGTACAAAGTTCATATATAATATTCTAATTCCACTGGTGTATATGAATTTCCTACGGTCACCCATGCATCTTGTATTTGAAGCAATTATCTCCTCGTTTTCAGGGAAAGACAATTTAAATGTGTAAAAGACACGTGGTAGAGAATCAGAGATAGTAGATGCATTATGGCTGAACATAACATCAACACATGTATGTCAGCTATTAATTTCAATGCCTATACTAGCATTGGCTATCAATAAATTTCTCCCAACAAACAAAGACAGGACGGACATAAACAAAATCAAAACAAGGATTCACAATTACCCTCAAATACTCAGATGTGAAAATCAAATGATATCAAATTTAATTCAATTTAAGCTATGATTTCAAATTTTATATTTTGGATATACAGTTTCATTAAAAACTCATAATATTCTTATTAGATTTGAATATGATTGTGTCCCAAATAAACAATCTTTCTGTACTATTACCTTAGAAGTCATGACATGATGCAACTTTATGTCTTTAACCGGATTGAAATTTCCTTTTCTAGAATCCATATTCTGTTTTCTATTATAAAAAAATTTGATTTTATATGTTAAGAAAATTGGTTATATACGTTAAATTTTATTAATTTCATAATATTTTTAAAAAATTTTCCTAGTTATAAATGTAAAAAAGTAGTAAAACTGAAAAGTTATGTATTAAATAAAGAATATTTTAGAAAAAAATTAGTAATCGAAGTAAAAACAATTAAAATTCATTTATATTTTAAAAATGTATATTATTTTTTGTTTATAACAAATAACAGAGGAAATATATCGTATGTCAAAACTTATATCCTCGTAAGAAATAAGTAGTACTTTGTTTCAGCTAGATCTCACTATCCTTTCTTTTATTGATGAGTTGAAAAAAAAGGCAAAATTGAAAGGATATAATCTGTTTTTAGTATATAAGTGTTGTGCAACGGGAATGCTTTGGGCTCAGCCCTCTCTGCTAGGAAGACTCTCTTCCAAGCGTATTGTTTGAATGATATAAAACTTTACTTGCGTCCTAACAATAAATGACATTAATATTTTTTATGATTAATATTTATTATTATTCCAAATTATTTTTTTTTAACTCTAGTTAGAAATGGCAATGGAGTAGAGAGTAACCCCATCAGACATTTTGTTTAGAATACTTATGAACTTTTTTAAAATTTTAAGTTTTAAATAAAAAGATAAGAAATAAAATGAAACTTGTTCTTACCGGAAATCTGTTGTAGAGCTGATCCGCCAGGTAAGATTGGTGAGCCTCCTTCGCTGGTACGCTTGATGCTCCAAGATGGGGGTGATACCTGCAAAAGAGACTCCGATGTTAAAGTTAGTGTTAGTGGGAGTATCAATCTTGTATAAGTAATGCACGTACCTTAGTGTGGATTAGGGTTGTTTTGGGTCTTGGGCCTGAAATAAGATATGATAAGATTAGATAGAGGATCTCGTCTGGAGCGAGATCCCTTGAGATTGATTATGATCTACTTAAGTGTCGAGCTGACGTCACGCGGTGCGCGTCCGAGGTCAGCTTGCGTTGTGGTACCGAGCTCGGAGCTCGGCTACGCGGTACGGATAGTACACTAGCCCCCCAAGTTCCGAAGACCGTAGGTCGAGGAGTTAAGGCCGAGCTCGCTGGGGGGAGGTGACCTTTCGCGTACGTTTGCTCGTTGTGGTGCCATGTATCGCGACTGTTCATTTCTCGGAAACGTGCAAGTGGCGCGTTGTGGGAAATGACGGTTATGTAATGATGGTCTTGCAATTAATTGTGTTGTCAGGCGTGTCCCCTGACCGACACGTGGCGTGACGGTTTTGAAGTATGGGAGAAAGCCCTTTTCTTTTTCTTTCCCGCGTCTCTTCCCATTCACTCCATTTTCTTATACTCTTTGACTTCTTGGGTACGATAGTCCTCTGTGCCTTCGCGTTCCTAGCTTTCTCGCTTTCGTCTTCGTTTTCACAGTCTTTCTTCGAGTCTTCTTGATGGCTGGTGGTCGTGGCGCCGGTTCTTCTGCGCCTGCCAGGGGCAAGACGCGCGGCAAGGCGGTGGCTACCGGGAAGGGTGTCGCCGAGAGGAAAGACCCGCCCCCGCCTAAGGACCTGGATCCGGGTGTTCCTGGTTACGACTGGGTCAAACGCGAGATGGGGGGTATCCAAAGTGTGTTTAGGTCGCGCCTGGAGGTCGATGCGGTCTGGGAGACGCACCGGATTTGTGACCCCGCCCTTTCCCGGATGATTCGGCTCGAGCCCTGTCCGGCTGGTGAGGGTGTGTTCATGGGGAAGTCGACCGATCCTCCCCACTTCTATGTTTATCAGAGTTTCTTCAGGGACCTAGGCGTTTGCATTCCTTTCACTCAATTTGAGTGTGATTTCTTGAACTACATCAACGCGGCCCCTTGCCAGCTGCATCCCAATAGCTGGGGTTTTTTGAGGGCATTTCAGGTCCTGTGTGCGGTCCTAGGGTTGGAGTTGTCCCTTCGCGTATTCCTTCATTTTTATTAGCTGAAGTTGGGCGTTCCGCCGTATGACATTCTTTCTTTGAACGGGAGTAAAGAAGGGGGTTTATTCACTCATTACTCCCAATCTTATAAAAATTTCAAATCCGAGTTTTTCCGGGTAGTCCTCGTGGACATCGACCCTTTGGAGGACAGGGATTTATACTTTGGTGGACTGCCGAAGTTCCCCTTTTACTGGTGCCCTAAACCGTCTAGGTTTCACGGGGTGAACCCTTTGGAGTTGACGGTTTCGGAGGCTGCCACCGTTAAGAATCTCTCGGCCTTGCCTCGCCCGTTGGATTGCAGGTCGATCTTGTCGCTTGCGAGCTCGGCGCACAGGGATAGGGTCTTGGAGGGTGAGTATTTTGTATCTTGGTATTTTGTTGAGGTTTGTGTAATTCTTTTTTTGCTGATGTGCCTTATTTTCTATCTGTAGGCCTTATAGGAAAAGACTTGTGGCTTGAGTTGAAGTCCTACTTTAACGTGACCGAGCTCGGGGTTTCCGAGCCTCCGGAGGAGGAGGTTTCCCCTCTGAAAATCAACCAGAAACGAAAGAGGGGTGGGAGAGAGGTCGGGGGGACCTCTGCCCCTCATGAGATAGGGGAGGTGGCTGATAGAAAAGAATGGCACAATCCAAGAGGGGGGTGAATTGGATTCTATGACCCTTTAAAAATTATCAGAGTATGTAGGATCTTTATTTCACTTTTAAACTTTTCTAAGACTGAATTTTCAAATGAAGCTTTTCTAAAGACTTGTTATGAAAATATGAATGCAATATGCTCACTTGATTACAACATAATGAGGTTCAACAATAATGCTCTAATTCAGATTTAAACCAACAATTTTCACATACACATGTTAATCAAGTTTTATCTTCTTTAAAGTTCAACCAAGAAATTACACAATGTAAAAGATAAGGTAGAAGAAGATTGCACAAGTCTTTTATACTGGTTCAGCCACTCCACATGTGACCTACATCCAGTCCTTAATCAACACCTGATTAAGATTTGTTTCACTATCTTAAGAAAGAAGGTTTACAAGCACACACACATGCATATACTTCACCACAAAAGATAACCACTTTCTTGACCCCAAGAAAGCACCCCTTGTAGAACCCACTACAAGAAACCTTACCACTTGAGAAACCCTTCTCAAGATTTTTTACAAAGATTCACAAAGAATAAAGGAACGAATTCACCTGGAATTCTTGAACAAATCTTTATCTTCCCCTTTCAAGATAATCGATTATTACCCAAGATAATCGATTATTACATTGGCTCTTGAGTTCCTTCTTACCAGATAATCGATTATTACCCAATTAATCGATTATTTCAAAGACTTTTGAAATTCTTCATGCTCCAGATAATCGATTATTACCCAAGATAATCGATTATTTTCATGAATTACTTAAGATAATCGATTATATCTTAAGATAATCGATTATTCCAGAGAAGTTTTGCTTCTCTGAAATTTTAACTTCTCAAATTTCACCAAGTCTTTTGTCCCTTTTAAATATATTCTTCCACACATATCTAACTTCCATTCTCAAGGCATAATCAATTCAAACTTGATTCATTTATTATTCCCAACTCAATCCTCAATTGGTTGAATCTTTCTCTTGGTAGAGGTTTTGTAAAAATATCAGCTAATTGCTTGCTTGTTTCCACAAACTCTACAACACAATCATTCCTTTGAACATGATCTCTCAAAAAGTGGTGTCTTATTTCAATATGTTTTGTTCTTGAGTGCAACACAGGATTCTTGGTCAAATTTATTGCACTAGTATTGTCACACCTCAAAGAAATTTTGTTCAACTCAACTCCATAATCTCTTAGTTGTTGTTTCATCCAAAGAATTTGAGCACAACAACTTCCAGCAGCTATATATTCAGCCTCAGTTGTACTCAAAGCAACACAAGCTTGCTTTTTGCTATGCCATGAAACAAGTGCACTACCTAGCAAGTGACAAGTTCCACTTGTGCTCTTTCTATCTAGTCTACACCCAGCATAGTCTGAATCTGAGTAACCTATCAGACTTAATGAGACTCCCTTTGGATACCACAACCCAACATTAGTTGTACCTTTCAAATACTTAAGAATTCTCTTCACACTCTTCATATGAGATTCTTTAGGATTAGCTTGGAATCTTGCACATAGGCACACAACAAACATTATGTCAGGCCTACTTGCTGTCAAGTACAAGAGTGATCCTATAATGCCTCTATACTTTGAATTATCAACAACAATTCCCTTCTCATCTAAGTCAAGATTGCAATTGTTTGATATTGGTGTGGCAGCCTCCTTACACCCTTCCATACCAAACTTTTTTAGAAGTTCATTGCAATACTTGCTTTGACTTATGAAAATTCCATCATGCATTTGTTTAACTTGCAATCCTAAAAAGAATGTAAGCTCTCACATCATTGACATTTCAAATTCTCCTTGCATGATTTTTGCAAATTCTTTACATAGAGAGGTATTTGTAGATCCAAACACAATGTCATCCACATATATTTGTACATACATTGTATCATTTTTAAATTTCTTGACAAACAATGTATTATCCACCTTTCCTCTTTCATAATCACTCTCAATTAGAAATTTGCTCAGCCTATCATACCAAGATCTAGGAGCTTGCTTCAAGCCATAGAGTGCTTTTTTGAGCTTGTACACATGATTAGGATTCTTGAAATCCACAAAGCCAGGTGGCTGTTCCACATATACTTCCTCTTGTATAAACCCATTGAGGAAAACACTTTTCACATCCATTTGATAGAGCTTGAAATTCTTTATAGAGGAATAAGCAAGAAGTAATCTAATGGCTTCTATCCTTGCTACAGGGGCAAAAGTCTCATCATAGTCAATTCCCTCTTCTTGATTATACCCCTTAGCCACTAGTCTTGCCTTATTTCTTAGAATTATTCCTGATTCATCAAGCTTATTTCTGAAAACCCACTTAGTTCCAATAATTGGATGATCTTTTGGTAATGGCACTAAATCCCACACTTCATTTCTTTCAAACTGATTTAGTTCGTCTTGCATGGCCATTAACCAATGCTCATCTTTAAGTGCTTCATCAATGTTCTTAGGTTCAACTTGCGACACAAATGCCATAGTGTTGCAAATATTTTTAATAGCACTCCTAGTTGAGACACCCTTACCAATGCTTCCAATTATGTTGTCCATTGATAAGTCTCTAGTGGTTTTCCATTCCTTAGGCAGTTGTTCACATGTTTCCTTTTCTTTTTCATGTGATTCACTCTCCTTAGGCACTTCATTAGGTTCATTCTCCAATAGGGATTGATCAAACAACTCGTTTAAATCTTCAATTTCAGTTTGCCTAGACTCTTGCTTATTTGACTCATCAAATACCACATGGACAGATTCTTCTACAACTAGAGTTCTCTTATTATAGATTCTATAAGCCTTACTATTTGTAGAGTATCCTAGAAATATTGCTTCATCAGCCTTTGCATCAAACTTTCCAAGTTGCTCTTTCCCATTGTTCAGCACATAGCACTTACACCCAAACACTCTAAAATATGAAATGTTAGGCTTCTTTCCTTTGTATATTTCATAGGGTGTTTTCTTCAATATAGGCTGAATCAGAACTTTGTTTAACACATGACAAGCAGTGTTAATAGCATCAACCCAAAAATATTTTGGCAAGTTTGTTTCATTCAACATTGTTCTAGCAAGTTCTTCTAAGGACCTATTCTTTCTCTCAACAACCCCATTTTGTTGAGGTGTTCTAGGTGCTGAGAAATTATGGTTTATACCATGTTCCTCACAGAATTTCTGAAACATCAAGTTTTGAAACTCACCTCCATGGTCACTTCTTATAGAGGTGATGTTTGAGCACTTTTCATTTTGAACAAGTTTGGCAAATTTTCTAAAGGCATTAAAAGCATCATTTTTGTTTGCAAGAAACATAACCCATGTGTATCTAGAATAGTCATCAACAATTACTAAGTCATAGTAGTTTCCGCCTAAGCTCATGGTTCTTGAAGGACCAAACAAATCCATGTGAATTAATTGCAAAGGTCTAGATGTGGAAATCTGATTTTTGCTTTTAAAGCTAGCCTTCACTTGCTTGCCCTTTTGACAAGCATCACATGGTTTGTCTTTTCCAAACTTGAGTTTAGGTAGACCAACCACTAATTCTTTCCTACTCAATTTATTCAAATGGTCCATATGAATATGTGCAGCTCTCCTATGCCAAAGCCATATGTTTTCTTCTTGAGTTATTAGACACTTTGTGTTTGACATTGTTATAGAGTGTTCTAAGTCAAGCATGTATATATTGTCAATTCTTTTACCAATGAATTTGATTTCTTTACTCTTTTTATCACATATCAAGCAACATGTATCATCAAATTCAATTTTAAAGCCTTTATCACTCAATTAACTAATACTAAGCAAATTATGTTTCAAGCCATCAACAAGCAAAACATTTTCAATCAATGTTTGAGAGGAGGGATTACCAACATTGCCATGGCCAAGAATTTTTCCCTTATTGTTGTCACCATAAGTAACATACCCTTCATTCTTCAATTTCAGATTTGTGAATTTTGAAGGATCCCCAGTCATATGCCTTGAGCAGCCACTATCAAGATACCAAAGTAGATTTTTGGCCCTCAAGCATTCCTACAACAAAAATTCAGAGGAAAAATTTAGGTACCCATGTGGAGGGTCCTTGTAGGTTAGCTCTCAGCCTTTGACTCTTCTCAACCCAAATCATTTCTCCATTTGGAACTCCATATTTCCTAGAATAGCAGTTCCTAATTGTATGGCCTCTTTTGCAACAATAAAAACAAGTTGTTTGTCTAGAAAAGTTGCTTTTGAATTTTCTAAAATTTTGATTTTTCACAAAAGCTTCTTTCTTTGACTTAAATGGCATGCTCATACTTGAATTAAAACCAAGTCCACTCCTATCAAAAGTGTTTCTTTGTTTACCCAAAAGAATGTTCAAGTTTTCATTTCCATTAGTGAACCTTGCAAGTGTAGATTTTAAATCAGCATTTTCTTTTTCAAAAATTTTGCAATGTTCACAACCATCTTTTGAGGAGTGAGCTTCACTAAAGTTAAACATAGTTTGAAGATTTTCATGCTCATGCTTCAAATCTTCAAGCTCTTGTTCAGCTTCAATTAAAGCATTTTCATACCATTTCAGCTTGTTTTTCAGCTTTGAATTTAAGGCTCCTAATTTAACAGCTTCTTCATGGATTTGTATAAAAGCTTCGTGGAGCTGATCATAATCCGGATTGGATTCAAGGTCAGAGTCACTTACAATTGTGTCATGGTCAGTTCCAGCCATCAAACACAGGTTGTTCTCCTCACTTTCAGATTCTTCACTTGTTGTGCTTGAGTCATTGTCTTCCCAAGCAATATAGGCCCTTTTTCCTTTTCCCTTTTTCTTAAACTTCTTCTCCTCTTGTTGCTTCTTCAAGAGATTTGGACACTCAGCTTTCATGTGTCCCGGTTTTCCACATTCAAAGCAATTAAAGGAGGATGTGCTTGCTTCCTCTTTCTTGTTTGTCTTTTTATTGAATTTGTAGGGGGAATTCTTCTTTCTTCTCATGAACTTTCTGAACTTCTTTACCAGTAGATTGAAGTTCTCGGTTTCGGAATCATCAGAGCTTGTTTCTTCACACGCCTCTTTACCCTTGGCAGATTTCAAGGCTTTCAATGACACTCCTTTGCCTTTCTTATCTTGCTGCTCATGTTCATCAAATATGTGCAGCTTTTGCTCATGCTCCTTTAACTTCCCAAAGAGAGTAGCTAATGTCAAGGAGGTCAAATCCTTTGATTCTTCAATGGCTGTCACCTTTGCTTGCCATGATCTGTCCAAGCATTGCAGCACTTTTAAATTCAGCTCTTCCTTCTCAAATTTCCTGCCAAGGTCAACAAGGTGATTTATCAGGTGTGTAAATCTCTTTTGAAAATCAGAAATAGATTCACCATTTTGCATTCTAAACAGCTCATATTCTCTTATGAGAGTATGCTTTCTTGATCTCTTTACATCACTTGTTCCTTCATGAGTGACTTGCAAAGTATCCCACACTTCTTTAGCAGATATGCATTGTGAAATTCTAAAAAATTCATCAATAGACAATGCAGATGTTATAATGTTTTTTGCTCTCTTATAATGTTGGGCTCTCTTCTTTTCCTCATCACTCCACTCACTCCAATGTTTTTCCTTAAGCTCACCATCATCATCTTTTTTCATAGGAATATAAGGTCCATTTTCTATAGCATCCCATACAGCAATATCAATAGCTTCAATGAAAATTCTCATCCTAATTTTCCAATAGACATAGTTTTCACCATTGAAAACAGGAGGTCTATGAATAGACACACCCTCACCATAGGGTAAATTGTTGTTGGCCATTTTTGAAATCTTGAATAACTCTCAAGAACCTTGCTCTAGATACCAATTGATAGAAAAGAATGGCACAATCCAAGAGGGGGGGTGAATTGGATTCTATGACCCTTTAAAAATTATCAGAGCATGTAGGATCTTTATTTCACTTTTAAACTTTTCTAAGACTGAATTTTCAAATGAAGCTTTTCTAAAGACTTGTTATGAAAATATGAATGCAATATGCTCACTTGATTACAACATAATGAGGTTCAACAATAATGCTCTAATTCAGATTTAAACCAACAATTTTCACATACACATGTTAATCAAGTTTTATCTTCTTTAAAGTTCAACCAAGAAATTACACAACGTAAAAGATAAGGTAGAAGAAGATTGCACAAGTCTTTTATACTGGTTCAGCCACTCCACATGTGACCTACATCCAGTCCTTAATCAACACCTGATTAAGATTTGTTTCACTATCTTAAGAAAGAAGGTTTACAAGCACACACACATGCATATACTTCACCACAAAAGATAACCACTTTCTTGACCCCAAGAAAGCACCCCTTGTAGAACGCACTACAAGAAACCTTACCACTTGAGAAACCCTTCTTAAGATTTTTTGCAAAGATTCACAAAGAATAAAGGAACGAATTCACCTGGAATTCTTGAACAAATCTTTATCTTCCCCTTTCAAGAATATGATGATGATGATCTTCTATCAAAGCTTTTCACAAACGTTTTCACTCTTGGATTTCACAAAGAAAACTCTCCAAGATGTCACAAAGACTCACAAAAACGTTTTTCACAAATTGATTATCAGTTCTAACTCATGTGTGAAGTTTCTCAAAGTTCAAACTATTTATAAAAGTTTCAGACACAGATAATCGATTATTTTAAAGAATAATCGATTATTTTGTTCTTCAAGTTTTCTGAAAACCAACCAAGAACAATATAATCGATTATTTAGCTGGATAATCGATTATTCCAGAGAGTTGTTCCTGAAATAATCGATTATTTTGGCAAATAATCGATTATTACAGCAAGGCATTCCACTTAGCCTATTTGCTGAAATAATCGATTATATTTAACAATAATCGATTATTTTGAGTTAGTTCTTAAAACTTCATTTTAAGACTCAAAATAATTTTCCAATGTTTTTAACTCATCATCATATACTCTCTACTTAGTTTAGATAAGATTTGCTCATGCACAAAGCATACTAAGAACACAAAATATAGAAACTCATTCAACACAATCTATATCCTAAGTTCTATTACATAGCTCCATCTCATAGCATTTTCTTGATTCTTCTTTGACTTTGTTTTTGTGCTCCAAGTTGTTGTTCTCATGTTGTGATCATCGAAACTCTTCAAGCTTCTCCTAAGATCAACAGTGGCCTCCGAGGTTATTGAAACTGGGGAGGTGGACCTTGCTGGGATTCCGCCGCCGGAGGGGGTCGATCGTGTGGCTGCCAAAGAGGTGGCATCGGCTGCTGAGCCAGTCGTCCAACCCGGCAAGGCGCCGGCTCAAGCTGTTGAGCGGGTTGCCGTGGTGAGTATTTTTTTTCTCTTAGTCTTGTTTCTATTTTTTGGCGTTTTGACTTGAGGTTGTTTTCTATAGGCAGGGGATGCTGCTGAGGAAGTGGTCCTTGTTGCCGGGCGGGCCATCTCGGCAGCCAAGGAAGTGATCCGGGGTGCAGTACCTGCTGCTCGGTTGGTGAGGTGAGTCGTTGGCCCTTCTGTGGTATTTGGCGTTTTACCCTTGTGGTTACTTTTGTTCTTAGGAGAGTGTCCTTGCTTTTTGCAGGCGGAGAGCGGCACTAGGGTATCTGCGACTACTTCTGCCGAGGTCTGTAGGGAGGGGTCGAGCTCCGGGCTCCCTACCCCTGGTCCAGTGCCGAAGCCGAAGCGATCGTACTTTGCGTATCTCTATGCGCAAGAGGGCGCGTCCATGCGGCTGGAGCACTTGAGTACGTTGGAGGAGGTCGACTCTCTGTGGAGTGCCGCGGTGACTTCGGAGAAGTTTTTCTCGAAGGGGTCGTTGAGCACGGCTGATCAGGCGATGATCGAGTCGGCCGGGCCAATGGGAAGTTTTGATGCCGCCCAGATCTTCCTTCAGCGAGGAGCGACCATTGTGGATTACTGGAAACACGAGTGGTCGAGGCAGCAGGAGGACATGGCGAAGTTGAGGAGCCTTATTCAGCCTCTGAAGGATGAGAATAAAGTCCTGAAGGAGGAGAACGGGGTTCTGACCGCCGCCCTTGGTGAAGCGAAGATGCAGGGGGCCGAGCTCTAGACGGCGAGGGGGGGCCTCGCCAGGGCCCAGAAGTCCTTGGAGATCGCCCTTCGCTCCAACGAAGAGTACGCTTCTCGGGTGGGTGAGTTGCAGGGGCTGGTTACCTCGACCTGGGGCGAGGTGATGTCTTCTCGGGAACAGGTTCGCTCTCTGGAAGATGAAGTTGCATTTTTGAAGGGCGAGCTGGTGTCGGTGACCGAGGAGCGTCTCCGCGATGAGGTCATTATTGGTAGCAAAGAGCAGGAGATTGCTGCCCAGAGAGTAGACCTTTCGTCGCTGGAGGCCGAGAAGGCGGCGTTGCAGAGGAGACTTGAGGATGTTGAGCGCTCCATCGTGGTGGAGCATAAGAGGGGCTTCCTCAAGGCTGCTCGTCAAGCCAGGCTTCTTGCGCCAGGGTTTGACTTCTCCGGCATGCATGTGGAGAAGGTCGTTCGCTTTGGGAAGCTGGTCAAGGAGGACGACGTTGAGGATAGCTCCAGCGATAATGCCTCTGTGTAGGCCAATTTTGTAATCGTAATTTATTTCTGTTTTGGGTTCAAGTGTTGAATCCTGAGAACTTTGCTTGTATATATATATGTGTATATATTTTTTTACGTGAAGGTTTAAATTTTGCCGTAAGAAAACCGAGGTTCGAACTCGACTTTAGTTTTTCGTGATGGTTCAGACTGGACCGTAGATTGAGGGTTCAAATTCGACCTTAATCCTGCCGAGGTTCGAATTTGACCTCGGACTTGGAGTGATACATTTCATCAAGGTTCGAACATGACCTCGGATAAGTGGGCGAATTCGACCTTAAGTTTACGTGGAGGTTCAAACTTGACCTTAAATTTTTGTGAAGGTTCAAACTTGACCTTAATGAACCGAGGTTCGAATTCGACCTTAAATTTACGTGAAGGTTCAAACTTGACCTTAAATTTTTGTGAAGGTTCAAACTTGACCTTAATGAACCGAGGTTCGAATTCGACCTTAAATTTACGTGAGGGTTCAAACTTGACCTTAAACCTTTGTGAAGGTTCAAACTTGACCTTAATGAGCCGAGGTTCGAATTCGACCTTAAATTTATGTGAAGGTTCAAACTTGACCTTAAATTTTTGTGAAGGTTCAAACTTGACCTTAATGAGCCGAGGTTCGAATTCGACCTTAAATTTATGTGAAGGTTCAAACTTGACCTTAAGTTTTCGTGAAGGTTCAAACTTGACTTTAGCAAACCGAGGTTCGAATTTGACCTCCATTTGAGGTTAAACGTAAAATTATGCGAAAAGGATGTGAGTTGGGCGGAATGAGTCATTTTATTGATTATGTAAATGTGCCTCGTTAAAAACCCTCTCAGCCAAAACCCATCTTTCTATTTTTTGGGATAAAAGACTGAGGCGGGAAAAGAGTGCACGGCTTAGTCATACAAAGTTCAACTAAAATAAAACTTGAGATGCGTAGCATTCCAAGTTCGTGGTATGGGTTTACCGCTGAGTTCTTCCAGTCTATATGCTCCATTTTCCAAGTCTTCTGTGACTCGGAAGGGGCCACCCCAAGTGGGTGCGAGTTTTCCATCTGACGTGTCCTTTCTTGCTTCGCCTAGTAATCGCCATACGAAGTCACCTACTCGGAACGAGCGAGGTTTTACTCGGGTATTGTATCTTCGGGAAGCTCGAAGCTTGCAGGCTTCTTCGTGGATTTGAGCTTCATCTCTAAGCTCGTCCACTAAGTCGAGGTCAGCTGCCAGTTCTTGGGCATTCTGTTCGCCGTTGAAGACTTGGCGTCTGTGGGATGTTTCGCCGACTTCTACTGGGATCATTGCGTCAGCTCCGTAGGTCAGCCTATAAGGCGTCTCTTGTGTGGTTGACTGGGGGGTGCAATGATACGCCCATAGGATGCTGGGGAGCTCATCGGGCCACTGCCCTTTGGCGCTTCCTAGTCGCTTTTTGAGTTCCCGGAGGATGACCTTGTTGGCAGCTTCGGCCTGGCCATTGGTCTGAGGGTGTTCCACCGAGGTCGAAAGGTGTTTGATTCCGAGTTCGCAGAGGAAGTCCTCGAATTCCTGTGCGATGAACTGTCGCCCGTTGTCAGTGACGAGGGCGTGAGGGATTCCGAACCTGTAGACGATGTTCTTCCAGGTGAACTTCCGCACGTTCTCGGTAGTGATTTTGGCAAGTGGACATGCTTCGATCCACTTAGTGAAGTAGTCGATCGCTACCAGGAGGAATTTTAGTTGGCCTTTTGCAGGGGGGAATGGCCCGAGGATGTCCATTCCCCACTGGGAGAAAGGCCACGCCAACATCATGTGGTGGAGAGTTTCGGGTGGCTGTCGGTGTGCGTTGCCGAACTGCTGGCATTCTTTGCATTTTTGGATGTGGCTTTGGCAATCCGACTTCAGAGTGGGCCAGTAATAGCCAGCTCGGAGTATCCTGGTTGCCATTGAACGGGCCCCGGAGTGCATGTCGCATATCCCCTGATGAATTTCTTTGATGACATAGGCTGCCTGAGACGCAGTCAGGCATTTGAGCAGAGGAGAGGAGACGCCACGCTTGAATAATTCGTCTCCAATGATGATGAACTTGGCCGATCTCATCCTTATCTTCCGAGCTACGTTTTTATCCTCGGGCAGGGTTCCCTCTTTCAAGTAGCCCCAGATGCCTGCCATCCATCCCAGGTCTTCATTGTCATTGACGTTGACGACCTTGTCGTCTAGGCTGTGTGAGTGCAAGGTTTTCTGTATGATGGTTCAGTGTTGTCCAGGCCTTTTGGTGCTGGTGAGCTTCGATAGGAGGTCGGCTCGGGTGTTTTGCTCGCGCGGCACATGATTTATGGTGAATTCGTCGAAGGACGAGATCTGGTGGGATGCAGTGTGAAAGTACCGCTGTAGCAGAGTGTTATTTGCCTGGTACGTCCCGCTGAGCTGCTCCACCATGAGTTTTGAGTCACTGTTGCAACTCACTCTTCGAGCCCCGAGGTCGCGGGCCAGCCTCAGTCCTGCTAGAAGCGCCTCGTACTCTGCCTGGTTATTGGTCACCTTGAAGCCAAACTTGAGGGATTGCTCCAAGGTGACTTGGTTTGGTCCTTCCAGAATGATGCCTGCACCACCGCCTTTGGAGTTGGAGGACCCGTCAACATGCAAAGTCCATACCTGGGGTTCCTCGGCAGTAGTTGGTGTGAGCTCGGCTACGAAGTCGGCTAAGCATTGGGCCTTCAGGGGTCCGCGGCCTTCGTACTGGATGCCGAATTCGGATAGTTCTACCGACCAGGTGATCATGCGTCCGGCGAGCTCAGGCTTTCGCAGAATTTGCTTGATGGGATAGTCAGTTTTGATTATCACCTGGTGGCTCTGGAAGTAGGGTCGGAGCCGCCGAGCTGCGATGACGAGCGCTAATGTCAGCTTCTCGATCATTTGGTATCTTCTTTCCGCATCTTGGAGGACTCGGTTGATGAAGTAGATAGGTGTCTGTACCTTTTGGTGTTCTTGTACGATAATTGCACTGATGGCATTCTCTGCTACGGCCAAGTAAAGGAGTAGGTTGGTGTTGTGATCTGGCCTTTGTAGGATTGGTGGAGTTGTGAGGAAGGTTTTGAAGCTTTGGAAAGCTTCTTCACACTGATCTCTCCACAGGAAATCCTTTGGCTTTTTTAGCAGAGTGAAGATTGGTCCTGCCTTCTCCGCGAGTTTGGGAATGAAGCGGGACAGTGAGACTAACCGTCTGACCAGGCGTTGGACTTCTTTCACCGTTTGTGGGCTTTGCATCTGGATGATGGCCTTGCACTTCTCGGGGTTGGCCTCGATTCCTCTGCTGGTAATCATGAAGCCAAGGAACTTACCCCCCTGGACGCCGAAGACACATTTTTCCGGGTTGAGGCGCATGTTATGCTTCCTGACCTGGGCAAATATTTCGGCGAGGTCGGTAGCATGGTCTATCGCCGAGGTAGTTTTGACTACCATGTCGTCGACGTAAACTTCCATGTTTCTCCCGATCTGCTGACGGAAAACCTTATCCATCAGCCGCTGGTAGGTTGCCCCTGCATTTTTGAGGCCGAAGGGCATCACCCGGTAGCAGTAGCTGGCGTGGTCGGTGATGAAAGACGTATGCGCTTCATCAGGTGGGTACATCATTATCTGGTTGTACCCAGAGTAGGCGTCGAGGAAACTGAGGAGGGCGTGTCCGGAGGCTCCGTCGACTAACCTGTCAATGCTCGGCAAAGGGTATGAGTCCTTGGGGCATGCTTTGTTTAGGTCGGTATAGTCGATGCACATACGCCACCTCCCCGAGTTCTTCTTTACCAGGACCACGTTCGCCAGCCATGTGGTGTATCTGACTTCGCGGATGAAGCCCGCGTTGAGCAAAAAGAGGTTGGAATAGGGCCAACTCGGCTTGCGCGGAGGCTGACCCGATTTGCTGGCACGGGGGCGCTTACTGGAGGAGGCCATCTGCAAAAATTAACCAAAGAAATACCAAGCAGATAGATGAGCACAAGAAGATAGACCAGGATGACCAATTTAGGGAATTCAAAATGAAAACTAGCCTTAGATTGAACAGGAACCTAAAAAAGAAAATAAAACACAACAAAAAGAAGGGTTTCAGAGGTATTCGCGCCGGGCTTATGACTTGTACACCGGGCGCAGAGAGCATATAGCTCACTCTGGAAGCAAATGTGCTGGGCGCAAAACATAATTGCGTCGGGCGCAGAGAGTAGAGAGGACTCTCTGGAACCAACTGCGCCGGGCGTAAAAATGAATTGCGCCGGGCGCAAGTAAGCATTTTTCGAAAAGTGGCCAAAGCGGGCTGTTCCAAGATCAGAACGGGCCGTTCTTAAATTCGAAACGGGCCGTTCTGGAATTGGAACAGCCGTTCCAAAGTCCGAAACAGGTCGTTCTGGAATTGGAACAGTCTGTTCCAAAGTCCAAAACGGGCCGTTCTAGAATTTGAACGGGCCGTTTCGAAGCTTCAGCCGAAGGCACCGCGCCTGGCGTGATTGCACACCAATGGGGGTTAACAGAAACCCCATGAAATCCCAAAAAGAAGAAGGAAAATGCAAAACTAGACAAGAAAACGTTGAGTGTGAACCTACTTGAGATGAACTGTTGTAGAGGAGGAGAAATGGTATGCGTGACCCTGAGATGGAGAATGCTGAGAGTGAATGATGAAGAGAAGTTGAAGGAGAAGAGGTGGTTAGAATGAATGGGAAGATGATGAGTGTGTGAGAGGGAGTTCGGAGTGGGAAGTTGAGAGAAAAGGGAAGGGAGTTGAGAGGGTTAGAGTGAGTGGGAACGTGGGAGAGTAAGTTGAGAGGTTAAGGCATCTGCAAGGTCTCGCCAGGCGTGAAATTACCCACGCCGGGTGATGTTGTGTATTTTACTCGTATTTTAGCACTTTAATTCACAAGAATTCATAGCATAATCATGCATATCTTTCATGTTTTTAATAAATTTTTATATCATTTTCCTATTTTATGCTTTTCTTGGTATGTGTTGTGTTTTCTCTAAGCAGGATCAAGATTTAAGAATTAAAGAGGAAATGCTGAGCTACAGGGAAAATCACGGCCGTGATTCTAAATCACGCCCGTGATTCACCAGGGACAATCACGGCCGTGATTCTAAATCACGCCCGTGATTCACCAGAGAAAATCACGGTCGTGATTCCCAATCACACCCGTGAACGCCACTGACCCTTCATAGATGTGCTCCAGAGAAGATCACGGTCGTGATTCTCAGTCACGGCCGTGATTCACTTCGCGTCCCAGCTGTTTAAGTTTTATGTTTTTATTTTTTTATTTTATCTTTGTAATTTTTATCTTGGTAGTTTTACCTTTTTACCCTTTTAGGTTATAAATTAGATTAGGTTAGCCTAGAACGGGGTTGTTTTCCGGAGACAGTCTTTTAGTTTTCGACACTTGGAGAAGGTTGGGCGCCTGTGCCATCGACTCTAAGGTTTACTTTTCTTTTATTCTTTTCTTCTTGGAGAACTACTATGAACTCCTGTGAGTAGTATCCCTTTTTCTGGGATCAGGGCTTAGCCTCTGAGAACCTCTTTATTAATGCATTATTCAGTTTCTTAATTTTATTCCAATTCTTGATCTGTTCTTTTATATTTTATATATGAACTTTAATATTATTGTTTTCATAATAACATTAATTAAGGATGAACTGAGAGGAGAACTTGATTATAATTATGATAAACAATTAATCTTAATTTTCATAATCATAGATAATTAGGGATGAACTGAGAGGAGAACCTAATTATCGGAACCTAAAGGAATAGACTTGAGTGTTAAATCACGAGAGTAGATTTAAGCTTTCGAGGAGCAATAGATTAACAAAGATCTTAACGGGTTTAATTGAACGCAATTACCACGAGAGTAGGGATTAATTTTAATTAAACACGTCCTCGTAGCCTGAGAAGGTGCAAGGATTAAATTAGGTTAAGACTACCTTCAAGATGGAATAGAATTAATTAATGAAAATAATAATTCAATAATGTTGGAACTCTTTGTGCGAACCCTAGATTCCCGGAAATCTCCTTATCTTATCTTAAAGTTTTATCTTATTCATTAATTGCATTACTATCTCTTTTACCTTCAAATCTGATCTTATCATCTCAAAACAGAAATTCCATCTGTTTTAAAATTCAAATTAAAATACTAGTAATTCTAGGTCAAACACGTAGTCCCTGTGATTCGATATTTATTACTTGACGACAACTGTACACTTGCGGTTTTTCACACAACAAGTTTTTGGCGCCGTTGCCGGGGACTACATCTCTTGATTTAAATTACAATTATTTTAATTCGAATTTAAAAAAAAAAAAATTAAATAAATAAATAATTTTTTTTTTAGTGTTTACTTCTCCAATTCAGATTTCACGGGTCACTTTCTTTTTTTTTTGCAGTGCCTTAGGATTAATGCAAAAGAGATCTCTACGTCTTGGGAAACCAACACCACTTGATCCTGAGATTGAAAGAACTCTCCTGAGAAGGAAAAGAAACCTTTCTAGAGAATTTGACATGGCTGCACAACGAGATAATTTACCGCTTCGGGATTACTCTGCACCCGTAGCTCGTGGGATACCTGGAGGGGAGATGCGAACTGGAGCTACTGTACCAGCTTCTCTGGTGAATATGCTCAAACAGAACACCTTTGGAGGACTACCATCAGAAGATCCTAATGACCACTTAGAGGGGTTCTTGGAAATCTGTGAGACCCAGCAATTTGATGATGAAGTTTCTGATGGAATGCGACTCCGCTTATTCTCACTCACCTTGAGAGATAAGGCAAAGGTGTGGCTAAGAACAGTGCCTAGAGAAAAGATAGCAACTTGGGAATTATGTGAAAGAGCTTTTCTAGAGAAATTCTTTCCTCCTTCTAAAACTAAAGAATTGAGGAAGAAAATCACTAATTTCCAACAAGGCACTGGAGAAACTATTTATGAAGCATGGGAGCGGTTCAAGGGATATCTTCAAGCATGCCCACAACATGGCTTCAACCGTTGGCTTACCATCCAATTTTTCTTTGAAGGATTGGACCAACAAAGCACCATGATATTAGACTCAGCAGCTGGAGGATCTTTCATGGGGAAACCTATTAATGACTGCATGATTATTTTGGAAAATGTAGCCTCAAATCACAGCCAATACAGTGAAAGAGAAGTCACAGCAAGGAAAGGAACTCCGGGGCGATATGAAGTGAACAATATTGAGTTACTCTTAGCAAAATTTGATACTCTTAATCAAAGGTTAGACAATATGGAAAAAGCTAAGGTTAATTCAGTGGCTACAAATCAAGTATGTGACCTTTGTAGGGAACAAGGGCACACTGCAGTAGATTGTAC
Source organism: Cajanus cajan (assembly GCF_000230855.2). NCBI lineage: Eukaryota > Viridiplantae > Streptophyta > Magnoliopsida > Fabales > Fabaceae > Cajanus > Cajanus cajan. Next base: position 58,147,383 of record NC_138522.1, on the reverse strand, counting down.
CTCAATTTTTACTGGAGAAGAAGAAGATACTACTGAACAAGTGGCAGCTTCTCATAATTTCTATGACACTCCTCGAAGAGAGAAGAGTAATCCATATTCCAACACGTACAACCCTGGTTGGAAGAATCATCCTAACTTTTCTTGGAAGAATAACCCAGTTCAAGGAACTAGCAATCAGCAACCTAATTTCCGTCCGTCCAATCACTTCATTAATGGGGAAGGAAATCCAGTACAGACACCCTCAATTCAACAAAGTGTTTCAAGATTAGAAAACCTTATGGAGAATTTTATCACTAATCAAAAACAGACCAATGATTCAATGGCAAATTCTATTCAAAACCTTGCTGTCAAGGTTGAGAATATTACTCTCCACAACAAGATGCTGGAAAATCAAATTGCACAGTTGATGCCTAGTTCAAACAATTCTCCAGGTAAGTTCCCAGGTAAAACAGTTGCAAACCCAGCTGAAAATGTTAATGCTGTTACTTTAAGGAGTGGGAAGAAATTAGACAGACCTGTGTCTAATCAAAATGATAATATTGAGATTGATGAAGACGCTTCTCCTATGGTTGAAAAACCTGAAAAGGAGAGATTAGAAAAAGAAAAAGTATCTTCATCAAAGCCTCAAACTGTTTATCACCCCCCAATTCCTTTTCCTCAAAGGTTAGCAAGGACTAAACTTGATAGACAATTTGAAAATTTTTTAAATATGATCAAACAAGTGTATGTAAACATTCCATTTGTAGAAGCTCTACAACAGATGCCTACATATGCTAAATTTCTTAAGGATCTTTTAGCTAACCGAAGGAAATTGGATGATAGAGAGACTGTTACATTGATCCATCATAATTTGCCCAAAAAACTTAAGGATCCTGGTAGTTTCTCTATACCTTGTCTCATTGGAAATCTAAGGTTTGAAAAAGCCTTATGTGACCTTGGGGCAAGTATCAGTTTAATGCCTTTATCAATTTGCAAGAAATTAGATATGGGAGAATTAAAGCCTACAGCAATGTCAATCCAGTTAGCAGATAGATCTATAAAATATCCCATAGGAATTTTAGAAGATGTTCCAATTAAGATAGGTAAATTTTTAATTCCGGGAGATTTTGTTGTTTTAGAAATGGAAGAGGACAAACAAATACCAATCATACTAGGTAGACCATTTTTGGCTACAGCAGGCGTGATAGTAGATGTCAAACATGGAAAATTGTCCTTATCCATTAATGATGAAACAATGGAATTTAATATTGCTAAATCTGTTAGACAACCTTCTCTTGAAAATATTTGCTGCAGGGTTGATATATTGCCTAAAGACATGGAGGAAGAAGTCATGAGATCTATTTTGAGGGATCCCTTGGAGAATTTTCTAGTTGGAGGAAAGCACATAGATCTTGAGGGGATTCAACCTAATTATGCTTGCTTGATCGATTCAAGTCCCCCGTGTAAAGAAAAAGATCCTCTAGTAGAAAGTCTTCTTGAGCCTTCAACAGATTGGGGTTAGGAGGATGTACGCATTTCATTAATTTTATTCCAAAAAAAAAAAAAAAAAAAAAATTTCAGAGTTTCAGAGAGAATCACGACCGTGATTCTAAATCACGGGCGTGATCTTCTCTGGAAAATTTTTGGAAAAATTTTTGGGAAAACCCAGAGAGAATCACGACCGTGATTCTAAATCACGGGCGTGATCTTCTCTGGAAAATTTTTGGAAAACCCCAGAGAGAATCACGACCGTGATTCTAAATCACGGGCGTGATCTTCTCTGGAAAATTTTTGGAAAACCCCAGAGAGAATCACGGCCGTGATTATAAATCACGGGCGTGATCTCCTACAGATACAGCCCGTGATTTTTGAAATTCCACTTTCCCTTATATATTCTTCCCCCTCCTTTTACATTCTCACTTCTCTCAAACCTACGACCCATTCTCTCTTTTCTTCTCTCCCAAACCCTAGCTTCTCACTTCTTCTTCCTCTTCTTCCCTCTTCCTCCCACATTCACTCCTTCCGTTCATCCATGGCTCCCAAGCGCACCCGTACCGTTGGTTCGTCCTCCACCGCTTCCGATACCCACAGTTACGAGGAAGAAGCAAGTGAAATTCCGCAACTTCCTCCGAGGTTCTATCGGAACGATGAACAGCGTGAGCGGAACGAGGTATTACGCTTCCGCACTATCCATCCTACCAGGTATCTCGACTTCCCATTTATTCGTAAGTTGGGTTTACGTGCTGATATCAATTTCATGTTAACTAACATTGGGTGGACAACCTTTGCTACCATGCATAATGATGTTGTTTATCCTCGACTAGTTCTTGAGTTCTTGAGCTCTCTCCACACGGAAATATTATCTGGGCCAAATTGTTCTGAAGGGTTGATTTCTTTCCGTATGTTTAACCAAGAACACGAATTAACCCTAGCTCAGTTCAATAATATTTTTGGATTTCCCACTGGAGGGAGCACGAGAACCCCAAGTTCTTTCAACCCTGGTTCTTTTTGGTACAGTTTGACAGGTACAAGTAATTGGGTCGCTGGAAAATGTAATTCCTCTGCTTTCTGCCATCCCGCCATCCGTATTATGCACCGCTTTATTGCCTCTACTGTTTTGGCCCGAGGTGATTCTGAAGGAAAGGTTCGTTTGAGCGACCTTTTACTTTTATGGGCTATGATGGAAAACAGAGAGGAGCCTATTGATTCTGGCAGTCATTTGGCACGACAGTTCCAGAGTATTTCCAATACCAGCCACGGTGCGATTGTGAATGGCGGCCTCATTACCACTATAGCCAAACACCTTGGCTATCACGCTTGGCTGGACCAGTTAGAACCACTCCCTGGAAGCCGTACTATTAATTTTGCTACCTGCTCTTCTATGAACTGCATTGCGAAAGATGAAGATGATAAATACTACTTTGTAGTAACCCAGTCGGGAGTGCACCACCAGTTACCAAATCCAACATACACCGTGAAGAACCGGGCTACCTGGCAGTTTCCACTGGAGCCATTAGAGGACCGACCTCCAGCAGCTGAGGAAGCGGCTCCTGCAGAGGAGGAAGCAGCTCCTGAACAACCCCCTCTACATCCTGTCGCCACCGGCCCGAAACGGGCTTTCGGCATTCGCGAAGGATGGTTGGACTCGTTTATTTGTTTGAAAAATGTGGATTGCTAGAATGACTTATTCTCAAACTGAGACCTCGTCAAACGAGCAATTTTATTAAAAGGCTCACTAATCCATATTAATCCCAAGCGGGACCCTCCATGGATTAGTGGTTTTCATAAAGTTGGGTTCGTGGAGTCGCCACCAATGTTTTACTCAAAACATTGGAAAAAGGGATAAGGCAATTGATTTAAAAATCAACTTTGGCCACTACAACCAGAGTTGGGTAAGGGAGTCGGTTACGTGTGGGGAAGGTGTTAGCACCCCACAGCGCCCCTTTCGGGTTCCCTATGACAGATTATTTTTAACAGAACAGTATAAAATTACTAAATTACCCCTATTTATTCTAAGCAATTATAAATTGACTATCTACATGATGACAGTTTAAATATTCACACAGAAAGCAGTAAAAGGAAGGATTGAAGGGAAACCTCTTGAAGCGTGCTTTTATAAAAATGAACTGGGAAGCGTTTTGGCGTTCCCTCGCTCTACAAGCCCGCTCCTCGCTCTCCTAGAACAAAATTTTAACTAAGGGAATCAAAGAGATTTCCCCTCGACTAGGTTCGGATCTCCAAGCTAAGTGCTCGGAATTCCAGAACTTCGTCGGATCGACTCCCAGAGAGATTTCTAGGGCAGAACACTGCTCAAAAACCCCAGAATACTCAAGGAGGGAGTCAAAACTGAGTGAAAAAGTGTGGAATGACGTCCAATTGACGTCATATTTATAGGGAATAGGCGCAGTACGGCCTACAGGGCCAATACGGCCGTATTGAAATTTTTGAACTTCAATACGGTCGTATTGGGGTTCAATACGGTCGTATTGAAAGTCAGAAATTTCAATACGCCCGTATTGAGTTCGCAGTGGTCGTATTGAAGTGTCAATACGGTCGTACTGACTTCAGTATGGCCGTATTGAAGCTTCAATACGGCCGTATTAAGTTCAGTACGGCCGTATTGGGCTTTTTCCCTCCACTTCCTTATTTTTTAGCTATTCTAAGACCTCTAGACCTACAGAGAACCCTCCTAGGGCGTTCCAGGAGTCCTTCTGGTTGATTATCCTTCAGTCTTCGAGAGTCTTCAAGCTTTATTTCCGACCCGGACAATTTTAGGGGTCTACAGCTGCCCCCCCTTTACTTAGTCGGACGGCCTTTTGGTGTATCGGCTGACAAGTAAAGGAGTTGACCCAATAGTCCGGGTATTGTGCCGACCTTCTGACTTGTAGCGTCTTCCGGTGGAAAAATGTTGAGTAGCCTCTCCAGGTGGGTGCATACCTCGGCGCTTTTGACATCCTCGGTAGCTGAGTTTACCTTCTCCAAGGTCAACTTCACTCGACGCTCGAGCCGGAAGTTGGACATCAACGCACCTCTGATGACGCTGATGGTTGAGTACCGCCTCTCCAGGCTTAGCTTCACTCTTTGTTTGAGCCGGAAACCAAGCACCTTTGCGACGACGGTGAGCGGTGTGAGTTTTGCCTCTCCAGGCCTTGCTTTGCTTGTTGCCCAAGCTGGAAGCTGTGAGTACCGTCTTTCCAGGCTTAACTTCACTCTTTGTTCGAGCCGGAAGCTAAGCACCTTTGTGACGACGGTGAGCAGTATGAGTTTTGCCTCTCCAGGCCTTGCTTTGCTTGTTGCCCAAGCTGGAAGCTGTGAGTACCGTCTCTCCAGGCTTAACTTCACTCTTTGTTCGAGCCGGAAGCTAAGTACCCTTGTGACGACGGTGAGCAGTATGAGTTTTGCCTCTCCAGGCCTTGCTTTGCTTGTTGTCCAAGCTGGAAGCTGTAAGTATCGTCTCTCCAGGCTTAACTTCACTCTTTGTTCGAGCCGGAAGCTAAGTACCTTTATGACAACGGTAGGCGGTGAGTACCCTTTTTCAGAGATAGCTTCGCTCATTGTCCGAGCCGGAGGCTGCATACCTCCGTGTTTGTGACGACGGGGTAGCGTGAATATCTCCTTTCCAGGGATTCGTGATGATTTTGTCTCCACAGTCCACGATGCTGCTTCGACGGTTGTTTTTTTTGATTTTGTGCCACTAAGGGCTGGATAACGCAGGGATCCGTCTAGGGGATGTGCAGTTACTCATAGGTTCTTGTGTCCCAACTTTCCATTGCGTAGTTGGTGCCCTTGGGGAATTTCTGACTCCTTGGGGTATAGACACAAAGATGCTCTTTCTGATGTGAGCGGTGCCTTATGATTGGCTGACGTCCTTTCGACGTTGGTGGAGTATCCCGGTTATCCTTGTTCGGGTAACTCTTTTTGATTTTCTGATTTTTTGCTGCCTCTGTGTAGGCTGTTATCCGCTAGGGGATTTTGTTGTTGATTTTGATTAGCCTCTTCTGTTAGGCATATCAGCTTGACGTTCAATGATTGGCTGAGAGCCAGATTCCACTTGGGGAATGATTATTGATTTTTATTTTCTTTCTCCTTCTGCAGGGATGCCTCTTGAATAGGCGACTGGGGATTTGGGGATCTTATGTATCCCAGAGTATTATTTAGGAAGCCTCTACAGGCTTAGCCTCACTCGACACTCGAGTTGGAGAGCTGTCTTCACTGAGGAAGTTTAAGTCCTTTGACTTGGATATTCTGCTTGGGTGATCGTACTTCCATTGGGAATGTCGTCGATCTTGCTTTGATAGCTCTTGCTGGGGATTTTGAGTCCAAGAGCGTGAGTTGAGGTTTCTCTGGGGAGTATTATTTCTGCGAGCCTCTCCAGGCTCAATTATTCTGTATGATGCTGCTGATTTTCTGAATCTTTGTATTTTGCTTGCTGCTGTCATACACAAGCAATTTTCTATTTTTCTATTTTATGCAGTTGCCTCATGATAAGGTCTTTGAATGTGCAACTCATGTGTGTGATGCACAAATGTAATACAATTTTTATTTTTGTTCATTTATTTAGAAAAGTGAGTGGCTCTCCCTATCCTCTTCTTCTTGGAGGACTTTCTGTCATTGACGCGAGGGAGTATTTTTGTGAGCCTTTATGCAGGAGATTATGGATTTTACGGGAACCCCTCCAATTTTCTTTTATTGGCCGATTATTAAGAGTTTCGTACAATTTTTAGAAACATCAATTTAAAGGCACAATCACATGGTCAAGAGAGAAAAGAAACAAATGGATATTTTATTGATATTCACAAATGTTCATACAGAAAGATTTACAAGAGGAATTTCTGAAGAATGGCTGGCCAAGGTAGGCTATACATTTTTGGCTTAAACAATTATATCTGTAATTGTTGCTTTTCTCGTTCCCCTAATCGTTTTGGGTGAGATGCCTAAGCCAGGAGTGTAGATACTGCAAGACGCTTGCTTCTAGAAGATTATCACTTGAACCGCCTTTCGGTTTTCGGTTCAAGTGATCGTTGCTTGCTTTTGTTTTTATATCTTATTCTTTTGCCCCTAATTTTTGCCTAGGACATGTCCTAGCGGGGATAATTTTGCCTTTGTTTTGCCTAGTACCCTTGTACTGGCGGGCTTTTTGTCTTGCCCTAACTTTTGCCTAGGATGCCCTTTTTGGGTTTTCATCCTAGCGGGCTGATGCAAGCAACGTCTTCAAGCATAATACTTCTTTACCACGTCAGCGTTGACTGGGTATCGAAGTTCTTCTCCATCCATGTCTGTGAGAATCAATGCTCCTCCGGAGAAAGCTCGTTTCACCACATATGGTCCTTCGTAATTTGGGGCCCACTTTCCGATTTTGTCCTTTTGAGCTGGTAGTAATTTCTTCATCACCAGCTCTCCCTCATGGTAGACTCGAGGGTGGACTTTCTTGTCAAAAGCCTTTTTGATCTTTCTTTGATAGGTTTGACCATGGCATATGGCGTTCAGCCGCTTTTCTTCAATAAGGTTCAATTGGTCATACCGGCTTTGAACCCATTCTGCCTCGGAAAGTTTCGCTTCCATGATTACCCTTAGAGAAGGTATTTCGACCTCGACGGGTAGAACTGCCTCCATCCCATAAACAAGGGAGAACGGAGTAGCTCCTGTGGACGTGCGCACTGAAGTCCTGTATCCATGGAGAGCGAAGGGTAGCATCTCATGCCAGTCTTTGAATGAGACAACCATCTTTTGTACTATCTTCTTGATGTTTTTGTTGGCTGCCTCGACTGCCCCATTCATCTTTGGTCGATATGGGGAAGAGTTATGGTGCTGGATTTTGAACTCTTTGCACAACTCTTCCACCATCTTATTGTTCAAATTGGATCCATTATCAGTGATGATCTTATCGGGAATACCGTATCTGCATATGATATTCTTTCTGATGAAGGATGTTACCACCTTTCGGGTCACATGAGCATACGATGCCGCTTCTACCCATTTGGTGAAATAGTCAATGGCCACAAGGATGAACCTATGTCCATTGGATGCCTTTGGCTCGATGGGTCCAATAACATCCATGCCCCACATTGCAAATGGCCATGGTGAAGCCAGAACATTGAGTGGCGTTGGTGGGACATGAATATTGTCGGCATATGCTTGACACTTGTGGCATTTCCGGACGTATTGGTAACAATCCTTTTCAATGGTCGACCAATAATATCCTGCTCTGAGGATTTTCTTAGCCATTGCAGGCCTGGGAATATGGGTACCGAAAACCCCCTCATGTATTTCTTTGATTACATTTTGAGCTTCGACTTGGTCTATACATCTCAACAAGACCGAGTCATAATTCTTTTTGTAGAGGGTTTCTCCAATCAACAGAAATCCCATGGCCCTTCTTCGGATATGCTTTTTATCATTATCACTAGCCATATCAGGATATTCCCCTTTTGACAGATATTGTTTGATGTCATGGAACCATGGATGATCGTCAACAGCTTCGTCTATCAGTAGGCAGAACGCTTGCTTATCGTGCCGCCGGATATTGATGATGGGCATTTCATGCTCCTTATCCAAGGCGAACATCGATGATAGTGTAGCAAGGGCGTCAGCAAACTGATTCTCCTCCCTTGGAATGTATTCAAAGATGACACTTTGGAAAAATTGTGTCAAATCTTTGATATGCTCAACATATGGTATCAGTTTAGGATTTCGGACTTCCCAGTCACCTCGCAGTTGGTGAATGACTAAAGCCGAATCTCCACATACTTTGAGCTTTAGGATACCATTGTTGATTGCTGCTTGGATTCCTAACGCGCAAGCCTCGTATTCGGCCATGTTATTTGTACAGTCAAAGTTGAGTCTTGCCGTTAAGGGGATATGCTTTCCTTGCGGGGAAATTAATACTGTCCCAATCCCTTGTCCAAGCATGTTGGAGGCTCCATCAAAATACATGGTCCACGCATCGTCTTTTGGTTCTTCATGTTGTATATTCATTATGTGCTCGTCGGGGAAATCATCCTGAAGGGATTGATAGTCATTGGTCGGCCCGTGTGCTAGGTAATCAGCTAAGGTACTACCCTTGATGGCCTTTTGTGTGACATGTATGATGTCAAATTCTGATAATTGCACTTGCCATCGGGCAATCTTCCCAGTGATTATTGGCTTGTCGAACACGTACTTAATTGGGTCCATTTTGGAGACCAACCAAGTAGTATGTCTTATCATGTACTGCCTGAGCCTTTGTGTTGCCCATGCTAACGCACAGCAAGTCTTTTCTAATGGCGTGTAGCGGGTTTCATAATCAAGGAATTTTTTGCTCAGGTAGTAGATGGCTTGTTCTTTCTTTCCAGTTTCGTCCTGTTGCCCTAGCACGGCTCCCATGGACTCATCAAGCACTGTCAGATAGAGGATTAATGGCCTTCCCTCGACAGGTGGCACCAATACTGGTGGATTGGCCAAGCACTGTTTGATTTTGTCAAAAGCTCGTTGACAATTCTCGTCCCAAGTTTCGGAATGATTCTTGCGCAACAGCTTGAATATTGGTTTGCACGTGTCAGTCAACTGTGCGATGAACCTTGCGACGTAGTTCACCCTGCCGAGGAATCCTCTAATTTCTTTCTCAGTTTTAGGAGGAGGCATTTCCATTATTGCCTTTATTTTATCGGGGTCCACCTCTATGCCTTTTTCACTGACGATGAACCCAAGAAGCTTACCCGACCGAACTCCGAAAGTACACTTAGCCGGGTTTAGCTTAAGCTGATACTTACGAAGCCGATTGAATAATTTTCTCAAATATTGGATGTGGTCCATTTCGTCTTTTGACTTTGCGATCATGTCATCCACGTATACTTCAATTTCTTTGTGGATCATATCGTGGAATAGAGTCACCATCGCTCGTTGGTAGGTGGCCCCCGCATTTTTAAGTCCGAAAGGCATCACCCTGTAGCAGAAAGTTCCCCAGGGTGTAATGAAAGAAGTTTTCTCGCGGTCTTCTATATTCATCTTGATTTGATTATACCCCGAGTATCCATCCATAAAGGAATAGAGTGTGTTTGTGGCGGTGTGATCCACAAGTGTATCGATGTGGGGCAAGGGAAAATCGTCCTTTGGACTGGCACGATTCAAATCCCTATAATCAACACACACTCTAACCTTCCCATTCTTTTTGACGACTGGCACAATGTTAGCCAGCCATTCGGGATACTGGGATACAACCAAGAATCCCGCGTCCAATTGTTTTTCCACCTCCTCCTTAATCTTTAAGGACCATTCGGGCTTGATTCGTCGAAGCTTTTGCTTAATAGGTCGAAACCCCTCTTTTAAGGGCAACTTGTGTTCGACGATGTTGGAGTCCAATCCGGGCATATCATGGTATGACCATGCAAATACGTCCTTGTATTCCCTCAATAATTGAATTAATTGCGTTTTTATTCCATCACTGATACGGGTCCCAATGTTGACCTCTTTCAATTCTTGACCCTGCCCCAAATTCACGGTCTCCAATTCTTCTTGATTCGGTTGGAGTAGACGAGCTTCTTGATCTAGCAGTCTTTGCAGATCCGGAGAGATGGTCTCCTCATCACTGTCCAACTCAACCCATTCACCCTCGGCTTTCGGATCCCGGTCAGAGCGAGCAATCACAGACATAATTATTTATTGGTTCTGTTTAGGTTTAGAGTTTATTAATATAAATGAGAGAGAGAGAATAGAACAAAAATGCGAGAATAATGTGTGAAAAATGCCTTTTTATTGATATATGAGTGTAAAACTATACAAAACCCTTTATTTACATGAAAAGGCCCTCATGATCTCGGGTACTGATCATGAGTCCCTAAAAGAAAAAATGTGGAGGGGCCCTATCATGGCTTGCCCTTCTCTCTACTCCTGCTGCGGTAGAGGATTCTTGCTCACGTCGGGCGCCGTCGAATCGAAAGTGACCCACCCAGCGTCGATAAGGTCTTGGACCTTATACTTGAGAGCTCGGCAGTTCTCCGTTGAATGCCCCTGTGCCCCCGAGTGGTATAGACATTTGTCTTGTGGATTGTACCAATCGGGGTAGGGTGGATTCACCTTCTTTGGTGGAATGTAAGCTATAAGGCGTGCCTCCACTAGCTTCGGCAGGAGATCGCTATAAGTGGTCGGAAGTTTGTCAAACTTCTTCACAGAGTTGTATTGCGATTTTCCTGACTTCGAAGCGGAAGAAGACGGAGCAATGGTTACAGCGTTGACTCCTCCTTCTTTCTTCTTCCCGAAGGCCTTCTTAGCTTCATATGATTGGGAAGGCTTAGCCAGCTTCCCACTTTTAAGTCCTTGTTCCACCCTTTCTCCTATGGTGATGATGTCCGAGAAGAGTGTCGTTGTGTTCCCTATCATTTTATCGTAATAGGGACCAGTCAACGAGTTGATGAATAAGGACACCGTCTCCTTATCCGACAGTGGGGGCTCTATCTGTGCCGCCAACTCCCTCCAACGTTGGGCGTACGCCTTGAAGGATTCATCGTTCTTTTTACTCAAGGCTTGAAGATCAGACCTATCGGGTGTTAGGTCGATGTTGTATTTGTAGCGCTTGAGGAAGGCGTCGGCCAACTGCCTCCATGTGTGTACTAGATTTCCATCTAGCTGCATATACCAGTTGAGTGCAGTTTCAGCTAAGCTCTCTTGAAAGCAGTGGATCAAGAGCTTTTCATTTGTGGCATATGCAGCCATCTTGCGACAGTACATGGTGAGATGACTTTTAGGGCAAGTCGATCCCACGTACTTTGGGAAATCTGGCACTTTAAATTTAGGAGGGAATTGAATGTCCCTCACTAAACACATGTCGGCGGCATCCTTAATGTCAAAGTCGTGCCCCTCCATAGCCCTTAGCCGATCCTCGAGGGCATGGAATTGTTCCTTTGATACCTCGGGCTCTTTTATTATAATTCCTGCCCCAAGGGGTACGGCGTTTGGAGGATCTTTTTCATGCTCTTCCTCCTCTTCCTCATGATGGGACCCATGCTCACTGTGATGAGATCCATGGACGTTGTGGTGACGCATGAGTTCCATCATTTGCGCCATTTGCTCTTTAAGTTGTGAAAGCTCGGTTGTGAGCTTTTTGTTTTGCTCTTCCAATGCTTCCATTTTCTTGATTTTCTGTGCGCGCGTAAGGACAGAGAGATGACCAGCCACTTTCTAAAATGAATGTTTAGTTAGTTTATTTTACGGAATGAATACACTCTTTAACATGAGCTTGATAAACCTCCGTCTTTAAGGCGCTGCCTTTTTAAGACGGAAGTTTATCACCCTTCTTTGTCTATGATTTCTCCCCAACGGAGAATCTCTATAGTCATGGGTCTCTTTCACTCATGTCAAGAGGTATTGGTGATCCTAAAATGTATGTTTTTATGAGGATGCATGATGTCTTATTGGTAATGATGTACATGCTTCTCACTTTTATTATATTTTCACACATGGTCTTTCCTCTCATGTCATGGTTTTTTATGCATGGGGATTATTTTTAGACCTTATCACGAGGTTATTTATTAATGCACAAACAATTGCACGTAAACATTTACACAAACAATTCACTCATCCACGAACAGTCACGAGCGAATCACGAGGTAGGGGTCTCCTGCAGAAATGGTGCATATTCAAGGTAGGTTCTAACTGTTCTCACCAGTCCAAGGCCCCCAAGGTGCCCCCATTATAGGGACCCAATTCCTCTCGTCGTAGGTCGATGGAAAGTTCCAACGCACCGTCGGACTCAAGTTCATGGTTATCACCTTGAGTGATGTTTTCCGACAACGGTCTACGGGCACCTATAGACCCATTCGACAACCGGCCGTACTAACATCCACTCCCTATGGTTAATCACTCATGCCCCCGGGTATAGAGGGAACTGTTGTGTGCAAAGGTTTGTGTACAGTTTTTATTTCAAACAATTGCGTAAATTTAAAAATACAACAGTTATTAAAGCCAAATAGATAAACATGTTATCATACAAGTGAGGGGTAATAAAGTAATTTTAACTATTATTTGTTAAAAATAATCTGTCACTAAATGGGACTGACTCTCGAGGCTTCCCCAGCGGAGTCGCCATCTGTCGCCACCGGCCCGAAACGGGCTTTCGGCATTCGCGAAGGATGGTTGGACTCGTTTATTTGTTTGAAAAATGTGGATTGCTAGAATGACTTATTCTCAAACTGAGACCTCGTCAAACGAGCAATTTTATTAAAAGGCTCACTAATCCATATTAATCCCAAGCGGGACCCTCCATGGATTAGTGGTTTTCATAAAGTTGGGTTCGTGGAGTCGCCACCAATGTTTTACTCAAAACATTGGAAAAAGGGATAAGGCAATTGATTTAAAAATCAACTTTGGCCACTACAACCAGAGTTGGGTAAGGGAGTCGGTTACGTGTGGGGAAGGTGTTAGCACCCCACAGCGCCCCTTTCGGGTTCCCTATGACAGATTATTTTTAACAGAACAGTATAAAATTACTAAATTACCCCTATTTATTCTAAGCAATTATAAATTGACTATCTACATGATGACAGTTTAAATATTCACACAGAAAGCAGTAAAAGGAAGGATTGAAGGGAAACCTCTTGAAGCGTGCTTTTATAAAAATGAACTGGGAAGCGTTTTGGCGTTCCCTCGCTCTACAAGCCCGCTCCTCGCTCTCCTAGAACAAAATTTTAACTAAGGGAATCAAAGAGATTTCCCCTCGACTAGGTTCGGATCTCCAAGCTAAGTGCTCGGAATTCCAGAACTTCGTCGGATCGACTCCCAGAGAGATTTCTAGGGCAGAACACTGCTCAAAAACCCCAGAATACTCAAGGAGGGAGTCAAAACTGAGTGAAAAAGTGTGGAATGACGTCCAATTGACGTCATATTTATAGGGAATAGGCGCAGTACGGCCTACAGGGCCAATACGGCCGTATTGAAATTTTTGAACTTCAATACGGTCGTATTGGGGTTCAATACGGTCGTATTGAAAGTCAGAAATTTCAATACGCCCGTATTGAGTTCGCAGTGGTCGTATTGAAGTGTCAATACGGTCGTACTGACTTCAGTATGGCCGTATTGAAGCTTCAATACGGCCGTATTAAGTTCAGTACGGCCGTATTGGGCTTTTTCCCTCCACTTCCTTATTTTTTAGCTATTCTAAGACCTCTAGACCTACAGAGAACCCTCCTAGGGCGTTCCAGGAGTCCTTCTGGTTGATTATCCTTCAGTCTTCGAGAGTCTTCAAGCTTTATTTCCGACCCGGACAATTTTAGGGGTCTACACATCCTGGACCTGAGGTGGACAATGCTGCTATCCTAGCAGCTATCCAATCAATGGATAACCGGCTGCAACAAATGGATGAACGCCAGCAGCATTATAATTACATGGTTGATCAAATGTATAAATGGCACATTCAACGGTATCCAGATGATTTTCCACCACAGTGAGATCTTTCTTATTCCTTATTTTACTCTGATGCTTAGGGACAAGCATTCCTTTCTGTTGTGGGTTGGTTGCATATTCATGCATTTTATAATTTTGTCAAAATAATCTATCATGCATTCATTAGCTCTTTGCTTCGGGACAAGCAAATCTTTAAGTTTGGGGTTAGGAGGATGTACACATTTCATTCATTCATGCAAAAAAAAAAAAAAAAAAAATCATGCATATATACATATTCAGTTAATCCCAGCTTGAATTTGTGTTTGAAAAGTAAATATTTTTAACGAAATTGTTCGTCTTTGAAAACACTGAATGTGATGAATTGAATCTTGAAGTCTCAGAACAAAAGGTTGAAAAATTAGCTGGTTTTGTGGCTAGCACTTGGTTCTTAGTATTAAGGCTTGAAATGATCGAGAATTATAAAAATAGTCTCTTGAAGATAAATTCTTTTTAATTCGTGCTTAAAAGCTTTTGGGGGGTAAATAAAAAAAAAATATAATAAAAAAAATATATATATATATATCACCTAGCACCCCTTTGAGGTCATAGGTTAGAGGGAGAATATTCTTAACCTTAGAAAACTAAGGGAACTAATTAGCTACTGGGGAATTGTTTAGTAAAATAGCTAACCCCCTTTGAGGCTACATGTTCTTGAAATTATCATCCTCTCTACACTGATTGGCTACTGGGGAAATGTTTTAGGTGAGACAAAAACAAAAATAAAAATATTACCCCCATTTGTGTCACAAGCATCGAAAAATTATTTCTGTTAAATTATCTTCATTTGACTAATGAGCTTTACAAGATTTGACATCATGAAACCCTTAGAAACTAAGAGTTGGTGCTAGTAATGAAAGATTAAGATTCTAATTGGACCTTGTGAGACTAAGAGTGAAGATTTTAAATGCTCAGTTAATTCTTGATGAATTTTTTTTTTCAAAGTGCTAATTATTGTTTGAGGACAAACAAAAGTTCAAGTTTGGGGTTATTTGATGTTGTGTATTTTACTCGTATTTTAGCACTTTAATTCACAAGAATTCATAGCATAATCATGCATATCTTTCATGTTTTTAATAAATTTTTATATCATTTTCCTATTTTATGCTTTTCTTGGTATGTGTTGTGTTTTCTCTAAGCAGGATCAAGATTTAAGAATTAAAGAGGAAATGCTGAGCTACAGGGAAAATCACGGCCGTGATTCTTGTAGACCCCTAAAATTGTCCGGGTCGGAAATAAAGCTTGAAGACTCTCGAAGACTGAAGGATAATCAGCCAGAAGGACTCCTCGAAGGCCCTAGGAGGGTTCTCTGTAGGTCTAGAGGTCTTAGAATAGCTCAAAATAAGGAAGTGGAGGGAAAAAGCCCAATACGGCCGTACTGAAGTCAATACGACCGTATTGGCACTTCAATACGGTCGTACTGAAGTCAATACGACCGTATTGACACTTCAATACAACCGCAGCGAACTCAATACGGGCGTATTGAAATTTCTGAACTTCAATACGACCGTATTGAACTTCAATACGACCGTATTGAAGTTCAAAAATTTCAATACGGCCGTATATAAAAGCACGCTTCAAGAGGTTTCCCTTCAATCCTTCCTTTTACCGCTTTCTGTTTGTTGCATAATTTAATAAGTCATCATGTAGATATTTAATTCTTAATCGTTCATAATAAATGGGGTAATTTAGTAATTTTACGCTGTTATCTTAGAAAATAATCTGTCATAGGGAACCCGAAAGGGGCGCTGTGGGGTGCTAACACCTTCCCCACGCGTAACCGACTCCCTTACCCAACTCTGGTTGTAATGGCCAAAGTTGATTTATAAAATCAATTGCCTTATCCCTTTTTCCAATGTTTTGAGTAAAACATTGGTGGCGACTCCACGAACCCTCCTTTTACGAAAACCACTAATCCATGGAGGGTCCCGCTTGGGATTAATATGGATTAGTGAGCCTTTTAATAAAATTGCTCGTTTGACGAGGTCTCAGTTTGAGAATAAGTCATTCTAGCAATCCACATTTTTAAACAAATAAACGAGTCCAACCATCCTTCGCGAATGCCGAAAGCCCCGTTTCGGGCCGGTGGCGACAGATGGCGACTCCGCTGGGGAAGCCTCGAGAGTCAGTCCCATTTAGTGACAGATTATTTTTAACAAATAATAGTTAAAAATTACTTCATTACCCCTTGATTGTATGACAATATGATTTATTTTGTGGCTTTAAATAACTGTTGTATGTTTAAATTCCGCAATTGTTTGAAATACAAACTGTACACAAACCTTTGCACACAACAGTTCCCTCTATACCCGGGGGCATGAGTGATTAACCATAGGGAGTGGATGTTAGTACGGCCGGTTGTCGAATGGGTCTATAGGTGCCCGTAGACCGTTGTCGGAAAACATCACTCAAGGTGATAACCATGAACTTGAGTCCGACGGTGCGTTGGAACTTTCCATCGACCTACGACGAGAGGAATTGGGTCCCTATAATGGGGGCACCTTGGGGGCCTTTGACTAAGTGAGAACAGTTAGATCCTCCTTGAATATGCACTTTTCTGCAGGAGACCCCTACCTCGTGATTCGCTCGTGACTGTTCGTGGATGAGTGAATTGTTTGTGCATTGTTTATGTGAAATTGTTTGAGCATACATTGCATTTCTTTAAACATACAACATTCCTATTCTTTTAAAATAAAAATAAATAGGAATAAGGATCTTCCATTGCATGGTGTTAACATCTACCTTCATCACATTCATATAGGTAGTTTCCCTTTTCACCGAAAAATACAAAAAATATGATAAATAAAAATACCCAAAAAAAAGAGAAAAAAGGGTTATTTATCCAAACCAAGCAATATCATGCATCATCTTAGGAACATCCTAAAAACATGATAATGCTTAGTTGAATAAACACTATGCATATCCACCACCATCATCTCATATCATGCATATAGATCATGGAGGGATCTAGGAGTTATTCATTTCATACATCTCTCCTAGTATTCCATTAATAAATATTAATAAAAAGAAAGAAATAATCGATGCGTATGTTCAAAGAATGGATCGCACGCCGTTCTTATCAAGTGTAAGCCAACAACCGTGCCAAGCGAGCATACGTCAACTCCGTTGTTGGTAATCAAGACAAACAAAGGGGAAGGTCCAACACCATTAAGGATCACAGTTCCAAGGCCTTTCCCTTGCAAATCAAATAAGGCTGTGCCGTGGATATACGACATCCACTCTTCTGCCGACAGCGATATCTCCAACATCGCTGGACTTGGGGGCATGACTAGGAGTGGCAGGATCTACACTCCCGAAGATCTTTATGATAAAGCCCCCAAGAATAAAGAAAAAGAAGAAAAGAAAACCGAGGAAAAAGAATCTGAGGAGGAGACAGACGAGCTATTAAAGTATATCCGACAGAGCGAGTACTCCACCGAGGATCAACTTCATAAGACGCCAGCAAAGATTACGCTGTCGTCGTTGATCCGAAGCTCCGAACCGCATCGACAAGATCTGTTGAAAGTCTTGAACAAGGCATATGTGTCGCACACTATCTCCCAAGACGAGTTTGAGGGGATTGTTAGTCACATCAAGGCTAATGACCACCTCACCTTCATCGATGAAGAAATCCCCGCCGAGGGATCAAACCACAACAAGCCCTTGCACATCTCTATAAAGTGCAAGGAGTATCACATCGCTAAAGTCTTGGTAGATAATGGATCTTCCTTGAACGTAATGCCAAAAAAAAAAGCGCTCGAGCAAGTGGCAATCAAGGGAATCCAAATGCGCCAACAACATGATCGTTCGAGCCTTCGATGGATCTAAAAGAGAAGTGGTGGGAGAGATCAATCTTCCAATCCAAATTGGACCCACTATCTTTAATGTCGAATTCCAAGTGATGGACATTACTCCCGCATACAGCTGTCTCCTCGGCCGACCTTGGATTCATGATGCGAAAGCTGTACCCTCTACGCTCCACCAGAAAGTCAAGTTCATAGTGGGTGACAAACTGGTGACTGTACAAGCTGAAGATGACATACTCATCAGCAAACCATCCACCATACCTTACGTGGATGCAGCGGAGGAAGCTTTAGAAACCGCCTTCCAAGCATTGGAAATCGCCAATGTCGAAACGTTTCCCCGAGAAATGAAGAAGGTAGCCTCCATGCTCACCAAGAACGGATACTTGCCAGGACAAGGATTAGGCAAGGACTCCCAAGGAATCCCGGAGCTACCCATTATCAAGGATAATCCGGGGAAACAAGGGTTAGGATACAACCCTAACAAAGATCAAAGAACGAAGAGGAATCAAGATCCTTCTCGACGTTCTTTAAGCCAGATCTTTAGGAAGGCCGGTTCACAAACGTCAAGGCCAGCTGTTGTCATCAAGTGTCCTTCTCCTTCCGATAGGGATGTATAGACTCAGTGACTATTAGAGATCACTCCTCGGGGACAGCCCGACCCCCGAGCCTCGATAGGGCACATGTTTCCATTATGATTATAATAAAATCATTCTTCATTAATTCTTTATTGCTTCTTTTCTCGCTTGCAATAAAATTCTAGACCACATTATTTTAACCCTGTTTGAATAAACATGAATGAGGTTAAAATCATCTTAATAATAATAAACCCACATCATTTTTATGTGGAAGTGTGTGTATCAACTTGGAGCACCTTTTCTTGGCCTCAATAAGTGCCATCATGGATAAAGAAATCCTAAAGAGCAAAAGACCCGCTAGGAATGCCACAAAAGGGTGACCTAGGCAAAAGTTAGGGTTACAAAATAAGACCAAAAGACCCGCTAGGAATCCCACAAAAGGGTGACCTAGGCAAAAATTAGGGTTACAAAATAATGAATAAAAACAAAAGCCCGCTAAGACACCACAAATGGGTGTTTTAGGCAAAAGTAAGAGCCATCAAAAAAGAAAAAAAAACAGAATAAATCCATGATGGTACCATCAATTGAATTCAACAAAGGGGCTCAAGAAAAGCTATCCAAGTTGTCAAAGCACAATCATTAATAACAAAGATGTGCTTAACCTCATAAGTGTTTAAACAAACAAACCTAAACACAATAAGCCTACCTTGGCCATCCATGCTTACAAAAACAATTTTTCAAAAATAAAATAATCCCCTCTAAAACACAAACTTTTGAAAATATATCCTTTCCTTCTTTTCTCTCTTGTCCCAACGATTTTTGAATAATCTAGTGGAAACATGGAGATATAGCGGTCAATAGGAGGGTTGACACATCTTCTAAAGAAAGGGAAGGATCATTTGGTTGATGACACCAAATCTCAAATATAATACGCATCATTCCTCGGTTACAGAAGTCGGCAGCGCACAGTCCGTCTGGAGGAATGGCAAAATCCAAACACAAAAACGCATCGGTTAATTCTTTTGAAAAAAGAATCAAATAGAATTAGGTGCATCATACTGCATACATGCATACAGATGATAGGTGTACTGGAAGATCACTTATTCTCTGTTTATTGAAAAAACAAAAAAAACAAAAAATATAAATTTCAGAAAAAACAATGCGCCTGTACCATGTTCAGTACACCCGTACTAAAATCAGGGTTATGAACAAAATTTCAACTCAATACGGGCGTACTGAAATGGATGCGGCCGTATTGGCCATAAAGAAATTTTCAAAGACCTCGTCATGAGGCAACTACATAAAATAGAAAAAATAGAAAAATTGCTTGTGTATGACAGCAGCAAACAAAATGCAAAGATTCAGAAAATCAACAGCGTCATACAGAACAACTGAGCCTGGAGAGGCTTGCCGAAAGAATACTCTCAGAATAACTGAGCCTGGAGAGGCTTGCCGAAAGAATACTCTCAGAATAACTGAGCCTGGAGAGGCTCGCCGAAATAATACTCTCTCAAAATAACTGAGCCTGGAG
Source organism: Cajanus cajan (assembly GCF_000230855.2). Taxonomy (NCBI): domain Eukaryota; kingdom Viridiplantae; phylum Streptophyta; class Magnoliopsida; order Fabales; family Fabaceae; genus Cajanus; species Cajanus cajan. Next base: position 58,127,584 of record NC_138522.1, on the reverse strand, counting down.
AGGCTCGCCGAAATAATACTCTTTCAGAATAATTGAGCCTGGAGAGGCTTGGAGAAATAATACTTCATCAGAATAAATGAGCCTGGAGAGGCTCGCAGAAATAATACTCCCCAGAGAAACCTCAACTCAAGCTCACGGAACGAATCCCCAGCGAGAGCTATCAAAGCAAAATCGACGCAATCCCCAATGGAAGTGCGATCATCCAAACAGTATATACAAGTCAAAGGACTTAACACTTCCTCAGTGGAAGATAGCTCTCCGACTCAAAGCGCTGAGTGAGGCTAAGCCTGCAGAGGCTTCCTAAATAATATTCTGGGATACATAAGATCCCTCATTCCCCAATCGCCTACTCAGAGGCATCCCTGCAAAAGGAGGAAAATCAAAAAAATATATCAATAAATATTCCCCAAGCGGAATCCGGCACTCAGCCGAACACTGGACTTCAAATCCCCAGTCGCCTACTCAAGAGGCACTCCTTCAAAAAGGAAAACCCAAAAAAGAAATCAATAACAATTCCCCAAGCGGAATTTGGCTTTTCAGCCAATCATCAAACATCAAGATAATTCGCCTACTCAGAGGCACTTCCTTCAAAAAGCAAATATCATAAAAAGATCAATAAGTATTCCCCAAGTGGAATCCGGCTCTTAGCCAAACATCGAACGTCAAGCCGATACGCCTTACAGAAGAGGCTAATCACAACCAATGACAAAATCCCCTAGCGGATAACAGCCTACACAGAGGCTACAAAATCAGAAAATCAAAAAGAGTCACCCGAATAAGGATAACCGGGATACTCCACCAACGTCGAAAGGACGTCAGCCAATCATAAGGCATCGCTCAACTCAGAGAGAGAGCATCTGTGTCTATACCCCAAGGAGTCAGAAATTCCCCAAGGGTACCAACAATGCAATGCAAGTTGGGGCACAGGAACCTGTGAATGATTGCACATCCCCTAGACGGATCCCTGCGTTATCCAGCCCTCAGTGGCACAAAAATCAAAAACAATCGTCGAAGCAGCATCGTGGACTGTGGAGACAAAATCAACATCCAGAATCCCCAGCGGATAACAGCCTACACAGAGGCAGCAAAAATCAGAAAATCCAAAAGAGACACCCGAACAAGGATAACCGGGATACTCCACCAACGTCGAAAGGACGTCAGCCAATCATAAGGCACCGCTCACATCAGAAAGAGCATCTTTGTGTCTGCACCCCAAAGGAATCAGAAATTCCCCAGTGGGCACCAACTACGCAATGGAAAGTTGGGACACAAGAACCTATGAGTAACTGCACATCCCCTAGACGGATCCCTGCGTTATCCAGCCCCTAGTGGCACAAAATCGAAAAACAACCGTCGAAGCAGCATCGTGGACTGTGGAGACAAAATCATCACAAATCCCTGGAAAGGAGATATTCACGCTACCCCGTCGTCACAAACACGGAGGTATGCAGCTTCCGGCTCGGGCAATGAGCGAAGCTATCTCTGGAAAAGGGGTACTCACCGCTTACCGTTGTCACAAAGGTACTTAGCTTCCGGCTCAAACAAAGAGTGAAGCTAAGCCTGGAGAGACGGTACTTACAGCTTCCAGCTTGGGCAACAAGCAAAGCAAGGCCTGGAGAGGCAAGACTCACACTGCTCACCGTCGTCACAAAGGTGCTTGGTTTCCGGCTCGAACAAAGAGCGAGACTAGGCCTGGAGAGGCAAAACTCACACTGCTCACCGTCGTCACAAGGATATTTAGCTTCCGGCTCGAACAAAGAGTGAAGCTAAGCCTGGAGAGGCGGTACTCAACCATCAGCGTCATCAGAGGCGCGTTGATGTCCAACTTCCGGCTCGGGCGTCGAGTGAAGTTGACCTTGGAGAAGGTAAACTCAGCTACCGAGGATGTCAGAAGCGCCGAGGTATGCACCCACCTGGAGAGGCTACTCAACATTTTTCCACCGGAAGACGCTACAAGTCAGAAGGTCGGCACAATACCCGGACAATTGGGTCAACTCCTTTACTTGTCAGCCGATACACCAAAAGGCCGTCCGACTAAGTAAAGGGGGGGCAGCTGTAGACCCCTAAAATTGTCCGGGTCGGAAATAAAGCTTGAAGACTCTCGAAGACTGAAGGATAATCAGCCAGAAGGACTCCTCGAAGGCCCTAGGAGGGTTCTCTGTAGGTCTAGAGGTCTTAGAATAGCTCAAAATAAGGAAGTGGAGGGAAAAAGCCCAATACGGCCGTACTGAAGTCAATACGACCGTATTGGCACTTCAATACGGTCGTACTGAAGTCAATACGACCGTATTGACACTTCAATACAACCGCAGCGAACTCAATACGGGCGTATTGAAATTTCTGAACTTCAATACGACCGTATTGAAGTTCAAAAATTTCAATACGGCCGTATTGCCCCTGTAGGCCGTATTGCGCCTATTCCCTATAAATATGACGTCAATTGGACGTCATTCCACACTTTTTCAGATAGTTTCAACCCTCTCCTTGAGTATTCTGGGGTTTTTGAGCAGTGTTCTGCCCTAGAAATCACTCGGAGAGTTGATCCGACGAAGTTCTTGAGCCCCGAGCCATTTTGCTTGAGGATCGAACCTAGTCGAGGGGAAATCTTTTTGATTCCCTTAGTAAAAATTTTGTTCTAGGAGAGCGAGAAGCGGGCTTGTAGAGCGAGGGAACGCCAAAACGCTTCCCAGTTCATTTTTTGCAATATATAAAAGCACGCTTCAAGAGGTTTCCCTTCAATCCTTCCTTTTACCGCTTTCTGTTTGTTGCATAATTTAATAAGTCATCATGTAGATATTTAATTCTTAATCGTTCATAATAAAGGGGGTAATTTAGTAATTTTACGCTGTTATCTTAGAAAATAATCTGTCATAGGGAACCCGAAAGGGGCGCTGTGGGGTGCTAACACCTTCCCCACGCGTAACCGACTCCCTTACCCAACTCTGGTTGTAATGGCCAAAGTTGATTTATAAAATCAATTGCCTTATCCCTTTTTCCAATGTTTTGAGTAAAACATTGGTGGCGACTCCACGAACCCTCCTTTTACGAAAACCACTAATCCATGGAGGGTCCCGCTTGGGATTAATATGGATTAGTGAGCCTTTTAATAAAATTGCTCGTTTGACGAGGTCTCAGTTTGAGAATAAGTCATTCTAGCAATCCACATTTTTAAACAAATAAACGAGTCCAACCATCCTTCGCGAATGCCGAAAGCCCCGTTTCGGGCCGGGTGGCGACAATTCTAAATCACGCCCGTGATTCACCAGGGACAATCACGGCCGTGATTCTAAATCACGCCCGTGATTCACCAGAGAAAATCACGGTCGTGATTCCCAATCACACCCGTGAACGCCACTGACCCTTCATAGATGTGCTCCAGAGAAGATCACGGTCGTGATTCTCAGTCACGGCCGTGATTCACTTCGCGTCCCAGCTGTTTAAGTTTTATGTTTTTATTTTTTTATTTTATCTTTGTAATTTTTATCTTGGTAGTTTTACCTTTTTACCCTTTTAGGTTATAAATTAGATTAGGTTAGCCTAGAACGGGGTTGTTTTCCGGAGACAGTCTTTTAGTTTTCGACACTTGGAGAAGGTTGGGCGCCTGTGCCATCGACTCTAAGGTTTACTTTTCTTTTATTCTTTTCTTCTTGGAGAACTACTATGAACTCCTGTGAGTAGTATCCCTTTTTCTGGGATCAGGGCTTAGCCTCTGAGAACCTCTTTATTAATGCATTATTCAGTTTCTTAATTTTATTCCAATTCTTGATCTGTTCTTTTATATTTTATATATGAACTTTAATATTATTGTTTTCATAATAACATTAATTAAGGATGAACTGAGAGGAGAACTTGATTATAATTATGATAAACAATTAATCTTAATTTTCATAATCATAGATAATTAGGGATGAACTGAGAGGAGAACCTAATTATCGGAACCTAAAGGAATAGACTTGAGTGTTAAATCACGAGAGTAGATTTAAGCTTTCGAGGAGCAATAGATTAACAAAGATCTTAACGGGTTTAATTGAACGCAATTACCACGAGAGTAGGGATTAATTTTAATTAAACACGTCCTCGTAGCCTGAGAAGGTGCAAGGATTAAATTAGGTTAAGACTACCTTCAAGATGGAATAGAATTAATTAATGAAAATAATAATTCAATAATGTTGGAACTCTTTGTGCGAACCCTAGATTCCCGGAAATCTCCTTATCTTATCTTAAAGTTTTATCTTATTCATTAATTGCATTACTATCTCTTTTACCTTCAAATATGATCTTATCATCTCAAAACAGAAATTCCATCTGTTTTAAAATTCAAATTAAAATACTAGTAATTCTAGGTCAAACACGTAGTCCCTGTGATTCGATATTTATTACTTGACGACAACCGTACACTTGCGGTTTTTCACACAACCGGGCTCAATATCAGTAGAATTCCAAAAGTTGCCCTCATTTGGTGTGGCGCCGGGCTCTGCCGTTTCGCGCCTGGCGCAGTTAGGGTTACAACGTGCAAGCATTGAATGCGCCGGGCTTGGGCAGATTCGCGCCCGACATATTTAAGGCTCAGACCTTCCAGTAGTTAATGCGACCGGCGCGCCAATAAATGCGCTGGGCTTGGTCGTTCCAGGGGCTCAAATGAAGGCTGGGCCGGGCGCAATAGAAATTGCGCCCCGCGTGGGTCTTGGCAGAGGCCCATTTACTCTAGGTGCGCTGGGCGTGGCTAGATCGCGCCCGGCGTGGTTAACTCTGTGAAGCTTTCACCTAGATTTTCCACTCCTCATACTCTTAACATATTCTAATCTATATTAACCCACTCAAGCAAGAGTTACACAATTAATACCTAACACAAAACACATATAATACAATACAACATACATATCACAGAACATAAACAATCACAAAACAAGTCCCAAAAACAAGTATAGCATACAATTATAACACAATCACAATAAAAGTTAAAACACTAAAGCAATTGAAAAACATATGCACTAGAGTTCAGATCTCTGGGTTGCCTCCCAGGAAGCGCTTGTTTACTGTCCCGAGCCTGACAGTGACCAACTTGAAGTGCTCTGATTCTCCTTCTCCTCCTGTTGCTCTTGTTCCCCTTTGCCCCGTGTGCAACCTCATGATTGCTCAACAAAGGCTCAGAAGGATTGGTCAGTCTAATTTGAACAGTACCTTGCATACAAGAGAAAGCTGAAGACTAGAGTACATAGGTTAGCTCCAACAATTCATTGCTAACATAAAAAAATAACAAAACAATAAAGGATTAAATCACAAATAGCTATAAATACTAAATTGCCTTGCTAATCCCCGGCAACGGCGCCAAAAACTTGTTGAGAATTCCGTTGAAACACTTTTGTTAATATTTGTAAATTCGTTTAATTCTATCAACGGTCTCAAACACGACAAGTATACCGGCCGTTCAAGTAGTAAAAATATCATATCCACAGGGATTAGAAGGTAAAATAAGTATTTATTGACTATTCGTGACTAAAGAATAATTCCAATTTGTAGTTTGTCATGTGAATGTGAATTAAAGATCATGACTATTGGAATGAAAGCTATAAAAATATTTGTTTGAGAGTGGAAAAGGTTAGAAATGATATAGTGGTATTGTGAGGTTGTGGGGGTCAGATTTCACCAAACGTAACACTAATGTATCCTTAATCTCTTGTTACATACATTGCTTAGTCAACCCATAAGTTTACTCAAACCTAATCCCTTAGAGAAAGAGCCTAGGTGCGGATATTGAATATCAATCCCTTGAGTACCCAATATCTACACCCGCATTACGGGCTAGGGTTTAAGACTACTAATGGGTCAAGCTCTATCCCTAGATACAATCACCACTAAGCATATGTTTCAGAACTAGTTTCAATGGTATTTCCCAATACTCAATGGAACCTTAAATCATGCAAAGGGTGATCAATCCAAAGCAAGCATTAAGAATAGAAACAAACACAACAATGAATGAACAACATATATATATATATCATAGAAAACGTAAGGATTACAATAGAATTCGTTGGTTACATCTAACCCCACAAAAAATGGGTAAAACCACTCAAGACAATGAGGGCAAAACAAAAATAGAGATGGAAGAGGAAATGAAGAACCGAAGGAAAGATCCGCACACGAACGATCCCAAGCCCTGGGAATCCCTTCCGCAGCTCCTGGAGGCGCCCAATGTGTGAATAAGGGTTTCTCCCCCGAAAATGGCTTCAAATACGAGCTTGGGGAGTCAGATTAGGGTTTACGCGCCCGACACATAAGTCTTAGCGCCCGACGCATGACCTTCCAAATACTCTCTGCCTTCTATGACAAGCCCGGTGCCATTCTAATTGCGCCCGGCGCGATGGCTTCTAGAGGTGGGTACTCTGTTTATCTCGCCCGGCGCGGGTCATTTTGAGCCCGGCGCAAAACCTCTTCTCTGCTCCTTAGCCTCTTGGATTTCCAATCCTAAGAATCTTCAATCCTCAATTCTCTAGCTCAATACCTGCACAAAAAATGAGGTGTATTAAGGTATTGTTAGCTAAATTTGGGTTAGTTATATCTGCACACAAAATGAACCAAAAAGAGAACAATTATATTGCAATGGTTCAGAGGATGAGTGGAATTTGTTTAATAAGTCTCATCCAAAAAGAGGTAAAATTGAGACTTAACAGTCTCCCGATGATGATGTTATAGGAGGTGTTGACCTCCATGAGAAGGTATCGAACCATGATTCTCCTTGTATCCGGGGGTACCCCAAAGGTTGTCAGCAGGTCCACGTATCCCCGAGTGTAAACGCTCCTTCCTGCAAAACCGACTAGGGGTTCTGTGTGAGGTTGTATGAGAGAGTGGGGGACGTCTAACCTGAGGAATGTTGGCCAATATAGGATTTCGGCCGAGCTCCCTTGGTCGACCAAAGTCTTGTGAACCTCCCAATTGGCTAGCGCCACGGCTATGACCATGGGATCGTCCTGGTTGGGATTGATCCCGACATAGTCGTCATCGGTGAAAGTGATCATCGGCGGGCTTTGGTGCGAAACAGGGGTGGTGAAGTGTACGCGGTTGACGTTGCGCAGGTGTTTTTTCCAGGCCGAGCTGCTGGCTCCCCCTCCTGCGAAGCCTCCCGCAATTGTGCTGATCACTCCCTGTGGGGGAGGTGATCCTGCCTCCTGGTTTACCTCGGTTCGCACTGTTACGCCGGGGTTGGGTTGAGAGCCGGAGGGATGATCAGGATATCGCTACTGGGGTTGAGCGCGAATCCTCTTGTTTTAAGCGCGCAGAGCCGCTAGGTCAGTTTCGTGCTGGGCACGCATATTTTGTAGATCTGCAGCGTGTTGCTGCCGCATCTGTTCAACCTGCTCGATCAGTTGTCTCAATGTTGCTTCGTTATCCATGTTAGTTGTGTGAACTAGGTTGTCTGTTACGCGTCTGCTATGGCTTCTGGTGAAAACCATAAGCGTGGCCAATAAGAGCTGTCTTGATCGGCCCCACAGTGGATGCCAAATGTTCTTACTGGAAATCTGCTGTAGAGCTGATCCGCCAGGTAAGATCGGTGAGCCTCCTTCGCTGGTACGCTTGATGCTCCAAGATGGGGGTGGTACCTGCAAAAGAGACTCCGATGCTAAAGTTAGTGTTAGTGGGAGTATCAATCTTGTATAAGTAATGCACGTACCTTAGTGTGGATTAGGGTTGTTTTGGGCCTTGGGCCTGAAATAAGATATGATAAGATTAGATAGAGGATCTCGTCTGGAGCGAGATCCCTTGAGACCGATTATGATCTACTTAAGTGCCGAGCTGACGTCACGCGGTGCGCGTCCGAGGTCGGCTTGCGTTGTGGTACCGAGCTCGGAGCTCGGCTACGCGATACGGATAGTACAAAACTAAATAAATAATTTTAAAAAATATATTTATAAAAATAATTTTGTATATATATTTATACTAAAAATAAATAATATGACACATATTTATTGTAAAAATAAATAATCATACCACATATTTATTATAAAAATAAATTAAACTAACTTATTTTATATATAATTAAAAATAATTTTAATATTTTTAAAATGTATGAAATACAAATACCTTACTATTCATTTATGCTTTGTTATTAAATGAATATCTATTTAAAATTTATAGCATATTTTACCTGCAAATATCTACGTAGCAGTTTTGTTTTTTATTTAATCCCTAACTCTAGCACTCGGTATTCCAAATGTATCTCTTGTATGAATTGGATAATGGCATAATGCCAAGTTCTTTCGGGCTTCCTTGCATGAACAATTTCACCATGAAGCTAGATAAGCAACAATAAAAGAACTTCAGTTTCGCCAATGCAGCATTACATATTGTTAAAAATTTATAATATAAAATCTATCTAATAAATCTCATTCTATCTGTTTATCTACAGGAACTTGTGAGCCAATATTTTGGATTCTTAAATACGTCCTATATTATTTATATATCGATAATAGGTGCACCTGTTCAATGGCAGACGATGCAACGCTATTGAGACGTAAAAATGTGCAGAATAACATTTCAGAAACAATGCATGCTAACAATATATGTTACATATTTTACTTATACGATAATAATAACGTGTGTAACCAAAGTTTTTAAGATTGAAGAAGTCAAGCATCGTATACGTATTTATAGGAGTTAGTTTCTATAAACCGGGAGTTCTAATAAACAATATTTTTAATTACAAAAATATCGTACATAAATTTCAGTAGAAGACTAAAACACACGAAAGGCATCCAGTGATCTCAGGAGGACCTCTCAAACGCTTGCTGAATTATATATTACATAATTTCTACAACCACGACCAGTTGTTGCTACAGCCCTTCCTCATCTTCTTGTTCCCTTGCACATTTGCCTCACTCAGGTGTCCTTCATTTTTCGTTTATCTTTTCTGTCTTATCATATCGATTTCATTACTATTTTTTATATCTCTGAATGAATGCAAGAGTTACATTACATATGGTAACTACTAAAGATGAACCACTTCAATGCTAGTACCCCCAGAAAGTCTAAATTTAGTACATTAATCTCTGTTTTTATTCGGTTTATTTTATGTAGACACTTGAGAAATTATTTAACTCATGCATAGCATATATAAACCACTAAGTTGGAGTTGAGAGTACTATGCACCAGTTTGGAACTTTGTTATTGTCATTGTAATCTTTCTTATTGGTTAAGAAAAACTCTGCTTATGACCTTATGATAAAATCTTATGTTTGTGTAATGCAGTGACTTTTGTGGTCTTACTCAATTAGAGTGTTGATAATATAACTTGGGAGTGCATATCAGCACAGAAGAGAAGATGGCAGACTTGGAAAACATGCTTCTTGAGGCAGCTGGAAGGACTAGTTCTCCAGTGAGAAAGAGGCACAAGGGTCGGAACTCAAAGGCGAAACGTGAGGGTGCAGCATTCTCCGATGGTGGAAGTGATTCGAGGGAGGAAGACTCTGATGAGGGTGCAGGCAAGAGGCCACAGAGGTATGCATCACATGTTCCGCTGAAGAAGAGGTTGGACCTCAGCAGAAGAGGTAGTAGTAGTAACAGTGTTCGGAAAGAGCAAGGCGGGGGTGACATGGAGGATGGAGTTCCTGATAGAGATGGTGGCAGCAGTGAAGAATCTGATGTTGGCAGTGATCTCTACAAGGACGATGATGACAGGCAGAACCTCGCAAAGATGACAGAACTTGAAAGAGAGATGATTTTAACTGATAGAGCAACTAAGAAATGTGAAAAGGAGTTCAAAGAGAAAATGAGAAAGAAGAGGGAAAACAAAAGTGCAAAGACTGCTGCACAATCATCTCATCATCCATCATCTAGTAAGGTTCGTTCCTCAGCTAGACATGCTGAGAGGACAGCTTCCAAGGGAGATGTGCTAAGCGAATTGCGTGCAAAAAGGATGAAGCAACAAATCTTAGACCCTCATGATAAATCAGGAAATGCTTCAGGCTCAATTAGCAAGCAGAAACCCGGAATCACAGCAAGTTCAAGTAGCTCTAGCCAGAGTGAGAGTGTAATTCGTTCTGACAGTGAAAGAGACTCATCTGATGATGGTGGATTGGGGGACAGTGATGATGACAAGAACATGCATGAATCAGAGATGCCAACATTTGAAAACATAAGGGAAATTACAATTAGGAGGTCAAAGCTTGTGAAGTGGTTGAATGAACCATTTTTTGAGGAGTTAATTGTTGGCTGTTTTGTGAGAATTGGCATAGGAAAGTCTGAGAGTGGACCTGTCTATAGGCTTTGCATTGTGCAGAGAGTTGATGGGGGTGACCCAAATAAGCATTACAAGGTAGAGAATAGAGTTACTCACAAGTATCTAGTTTGTGTGTGGGGCAGTGAGAATTCTGCTAAAAAGTTTCAGGTGGCTGTGGTTTCAGATTCTGCACCATTGGAGAAAGAGTTCAGACAGTGGGTTAGAGAAGTTGAGAGAACTTGCAGCCAGATGCCAAGTAAGATGAGTGTGTTGGAGAAGAAAGACGCCATAAGAAGAACAAGCACGTATGTTTATTCGGCTGCCACAGTGAAGCAGATGCTAGAGGAGAAAAAATCTGCCCCTTCTAGGCCACTGAACATTGCAGTGGAGAAGGATCGTTTGAAGAACCTGTTGGAGTTGGCAAAAAGTAAGAATGACGAGGCAGAAATCAATAGGATCTTCACAAAGCTAGTGGAATTGGAAGCATCTCGTAAGAGCCGGGAGAATGATGCTAAGGCTTTGAGGCTTGCTGAGATGAACAGGAGGAACAAGGTTGAGAACTTCAAGAACTTGTCTGAACATAAACAGTTGAATTTGAAAGCTGGAGAGGCAGGCTATGATCCCTTTTCGAGGAGGTGGACGAGGTCGAGGAATTATTATGGGAAAGATGCTGAGAAGACTGATGATAAGGAAGAAGAAAAGGATGGTGAAGTTGGTAAGGAGGAAGAAAAAGGTGTTACACCAAAGGTTGGTGTTGAAGTCACTAAATTGGCATTGCAAGCTGCTGCTAATGCAGGGAAGTTGACTGATACCAATGCTCCTGTTGATGGTGGAACAGAATCAAATATGCTGCATGATTTTGACTTGCCAATTTCTTTATCTGAACTTAAGAGTTTTGGTGGACCACAGGGACTCAAAAATGGGTTTCTGGCAAGGAAACAAAAAATAGAAGCAACAGTAGGGTGCAGGGTCCCTGAGAATGATGGTAGTAGGCATGCTCTCACATTAACCATAAGTGACTACAAGAGAAGAAGAGGACTTCTCTGAATTTTGGAAACTCGGTTTTATACAGCATTGCTATCTAGATCACTTTAAGGTTACATACACTGTTAATTGAATAATGTAGACAGAAAATAAGGGGTGATCAATTTTATTTACTTATTTAACATAACTGGCTTGCTTGGAAGAGAAGGAAGATTCTTTCATTTGGATACTCTCCATGTTTCTCCTCTTTTTATGTTTGCTTGTGTGTTCTGTTGGTTGGGATATACATTATTTCCTGAAAACATTAGCTGCTAAAGGTTGAAACATGGTAAGATGTTTTCCTTGGAATCTAAACTTCATTTTGAAAGACTTGGCCCTTTCAGAAGTTGGCAATGAGAATAAACAGTAAATAAAGATAACAATGCTTCCGAGGAGCACTCTATTATGAAAATTCAATTTGTACATGTTTGCATATATACAAATGAGTGAGAAAACCTTATTTATGATAGTCACAACAATATGAAAGATATTGTTTTTCCAATGTGATTTTTACTGTTTCCTATCAAACTCAAACCATATCCTAAGGCCTAAACCTTTGACTGTACAGCACAGGAGAGCCTCTCGTCACACGAGAATCTGAGACTTTGCAGCATCACGGGAGCATTTGATCCTGCCACTCTTATTAAGTAAACAAACACATGTCTCAAGAATCTCAAAGTCCTCTTCCCAGCATAACAAGGAAGCCAGTTTAGGATTCTTCAAAAGCATCTTAGATGCAAGGAACCCTGCTAAAGTCCATGTTTGATAGAGCCGAGCTTGTTTGCCAATAAATCTTGCTGAGCGTGTGTCATAATATTCGGGCCAAGAATCTTCTGGCAGCCTTTTCTCAGCCAAAGCAACTGCTTTCTCGGCTAGTTCGGTTCTCTCCATTTTCATGCATGCAAGTGTGAACTGAAAACAATGATGCATTAGAAAACAACACATCAATATTGAAGCAAAGTTTAGTTGTGAATATGGACATTGGACAACAACATTTTCTCTAGTTTCCTCAAAAGACAAATATTTTCAATAAGGAAAATGAATTTACCTGCCACAGAAGGGTTGGCCAAGAGCCACCATTGTGATATGACCAAGGGCTGCACAAATTAAGCATGGGGTTTTAGGTAAAGACATAATATGTACACCGTAGAAGCAATTATGAAGACAAACACTAAATAACTAAACGCTACATTCTTCAAGTACTTTTTTTATGAAGAGAAAATGAAGGAAAGAACTCATACATGCAAAACAACTAAAATAAATATGAAAGGAAGAATTTATACGTATTCTTTGGGTCACAGCCTGTAATTAATCGCCATTCTTCATCCTCCAAGGCAGGATAACATATCTTAAGAGGCATTTGGCCAACGAGATCTTCCCATTTTGCTTCAATCAGATTCAAAATAGCATTATTCTGCCTTGGGGTGCCCAAAGAGGAAACAACAGACCAAAGATTTCCAAGCATGAAAAACCTGAAATCCATGTGAGCTGGCTGCAGATTCCCTATCAGATATCCTCCTTCTTCTGGAATCCAATCCATTAGCCACAAAGGAATTTGTTCTGGATAGATGTTGAACTTGTTTGTGGCATCCAATGAGTACTCTTCTGTTTTGTACCTGTATATCTCATTTATCTTTCGCATATCCACCCAATAGTATTCTCTAATGTGGAATGATAGTGCACTCAGTCTGTTGTTAATTTCTCCAACTAGTTTCTTGGAACTTTCATCTTCAACAACCATCTCACGTGCGGAGCGAAGAGCCGAGTAAAATAAAGCCTGCAAAGAAAAACTTAACATATGTAAATTCAACCAAAATGAGAGTGTTAAGATAATTCTATAAGATATAGTTTAGATATACTAGTTTATCTTCTCTTTAGTTAGTTTTATCTAAATCCCTAAACTTTAGGGATTGATTATGTTTTCTGCCTATTTATTTTATTGTACCTATTCAGATTCAATAATAAGAAATTATTCATATTCAAGTTGGTACCAGAGCACTCTGGTCCAGGAACCCTAATCCAGCCGCCAACATTTAGGGTTTCTAGGGTTTTCGAATTTTGTCTGCAACTGCCGGAGTTGACACCGCCTGCACACTCAGAGGTCGCCGATCGGCCTCTCCGTCGCGATCCACCGTCATCCGCCGCCTCACGCGCTCCCACGCGCGGTTCTCGTTGAGGAAGCTCGCCAGCGCGTGGGCTTCACGCGCCGCCCTACCAGCCTCCGTTTGCGACGCGGTTTCTTCCGTTGGACTCGTCGGCCCTCCCTCTTCTCGTTTTGACCCTTTTCAGGTAGTGGGTCACACTCTAGGTGGTCTGTTGGAGGTCGTTTGGTTGCGGCCTCGGAGTTTCGTGGTTGTTTGGTGTTGTTTGGTTGTTGTCTTGAAGTTCTGTGGCTGTTTGGTTTCTGTTCGTGGTTGATTGTTTGGTGTTTTTCTTCTTTTTCTCCTCATGGCAGAGATTCCCAAGGAGAACCCAAAAATTGAATCTTCCAAAAGAGGGCTGGTCTCCTTTGCCTTTTCTGGATCACCTACTATTACATCTGAAAAGCTTAATGGTAAAAATTATTTGGATTGGTCCACTGCGGTTGAAATGTGGTTTTTAGGTCAGGGTCTTTATGATCATCTTACTAAAAGGGCGTCTGAAGTTGATAAAGAGGTGAGAGATGAATGGCAATGGACAGATTATAAACTTGTATCTCTATTGTGGCAGTCCATTGAGCCTAAATTAATGGTGCATTTTCGTCCGTACAATACATGCTATGATATTTGGAAGAAGGCTCGAAATGTCTATGCCAATGATATCCAAAGAATATACGAGTCTGTTCATGGTCTGGCAACTCTTCGTATGGTTGATAATGATTTGCCAACGTATTTGAATCGTGCTCAATCCACTATTGATGAGCTCAAGCTAATGTTGGTTAGTGATGATCCTCAACAAATAATAAACAAACTTGATAATATGTTCATGGTGTTTATCCTTCAAGGACTCCACAAAGATTACGGATCTGTTCGAGATCAAATCTTGACAAATCCTGTCATTCCTACAGTAGAAGAACTCATAGATCGATTGATTCGGGTCCCTTCACCAGAGGCAGATCCTCACACAGAATCTGAGTCCTCTGTTTTTATCTCTAGCACAGCTGACCGTGGAAGTCGAGGGCGTGGTCGAGGTCGTGGTCGCGGTAAAGGGGGTAGAGGAAACCTCCATTGTACCTACTGTCAGAGAGATGGACATACACGAGATAGGTGTTATTCCTTGCATGGCTTTCCAAGCAAGACAGCTAATGTGGCTCAATCTCCAACTTCAGCTCCAGAGCTCAAGATTGAACCGGAGGGCAATCATCCAATCACATTATCTACCGATGATTACCAAGAGTATCTTCAATTCAAGGCAACTAAACAGGCCTCTTCTTCCATCACTGTTGCTCATACTGGTAATTCTACAGTCTGTCTCTCTCATTCTACGTCTATTGGACCTTGGGTTTTGGACTCCGGTGCTTCTGATCACCTAACTGGTAATGTCTCCCTTTTCCCTAACCTATCATCACCTAGAACTCCACACCATATCACTCTTGCAGATGGGTCAAAAGTCCAAGCCACTGGTATTGGTCAAATATCACCTCTCCCATCACTACCATTAAAATCTGTTTTACTAGTTCCTGGATGTCCCTTTAATTTAATTTCTATAAGTAAGTTGACTCGGTCACTAAACTGTGTCATAACCTTCACTTCTGATTCTTTCTTGATACAGGACCGGAGTACGGGACAGACGATTGGAGCCGGATCTGAATCACATGGTCTCTACTACCTTCAGCCTTCTACCTCTACCATATGTGCATCTATTGAGTCTCCTGGTTTAATTCATCGTCGCCTGGGTCATCCAAGCTTGAATAAATTAAAGAAAATGGTACCTCATCTCTCACGGTTGGAGTCCTTAGAGTGTGAGTCGTGTCAATTAGGGAAGCATGTTAGAGCTTCTTTTCCTAATAGTATTAATAGTCGAGCTATGTCTCCTTTTGATGTTATTCATTCTGATGTTTGGGGTCCTAGTCGCGTTCCTTCTCTTTTGGGACATAGGTATTACGTCACCTTTATTGATGATTTTTCTAGATGTACTTGGATATTTTTAATGAAAAATCGTTCTGAGTTATTCAATATTTTCCTAAGTTTCTATTCGGAGATCAAAACTCAATTTGGCAAAGTAATTCGGATTTTACGAAGTGTTAATGCTAAAGAATATTTTTCAGATTGCTTCAAATCATTTATGGCTTCCCATGGCATTCTACATCAATCTAGTTGCCCTCATACACCTCAACAAAATGGTGTAGCTGAGCGAAAACATAGACATATTGTGGACATTGCTCGTACTCTTTTATTGAATGCCAATGCACCCCCAAAGTTGTGGGCCGATGCTGTCCTCACTGCAGGGTATTTAATAAATCGAATGCCATCGTCTGTCTTGAATGATCAAGTACCTCATTCCCTATTATACCCATTGGATCCCCTTTATTCTGTTCATCCTCGTGTCTTTGGTTGTACCTGTTTTGTCCATGATCTTTTCTCAGGACGTGCTAAGTTGTCTGCTCGGGCCATCAAATGTGTTTTCTTAGGATACTCCCGTGTTCAAAAGGGGTATCGTTGTTACTCTCCTGCTACGCATCGATTTTACACCAGTACAGATGTCACTTTCTTTGAAGATACACCATATTTTATTGCCACAGATGTTTCTCCGGTTGACTCAGATCTCCTCTCTCAGGTATTGCCTATTCCTCATTTTGATCATAGTGTGCCTCCTACCACACCTGCTACTTTAGAGGCACCAGATCCTCCCGCACTACCAGGGTCTGACCATCCTCTACACCGATTTGGGATAACTTATGAGCGTCGATCACATACTGTTGTTCCTCCCAATGATTCTTCAATTGAGCCATGTGATTCTACTCCTGCTTCAGTCTCCTCACCTACTCCGGCCCCACCTACCTCAGTTGACTTGCCCATTGCTCTTCGTAAAGGTAGTCGTTCTACTTGTAATCCTCATCCTATTTATAACTTTCTTTCATATCATCGTTTGTCTCCTACCTATTATGCTTTTGTCTCTGCTATTTCCTCTATTACCATTCCCAAGACTGTACAGGAGGCCTTAACCCATCCAGGATGGCGTCAAGCAATGATTGATGAGATGACAGCTTAAGACTCCAATCACAGTTGGGTACTTGTCCCACCTCAGCCTGGAAAATCTGTTGTTGGTTGTCGGTGGGTATTTAATGTTAAAGTGGGCCCTGATGGACAGGTGGATAGATTGAAAGCTCGTCTTGTGGCTAAGGGATACACGCAAGTATATGGTTTGGATTACAGCGACACCTTCTCTCGAGTTGCGAAGATGGCCTCAGTTCGTCTCTTCTCAGCTATGGCTGCTATGAGGCATTGGCCTTTGTTTCAATTAGACATCAAAAATGCCTTCTTACATGGTGATTTGGAGGAGGAGATTTATATGGATCAACCTCCTGGGTTTGTTGCTCAAGGGGGGTCTGGTCTTGTATGTAAATTACAAAATTCCTTGTATGGCCTCAAACAATCACCTCGTGCTTGGTTTGGTCGGTTTAGCAAAGTTATACAGGAATTTGGAATGATCCGCTGCGAGACAGACCACTCTGTTTTCTTTAGACGCTCATCGACACATAGATTTATCTATCTTGTTGTTTATGTAGATGATATTGTGATTACAGGTGATGATCAGGAGGGCATCAAGGCACTGAAGCAACACTTATTTAAACACTTTCAAACTAAGGATTTAGGTCCCCTACGTTATTTCCTCGGGATTGAGGTCGCTCCGTCAAAGTCCGGTATTGCTATTTCTCAGAGAAAATATGCCCTTGATATTCTAGAAGAGACCGGACTTACAGATTGTAAGCCAGTTGACACTCCCATGGATCCTAATGTGAAGCTTATGCCTAATCAGGGGGAGCCTTATCCTGACCCAGGGAGATATCGGAGATTAGTGGGCAAATTGAATTATCTCACCATGACCAGACCTGATATATCCTTTCCTGTCAGCGTTGTAAGTCAGTTTCTTAACTCTCCCTGTGAGAGTCATTGGCTTGCAGTTGTTCGAATCCTTAGATACATCAAAAGATCACCAGGAAAAGGACTTGTTTACAATGATAGAGGACATACAAACATTGTTGGATATTCATATGCAGATTGGGCAGGTGATGCAAGTGATAGGCGGTCAACATCAGGCTATTGTGTCTTCATGGGTGGTAATCTTGTCTCATGGAAGAGTAAAAAGCAAAGTGTTGTTGCACGATCAAGTACAGAAGCAGAATATCGTGTTATGGCTCACACCACATGTGAGCTCTTGTGGCTAAAATTCTTAATTCAAGAGTTGCAGTTTTGCAAGGTTGGTCATATGGAACTAGTTTGTGATAACCAGTCAGCTTTATACCTCTCCTCTAATCCAGTTTTTCATGAGAGAACAAAGCATATAGAGGTTGACTGCCATTTCATCAGAGAAAAGATCCTCTCCGGTATCATCAAGACCTCCTCAGTTTGCTCCAAGGATCAACTTGCAGATATTTTTACTAAATCTTTACGTGGTCCTAGGATAACATATATATGTAACAAGCTAGATGCATATGATATATATGCTCCAGCTTGAGGGGGAGTGTTAAGATAATTCTATAAGATATAGTTTAGATATACTAGTTTATCTTCTCTTTAGTTAGTTTTATCTAAATCCCTAAACTTTAGGGATTGATTATGTTTTCTGCCTATTTATTTTATTGTACCTATTCAGATTCAATAATAAGAAATTATTCATATTCAAGTGAGAGATTAACTGAAAAGCAATAGATACAGAATTCTGAAACCAAGTTTCTCATCTCAAATTCCACATAGATACACTAAAGTAGGAGACTAGGGGAATTACGACTGATTGAAGTAAAACAAGGGTACAAGAATTCAAAATCTTATAGCACCTAATATAGAACGCAAGAATACAAAATAGCTTATTTACACTCACTTGAATCTCAAGGGGGTGGCCATGAATACCCATCCTCCTGTCTATCATGCAAGAACCATCAGTTACTAACAGGGAAGGAAACATATCGAATCCATCCGTTAAACACAAGTTAAGGATCATTCTCAAGCCTGTTTGAACATCCAACCTTTCTTGCAAGCTGTAGTCCCCAGTAATCTTCCCATAAGCCCGCAGCAGGAGGATCCACCATAATCCTATCACGAAACCGAGCATAGAAACAAGTCATTTTGTGATGTTGCTCAACTCAAACAATATTCTAGGAAGTGACTATTGTTTACAACGCTCAAGCAATCATAAAGAACAGCAAAACACTAACCTGAATCAACAGGAGCAACACGACCAATAGCTGATTCCCCAAAATCAGGATCTAAAACTTCTTCTGTCTTTCCTTCTTCAAATTCCTTGGTTTTAACTTTGAAACTAGCAGGCATCAAGCCCTGCCCTGGGCTATAGCAGTCCACTGTTTTCTCCCAACTCTTGCAATTAAATAGAGAATAAGGCAAGAGATTAAACATCGATAAAGAGAAAGGAAGAGTGATTTATTCAGAATTTTTAACATGAACCAAGATATTTTATGACATAAATCCATGACCACTAATAACCAACTACATCTTCATGAAATACACCCAAAAAAAGGTTAAACTAGCCACTTGGTCTTTATAGTTATTCTCATTTTAAGTTAAACCGCTACATTAACTTTAACAAGCAAGACCCTAGAGAGTAAGATTATATATTGGAAAATGCTAACCAGTGCCATATTATAGTTTTCAATGAAAACTTTCTACTTATTGGTTTGTTAACAGTGCCCCAAGAACACTGGTCAAGAAGACCCTTATATATTACCTGGAGTTGCAAGGTGTGAAGAAGAAAGTTCTTGACAATTTCCCTTTCTCCTTTGAGCAAGAAAGCAAGAGCAGAAGGGATGAAGTCCCGAATGAAAACCTGATCATAATTCAAAAGTTGCTCGCTAGTCGAATCATTTGCTGCCACCGTCCCCACAGGGGTGTCACAATACGTCACAAGTGCCTCTTGCAACAACTTCCACGCCTCTTTCTCCACTTCTGTCTCCTCTTCCACATTATTGGCCTCATCCACATTCTCTAAACCACACGAATTCTGTGTCTTCTCATCTTCCTCACCAACTTCTAACCGAGATTCTTCCCCAACATCACCCTCATCTTTGTCACCACTTTCCGCCACTACTGGCTTCACATTCATGCCACCCTTTACGTAAACCATGTCACCGTTGCTGTCATTGACACGTGTTTCGACGGAGCCCGAGAAGTCACGAGCCTTGAAGTTGATGTCAACTCCAGCAACGGCAGACACGCCCCGTTTTGTTCTTCTCGATGTGCTGAGGGACATTGATTGGCCAAAACTCGAAGAGGGTAACCCGAAAACTTGTTGGTTACTACCATGCATGATGCGTCCAAACTCGCGCGTGTGGAAGGGGCAGTGCATGGTGCTGTGATCGAGGTTGAGGCCACACGTGGTGGAGTTAGACATGGACATAGTACGAGTATGGTGACATCTCGCGAGAAACGATGAATTCTTGTATCCAATGAGAATCTTAGGAGACGGTTTCATGGTGCAATTGCAAATGAGGTTGATGGCGATCATACCAGAAGAACGCAAACGGAATATTTGAGCAGATTTTGAATGTTCTATCTATGTAACGGTAATGGTTCAAGAAACGATGGCTTAGAAGAAACAGGAATTGTGAAAATCATGCGGGTAGAATAGAATGTTAATGTATAGGACGGAGAAATGCTACCTTCATTTCTCACCGCACGGTTAGATATTGCTTTTTTCTCCTTTTAGAAAACATTTATTTTAGATTATTTATGGTTAAATATCCACGAGTGGATCTATTACTATTAGTTGCAGACAAAATTTAGGTTACTCTCTATTTCTAACCTCAATGTTTGCACTTTGTAGTACTAACTCTCAACCCTCATATTTATCCGCTAAAATATCATCACTGTAATGTTCAACATTTTTAAGTGCATTTGGATTAGCTTATTATAACTATTATAATCATTATCTTATTTAAATATTATTGATTTGTTTTTTTTTTTTAACTTAACATCAATAAAATAAATGAAGGAACATACTAATTTCCCAAAAACGTTAAATTCGGAGGGGTTCCTCCTCTAGGTTCGCTCCAATGTTGTCCCCGTCCTCCACATCTGTTGTGCCACGTTCACGGTTATGGAGGTTAGGAATTAGGGTTTAATTTTAAGAGAGTTGCTACGGTACCCTCAAAGATCGAGGGGTTCCAATACATTTTTCTATGTAAACTCATAAAAAATTTTAAAAAAATTAATTTAATTATAAAATGAATAATCTAAATTATACTTATAAAATAAAAAGTAAGATAAAATTATAAAAATTAAAATTATAAGATTTCAATAATATTATAAAATATTAAAAAAAAAGAAAAATTAATAAATAGTAAAAATAAAAAATTATTAAAATTACAATATAGAAATTCAAAAATTTATGACAAAAAGACAAAAAAAAATACTTAAAAAATTATTAAAATTAAAATATAGAAATTTAAAAAATTTAAGTGAAAAAATAAAAATAAACTTAAAAAATTATTAAAATTAAATTATTTAAATATATAATAATATTATTGCAAATAAATTAGAATATATAAAATAAAAAATAAAATAACTAAATAATTTAAAAATTGAAAGAATAAAATATTATAAATATTATTTAAATAAATTATTAAAAATATAAAATATTAAAAACTGTACCGGTACCCTCTCAAATAAGATGGGTACCATAGAATTTCTCTAATTTTAATTGCTGATGTGTAATTTTAATTGACTGGCTTATTCTCATTGGAGGTACAGGAATGGGTACAGGTGAAAGAATCTAACGGGAATGGTAGGAATAAAACTCAACTGTTGCTTGTGCGATTGATCTCTTTCAACTCTTCTCGGCAATGGCTAATGTAATTATAATGTCGGGTTTTCTGCCCCGACCCATTACCCACACGACGTCGTTTCAGTTCCCCAATCATTCCACTCGCTCCCAATTGGTAATCCTTTCATGTTTTTTAGGTTATGTTATGCTTTCTTCATGTAATTTATCTCAATTCATGGTTGCACAGTGCCAAAGGCTACAATTGTCAGCATTTGTTGCATTTTCCCATTTACACATTTAGCACAGGATTATGCTAGGCTTTGCACTGTGCTTGTTAAGGAAAGAGAAGCAATAATATAGAGCCATTCAAATGAAGAGAAAAAGGGCGAGAGTAACTTAATTTAAGAACAACTAGATCAAAAATAGTAACTTCGTATGATAATTTGTTGTTCTTGATTTTCACACACAATGTTGTTTAGAAACATGCAATTAAAATTGGTTTTGGGTGTTATTACCAAAATGATTGGAGTCTAACTAAGGATAGAAATGGAAAAAATAACATGATTAAGGTTATACATGAAACAAATAACATGACTCAAGTTAGTATCGATGCAAAAGCTACTTCCTAATAGTTACAATGAGATTGAATCTAAAACTTCATTCAAAATAAATAATCCACCCACTGTGAACTTTCTTTTTACTATCTTGGCAAGTTCCATCTACAACTTGTCTTTGATTCTATCTCTGCTAATATATGCTCAGACTAAAGCTTTTGCAGTTCTAAGGATGAAAGCAATGTCCTTGATCTTATCAAGTAATATTCTCTTAGAGGTTGGTCTAGCATTGACTCAATAGTCTTCTGTATTTTGTGAATTTATAGATGCATTTGATGGTTATTCATTCAAGTACCCAGGGAATTGGATTCAAGTCTGAGGTGTTGGAGCTGACATGTTTTTCAAGGACCCTTTTATTCTTGATGAAAATTTATCTGTTGAAATTTCTTCTCCTTCATCTTCCCAATACAAGAGTGTCAAAGATTTGGGTCCATCCCAACAAGCTGGAAAGACTGTGCTCAAATAGTATCTGATTGAGTTTATGTTTACTAAACTTGACGCGAATCAAATATTCCTTCCACGTCTTCAAAAGTAACTGATGATGGCGAGTTATACTATCAAGTTGAGGTTGGTTAACAATTACATTTAAATAATCAGTTTCATGAATTTTCCTTTACTATTTGATCATACCATGTATTGCCACGTGAAACTAGTTGGTTGGATTGGCATAAATTGATACAATTAAAAGTGAAATACATATAAAAAAGATGCTCATGAAATCACTCTGGATAAGTGGTGCCTCTTGAAGCCGTTCATAAATCATATATCTTCTAATTATTTTTCCTCAAAATTCCTTTGTTCAAGAAAAGGTGGCATAACTTCTCGCTCCTGATTGCAAAATAACATAACTGACTGAGTTTATTGTCTCTATGTTGCTAGGTAAATATAAAGTCATATACAAATAACAATGAGCATGCTGTTATGTCTGAAGACCGGGTGGTACGTCTTGAATGAGATTGTAGGTTCCTATCTGTTCTTGGGGTTGAAAACAAACCTATGAGTTGAGATTGCAGGTGCCAGAAAATGTTTTTTTCAGAAAGAAAATGATCTTCATTAAGTCATGAATTCGTTCTGAGTGAACAAGATTGCCAGTTAATCTTGAAATTTGGATACATGAAGATCTATGATCTTGAAATTTAATCTTTAATTTTTTCTTCTTTATTCTAATGAACTCTTTATCTAGCTTTTTTATTTTTTTTATTTTATTTTATTTTTCCTTTTGTGTGTGCATCTTAATTCCATTTTTTTTTTTGACTAAATTTTTTACTCTATTATCTCCATTGTTACACTGTCGTCTTCATTTTCATATTTATGCAAGTATGCTTGTTAAATACATTTTAACATGTCTTTTAACTGGTCTTGTGAGCTATTGTGGCATGACTCATTTTCTCAAATCATCCTGTGTTCAACAAAATTATCTCATCAAATCTTAAGCAACATCTAAAACAAGAATTGTTAAAATAATACTAAATCTATGAATATTATAATCAAATAAGAGACAAACCAAATTAAACCTTGATAAAATAGGAAAATATAACTCATTATAAGATTGATGTTTGATGATCATGTTTGTTCTTCAATTTTTCATTCGATTATCTATTTTACTCCCTTATTCTAAGTGCTTAGATGTTTCAAACGTTGACATTACACGTTCCGTAGCTAAATTTTAGCCAACGATTAAAGTAGATTGTTGGATAAAATAAAGTAATGGGGATCACTAATTCATCTAAGATCATTAAAAACGTCAATTCATTCTCAATAATGTCAATCGTTAATGATAACAATGAAACAAATTAGATTCAAAATACAAGTCACGTGATTCTCTCATAAATTCACGATAATTTCGATAGCCAATATACGATTCACTACTAAAATCATTTGAAATTGGAAGCGAACACTATCAACTCTTTACAAATCAAACTAGCCGTGTACATGCAACAAAAGTTAATGTCCATAATCATGACAAGTCACTCAATGGTAAATACACAATCATGACCTGACTTCAAATTCACCTGCCCTGGTAAGAGCTCGAAAACCTTTATAAAAACGGTAAGGTACAGTCTTCAGATCCAGTTTATCTATTTGCAGACCAGATAGAGCAACACCCATAATCCTAAAACCCACTTGAAATGTGGGAAACACATGAAGGCGCTCCAATCCTGTCTCCAGCACCAATGTTCCAGACATTGAAGGGGCTTTATCCTTTGGGATCCGACCAATGGACCAAGAGCATGTCTGATAGAAACAAAGAAAGTTTTATATTACATCACAAAAACAGGGCAAAGAGGTTCATATCTGACTGTTTTGATTTCTTGGTTTTCTACAATAGACAAAAAGAGATATTGGTGCTTATTAAGTACCTTGTTACCAAGGATGTTTACTACTCCATGATTTGAAGTCAGATCAGCTGATAAGATGCAAGAAGGAAGCTGAAACTCAACAGTAACGGAGTCAATTGTCTTTCCAGGATCATTTCTTATTCCAACCAATACACTAAGACGGCATGTTCCACCTTCTGAAGTCAACTGTGGCTTTACATAAATTGGGGTGTTCTTCAATTTTCTAACTCTGAAAAAAGTGAATAGAAAATCGAGAATAACATTGAATGGAATTCAACATTCACAATTATATCTTTATCCAAACTGATTTCTCAAATGAAGGTATGAAGGTTTCAAATCCTAATTCAGACATCAACAAAAAGTTGGACAGTGGACACCATACCTGTAACTCATAAGTTTAAATTGTCCATCAGGAGGCACAAATGAAAGAATTTGATCGGATTCCCAGGGACGATATCTAACACAGGGATGGAACCTCACATCATCAAGGATTGAAGGATTTTTAAATGAAAGAGTCAAATCAGGAAGACCTGTGATATGGGAATTCACTTGAACCTCACCATTGATCTCACATTTCACCAGAACTCCATCCCTGTATCAACAGATTTTCTTAGTAATGGGTATAAAGAAAAACTTAAAGGAATAGCAAATAAGACATGAACTACTAAAGAGGAGTCCCAAATTGGTCATTGAAAAAGTTCAGCCATATCAAGATCCACAAATTCAAGCTTCCAAGAATCAGTAAAACCCTGTTCAAAAATCTTGCGGAGGGCTAAGTTGGGAAAGGAGAAAAAAGGAATGAAAAAAGAATACAAAGATCACTGTTTCTTCAACTCTTTTCTATGGTAGAAATGGAGGTTGTGTTAATATAAAAATGTATATTAATTTCTGTTGTCCACTACCCTTTGATAATTACATCTCTGCCAGATACCTAGCTATTTATTAGACATCAGGAATGACCCATATATGAATGATTAGATCTAGCAGCTTTGCCTAAGATGTTTTATGGGAACTGTAATATGTTGTTTGCGTGCATGTATGTGTATATATAAGACTTCAAGTTTTGCTGATCTACGTACCCAATTGATTAGTCATTGTGTCATAGTAAGGAATATTCAGTTTGCAAGTCAAGGAGTGAAAAAATGAACTTTAACCCAGTAAAAGAAGATTGAGTTAGTGCCAACCCAGCATAGGGAAGGAAAAGAAAGCTAAACTATTAAGTTATATAATAACCTGTTTGAAAAATAAATTTTCAACCTTAATGAATTATTGTAATGCTTTCTCCTCCTTGAAAAGGAAAACAAGTACAACACATAATTATTTTCTTTTGCATGCAGTCTTAGACTCAGTTTGAAGTCTTTAACTTTCCAAGTTCGCTAAAATAACTAATCAACATGACCATAACATAATTTAAAAAAAAAAAAAAAAGATAAACGAATCACCCATAAAATTATCGATGTTCAGAAGTGAAAGGCTAACAATTGGGGCAGATAGACCTGTTTATTGTTGCATCCATTTCTTCAACAAGATCTACATAAATTTCATTGTTGGCATATTTTGGGTCTGCTGTTCTCCAGGGAACAAGAGATGCAGTAGCACCTGGAAGGGAGTCACTAACATTGGAACTGCTGCCAGTTACAACGCTCAAGACTTTGCTAACAATATTTGGTGGTGCTATCATCTCTTGCAGGATATTAAGTTCTGTAGTTAACGGGAATCCATTGTCTATCATCTCATCCAGCAGCTACAAAAACAAAACAACGCAATTAAATTCACCAATGCACACCACTTTGGCAACTGTCACATAATGAACATTATGTGGCCAACAGGCGAATTGAAGAAAGAAAAACAACATTTCATTTCAAGATAAAAGCCAACACTATCATGGTATGTTTGGATGAGGAATTTATATAGGGTAATTCATTTATTTGAAGAATTTCAAATTTCTTGAGGTGAAATGTTTTGTTTGGATGAGGAATTTACAAAAAATTTGAAATCCAAGCATTTGTGAAATTCCTTAAAAATAGTAGAATTTCAAATTCTCCCAAAAATGGGAGAATTTGAAATTCCTCATATTTATTTTTCTTATTTCACCTATATATTTTATCTTATCTCTTCATTCTTTTAATTATTGGATATTCAAAAATATTTTTAAAATTATTAAATATTATCTTATATTAATTTTTAAAATTATTAAATATTATCTAATATTAATTTTTAAAATTACTAAATATTTAAAAATGGATTAATGTTTATTTTTATAAAATTTAATTTAAAAATCTCAACATATAAATATATTTTTAAAATCAATTTTACTATGATAGAATCAAATTATGATATTTAACCTAACAATTTAAAATTTAAGAAATTTGAATTGATTTATTCAAATAAAATATTTTAAGAATGATAGAAATTGAAATAAAAATAATTCAAATACCAAGAATTTAAAATTCCTTGAATTTATAAAATTCTTCATCCAAACACACTATCAAGGTATTTGAGAGAAATACCTCATACACAATGACAAAGTTGTCTTTAATCAAGTCTTCATTCAAGCCCCCAAGATAATCATTGAGGACATCAGCAACCCTACAAAGGAACTAAGAATCAGATGGTTAAAAATAGCAAACACACCGTAGCATTGGCGTATGAATTGCAAATAATAGGGAGCATACCTCAATCGCCATCAATGGTGGCATTTCGACTTGGGTGCATGCCAAGAAAGTGATTCCCTCACGCAAAACTTGGAACAGATAATGCGTAGGTGAAGCAATAACTGGTTGTTGCTATAGACAGAGAATAGAATAAGCTAAATAAAAGCATAAGATAGAAAAAACGTAATGTTAGAAATGAAAAAGAATACCTTGAAGGAATCAGGTTGAGAAATGGCTTTGTCCCAAAACCAGGCGCATATGGAGCGATCTACGCGGTGCCCACTGAGCTGTTTCTCTAGCATTACCTCACTAAGGAATCCAATCAAATTTTCAGAGGCATTAAATTCAAATGGAATTTGAAATTCGAAATCGGGAATTGAATCGTGACTTGGGATAAATTTCATTTGAATAACCTAGACAGAGCGTGAATCTTACCCGGAATCCGACAGAAGAAATATGCACTGCAACATTTTTCTCTCAAACAAGGTAAGGGGGAAGCAGAAAGTGAAGATAATAAGAATTGAATATCGAAGTAGTTAATAAGGTTTGGGAAAGTATGTGAAGGACTCTCCCACCAATTCATAGGCTTAGTTTCCTCATGATGGAGACACCAATAGAACCCTTCAAAAAAAAAATAGTTAAAATTAACACTTTAATTAAAAGTAATAAAAAATAAGTGAAAAATTTATAATTAATACAAATAAAAAAATCGTGTATAAACACACAATAACACGTATATATATATATATATATATACTTACTTTATTCAATAACTTATATTTTATATCAAAATTTAACGAGATTTAAAAGTTTTTAATCATTAAAAAAAATTAAAAATTATTTAAAATTTCTGTAAATTTTTAAAAAATTTTAAAAATTATTTGATACTATGTATTAAAAACTTTAAATCCAACGATTTTATCATTAAAATTTAATTTAAAACACAAATTATTGAGTAAAATAAATCTAAATAAACTTATTCTTGGAATAAACGGATCTCTTCTTATATATATATATATGTGTGTGTGACTGCATATGATTCTAAGAGTAATTTTCGGTTAACTTATGGTATATGTTTAATTTTAATAATCAAACTATTAAATTAAAAATTTTTAATATATAGATCAAACTTAATTTTTTTTTTAAATTTAGTTTTTAATGTATAGATCAATTTTATAAATTTTTAAAAAAATTGAAAATCATATAATATTTCATTATATAAATTTAAATCAAAGTATAAAATAATTTTATGATTATCCATCAATTGAAATTAATAAAAAGAAATATAAATAATTTTAGAGTGAAGTAACTTTATTAATAATTTAATTTATCAAATAGTTTTTAATTTTTTTAAAAAAATTGAAAACTATTTGATATTTCGTTATATAAATTTAAATTAACATATAAAATATTTTTATAATCATCTATCAATTTAAATTAAAAAAACAAAATATTAAATAGTTAAAATTTCTTAAGAATTTCAACTATAAGAATGAATTTGTTCCAAAGAATGTATTGTTAGCACTTATTTCACCATATTGTTCATGTTAACTCCAAGTTGAAGGATTTAGTACACATATATAAGGGTTTAATAGGTCCTAGTAGTAGTTTTTCCCTTCATGAACTTGTGTGCATGATTTAGCTAATTTAACTAACTTGTGTTGGTTAATTTTGGAGAAAAAGAACACGAGATATCTAATGTCCGTCACACATTTCATAATGCTTTCTTCTAACATAGCTTCCTCAGTTCCTCTACCTTGCAAGATGAATACGAGGATTATTTCCGTTTCGAGTCAAACGACTTATCGCAATCGTTTGATTTGTAAATTTACAAACATTTTGGTCAATGAGTTTTAAGTTAATCGTTAAGATAAACATCATTCATGTCAATCAACAATTCCCATTAATCAATATCAATATAAGCGGTAATCATATGCATAATGGTAGAGTTGATGCAGAACAGAATAATGTGATTTCTTAAACCTCCGACGCAAACAAAATCAAGAAAGAAAAGAAAACATGATTTACACTTGAAAACGAGTAATTATTTTACCATGTACTTGGGAATTCATAGTCTTACTCTAGCCGTTACATTTAAGGTGCAAAATTTTGCATATGCTGCCTCACTCTACGCAACTTGCCAAGTTCATTAGGAAGTGGCCAAAATAATAATCATGTACAAACCACCATCACATCCCAATACTTTCCACAATGCACTGTTCAGCTTGCATTTAAAAGTTTGATAGTGAACCACTCAGACAACACTGAATGCTGATTGTATTGTTGATGAGACCCGTGAGGCAATTGTTCGAGAGGCACATTGTTGAATCCAATTGTATTGTTATCCATTGCATGACGTTTGTCCGTTGAATACATTTTAAGGATTGCCAGACGGAAAGGGAGAAACCCTTCCAGTTTGCCAGAAGAACAGAAATCATTAAGAATTAATCATGTTGAGGCCCACCAAATAGTGTCCAACTGTCCATCGGACCAGCCCAGAAATTGTTAGGAAAAAATCATAAATTTCCATTTGACATGTAAACAATGAACTCTAAACATGGGTTACATATAATAAATAAATGGGCTAAGATTTTATGTGATATATATATATATATATATTATAAAAAAAGAATGTTAAAGAGGAAGGGAAATGTGAGGCTGTGGATGGAGATGGAGGTGGGTCATTGTCTTATCATAAGCAAAGAAGAGGTGGGGAGTTAGTTAATTGGGTGAGGGAAAGAAAGAAAAGCACTTCAAATTTCTGCCCCATACCATATTCACTGGACCGTGGAAAGAATCATCATGGCAAGGGTGGTTGCACTCCAACAGAACCAACTTTCTTTCTCTCCCTTAGCTTCCTCTCTTTCTGACTTCAGCGGAACCAGACTTCAAACTCAACTTCAGGTCCTCATCTCTA
Source organism: Cajanus cajan (assembly GCF_000230855.2). NCBI lineage: Eukaryota > Viridiplantae > Streptophyta > Magnoliopsida > Fabales > Fabaceae > Cajanus > Cajanus cajan. The sequence continues at coordinate 58,097,909 of NC_138522.1, read as the reverse complement.
ACACTTTTTCTCCCTCCTCTTTTATGTAACACTAACATCACTATCATTTCATACAATACCCCTCTCTATCTTAATTCCAAATTCAATGCTACCACGTGTGTTTGTACTTTGTATGTGTGCATTTAGCAGCAGATTCTGAACAACATTGTGTATTCATGTATTACTAATACTCAGATGAATTGAATTGTGGGTATGTTTGGATAATTTCTTTATAAATATTTATGGGAGAAGAAAAAATGAAGGAAGCTTCTCCAAATTCAAGTGTTTATGAAAAATTTTATCCAAAATGAATTATGATTTCCAAAATCTTCGAATTGAAAACTTCAAAAACTTGTACATATAGTAGTCAATAGCGGTTGTAGCGGCCGCTATCGTGGCGCGTCGGAGCGGAGCGGCTCCGTGCCGCTACAGAAAGCTTGTTGCGGGTAGGCGGCAGATTTTCTCCGTATATCAGTCTTCTTCTCCGGCAGATCTGGCTTCTCCGGGGGGTGCCGGCTCTGTCTTCTCCGGCATCTGCAGACCTCTCTTCTTCTCAGAGGGAAAGTAGCGGCGGCAGCTTATGAGTGTAGGGTTAGATGGTTTGTAGTGAAAAAAATTAGGATCCAAAAAGTTGGCCCAAATGGACCCAAATTTTATTTTCTCTTTTGATTTCGTTAATGGACCTTTTACTTTCTAGTTTTTTAAGAGAGTAACTTTTCTTTATTTTTAATTATTATTATATTTTAGATAATATTTTATATAATAAAAAATTTAATATAAGACTTTAAATATATATATTTTTTAATTTTGTTTAATAGCTATAAATTTTTTTTATTGAAAATATTTGAAGTATAGATTAAGTTATATTTCTAAATTGGTAATCTAAAATATCTAGGTGGAGGTCCATTCTCATGGACATAAATCCAATATCTTTTGTTTGTCTTTTTAAAATATTAAGAATACTTCGATATATAAAGACTTAAATATTGAATAATGAAAACAATGTAGATCATTTTGTAAAAAAATACTCATATATGTTATACATATGCAACAATATGTATTATAAATTATTTAATATAAATATATAAATAAATTAGAATATCTCCCTATCCCACTTTTAAGGTTGGGCGCTCCACGTAGCTGTCTGAGATTAATAATTATTTACATCCAAGTGATAAATAAAGCGCATGTATCTGTCACTAACTCCGAACGTGTTAAATTTGGGTACAGCTCAAGAGAAAATTATTGCAGCCAAAAGGGTGTTTTCATGTCTATACATCAAGCACTAGCACTCTTGTCAAAGAGGGTCACCAGGTATGACTTGCCTATTTCACGTTTATTAATCATTTTGGTTGGCCTGCATTTGTTTTAAGGAATGATTCATCATTCCTCCTATAAGTATTTACGGATTTTATTATAAATATATGAATTTGGCAGGTGGTTTTATTTACAAGAGGAAAAACACCTGTCATTCAACAATTGTCAGGTGAATCGGCCAGTGATTATGCTGATTTTTCTTCTAAGGTATGTTAATTGTAAATGGGTGATTATGTTGATTTTTCTTTTGAGATATGCTAATTGTAAATGAAAATATTAGACTAATCTTTTTATAAGGAACATGCTAATTTATTAATAGGACAATTTTAGTAGTTTTAATTTGATTACTTTAAAATATGTTTATAAAATAATAATTAAAAAGAAATATTTTTAGATATATAATGAAATTTAACATGATTTATTTAAAAATTTATAATTGAATATATCAATTATATTTATTTTAAAATGGCTTTTATGAGCTAATAATTAAGTTTTTAAAATATACATGACCATATATATATATATATATATATATATATATTAATTATATATTACATTTAATAAAAATATTAATTAATATTATATTAAAAATTATTAATTCATTATATATTTTCAAAAATACTACATTAGATAGCATTAATTAAATATTACCTTAATACATGTGTTTAATTTTATTTTATCTATATATATTTTTTATTTTATTTTTTTAATTTGATTATTTTAAAATATGTTTTATGAAAAAGTAATTAAAAATATATTTTTTTTCATAGAGTTGAGTTAGGCGGAAAATCTATATTCCAAAAGTTTCCTTTGCAATTAAATAAATTAAGAAGTAAAACATAAGTGTATGGATAAATTATCATGAGATTGTTTGAAGTTTCAACTTAGTCAATATTTGGAGTTATAATTTAATTTTAGATATGCAATTTATTTAGATATTCAAGAAAAGAGTATTATTGCTTACAAGTAATTTAATTTGGAGTTATAAGTATTTCTTACAAGTAATTTAGTTTGGAGTTATAAGTATTTCTTACAAGTAATTTTTTATTTTAAAATTACAATAATTGCTGGTAAAATAATAGTTTTTTTTTTCTTTTAATAATATATAATTAGTGAAAAGGGAAGCTTTATTGATAGATGAGAGAATCTAACGGAATGGTAGGATAAAACTTAACTGTTGCTTGTGCAAGTGATCTCTTTCTTCTCTTCTCGGCAATGGCTAATGCAATTATAAGGTCGAGTTTTTTGTCTCAACCCATTACCCACACGATGCCGTTTCAGTTTCCCAATGATTCCACTCGCTCCCAATCGGTAATCCTTTCATGTTATATAGGTTATGCCTTCATGTTCCTTACCTCAATTCATGGTTGCACAATGCCAGAGGCAACAATTGTGAGCATTTGTTGCATTTTCCTTTTACACATTTAACTAGTTCGTGGAACACAAGATTATGCTTGGTTTCGCTCTGTGCTTGTTAAGGAAAGAGAATTAATAATACAGAGCCATTCAAATGAAAAGGAAAGGGGAGAGCGTAACTCAATTTAAGAACAACTAGATCAAAAATAGTAACTCCGTATGATAATTTGTTGTTCTTGATTTTCACACACAATGTTGTTTAGAAATATGCAATTAAAATTGGTTTTGGGACTTATTACCAAAATCATTTGAGTCTAACTAAGGATATAAATGGAAAAAAATAACATGACTCAAGTTAGTGTTGATGTAAAAGCTACTTCTAATAACTTCAATGAGACTGAGTCTCAAACTTCATTCAAAATAAATAATTCACTTGGTGTAAACTTTCTTTTTACTATCTTAGCATGTTTCATCTACAACTTGTCTTTGATTTTATCTCTGCTAATATATAATCAGGCTAAAGCTTTTGCAGTTCCTAGGAGGAAAGCAATGTCCTTGATCTTATCAAGTTATATTTTCTCGGAGGTTGGTCAAGCATTGGCTCAACAGTCTTCTGTGTTCCGTGAATATATAGATGCATTTGATGGTTATTCATTCAAGTACCCAGGGAATTGGATTCAAGTTCGAGGTGCTGGAGCTGACATATTTTTTAGGGACCCTTTTGTTCTTGATGAAAATCTATCTGTTGAAATTTCTTCTCCTTCATCTTCCCAATACAAGAGTGTCGAAGATTTGGGTCCACCCCAACAAGCTGGAAAGACTGTGCTCAAACAATATTTGACTGAGTTTATGTCTACTAGACTTGGCGTTAGACGTGAATCAAATATTCTTTCCACGTCTTCAAAAGTAGCTAATGATGGCAAGTTATACTATCAAGTTGAGGTTGGTTAACAATTACATTCAAATAATCAGTTCCATGAGTTTTCTCTAGTCACAATGATTATCATACCATGTACTGCCACATGAAACTAGTTGCTTGGATTGGCATAAATTGATACAATTAAAAGTGAAATACATAAAAAAAATGCTCATGAAATCACTCTGGATAAGTGATGGCCTCTTGAAGGCGTTCATAAATCATAGACCTTTCAATCATTTTTCCTCGAAATTCTTTTGTTCAAGAAAAGGTGGTGTAGCTTTTCACTCCTGATTGCACAATTACATAATTGATTAATTGAGTTTATTGTCTCTATGTTGCTAGGTAAATATTAAGTCATATGCCAATAACAATGAGCTTGCTGTTATGCCACAAGATCGGGTGGTACGTCTGGAATGGGATCGTAGATACCTATCTGTTCTTGGGGTTGAAAACAACCAACTGTATGAGTTGAGATTGCAGGTGCCAGAAAATGTTTTTTCAGAGGAGGAAAATGATCTTCGTAAAGTCATGGATTCGTTTCGAGTGAACAAGATTGTCGCTTAATCTTGAAATTTGGATACATGAAGACCTATGGTCTTGAAATTTAATCTTCATTTTTTTTCTTCTTTATTCTAATGAACTCTTTCTATAGCTTTTTTTTTTTTTTTTTTTGTGTGTGCACACCTTAATTGCATTTTTTCTTTCCTTTTTTTTAAATTTTTTTTCTAAATTTTGGCTCTATTATCTCCATTGTTACATTGTGTTCTTCATTTTCATATTTATGTAAGTATGCTTGTTAAATCAATTTTAACATGTTTTTTAACTGTTCTTATGAGCTATTGTGACATGACATTTTCTCAAATCATCTTGTTCAATAAAAGTGAATAAAAGTGTCTCATCAAATATTAAGCAATATCTAAAACAAGAATTATTAAAATAATATTAAATCTATGAATATTATAATTGAACAACAGAAAAACCAAATCAAACCTTGGTAAAATAAGAAAATATAACTCATTATAAGATTGACTTTTGATAATCGTGTTTGTTCTTCAATTTTTTATTTAATTATCTATTTTACTTCCTTATCCAAATTGATTAAATGTTTCATATGTTGACATTATACTCAACTATGATTATTTATCTAATATTTCACTCACATGGAACCAAGGCCGGTCAAGTATAAGACTGTTCAAATCTTATTTTTAGGCCTCTAAAATATTTTTTTTACTTATAAAAATTAATGAATTAATTGTATTAATACTAATTTTGGTTTGTTGGTAATTTATCTAGGCTTAATATCATAAGGACTGGGGTTCGATTTTAGTATTATAATATTTTGCTGAAAGTTTTGTTTTTTTTAATTTTATTTATGGACGATTGTTGATTTTCTTGCTATTTTCTTATTTTTAAAAAGTTCAACTTCAAAACTCATTTTAAACCTCAAAATATATTAGATCATCCTTGAATGGAACCGTTGAAAGTATTATATACTATAAATTTCATTTTATATTAAATATGCGTTTTATAGCTAAATTTTAGATAACAATCGAAATAGATTGTTGGATAAAATAAAACAATATAGATCACTCATTCATCTAAGATCATTAAGAACGTGAATTCATTCTGAATAATGCTAATTTTAATGATAATAATGAAACAAATTAGATTCAAAATAAAAGTCAAGTGATTCTCTCATAAACTCATGATAATTCCGATAGTCAATATACGATTCACTACTAAAATCATTTGAAACCAGAAGCGAACACTATCAACTCTTTACAAATCAAACTAGCTGAGTATATGCAACAAAATTTAATGTCCAGAATCATGACAAGTCACTCAGTCGTAAATACACAATCATGACCTGACTTCTAATTCACCTGCCTCGGTAAGAGCTCGAAAACCTTTATAAAAACGATAAGGTACAGTCTTCAGATCCAGTTTATCTATTTGCAGACAATATAGAGCAACATCCATAATCCTAAAACCCATTTGAAATGTGGGAAACACATGAAGATGCTCCAATCCAGTCTCTAGCACCAATGTTCCAAACATTGAAGGGGCTTTATCGTTTGGGATCCGACCAATGGACCAAGAGCATGTCTGATAGAAACAAAAAACGTTTTATATTACATCACAAAAATAGGGCAAGGAGGTTCATATCTGTCCGTTTTGATTTCCTGATTTTCTACAATAGACAAAAAAAAGAGATATTGATGCTTATTAAGTACCTTGTTACCAATAATGTTTACTACTCCATGATTTGAAGTCAGATCAGCTGATAAGATGCAAGAAGGAAGCTGAAACTCAACAGTAACAAAGTCAATTGTCTTTTCGGGATCATTTCTTATTCCAACCAATACACTAAGACGGCATGTTCCACCTTCTGAAGTCAACTGTGGCTTCACATAGATTGGGGTGTTCTTCAATTTTCTAACTCTTACAAAAGTGAAATGTCTGAACATTGAGGGAAATAGAAAATCGAGAATACCATTGAATGGAATTCAACATTCACAATCATATCTTTATCCAAACTGACTTCTCAAATGAAGTTATGAAGGTTTCAAATCCTAATTCAGAAAAATTTCAAGATGGTCATTGAAAAATTTCAGTCATATCAAGTTCCACAAATTCAAGCTTCCAAGAATCACTAAAACCCTGTTCAAAAATCTTGTGAATGGCTAAGGTGGGAAAGGGGAAAAAAAGGAATGAAAAAAGAATACAAAAATACTGTTTGATTTGTAAAGAATACAAGAACACGAAATATCTAATCCCCGCCACACATTTCATAATGCTTTCTTCTAACATAGCTTCCTCAGTTTCTCTACCTTGCAAGATGAATACAAGGATTATTTCAGCTTCGAGTCAAACGACTTGTCGCAATCGTTTGATTTGTAAATTTACAAACATTTTGGTCAATGAGTTATAAGTTAATCGTTAAATAAACATCATTCATATCAATCAACAATTCCCATGAATCAACATCAAATATAAGCGGTAATCATATGCATAATGGTAGAGTCTATACAAAACAAAATAATGTGATTTCTTAAACCTCCGACGCAAACAAAAATAAGAAAGAAAAGAAAACATGATTTACACTTGAAAACGACTAATTATTTTACCATGTAATAGGGAATTCATAGTCTTACTCTAGCTGTTACATTTAAGGTACAAAATTTTGTATATGCTGCGTCACACTATGCAACTTGCCAAGTTCATTAGGAAGTGGCCAAAATAATAATCATCTACAAACCACCATCACATCCCCTTACTTTCCACAATGCACTGTTCAGCTTGCATTTACAAGTTTGATAGTGAACCACTCAGACAACACTGAATGCTGATTGTATTGTTGATGAGACCCGTGAGGCAATTGTTCGAGAGGCAAATTGTTGAATCCGCTTTTTAGCATCTGAAAATAACTAAGTAGCGTTATCCATTGCATGATTTTTGTTCGTTGAATACATTTAAAGGATTGCCAGACGAAAAGGAACATTTATGTAGAATAGAAAAGAAATCCTTCCAGTTTGGCAGAAGAACAGAAATCATTAAGAATTAATCATGTTGAGGCCCATCTTATAGTGCCCATCGCACCAGCCCAGAAATTGTTAAGAAAAATCATAAACTTCCATTTGACATGTAAACAATGAACTCTAAACATGTGTTACATAGAATCCCCATAAGAGAAACAGGAACTATCAGAAAAGCTGATCCAACTTCAACTCTAGAAGATGACATTATCATTTTTATGTTTAAAAATGACATTATCATTTTTATGTTTAATAAAATAGTGAATTAATTTATGCCGGAAGAATAGTGATAAATTAGAGTGAGCAAGTCTTCACTTGGAACTGAAATTTCCAGTATCTCATTATTTCCAGCAATTGACCCCACCCACCTTAAACCAATATTATTAGCAATATAAGAAGATACAAATCGAAGAAATCAACAAACTAGCATACCTTTTTGGCATTTGGTAAAACCAACAATATTTGCAATACTGAGAGTCAAACAAACTCCTACAACTAGGAGGTAATCAGCATGAAGCCTTATGAGCGAGAATATTGCCAGTATAGTCCATGCAACTGCCTATAGAAGAATAAACAAAAAAAAAATATATGATTTACCATAGAACGTAGTTATTGGGTGAGAGGCGGTACAAACTGTAAGCCGTGGCTAAATCCAAATGCCAATCATATTGTCCTTTCAGATCTAACACTTGAGAAATTTGAAACTTTTTTAGGACTAAACATCTCAAGGTGATAACGACTTAATAGTAAGTGACACAATAGGTCCAACAATAATTGCTAAAATAGTGATACCAACATAGAATGTGAATTTGACTCTCATTCAACTCTTATAAAGTCAAGATTATGTTCTACATTATTTTGGCTATCTCATTAGTTGATGTGAGATATTTGACACTAATCCTTAATTCAGTATTGACATCAACGCAACCCATGAACCATCTAAATAAGCCTAATCTGGACAGAAAATTCCATGTACTACCCACTTTAATTTTCTGACAAATTAGCATATATAAGAAAAAATTGGAATGCCATCACATGCTCTAACCAATTGATGTTTTCTTACCGTAAGGTAAAGCGTCCACCAGAAAAGCCATGAATCTTTCTTGTTCATCCGGGCCAATGACTGCAGGTAAAACACACAGCATATGTAAGATGCCAGTAGCTTCATAGCATTTGGATTACAATCTTATGCAACTCAGCAGAGACATTATAGGTAGAGTCATAGAGAGACTTTATGTGAAAAGTACTATAACAAACATGCAAGTTGCAACTGAGCAAATCAAGCAATTCGCACCTCCTGGTCAAGACACTCAAATTTCCAAACGCTCTCACCCAAATCATTTATTTCATTCCACCACCTCATACCAACTAAAATCCTCCCACTCACATTCTTGACTACCCAAAAATCAAGAGCGGCCAGAAGGACAGTCATCACAAAAATGATGACAAAGTTATCAACGAAGAGGGCGGAGAGAATGTAAAATGCCAAAGCCGCAGCCTGCCAGACACAAAAACTGAAAAACATTATTTTCAAGAACAAAGAATTGACATGCAGAAAAAAGAAACCCAAACAGCGCAAATAAAATAAATTGAACCTTGAATAGAACATGAAAGAAGCAAGCGTTTGGATTCGCGTAGTTTTCCCCTACAGGCTGCACGTAGAGTACAATTTGATGAGTTAACCATCTAAAAATGGAACAATTATACGAGCATTCCAACCAAATTAAAAAGGCCTAAGAAGCAACTTGAGATTTATTTAAGAACAAAATAAAAAAGGCCACAGTTTAATTTCATTTCTCTTCAACATAGATGTAAAAAAAATGTCTAACAAATCAGGGGAAAATGAACAAAGAAATTGAAACAAGCAAAGCAGATCTTATAATCATCGAAATGACGCTGAAAATAGATAGAATAGAAACTTCACTCACATACCTGGCCGAGATCCATAGCTGTGACCGAGAGAGATCTTGCGAAAGATTGTTTACACTTTACACAATTACAATTTACAACGCACTAATAACTACTGAAACAAAGAGAAAGAGAGCGCCATAACTAACAGACCGTATATATATGTATTGGGCCATGCATGGCTAGCCCAATGGGCCCATCCACAAATGTTTAGTCTGTTTTTCTTTTCCCAGCACCCGGATGCTATCTCACTAATTTATCATGATTTGGTCTTCGTTTTGTGTGTTGTTCTTAGCTTGGAATCTAAAACTTGCATAAGGCACAAGTGTGACTTAGTAGACTCATGTCGCATGAGAAGAGCTAAGCAATAGTATGAGTGGTGCAATTTTTATCTTATAATAAATAAATGGGCTAAGATATTATGTGATATAAAAAAAAATGAATGAATGAATGAATGTTAAAGAGGGAGGGAAATGTGAGGCTGTGGATGGAGATGGAGGTGGGTCATTGTCTTATCATAAGCAAAGAAGAGGTGGGGAGTTAGTTAATTGGGTGAGGGAAAGAAAGAAAAGCACTTCAAATTTCTGCCCCATACCATATTCACTGGACCGTGGAAAGAATCATCATGGCAAGGGTGGTTGCACTCCAACAGAACCAACTTTCTTTCTCTCCCTTAGCTTCCTCTCTTTCTGACTTCAGCGGAACCAGACTTCAAACTCAACTTCAGGTCCTCATCTCTAACACTTTTTCTCCCTCCTCTTTTATGTAACACTAACATCACTATCATTTCATACAATACCCGTCTCTATTTAATTCCAAATTCAATGCTACCACGTGTATTTGTACTTTGTATGTGTGCATTTAGCAGCAGATTCTGAACAACATTGTGTATTCATGTATTACTAATACTCAGATGAATTGAATTATGGGTGTGTTTGGATGAATTTCTTTATAAATATTTATGGGAGAAGAAAAAATGAAGGAAGCTTCTCCAAATGTTATAGGTTATTTTGTAGAAATACAAGTGTTTATGACAAATATTATCCAAACAGACTTATGATTTCCAAAAACTTCGAGTTGAAAACATCATGAATTTGTACATCCAAGTGATAAATAAAGCACATGTATCTGTCACTAACTTCCAACGTGCTGAATTTGGGTACAGTTCAAGAGAAAATTATGGCAGCCAAAAGGGTCTTTCCATGTCTCTGCATCAAGCACCAAGAAAATCCTCATCATGGGAGGCACCAGGTTTATTGGTGTCTTTTTATCTAGGCTCCTTGTCAAAGAGGGTCACCAGGTATGACTTGTCTACTTAAGGAAAACTAGTCATTTTGGTTAGCTTGCATATGTTTTAAGGAATGATTTTTCATTCCTCCTCCTAGAAGTACTTATGGATTTGATTATAAACATATGAATTTGGCAGGTGACTTTATTTACAAGAGGTAAAGCGCCTGTCACTCAGCAATTGCCAGGTGAATCAGACAGTGATTATGCTGATTTTTCTTCCAAGGTATGCTAATTGTAAATGGAAATATTGGACTAACCTTCTTGTTAGGAATGATGTGAATCTGTGGCTTTTCATCTTTATTACTTTTATATCCGGAGCTTTTACTCTAGTATTTTTAATTTCCCAGATCCTGCATTTGAAAGGAGACAGGAAGGACTTTGACTTTGTAAAATCCAGTCTCTCGGCACAGGGGTTTGATGTTGTTTATGACATAAATGGTGTGTAGATTCCTACTTGTTATCACCATCTGTACTTATTGTTCACCTACAATTTCATAATATATCATTATATGTTACTCTTCAAGTTCAAATAATGATTTTTCGTAACATATCTCTCTTCAGATTCTAATAATTTTTCGGGCTTATTTTCAGGACGAGAGGCAGATGAAGTGGAGCCCATACTTGATGCACTGCCTAATCTGGAACAGTAAGCTGCCTAATCTGTCTTTGATGTATTTTAGAAGTCTAATCACCTATAAAAGCAAATTATCGCTGTTCAATTCTTTAATGAATTGCATAGTCGACTGAATTTAAGAAGGAATTTTACACTTACAAAAAACTCCTCACACAATTCTTGAAATCTAGTTCATTGTATTTAACGATTCAATATAGAAAATCATTTGTGACAGGTATATAGAGTTCTCCAATTCTTGGCAGTAGTTGACTCATTAAAATAATATCTGAAATCTAGATGAAACTATCTATTGTTCTGTTCTGTCATGCCCTTCATTTTCTTTGATATGTAGAAATTGGAATATGCTATTAATTAGATGGATCAGACATGAGGCGTATAGATTAAGATCAATGTGAAATTGACATGGCTTTTGTTTTCAAAGTAAATCAAAGAGGAATCTGTATGACAAATAATGTTTTAATAAAAAGGTTATATTGAATCTTTCATTTAAAAGAGGAAGACTTGTAAGCTCAAATGAGAAACATCTTAGCTTCACAAATGCAAAAAATATAAAATTTTAAAGTCCCTGGTAATATTTTGTATAATGCCTCCAATCTCCATTTTGTTTATAATTTTCCCTATGTCAGGTTTATTTACTGCTCTTCTGCTGGTGTCTATCTCAAATCTGATCTATTACCTCACGCGGAGGTCAGTTTGATGCAATTGTCTAGGGCCAGTTTCATTCACATCATTTAGTTTTTCAAAGTTATGCCATTTTAATAAATTTTTCCACAGAAGTACTAATACGGTGCTGGAAAAATGAATTTTATTTCTTTTATAGTTCTTTTGTGGCAATATCTCGGTTAAAAATTATGCATGTGGGCAGGGATCCCTCAAGCTATGATAGTACGATTTAAGCCATTATTTAAACATTATATTGTGATAGTAGTGTCTTATTTTAGCCTTTAGTTAGTTAGTTGCACTGAAGGGAAGGGTGCATTGTTCAAACTTATTTTATGCACATGAATATTTCCCTTCTAAAAGAATTCTCACTTTCCAATATAATTGATCTCACTTTTGTTTTAACTCCTGCTTCCTGGTGATATAGACTGATGCAGTTGATCCTAAGAGCAGACACAAGGGAAAGCTTGAGACAGAGAGTTTGCTACAGTCAAAGGGTGTTAATTGGACTTCTATAAGGCCAGTTTACATCTATGGACCCTTGAACTACAACCCCGTCGAAGAATGGTTCTTCCATAGATTGAAAGCTGGACGCCCAATTCCTATTCCCAGCTCAGGATTACAGATAACCCAACTTGGTCATGTTAAGGTATGAAATTTGCGATGTTACTTTACTTTAGCTTATCATATTTATTTTGCTACAGAGTTTTGTATCATGACTACTATGCTCCCTTTTATAATTTGAGGGTTTAAACAGGAATATTTGATTCAAATTCAAGCCACCTTATCAGCAGTGTCTTCTTGGATGCTTTGAAGATTAATAATCAACAAATGATCCCTTATAAATGAAATTAATATGACAATATGTAAATTTATGATATCTTGTGATTTTGGCTGAAATATGGTTCAATTATGACAGGATTTGGCTAGAGCTTTTATTCAAGTTCTTGGTAATGATAAGGCCAGCAAACAAGTATTCAACATCTCAGGAGAGAAGTATGTCACGTTTGATGGGTTAGCAAGAGCATGTGCTAAGGTAAGTTATTCGTGTCCTGTTATATTTAATTTAATGTGACAGAAAGCAATGGAAACTTCCTTTATAATGTCAAGCATTTGAAATTGAAACAAATGTTTACAATCTTATTTTTCAGGCTGGTGGGTTCCCAGAGCCAGAGCTCATTCACTACAACCCTAAAGATTTTGATTTTGGGAAAAAGAAATCATTCCCATTCCGTGACCAGGTGAAACAACCACGCAATTCTGATACAATTAGAAAAGGGGAGGGGGAAGAGTTTATAATTTTTAATAGTCTATAAAAATTGACATAAGTATATAGTTTAATGATATATTAAAACATAGGTTATACTGTTTGGGAGATAAATAAATAAATAAATAGCGTGTTCTTTTTTCATTAGCAAAAATATGATGAGTGACATTGTGTTAGGCCTACACATTGATATTTCGTTTTCCCTATGTTGCAGCATTTTTTTGCATCAGTTGAGAAAGCAAAGAGCGTGCTTGGGTTTGTTCCTGAATTTGACCTTGTAGAAGGTCTTGCAGACTCGTATAACCTTGACTTTGGTAGAGGAACATACCGTAAAGAGGCTGATTTCTCAACAGATGACATAATTCTTGGCAAAAGTCTTGTTGGTGTATAAACTCTTCTTTCAATTTTCAGTATTCCACGTATATTTAAAAAATCTGTACGGGTTTTCTACAATATAAAATTGTGAAATATTCATGAGCTTTTCCATTCAATATCTAAAATTGTGAAATATTAATTACTAAATAATAGTTTTGTTTTCAATTCATTATGCTGATGGAATATTGTGGGATGCAGATTGAAACAAAATAAGTAATAATTCACCAAGAATTTGAACTGTTTCTTAAGGAACTCGTCCATCTGTGATGCATCATAGTTCCTGACTATCCACAATCCACTTCTATAGTACTGCATGTAATTGGTAATTCATTTAGGATTTACTGATATAAATTTTCTCAAAAGGTTTCTTATATGATAGAAGAATAAAAAGAAAAATGAACTTTTTATAAACTAAAATTAGTTCAAGTTAAAAATTAACTCTAATGCATCTCATAACATATAAATTTGCCAAAAAAGTTGTTTTTGAATATTATAGTACTAGTGGCTTCTGTCTCCCTGAAAGAATCTATTTAAGTTATCCATGTATTTCACTTTGGTAATTTTTAATTTTATATTTGAAAAAAGGAGTGGTTTTAAAAATTGTAATCCCTATATTTAAACAAAGAAAACTATTCTCTATGTGCATGACTTGTGCAGCACTATAGTCTTTATGCAGAAATAAAAAATTTATAAGTCTATATAGTAAAACAATAACCTAAAAGCCTTACATCCACATATTTCTTTATTATTAAGGATAGAATAAATATATGAATTCATTGTTCATTTTTTATCTAAACGTTCTTTGATAACGATAGTAGATTTGTGGTAAATAAGAATAAAGAGAGTCAGTAACTTTATAATTAATTCTTCCTTAAACAAATCTTTTGAATTCTATGAAACTTTGGTCTCTCTTTACATAGAAAAAAATAGTTTTAAAAATAATGTATTGAAATCTATCAAAGAAAAAGAAAATTATAATTTTTAATATAAGAGAATAGATAATATAATATTAATATACAGTGACAGATCTAGAATCTTAGATTAATAGAGAAGTTTTTTTAAAAAATAAAAATTAATATTAATTATTATCATATATAAAAAAAAATAAATCATAAATATCAAAAATAATTGTTAATGGGTTCAAAATATATATATATATATATATATATATATATATATATAATTAAGATATAAAATATAATATTTTAAATATATTAATAATTTAATTAAAGTTAAGAAGTGTATTTATACACTCTCATTATAATGTACATGCATTATTTTTAATATTTTTAAGGAAAAGAAAGTGTAATTTATTAAAAAAAATAAAAGTTAGCATAACATTCATTTTATAATTTATTTTCTTAATGTAACACTTATTATGGACGAGTAATAGATAAATATAAATAAAATTAATTTAATCTTACCATTCATAATATAATTATGGATAAGATGATTTCTATATTATTAAGTTTTTTCTCAATAAATCTCTAAAATTTAAATAAAATTAAACGGATGAAAAATTCAAAAATCACTAATTTATTTGATTTAATATTTATCAGAAAAATTGCCTCAACCTCTCAATGATACATTTATTTGGATAGACCAATTATATATTTTAATGGATATTAATATATGAATTGATATTTCAACTTTGACATACAAAGATGTAATTATCATATGTAAAATCGATTTGGATTGTTTTAATTTTTTACTCATAAAATCAATTCGGTCATTACATCTCATGATCATGGATCATGACCAAGACAAAGCATACATATTATAAAAAGAACAGAGAAAATCTTGCTTTGATTTCCCTAAATTACTCCTAAATCATATAAAGATATAAGTGGGTCCATAAAGCTCCCAAATACAAGGATATCAAAGAAACTTCCTCAAAAATTCTCAGAATATATTATTGACCGATTTATTGTTGAGGAAGATCAAAGAAAAAAGAAAAAGAACAGTAATAAAAAATGACAAAGATAATGGAATATTCTCAAAGGAATATTTCTGACTAGTCAAATTCTTTTGTCTTACCAGTCAATTTTATGAAACGAATTATAGTTATTTCGTTGGTCCAACTTAACCATATAATCTAACTTCCGAGGAAAAAATAAAAAAATTAATAAACTTTTCGATTTTAGCACAAAACCCCCTAACGATGGAGATATCCAAATATTATAATGGTCGGTTGGGCGAAAAGTTCATAAACATTATCCTCAAAAGAAATATAGAATATATTAATTAATCTTCATTATCTAATATCTTATGTTAAGGGTAAGATGATGATGACCTAATTACATTTGAGCGTGTCTTGCTTTTAGACCAACTAACCAAACCAGAAAAAACGGCCATGCGCCGAGTCACTGTTGGTCCAACGAGGTACACTAATAGCCACGTGGCGCTACTAGAGAATCCCTTCAAGCTAACGCTGCCACATTCACATGTTCCACCGCTGAGGAACATACTAGGTGCTGGACACGCAATGGATTTTATGGACCCCATCAAAAAAAGGTATACGTAATTATATGATTATTATTTATTAACTAAAAGAAGAATATTGTGAGGCAAATGAATAGCCACGTGGAATGATGGTCGATGTGGCACCAAGAAGAGTTAACTGGCCCCACTGTAACTGTTCACCTAAGACATTGTTGTGATTAAGAATTAATAACAGTCTACGTGTCTTGTAACCATCGACGTGCCTCACCATCGAGTGAGTTTCGTTGGGCCAAGAAATCCATAAATTACGTAGGGATTGTTGGGCCCAGTCGGTGTGGTTTTATCTCATTGTGATTTGCGTGGGCGGTGGTAGTTAACCAGAAAAAATAACTATAATATTCTATATTTGCCTTTACACTTTACAAATTACTTTTTTAGTTAAATCAAATTTTAATATTAGCTAAAGTGTAGGAAGCGTGTATGAGACCATATTAAAAAAATTATCTCAATATATTAGATCACGGATCCACAATTTTCATTCAAATCAATGTCTTTTAGTTTACTGCCGACATTTTAATTTAAGTTTTACTTGCTAAATATACTATTAAATTCGTTGGCAGATAATAGCAGCACGCTAACATGCTCCATCGTATTGTTGGGTATGAAGTATACACATTTTTTTTAATGTTCACATGACTGAAGGAAATATTAAGTGGTAAATAAACACATCACTTAATGATAAAAATAAAATATCACGGAGATTTTTTTTTTACATGGATTAAATTAAAAATAAATAAAATTATGATATTTTAAAAATATGTAAATATCATTAAGTTAAAAGCTTATGATGTCACATGTTAAATTCTATAAGCATAAAAGTTAGAGAAAGGAAAGAAAGGATTACCAACTTACTAGGATAACGAAAATCAAATTTGTAGTATCTGAATTATTCTTGTATTATTTGTTGGACGCATAGCATAAACGTTGTATACAAACATGCATAAACTTATATAAACAATATTAGAGACAGCGTTTGCTAATTTGACACAGATCAAATACTTATATATAAACATTAAACTAAACATTCGGTCTATAAATTAATAATAAAAAAGTAAGGTATTTTGGTATGGTCTTTGGTTGCTTGCTTGCAAAGTTAAATCGTAAAATTAAGGATAAGAGATCGAGAAAGAAAAGAAAAGGTTACTATGATAACAAAAATATATATATATATATATATATATATATATATATATATATATATATATATGCATCTAATAACGTCACTGATAACACTATCCTCATTATTTATTGGCCGAATTCAGCTAGCTATGTTTTTTTACACATTATAAATGCACAAGTTAAATGATGCAAGACTCAACAATTTCCTGTCAATAGTGTAAAAAAAAACGCAAAATTTACCTTTTGCACTTCCGTTTGACAATAATTAAATACTTATAGTTATAAACGTTGGACCAACTTGCGGTTTATAGATAATCAAAACGTCGAGGTATTTTTGGTATGCTATTTTTTTATTTTATTTTATAGATTTTGGTATGGTATTTGGTTGCTTGCTTGCAAAGAAAATCAGCAAACTTATTTTCCATTTCAGGCCACTTATCTGTCTACTTCAACTTAATCTGCCAAAAAAAAAAACGTTTCAAATCCTATAATTTTCTTTGATTAGTCATAAAAATATATCAAAATAATCGTGGTACGGTTGAATTGCCATATATGAAAATATTCACTATTTTATTATTGTGTTCGCCCTATCTTGAATATATTTCATATAACGAGGTATGATCTTTTTCTTTAAGAAACAATAAGGTATGGTCTATGTTATATATTATGTGTTCATAAAAATTTCAGTATGTTGTCTGCATGAAATTAGAGAAATTAACCTGCTCATTTACGATTTTTTTATTTACTTTATTATATAACTATATTAGTAAGATTGCTCTTTTTTTTTTCTAAAAATAAATTAATACAATTATTATTTTTTTATTTAAAATATAGACATTGATTTAAATAAAATTCATATATATTTTTCTCTGTTAATTAATACAGACTATCTAGACATGCATGTATAGTACTACTATTAATTAAAGGTGTTGGTTTTGAACTATACTATATATGACATGAGAACCCCATGCAAAATCATTAGTTTAAATAGCAATACATAGTGATATTAGGTAGATTATATTTCAACGAATTTCACTACAGTAACTCAAAACATTGAATTAATATACATAGGTTGAAAATCTCTAACGTTAAAGGTACATAGACCGAAATGATAATATAAAATAATTAAGGCAAAGTTTGATTATTCAACGAAAACCATTTGGTAGCGTAGGATCTGGTAGCATCATCTCTAACCGTTGGATGAAACAGTGGAAAAGTTCTATATAAGTCATACCACCATCATCCATTTTCCACACTGCAATTCAAAACAACCTCCATCTCTAGTGTCTCTTAGCTCACTAAACCATTCTCTTCACTTAAAACCTTTTTTCTCTTTTCACCAATCATGGCACCCAATATCACCACCGTTGCCACCACTGAGCAAGCCAAAGTTGGTGGCGGAAATGGACGTGCCTTCGTCACGTTTCTTGCTGGGAACGGTGATTACGTAAAGGGTGTTGTTGGTTTGGCCAAAGGATTGAGAAAGGCCAAAAGCAAGTACCCTTTGGTGGTTGCTGTGTTACCTGATGTTCCTGAGGAACACCGTAAGATTCTTGTTTCCCAAGGTTGCATTGTTAGGGAGATTGAACCTGTGTATCCCCCTGAGAACCAGACACAGTTCGCCATGGCCTATTATGTCATCAATTACTCCAAGCTTCGTATCTGGGAGGTATGTATATATGTTAAGGTTTTTGTTTTTTAATTAGTTACCAGTATAAAATATAAATTGGTTTTTATACGGTTAATTATATAATCAGTATCAATTTTAAAATTATTATTTTTAATACACTCAGTTTTGTTTTTTATGGTTATTGCATGGGTTAGTACACGTAATATATACTATTGCTTGCTTAACTTGGAAGACTTTCGGATTCTGTCACCTTTTCTATTGTTTTGTGTTGTCTGCTAAAATGGAAACCGTTTTGTGATGCACCCTTCAGTCCCTTTTTTTTTTTCCTTCTTTTTTCTGGTTTTAATCGGTTGGAATTAAAATAACGGTAAAAGGATTGAATTGCAAGACCTTATGAATACTACTACAACCTTATTCATTCCTTTGATAATATATTTATATTTTAAGGAGTTATATATGCTACTTGATAAATTGAGGTGTTTTAAAATATTCACTCACTTTATAGATCCATAAAATAAAGCAAAATATTGAATTCATGCTCATGTTCACAGGTTTAGTAAATTTTCATATTATCAAATCAATGAAACCATATCCATATAATCTTCTTCTTTATATATGGTAAAGACTAAAATATCACTATTTAAAATAGAAAAACCTTTGATCCTTCTCCACCAGTCTTTTTTTTTCTTTTTTTCACTCTTACTTTCAAAACTGTTGTCCACAAACTTGATTTCATACTTTATCAAAACTCGTATAATAAGTGCCACTTTCTCAACTGAATATTTATTAAAAAAAAAAAACCATAATTAACATCAAAACCTCTCTTTACATGGACAGAGCCATTTAAATTTAACGGAATGCCATTTTTGTACTTAAATAAGTGTTGTACGCGTTTATAACCCAATATAATTTTTGGATCAAAAGTAAAATGCATAAATTGCTTTGTAGATTTTTAAAATTATTTTTTAAGCAAATTTGTTCTTTAAAATTGACTTTTTGTAACGTATTTTAGATAATTTGTAGATTTTTTGAAATCTAATTTTACGATGCATTAAATATATTCCAGAAAATAAATTTTTGAAGCATTGAAAATTTAACAAAATCTGAAAATTAATTTTTGAAAGCGTTAATTTTTTTTTTTTTAACATGATATGAATTAATTTTCGGAAGAAAAAATTCCAACTCATACAAGCTTTCTTCAATATGTTATCAGTAGTTTATATACATGTTCAAGCTTTATATATCTACCACGTTATCATAGTTTGTTCTCATTCAGATTTTCTCGAACATGTTTTGTAGTTTGTGGATTTCAACAAGATGATATACTTAGACGGTGACATCCAAGTTTTTGGAAACATCGACTACTTGTTTGATTTGCCTGATAACTATTTCTATGCGGTGATGGATTGTTTCTGTGAGAAGACTTGGAGCCATACCCCTCAATACCAAATTGGCTACTGCCAACAATGCCCTCACAAGGTTCAATGGCCCTCTCACTTTGGGCCTAAGCCCCCTCTATATTTCAACGCTGGAATGTTTGTTTATGAGCCCAATTTGGCCACTTACCATGATCTTCTCCAAACAGTCCAACTCACTAAGCCCACTTCCTTTGCAGAGCAGGTATATACAATCAACTAGAAATGTCAGCAACACTTATTCTAATACTCTCTTTTTAATAATCTTTCATAAATTTTGATAGATCTTAATTATCACTAAATCATAATAGATTCATTAAATAAGTTGTCAAATCTACAAAATTTATGACTTTCAATAAATTTTAAGACACTCATTGACAGTAACTTAAAAGAGTGTATCATTAAAACTTATGATCAATTAATTGCATAATTCATATGAAAGAAATTAAAGAAGATAGTATCTGCAAGATGGTAAGTGTGATCGTGAATTTGTTTTCATGTGTGGTAGGATTTCCTGAACATGTACTTCAAGGACAAATACAAGCCCATACCAAACATGTACAACCTTGTGCTAGCCATGTTGTGGCGTCACCCAGAGAATGTTGACCTTGACAAAGTTCAAGTGGTTCACTATTGTGCTGCAGTGAGTGTTCTACTGTATTTCTTCTAACAATGAATTCATTAAAAAAAAATTGTTTTGTTAATGGTTTTTGTTTCATTTATGTTACACACTAGGGTTCTAAGCCTTGGAGGTTCACTGGGAAGGAGGAGAACATGGATAGGGAAGATATCAAGATGCTTGTAAAGAAGTGGTGGGACATATACGAGGATGAGACATTGAACTTCAATAACAACGTTGTCAACATGGAACGCTTCACGAAAGCGATGTTGGAGGCCCGTGGCATTCAATATGTGCCAGCCCCTTCTGCTGCCTAATATGCTTGCTTGCTAAACTTATTATATTATAGCTATGAATTAAAGTCTAACGACCAAATATATGTATTGTTGTTTTTTTGTTTTGGGGTTTTCTAAAGACTAAAGGAACAACATCTATGGTTTTAATGTGGATGATCTTCCTGTATACGATGAAGTCACATATCAATACAACTTTTGATTATTGAGATTTATTGGACCTTTCTTTTTGCTTTTTTTTCATCAGAAGCAGCGGTGCATATCTTTAAGTTTATTAAATGAAAAATTTTAAGGCATGTTTTATCTTCTTCAATAGAAGAGACTCAAAGCTTAGAAGAGTCGAGGATAGGTTATTAAAGTGTAAGTTAGAGCAACTTTAATAGAAGTTGCTCGTCTTATGAAGCAACTCAAATCTCGGTTTTTTGTTATTGGAGGACTCTGACGTGGCAACATGAGTTGCTTGAAGAAGAGAGAGAGTTGCTTCTTCAAGCAACCGTTCCTTACCAGATTTTAAGCAGATCTTATTAAACATATTTAGAAACGTTTCATAAATAATAATGATGAAAATTAATTTTATATAATATTTATATATTTATTATTTCTTTATTTTATTTTTAATATCTACTTATTGTATATTTTTTCTCATAATTTATTTTTTTCATTGTAGTGTAATTATCCTTTTTAATAAAAATTTAAATTTGGTTCATAAATGATTAGAAAAAAAATTCTAAAAGTTAAATTTCTTAAAATTTCTTATCATTGAAGTAAATTTGTGTTTGAGTTGCTTAATGCTGATATGGCACACTAGGGACCATTTTTTTCATTTTTCAATGTATGAAACAACTCAAATAAGTTATTTCCATTAAAGATGCCCTTACGTGCAAAGACTTTAAGCTTCTGTGGTGTTAACGGAAAACAGCCCACTGAGGCCCAATGTCTTAAGCAACTTAAGTCCAGCTACTTCACAACTGCATGACTCATGTCCCTTCAAAATTGGTTTTCTTCGCTTACGAATTTTTCACATATGACAACAATTTAATCACACATACACACTCCTCACCCTCACAGAATTTATCCAATCAAACTGAAATTGAAACAATTAGAAAAGCTTCATTCTAGGCAAATTTTCCAAAACAGAGCAACCAATTTTCTTCTTCAGCCAAAAATTGTTCAGACAAAGTCTAAAGCATAACAAGAGTCTATCACTTCACCAAATTTATTATTAATAATAATAAATTAATTATCTTTATTTTATTATATATCTAATAAAAATATAGATTAATAAATAATATATATTAAAAGTATTTATATTATACTAAAATTTACTATTAATGACAATTATTTAATAATAATAAATTAATTATCTTTATTTTATCATCTAATAAAAATATTAAGATTAATAAATAATGATCATTAAAAATATATTTATAAAAATAATTATTAAAAATGACCGATAAAAAATAATGATAACTTTTAATTCATTTTATTTAAAAAAATTTAAATTTTATATTGATTAAAGATAAGACAATTAAAAAATATATAATTATTGATAAATATTTTAGTAACATTGCATATAATAAATAATATAAAAATATGAGTAAAATATTTTGTGGTCATTTTTATTGTCATTAAAAATAATATTAAGTATTACTAAAAATTCATTTTATTGTAGTATTATTTAGATATATATTTACGAGTATTTTTTTAAAAAAAAAACTATTGATAAAAAAATCTTTATTTTTGATAATAAAAAAATCTTAAAAATACTTTTATCTTATATCTAAATAAAAATGATGGAATTGCAGTGGAGAGAGAAACGGTGAGGGTTCCTCTATTTTTGTATGAAGAACTCGATCCACTAAATAGGACCCAACCCGAACTTGATTAAAGAAGCAGTTTGCCATGGCCTATTAATAAGCTACGTATCTAGAACGTATTTGTTATCATTTTTGTTTCTTATTATGCTTGCATGTGTTACACGTAGTATATATTTATATATTATTTTTAATTTTCGAGGAGTTTTTGGATTGTCACTTTTCCTATTGTTTTGCATTGTCTGCTACAATGAAAACCGTTTTGTATACGTAATGCCCCCCTCCACACTTTTAATATAATATAGTTATATTTTATTAGCCCTTTAGTGGAATATAATTTTTGTAGTACACTTTTGTTTTTGTTAGAAAATGGTTTAGATTAAGGTAAGTTACTATCCTAAATAAAGTTAGTTTAATTTTTTTTTTGTTAAAAATTAAAATTATTTCATTGCAAATTATCAACTTCATCTTCAATACAAATCTGCATAAAAGAAGATTTAGAATACAAAATGTTAGATGTCTTAGGATTGTGTCTAAAGATTTTTAGACCTTAAAAAAATTTAAAGTGTTTTAAGTACAATGCAAATTATTATTATTACTTTAATATTCTTTTAACTACAAAATCATTTATTAAAGTTTTATAGTTAAGTAACATTCCATTCTCAATATTATATATGACTAATCTTTAATTATTATGATCAGTTTATTAATTGGAAGTTAAAGTAATATATACATAATCTTAAATTTAAATGTTGTTTTTGTTATTATAATTCTTATGAATAAAAAATTGAATAACCTATATAATTAATCTAATATTGTTGATCTAAAATATGATTTAATACTATATTAATTTTGAAAATATCTTTTAAAGATATACTAATTGTTATGGATGGTATCAAATATATTTTATATATACATTTTGGAAAAGAAAGAAAAAAGTCATTCCACTTTTTCTTATATTAAAAAAAATGCAACTGATATGGCCGCAAACCTATAGAAGCATTTGTTAGAAATTATTTAATAGTAAGAATATTGCTTCTAAGTAAATTCAAAAATGTGCTTGGTTAGATTTTAAAATCCTTATAAATATATTTCAAATTTTTAAATTATTAAAATAAAAAGTTAAGATAGAAACGCAAATAACTTTTAGAAAACAACTCATATTCTTATAGTTACGTAACTTTACTACCTATTATCATAGAAATAAAAACAAAGTAAAACAAAATATTACCATTTTCCTAAACATGAACAATACGAACTTTAAGGTAACACTTAAATCGGATAAAAAAGAAAAAAGAAAAAAGAAGTCAAGTGAATGTTAATAACATCCCTTTAATCATTAAGATACAAAGGAATTTTTATTTTTATTTTTTACAAATTCATTACTTTGTTTTCATTGACCAGGGGTGCTGGTTCTGATATCTTTAATGTCATTAAATGTAAATTTTTTGGCATGTTTAGTTTGTTCTTAAGTCATTTTTGGTACTTTTCTTAAACAAATAAAATAGGAAAAACACAGCGATGAGCAGAAGTAGGTAAAGAATCTTTTGATATGTGATTAACTAACACCTTTGGGAAGACAAAGAATTTTGTAACTATATTTTTATTATTTCATATGACTATTTTTTTTTTTTTGTACAATTAAAGTCATTTATATTTCATATGACTATGGGTGTTCATGAGCTTAGTCATGCACAAATCCAAATTATTGTTTAAGTTGAAATCAACACGATCTCTTTAAATCTGATGACTTTTAATATCAATAATGAATTTTTATTTTTAGACTAGCGAGTGAATCCAATGACCCAATCCATTGACACGATATTCTGCTTTGCAATTTTTTTCTTTTTTTTTTTCTTCTTATTTATATATTTTTAAAATAAAAATAATTGTATTTTTCCCTCAAAATTATGCATTCTTCTCAGTTTTGCCGTTCAATTTTTCCCCTCAAAATTATACATTCACAACAAGATACTTTTCGGCAATCTAACCGCCATAAACATGTTTTATTGTGCCATTTTAAGTACGTGATGAAAATTTTGTGACATTTTATAAATTTAATGGAAAAATTTTTTAGAGAAAAAAAATATAGTAATGGAAAAAATTTAATGCAATCAAATCTTTGGAACAATTTTTAAGGTTTTTTAAAATTCGAACTAATTCGATAGTGGTTGAATTAGTTTCATTTAATTTTGATTAAAAAAATACAAATTCAACCCAATTTAAATTAAAATATTTTAATTAAATTTGGATAATGAATTTAATCCATCTCATTTACAATATAATTGAATCATCCATTACATATAGTAATTATGATCACAGTTAATTTGATTGTAAAGTCGGTTAAACTTTTACTTTAGGCCTACAAAAAAATTTCTTTAGGGTTAAAATCTTACTTGGTTGGTTGACACAAATCATCAAACATCCGGTCCAAATATATATCTCCTATAATATGGTTCGATTTCGTAGGAATATTAAAATGCATATCTCATTAGTAAATATATGAATTATTTTCATATATTTAGATAGACAAATCAGGTGACTAATATATTTGTGAAGAGAGATTTTTCTTTAAATGAGGATTTTTTTAATGAATTTTCTCTCTCTTAAATTTATTTTTGCAGTGATTTTCTTTGGTGGTTTCTAGTTTGGGTTTTTAACCCACCTTAATCAACAAGTTTTCTTTTACTATCTTACTCATAAAAAAATCTATACAATTTTTATTATTAATTAGTGATAATTAAGATTTTTTTTTGGTAAATAGACTTTGAATATTGTTGGAGAAAATTGTATTTTCATTTTTTAAAATATCTTTTTCTTAATTTTTTTAATTAATTTTATAAACACTTCATTTCAAAATTTGTTTTAGGTGCAATAATAGATTGGAGGGACTTGACATGTATTATCAACTAACCTAAGAATCTATGAAACACACGAAAGAAAAAGGTAGGAATGCTAATCCCGTTGTGCCTTCATTCAGATTGTCATCAATATTCATTACTTTAGACTTGGGAATTGGGATCAAGGTGGACTCATGGAATATTAGCACTCTCGTCCCTTGTGCTTATCGCATAGTCACATACTTGTAATTAAGGACAAAATTATTTCGTTCACGTAAATACCACGTATAACGTATTCTATCAATTTTGAGTTTGAGGAGTCCTTCTTGTATTGTTTGAACCATAGCTAATCATCTCATAATTTCTTTTCTTTTCTTTTCTTCTTCTTGTTATGCTTATCTTTTTTTCCTGCCAATCTTTTGTTTATTTTCGATTTCCTGTTTTTTGTTAGAATATATATAAAATTTTGGGTTGAGAACAATATGTAGGATTCACAAAACCTTTTAATTTCTTTCATATTTATAATTCACTTTTACACAAAAGAGAAAATAAATTATACCGACATCTTTACAGTTTCGTAAGATTACACGTAATTTCCCTTTTTTATTTAATGTTTCTGACAAGTTTATTTTTTGTATGGGTAAATATGATGTTTTTAAATAATTAAAGGAAACTAGTGTAATGTAATGTCTAAAGAGTGTTAATGTAATATTTTTTGAACAATTGAGAAGATAGTATAAGATTAGGAAAAAATAAAAAAGAGGTATACATGTAATTTCACGAAATTTAAAAATATTAGTATAATTTACTCAAAAGTAAAAATATTAATTTTTTTTAATAGAATTGTCGACTATACATATATATAATCCACTATATATGACTATATATAGTTAAGTTTATTATATAGTCCATAGTAATTCTATAGTAATATAATGTTATATTATATCTTGTCTCTCATTTTTTTGTTTTTACTAAAAAACATAGGTTTTAAATAATAAAAAATGCAACAAAGGTAACAAAAATAATATTCTTTTAGCACTAACGTCTTCCAACTAAATAAAAAATAAAACAAATATTTATTTAATCATTATAGTTCCATAAATATATTTTTCTTTTAGTCAATACTTAAAAATCATTTGTCTTAATATTTTTAAAAACATACTTTCGATTTCATTTTGGTCTGTGTTAAAAAAAGAAGAAGTTAATATTGTTAATGTGGATGTCAACGAGATATTGACATAAATTGCTCTTTATATTTTAGTCTTTATATTTGTACTATTTTTATATTTTGATTTTATATTTGTATAATTTTTACATTTTAGTTTCTACTCTTTTTTTTTTTTTTTGGAAAAGTTTAGTTACTACATTTAGAAACTAGGAGAATATTATATCCCCGAAAAATCTTCCAAATCAGTCAATGATTTACATGTGTTAATAATTTTAAATAAAATATTTTTTAATTTTAATATTTTAAAATTTTAAATTTTCTGAAAAAATTTCGGATGTTAAGTTTTGGAAGAAGAATCATTTCTCTAGAAACTATTTGATCCGGTCTTTACATGAGTATATTTTATACTTTTTAATCAGTTCCTATCAGCATCTCTCTTCTTTCTTCTTATCTCCCTTATT
This sequence comes from Cajanus cajan, assembly GCF_000230855.2. Lineage (NCBI taxonomy): Eukaryota > Viridiplantae > Streptophyta > Magnoliopsida > Fabales > Fabaceae > Cajanus > Cajanus cajan. Next base: position 58,070,807 of record NC_138522.1, on the reverse strand, counting down.
TGTTTTCTTATTTTCTTTTTTCCATCAATGCCTTTCTCTTCGTTTCATTTTGTTGGTTATGTTTCTTTTATAAAAAATTACATCAACTAATTATCATTGATTTTTAAACAAAAAAATCTTGAAATTGAAGAATTTATGTGTGTTTCTATGGATAAGACGAGATAGTCTAGGAACATTACATTGATTGAGTCGTGTTAGTATTGTTATTATCTTGATATATAAAACCCAAAAACTGGGCTTGTTGCTTGAACGCCAAAAATCGCCTCTCACAACTATACGTGGCAGTAGCATTTTATTTTCACAGCCACCTATAACGAGATGGGAACATTTGAATTCCAATATATATAATCTTATACCGAATTATATTTTTCTGAGGAAAAAAAAAAAGAATCTTATTAAAGAAATGGAAATTTTGAAAGTTACCTTACGGTAAGATTAGGGGTTAAATCATAGTTTATTAAAGGGATAACTGATTCACGGTAAACAAAATGATATGTCTGCAACCGCAAAGAGTTCTTAATTTAAAGTTGACAATGGTTGTTGATCACTTTCAAATGTGACACAAGATTACACACGGATCATGATCAGATTTCAAATTGACTAGGGAACAAAAAAAAAAGAAAAAGAAACAACTGAATAACTTGGCAATCCTTATATATGTTAGCATGCATCTTGCCATGAATCTCAATCTGCCTACCCTTCTCTTCTTCAATGATTACCATTGGATGGCACATAGGATTGCAATTCCGTTTCATTCTTCGGATCCTTCTCACTATCCTTCATTGCTTCTTTAAGTGAGTCTTCAACACCCTCTTTCTTCTCTTCACTCTTTCCCCAAAGAACAGAATAGAGCCCCAACACTATCAAGAGAGACCCTATGGCACTAAACCAAATAAATTTATGAGTCAAATTACGTAATTGGTTTATATGGAAGACATATATATATATAAGCATACATGCATATAGTTTATTTAGTTATAAGTAAATAAAGTGCATGTGATTTCTTACGTTCCAGCGTATAATTTCTCCCGAAGTAAAGCCCAGCTTAAAATGGCAGTGAGGACAAGCTGTAAAGGGGTATATACAGAGACATAAAGAGGACCCTTTCTCTCAATGGTCCACGACATGAGGCCATACGCTAACGCCGTGCACATCACTCCCTGGAACCAACAACATTAGCATATAATAATTATTGTTTACTACCACTGTTATTAATGAAAATAGTTTATTTAATTCTTTCATGGGTTAATTTATGTACATATATAGAAACTAATTGCGTATCGTGATCAATATATAAACACATGCAATTGAAGAAGGTATGATATGTACCGCATAAAGAGCAGAGGAAAGTCTCATAGCATTGTGCAATGACCAACCCGAGGCACTGTGGTCAAAACACAAGGCAATGATCACGCATTGAAAGCTCGCCAGTAAACACATTAAGCTAGTGCTCGTGTAGGGTGCTGGATACTTTTTGCTTATGTCTGTCTGAAAGGGGAAAACAAGTGTATAATGATTCTCTAATTAAGTTGTAATATAAGGAGATTAATAAAGTGATTAAGATAAGTAGTAGTAATAATGATGCTCACTTGAATTATGAACCATCCTGCCCAAACAAGGGTGCTACCAATAAAAGCTAAAGGACCAATAAGTAAGCTTGCGTTACCAGAAGAGTCATTTGCTTCCATTTTCTCTGCGTATTTCCAGTGAATACTTGATTGGCCTAAACCAATGGTTTTTCCATGGTAAAATGACAGAAGCAAGGCTCCACTCACACACAATATTGTGCCGAATACCTTTGCTAGCCCGGACCTCTTCTTGATTTTCAAATTCTCTTGTCTAACCATAACAAATATCAAAATTAAATTAAACAGCTCAAATAATGTACTAATTTTCTTTTTTGGCCATTATATATTATTGAATATTACTCCTTCCATCTCAAAATCTTTAGATATTTTAGCCAACTTTTTTTTCTTCTCAAAAACAGTTGATATTTTAGAATTTCAAAGTCTAATTAATATTATTTTTTAATTATACTCTTATTTAATAGACATTTTTTTATATTCACCACTTTTTTTACAAATTCAAAACAAGATAATATAATAGAGATTTAAAATATTAAATAAAAAACTAATTTAAATTTATATTTATTAAATATTTCTTAATTCATGTGTGTTTTATAAGGCCTGAAGCAACAAATATTCTTTTTGTGAAAATAAATGATCGGTCTAATTTGTTTGCTACCAACCTGAAGAGAATTGCAAGGACAAAAGTGAAAGCTGGGAGCAAATTGGTCAGTGCACATGCAATTGTAGCGGTCGAATATTTTAGCCCCACAAAATATAGAACCTGATTTCCTGTAACTCTGCATTCAAACTGAAGTGTGAGATTAAAATGCTAACATGATTAAGAATAAACGAGATAGTTCATGATCTTCGTGAAAACACCAAAGCTTACCCTGTCATGGACGATAATAGTATCCGAAACATAAGAGGCTTTGTCATCCTGGGAAGATTATTCCTAAGGGAAAAAAAATGAAGTTGACTTATTAAAAGGTGTAAAAGTAATAAATACAGTACAAATTTATGCATGATGCATTTACTGATCAAGGTAATTTTCTTCCTTGTCTCCCTTCATTCCTCTATTGGGTGTTCATATATAAAGTTAATGTGAGCAAGAACCTGACAATTTCCACCGAAACTTTCCTCGTAATAATACGAGACTGCCGTATTCATGTCACGAGTTACCACAACTCTCCGTAGTTTGTCTACGACTCTACTTATAAGTATATATACGGTTTCAGAAACTCCGAGAAACGTGTAGCACTAGTACTAGTTATCTTAAAGGTACAAGTTACTAGCTAGCACGTAACACGCCCAGAGAATCATAACGCGTCCTACATGCATGCCGTCGGCGTTCTGCTTTTTTCTTGCTCGATCTCTACACTCCAAATAAATGCACAGAGCAAACACATGAAGCTTGGAGTTTTCCCATTAACTCTGGATGCATGTGACAATGGTTTTTGTCTCGTTACTAACTACTTTATGATCTCTTCCCCTTCTTCATGCATGTTCTTTGTTTCATTGTCTGTATGTTCAAGAAGCCGCTCATTCATGCGCGTCTTTTGTATTTCATTAACCGTCTGAAAACATTTGAGTTTCTTTTTTATTTGATTTTTCGTAAGTAAGTTTTAAGACATGCAATCTTGTTTGAGGTATGATAATATATGAACTCAATGAAAACATTGGAGTTTGATAGAGTCCGATGAAGTTAAACAAGTAGAACCCCCGTTTTTTTCTTATTTAAGACAAGTGCTAAATATCCTTACTTTTTCTTAATTATTTTTGTTGTGTGATAAAGGAAAGTCCATCACTTAATCAAAAACAACTAGCACTTTTCTTTTCACACTTTCCATGTGCTTCATTTATAGATAGATAGATAGCACAATAATAGATCAACATAAAGAAAATGGATCGACGGTGACGCTCAAAGTTAGTGTTACTGCTTCAAACCCTATATAAAATCATTGTCTATGCATGCATGCATTGTGTAAATGAAATAAAAGGAAAACCAGAAAGGTTACATGTACATTACCATTCAAGCCAATAAGCAAAGGGAACAATGGACACAGTTGCAAAGAGTTGTCGATAAGCAACAAGGATAAGAGGATTCATGCCAGATTGTATTGCAAGCTTTGAAGTAATATTCATCCCAGCATAGACGAATTGCACAAGAACCATTAACAAGAAAGGAACGAAACCAGCACCAGCCATATTGTCTCTAATAAAAGTATCTTATTCTTGACTCCTATGGGGATTTGAACTTTGGAGAGAGGCTAGGAGTGTGAATGTGAATGTAAATGAAATGCATGAGAGATATATATAAAGAGGAGGCGTGAGCAAGTTGCGTGAAGTAAGAGTGAAAGAAATGCATGGTGGCAGCAATATCATAGTTACACTATTTGTTTTTTTACGGAAAAGAAAGGGGTTACTATCGGTTTATTGCGAGACTTTGGGCTTTTGCTCGGGGTTTGGTAGCTTTCAATGCGTTTCAGAGTGATGAAATAACTTAAAAATTTGTTGAATCCAGACACGCGCATGTCAACAAAAGAGCAATAAATTAAGGGACCCATCACAGTTCTCGTTGTAGGGCCATGCATTCACACCCACCCCAGGCTTGTTCCACGTTTGCAAAAGATTGCATGCAGCTCATCCATGCTTCTCTCTTCCTTGAATTAAGCATCATTTCTAAATAGAACAGAGAGAGTGAGGGAAGTTTCACTTTCAGGTACCCTTTTTCAAGGCCAATTAAATTAAGTTACAATTTATGATCTCATTTATCTCTTTGTCTTGGGAAAAGGATCAAACGCCAGTGAAGTAAATTCTTCCCGTTAAGACTGTGCAGGTCTCTTTTATCATATGTCCAAATGTATGAGGTCCTATTGGGGGATGCCATTGACGTTAAACTAGGCAAATTTTCAAAATGCTAGGTTTTTCTAGATTTTACTCCATCCCTATATTATCACATTCTCCTTCCACTTACCCTCACGAGAAGTTTCTTCCTAATTATGAATAAACGTTTTGATAAGGCTATCTTAATACAAATATATATAGACATTGTTTTTACCATCTATATGTCAAACTTTTCTATATATATAGTTAAGAGTCATCATCTCTATTTTCTCGTCGCATCCAATTAATTTGTCACTATATAATATTGTTAAGTAGTGTTGGAAGACTGATCAAGAAAGCAAAATGTAAACATTTTAAATAAAATAAAATAAAAACAGTAACATTTATCAATTAAAAACGAGAAAATGTATTTAATACTAAAATTACTTTTTAAAATAATTAAAAGCATTCTAATAAAAATATGTTAAATGTACTTGACTAATGAAGTCACAATACTTGCACTGCACTTAGCAAAACCCAGTAATTAATTAGTAGTAATTATATGCAATTTTTTTAACATATTCACATAATGTCCTAATTTTTTAATTAATAACTACAAATTAATCTCTACTTGCATAATAAAACTATCAAAAATATTATTTTACCATTGTCGAAAATCAACCAAAGCAACATCAACTCGACACCTGAAATTATATGCAGTTTAATGTACTTATTCAAAATAAGTATGTAGCATATATTCATTTATTGCGGCATTAATCCGGGGTCTTAATTGTCACGTAAGGTAAGGCTATACTTCAGCTTAGGATCCAAACAAGTGTTGGAGTTTATTTTCAGGAAAAGTAATGCAGCCAAAGTATAATAATGGCGATAAAGAAAATCAACACGTATAGGTAGAGTACAAGAAAATATAAACTACTACTATAAGTATTTTTTATGTATGTAAATCCCTTTTAAAATGTAGAGATTGTAGAAATCAATTTGTTTTCTTAATAGTAGTTCCATTGAATCTTAGTATTCAATATAATTAAGTGCCATTTTTTTTACAATAGTGAAAATGAACTTCGTGTAAACAACTCAAAACTTCATTAATTTCTAAATTAATGCACCACTAAAATTGGTCTAGATAGTTTATATATATATATATATATATATATATATATATATATATATATATATATATATATATATATATATATATATATATATATATATATATTATATCTTAAATTTATTGTCATTATAATTTTTATAGTTAAAAAAATTGATCCTAGCTTACTTCAATATAAGTAAGGTAGTTATTAGTTATTGTACTCTGTATATACAAACATCAATTTATTTTAAACTAGTATAAAATATAAGTTTAAATATATTTTTAATTTTTATAAAATGAGTGAATTTTAATTTTAGTTCTTGTAATTCTTTTTCTTATTTTTTATCCTTCTAAAATTTATAAATATTATTCATGGTCCTCATAAAATATTTTTGATCCTTAATTATAAAATGAATAAATTTTATTTTTAACCCTTGTAAAATATTTTTTTCAATTTTTATCTTTTTAAAATAAAAAAAATATTATTTTTGATTCCTGGTAAATAATAATAATTTTTAAATAAATAAATAACATTTATTTTAAGAACTTATAAAAAATTTAGAATTGTCATATACTGACATAGTATTATTAATAGTCATGAATAATGATTGAGATAGTCATTTAACCTTTTGATAAACAATTAAGTATATATTTAAAAATAATTATATAATAGCATGACCTAAAATAATAATTTTAAATTTCATAAGAACAAAAAAATAAAAATAAAAATATAAGGATCAAAATCAAAACTCACTTATTTTACGAGAAATAAACACATATTTAAACCTAAAATATAAATTGCTTTTAATTATCTTTTTTTGTTACACTAAGAAGTTTAGATGTGAGAAGAAGAAGAAAAATAAGCAAATTTTAAAAAAAAAAACCAATTTCAAAATATAAAAATTTAATATTTTAAATAAAAAATCGTTAATAAAGTTAAAAATTTAAACTACTAATATTTAAGAACTTAAAATTTTACAATATAAGTTTCAAAAAATTTAAAAATATATAGAGAATGATAAATAACAGCGAAGTCGTAAGCTTTTCGTTTAAAATAAGTATTTCTAATATATATATATATATATTTTTTTAGACTTATGATCGATAGCTTATACTAATAGGCAAGACAAGAAAAATTGCCCAAACATGTCTCCAAAACAAATTTGATTTTTTTTTTTACAATAATAAATTTGGTTTAAGAAGTGTCACGATGAATTAGAATTAGTTAACTCTTCCAAAATGTATAGCTTCCTTCTCCATGATCTCAACCTAACATTCGGAAGGTAATTGTTGAACTAGTAGACTACTTACTAAACTAAGTACCAAGAGTCACTCCTTTTGGACAATAGGAGTTGCCGTTCTTTCTATCATTGCTTCAACCCTATTGGTAGAGATCAAACTTGTTTTAAATCAGGATTGGGTAATAGTTCTAGCTAAAGAATCCAAATGTTATGATGGATTGGTTATCAAACTCAGGTCACTTAGGACCATTCTATAGTCAGATTGTGAATATGCCTCATGAGTGCCTTTTTCCCCTTTAGGTCTGCAGTTTTTTTCTTTTGGGCTAGCCCTAATCACAATTGGGAAAAAGAAGATAACGGTTTTACTTTAATTTGAACAAAACAATGTAATGTTACTTTGAATTAATGGTTGATTAGCATTACTAATTAAAAATAAATAAACATTTTTCTCCATTACTTCTTTTCTGAACATCAAATTATTTATTACTGTTTTATTTTTATATGTTATACACAAAAAATATATTTTTTTATAAGTAAAAAATGATATTTTAAGAAAGTAAACAAAATAAAGAGAAATCTTTTTTTCCACCATTTCATGCCAGTTTGGGGAAGGGAATTTTTGTTGTGGGTCTCACAAAGAAAACTTCCTTCTCTTTCATAATTAATTTTCATCTCAAACAAAAAATATATATTTTTATCTTATCTCCTTCATTTTAATTTCCTTTCTTTCCTATTAATCCGAAACTAAAAAAATTAATAATAGTGAAAATGGGTAGCTGAAATAAAATAATAATTTTTATTTTTAAAAAAAAAAAAGTGATTCATAGAAAAAGAAATAAACATTATAAAATTGGAAAGAAATCCTCTTATATATTTTTTTTCATACGATAGTTTTATAAAAATACAAATAAAGATTCCATAATAATAAATTTTGAAATTTGTGTTTATATGTGTAATTTGTTTTTTACATAATATGTAAAAACTTCAAATATAATAATCATTTCCGCTAATGTGAATATATGGTATACATAAGGAAGCTGAAAAAACATGTAAACAAAAATTTTTCATGCCTCTACTAGGCTTAGGTCTGGTGAGTTTGGGAAATATAACATGTTGTGATTTTGACTTTTTAGGATGTGTTTGTTTCAAGATATAAAAATGCATTAATGTGAAATTATTTGAGAATATCATATTCTTATATTTAATACAAGTATTGAAAAAAAATGGAATATAAAATACGTATATTTGTCTTACTTATTCCTACAGTGGAAGGTGAGTTTTTGTACATTGATATGAGAATATTTATATGTAATAATGTAAATGTAAAAAACAGAAAGAAAGAAACTCACTTTTCCATTCTCATTCTTTCTTTCACTTTTTTTTTTCCAACTTTTTATAAATATTGTTTTTAGATATTTATAGAAAACAAGTTTGGGCTAGGTATGAAATATTTTTTTTAAAAGTAATGAGTAATTTATTGCCTGACAAGTTTGGAATAAGTATTTAATATATTTTTTATATAATACACATATTAAATTTAAAATATTTTTTGTTAATGAACTTGTCTCACATAAATATTCTTATGGTCAAAGTGTTTTTAGTTATAGGAAATCTAATGACGAGGGTTTGAATTTAGCATTGTGCATATAATAAACTTAGATTTAAATTCTAATTGTTATGCTTTGGTGAGATAATATAAGAAAATTTACGAGTAGTAGGAAATTCAAAGTAGAAAACTAAAAAAGTTTTTGTTTTCTTATTTTTAAGAATAAAAAACACGTAAGCCGTTAGTCTCATCCCTCAAGTTTTTGTTGTGTTGGAATTGGATTCGTTGAAAATTAAAATTAAAATATATAATCAAAATGATATCCAGAACATTATCATATTTTGTTTATTCGATGGGAAATTCTTAAAATAAAAAAAAATAAAGAAAAACAAGGAACGTAACCCAAGCCATCCTTGAAAAGAAGGGTATCGATATAATATTATTTGTCTTCCAAATAATTTAGCGAAACCCATATTCACAAGCAATGGAAAGACGAGTACGTAATAGCAACTAATTTAGCTTTTATCCCATTTTCGATTGGCGTGTGCCCTCTCGTGTACTCAAATTTTCTTATAGGAGAGAGATACATGCAAAATAAATATGAGATTTAAAAAAAACATTAATTTTATAATTTAGTGTATCTCTCACCTATCAAAAAAATTTAGTGTCGGAAAGTGTATACATTCCATCTGGATGCCAAATGAAAAGTCAAGCATTCACATGAAGGAATCATTTCAAAAAAAAATTCACCAAAAACAGTGGTGTTGTTAGCACTTAGCATGGGATAACCAATAGTGTTATTAGTAAAAAGAATTATTCTAAGAATTTGTAATCTCTATGATATACATATTTTATCAATTTGTTTAGATTTTTTTCGTATGGATTTAATTCTTCTTTAAAATTAAAATGATGATACAATTTGAATTTTGTGCATAAATTTATGAGTAATTCTATTGTGTGTAGATGAGTTTTTTCAATAGTAACATGAGAAATATGGTAGAAAATAAAGTTTAAAATATCATTATTTTAACGATTTGATATATCCTTATACTTAACGATTTATAACTACTAACAAAAAACATACACAACTAATTACCTAAAATTAAATTCAAGACCTATGTGAAAACTAGAGACTATATATTTATATATATATATATATATATATATATATATATATATATATACATGTAAGAGTTCCAACAACAACTAGAGAAATAAAATTTCTATATAAGTATATAACATTATATAGTAATCTAGATATTAAATAACCATCCAATATATAACTAATACAACTACACAAAGAAACTCCAAAAGATTAGATCTGCCATCCAACATGGCCTCCGAAGGACTCCATTTGAAAAATATATTCATACACTGCTCTCATAGAAAGTAAGATCATTGTAATTCAACCACATAGAAACATGCAACAGTAAACTAATATTCAAAATAAATCAACATATATAAATAGTTTAAATGTAAAAGAAACTATACTATAAACATAAGCAACTCAATTTGCTTCACATAGTATCAATTTACAACTTTTCAACACAATACAATATATTTTTCAACTTGTGCAACACAACAATAACACGTCATCACAATTTAAGTTAGTATATGAACAACACAACTCAGTCAACATATTATGTGCATAATATAATAACTATATGTGTCGTCACATATTTCAACTAGGAAATCTCCTACAATACAAATGAGCAATTTAAGTGATTTGGCTCTACCAAACCAACAATTCAATTTTTTCAATCTAGTTAGATCAAAAATCAATTTGGATAAAATGCACAACATAACATAGTTTCTCATATATCGTCACTTAAACTAAAAAAACCTATTATTTTTGTTAGGATATAATAATTTGAGTTTGAGTCTACCACGATATTAACTAACATAACTAAGTCACTTATGAGAGTAACTCGTCAACTATCCTATAAATACCACACTTTTCCCGTACTTAGAGATTTTGGCCCTCAACCTTGTACTTTATTTTAATTTGGTCACTTTATACATGTATGTCTCAACCTTGTCCACATATGGATCAACAGTGGTCACTTGTAGTTAGTATGCCTCACCTCAACCACATACCGCATCAATTAAGGTTGTAAAGAAAACTCAAATATCCACTTTAAAAGTCAACTTCCCAAAAATGTTTTTTCAACAAATTAACTGAGTTTTTAAAGCATCACAACACAATATTCTCACAATGAGATATGCAACTTTAAAAATAACTTCTTCTCCGGTCATAGATCATCAACACAATACAACTTTAATGTCAAAACATTTTCAACACAACTACTTAACTAATTAAACAACATAAAACTTGACTCGACTTTCAACCATTTAATCAACGTACTACACCAAGGTATAAGGATTCAACATTATGTATCAGCACATGGCATATAGTATAATTTAACCATCATATAACATGTAATAGATTCACGTACCTATTCATGTTCACCATATCATGAATCAAATAACAAGAATTTTCAAAATAAACCACGTTTGGTACTATTAAGGTAGGGAGCTCTTTGTCTCACCCACGCTCGGTGTCATTTAACTCACGTCTGACATGGATGAGGTAAAAAATCCCTAAGACCTCACACCTAGAGTAAAAAAAGCCACGATTGACATGTTAAAGGAGACAATGTGAAAGCCTTATGGAAGAAACTCGAAAACATTTATGCATTTAACTCACTAACTAATCATTTATGTTTAAAGATGAAGTTATATTAACTCAAAAGGGAGATTAGAGAAAATCTTCATATCAAATTAATAATTTCAATCAATTGATATATTAATTGTCAAATGCAAATGAAAGAATATGTGATCAGAAGCAAGCAATGTTGTTGGCTTCACTACTAAAGTTTTACTTATCTTTGGTTCAAATGTTGTTTATAAGGAGAACATTGTTAAAATTTGATGAGATGACTATCACTCTAAAAAAAATAAGAAAATGATGGAAAAATAAAAATATTAATATTAAAGATATGTATTAGTCGTGCACCATGGTGAAAAAAGGGCAATAAAAAACTCAAATGTTCAATCACGTTTGAAATGAGATGAGTAATGTGCAATACTTTTATTTTTTATTTTTTACTTAATCAATTTCTTTTCTAAAAATTATATAATATTAACCAAATTTATTTATGAGAGTAATATTTTTAAGCATAATATTCCGGTAGATATAATATTATTTCTTAAAACCAAATGTCTCTTTATTTTTTGGAAATTATTTTATAATTTTTTTAAAATATAATATTTAGAGAGTAATGATACATGTATTAAAAAAAGTGTACAGCATTATTTTTGTATTTATCTTTTTTATCACTTTATTTACTATGAAAAATGATATTTATTAATGATAGAAAAACAATTATAAAAGTTATGATTGTACATGTAATATTATTTAATATTATACTAAGTTTAAACAAAAGTGAATTTAAATGCTTCAATTGTATAAGATCATATGAAAAATTAGGTATTATGTAATTTTATATATTATGTAGCATTACCTGTTATGATATTGTATTGTTATCCTCCCGTTACAAATTTTAGTGGGACAAAATATTTTTGCCATTCGCTTATGGGTCTACCGGAACCGGAAATTTTAATTAGTCTTTGGCTCTTTGCTAGATAAAAGTATATTTAATATTAATTTTCCCGAACATCTGAATAAAAAGAAAAGGAAACAAATGAGTTGATTGCAGGAGGAAGGAAGGAAGAGAGAGAGAGATTTTGGGGTCAAGCTAATTAAAGCAGATCTAGATGGCTGACACAATTTATCAGTTTAAACAACATTATTTATAACTATTAGGAATCATTTTTAAAAAACCAATTATTGATTAGTTTAAAATTTATTATAAAAATAAAATTATTTAAAATTTTGTGTACCCCAAATTAAATTATCATATATATATATATATTAATTATAGATTATAGGTGAAAAAAAAACTATACAATTATTTTATCTTTTTGATATATCATGTTAGTATTTTCTTACTCTTATTTATTGGTGTTAATATAAAAATTAGAATATTATAAAATTATCACCGACGGTTTCCCATCATTTGATTGTACGAAGGCCTGTCAACTTCGCAGGTTGAGATGAACAATATTTTTTTAATGATAATCTTTATATAATAAATAAATTTATTTTTTATATTTTCTTTTATTTCATCTTTAAAACATTATTTGGTAGAAAAAATTGAAATAATGAACGATATAATTATCTTTTTAAAAAGCAGACACGAAAAAAAAAATTACCTTAATATATATATTGATATGTATTTCAGAATTGTATTTAATTTAGAAAAACGTTTTTACATTAATATTTGTATCTATATCTTTATTAATAATTATAAAATATTACATTTAATTTAATTTAATTTGTATTCTTAACATTATGAGCTAATTCAATTTAAAAGTACCGATAATAAGTCATGTGAATTAGATGGTTTATAATAGTTATTTTAAGCAACATATCATATTAGTGTTATATGTTTGAAGCAGAGATGGCATCATCTAACTTAATTTAAAGTGTAGAATAGATAGGAGAAAAAGGATAAGACAAGTAGTAGAAGGGGTTAAGTGGGAAGCGACAGAAGAGGAGAGTAATTAGAGTATGGGTTGTGGCGGAGTGCAGGTATTGATCTTAGTGTTTTTATGGAACGTGTCATTGGGATTGGGAGGGTGCGATAAGGCTCCGCTGGTGTTCGTCTTCGGCGATTCCAACTCGGACACGGGTGGACTCGCCTCCGGACTCGGTTTCCCCATCAATCTTCCCAATGGCCGCACCTTCTTCCGCAGATCCACCGGCCGCTTGTCCGATGGTCGCCTCGTCATCGACTTACTCTGTCAGTATCACTATTCGCATTCTCATTTCTTTCACTTTTGCTAACTTACTCAACAAACACTATTTCAAATTCATAATGCATAATGCATAATGCATAATGCATAATATTCTCACTAGATCCTAATTCACTTCTCACTAGAAACAAACCAATATTCTCGTTGATGGCGATTGAATTAGGGAATTTCCAAATAAACAACTTTGATTTTTCGGTGATTTATAGTCGAAAATTGTTATCAATATCACAAGTACACTCTTGTGTGTTTACCAAGAATTAGATTTTAATTTTCAACAGTCTTGTGTTTATGTTTAAGTCAAAATAGTAAGAAATACTACTTCTTTCTGGGTGTACGAATAGTAAAAAGTAATTGTGTACAAAGTATTTTAATATATTAAAAGCAATTTGGGATGCATGTTTCATACTTGATATCCAAATATGCGTCAATCTGAAAATATTTCCCTTCCAAAATTTGCAGGCCAAAGTTTGAATGCAAGTTTGTTGGTACCATACATGGACGCTTTGTCTGGATCATCATTCACAAATGGGGCAAATTTTGCAGTGGTGGGGTCCTCTACCCTCCCAAAATATGTTCCTTTCTCCCTAAATATACAGCTCATGCAATTCCAGCATTTCAAAGCCCGTTCGCTTGAACTTGTTACCGCAGGTAAATTTCCTTTGCTATCTTACTACCTTAACTTAGAGGAAAGATTTAAAAATAAATTGGCATCCATTCTCAACCGTCAACACTGACTTTGGATACTTAGTAAAGCTTTTATTATCTGTCACATTTTTCTCTGATACTTAGTTTGAGTTCGGATCCCTATTATTAATGTACCAAAATTTGTCTTGTTCAAAGAATGGAGTCTGATTCATGCACACAACATGAGTTATCACATTATTGCCATTGCATTGGAGTGAATGTTGTGTGTAAGAATGAACTGATAACACTGCAAATTTATATGAATTTATGAATTGGAGTTATCGCAAAAGTTCAACATTCATTTATGAATTTGTATGTTAGAATGAACTGATAGCACTGCAAATTTACATAGGTGCAAGAAATTTGATCAACGATGAAGGCTTTCGGAGTGCACTCTACTTGATTGATATTGGGCAAAACGACCTTGCTGATTCATTTGCCAAAAATCAGTCATATGCCCAAGTCACCAGGAAGATTCCAGCATTTATAACTGAAATTGAGACTGCTGTTAGGGTCAGTCCAGCGTTCTTCAAATGTTTTTAGTAAACTTGCTCTTTGTTTAGAATTGGCGATTAAGGTTACTAGAAGGGGCTGAGTGTAATCATAAAAGTGATCCTATGCCCTTGCTTATCCTTTATGACCAAATAATTTCTTAGAATTTATTTACCTTTTATTGAGTGTTTTATCTGCATAGGCAAATGGTTTCTTTGGGTTCATATTGTGTGCTTTGAAATTTTCTTTATCAGAATTCAATAGATTATATATAAGAGGGATTAGAAATGTGTTCGTAACTAGTACATTGTCCTACAAAAATCAAAATCACAGTGAAAAAGTGCTGGAGGATACAAATTGCAGAACCTGCGATGCCAAAAATAGTTAGCAAAAAAAAACAAGTCTGAGATAGTGAGATGCATTAGATGTTGTACATTTAACTGCCCTCCAAGATTTAACAGACCCTTATGGTGACAAGCTAACAACCCTCCAAGATTTAACCGTGATCAAGTAACTAGGTTTTTGCTTCTTTAGTGTTTGCCCTTTATTGAAATAAGCTGCAACTATGATCTTGGGTGCATTGATGGAAACATGGGTGGTGTACAATGATCGTATTTTAATTTCTTCATTGATTTTTATTTCTCCTTCTTAGAGTGTGATGTTTTCCTTCTCTATTCTTATTGCAGAGTTTATATAATCAAGGTGCAAGGAAGTTTTGGGTTCACAATACCGGGCCATTGGGTTGTCTTCCAAAAATACTTGCACTGGCTAAGAAGAAGGATCTGGATTCATTAGGATGCCTTTCTAGTTATAACTCTGCAGCAAGGTTGTTCAATGAAGCGCTGCTTCATTCGAGTCAGAAACTAAGAACTGAACTGAAGGATGCTACTTTAGTCTATGTTGATATTTATGCCATTAAACATGATCTCATCACAAATGCCGTGAAATATGGTAATCCAAGCAAGCACTTTCTTCTCATTTAAGTAATTATTATTTGACTCATTCTTATGTTTCTAATCTAATCAAGCTTTCCTGACTTTCACTCCATATATTATGATAACATAATTGGCAATTTTAAAGGGCTATATATATTTGATGCATACTCTTATTATTATCATAATTTTGATGGTAAATGCATTATTGATTAGGTTTCTCAAATCCGTTGATGGTGTGTTGCGGCTATGGAGGGCCTCCTTACAATTTTGACGTAAGGGTGACATGTGGTCAACCTGGTTATCAGGTTTGTAATGAAGGGTCTCGCTATGTGAGTTGGGATGGAATTCATCACACTGAGGCTGCAAATACGTTGATAGCTTCTAGGATACTTTCCATGGCTTATTCCACACCACGGACACCTTTTGATTTCTTCTGCCACCACTGATTATGCACCTTGTTTGTTTACCATGTTTGTACTTCTCCAAGAACTGAGTTTGTCATGTTGTCACGCCCACGCTGAAGCTCTAAAAAATTAGAGCCAGTTGGGCTGTAACTGACCTATGTTGCAGGAAATTGGTTTTTATTTCCCAACTGGGATGTATTTTGTATTATTATGTAAACAATTAAGACGCAAATGAATGCATTTTTGGCTATGACATGTTAATACTAATATGCGAATTCCAACAAATTAAGCCACTATACTTGGTAAAATAGAATATATAAAAAATGAAAAATACTTGGTAAAATAGTTAGGTTACTGTTTATTTATGAGGTTTAATTTTTAGTCTTGTGTATGGAATATGCCTTGTATGAAATAGTAAAATTCACTTCTATAAACTTCCTGTCTAGAAAGAGATTTGTTTGGGTCAGCTTTGATATACATTTATTAATAGAACATATCTTACAATAATTTATACAATAATATTTTTCTTTTTTTAATTATATTATATATCTTTTCTCTCATTATTGTATATTTTGTATATTTTCTTTTTTATTATATTATACACTTTTCTCTCATTATTGTATAATTTATTATACAAATAACATTTCTCGATATGAATGAAGAATTGGTTGTTACCATAAAGTTGATGCTAATATTTTTATTTTTAGAATCACACTGACATGGATAAGAAAATGAGTAACCATTTTACTAATTTCTCTTTCAGTCACATTTTTTATTCATCATATCCAAACGAATAACTCAAACTTAAGTCGTTGGTAAGAAACAGAATAATCATCTTTAATAGGATTTTTGTTTGAAACACATTTTGTATTCATTATACTGGAATTTAAAATTTTGCTTAAAAAATTTAAACTTAATTTCACTCGAACCAACCTTGATCTTTGTGGGTAACAAGGATAATATCATAAATGGGTTTCAACAATTAAAGAATCTATTTTTATCAATTTTTAGAATAACTTCAATGATATACCAGCTATAAAAATAAAATATTCTTTTAATGTTTATTGTAATATAGTCGCAGAATATCGTACAATTTATTCATGATTATATTAAATAGAAATTAAACTTGGTCTAATTCACCATCTGAAAGTTTATAAAATTTTATATATTTATATTAAATTTTGTTAAACTTAAACAATAACTTCAAATTAAAATATTTATATAAGAATAAAATATGTTGTATTAATATAAAATTTTATATATATTATGAAAGAAAAAGGGTAGTTTATATTGTTAGAGAGCGTGAAGTGAGAGTGAGCTGAAAAGGCGGGAGTAATGGGTATGTGGATGTGGATGGTTAGTTATAATCGGTTACCTTTGAAATCAGATCTAGCACAGGAATGGGTTGTGTTTGTGTGCAATTGCAGCTCCTACTCTTTCTTCCTTTCTTTCTTTCTGCATCGGCTGGATGCGATAAGCCTCCGGTGCTATTCGTCTTCGGCGATTCCAACTCCGACACCGGTGGAGCCGCAGCCGGACTCGGTTACCCAATCCATCTTCCAAATGGCCGCACTTTCTTTAATACATCCTCCGCTCGCATCTCCGACGGACGCCTCCTCATCGATCTACTCTGTCAGTCCCCCCTCCTTCTCCCTTGCATCTTCATACTTCATACTCATTTTCTAAATAAATATTCTTCAATCTCATAACATTTTTCCCTTCAGGCCAAACTTTGAATGCAAGTTTGTTGCTACCCTACTTGGACTCCTTGTCTGGAACCTCATTCACAAATGGAGCAAACTTTGCAGTGGCGGGGTCCTCTACCCTCCCAAAAAATGTTCCTTTCTCCCTTAATATACAACTCATGCAGTTCCTCCGTTTCAAAGCTCGTACTCTTCAACTTGTTACCCAGGGTACATTTCTATTTTATTTCCTCAATTTTTATAAAAATAGATCAAATGTATTGTCTCAACTGTCTTTCTGGCCCTTGTTTTTAGTATTTTACTGCTGTGTTTCTTTTCCTTTGAATGCCATGCATGCTCAACAGTCAACACTGCTTCTCAATAAAGCTTTATCCTGTCATCTTTTTCTCTTAGGGAGAGTTTGTTTCACGGTTTAAAATACTATTCCCGGAAAATTAAATAAAATTTCCATGTTTGTTAAAAGTTTTAAAATCTTATTTCTAAAGTTATCTTATCTTTTAAGCCATTTTGATACTATTACGATGAGGGATGAGGAAGTTATATTATCATAGAAATGTGGAAAGTTATTGTCTAACTTAACTATAACTTTCATTCTAACTTTAATTTTTTATATAATTATTTCAAATTTTAAAATATTCCTAGGAATGTTTAAATTTAATTAAACATATTTTAAAATTTGAATAATTTCCGGGAATAATATTCTTGGTTATATTATTCCTGAAAACATGATTCTCGTGAATATAATATCATTCCATGAAAGAAACACCTCTTAAAACTTATTTTGAGTCCTAACCCCTATTCACGTACCAACCTACTTAATTCTCAGTTTTATCTATTTAATTTGTATTAATCTTTTTTTATTCAAAGGATGTAATCTGATTCATTTATATCAACATGAAGAATCACATTATTGCTATCACATTGGACTGAATGTTATGGTAGGAAAACTACTCAATAAAGTTCATTTACTGGGGAAAAAAGTTCAATATTCATTTATGAATTTATATGTAAAAATAAACTGGTTGCAATGCAATTCTGCAAACTTACGTAGGTGCCAGAAATTTGATCAATGATGAAGGCTTCCGGGATGCACTCTACTTGATTGATATTGGACAAAACGACCTTGATGATGCATTTTCCAAAAATCTATCGTATGCGCAAGTCATCGGGAGGATCCCAGCATTTATAATTGAAATTGAGAATGCTATTAAGGTTAGTCCAGTGTTCCTCAGATTTTTTAGTAAACTTGCTCATTATCTATGAAACTGATAAATTTTCTTTGTTTAGTATTGGTGATTAAGGTTGGTACTTGGTAGAAAGGGCCAAGTGTAATCATAAAAGTGATCCTAACGTTCTTGCCTATCCTTTATGACAATAATTTCATCCTTTTTTTCTAATTCATTTCCGTTTTTAATTGAGTGTTTTCTCTGCATTGGCAAATGTTTGTGTGTATATATAGTGTGTGCTTTGAAATTCTTTGTCAGAATTCAATAGACAATGCATAATAGATAAGAGGACAAGAAAATTGTACGTTACTACTAAATTGTCCACCAAAAATAAAATTCACAGTGGGGATGGTAGTAGTCTCAAAAACCCACTCCACCTAGATGCTGAAACCATGAGCTCACCGAAGTCCAATAGAAAAATCCAAAGGCATCGTGGTTCAAAGACTTTTTCCTGTATTGTGATTATGTATTTTCTGCGTGTTTATAATTTTCATTTCCTAAATCAAGCGCATCCACGTGGATGACTTGCATCACCTGATCATTGTGTCATCTTATTTGAGTTCCGGATCTTTTATTTTAAGAGGGTACCGGTACTACCTTTTCATTTGGTCAAAAGACTCGACCATTTTTATTTTTATTAGTCTCCTTAGTGTTACTCCTTTTTTTTTTTTCCTTCCCTGAATATATTTTCTTGAGTACGAGCCGTCACAGCCTAACAGATGAAGTGTTGGAAGACCCGAATTGCTAAACCTGCAACCACAAAAATAGTCAGCAAAAAGAAAAACTGAGTCGTGTTGCCCGTTGTCCTTAAAGATGCTGTCTCAGCATGTGATAACTCTCCAAGATTTAACAGACCCTCATATAGAAATTATAGAAATTGGAATGCCTGATCTTAGAAAGGAAAACAACTATTCCGAATTTAGAGAATAAGAGAACTCTCAAAATCTCGGACTGAGAATTATTCACACTAAATGAAATTAGAAAAGAAAATACACGTTTATTGTAACGAGCATAAGGCTAAGGAGGGGAACCATCCCTCAAAAGCCGGCCCAAGAGGTTGGAGAACCTCCCGCCTTATAAGGACTCCCTGGTAAGGAGACCTCCCCGATGTGGGACTTGTTACATTACCACCCCCTTCGAAAGCCAGCGTCCTCGATGGCTGCACTCCACGGTACTTAACTCATCGGTACTTCACTCGGAACTCTCGTCCGGTCAGAACCCTCCGATGGTCAGAACCCTCCGTGGGTAGCCCTTCTCGATTTGGCTGGCTCTCAACGAGAGCACCATTGTAACGAGCATAAGGCTAAGGAGGGGAACCATCCCTCAAAAGCCGGCCCAAGAGGTTGGAGAACCTCCCGCCTTATAAGGCCTCCCTGGTAAGGAGACCTCCCCGATGTGGGACTTGTTACATTACCAAAAAAAGAACCTCCCGCCTTATAAGGAGACCTCCCCGATGTGGGACTTGTTACATTACCACCCCCTTCGAAAGCCAGCGTCCTCGATGGCTGCACTCCACGGTACTTAACTCATCGGTACTTCACTCGGAACTCTCGTCCGGTCAGAACCCTCCGATGGTCAGAACCCTCCGTGGGTAGCCCTTCTCGATTTGGCTGGCTCTCAACGAAAGCACCATTGTAACGAGCATAAGGCTAAGGAGGGGAACCATCCCTCAAAAGCCGGCCCAAGAGGTTGGAGAACCTCCCGCCTTATAAGGCCTCCCTGGTAAGGAGACCTCCCCGATGTGGGACTTGTTACAGGCCACATCTAAGATTATTTACTGTAATTCATGTAAGGGAGAGAAAGAAATATCTTAATTGTGAGTTCCAGTTTCTAAATTAAAATAGTTAAATTCAGAATAAATTAATTTGACCTAGCTAGAAGGAAATGGACAAACATGGACAAGGACAGAGAAAATTCAGCAAGCTACTTTCCGACCTAAAATTCTTGATATAGTTCAGAGTCTTCGGTTACTTTTTTCCCTATTACTATTTTTATTTATTTATTTATTTGTTGTTGTTGTTGTGTGAAAATCACTCCAAGGTTTCTTGCTTAATTATAAATTCTTACCAAAGTAGATTCTTTTATTAAAGCCTATCTTTGATCAGTGACAAGATTTTTAATTCTTATATAATATCTCATTGCCTTTTAGGATGTGTTTGTGATTTATATTAGAAGGAAGAGTAAAAGAATGAATCAAAGGAGAAAG
This sequence comes from Cajanus cajan, assembly GCF_000230855.2. NCBI lineage: Eukaryota > Viridiplantae > Streptophyta > Magnoliopsida > Fabales > Fabaceae > Cajanus > Cajanus cajan. Next base: position 58,049,990 of record NC_138522.1, on the reverse strand, counting down.
AATGATGAGTAAATGACAGATGAGAAAAATACTCTGAAACTTATTTGGATATAACCAATTTACAAAGAAAATGAAAATAGATAATAAAATAAATTGAAATTAATTTATGATTAACAAAAATATGAATTTATGCATGATCTTATCATTCTTAATTTTCTAAAAATAAAATAATCAGTTGGTATTTTTTTTTCCTTCGAAACCTTCCTAGCTATCGGGGATGAGGACTCATAAATGTAACAGAGGGTGTTAAAGAGTTTATGGAAAATTCTCGTTTTTATCTTTCTTCTTTTTAGTTAGAAGCTTTATAAAGAAGACAAAGGATTATCCTCAACCTTTTCTTTTGCTTCTTTTCTCTCTAAAAGCCCTACTCCAAACATATATTTATTATTTTTCTTAAGCTTTCGAAAAAGTTAAATTCATGTCAACTAGTTAATTATTGTTCATAGAATGATATGGGAGAACAAAGTCTTAATGGGTGGTCGTTTAATAACAAAAAGAAATTCAGAGATGTCCTAGTCTTGATGATAAAATATTTCAATCAAAAGTCATTAGTAAATCATGGTTGTGTTTAAGTAGGTGGATAAGTAAGCATGGTGACTCAAATTGGATAAAGCTTTCGCTTTTGCTCATGGTTAATTACTTATTAAACTTTGGACTTTCCTGTTATAGGCATGGCCAAAATTTGCGGAGTGGAGAGGTCATTCATATCCCCAATCCCATGTGTATACTCATCACCACTATTTATTTAGTTTTTTTTTATAATCATATTATATGTGTAATGCATCTATATGAACAAAGTTAATGATCAACTACTTATAGTATGGTTTTTCATTTCAATTACATTTTTTTATTCACAAAGATTTAAATAATAGTTTTTGTTTAAATATTTTGAATCTAAGTTCCACTTGAACTAATGTAATATTGGTACTTATTATTTTATTTGTTTTATTGAAAATAAAAAATAAGATGTTAAATTTAAGGGTTAAATAAGCTTTTATTACTTTAATTTTTAAGAATTTGATTTTTAGTTCTTAAACTTTTTTTTCAAATCTGGTTTATTAGGTGATGATGTATATTATTGAATCATATTTACTATTAATCTCATAAGTTTGTTTAATAAATATCAAATCATATGGTGCATGTATTTTTTTTTATGGTCATAGAGATGAATAATTGTTTTAAAAACATTTTTTATTTAAAAAAAAAAAAAGAATGTCTAATCATGAATGAATAGAAAAAACAGAATAAGAAAAATAAAAAGAGAGAAAAGAGAAAGAAAGAAAAAAAAATATATATATATATATATATATAATGAATGATGTAATATAATAGAATGATAAAGATTGACAAAATTAAGGTAAAAGTAGCACATATCACTACAAATGTATGAAAATCATTAGCCAAATGAGTAGCACTCTGTTTTTAACATTGTTGTGTTTTTAAAAACTAAACAAGTGTAAAGTAATTATCATTCCACATATTCTACCTTCCATTTTTCGATAGAGCACTAATTTTCATTACACAATATTTCACTCTCTTTTTTTACTTCATTTTTCTCTTTTCTATCATATCAAATATTACATTATCAATATATTGTTTTGTTAAGTGACATTTAATTTAAATTTTTAAAAACAAAATATCGAACTCAAGTATTGTGTATGAAAACATGATTCAGAACAAAAACTTCATTAACATGTTCACACAATAACATGAAAAGGAAGAAGAAGAAAAAAATTACACACATGTTGTCATAGAGCCACACCACATGTTCACACACCTCACAAGCTTGCATTTCTATCTTCTCATCCTATTTCTACCCAAATAATCAACCAGTGAATTTTAAAAACCCGAACAACAGTGTGAAAAAGACAGATTTTCCCCCTGCATGCTGTATCCAAATAATTCTATTATTCAGACCTTACTTTTGTTTTTCCTATAAAACACAAGAGAGCATGGGCTAAAATGCTATTCCCATGATTTGACACTTATGTACACTTTTGTGTCTGTCCAAATTTCAGATGCAGAGGAGTTCAATAAAAACACTATCAAGTGACCCTTTGATTTACGCTTGAGCCGTTTATTCAGACCATAACATAGTTGATGCAGGAGCCAAGAGTTGTTTCTGCTACTTGCAGGCACGTGGAAAATTCTGTTGCTAAAAGATTACGAATAATCCTAAATATGAAAATTTGCATTTTTAATCTTATCTGTCTCAGAAAAAGATAAATCCTCATTGATGCAAAGCTAAATTGAGACGATATTAAGATCTTTTGTATTTTATGTAACCAAATAACCCAAGGAATCACTTTTTTTCTTCATCTTATATTTACTTCAATACTTTTCACATTTCTGCTCAAATTATGACAACATTTGCTGACATGCTCTACATGACCTCCTTCAATTCAGACATTAATTACTTCATTTAAATAACCAAATAGCACAAACTGCATCATAAATCAAACTTTGCTAGCTTTGTTTTTCTTACATTCTCACTTTTGAGAACAGAGTGACCTGTAAAACATTTTGATCTTTTCTTTGTTAGACTTTTGTATAATTTTTTTTTTTGAAATGTCTTGACAAGAATCTCATAATCATGACCCTTGTCAAAAAAAGATGCTCAAGAAAGAATTACGTATCCTTAGGTGAGTTAAGTCAGAATTATCAAGATAATTTCCTAAAAATAATTCTACCCTCATCATAACACTATTGAGTGACTACGGTTTTGTGCATCACATAATATATAATAACCCACTAATTTAGAATCGTACATTGAGAGGGAGGTAGACCTTATAATAAGCCTGCCCAAATGTTACAAAAAAATAATTAAAAACATAATCTCTAAGCATAGGATTTGAGAACATCTTCCTAGTATCTTCCTCCCCCTATATAGCAATACAATTTGCAAAAAGGTATTTAAATAAATTGCAAAAAAGGAAAATTCGGTGGCAAAGGTAGCGTTTTCTTTTCCCCCATTCCTGTACGGCCATTATGTAGATTTTCATGGTATCAAACCACAGCCAAAAAATTAAATTAAATGTTACTATTTAAGGTCTACCTTTAAATTAGCATCTGCCCAAAATTAAATAAATAAATAAATAAAATTCGAACCTTCTAAGTTTCAACTGAGCTTTCGGTTTTTGGAGCGAATCTTGTAAAAACATAAAAAGTTGCTTCTTGTCGATTGGATAAACTCGACTCCGCTGTCAAATTATGATATACTTATGTTATTTTTTAATTAAATTACAGGTCCAAGGAAAAAGTTAGAGATAATTTTATCCTACTCCAGGAATAATTTTGATAATGGTCGTTGCAATTGAATGTAGTATTCTAAATCCAGGGTATGTGCAACTCACAGTGCCTTTCACTCTTAATATACCCGTGAACTTGGGTTGGATACATTCTTTATCTCAACTGTGAATTGCTCTTATATATATATAAGGTAATTTTGATCAATAAAGATAGTATTTTTAATGAAAATTCAAACTATGTTTCACTATATTACGTGAAAATTCAAACTTTGTTTCACTATATTACATGACAATAAACTCTATATATGAATAGAGTAATTTGGAAATTCATTTCATTGTTTTGTTAAACAGTTTTTTTTTTCCCACTTGAATCCAAAAGGAGTTTAGAATTTAGATAGCCGTATCAGTACATGTCCTCCTCGATCTGAGACTGATTTTTTTTTATTTTATATAATATCTCAAAATTAATAGTTGAAGACTAATTTATATTAATAAATTAAAAGTTAACTCCTATTATCTAAATATTATTTTAATATAAATAAAAATCGAATCTGAAAATATCAAATCAACTTCCTTAACTCCCAAGACTATGTTAGATTGTATAAATTATCTCAAACTATTTTGTAACGTATATGGATGGTGATTTTATATTACATTTCATATCTTCTTAGGCAATTTTAAAGGTTATTAAAATTATGTATATATATATATATATATATATATATATATATATATATATATAATATTTTAAATCAATATTTAAGTTTTTAGTCAATTTATAAATTTTTCACTGAGTTTATAAACTAATTCTACTGAATATTATTAATAAATATATAGTAGTATTTAACAAAATTATTACAGTAAAATAAATAAAAGCAATCCATCGTTTAACACTTAAAGTTTATCAAGATCTTTTTCATTAATTAAGAGTTAAATATTTATTTAAAAAAAAAACTCTCTTAAGTTAGAAGCTAATTTGAACGGAATTCTTTATGTTAATTTTGGAATATAGATATTTAATGATAGATAAAATTGGATAAAATCTAACAAAACAAGAAGGAATAGAATAAAATAAAGTTATTGATTCTTTATTTAAATATCAAGATGAGTAAAATTTGATTCATTTCAAGGAAACGACTTGGTTTGATGTTGATTTTGACAAGTTTAAATTTCAAAATTAAATTAATGTACTTTTTTTTATAATGGATTCAAACTATATTTTGAGTTATTTTAACTCAATTTAATGTAAATTTAGATCCTCTCTTACAATTTTCTCTCTCTAGCCTCTCTCCTACAACATTAATAGCCATTAGATATATCTAATGGCTCAAATTTAATCATTTAAGAAGTTACATTAATTATAAGATTAAATTTGAGTCATTAGATATATCTCATGGTTATTAATGTTGCAGGAGAGAGGCTGGAGAGAGAAAATTGCAGGAAAGGATCTAAATTTATTTAATGTCATGCATTTTAAAAAAAAATATTTTTTTTTTGAATAGTTGTACACTAATAAGAATTTAATCTAATAGATAATATTTTTATATAACATGATATTACTTATTTTAAAATATACTTAAATTTAATTTTTTTATTTTTTATTTTACAATTTAATTATACAATGTTATATGTTATTAAAACATTAAATTGACTCAATCTTTCCTTATTTATTTTAAGTCTTACCCATTTAATTCGATTCAAATAAATGTAGTCAAAATTTTGTGATTGGTTGAAGATAAAGATAAAATTTATTTTAACCCATCCTTTACTCATTCTCAATTATGGAGGACAGGAAAAACAATAAAAGATTAACCTGTTCACTTTGTTTACTTAGTATTAATAACCGTTCTTGTTTCAAGTTTAGTTTTTTTTTAGTTTCTACACAAACATACAAGTTTCGATCTTTGTTTTTCCTTCTTTTTGCTTTTAGTATAACTTAGCGTTAATAATCATTCTTGTTTTAAGTTTAGTTGCTTTTAGTTTCTACAAAAACATACAAGTTTTGATCTTTTTCTTTTTTGCTTCTAGTATAACAAAGTGGTATAATTTTCTCTCTTCATCTCAATTTATTTAGGAGTAAAACAATACTTCTAATTATAATTTCACACTCAAATAAAAAATCAAAGCTTATTTTTTAATTAAAAAACACAAATGATGTACTGTTTATTCTAAAAATAAAGTCTCAAAACTCTTCGTAAATTGCTATGAAAAAGTCTTTGAAGATTGCTCTATAAAAGCTTTGATTGCAGTTACAAACAAATTTCATATCGATAAAATAAGAGAAAAAATAACAACTTATAAAACACATGCATACTCCAATACTAGAGGGGCCTTTTAGGTAATAACTAAAAGTAAAATCTTGAAGGCTTAGATTCAAAATAGACAATATTTTATTATTATAAAATTGTGTATAATAATCCTCGTAAAATATTTCGTCAGACAAATACTATAAAATAACTTCACCACTAAAGAGGACTCAAATTCTATTTTAAACAATTAAATGAAACAAAACTGAACAGCATTCCTTTTGATGGATCAATTAAAATGCAACTGACTTGTGCTTCACTAACCGTGCAAGTTTTGGGAATCCACTGGTGACGCACACTGTACAACTTTAATGTTTATTCTTTATTTAGACAGACAGACGTGTAGTCTTCTTCTCGATGTGGAACTACCCAATCCCATCTCCCAGAATAAACCATCTCAAACTCGTATAAATACACCTCCACGTAGCAAATCAAACCAAACCAAACCAAACCAAATTCTCCAATTCACTTAAATCACACACATACTTTTCATTAGTCCCTCTAGTAAGTAGTAACCCTCAAATCCCAATCACACCAACCATAGCAATGGATGTGTTAACAACATTAACTGCTGAGAAGCCAGTGGTGATCTTCAGCAAGAGCACTTGCTGCATGAGCCACACTGTGAAGGCTCTCATATGGAGCTTTGGTGCCAACGTTTCAGTTATTGAGCTTGACAAAATGCCAAGTGGCCAGCAAGTAGAGAGGGCCCTTGTTCAGCTAGGGTGCCACCCCAGTGTACCTGCAGTGTTCATAGGACAACAATTCATAGGTGGTGCTGATGAGATCATAAAACTCAACGTTCAGAACAAGCTTGCTCAATTGCTTCTCAGGGCCAAAGCTATTTTTATCTGAAGTAGGTAGCTATTTATGCATAGTTGCAAACGTGTCATCAAATAAGAGGTTCTGTGTTCTAGTTTTCTCAGGGCCATGAGATGAGAACTGTGTGAGGCAGTTTAGTATAGAGCTTCTTCTAGCCATGCTTGTTCGTGTATTGTTCTTCATTTTTCTTTGTCTTTTTTTTGGAGCAGAACAGCACCCTTTCTTTTGTATAATGCAAACCAGGACTTTAACCATACGTGTAATGTTCACTTATTAATAATCCCATTTTGAGTTCTTTCGACAGATGTTTCTTAAGTGAGTTTGTAAGCAAAAAAAAATAAAAAATTGGTTGTACTATATCAAATTCAGAGATGCTATTTGTGCAATATGGAAGAGATGTATAATCAATAGATAAAATAAAAAATATTTTTTAATTAAAAAAACTTTCAAAAATATTTATAAGTTTGTATTTAAACACACTCTAATATACAAATAACACTAATCAAGTAATAATGATGTACAGACAATCATTTTGTGTTACTTATTATACTTATATTTCTCTCTCAGTGTCGATACAAATAGCATGAGATGTACATACATCCTTGCTCAAGGAATCAACACTTCTCAAAGAAAATTTAACATTTTCGCCATCAATCACAAACTTCAACATTACCATATAGACTAAGGTTGTAAAATTTTACGTTTGTTAGATTCAAGTGTACAGAGATTGTATACAGGTTTTAAGTGTGAACCTGTGAATACAGAGCAGTGTACTATTGGCTGGGTTACATGAATTTAGAAAATAAACATGTTCTCACTCTTTTTTATGGTGCACTGAAATTAAACCACAACTTAATTTAACGAGTTCTATTGGTATAACATTTTCTCACTGAATCAACTCAGTTTAGGAGTACAGTAATATCTCTTGTTGTCAAAAACGGTCCATTTTAAATGCATGTGTTTTTATTATATAACAAGCTATCATTCCAACAAAAGTATTTTTATTTACACATTTGTCATTTAGCTAAATTAATAAAATATGAAATTATAAATATAAATGAATAATTAAAATTAAATCTTAGAGAAAAAAAAATTTAGTCTGCTGTGTCTATGTGCCCTAATGTAGACAATGGTAATCAATTAATCAAAGATTATTAAAATATTATATTTGTGCTTAATTTTTTTCCAATCAGAAACTTCATCATCAAGAGTTCTTAAATCTGGATAGTTTTAACTAAGTTACCAAAATCTTGTACAGTTTATGCGAACCACTCTTTGCAGTGCATCAAAACGATATAAAGTAACCCAAATAGGAAGGAAATTAAACAACAAATTCTACGCAAATATGTTGTAAAGGAAGCAATATAGCCACAGCTTTTTTGACATACATATTCCAGCTTTATACATAGGATATCCTTAAAATATGAGAGACAGGGTGAGGGGTAAAAAATAAAATATGCATATGTCAATTCTGAAGCAGAAGCTGTTGTCGAGGAATCCATAGTCCCCACTGCGATGCCAGGAACTGGCCTTGCACTAGTTTTTGTGTTCTATACTAGTTCTCCAAACGCATATGCTAAGGTCCTTTTTATATTTGTTTTACACGGGTTGGTATATGCCACAAATAATTGAGCTTCAAAAAATTATGCCAGAGACAGTATCTACTTGTTTATATTTAGAATATAACCTTGTTTTGGTAAAGAAAATGTATATCGTTTATTAATTTAATCACCCTTATAAAAATCTATTTTTTTCACCCCTCTATTTAGTATAATGTTATTAACTTTAATGATGGTTCGTGAATCGTGATAGACATCTTTTGAACAAGCCCATATGACACGCAATCTAGACAACAAAAAGACAAACTCTCTTCGTATAAAAGAAAATTGTTAAACAAAGGTGTGTCAAATAGTATGTTCTAGTATTTTTCTGTACGTTAATAGATCACTGTATTTGTTTGGATAACCAATTCATATAACACGAGAGTTACTTAAGAAAAACCACCATGTTGGGGTTCAAAAGAAGTGTTCACTTTGCCTAATACTTCTCCATGTCAAACAGTGTTTATTTCTTTATCTGACAAAACAACCGAAAGCTTGACGCATGTTTAAAAAGTGGGCTAGAGAAAATCCATATGAAAAACAAGATAACACAAGATAATAGATTTTCTTCAAAAGCTCGACCTCTTTAAGCAATTTTAGTGCACTTTTGACGTGTTTTATGACGTCGTTTCTTATCAGAGGGTTGACTGCAAACCCAAGTGGAACTTCTTTCCAGTCAAATACCAAACACAAAAACAAAGCCTTACGTAACCCTGACACTCAAATTTTGATATAATGGCCCAAGTAAACTCAAATCATGTTTAAGACCTACCAATTATTGACGCATACCTCATTTTGTGCAAAAGGTTTGTACCAACCATGTGTTCCGATAAATGTTGAGAAAAAGAGGGGGGTCTTTTGTTAAAAAGAATACAGAGAAAAGCATACACAAACAAACAAAACTTTCTCTACTCTCCTTTTCTTTCATCTTATCCTTAATAATAGTAAATGCAATTGAGAAGCTGGGCAAATATGCGATCCTTTAAAACCGACAAATGGATTTGTTAAAAATAAAAATAAAGGGATATTGTGACTTAGCTTTTTTATTTATTTCTCTTTGATGGGGCAATTATTCAAGCATTATTTGTTTTTCCAGAACTAAAGTACCTCAGAATATACAGATTTTACTCCATAGGAGGAGATTACGTAAAAATGACAATGCTGACACAGAACAAGAACAAATAGTCAAAAAGCAAGATTAATTATTTTAATTGTAAGATCTAACATCAATTAATAATAGGTTAAATTACTTTTTGGATCTCTCAATTTATTTAATTTATTCAATTTAATCCTTTTATTATTAAATTTTCAATCTTATCTATTAATTTTCTAAAACGATACAATGTAATTTTTAGTCCAATTTAGACTAAAAAGTAGAAACGTTAAATTTTTGTACACATTGGACATTTTATTAGTATGTCTCAATTAAATAAAAAGGAGCACATTACATCGTTCTATTTTAAAAAATTAATAATTTAAATTAGACTATTTAACAATTGAAGAACCAAATTATTGAGGTTAAATTACATAAAATAAGAAAGCAAAGGAGTAATTTAACCTTAATAATAAGGTATAAAAGTGGGTCACAACCCAACCCTCCCTCGTGTTATAAAGAATCCAAATTCTCATACTAATAGCCTACAGGTATGAATTATAATTACTAGCAATGTGTAACAACCCCAACAACAAAATACTGCAACTCAATTCCACACTCCAATGATCATAATCTTATGGTAAACATACCAAAGTTCAGATATTATTAAATCATGTTACTGAAACCTATCCTCAAGTAACCAGAATTTACAACATTGAACATCTGAATAAACAGTGACACATACATATGAACGAATAAGCACACCGAAGGAAAGTTGAACCTTGTGTAAAAATTTGGGTTCACTTATGAATGTAGTCTTTTAAAATGTGATTATTGTGTGGGAGGGTTGCATTGGTTACCCAATTGGTCACTGCTTTAGAAACCGTAGCATTAGCCTTACGAATCTCGTCCGCGGAAAACTTGTGCTCTATGATTCCCAAGGGTCCAGGCTGCAGCACCTTAATCACAGTTTCCATTTCTTGCTCAACTTGTCTGACACAAAATCAACAAATCCAACAAACCCTAATAATTTTCTTCAGATAAAATAAAAAATAAAAAATAAAAAAATAGCGCAAAGCAATCATGTTAATAGAGCGCGCGATGAATTGAAGAGAAAGAAGGTGGGTTGGTTACCTTATTAGCGCAGAAAAGGGCAATGAACTTCGAAACCCTGCCATAGAAAACCTCATCCTTCACTCTGCAACTCACGCAGGATTCAAATCCAACCCAATGTTTAGATGCACACTACGGCGTCGTATCATCTTTGCACAGACTGGGCCGGACACCTATTGGGCTTTGAACGCGTGCTACACGGGCCGGCCCTAGACATTCCCCTACTTATTTCTGTCCCTCTTCTTTTTTCAAACTATTATCTAAATAAGAGAAGAAAAACAATCCTCCTCGTAAGTCGTAACACATTTAGACAGTGTACGTGAGCGTGTTTCCTAACAGGGATTCAAAGTATGGTTCACCTTATCCACGTATATGGTGACAACTTCTATTCATATATACTTGCAAATAATTGACACACAAAATTCTCACATTTCCTAGTCATGTTAAGAGACTAATAATTTTTACCTAAGAAGTGATATAAAAACTTAGAGATGAAGATAACATTATTGCTAGTAAAAATGGTGTGGGAAATAATTATTACATTTTACATGTTTGTTCCTCAAGTCAATTATACCGGACAGTAAAATGATTTGTTTTTCCCGTCTCTTAATGAGTTATTGCATCTTGATGATTATGTTGTTGCATTGCTAGGCCATCACGGTTCTTTTGACTTCTGGGTGCTAATTAGTAGAGAAAATTTTGATGTCTCAGAAACAGTTCACTTCTCATAAAGTGTGTATAATTTATATACTAAAATTCTGATCCGAGGGTACTATTTTAACTGAGCATCCCATTTTGGAATATTAGAGCAGGGTAATAATGATAGTATTGTACTGAACAATGAACGTAGCAAGTCAGCAACATAACTCAAAAACCTGTTGACTGGAAAATAGACACAATCACGCCATGCATTATGCATACTGTACAAACATTATCATTACATATTTGAATGTAGTCATGAAACGGAGTGGCGTCTTCGCTTTGGAAAAGGGAAGCGAGTTTCTGAACCACCAATTGGTTTAATGCTATTTATCCTGAATAGAGCATTGAGCTTGCTCAGCTTTCTGGTGAATGATTTGAACAACTTGTTCGCAGGGTGAGACTTCACAAGCTCCTGCTTCATGGACACGTGGTCTTTCTCCAAGTCAGTGAGCCTCATTCTCATTCTTGCAACTTCAAGCTTCAGTTCTCGGTTCTCTCTTCTAACCGATGCATAGTTATCTCTAGGGGAAATGGCTCCACTCCCTGCACCACTCCCTGAACGTTGAGGGAACTGGCCAAAGAAGAGTTGGTTGTGCCCTCCATTCATGGCATTGCGAAGCCTCATTTGCTCGAAGTAAAGGACTTGAACTGCCATCTGCACTGGTAGCCTTTCATTCTGTGCTGCATGGCTGCATGCTTCTTGTGTCAGTTTCTGACAATCAATGGTTTTGCATAACCGGTACCTCTCTGAGTCCTTCATGTTTGGGTGAACCTATATCACAAGAAAACAAACAACACTTACACATCGGTGACTAGAAGTCTACTACCAACAATAATTATATACTCCATTTCAGACCTTTACAATAATTACATTAAATATCATACATATCGTGATTTTGATTAGTTGACGATGTAAAAAATTTTAGACTAACAGATTAAATTCCTTGACATGGAGTTAACCTTCCATTCAATTTTTACAATATTATCTTACCACAAATTGCCATGCATGGGAAATTTGTTGACTTTTTTAAAGTTCTAAAGCCATAGCAATAACTTCTGATTGGTTGACAGAGTGAAATCTTCTACATGATAGTACATAAAAATTAAAGTTTTCTTTGAAAACTTAAACATGATGGTAGAAATTTTCACCTTAAGGAAGATGTCAACAGCTCTATAGAGTCCATCACTAACGATACGTGCATGATCTGGAAGCAGTTCTGAAAGTGCTGTGAATTTTGAAGGCAACAAGTTTGGGTCTAGTGCTACTTCAGCGAGATAACTGTCAAGTAATTTGGATACCTTTATGATTGAGCTTTGTTTGGGAGATCCAGGACTGTCAAAATCATACATCATTTGGCTTTCATCAATGAAGTTGTCACTATCTTCGCCATCTTCCTCGTCCAAGTTTAGAAACATAGAAAAGATCCTCAGAATTGAGTCTGTGTCATACATTGTGTTGTGCGTGTTTTGAGGCGAGTTTGTTGGGATTAAGATGTCTTCAAGAATTGCTTGGTCAAGTTGCAGACCAATTCGCCTCTCCAAATCAGATCTGCAAGGAGTTGATGCAGATGTTGCTATTGCAGCTTTCAACAAACTTGAGAGGAATCCCATTGGAACGGGGCTTTTCCTTGACTGTGTTGGAAGCAAGCCAACTATGGTTTCAACAATCACCCTTTGTTTCTTTTGCAATTCCATGTCATGTATACTTCCTTTCACCACTTGGGGGTCTCTAACACCAACCCCCTGAAGAGAACCGTGTGCATAGTTCATCAAAATCTTGCTGATCATGTCTTGTTTTAGTCCCTTTGACTTCACAACAGACACAACTCGTTGGAAGAACTCAAGGCTAAGAACATTAAAAGACTTTCCCCACCAATCTGAGGGTGTTTCTGGTTCCATGGTTGGTATGGTCTTAGAAGGGAAAGTGTGAGTGTGATCGAGTTTTAGTAAACCAGATGTAAGTTGCTCCTTGCACGCGTTGTTTGCAATTGCATTGATTAGCTTGTTAACAAGGTTTATCTCTTCTGACATTGGAAGAAGAGCCTCACAACAGTGAAGAACGTGTACTGTGCTTGATATGTTAGGGAGCACTGTGTCCCTTAGATACGCTTCAGCTCTGGCCTCCAAGTTTTTATCTGCGAATTCTTCTGTCATCTCAAGAAAATGTGCTGCGCAACGCAGCAAAGCAACATTTGAGAGTGAGAACTCAACATTGATCCCATAGCAGAATTTGGCAGCTAGCTCAAATGCCTCTGCACCACCTGGCACATTTGGGAGACTTATGCGTAAAACTTTTGAATCTTTTGCTTCTAACAGCAGCTTCCGAATTCTTCCACTCCGAGAAACGAGAGGAAACTAGTTGAAAAATTGATACACTTTCAGTACACAGTGAAAATCTTTACGTTTTCTGTTTATCATGTCATGGTCAGTATGAACTTAAAGCATATCAGCCCCTAGCAAAAGCAAGGAGCATTATGTGCATGATTCTATTACCATTTACTAGCCATTAGTACTAGTGGACTAAGGATGGACATGAAATTCTCTTCATAGGTGCTAATGAGACATAGATTAATCAAAATATTAAACTATAAGATTGGTTACATATATTTGGCAGCAAAATAGAAATTAAAGTAACGATCAACTTATAAAATTGCCAAATATTCATAAACACCGATGAAAACCGTGCTGAATATTTAACCTATCAGAATGGAAGCTGGTTTCCTTTACCTTGTGAAGTGCGAAGGTTGATGCTCCAACTTCGATGGTAAGATCACTAGAGACATCGGATATTGGCCTGCAAAAAACAAATCTGGCTGAATTATTACATGACATAGGACATGGAAATTTCAACATAAACCAAAAACTGCAGCTGCAAGCATACATATTACCAAAACTAAATTATCAAGGACTATGAAATAACCTATACCAGCATGTGTTTGCAATTAAATATAACAATTGGAACCCAAGCCATGTGCTTTCTACAACCCAAAAGACAACTCAATCTTCCAATGTCAAGATCTTAGGTGAGAATGGCCCCAACTCAATTAATACAGAATTCAGGCAAGACTAAATAGGCACTACTTCAGACACAGCATGGTTACATGAGTTTCAAGTCAAAATGATATTTCAGGATTATTTGGTTGTGTCACTGAAGTGGAACCCATGTATGCAAATCATTGAACATCTAAGATAAGAAGGCGAAATCAAATTTGGAGCAATTTTAGTATGTCCAAGTTGATGTTAACGGCTGTCCTGATCTATGTGCAGCCAAAAGGTTTTCATTTTTTACATAGTCGGTGAGCTCCTATTACATCACCCCCTCACTCATTTAGGGCCTAAAGATAATAAAAGCACGAGAATAATTGACAGACAAACATTAATTGTCGTTCACATTGCTGACAGCAGATGAGATCTGAATATTCACCATGCAGAGCCATACCGCTGTCAGGTGGGTAAAACACTACATCAAGATCAATGTTACATCTTTATCTCCTAATCTCACCGTTTAACCCATATACCATGATATCCATGAAGTGTTGTTTTCTACCATAATTTTGGACAGGCTGTGATGTGACCATGTCAGATAAGAAATTTTGGAAGATTGAAATACACGAGATGCTCTAACACTAGCTAGACAAGAAAAAAGAAAATTAAGGTTCCCATGGCTAATATTTTTCTTTTGTACTAAACCACATGTATCCTCGAACTGAAGTCAGGTAAGAGCTTTCTGAATATTTAACGAAAACTTGAACTTAAAACCACTTGTTAACTCTGCGTCAAGATAGTTCACAAGGCTAATATGTTCATTAGAAAAAAGAAAAAACGAATCACACCCTCATCTAAAATCCACAAGTATGGTTGCAATCAACACTAAATGCAGCAAAGCATGTTATGAAATAGAAGATTACCATTCAGTGGCATGTCTTATGCTTGAACTTGGACGAAAAGTCCTTTTTCCTGAAACGCTAGGCTTCAATTCACCAACAGTCACCACTCCCATGAGTGATATATATAATTCTGCAAATAGCACTAAAGAATTGCACCCTGCTAGTGATGTGACTGTGTTGTCAACGCGAACGTCTAAACTACCAGCATATCAGTTAAACCGAAGGCAAGGAATTAAAACTGTGTGCGTTGTTGTTGCTGTTGTTCTGACAGATTCTGTGTTGAGGACCACTTAATTCTTCCTTCTCTGTCACTAGAAAGTTGAAGTGAAGTGTAAGTCACATGAAGCCATGCAGGCCTAGCTAGCTAAAAGATGGAGATGACATGGAAACATACTTTATAATCTTAAATCAAGGTAAACGCATTGTGCTTGCACTTTTCGGTGAAAGGCATAAGTGGTCTTCGCTTTTCTTTACATGGTTTTTGTCTTAAGAAATTGCAGGAATCCACAGTGCTTTTATGAATTGTCATCATGGTGTGGTAGCTAAAGATATCCACGTAGAGAATAGCATAAAATAAGTAAGTATATTATGTGTAAAGCATGTTAAAGTGGGAATTAAAAGGATGAGTAGGATTGCATGTTATAATGCGATCCATGGTAGTACATTAATAAGCTAAAATGCGTGTATAAATTAAAAAGATTGATACGCATACAACGTAATCTTTTTATTTTTTTATTTTTTGTTAGTCATATAACGTAATCTTACAACATATTCTACAGGAGAGAGGTAAAAACTAAAAATTGAACCTGATAAAATAAATTAAAAAAATATGAAGAATACTAAATTAAAAAAATAATTTAAGATTTATAATCATAAATATGTACTCAAACAAAAAAGTTAAGAATGACTAAGACAAAAAAAATCTAGTTATAGAAAACTTTATGAAATTTAATAATAACTTTTTATTTTCACCAAAGTACCTATAGTCAAAATATTTAAATATAATAAAGTGTTTATTGTTAATTAAAAAATATCAAAATCTTACATTATGATTCATATTAGGTGATTAAGAGAGAGAAAATATGAGTCAACATAATACTTAACTACCGACTATTTAAGAAATTAATAAGAGTTAATAACTGTGTATAATAAAAGAATTAATTTGCATAATAAAATTAAAATTTAGGAACTCAAATGTGATAAAATAAACTATTTCAAGACCTATCAACCACCTTTGTTGAACCAAATTGAATGTTTACTCTTTTAAAAGAATTTTGTTGTTTAAAATGATTCTACCTTATTTTATAATTAATGTTGACCTAACTTTTTTATATATATTTAAAAATTAATAAAAAATGAAAATTTATAATTTTAAAAAATAAACTTTATTATTAATTTTCTTTATTAGAAAAATACAATAAAATAATAATAATTTTATAATTAATATTATTAAGAATATAAATATAAATAATCAATATTATAATATAAAAAAGTAAAATAACACTTATTTTAGGATTAAGTGGATTTATTATACGGAAGAGTAAATAATTTGATAAACATAGAGAAAATGAAAAGAACAATGATACATCTCTGAAAACGACTTTCGAATCACCTTTGAAACATTAAAATATTAACATTTTTTAACAAATTTATTATAAAATAATTATTTAATTTAATATTTTATAATTTATAATGATTTTTGAAACGTCCTTTCAAACGATCTATATTTTTTAAATGAAAATGTATATTTACAATATATAAATATTCATATATCATTAACCAAAAGTCAATTCTAATTAGGGACAACTAGCCAGTAGCTAGCACCCCACGCATTTATTGAAACCCAAGTACAAAATATCTAAATCCAAGGCAAAGGAATAATTATTTTGACATAGGATAGGAACATTGTATAATTGAAGCTTATTCAATTGAAGTTGACAAATTATTCATTTACAAACAATTTCTTACGATATCTTTTACAATTATAAGATGGATATAAATATATATATATATATATATATATATATATATATTAGAACATTTTTTATAAAAGAAGTAATATTATGAGATTCAATAATGAACACGCATGCATTAAATAAAGAATGGTTTTATTTTTCTTATGAGATTCTTCAACTGATTCTCTTAATTAGGTAATATTTAGATGATAAATTTTAAAATTTTAAAGAATTTAAAATGTATAAAAATTCATTATTTTAATTAAAATATAAATATTTTGTTTGAATAAAACAATTTAAATTTCTTACATTTCAAATTCTTTATTTAGATAAACTGATTTGACTTCCATCATGTGCTATATTTGATTTTGCTTGAAAAAGTTCTGATTAAAATTCTCTTTCAAAAAAAAAAAAAGTGAGCTCAGGGCACTGAAGTAGTATTACTGAATGTGACAACTGTTGTATGAATCATGATCATAGGCTGCGACCATCTGGTGGTCATGATGAGACCATCAATTTCTTCTGTTGAATGCCTAAATACTCCATCTCATACTCAGCACAATCAAATACTATTAAATTTAATAGGTCGCCACCTTCCTTATAACCTTAAATTAACTTTTTATCTTTTCAATATATAATTTTGTTTTTATTTTTAGCTTTTTAT
Organism: Cajanus cajan; assembly: GCF_000230855.2. Taxonomy (NCBI): domain Eukaryota; kingdom Viridiplantae; phylum Streptophyta; class Magnoliopsida; order Fabales; family Fabaceae; genus Cajanus; species Cajanus cajan. The sequence continues at coordinate 58,032,599 of NC_138522.1, read as the reverse complement.
AAATTTAATTTCCTAATTTTTTTAAAATTATTTAGTGTAAGTTTATTATTAGTATGTCCTTTAAAATTAGAAAATATTAAAGAGTATATAAGTAAAAACAATTCTCACCTTACGAGTTTGTAGAGTTGAATACGGTTAACTCAATATTTTAAGAATTTTTTCTTTAAAAAAAATATAACTTACCTAGTTACTTTAACAAAATCATTTATAACAACTTTATTATTATCAGAATTAGAATTTAAGTGTTGTAGAATTAAGACAAATCTCAAACCATAAAATACTTTTAAAAAAATATTACAAATTATGGACCCATAAAATCATTACATAAATAACGAAATTTGAATTTACATTCTTATAAAATACAACTTTACAATTTACTGGCAGCAGGTAACCCATCTGTTGGGATGCAAATAAAGTCCCATATCGTTCAAACAAGAGGATGGATATGGGTTTATATACACACTTGTCTTCATTAGTTGAGAGACCTTTTGAGTGATGTCCACATTGGTGAGATATTGTCCGTTTTGGCCTCAAAAGGCCTCTCAACCAATGGAGACAATTATATATGTGTTGTAACCCTCAATGCACAACAAGTGATATCAGGTCATGATGGAACAGCGCTACAAGCACTCTGCTCATGAATGAGCTCTGTGGGGCCACCATCAGATATATGTGTGGTAACCTCCCGGTGCACAACACCATCCTTCCAAGAAATATGAACAAGTGATAGGTGGTCCAATTTAACTCTGCAGTTTTCTCTTATCAAGTGCAACTAGCTTTAGAGTCATATGGTAATTAATAGAAGAGACTAAAATGAGCATAATTTGTACTCCTTGTCCCATGTTGCTCCCTTATTATCTTTATCATAGGATTAGGAATCTAACTTTCAGGTGGACCAGGTGTATGAAAGCTTCAGATCCTGAGTTCCCAAAGCACAACTATGATGTAGTGGTAGTTAGGGATCGGGAAAATGAAAACAAAGCATTTAATTTATCTTAGTTTTTTTTCTTCTTTAAATTGTTTGAATGATAAAATATATTTGATCATTTCCCTATATTCGATTTGTAGGATAAGGCAAAGGCAATGCAGATTCTTGTATCGAGCCTGGAGACATAGGAAACCCATATGTAGTACGTCTATTAATTAATTTGTATTGTGTCCATTTCTCTTTGCATTTTTCAATAATAAAACTACTCATGTCAAACTAAACCTTTTTGTATTTCCTTTTTTAAACTTAAAAGTAGCTTTCTTTGTGCTTTTTAGAGTTTGTCAAAACTAATGGCTCTATCGTGAATCTGATACAATTAATTGAAGTTGAGTGTGTCGCAAGTCTTCATATTCAATTTAAAATGTCAATCTTAATCATCTCAATCTTAATGTGTATATTTATTATGAGAATGAGAATGAGAAAAACTAATAGATTAAAGTGATAAATAACTCCTTCTTACAAGTTGTTTAACATTTATGTGTGTGCATGTGTAAGAGAGAATACGAAATATTAAAGAGAAAGAAAATATATTTGTGAGTAAAATAACTTTTTGATAAGAATTAACTTGCATTTTCAATGCTCTTTGGTACAGCTTCTATCTTTGTTCCTCTAATCTCTATTTTCGCTCTTGAAACATACAAAGTTCAAAATCGCTTTCTTCAGCCATAAATTGAATTGCTAATCAAACAAATGAGATAGCCACGGAAGAGAAAGTTTTGTAAGCAAAAAGGGAAAAGGGAAAAAAAAAAAAAAAAAAGAGATTGGGATGAAAGAGGGTTTGATATATCATTAGACATTAGTGCAAGTGGGGAAAGAAGATGACCACATGATGATGTGCAGTAAACATTTGAGCCCACCCTTTTAATTAAGAGTTATGGGGACACAAACACACACTCAATTTCTAAGCAACCTTTTCCCTTCAATTATATACTCCTTTTAAACCTATATATGAGCAAATATAATCAATTTTATACAAATTAAAATTTTTATTAAATACATATAATTCTTTTATAATAGATAACTTAAAATGTATATCATATTTTTAACTATTTTCATAATACATAGTATTTTCATTTATTATTATAAAGACATGTTTTTATTAAATTAAATTAAATTAATTTTAATAAAATTTATTTATATTCTAATTAAAAAACTTAAACATTCTTTTAAGGTCTAAAGAAGTAACTGTTTTTATGACAAAATCAAGACGAGGATAAAAGATATGAGATACGCACAATACTACAAAATAAAAATGGTAAAAACATATTATTTCAATGAAATTTGACATCATTCACATTATATATGTGTATGATAACATCTTAATAAATACCAATTATTATCTCAAATATTTATTTATTACAACCTTTTTAATAAATTTTAGAAAATCTTATTTTACATTACTCTCTTACAGCTTATATGTAAGTAAAAATAATTAATTTTACACAGATTAAGAAACTTTATTAAATATATTTAATTTTTATAATTTCATATAGAATATATACTATATTTTTTAAAATATCCTTGATCACATTCATGATAAATAATATTTTTATTTATTATTATAGGGTTATTTTTGGATTAATAAATTAAATAAGATTGACTAGATTAAAATTTGTTTATATTTCAATTCAAAAATTTTAAATATTTTTTTTTCCTTATATATAGGTATAGAAGGAGTACCTTCTTTTTCTCATATTTATTATCATAATTAGGGTGATGACTCTTCTTTAGATTTAGCTATTCTTCTCATATTAATAATATCTATATATATTGTGTCGTAATTTTAAATGATGAAATAATTTTTTAAAATAAATATAATATTTAAAATTTAAACAATTGTCTAAAGATTTGAAATTGAAAATATAATTTTTTCTCTTAATTGAAAATATAATTTTTTCTCTTAATTGAAAATTACAAACTTTTTCTTCGATTATATTTTCGTTATGCATTGACATGTTTCCTTCTTTTACTCTACAAGTATTATATGATGATATTTGTACTTTTAGCGTCACTAGTTGTCGGGACATGCCTTTTAACTTTTTTCAAAAAAATTGTAACACGATTTGCACTATCACTAATGTTGTGTTTGAGAGAGGTAATTTAATAGAAAAATAAATAAAGAAGAAGAAGAGGGGCGGGGACAGATTATCAAAGAATTATAAATAATAAAAAATGTATTTGGAAGAGGTGATTTAAGTAAATTTGTGAGAAATAGTGGTGGAGTTTAATTGGATTTAATTTTACTTTCTTAAGGGTTGGTTTGTGTTAAATTTTCTACCAAGATTACCCTTACACTATTGTCTAAATAATTATTTAGTAAACAAATATAATTGTTTAAGTACTATAATTTTACCTAAAAATCTAACTATGTAAAATATATTTTTAAAATATTAATTTATTTCTATTTCTCATCTAATTTTACTCTATCAAAAACTACAAATTTCACACTATTTTTTACTTACTTTCTATCAAATCAATTCTTATACTTGTTATTCTTTTTCGTTCTCCTCAATTTTTCCCTATCTCCCACACAAAATATAACTATCCAACACATCATTTGACTTTTACATCGTTAAAAAGACTTCAATACAAAAATCTCATGTTCATTTAGCTTTGATATTCATCTAACTAATCACCAAACAAATCACATAACAATTATATTTTAAAGGAAACAAACATTTTTCACACAACTATGAGAATTCAAGAATAAAACACACAAATTCACAAAATAAAAATGGCAAAAGAACAAAAAAAAAAGTAACATGATTCAACACTTTTTGTTAACGTCAACATTAACATTTTATTAAATATTTATTTTCTCAAATATTCACTAAATTACAAGTTCTCTATACAAAATTTGAGAAACATTCCTTTAACATGACTCTATCATTTTCCCACTTAGGGTAATGACCTTTATGAATGATTCTTCTAATATTAAGAAAGCCTATTTATACATTTAGCGTTTTAATCTTAAAATTTTTTATCTAAAATAAAGTATATTTTTTAAACAACATCCTAAAGATTTGACATTAAAATTTTAAATTGTTCTAGTAACAATATATATGTTTCTAACCATTTCACACTAATACGAGAAAGATTATTACCCAATGGCGTTAAATTTAAAATATTTTTTTATTATTTAAAAATGTCAATTTGTGGATAAAATTGGTTTATTTTTGTGAAAATAAGTACCAAATCATTAAAAGTTGAAAATATGAAGACCATGGTTGGGCACTTGGGCTTGTGCTTTTACGACAGAATATTGTTGAGAATAGAGATGATATGTACGGGCCCAACGTGGGCCTCCTCTATGAGAAGTCACGGGCCGCAGCGGATGAAGAAGCCTGGGATGCCGGACCAAATTTGATCGTGGACATCATCATTGAAATATAAGCATGCGCGACGGGGCTTAATTAAACATTCAACCAATTTACCTAATTGGATCCTCATCAATTATTTATTTTAATCATTAACATCATTGTTATCATTGCCAAAAACTACTACTATCACATTTGAATTAAATGTAAAATTAAGACACGTTTCTCTAGGTATATTTTACTTCAATAATGAATTTATTAACAACAAAATCAGCAGCAACATCAACAACATTTAAAGTATCTGATATTCAAAAAGTACTTGTGACTAAAAAAGTAAATTACATAACTTCTTGACATGAATCAATGTAATGTATACAACAGGATAGTATTTTATTTAATATTGTAAAACATCAATTATTTTTAGTTTCCTTTTTTTTAATTTTTTTTTACGATTTAATTATTTCTATGGTAAAATTATGCAAAACATGATTCTTTAATTATATTTTGTTTTGTTTTGATTCGGTACTTTATTTATTTTATTTTTTTTAGTTTGGTTCTTTTTATCCATCATTGTAATTTTTAGCCACTTGCGATATGGATTCATAACGATTATCTTGAAGTGGGGTTGGGACTTTTATATGTGACATCATTAGTAAATTAATGATGATACGAACTATTTAAAAGAATTTAATTTTTTTTAAGACTATACTTGTGTTAGGATTAATGTAATGAGATGAAATTAAATATAATAGAGCAAAGCATAACGCAATATAATGTAATAAAACTCTTATTTAATTATTTAGATAAATTATGTTGAGATGTAATAAAATTCTTATTCTATTATTTAGCTAATGAATAGAGCGAAATAAATTATTATTTATTCTCATACTATATTTATTAAAATATTACGATATTATTACTTATTTTTTTATTGGCAGTGAAAAGTTTATATTATTGTTTATATATATTTGTTCCACTTAATTCTCTACAATAAAATAATACAGTTTCCATTTTTCAACAAACGAAAACTAGTTCCATGCACACTTTGAAATGATCAATGAAATAACAAAATAATAGAACAAAAGTTCCAATTTTTTTCTTCAATTTTAAATATACTCTACATTTATAAAACTACCCTTTCTTCAAGTCGTTGCAAAGGAAAATTTAAAGTATATATATGCCAACCAAAAGAATATAAAAGGAAAGTCACTATTAAACAACTATCATTAGAAACTCCGCATTTAATTGAAAATGGAAGGTGAATACATAACAAGGAAACATTAATCCGTAAAAAAAGCGAACAAACAAACACTACTAAGGTAACCTAATAATTAGTATCAAACAAATTAACCAAAGTTTGATGTTTAAATATCCCTAACCAGGATCAAATCTCTAAAATCTGCAAATCCATATGTACCTATTATAAAGAGATATTTATTTATTTTATCCACTTTTTAGTTTTTGTTTTTAAATTATAAATTTTATCCTTAAAACTATACCACACATAATTTTTTTTTATAATAATAAAAACCTATTCTTATTAACTTTTACGTTCACTTATTTTTAAATCTAAATATTTTTTCTTTTTCTCTTACGACCATTTTCTTTTCTGAAAATTCCTAAAATATCATATAAATAATAATATAACGTCTCAATTATCTAACAATTGAATTCAGTGAGAAGCTTCCATTGTCCTTCTAATTCAAGACATATTTACAAAAGGCTATTAATCCTTTCTATATTAAATGGGATTTTGTTCTGAGTGATCATGCATTTTTGGATCATGTCTATTGTGCCCAACAAGAATATGAAAGGTAAATATGATTCTAACCCCTGAATCCTTGTTGAATTCATTGATCGCTTATGTTTTTTTGTCAACAGACAAGGTTTAGTTGCTTTTCTTACTCCAATTAACTAATTATTCTTGTAATAATCCCCCAAAAGCAAATTTCAAGTGACCCAATAGTTTGGCTCAAATAGAGAAGGTAATTAACAAATAAACTGGGAGAGCACAATGGCTTGTGAGACCTCTATATATTATATAATATTCCGTACTCTCCTTCAAGTTTAATTGAATTCACTCACTTGTCACCACCTGTGTACATCTAGTAGGTCACATTTTTTTTTGTTGATTTTTTCAATTGACTTATATATTATATTTGACTATATTGACTCATCTTTTTTTTTACTATTATTTTTCTGCGTATTTAACTTATCATGTTATCCAAATTGTAAAGCTATTAAATTATTTTAAACAATAAAATTAAACATTAAATATGAAATTTTAATCAAGTTATTATTACAAAAAAAAAAAACTAAATTAATGACGTTACAAAATAGACGGATGCAAATAGAGTTCCTTTACATTTGGGCCTAATAAATTGACAAAAGAGCCCAACCCAAAAGGACCAAACCGAAGCATTGCAGCGTTGATTGCCTCATCTCATCCAAATTCCAAACACAAACACAAACAAGCAATGCACGTGCCTTCCGCTTCTCTATCTGGATACTCTGTGGCCATGAATAGCTTAACGGCGAGTTTCGCAGCTCGATTATGTGCCACGCGCCGCGACCTACGCCCTATACGACGCCGTCCCCTTCATCGTTTTACTATCACACGCGTCGCCACCAAACTCACACCTCCAAGAATCGTTTGCATGGCGGTATGTTACCAAAATCGTTTAAATAAAACAACTCGTTCAAATTACCACTGTAATTTTCCTTATTCGTGTTTAATTTCAGGAACCTTATCTGATTACGAAGCTGGAGTCTGCTGAGAAAACCTGGAAAGAATTATCGGTATGTATGCCACTACGCGCTATGCTTCCATTTTCTGCAAAGAATTTTGTCTCAAAGCTGAAATTTCAGGTCAAGCTTGCTGATCCAGACATTGTTTCTGATCCAAAGGAGTACCAGAAGTTAGCACAATCAGTGTCAGAACTTGATGAGGTGCTCTAATTTATATATACTATATATTACTCATATTCATGGCCATTAAACCTTCCATGTCGATGCAACTGTGTAATTTTAATTGCGGTGTAGGTTGTGTCCACGTACAGGAGATTTAAAGAGTGTGAGAAGCTTCTAGAAGAAACCAAAGGTTTGCTGAACTCTATTCTCTCGGTTTAGGTGCTTGAAGTTGAAGCCTGATTGATATTGATTGGTTTTCTTGAACTATTGTTGTTTAGGTTTAGCGAAGGATGATGGAAACGATGAGGATATGGTGGAAATGATATCTTATGAAATCGACTCTTTGTCCAAGCAACTCGCAGAGCTTGAGGACAAGCTTAAGGTTTGTTTTTAACTTTGTAATTGCATTGCTAGCCACAGTTTTATATTCTAGTTCAATACCAATGTAACAATCATCGATTTAAAATGTTGAATCAGCTAAAATTTCAAAACCATGCAGAGGAATCTTGATTCTCTTGCAATATTATCATCATATGTACTCTCTTTTATTATTTGCTACCATGGCTCGCTCATTAGTTTTCGTTCCTTTCTCATCAAAACTGTGCTAGGAATCTCCTCTCTTGTGTCTTTCTTATCACTCGTTACCATGGCTATCTAGAATTTTGAAGCCCCTCGTCCATCTTTTTTTATTTTTTATTTTTTCCCCAGTTCTCTCTTTTTTTAGAAACTTCATAATTTTGTCCTTCACAATGATAGGTGTTACTGCTTCCCAGTGATCCTCTGGATGCTAGAAACATAATGCTTGAAGGTACATATTATCTCTTTCTTTACAGTATATTGCTGTAGCCCAATGATTTTACTTTATAGCTTAGTTGTATGTTTCATGAATCATGGCTTAGAATTGTGCTATGGCACATAAAGCTAATTTCTAAACTTTACAATATTGTTTCATTTTAATAATGTTAAATGTAGAAATCGTGTCATATTAAGTAATTTACTAAATTGATTAAAGTTAGGCTGCACCATCATATGTGTTTAGCTGGTAAATGGTTGCAATTTACTAGTGCTATTGTTTTTTACTTTTACAACGGGAGGAGTATTACTCATTATTTGGTTTATACACCAGGGTGGCATAATTTTGAGCTTCTCCCATCTTGTACGCTTAAGTTGCACTGCAGAATATCTGGATAGCTCAGCTTGACATATTTATACATTATTATCTCCATCTATTTTCTTTAACTTTTCTAAATCTGAAGGTTATTATCATCATTCACTTCTGCAGTACGAGCAGGCACTGGTGGTGACGAGGCTGGAATATGGGCTGGTGATCTTGTAGGTACATGCTTACATTTGTCCTTTTCATGTATTATCCATGCAGAATTCATAAAATCCTCACATGCGATAAATCTGTTATTGGATATTTTCTGTATTGTTTAACTGTCGCTAAAACATTTTTTATTATTCTAGTGCAAATGAAGGAGCCATTAATGTGAAGATCAATTATAAGCATATTCTGATGCCCTTTTGATGTTGAATCAGGTCAAAATGTATGAAAAATACAGTGAACGAAATTCTTGGAAATATTCTGTGGTCTCAAGTTCTGCGGTATTCCTCATGAAAACTCTAAAAGAAATAGTTTGTCATTGCTTATGTAATTGGTATAATTTTTTTTGCCATCTGTTTTTAGGCAGAAAAAGGAGGATACAAAACTTATGTGATGGAGATAAAAGGAAACCGTGTTTACAGTAAATTGAAATATGAATCTGGTGTCCACCGAGTTCAACGTGTTCCCCTAACAGAAACGCAGGGCAGGGTTCATACTTCTACAGCAACAGTAGCCATCATGCCAGAGGTGGATGCTTATTTCAGGCTTTTAACAATTAATTATTCATGATCCTAGCATCTAGGTTTGAAAACAATCAAAGCATTTTTTAAAATCTTTGCATTTGAACAATTACTAATTTGATATTTTATTCCAAAAGTTACTACTTTTGCATAAAGGTCTATCTTAATCATCTAGTATTGTGGAAGGCAGGTTAAATTTTGTAATAAAAGGTTGATGCTCTATTGATTTTTATTTTATTTTAAATTCATGCGTGCTTTACCTAGGCTGATGAAGTTGAAGTCACAATTGATCCAAAAGATATTGAACTGACGACGGCTCGTTCTGGGGGTGCTGGAGGTAAAGATCTGTGACCATGAAACCATTTTAGTCAAGTAATCAATTTTTCTATTCCTTGAAGCAATAAATAAACTCCTCCATGAATTCTCATACAAAGATATATTGCAGGCCAGAATGTCAACAAGGTTGAAACAGCCATTGATCTTTTCCATAAACCAACGGGAATCCGGATATTTTGTACTGAAGAAAGGACGCAACTTCAGAACAGAAACCGTGCTTTTCAGTTGCTCCGAGCAAAACTGTAAGCATCAACATTGCCATGTAGTTTTTGTTGAGTCTCAGCTATTTTTTTTTTCTCTCCTTTTCATCTTAAATACAAATTTACGATAAAATATCCCAATCTTTCCTCCAGTTCAATTATTCATGAGGAACTAAAGGACATTACTGTCATGATTCAAGAATACAACAACTGGCCTAACGCCATCAATTCATTAGTTTAATTTTTCGGAGTGTTCTCTTTAACCTATTTGCTTGAGTATGTTACATGTAAAATGATACAAGATCCTTTTTACAGGTATGAGATAAAGGTAAGGGAGCAGCAAGAGTCAATACGAAATCAAAGGAAATCACAGGTATGCTTCTTCTTGTGCAAGTGTTTGAAATACTAGTAAGATATTGGATTAAAGTTTACATGGTATACTGGCTATATGGTGAGCATACTGTTATTTAATTAAAATTCTTTACCAAGTACAGGTCGGTACAGGTGCACGTGCAGAAAAAATTCGGACATACAATTATAAGGTACTCAATGTTGCTGTCTCAAAATATTTGAACATAGTTACAAACTCACGCTCAATGTATCTCCAGTCCCCATCCAAAATTTAATGAGTTTCTATACATTATAATTATATTCATGACAATTTTCCCTTTATAAATTTTAAGGTGAGCAATGTTGTTTTGTTATAAAGAAAAATAGGGGAAGATATGTGAGAAACATGACATAATAAGATCTTTGATATTCATGTCATTGAGTGAAGTGAATAAGATTCAGCAATAGAGTTATGTAGTTTCTGTCAGAATAGTGGTTTGAGGTAGAATTTAGCTATGTGCTATTAAATTTTTAGCTAAATTATACTTTTAGTCTTTTATCTTATTTATTAAATTCATTTTAGTCATTTATCTTTTAAAATGTTCATTTTGGTCCTTTATCTTTTAAATTTGAACAAATTTGATCCTTTTGAAATAATGATTATTTTCAATTTTGAGATATGATTTTGGATATTTTTTACTGATTCAAGACTTGAAATTGTCTCACTAGATTCATTTATATGAAAATTATTGGACATAATTGAAGTTCGAATAAAAAAGTATTACAAACATGGTGAAAATTGTATAAAATAAGTTTAAAAGGCATTTGAAAATTTCAAAAATATAAATTTATTCTATTTTCTAGTTGCTTATGAGAGATATTTCCCACACAATTTTTGCTATCTTTAGAGCTTTTTGGATTCATACGTTAATTGAATTTCATAGTTTTTATATAGTTGAATCTAATTTTATATGTTTTACTTCTTTAATCAATCAAAAATTAATTCAAAATTGTGTCATAAAATTAAAAATTATTATAATTTTAAAAAGATCAAATTGATCTAAATATAAAAGATAAAAGACCACAATGAGTATTTTAACAGATAAAAAACTAAAATGAATATAAAAAATAAGATAAAATATCAAAATAATTTGGCCTAAATTTTCATTTTGTCTTGATGAAATTAAGTTTGTTTAGTGGCAGTTTTTGACACTTAAGTTTGTCATATCAGGACAACAGAGTTACTGACCACAGATTGAAGATGAACTATGAGCTCACCTCTTTTCTTGGTGGAGATATAGAAGATGCTGTTCAGGTATATTATCTAGCACATGGAATGAACACGTTCTTTTTTCTTGTGTTTCCCAGTGTCTGGCTGCGTGTAAAACATGCTTAGAAAGTAGTCTATGTTTATTAACATAGGTGCACATGTGCATCTTTTGAGATTGCTTAATTAGGTAATTTTAGATCAAGGCGGGTTTGTATTAAGATGAAAATGGGTCTGGTAAGAAAGGATTTGCAACAAGATTGAAGGGCTTCAGAGAACCCCAAAATCATTGAAACTCCTATATTGGAATTGATAATGTTGAGTAGGGTCTTTGAGAAGGATGCAGCTTAATGCTGTTGAATGACATTGATTCTCGAATGCCATGCTTTGCCACTTAATCATATTCTTTTTTTTTTTTTTTTTTTACATTGATTTCAAGGCTCTCCATTATTAAAAAAACTTTCTTCTCGCAGTCTTGTGTTACAATGGAGCAAAAGGAACTTCTGGAAGAACTTGCTGAATCAGTTGGTGCTCCGGCTGGCTGATATGCTGCAGGGTTTTGCCCAAGTGATTTGAACAATTTTGATGGAGTACTTTCACAACGGAAGATCTGCCATATTTATGTTCTCCTGAACGTGCCCCATCATCCTTAGTTTGAGACATAGCGTATCGACTATCGAGGTGATTGATTGTCATTTGTCAATGTGTAGATATGGGGCACTTTTACGTGTAACATTTGATTATACAGTACTTTGTAAAAATCTGTTTCATTATGTAAAGTGATGCAATTAGCTATTGCTTTGTGCTTGCTACATTGTATATGGTGTTAAACCGAGAGTTCGATTCTCAGCTCCCTCGTACTGGTTGAAATTTGGAATCCAGCTAGCAGTTATCTCTTCCAAGTTCCAACAGGTTGAAGCCTTGAAGAGCAACACAGTTTCTTACAGTTCCATTTCCGACCAAATACAAAACCAAAAAAATAAAGAAAATATGTGCTAATTTCTGCCCGGAGCTTCGTGGCTATCTATAGTTAAAACATGTCAGCCATTCAGACTGTTGGCTAATCACTACTGCCATAGGGCTTTTGGAAGTAATCAGTTTTTTTTTTTATTTTTAAATTTCGAATAACATCTCCTCTTTGTTGTTAGGAAAAAAATGACGAGTTTAATAATTTGGTAAATTAGACACTTGCGAGTTACAATTTTTGATTGCTACAGGGCACGGTGCTGCATGTGTTCATGGGCATTGAACGTTGCTAACAAACATTAAGCGGGGTTCTTGATGCAAAACTTTTGAACAAAATTATATCTAAAAAGCTTTATTTTGATCTTAACCTTAAGAGATTTTAGACTATTGACAATTTTTATATTCTTAATTTACTATGAATTTATTAACGATTTTTCTACTCATTTATTGAAAAGTTATTACTTCTTCTAAGTAATGTCATTAAATATAACTATTAATATACTATTTAATTTTGTATATTTTTGGAATAAAATTTTAATTATGATGTTATTAATTACACCTAGTTAAGTTAACTACTTTTAACACTCTAAATAAGATTAGATATTTATTTCTTTTATACAGAACCAGATGCAATATCATTGTGGGATAGTGATTCTAATAACACTGTGAATTAAAGTTAAACTCCTTGAAAATAAAGCTTCAATTATAATTTGTTGTCATTATTATAATTTTTTTATATCATTATCCAATTGCAAGAAATTAAAAATAATTTTTACAATAATTATAGTAATAATCTCTTAATTTCTTTTTAAATGTTTGATCGGGATATCTTCAATGGAATTGGTGAAACTGAGGCAGTTTCGTAAATTGAACCTTGAAAAATCAAAATTACATGTAACATATTTTCGATTTTCCACATAGCAGTTAATCTTGGATATTAGTTATTTTTTCTAAATAGAAACAATACAACAATTAGTTTTTGTCTTGGAAGCACTAAATTATTTACCAGCTGTCTTGAATTTGTTGATTGGTACACGTAACATAACATGTTTTACAATTTACAAATATGAAAAGATGTACTTAAATTTTATAAACGAAAAGATTTTGTGCATGTTTGGTTTTATATAAACTTTTTCGGGATCACATTAAATTAAAATATTAGTACAAAACTAATATTTTATTTTCAATATACTACTATTTCATAAAGAAATAAAGAAGTGAGAATTGAAACTCTTAACGAAAATCAATTTTGATCCTAGAGTCTGAAATCTCATCCAAACATATGGTAAACAGTAACAAGTATTGGATTGGATTCCGAGTTTGGAAGGGCAAAGGCAAAGCATGTGGACGAAAAAAGATGTGGAAGGCAAGGTTTAGAAGGGAAGAGGTAGACATGCAAATGCAATTCTCATAGACAAGTCCCCGCTACTACACACACATTTCTAACTTAACAACACTCCTTCTGTTCTATTCTATGCTCCACCGCATCACCCACTCCTCTTCTTCCTCTCTTCTCCTCCTTCCCCGTCTTCTCTCTCACCACTCTCTCCCTTCCAATTTCAAATTCCCACCAAAACCTCTCACTCTCTCACTCAGACTCCTCTCCATGGCATCATCTCACAAACACACCAACCGCCTCGCTTCCGAACAGAGCCCTTACCTTCTCCAACACGCTCACAACCCCGTAAGTCTTGTCTTCTCCCTCACGCCATTCTAACTCCATTCCCTTCCTTTTCACTAACAATCGATTAATCAAATTAGTTAAATCATTAATTATAACTCTTCGTTTCAAGGTTGATTGGTATCCCTGGGGCCAAGAAGCCTTCGCCGAAGCGCGCCGCCGAGACGCGCCTATCTTCTTGTCAAGTAATTCTCTCATTTTTCGTATTCTCTTTTTGTTCCTTTTGCCAATTTCCTTTGCGTAATTAACTGCGAAGCTTTGCGCGTGGTGCTGCTGACGGCGATTCTGTTCCAAGTTGGTTACAGCACTTGTCACTGGTATGTACTGTGACTCATTCACAACTCGTATTCTTCGTCTCGACTTTTCGATCGGTTTCTGAAGTGTTTGTTCGTAAGGTGTCATGTTATGGAGGTCGAGTCTTTCGAGGACGAAGCGGTTGCCAACCTGTTGAACGATTGGTTTGTTAGCATTAAGGTAATTTTATTTATTTATTTATTTTTCCTTTTATCTTGCTTTGAATTTTAGCTCTAGATTTTTTCTCTCCGCTTTTACTCTTCATTGTTTCACAACTTGTTCTGCTTTGTTCTCTCTCACTCTAATGTTTCAATGCTACAGGTGGATCGAGAGGAGCGACCAGATGTTGATAAGGTATATAGCGAGGAAAAAAAATAAATTAAGCTTCTCTCATAGTCTCATGAGCTAAAATGAACTTATACATAAGTTAAAGATAGAATAGGCTATGCACTCAGAATATAAAGCAGTTTTATATTGTCATCTGGTCATAAACCACCATGATTCATGAATGGTAACTTTATTGACTTTTACGATAATTCTCTTAAAAATCATACAGACAGTATTGATTGTGATTTGAGTGTTTGCTGACAACCAATAAAAAAAGTGGCGTTTATGAATTATCTCGAGTTCCTTTGGAATTTGATTAGTTTAGATGCTTGTGGAAAATTTGAGGTTGGTAACAAGGTGTACTAAAGGAACTTTTTTTTTTTCTTCAGGTATACATGTCGTATGTACAGGCTTTGTATGGTGGAGGAGGTTGGCCCCTGAGTGTGTTTCTTTCACCTGACTTGAAACCTTTAATGGGTGGAACTTACTTCCCCCCTGATGATAAGTATGGACGACCTGGATTTAAGACTATACTTAGGTGAGAGTTATTGCACATGCTGACTTGAATCACCAACCTACTTAGACTATTTCTCTGAATAAATTTGGTGGGCGGCATGTCACAATTTGTTGAGTATAATACTTCAAGCCAATGATTTAAAATTCTTATCTGTATACTATTTGTTCCTCTTTTCTCCAGAAAGGTAAAAGAGGCCTGGGACAGTAAGAGGGATATGCTAATTAAGAGTGGATCATATGCAATTGAACAGCTTTCTGAGGCAATGTCTGCTAGTTCTGATTCTGATAAACTGCCTGATGGGGTTCCCGCCGAAGCAATACATCTATGCTCAGAGCAGGTTAGGCTTTGGGCATCTGCCTTTTCCCCTATTTCAGTTTTACTAGAAATCCTTCCCCTCCATTTCTTAGACACATATAAAGGGAAGAAAAGGAAGAAAGGAAAAGAAAATAGAGTTTCCATGTATAGAGTCTTGCTATTCTCTGTGTTTTCTATTTTTTGTCCATGAGAATGGAGGAGTTTGGGGAAATTATTAAAAACATAGCAATATTGTTTACTCATTTATAAAAAATGAATTCAAGGCTGATAGCAACCAGTGTTGTAAGATTTTCATATTTAATAACATAGATAAAATAATATTATTTCTTTATGTGAGAAAATATCTCATCTGCATGTACTTGTTTGATGCTTTGAATCCTTAATTTATGTCTGAGTGTTTTAATACTTGACTATCATTGATCCACTTTTTTCTCTTTAGCTCTCTGGGAGCTATGATTCAAAGTTCGGTGGGTTTGGATCTGCACCAAAGTTTCCCAGACCAGTTGAGGTCAACTTGATGCTTTATCACTCCAAAAAGTTGGAAAATATGGGGAAGTTGGATGGAGCTGATGGAAGTAAGAAAATGGTTTTGTTTAGCTTGCAATGCATGGCAAAAGGTGGGATTCATGATCATATTGGAGGGGGGTTTCACAGGTACAGTGTGGATGAGTGCTGGCATGGTAAGTTTACCTTGGACAGCAGTCATTTCTTTGAGTAAATATTTGACATGTACGTGTATGAGCTGTAATTCTCAATATGCAAGTACCTGAGTATTTTGATTTGGCCATGCTAATTAGGATGTACCGTTATATCCAATGCTCTTTGTTTTGAAATGTTGTAAAGATGATTAAATTGTTGAGCTGTTATAACTCTGCAGTTCCACATTTTGAGAAGATGCTATATGATCAAGGGCAGCTTGCTAATGTTTATCTAGATGCATTTTCTATCACAAAAGATACCTTTTATTCATATATATCACGGGATATCCTCGATTATTTAAGGAGAGATATGATTGGTCCAGAAGGTGAAATCTTTTCAGCAGAGGATGCTGACAGTGCTGAGACTGAAGGGGCTGCAAGAAAAAAGGAAGGAGCCTTTTACATATGGACAAGCAAAGAGGTTTTTAATCCATGTCCTATTTGACATTATTTAATATATTTCTTATGGATAATTACATTTTAGGTCCCTGAAAAATATACAATTCTTCATTATAGCCCCCCAAAAATAAAATGGTACAATTAGGTCTTTACAAATTTTGTATCTTTCAATTGTGTCCATGTTAGCAACCAGAATTAAATAACAAAAACTGGTGGTATTAATCACTAAAAGTCTAAAACCAGCTCCAGGAGCTGTTACAACCAGAAGAAGTCCAGAGCAGTGCAGTCCTCAGGAAAGGAAAATTCTGTCCAAGATCACATCCTAAAGTAATATAGAGCAGCGGTCAATTGAATCAATTTATTTATCTCATGTATGAATCAATAGCTGTATTTTTCAAGAGCACAATAACTGTAATGAATCAATAACCAGCCTATTTCTTAATTATTAACCTTTAATTTGCTAAGGACAATCTAACTACAGTATTTTCAGAGTTGATATGGAAGTATATGCTTAAACTTGTGAGCTATGATACCCTTTTGAATTTTGACATGTATTTTATATTTTTCAATTCATTGTTGTTTTGTTCTCGTTGATATTTATTGTAGATCTCTATATTGTACTTCCTAATACAAATATAATGTTCTAGTTTGATAATAAGCACAGATAATTCACAGAGATCATTTGTGCTAAATAAAAACTTGCATTTTAATCTAATTTTTTTTTTCCCCTGAATATCTCAAGCATTTGGCAGCATGTCATATTGTACTGATTCCCTAGTGTAATTCTGCAATTATATCTACAGTGACTTGACAATTTTCTCATAGAAGTATTATAATTAATTATTGGTTGGTGTATTATTTTTGGAGGTGATTTTGAACCCCATTTGTTCTGTTTAGGTTGAAGACATACTTGGAGAGCATGCTGCTCTTTTTGAGGAGCACTATTACATCAAGCAACCGGGTAACTGTGACCTATCTGGAATGAGTGATCCTCACGATGAATTCAAGGGAAAGAATGTCCTGATTGAGAGAAAGGAATCTTCAGAAATAGCATCAAAATATGGCATGTCAGGTGAGACATATCAAGGCATTCTTGGAGAATGTAGGCGTAAGTTATTCGAAGTAAGGTCAAGGCGTCCAAAGCCACATTTGGATGATAAGGTATTTCCCTTAAATAGTCTTATTGATTTATTTGGGATCCACCTATGATGATCTAGACTTCAAGTTCTATATGTACTCTAAAGGATTCCTATGCTCCTAGGTTATTGTATCTTGGAATGGACTGGCAATCTCAGCTTTTGCTAGGGCTTCTAAGATTCTCGAGGGTGAACCTGAAGGGACCAAATTCTACTTTCCTGTTGTTGGCACTGAAGTAAGTTTCTCCCCTACTAATATAGCAATGAAGATGAATGACCAATATTTAAAATGAGGGGAGTCACTCCTCTTTTAAAGATCATTTTTGAAAATGTCTGTTAGTTGGCATCATATATGTGCAATTTTACTGTCTAGGATAATGAGTAGTTTCCGAGTTAGAGGACGTTGGGTGTTTAAGTTATGAAGGAATAGTGGGTGAAGTTGTTGGAGGGAACACCTGTAGCCAACTGGATTCTTTCCTTTGTGCTTAACTTTCTCCTCCTTTTGATCGTTCACATTTCAGCCAAAGGAATACATGAGAATTGCAGAAAGAGCAGCATTCTTTATTAGAAATCAACTTTACAATGTGGAGACTCACAGGCTACACCATAGTTTCAGACGTTCTCCATCAAAAGCTCCTGGTTTCTTGGATGATTATGCTTTTCTGATTTCTGGGTTGCTGGATCTCTATGAGTTTGGCGGTGGAATTAACTGGCTTATATGGGCCATTGAATTGCAGGAAACCCAGGTAAAAATTATGTGGACTCCATATAAATTTATTTCTTGTGCACCAGCCATTGAGTTCTAATGATATGAGTTGCTTGCAGGATGCTTTGTTTCTTGATAGAGATGGAGGCGGGTATTTCAATAATACAGGAGAAGATTCTTCAGTTCTCCTCCGCGTGAAGGAAGACCATGATGGGGCAGAACCCTCTGGAAACTCAATTTCTGCTATTAATCTTATAAGATTGGCTTGCATGGTTGCTGGAAGTAAGGCTGAGCATTATAAGAAAAATGCAGAGCATCTATTGGTCTGTAAACCCCTCTTCCCTTTCCTCCTAAAAGCTGTTTCTTCTCATTTACGTGCCAACAATGGTGGGATGGGATTATTAAGGGAATCTCTGTTACTAGTCAGTAGTCACTGGGCAGTTGCAATTGACTAGAACTCCCTTCAAATGGTAATGCAGGCAGTTTTTGAGAAAAGATTGAAAGATATGGCTATGGCAGTGCCTCTAATGTGTTGTGCAGCAGACATGTTGCGTGTACCTTCTCGGAAGGAAGTGGTCGTGGTTGGTGAAAGGACGTCCAAGGAATTTGAACACATGCTTGCTGCTGCTCATGCATTATATGATCCCAACAGAACAGTAAGAATAGTTACTATTTATATTGTCGATATCTTCACATTTCATTCGGATTGTCATCAATATCATTTGTGCTGGTGTTGATTGCAGGTTATTCATATAGATCCCAATAACAAAGAAGAGATGGAATTTTGGGAAGTTAATAACAGCAATATTGCTCTCATGGCGAAAAATAACTATGCTGTCAACAAGGTTGTGGCTCTTGTATGCCAAAACTTCACTTGTAGCCCCCCAGTCACTGATCATGCGTCACTTGAAGCTTTACTCTCCAAAAAACCTTCCTCTTCGTTCACATAAGTTATTGGTTCTGATTTGAGTAGGAAAAATAGTTAACGTCAGTGAAAGCTCCCTCTTAGAGATCCCCCTTTCCATCTGCAGAACTAGCTGGTTCTGATGTCTGTGTCAAATAAAGGTAGGTAATATTCTCCGTTGAGCTGAGTTTTGGGATTGATGCATACCCTTTTCGTTTGCTCACGAAGCCATAATTTTTCTTCAAAATTGACACAGGATGAATGATGGAAGTATGTATATGTAGGTAACGGTTCAAATAATTATCAGTTGCGTCAGTTGAGATCCTGTTCGCTTATGTTTCTACTTCATTTTTCTAGATGAATTGCACAATAAAGTCAAAAAGGCATGGCTAAGATATCCTTCGTGCCTGTTGGTTCGTGCCATATATATTGTAGAATTGTTAAAAAGTTTTCCAATCTGCGATATTCCTTGGTTTTCGAGACATTTTTCTTGTTTGGTATGATTGGATGTGTATTATTTTATTTATGGTATTAAAAAACGTAGGTTGCACTGTGATGTATAAAAAAGTTTCTTCGCTTTCGTAACACAATATAATCTATCTCTGTATCTCCAAATATAAAGAAAATTACAAGTAACATACTTTTAAGCAATTTATTGATACATTACGTAGAGTAGTTTTGTTGCTTAAAAATATATTAAAACTAAGATGAATCAAAGAAATATAAGAGTGCCCTGATAGTGGTACCGCAGGGGATTGAATCCGACTTCTATGTTCTATGTTTATATTCTTCATAATTTCTCAAACAGGATAATTAACTTAGTCCCGGGGAATTGTGCCTAAACATTTGAATATAAAAAAAATTAATAACTTTTGAATATAAAAAAAAAAATTAAAGAGTGAAATCCTTTTGAATATAAAAAAAAGGTAAAATAAAAGAGTGAAATCAATTGAGATTTATTTGAGAATTTTTTTAGCTTTGTTGAGTTAAAAAATAAAAAATAAAAGGTTAAAATCCTAATTTGATTTTTTATAATATTTTTTTGTTTTAATTTAGTCTCATTTTAATTTTTGGTTTCAATTTGGTCCCTAATAATTTAAATTAGTGCAATGTCGAACTTTCGTCCAAATTATTTAAACGGAATTAACTGTTAGCCATGTGGATGTCAGGTGGATTTCACGTAGATGCATAAGTAAATGTTAAATTTCTTTAATGCACCTGGAACCAGAACGGGTCGTTCTGGATTCAAAACGGGCCGTTCCAGAACGCCAACCACATACATACGTTCAACAAAATGATGCACTGTGAAGGGAAAACACCTGGATAACGCTGAAGGTGCCAATAATACATCTTATCCACCATATAACACTGAATGCCTGATAGGATATCAGCAATATCTACCTGTACATGTGGTTGTGTGGTAAAATGTTGGTCATGTATGTCCTCTTCCTCTACTTCAGGTTGTACCTCCTCAAGAACATATTGTTATTGAGGTACATCGGTTAATAACTTCAAGGGAAAACACCATGTCGTTTAATCATTCCTAACGGGCCGTTCTAGTTCTAGATGCATTAAGAAAATTTAGCATCAACCTATACATCTACGTGGCATCCACGAAGTTAATAGTTAACTCCGTTTAAATAATTTAGACGAAAATCTGACATTGCACTAATTTAAATTATTAGAGACCAAATTAAAAAAAAAATAAAGTAAGACTAAATTGAAACAAAAAAATATTATAAGCAACCAAATTAGAGTTTTAACCAAAATAAAAATAGGTGAGTTGCTTAAAGTAATAAGGATTTATTGAAAATGTGAGATATTATGAAATATTGAATATAGAATGGAGATGCGTAATTAACCTTCAGTTTCACTTGTGGTTTTACGTGTGTCAAAAGATGCATAGCATATTGTGTAATAAGGGGGTTGTTGGGATTTATGGAGAACCTAACACTTGCTAGCTAATGGGTGGTCCTCGCCTCCTCTGTAGCTTATGACTTGTGAGAGTGCGTGCAGAGTTTCAATCATAGGGTAATAAACAGGCATCGTGTGTTCAGTAGGTACTTCCACCTTCTCAGGTCATTCAAACAACTTCGACACGTGTTCCCATCCTGGTGATTTCTTATTGGACAAGGATAGTGCATTCTAGGAAATAGCAACTGCCTGTAAACCGCCCTTGATCCATTCTACCGTACAAGTTAACTAATGTTTGCAATGTGGCAGAAAACGAGAATGTGACAAATAATCATCACTTCATCTGCAATGGTTTTATTTATTATACCAAAGCATCAGGGGAGTCATTCTTACTTTTATTTCAAAAGTTAAAATTACCCAAAATAATATGTACACCAAAATACAAAATCTCGTATATACAACATAAATGGAGTGTCAAAATACTATTTCAGCTATTCAATTTTATCTTAAAATCTGCACGACTATAAACAAGTTTGGAATTCCTTTAAAAAAAGAAATAAGAAAGTGTAGAATTAAACTTATGCACTTTACGAATTCTTTATAAGTGATGCATTTTACGAAACATACTAAATGTATGTTTCCTAAAATACATCACTCATATTCAACTAACCTAATAAAGCTCAAATATATTTTTAATCTCCAAAACTGTGTTTCTTATTTAAAATTTATTTTTTAAATAACTTTTCCGAGGAAATAAAATGTAAAAACGAAAAAATATCACTTGCAATTCTTTTCCAAGAAAAAGGCAAAACATTTTGTTAGGACAAGGAATTTACTCTATTTAACTTCCCACTATTATACTCAAGATATTAAAATCACTTAACAATTACTATCTTTCACCTCTCTTTTCTTCCCAACTAAACAAAAACAAGGAACTTCTTTTTGCATACGAAGAATGCAAGGGCACATAATTAGAATCCGAGTGGCCCTATAAATAAATGGATAACACAAGCATCTTCACAACAATGTCAATCTTGACACCAAAAAAACAGTAAGCACCAACAAAATATATAATTTGAAGTATGCAAGATATAAAGTTCTTATACATGCAAAACTTACGAAGTCTAAACCAACAAAAAAGAGATTCGTCATAACTACTTTAGCAAATTAAAGATTGTGCCAGCGCTATTAAAGATTCAACATCCTTTGAATTTCAAGATATGCTACTCACTTCTTGGATTTCTTTGGCGCTCTGCATTAAATATATACAATTAGGCCACAATACATAACAAACCAAAAGCTGTAATATAGCATAATAAGCATAAACCGTAATACTCACTGGCCAGACTGTGGTGCTGTGGCTGCTGGGGCACTGGGTACTGGCTTATCAACAGGACCCTAAATATTTTACAGAGAAATTGTGTCAAAACTTTCACTATAAACTTCAGTGAACATACTCTTTGTGCAGCAAATTCCCAATTTTCATAAAATATATTAGTAAACACATTCCCAGACACTGGAACTCACCTGTGCTAAGCGCTCCTCCCTCCGAGCAATTTTCCTTTCCCTGCTAGCCTTGTTCTTTGCACGCTTCGCCTCAAACTGATCAGACAAAGTCTTCTCTCTAGCCTTCTCAGCCTTGGACTTGTGAATGCTCTCCATCAAGACTCTCTTGTTCTTGAAAACATTACCTTTCACCTTCATGTACATATCATGGTACATGTGCTTGTCAATTTTCTTTGATTCCCGGTACTTACGAAGCAACCGTCTGAGCACACGCATCCTTCTCATCCAAAGTATCTTGGTGGGAAGCCTTGCCTCTCTTGTACCCTTACGCTTACCTAATAGTATTTAGGTAAACAATATAATTAGCAAATGATGTTCCTCCCCTTCCCACTCCCCAAAGGACAATAGAGCAATTCACTCTATGGCAACCCAACAATATTCAGTGAGGATAGACCTTAGATGCAGTTACTTAGATACTCTTGGTGTTGTTCTATTAGAGTTTCATGTTGATATATGGCAACAAAAGTTTCTGTTAAAGGTCAACATAGATTACCAAAGTGAAACTCAAATTCTGATGGACGTAAAAATGAATAACACTTAAAAGCAACTAAAAAACTGTAAATAGAGTTTTGTCCATTCAGCGAAATCATTACATTACTCCTTGAAATGATAAGCAGCTAAGTAAAATCTTGTAAATTTGAAATGACCAAGGATGTAACATGACCATGACCATAGGTTCTAATCATGCATTAATGAATTACATCCCAACTCATTTGTTGATATTATTTATCATTAACCAAGTTAAAGTTGGGTATAAATACCATATCCAGAGTGACGACCCTTCCTCTTTGCCTCCTTCATCCTGCGAGCACGTGACCGGGAGTGAATCTTGGTTGGCTTCCTGATGATAAACCCATCCTTAACCAACTTCCTGATGTTTTGCCCTGCAAACATTAACCCACCACACTATGAAACAAGCACTTGTATGTATTGCAAAATATTTAAGGATCATACCACACATTAGATAAAACTCAAATTACCAAAAAACAAAAATAACAATAGTCTCACCAATTGCTCATACAAAAAACAAAACCCAACATTGACACTGCAAACAAAATTCATTCACCAGCCCACTTAAAAACACTTTGAATAACAATCACAAATAAGACAAAAATAAATAAATAAAATCCCATTAAATCAAATGCTACGAGTAATCTAATATTGCAAACAACAATAAGCGTCGGATCCAACACAAGTTCTCGATTCTCAACTCATCAATAAGTAAATAAATTAATATAAAAAAATGTTTACACTGCTAAAAGAATGAAAGAGTGGAAGTGGTTACGAGAATTGGCCATGGAGATTTCGTTGACTTCATTGGGGTCAAGCCAAACCTTTCCTCTTCCGCACTTGAGCACGCTTGCGGCCAGCCGCTTCTGCAGTTTCAGCGACACCATACTTCCCCTACTCTATCTGCAACACTGCAATGGAGACAAAGAAACCCTAATATCATTTTTCTTATCAATATATATAAAGCCCAAACCATCAACATTGGGCTGGGCCTTATCCACACCTACGCCGTTTTGTTTGGCCCAGTACTTACAACAAATATATTTTTTAATATTAGGAAATCAATTTTAAGTAACTATCTCTAATAATTCAATATTAAATGTATTATATATATTTTTTTTTTACAATAAAATTAAATTAAAAGGTATGAACTATGAACTATGAATATGATAGAGGAGGATGAAGAAGCGAAGCAGCAACATTGAGTATTGAAAATGGTGGAAAGAAGAAGAAAGCCTCTGATACTGTGTTCTACAAAACACATAATCAATTCCACTGCCCCAATCTTCCACCATCAATCTTCTCCTAGCTTCCGCATACCCGTAGGAATTCTCCGATTCCCAAACCCAAACACAAACCCCTCTCTCGACCACTCCGCACTCATCGCCCTCTCCACTCGCCTCCTCAAAACCCTCTCCATCGCTTCAGGTTCACCGGTAATTCAACTCAATTTCACCTTCCTTAATATATTATTAGTACTGGTAGTTTGAATTCTGTTGTTATTCACTTTTAATTTTCACTAGGTTCTGATCAAGAATGTCGACACCAACACACAAAAAGTCGCAGTGGCCGTTGCTCTTGATCCACCATGCACCACCAGTACCACTAACATAGACTTAGACGCACCCTCTTCTTCTTCTTCTTCTTCTTCTCCAATAATGCTTGTTTTTCCATCTTGTGATTTCCCTCTTGGTGGTGGCTCTTTGTTAGATGATCAAGTTGCTTATGTATCTCCTCTTTTGGCCTTTAACCTTAACCTGCACGTGGCGTGCTTAAAATCCATTCTTTTCCACGGTCAAGATGCTTTGGCTTCGTATTTCAAACCTCAGGGTAAAAGGGGTGACGAGGATGCTACTAAAAGCAATGTGGATTCTGTCATCAACGTTGAATTGGAACCGCTTGCTCGGCCTCCAAGGTTTGTCTCTCTTCTGAGGGTTTCTTTTGTGAAGATACCAAAATGTGGCATCCTTAAATCCGTTAGAGCAAGTTCACCTGTTGAGTCCCAAGAGCGGCAAGACATGATTGACTTGGCATTGCAAAAGTACTTTGAGGTTGACAGGTATTTGTCAAAAGGAGATGTTTTTGGGATTAGCATAAGTTGGAACTGCAATTCCCCCATTTGCGTCCCTTGCAATCAAGAACTGCTAAATAAAAATGACAACCTTATTTGTTTCAAGGTATTAATAACTCTCTTTTGTTTTTGTAAAACCTTGAGAAACATGTCAGGTTGGTTGTTAGAGTGTAACTTATGTCTTCAGGTTGTAGGTATGGAACCATCAGATGAACCGGTTTTCCGTGTCAACAACACCTTAACTGCTCTCGTGCTAGTAGGGAGCTCTCCATCCGCACTCCCTCCAGATTTGTTAATTGGTGGACCTGAAGGACCTGTGCCTTTGCAAGGGGACACTGTGAAGATCTTGGCTTCGATACTAACACCAACTCTTTGTCCATCTGTACTTTCTTCCAAGTTTAGAGTTTCAGTTCTGTTGTATGGCTTGGCAGGTGTGTTCTATGCTGTCCTGTTTTATCTTCAAAAGGAATCTGTATTTTCTCACATGATTCATAAATTTATTTTGTGATCTGGATCACCATTTGATATCATCAACTTCTGTTCATTTAAAATGTCAAATAAATGGTGGTTTTATAATGCATTGATGGTGCATGTGTTTTTTCCTGAACAACATTAATTATGTAGGTTGTGGGAAAAGGACTGTTGTTAGATATGTTGCTCGTCGACTGGGGCTGCATGTGGTGGAGTATAACTGTCATGATCTAATGGTGTCTGATAGAACATCTGTTGCTTTAGCGCAAGTTTTCAAAACAGCTCAAAGGTTATGTTTCAAATACTAGGAATGACAAGAACACATATTGTGCCATAAACTTTTCTCCTGTTCCTTTCTTGTTTTGGTGTTGATTAAAATGCGCACAAAACTATAGGACAGGAACATACAATTCCATAAGCTTCTAGTCTGCACTTACAGGATGATATTGTTACAGATATGCGCCAGCAATACTTCTTCTTCGTCATTTTGATGTTTTTCAAGATTCACAATCACCTGAGGTTTCAGCACATGATCAAAGAGGAAATGCATCTGAAGTTGCATCAGTTATTAGGAAATTCACTGAGCCAGTCAGTGAACTTGATGATAGTAACTCCCCGGGGAAACCAAATGGTGAATTTGTAAGATCTAACATACTTCAACTTTGCTATTGCTATTACTGTTTTTTGGGCTACAACTTTTTCTACTAACATTTTTTCTGCACATGGAAGATATTGTATCTTATATTGCAAATCAGCTAAAGAAGTAAAGAAAGTTAACAACAAAAGAAATGGAGAAAGAATTCTTCTTTTTATTTGCCAGATCTCTAACAAAGATTTTGGAAATAAAAAGGCAATTTATTTCCTAAAAAATAATCATTACCAAAATATGGCTTAGATAAGTATTTAGAAATAATAACAGTTTCTGTAATAGAAAAGAGAATGTGATGACAAGGACTTGGCTTCTGGGAACTGTGGTAAATTGAGGCAATCACTGTGCTGGAGATACAAGCTTCTAAAATTGACTATTTTTTATATTGAAAAGCTACTATTAAGTGATATGCAACATACTTTGATAAGAATAAGATACATCGTGCAGAAAGTTGCCTGCAATATGCACTCAAACACTGCCACTTTAAGATCAGAATATATATATTTTGTTGTTGGGCTGTTTTGCTAATAATTCATATCAAAACCAGAAAAGCCTCAAAAACCAAAGTTGGCTTTAATTTTTTTAAACAGAATAGCAAAGATATTTACTTTTACGGCATATTGGTGAAGGTGGAGAAAAATGCTGAAAACACAAGTGGGCATCAGGTCCTGTTGATTGCTACTGCTGACAGTTCAGAAGGTCTGCCTTCAACTATCAGACGATGTTTTAGCCATGAAATAAGCATGGGGCCTTTGACTGAAGAACAAAGGGCTGAAATGCTATTTCAGTCACTGCAAAGTGTTTCTGAACTCCTAACTAGTGTAAGTGTTGAATGAATCTTCATCTTGTGTTTATGTTTACTTTTAATTTTTTCTCATTTGGACAAATCGTTGATCAAGTTTCTTGTATCCTTGCCATCAAGTTCTCAAATTAAACAATGAAAAGTGGATGTTTCTTTCAACATTAAATAGCATATATCAAAAAGAAAATAAAAAATGACAAAAAAACTAATTTGTAGAAGAAAAAATCTTAACAAAAAGTTATTTTAAAGTTGAGAATGGGTGTAAGAGGTGGTGCCTTTTGATTAATTTGGAATTCTGATTTTCTTCTCTCTTCTTGACTGAAAATATAACACTAGACTTTTAAGAAAGGGAAAAATTGAGATACCAAATGTGGGAACACGCTGTGTATAATAGTGTAAATATTAACTCTGACTGGTTACATTGTTGCTTCTTGCAGACTGATTTGGAAGCTTTAGTAAAAGAAATAGTTGGACAGACATCTGGTTACATGCCCAGGGATATTTGTGCTTTAATTGCTGATGCTGGTGCCAACTTATTTCCTAGAAACAATGCTAAAGTTGACAAAGATGTGCCTGATGATGCAGATAGTTCTTTTAGTTCCAAGATGGCAGAGGACAATTATGGTAAAGTTTCACCTCAGATTCCTGGGAAAGAAGACTTGTTGAATGCTTTGGAACGATCAAAGAAAAGAAATGCATCAGCATTGGGTACTCCAAAGGTAAATTAAGTGATCAGGCTTTTATGGTGGTTTTTTTGTCTACATTTAAGCAGACAAATTTACTGTTGTTTTGATGCCAAAAAAATGTATATTTAGCATGAAAGATGTGTTATGGGAAAAAAATTGTTCCTTAATGCACAGAAATTTTTAAGTATGGCTTTTTCTTTTGCAGGTTCCAAATGTGAAATGGGAAGATGTTGGTGGGCTTGAAGATGTCAAAAAGTCAATCCTGGATACTGTTCAGGTGGGCTTCTTTTATGATATAACTATATTGGTTGTTACTTTTTCCCCTGATTCGAAAGTACAATTCCACCCTTTTGAGTGTCAGTTTCGATAAATTTCACAGAAAGAACTTATAGAAGGAGGAAAATGAGGAGGTAAAGTGAATAAAACTTCTCCTACAAGTTATAATCATTTTATCCACCTCAACTTCTGAGAAGCTCTCTCATCTAACTTCAAAAGTAAAGGTGCATAAGTTGATTTTAGCTCATGAGAAAAGTTGTATTCATTTCATCTTCTTATTTTTCCCCCCTATAAGTGCTTTTTGCTAACTTTATGTAAAAACTTCTGGTTATGTTTACATGGTCAACATTTTAGAAGATACTTTAGCTTGTCATATATCATAAGCTAACTCAGTCAAATTACATTTTAGGTTAGGTATAACTGTATAAGAATATGGATAAAAAAAAATTAAAAAAAAAAGACAGTGCTTTTGGATAGTCAATATTGAAATTTGAATGCAATTCTCTCCTATGTTCAACATGGAAGCTATCAAGACTGAATTATACTAAAAAGAGATTGAATAGGCTCTTCTCTTTCAACTAGAGCAGGAAGATATGACCCTTCCAAATATAAAAAAATCATGGAGTTTTCCCCTGTAGATTACTGCATATTTTGGCTCTTTCTATTGAATAGCACATAATTCTTGCTTCTCTTTCAGGTCACATTTTTCTTTTTTGAGAAAATTCCCCTGGCATTTTTCGTCTCTATTTTAATACTTATCATACTAAATCATATGTTACCTGGACATACTGTTTATTGTCTGTAATTTTTGAATATTCGATTCATTCTGTATTTCTTATTGTAGTTACCTCTCCTGCATAAAGATCTATTTTCATCAGGATTACGGAAGCGATCTGGTGTTCTTTTGTATGGTCCTCCTGGAACTGGAAAAGTAAGTTGTAATGTACTGGTAAATGACGATGTTCTACCTCATTTCTTTTACTTTTGAGTTAAAAAAAAAATATTTCTAACACCATTTTCTTGCTCTTTAATTTAATAACAGACATTATTAGCAAAAGCTGTTGCTACAGAATGTTCATTGAATTTTCTTAGCGTGAAAGGTCCTGAACTGATCAACATGTACATTGGAGAGTCTGAGAAGAATGTACGAGACATTTTCCAGAAGGTATGATATCATAATAGTATTTTTTTTAATCTAAATAATTTCTCAAGTTGAATTAAATGTGTTTGTGTCTCTTTACTGTGAACTAGACAGTTTTCAGAACAGATTCTGATAAAATGATGTTCAAAATAATTCACAGGCCAGATCAGCACGTCCATGTGTCATCTTCTTTGATGAGCTTGATTCTCTTGCACCAGCTAGGGGTGCTTCTGGAGATTCTGGGGGCGTTATGGACAGAGTGGTTTCTCAGGTGATTTCCTATTCTGAACAAGACCGTGACGTTTGCTGTTTTTTTGTTTCAGTTTCCTAATGTAATATATTCCCCTTGTTATTAGATGCTTGCAGAGATTGACGGCTTAAGTGATTCAACACAGGTTATTTATCTGCTTGAAATATTTATCTTTTAGCAAAACACATCCTATTTTGCTTCTAACAAGTGGTGTTTCTGTTTTTGGCTTAATAGGATCTGTTTATTATAGGTGCAAGTAATAGACCAGATTTGATAGACCCAGCACTTTTGCGCCCTGGTCGATTTGATAAACTGCTATATGTTGGAGTTAACTCTGATGCATCTTACAGGGAGAGGTAAGCAGTCTGCTTTTCCAGCTCTACTTGTGAAATATCTATTTGTGCACCCCTGATCTCTATCTCTCCCAGGGTCCTGAAAGCTCTTACCCGAAAGTTCAAATTGCATGAAGATGTCTCACTTTACTCCATAGCAAAAAAATGTCCACCAAACTTTACTGGTGCAGACATGTATGCCTTGTGTGCAGATGCTTGGTTCCATGCTGCAAAGCGCAAAGTAAGTTCAACCTTGGTCACTGGACTCGTGACTAATTTGCATGCATTTTGTTTGATATTAAATGACTTCTGATATCTGAAATGATAGTGGACTGCCGATTTATAGAGGAAATGGCAGCCTGTATTTACTATCACAAGCAATGCCAGCATTAAGATTTCAGAAACCTTAATGTTCTACAAATCTATGCATAAACTATTATGCGATTAGATTTTAGAGGCTAATTAATCTCACTACTTCGTTCTAGGTTTCAAGTGCAAACCCAGAGTCTTCCAGCCAAGATAATGAAGCAGATTCAGTTCTTGTTGAATACAATGATTTTGTCCAGGTAACTTGCAATTTTTCTTGATAAATCTGGTTCTGTGTGGATCAAACTCATAACACTTATCCATGAATTGCTTTCCCAGCTGTTTCTGGTATCTATCTATTTATGTGAGTGGCATTTCCTGGATTTTTCAGGTCTTAGAAGAGCTGTCGCCTTCCCTCTCCATTGCTGAGCTTAAGAAGTACGAGCAACTGAGAGATCAGTTTGAAGGCACCTCTAAATGAATTTTGTTGCTGCTGCTTTGAGAAGACTATAAAACAAATATGCACCAAATATGAATATTAGCCACATTAGGATTCCAACCACGGACCAGGGACGGCCCGCATCTAGCAAAGTGAGCACCTCACCATAGCCTAGCATAGTAACTAACCTCTTTATTATTTAAAAAAAAATAATGATGATACATGATATTTATTTTAATTTAAAATAAACTTTAATTAGAATGTATTGATAGCTTAAAGGATTTTTTACATTGTTATTCAATCATATATCGACAAGTATGGTAAGTTATTAACTTTTGTAATAATTATTTTAAAAGTCATATTTATTATGCTTTCTAATTGACTTTGTAATATTTAATTTAAAAGTCATTATTAATGCTTTCTAATTGATTGAGAGTTCAAAATAGGAAAAGTGTATGAAAATTACCTTCTTGAAATATCAGCATAAAATCATTCTAAAACTTACGTATCAAAATATAAAAAATAGAAAAGCAGTTTGCATGAATTTTGGGGTCTTACTAACTAGTGCTCTTATGATACAGGCTATGGAATCGATATGTAGAAAGTTTATACCAAAAATTACAATAAAGAGATACAAGAGAATATACGTATACATTTTTCGATAAAAGTTTTCTACTTTTGATTTTTAACTGACCTTATTGTAATTGATAATAGATATAATAGAATTGAGATTAGTATCTCCATAATTTAGGAAGAGAAAGTGAATCCTATTTACAAGCTAAAAGAATGTTACAGGAGACATTATTTAATTTTATTTTAGCATCTCCTCTTCTCCCCTAGTTTTAAAGGAGTAACTGGTGCTGCTCCTTCTCTTCTCACTCATTGCTATAACTCATCCCCCTCTCATTTTCTCATACATCATTACGTCACTTTCTCTTCCTTTTTCTTTTGCCCCGCTGTCGTTTCATTTTCAATCGCTAACGACCCTGCGTTTCTTATCTAAGCTTTTCCAAACATAATACTCTCTCCGTTTTTTTTCATAGTCGTTTAAGGTTTTGCACGGGAATTAAGAAAATCATTGATATTTTAGTTTTCAAAAATATTTATTACTTACTTTCCTATTTTACCATTTTTTTTGCATTTTTTAGACTGTTGAACTACTCCATTAAATAGTTGTCCTTTTTTTTGTTTTTTTATAGTATTTTGTTGGGAACATATTGCTCTTATAAATGCACATTAACTTTATATGAGTAGTTAGAGAAAAATTAGGTAGACATTAAAAATAAATACACACATTGTTAAGGAAACATGTATTAATTATCAAGGGTAAAAATGGAAGAAAAAAATTAATAACTCATTGATTTTAGTAATATGACAATGAAAAAAAAACAACAAACTCTGACAAACCGACTATGAAAAAAAAACGGAGGGAGTAATAAAGGTAAATTACACTGCCCTTTTCTGCTAGCATTTATGGCAATTCCTACGAGGCTTCTAATTGTTATTTTTCATAATATTACAATGAAAAGAAAATTCAAGAAACACTTTTTTTCTCAAAAAAAAAAATATGGAATGATTTAATTCAATATGCAGGAATACTTAAATAACAGTGTAAGTCATTACCTAAATGACAGTGTAAGCAGTCATTGGGGGTCAATGCATAGTTTACAAATTACACTAGATTTTACTCTTCTTAATAACTAATATACTATTTTCAAACTTAATGACTAATTGCTATTGTTTTTTCAAAACTTAGTAAAAGTTCTAACCTTTGTATTCTAATCTTCTTGATTAAGTTTTTTTTTTCAAAATTAAAAGCATTAACAAAAGTTTTTTAAAATAAGTTAACATTCCAAAATATTAAATTATATCAAAATATTATAAGAATTACAGGAAGAAGTCATTAAATAGCTAAGAGGTATTGTTAGAAGTTAGAACTATTCTGTTGATCGTAGGTTTTCTACTTCTTAGATCGGATATACATAATCCGGTAGGCGTTTAGTAAAAATAAATAAATAATAAATAAAAAGATATATATATATATATATATATATATATAAAACACACAATTTGGTAAGCTCTACTTTCCTTTTATGAATTTTACTTATAATTTTGTGGTTACCAACAAATATCGATTAACAATAAAGAGCACATGCCAAAAAAAAATGTAATTAACCGTCACAAACTCAGAACTAGTTCCACTCAACTGAACCGTATTTGGTTGGGCTTATACAAAACATGCACTGAGTCTGAGGCAATTGCATTTATTAGACGATCATGCTCAGTGCATTATGAGTCCCACAAATTACAAATGGCAAAATTGGCAATCAATGAATTACGAAAGGACAAAATCTAGTTCACATTTCTTAAATTTTCCACATTAACTCTTTACAATCAATTGATGCCCCATGGACTTTTATATGTTGCAAAACTAAAACTTTATATGGATATTTACGTATTATCATTACATTTGTCCTTTACTAAAATGCTAGATAAATACCTATAATAATGTAGACAAGGATCTCATAAATATAAATATCTTTGTTAACAGAGACTACCATTTTCAAAATTTTGAAAAATTGATAGTTTTAAGTATTGCAAATTATAAAGTACTCCCTCTATTTTATAATAACAATATTTTTAATATTTGATCCATCATAATGTTCTCATTTTTAATATAATATTAAATATATTTTTTAACTTAAATTATTTAATTACTATAATTAAAAGTGATGTATTTATTGAGAGGATTGATTATTTTAATAAAATTGTATAAAAAATAATATATTTATTATTGTTTTTAATCTGTATATAAAGATCTTAAAATGCAGTCATTATAGAATGAAGGAGGAATAAGTGACACTATTTTATTGAATCTCTACCTTATTATTTAGTTACACTAGTACAAGCTTAGAAAGTATTGGATGAAAATTTTTAAACATTATTATGGTATAGAAAAATTTTGCTAATTTTAAATAATTATATGTGAATGAAATGACTTGTAATTTTATTTTATAATTTTTTTTATTGTCAAGATTTTGCTGCTTAGATTCTTAATAAGTTTATTTTATAAAATTTGAAAGAACTTATAAATTTTAGCAACATTTAAAATTATGAGTCAATAAAAAAATAAAATAAAAATGGTAAGATTTGGATAAAAAAAAATTAATACAATTTTTTAATGTCTACCTTAACACACAAAATCTCAATAATTTGAATGAAATTGATAGTTAAGTGTGATATGTATAAATTTTACCAAAAAATACACAATTAATGTGTATATTTGGAAAGATCATTTTCCCAACTTACAGTTGTTTTCTTGCAAAAAAAAAAATGTTTGTAAAATTAGCAAATTGTTTGAAAAATTAGTTGAAATTTATAAACAGTTTTTTGCTTACATTTTATGAATAAATTTATTATTATTTTTCACAATTTTTTAAGTTGATTTATTAAATAAAGTTGATTTTTTTGTTATATAAAAAAATAAATATCTCAAAATCATTTTTTCAACAAACATAAACAAAAATCTATTCAATTATAATTATTGTTCATATAATCGATTGTCGAAATAATTTAATTTTGACAGATTTTCCAAAAACAAAAAAATTAACTTACACAAGAATTCAAAAAAAAAATAGTAACTTGTTTAATATCATAAAACTTTTTATAAATGGTAAAAAGTCTTAGTTAAATACCATTAAGGAGTTTTCTTATTTATAAAAAAAATCTTTTAAAATTTTAATTCAAAGCACCTTAATTTGAAATAGCCAACTATATTTTCTTACTCTGATTTTATAGTGTGCAATATATGGTTGACAGCATAAGCCAAAAGAAGAAGAAAAATGCTTGAGAATTGGAGATGCACGTGTCACATTAAAGTTAGGGTTTACTATATGAAGTTGGGTTTGTTAATTGATATCCATTATTCTTCCTCAAATTGTAGGCAATTGGAATGGCATATTCTGGCCATATGCTTGGAATGGGCACTGTATATTCCAATGCTGTAAATGATGTAAATGATGGATATGGTTTCCATCGCTTTCAACAACAAAACAAAACCATGAATGATTACCCCACTCACGTCATAAATATTCTTGCTCTGCCTCCTTTTTCTTATTTTTATAGTCAACGCGGCTAACATCAACTTTATCCATTTCTTTTCTTCCTTCCATTTTCAATCTTCTAACTTTTTCCTTTTCTTATATACATATATATGTTCTAAAGAAAAGGCTCTTGTAACTGATAAGTAGTTAGTCTTGCTAATATTTAATTCATTTTTTTTAATTAAAGTAAGATACGGAGCTTATTGTATATTTTGAGTCAATATTTTAAAAGGGTTTACATATTTGTTAATTTTAGTTTTAGAAAAATATTTTGATTTTTATTAGAGAAATATTTTTTAATTTATTTTATTTTATTAACTTTATCTTTTACATTGAGTCTCTTTTATCTTATCCTCTTAAGCTGTTAACTTGGTCTCAAGTAATTTTTTAGAAACAAATTTCATTATCGTAAATATGACATTTTAAAAGGTTTTAAAGAGTACAATCTACATATCCTTAAATTTATTTTCCTTCTTCTGAGTTCTTGGGTTATTCTCACTAAAAACACTTGCTTATTTTACTTTTTTTTATCCCAGTTACTATTAAAAATGATCTGTTATATTCTAAAGGAGTTACATATTACATTAATAAGTTCTTAAAAACAGTGTTATCATACATCTCAAGTTATTTACTCTTATGATTATAAGTTTCAAATTATAAGGTGGATCGTGAATATGGACTATAATGTATAGATAAAATTTGAATTTTATAAATAGAAAAAAACATAATCAAGGAAGATTTCACTTAAAGTAATAATATTTCATACCAATAATGTGATTATAAAAAAAATATGATCTTGTGTAATGAATACAATAACTACGAGAAACTACCTCGAAATTATAATGAAGAGTTGTCAATGTGCATTGTATTTTTTAATATTATTAGAAACAACAAAGTTATTGTAAATTTAAAATAAAATATAATACAAATACTTACTCATTCAAATAAACGGCAATTAAGTTGATGAAACCATAATAAAAAGCATTTGCATCTTCACAAAGACGCAATGAAGATACCAATAATTGTGAAAACAAATACAATGTTACAATTGTGTAATTGAATATATTGAAATAAGAACCATTACAAATAATATTCACCTAATTCATAATTGCATCATTGATATGGAAAGAAGGTCATCACCAAAAACAATGTTCATGACATCATGTTGACATATAAAGAAAGGGAGTAGACACATTCCTGCTGATAGCCTTGAGAGACATAGTTATCTCTATGTCATGTTTCTTAAGATCAATTGTTGTCAAAGTCAATTGATAAACAAGAGAAAGCTCAGAAAGTGTTGCACATGTAGCAACAACAACTTTCATCTTTCAAGAATCAACGTAAACATCATATAATGTAAATAATTAAGTTAGTAAAACACAATTAATTAATGACATCATTAAAATGCGACAAATTGAAATATTAATTACCTTAGGTGTGTGGATCCTAGTTAGCATACTTAGCCATAAAA
This sequence comes from Cajanus cajan, assembly GCF_000230855.2. Taxonomy (NCBI): domain Eukaryota; kingdom Viridiplantae; phylum Streptophyta; class Magnoliopsida; order Fabales; family Fabaceae; genus Cajanus; species Cajanus cajan. Next base: position 57,996,476 of record NC_138522.1, on the reverse strand, counting down.
TAAAGGTATCAAAGATCTACCCCTCACTATCTGAACCTTTGCAATGGACACAAGAACTTGAGTGTTGTGCTCTCTAACGTCAAAAACCTCCACTAGTAACATATCATCTAGAATCACCTAGTGGTGGATGGTTGATCCCAACATGTACACCTTACTTATGGTCACCAACTGTTATGGGGTGTCATCAATGTATATTTGCACCTCTGGTGGTGTTGCATCAATTACATCCTCCTTATCACCCTATAAGTATTCAAAATTACAATAATCATAAGTTAAATATTATAGAGGATCAAAATTACAATTTAGCCTATATACCATTACAAGCTAAAAAAGTCATATAACTCCTATAAATATTAAAAAACATTTTCATTTATTGTTACAATCATATTTAATAACAAAATTTCAAAAACCATTTTCATTTATCATTATAGTCGCATTTAATTACAAAATTTAAGGTATTCTTCAAATCTTCGAAAACAAGAATTTTCAAATTAAAAAAAAAATACCTTTCATTTCCCCAATTCCTTTAAGTTGGCGACTTAGGTTTCCTTGTCTTCAATGATGCATGCTTGAGAAAAATTCTCCCTTCGCCAAAGAGAAACTTGTCTATTATCTTTTATTTGTTGCATGTATGTAAAAATCTTTTATTTTATTTTTCTACAATAGTAAAGTTGAACTATTTCATTAGTAACTAGCTAGTTGATCATATAATAAGGTATATGATGATAAAACATGGGACAAACATTATTAATAACCACTCCTGCAAGGCAACGAGCCACTGTATTTGTTTGTCTCCCATCAAACTCAACTCTAAAGTTTGGAAACATAAATAAAATACTTCTCCAATATGTAAGAATAGAGCTAATATCAGATAAATCATGTTGGACACCTTTGATATTGTCCACAACTAACTAATTAACTTATAGTCCATTTCAAAAATTACGTGCGCCATTCCTAAATTAACAGCCCAATGCAAAGTATGAAGTAAGCCTAAAGCCTTCCTTCCATCACCTTTAAACACAACATCAATGTTGCATATTTCACAAAACCATGATCAGGCAGAATATACACCTTTGTGATGTGAAAACAGTGGCTAAAATGAGTTATGTCTTCCACCATTTTGCCTTAATCTATTCCTTGAGGAACACTTTGCTTTGCCAACAACTTGTCAAACATTGATAGCCTTATTACCCTCCCAAAGCTTTTCATTTTGACTCCTCCAAATGCTTCAACAGATCATGCATGCCAAATAAACCTTTCTTCAAAGATTCCAATTTCTATATAATTTTAAACAAATGTTTGCAAAAGAGTGATATTTTGTTCCATCGGTAAATTAATTGTATTTCCACATATGAGCAACCTACCTGCAAGCAATCTTGATTCCTAGCACATGCTAATAACACATACGACGAGTTTTCTAGCTGAGGTCATTTAGAAATATATATGATATTTTAGATATTAAAATGTTTTGATGAACTAAATAATGATTACTATTATGTTTAGATGTATTGGGTTGAATTCTTTTTTAAAGTGAGTTAGAAATCTCAACTCACACAATCTTAGGCCAACTTTTTATAGTTTTTTTAATTACAACAAGTAAATTCAACTCAAATCACACATTTAACGTAAAAATTTGTTCTTTGACATTGACTTTTTTGACCTATACTAAATGATAGCGATTTTTTGTAGACTATAAAGATACTACTAAATTTCCATTATTTGAACAGATTCATGTATAGGCACGTGTATAATAAATCACAATTATAGCGTGAAAAAAACATCTTTTCTCTAGAATTGTACTTTTTTTATGAATAGGAAAGAAACTCTAGAATTGTATTTAATCAATTACTATTTCACTAATTTATTTGTTTCACTTGAGCTAACAATCAATTCAATAGTAATCAATAGGACAGTAAGTAAATTGTCAATCATCAAATTAAAGAAATATTTTTTTTATTTATATTTTCTTGGAATAAGAAAAGGAATTGTTAGATGTTTGATATATTACTATCCTTTTTTATCCAAATTTGCATATTTTATTAAAAAATCCATTATATCTACTCCTAATTCCAATTCCTTGATGCATGTAAATTAAAAAGAATAATATGATTTGATTATAAAAAATCAATCCTAAGAAGCATATGGTCAAACATTCTCTTCTGGTCTTAAATCTACTTTATTTCAAAGTTAAAAATTTGGGCCCTGGGTTTTAAGTCAAAGGTAATTGATAATTTAAACTTTTTCAATTAAATTATTTTTCTTTTTATGTTTTATTTATTTAAAAGGCATATTCTATTTTTAAGAGTTTTTCTAAATACTACAATAAAATAGGTTTTTAGTGGCATTTAATATAGCTTTTAGTGGTAATAAAAATTATTACAAAATCTTTTACCAGCATTTTCACATTAGCTATTGTATGCAGTGTTGCTAAAATATTTAGCGGCAGTTATTCTGAATGCCGGTAAAAACTCTTATAATGATCGGAAAAAAGTGTATAACTTTTTGTGAGATTTTTTTACTTTCTAGTCGATGTGGGACTTTGTAAGATGAGTACAAATACTCTCTAATTACCTTAATTTTAGTCGATATGAGACTTGTAAGATGAGGTTGTATTCTTTTTTTTTGGTAAAGTAGGAAAACTAAACAAAGCACACAGCTCAAGACATAGAGTCTCTCCCTAACGGAAACAAAACAAAATCTGGAGGACTCCTCCAAAATACATTGGAACCTAGGTTCCTTACACCCCAACTAGCAAGCGTATGAGCTACTGAGTTTATTTCTCTAGGGATATGACTTACGTAAACTACCCAATCCCTGGCTAGCCATCGCTGAACACGCCGAATAACATCATAGTGCTTGTGCAGATAATCCCTATCCGTTGGCCGATCTTGAAACAACTTAACAGCTCCCAGGCAGTCACATTCGCAGTTCACCTTCCGAAACCCACCTTTCCAACAAATCGAGAGACCCTCCTCCAGAGCCAACAACTCAGCACGTAACGCATCACCAGTTAAGGCGCTTCGCGAAAAGCCCCCCCGCCACATACCTGCCCAATCACGAATAGCTCCACCCATCCCCATAGCAGAAGTCTCACTCAACCAACTCCCGTCTGTGTTTAACTTGACCCATGGGTGCTCCGGAGGCCTCCAAAGGGCTTGCTCCACCCATAAACGCCTCTTAGCGTTATACACACTGTTCTCTACCATAGATAGTATCATCTTCCGACGGACCGCCGAGATTTGCCAAAGCTCATCATTAAACACCATGTTATTCCTAAAACGCCAAATCCACCACAATATGATGGATATCGGAATAGCATCCTTGTGCAAGACAATCCCCTTTATCCACTGAAAACAATCCATTATAGAGAAGGACCACCCCACACTGCATCCGCCAGCCGTGAGCACCTCTCGCGAATATAGGCAATCCCGAAGAGCGTGTAGAATGGTCTCATGAGGGCACGAGCAACGCGAGCATGCACCTGACTCGGCCAACCTCCTATCTGCCCGAACCTGATTCGTTGGGAGGGCTGAGTGAAGGCATTGCCACAGAAAGAACTTAATCTTCTCAGGGATCCTTATCCTCCAAAGCTTCTTCCAAACTGCATCCCCCTCCGCTTCCAACCCTGGGGTTAGAAAACGATATCCAGATGCCGCTGTATAGCAACCTGAGATATCACTTCCCCACACAAAGTGATCTAACCCCAAAGGGGATTGGACAACACTCAACTGTTGGACCGAGTTTATCAGTTCGGTCGGAAGAACCGTATACAAGGCATTGAAACGCCACTCTCCACTACTCCAGCAGTCGGCAACCGTTTTGGTAGTGTCCGCAATGTGAACAAAAGGGACTTTCCCACACCAAAGCCCATTACCTGACCAATCCGTGTACCAAAGTGATGAGGCGCCCGAACCAAGATGAGGCTGGAATCCCTCACGGAGTGAAGGCAGGGCCTTCATAATACTCGACCAGATTGGAGAAGCACCCCGTTTATTTTGAGCACACAGGATAGAGTCTCCATGTAGATAGAGGCTGCTGAGAAGTTGAACCCAAGGCTTCTGCGGGGCCGAAAGCAGATCCCAAACTAACTTCCCAAGAAGTGATACATTCACCCTGCGCGCCTCCCTAACCCCTAGGCCACCTGACTCTTTAGGTTGAGTAACAACATCCCAACTCACTGGGGACCAAAATCGTGTATTATCCGCCGTTGCCCAGAGCATACGACGGCAAGCCTGATCAATTCTATTACACACTGCTTGAGGAAGCCACAATGACTGCATGATATAAATGGGAATAGAGGAGATGGTAGACTTCACCAGACACAGCTTCCCTGCGTTATTGAGGAGCTTGGACTTCCAAGCCGCGAGTCTGCCCTGGATCTTATCCATCACATCAGAAAAATCTGCGCACTTCGGCTGACCATGCGTCATGGGGACACCCAAATAACTCCCGATCCGAGCCGTATGACTAATCCCTAGCAGTCCCTCCAACGAATCAATCCTCCTCTGAGAAACCCTTATAGAGCTCACAAACTTAGACTTAGTCAGATTAACTCTCAAGCCTGATGAGCGCGAAAACTCCTCCAAGGTTGACGCCACCAAACAAGCTTGGTCCTCGGAAGCTTGACCGAACAATAAAATGTCATCCGCAAAGAGAAGGTGTGAAAGCGGTAGCCCCCCAGGCGATAGCTGAATCGGTTTCCACCGACCCTCCTGGAGCAACTCAGATATCCTAAGGGCTAGCCGCTCCATGCAGAAAACAAACAGGTATGGAGATAATGGGTCTCCCTGCCGCAGGCCACGAGACGGAACAAAGGACGGTAAGGAACCTCCATTCCAAAGTAGTGAGATGAACGAGTTCTTCAATCCCCACATGATGAGTTGAATTATGATCGTAGGGAAACCAAACTGCACCATCGTAGACTCCAAGAACTCCCACCTGACCCTGTCATATGCTTTCTCAAGGTCAATTTTCAAGGCCAAGGAACCCCCACCTGAGCCGTCTTTCCGAACAAAATGGAAAGCTTCCTGAGCAATGATACTGTGGTCACGAGTCCCCCTCCCAGGGATAAAACTACCCTGGAAAGGACCAATGACGCCTTGCAAGAAAGGTCTAAGACGAGCCACAATGACTTTGGAAATAACCTTCCAGGCGACGTTGCATAAACTTATAGGACGAAAATCTTTGAGACTAACCGGATGACTTATCTTAGGAATTAACACCATTTGTGTCTCCACGAGCGATGTGTCCGAGAACCCCAACCGAAAGGCGTCCTTCACTGTATGCCATAGTTCATCCCCCACTACAGGCCAATACTGTTTGAAAAAAAACGGTTGAAATCCATCCGGCCCTGGTGCCTTGAACGACTTCATGCTCATCACCGCCCGACGAACCTCCTCTTTCGTGACTGGGGCAGTTAAGGCAGACTGGGCCTCAGCTCCCAAGCCAGGTGGAGTTCCAGTAAGCATATCTAGAGGCCCTTGCTCGTTATCACCCGAGAAAAGCTCCTTATAGAATCTGACTGCCTCCGTTTTCATGACTGCCGGATCCGTATGCCAAGACCCATCTGGTAAAAACAACCCTTGTATCTTATTCCTCCGTCTTCTCGCGAGTGTTTGAGCATGGAAGAAAGACGTATTACGGTCCCCAAACTTCACCCACTTCTCTCTAGATTTCTGAAACCATAGGTACTCCTCCTGAAGACAAGTTTCATCCAACTCCGCTTGTATAGTTTTCTCTAAGCGTGCTAGGCTCTCTGAATCGCCTAACTCAAGTTGTAATTGTACCCCTTTAAGACGTCGTTGGAGCGCCTTCTTCCTGGTAAGTATATTCCCAAACACTTCCCTGTTGAACTTTGTAGCATCTTCTCGAACAGCTCGTAACCCATTAGCAAGGGTCGGCGTACTTCGACACCACGCCTCTCTAACAATTCGCTCAAAATCTCTATGGGTGGCCCACGCAGCTTGAAACCGAAAAGGTCGATCCTGAGACTTGTCCCTTGAGCCGTCACGTCTCAATAAAAGAGGGCAATGATCAGAGTAGACCCTACACAGGTTCTCAACGTATGCTTCCGGAAACATTGCTTGCCACGCAACATTGCACACTGCTCGGTCTAAACGCTTTGCCAGCACAGACCCACGATGATTTCGGTACCACGTAAAGCGAAGGCCCTTAGCCCCCATGTCGAGTAGATTGCAATCATTCAAAACCTCTAGAAACTGCGATGCCCTTGCCATCGAGAAACGGCCACCCCTACACTCCGTTGACAGCATAACTTCGTTGAAGTCCCCAAGCACAGATGAGGTTGTATTCTACTTATATATTCTTTAATTTTTTTATTTTTTTAATTATCTTATCTTCTATTGAGTTTGATAATAGTGAGAAATCTAATAATAGTAAGTTATAAGTTTAATTTAACCATACAAAACAAACTTGTAAGGTGAGAGTTATCATCCATTTATATACTCTTTAATTATTTTATTTTTAGTCGATGTGTGACTTAAGTTTTTTTCAATAAATAATTGTTTCTATTAGTAAAGTTTGGTGTGATGTAAATACATTTTTAGTGGCCATTATATAAATATTATAATAATAAAATAAAGGCAATTAATTTATTACTGTTAAATAATTGTCGATAATAATAGATTTTGTTGTAATGAAAATAGTGTCTCGTTTATCTTTTCGTTCAAATAAATAAAAAAGATAATCATAAAACTATGAAACAGTTATAACAAGTAATTTGTCCAAATATAATTTACTTCCATTTCTATTTTTTAATTGAGAATGGAATTTAAAAATTTGTCCATAAACTGAAAAATTATAGAATTAATTAACACAAAATTAAGTGTACATTTTATTAAGAAACAAATTTCAAAGTGATATTCATAAAAAGAAAAGAATTTACGTATTTAATATACCTGTAACAACAATAAATTAGGGAAAATATTCAAAACAAAAACCAATAAGAGAAATTTGTAGATATAAATATGATAGTCTATTAATTTATTGTTTTTTCTCACATGTAGTCTCATCAGCCCTAAAAATTTATTGATTTGTTTAAGGATAGTCTGATCAACCTGTTAAAATCTTAATATAAAACAAGTTAAAGTCTTGTAACAAGTTAATAAATCAGATTTGAGACTTAATTTGGATCATAAAATAGGTTAGTTCAAGATTAAGAAACGATCAACTTTAACCAAATAAATTACCTAAATTATTATCCTTATCGTATGTTTAGATATTTTATAATTTACATAATATAAAGAAGACGATAATATATATATATATATATATATATATATATATATATATTTCAAACGATACTGTGTAATACTTAGTAAAAGTTATACGAGTGTCGTTTAAACCCTCCTTATATATATATAACAAATTATTTGACACACATTTAACATTAGATATCTTTTTGGTTACAATTTAAGAAATAGAAAGCAAATGAAATTAACTATGAAATGGTTAAAGCCACACAATCATCAAATAAGGTGAAATAACATACTGAGATGGAAGTGATTTGCATGGTCCAATCATATTGTTGAAGCATAACCTTCACCGTAAGAATTATATGTTTGCATGTAAATGCATATCAATTTGCGTGGAACTCTAGTCATTGATTACATGGCACACTTCATCGTAATCGACCTCGCAATCAAGGTGTTGGTACTTGGTACCTAATTGCCTAGCACGTTAGAGACCTTCTCTCAACCAATAATTTAACCAACAAGAAATCACCTTAAGAGTATCTGCAATGAGATTGTTTATAAACAATCTCTTATGTCACATTACTGCTAAATTAGGAATTGCTTAAATTTTAGCAAAATTACTTCTACAAACAACTCTATTAAAATTTAAGTAACTCATAAAATAGACTAAAGCTAATGTGGATGTAGCACAGGGATTACTTATAAGCAACCCCATTAGAGATGCTCTAAACATATAACTTTTGAAAAAACCAATTAACCATTCACCATGGTTTCCTCTGATCTTTCAACTGACACCCATGTTATTCGCATTCATTATAGCAAAGCTAGCCCTTATCTGCATTCAATTTGACAAACTAACAATTGAGTGTAGTCCAAGTTAAAAGATCCTATATCGAATAATGGTAAGGACAATGAATAATTTTTTTTAACAAATTAATTTTATAAAATTAAATTATATTCTATAATTAATTTTATTAAAATATATTTTATAATCTATTTTCTTAAAATAGTATCATGACTTACTCAATAATTATTATTGAATTTATTAATTGTGTTATCTGGCATTGGATCGTTATTATATCACTTATAAATATCTGATCTTATTCATATCTCATGCTTGAAATGTAATTGTTTTAAAGTCTATTAAATCATATATTGTTAAATTATTATTAAATTATTTTTAAATATTTAATTTTATAAATTTTACATTCAAAATATTCCATTCTCATGAGAAAAATATATTATAAACTAAATTAACTTGTACGAGTCTGGATCTCTTACAAAACTACCCAACATTTACAATGATGCACCAGATATCAGTGGAACCCTTCAAATAAACCACCTTTCAAAGTATTTGTGAGAAAGAACCTGCACCCATTATTAATGGACGAGTGCAAAAATATCCCAGATTAATTTACTCAAAAGTAAACTATTAGTGGCGCAAGTATCTCTCACACAAGTCCACCAGCATGCTTAGGCTTAATAATTTCTTTCTAGCTCACCTTAACTTGTTCCAATATTAGTCATTATAAGAACTTATCACATTATTATCTTATTTTACTTTTATTTAATTTTCATATATTATCATGTCATAATTACCAAACAACTCCTAAATTTTTCAAGCATTTCACCCTATATATTGAATTATTTTTAAAGTGTCAAACAACCATGTTATAACAAGAGATATTGTTTATATAATATTTTTGACAATATTATTTTTACTACTATTTTTTATCTATTTTTTGCTTCGTCAATTATCTTATTTTTTACATTTCTTATTTCTTTGTCATAAAATGTTATTAAAAATCATACAAATATAATGTCTCTATTAAATATAAACTTTACATGAAAATATCTGCAACTTTTTGCTACCTACATTTTTTTCCTCGCAATTATTCCTTATTACTACTTGATTATTTATTTGTCAGTTGCACGAGAGCTATTTTTAACATTTGAAAATATTGACTTGGAAAAGTTGATATACACGAAAACTTTGTTATTAGAAAACTGATTTACTAATTAGTGGACTTAAGCTGTAGGAAAGTCATGGATTTTTATCTTTATGAAATCAATGACTATTTTTCAATAGGAGCTAAATAATTATTTTTATCCATATTAAAAAATAATTGTAAAGAAATCTTTTTAAGTTAAGGCCATTTCACCATAAAAAATAACCCTCCATTTGTTTATCTATCCATTTCTTCGATTATTAAAATTTTGAGATATAAATATTTTTTTCTTTAAAATATATATCATCTTTGTTTTATTATGTTTTTAAAAGTTTAAGAAATAATAAAAATAATAAAAATGAAGAGGAACCTTTTAATCCTTGTTTCGCCATGACCTGCCAATACCTTTCCTTTGCCTTAAACTAAGGTGAAGCTTTCTTTAATAATGAAGAACAAACTCAAACATTTAATTAGTATTTTATATATATTAACTATTAATTAAAAACTATTGATGAATTTGTTGCTTAACGTGTGATATGGATAATGCATACATATACATAAGACATAAATATTTGCAAATTAAACAAAATAGCATTGCATTTTGTTATCTCCATCAATAAGGGCAAACACCTTTGGAATTAAGAAAGCTAGCTGGTTGGTCAGGTATTGAGTAACTTTCAAGGGTATGTTATCTTAACTAGTAAATAGGTTTAGACTTTAGACAAGAATTGAAAAATAAAACTACGTACTTAGTCACTAATAAAAATAGAAATACAAAAGAAAGATTACTAAATAAGAAAGAAACCCTAAACAACAAATTCACGCAGGTTGTGAAAGTATTTGGGAACATTCATAAAAAAGAAAAATTACTGGGAAGAGACCCAACAATTTTCAACATACCCCAAACTTGAACACATATCATTCATTCTTTCTTCTTCATTTAACCTAGTTTGGCATGACATGTCTTTATCCTTTTCCTTGTTAGTCTTATTTATGGCTCTCCTCACACCTTTATTCTGTCATTGCATGCCATTTAGTTCACTTCACGAAATTAACGAACCCTAACGAACGAAAGCATGACCAAATCTATACTTTTGGCGTGTTCATCATTTTCAGTGATACGATATCCACAACTATCAAATTTTTGTGCATAAATGTACGGCCACACTATTCATAAATTCACTCATTCTTTCACGCCCTTAAATTCGCATTCATGTGCTTTTAAGTGTATGTAACCGCCAAAGAAAATAAAACAAGATCACGTTAATATATACAACACAGTAATATTTTGAAAAGTAAATCTTACGGTACAATGCAAAATCTTTTATCAATAAATGTTAATAAAAGTATAAAACTTGTGTTACTCACTTTCTCTCCTTCAAAATTACTATATGCATATCCAGTGTAATAAATTATCTGATTTATACAAGTAATTAACCATGTATTATATATCATACTAATTAACCATATATTATATCATACTTCTTTGAGAATTTCACAAAAACATCAAATAAGTAGACATTTCTTTTCAACTTGAATTTTTTTATATTTGTAAGAAAAAAAATTCAAATCTTGATGACATTGACGGTTAAATTATATTATATTCAGTATAATAATTAAAGAATTTTAAATAAATATTAATTTAATTTTATGAATAATTAATATTAATATTACATTGATGCAAATGATTATGTTATATTTAAAATAAACCTTTTCTAAAGACTTACAAAAGAAGAAGAAAAAGTTTTTTTAAAAGTTAAAAATTAATTTATACATTAAATTCAAAACAACTTTTTTGTTTAAGAAATTAATAAAAGAAAGTTGATACAAATTAATTTATGAAAAATTAACTTACTTTTCTCTCATGTTTTTCCTATAAAATTTTAGAATTTATTTTCAAACAAACTCTTGAATCCTCCAAATAAAATCTAGAATTTGAATTTTATAAATAAAAAATATAATTAAAAAGGAAAAATGGATAAAAGGGGCGGGAAATTCTGTAATAAATAAATTGATAGCAAAATAAATAAATATTTAACATTTATAAAATATGATAAACAGAATATACGAATGAATAAATGATTTATTATGGTAGGATTTTATTTAGTTTGCAAAATAATAAAATTTGGGAGGGAAGTAAAAACACGCGCGAGGCAAAGCGTTTGGTTTTGTTGGTAGTGATAGTTTTGGGACAAGGTTTGAAGCGGAAGCATAAAAACGAGGGAGCGAAAGGGTAAAATGGTTTCTTTCGCACTTTTTTTCCCCTTATCAACTAGTCTCTCTCTCTACCACCGTGGGATTTAAATATTGTTTTTAACGAAAAACAAAATAAAGAATTTAAGAAAATTAACAAAAAAAAAAAAAAAAAACGCGGCTGCTGTATTCACCAAAAACAGAGACACGGTGAGAGAGAGAGAGAGAGAGAGAGAGAAAGAGAGAGAAACAAACTCTGTGTTGATCGATCCCAGCTAAGATTCAACGATTTCAAATAATCGAACACGAGGTTTATCGGTCATTCGATTATCGGAGGCTGTGTTTTAAATTTTACAACAAATTTTTTTTGGGAAATTTGAGGCTGTGATTTCTACGCGAGCCCGCGATCGTGTAGAATTTTTCAATTACTTGCGGGGGTGAATCGTTTGGGGTGAGTTTTTGATTCTGAGGAATGGATCGAAGAGGAGCTGAGAGTTTTAATAAGACGGAGGGTTCTCAATGCGGAGGTTTAAGTTGGAGGGTTTGATTTCTGTATTTTTCGGTATTTTTTTGGATGATTTCTGCAGGAGGTAGGGATGCAATAAAGGGACTAGGGTTAGGGTTAGGGCTAGGGTTGGGTGCTGGAAGGAGAGAGATGGTGGAGTCTGAGCTTGAAGAAGGTGAGGCATGCTCGTTCCAGAACCATGAAGATTATGATGCCACAGTTGATCCCGATGTTGACCTCTCTTACATTGTAAGGACCTTTTTTTTATCTTGATTTTTCTTGCTCTCCTGTTTTGAGTATAGTTTGTTGTTGGTTTTTAAGTTTGGAATTATTGGTGTTCACTTGTTTTACTTTGTTAGATCCACGAATGACCTGAATTTTGTTCCTGCGGTTGGTGTAGCTTGTGTAATTTAGGGTGTGCAGTGCTGAATTATGTTTTGTTGTGAGTTGAATAGATTTGATGTGTTTAACATAGAGGGTGTTATAGAAGATTTTGGATTTTCATGGTCTTTGTGATGCCACCGTGATGCATTGGGCTGGTGAGGAAATTTCTGATTAATTTGCCTGATCTACGCATGAAAATGCTGTTTGAATCCGATTGGTGCTGTAAAGGATTTCTCTTTCTTTCTTCCCTCCTCGTTTGATTTTTAACCTTTTTCCTGTCATGAAGAAATAAATGTTCCCTTTTTTAAGTGCTTTTGTTTGTAAATTGATGTTTACAGTTTAGAAGTGCTTATTTCCCTCAGATAGAGTTATATATAATGTCCACTAAGTGCCAAAGATATGGTGGAGTTGTATTGTCAGTATTCTCCTTTATAATTATGAGACATCATGAATACGTTTCTTACCGTTTCGGTTCGTAACACTCATACTTTGGAAGTTGTGTGCGTTGAACGAGCTTCCTTAAGTTGAAAATCATGCTAACTTTGAGATGGCTACTTGACAGTTGACACATTTATTGTTCTGTTATTTCATTATAGAATGTTGTTTGTTTCCATATCATAAGCATTCCTACATGTGGTCAAATTTGTCAGTTATTTAGTCCCCTTTCCTGTTTTGATCATTGTTCTTTCTTTTCTCTTGATAATTTGCATTTCAAATTTTCTTCCCGTAAGGATGAAAAAATTCAAGATGTTCTGGGACACTTTCAGAAGGATTTTGAGGGCGGGGTGTCTGCAGAGAATCTGGGTAAGTCTTAACTTGTTAGAACCATGGCTCATCTATGTAGGCTTACAAATTAAATAGTTATAGGTTCTAATGATATCAAGAAACAAATGATCATTTCAGGGTCAAAATTTGGTGGTTATGGGTCATTTTTGCCCACCCATCAGCGCTCTCCTGTTTGGTCTCGTCCAAGGACTCCACAAAAAAATCAAGGTCAAAATACGCCCAGGTCTCCCAATAATCTGCAACTGGAGGTAAATTTCTTATACTACACGGGGCATATGTATGTGACTATGATACATTTCATTTTAGCTAAATTGCTGACTTTAAATGAGGTTTTATGACTTGCTCATGTTATTTTTCATTTTCAACTTATTTAAATTTCATATTATATGATGCAGGGTGGGCAGGGGGATGCTGTACAATGTTCAGCTGGAACTCAGTCATTGAGACCTGTTCCAGGTTCTGCTAACTCTTCTAGGATGGCTGCAAACAAGGGTCACTCTTCAGATGATGGAATCAGTCAAGAAAAATACATGACAACCACTAATGCTAATACATCCACTTCTAAGCAGGAGTCTCTCAACAAAAAAGTTACTAGCACATCAGACCAGAAGACACTGAAGGTTCGAATCAAAATGGGTCCTGATAATTTATCAACGCGGAAAAATGCTGCAATATACAGTGAAATTGGTCTTGATGTGTCACCATCATCATCACTAGATGACAGCCCCTCAGAAAGTGAAGGGATTTCTCGTGGTCCTCAAGATGCTCCTTTTGAATCTCCAACGATTATCCTTCAGGTGAATTATCTTCTGGCATTTTGATTCTCCTTTATTTTCTTCATATTGAGCTTGACAGTAATGGGTTGAATATTTTATGGTGTCTTGGAACAGATTATGACAAATATCCCTCTGCTATTGTCGCCTCTTCCTGATGATATCCTTGAATTAACATTAAAGGAAACACGTGCCAGAGATAGTATCCCTGGTCTTGTTCATTTGGATGACCCAGAAAGTTTGGACATGCCACTAATTGAATCTAATAATGAAAAGGGTGACAGAAAATCGTTAGGTGGGAGGAAAATGAAATCTCTGGAGGGTTGTGAATCCTTAATGGAAGTCAAGGGTTCTACAAAGAAGAATGCTCGAAGTGATGTTGGAGTGCTGTCAAGAAAGGAACAAAATACAGATGCTTTGACTATGGAGGAGCTAGTTTCAAAAACCATGAAACTTCCACTTTTATCCAGTTCTTATCCTTTCGGTGATGACTTGGTTAAGGCTGTGGATGGGTCATGCGATTCATTGAAGGAAGTCAACAAAGTTATGGCGAGGGAGAAAACCTTCTCTGATCAGGGACCAAAGGAACGGGCAGAGACAACATCTACTGAGGTGAATGGTTTTGCTGAGAAGGCAAAGGGAAGTTCAGCAAGAAAAGTTGTGGGAGATAAGGTTTCTCATGATGAGTATACAGTGAAAGACAATCCTCATGGAGATAAAAATTGCCACTCAATGATAGCTGAATCTAATGTTTCCAAAGTTCGGCCAGCATCTAACTCTGAAGAGCCTCCTAAGAAGGCTAGTCTGAGAGGTAGCCTCTGTGAACAAGACAGTATGACATTAACTGTTGTGACAGAACATCAAATTCCAGGGGGTAAGAAGAAGCCAAAGGGAAGTCATGGCACCATTGTTATGGAGAGGGAAAAAGAAAATTTGAAGGTTGGGCCCTCTTCAGTTCCTAAAACAAAAAAGAGTTCTGATGATAGTTCTACTTCAAAAAATGAAACTGAAGATGTCAGAGTACCAAAAAATCTTGGAAAGACTAGAGATACATACAAAGATTTCTTTGGGGAATTGGAAGATGAGGAGGACAGAATGGATTCACTGGAGACCCCTTGTGAGGAAAAAGTGAAGGAATCTGAGGTGGTCGAGAGGAGTGCACCTACAACTAATTGTGGAGCAAAGGAGAGATCCAGTGGTAAGAAAGTTGATAAGCCATCAACAGCTGAAATATACCCTAAAACAGTCACAAATGTCTGGTCCACTGAAAATGAAAATGGTACTAATGTAGAGAATGGTAAAGGGATTCCTGCAATGATACCAACTGTTGAGATTGAAGATAATTGGGTACAGTGTGACAAGTGTCATAAATGGCGTCTTCTTCCTCTTGGAACAAATCCTGACAACCTACCTGAAAAGTGGCTGTGTAGCATGCTTAATTGGTTGTAAGTTCTGATTCATTGGCTAAATCTTTTAAATTTATTTGTCTATAATTAAAGTATTAATGCCCTGTTTGGATAATTTTTTTCATAAATACTTGTAGGAGGAGAAAATAAGAAGGTAAAATGAATAAAATACCTTCCTTAACTTCAATTTAACTTATGCGCTTTAACTTTTACAGAAACCCTCACATTTAACTTATTGAAAAGTTGAAATGCACAAGTTGATTTTAATTTATGGAATAAGTTTGATTCATTTTGCTTTTCATGTTCTTCTTCTATAAATGTTTGTGAAGAAGATTATTCAAACAGGTTAAGCATTAATGAGCTTGTAGCTCAATTGGAACTGCTCCAGTCTTTTAAGGTTGGCGTGTGATCTTGATTTTGGAGGTTTGATACTCCAGCAGGCCACCTATCCACCCTATCCAAAGAAAAAAAATAAAGAAAACTAAATTAGTTAAAATATAATGCATATAATGAGAACTACTTATATTCATTAATGGATAGCACATCAAGTACATAGATTTTATTTTTATCTACATCAAATTAACATTGCATGAATAACTATGCAGGCCTGACATGAATCGATGTAGCTTTAGTGAGGATGAAACCACTAAAGCACTTGTTGCATTTTACCAAGGGCCTCCTCTTGATGGTCAAAGCAACCTGCAAAATGTCTCTGGTAGTGTTATGGTCGGAGGAACCATGGCAACATCCAATCATCCTGACCAACCCCAGCAAAATAATGATCTGCATGCAGTACCTGGGGGGAAGAAAAAGCTTGTGAAAGAGATACCAAATTCTATTAATAAAGACAGCTTTCCTCAATCTTCATATCCTATTAAGAAAAACTTGCCGTCAGCAGTGAAAAGCAGGAGCTTAAATGATGTGAACAAATCTCCTGCTGTGAGTGAAGCTGATTTTCCAGCAGAGAAACACAAAAATAAGCAGAGGATGATGGAGTACAATTCTGATAGAGGTAACTTGAACCACATATTTGTTGTTATCAGCTTAGTTTTAACTAATGTGCAGATGTTCAAAGATCAGTTAAATTTTTATGTTATCTTCATTTCTGGAAATTTGTTTGCAGGTGATATGAAGAGTATGAAGGTCAAAAGCAGGAGGGACCCCGATCAAGATTTTTCTAGGCCATCCAAGAAATCTAAGGCTGACAGGGTTCATTCTTCCAATGAAGAATGGATTGTTGAACAGAATGGGACTACTAGGAAGGTGGGTGGCCAAAGCTCAAATAGCACTTTTGCAACTACTTCAGTTGGCAAAGATCGACCTAGACAGAAAGAACGCTCCTCTTCGAGGGACTCCAAATCAGGAAAAGAGAGGATGCCAGAGTCTGCTGAAAACACAAACAATAAAGGTCAGTGTTCGTTGGATGAGGGGTCCCTTGATCTGGGAAATTGTGATTCAATTGGTAGTGTGAAAAAGAGGAAATTGAAGGGGTATCAAAATGCTCAAACATACAGCCCAGGTAATCCACGCCTACAGGATAGGAAAACTTCTGAGCATGAGTTCAGTAATTCCAGGAAGGAAAAGAAGGCAAAAATTTCAAAATCTGAAGGCAAAGAATCAAGTGCCAGTAAAGGCAGTGGCAGGACTGACAAAAAAGTTAGTCATACAAAGAACCAGAAGTTCAGGCAAAACCCTGAGAGCGGCATGTCACAGCGGAGCTTGGATGGCATGGAATGTTCAAAAAGGGACTTGGGGTCTGTACAGGCTTCTGTTGCTGCCACTTCAAGTTCTTCTAAGGTTTCTGGCTCTCATAAAACCAAAGCTAGCTTCCAGGAAGTGAAAGGCTCACCTGTGGAATCAGTTTCCTCATCACCTATAAGAATTTCAAATACAGATAAGTTTACGAACAAGGAAATTATTGGGAAAGATGACTCTCATGATATTGCTGTTGCCGACAGTCCAAGAAGATGCTCAGATCGTGAGGATGATGGTGGGAGTGATCGGTCTGGAACTGCTAGGAAAGATAAATCCTTCATCATTGCCCACAGGTCAGGTTTTCAGGACAAGGGTGTTAATCACATGTCAGATACTAAACTTAAAGCTCAAACAACTAGCTATTGTACCAATTTTGGTGTGGACACTAGAGTCCCAGATGGGATATATCCAGGCACAGAGCAGACTGAGCCTCCAGGTGAAGACAGAGTCGATGTTTGTTATTCTAATATATCTCATGCAAGGAAAAATGGCATAGAATCAGGTTTGGAGGACAACAATGACAGCTTTAAGGCAGAGTCTCATGCAGATAAGGTCAAGAATACTAGCTCTCCGAGTCAACTGAAAGATCAGTCTCCCCTACATGAGGCAAAACATAAGGATGGAAAAATTAAGTTGCAGGAGAAGTCTGGGCTCAAGCCTGACCAGAGTGAGAATATACATGCTGGCAAGAAAGATTTTACAGGAAAAAATGAGAGTAGGAAAAAGGAGAATCTCTTAAATCGGGGTCATGACTTTCAAGATGTTAGTACAGATGCCCTATACAAACAGGAGTTATTTCATGCTCCTGTTCAGAATCAGTTGCCGGATTGCGATACTGAAAGAACCACAAAGAGGTCTCTTTTGGAAAGAACTGATCAAGAAGTACATGGAAAAGGGAAGCCATTGTCATCATTGCCATCTGAAGGATCTCAAGTTGAGACATTGGGTCGTTGCCCACGACCAGTTGGTTTACATAAAGGAAATGGAGATAATGAGGTTGATCCTTCCAAAGTTGATGATGTGTCAAGGCTCCAAAAAAAACAATTGAAAAAGACTGACCATCAAAATGGTAATCAGCAAATTGGTTCAAGAAATCCCATACTTAATGGTCATAAGTCCAAGGAGCTTGATGCCCCTAGTCCAGTTAGAAGGGATTCTTACAGCCATGCTGCTAACAATGCTGTGAAAGAAGCTAAAGATCTTAAGCATCTGGCTGATCGACTTAAGGTTTTTATGCTGTCCTTTTTAGACTTCTATGCTTTTGCTCTTCTTGGTACATATTTTTACCAATTTTGGCTTTCTCATACAGAATTCTGGATCCACTGTTGAGAGCACTAGTCTTTACTTCCAGGCAGCCCTCAAATTTCTTCATGGGGCCTCTCTGTTAGAATCTGGCAACAATGATAATGCTAAACACAATGAGATGATTCAATCAAAGCAAATGTATAGTAGCACTGCAAAATTGTGCGAGTAAGAACAGTTTTCTTTATAATTGTGCTTTAACTTATTGCCTTCCCTTGTTTAAAATACTAGTGTAAGTATGGTTTCCTGTATCTATTGTTTTATTAGGTTACAAACATGCTTTCAAACCTTATAACTGTACTTGGCATAAATTATATCTTTAGGTTGATTTTATGTTGTATATAATAGCCTTTATGATTAGAACTTTTTTTTTTGCTCTAATGTCTTCTTAATATTTTCCTTTTGATAGGTTTTGTGCCCACGAATATGAGAAATCAAAAGACATGGCGTCAGCTGCTCTTGCCTACAAATGCATGGAGGTAGCATATATGAGGGTAGTATATTCTTCACACGGTAGTGCAAACAGAGATCGGCATGAGTTGCAGACAGCACTCCAAATGATTCCGCTTGGTAATGGATCTTGTTACTTGATTTTCACTAAATTTGCATGGTGCAACAATTTTCTTTATAAAGTACTCAGTTTTCATAGTTTTCATTTGAATTTGTCCTAGATATCCGACCAATTCCCATCTCCATTTTGATGCTTTGGCAAATAAGTGTAAAATATTCTGATAGTTTTGTAGAAAAAATATCATGTCACCTTCATTTTAATAGATTATCTGAACATTGCTCATCTGACAAGCATTATGACATGATCATGGATGCATATCCTATTTGGTGGGGACCTTATTCAGGCTTATGGTCCTATAAGCTGCCTTTAGTTTCTTTCAATGTGTTTCATGGAGAAATTTATCCAAATAAGCACTTTTTAAGCAAATTTCAGTAAGCCTCAGTCAAATTTATGAATAAGCAACGCTAATGGGATGACTTTTAAACTTTTTATTAAAGAAAGTGTTTAATTATTTTGTTTATGAAATGCACCTTGATGTTTGAACAAGGTAAAAGAGTAGAATATGAACATAAAAGAAAAGTTAGATATGACTAATTTGCTTAATACTAGCAAGTCTAAAAATTGTTTTTTCCTTTTGTCATGTAAATGGACTATTGTTTCACTTTCTCAGGAGTGCTATTGACATTGTGGTGATGCAATTAGGGAGTAGATTAAGCTGATTTTTTTTGAACCTTGTTTCATTTGTCAGGTGAATCTCCATCGTCATCTGCCTCTGACGTTGACAATGTTAACAACTCTACAGCAGCTGACAAGGTCACCATATCTAAGAGTGTCAATTCGCCACAAGTAGCTGGAAGCCATGTTATTGCTGCACGAAATCGTCCCAATTTTGTGCGATTGCTCAATTTTGTAAGTATATAGTTCCAGAAGAATGATCTTAACAAAAGCCACCCATTTCCTCACATAGATTGCCTTAGAAACTTAATACAAAACAATAGTGAAGAAGAATACATACATACATTTTACTTGAGAATAATTTAAAATTCTGAAGGCCCTTGAACTGTTGATTATATCAGTGATTGCCATGTCAGTCTATGCTTTCACTCATTGTGCTGTGAAATATGGTGCCTAGTTAGCATCTATGATGGAGTTTAAAGGATTGAATTTATCTGGTCGAGGATTGTAGCATCCTGCAAAAATATAGAAGTGCTAAAATTTTAATAAAATTACAATATATTAAAAATGCAATAAAATAAATGGCGGTAAGCCTTGAACTTGACTCAATACCTAATGAATCCTTTTTCAAGCTTTCACAGGAGATAAATGTAGTCATAAACACCAAACGTGTAGATTTTTTAGTTTAGCCTTTGATGGCTAAGCTAACAAAGATAAGTCAAATATATGTGCACAGTAAAAGCAAGTAAAATACTGTAGCTTTACCTATAGATGTGAGGATGGCCAAAGAAATATACAACTTGCAAACTGTTTGAATTTAAAACATCGTAGTATGTTACATTAAATCAACTGAAGGAATGTAACTTCCTAAAACTGAGAGGAAGCATATCATCAAGGAAAAATGACCAATGTTTTTTTCAAGGATGAATCAGTTCTAAATTTTAGGAACTGTGGATATAGAATTATAGATTTTATGGTCTTATTTTCTGAATTGCTAGGCTATCTTGTGGATATAGAATTATAGATTTTGATGGTCTTATTTTCTGAATTACTAGGCTATCTTATTGCTAAACCCTAATTTCCGCAAATTGTCCATGAGTAAAATTTTTGCAAAAAAAATGGTATCCAAATCCAATAGGCAATAGGTACAATCGTTTTGTGCTCCTATTTTATTCCAATTCTATCCCTACTTCAGATTGCTAGGGCATGTTAGCTTTATAGAATCATATCATATGGTCCTGTGATCTGGAGTGCAGTTTTAGGGTATGTTTGAGAAAGGTGTGAAAATTAGATTATTTTGATGATCGAATATGTATAATTGATTATGGTTATAATCGATTATAATCATAATCAATTATTCTTTGGGTAGATTTGTTGAAAAGCGATTTTAAGATAATTAGTTTTGTTTGGATAAAAAAACCAGCTTTTATTAGTAAATTACAAAAAAGAGTATATATAGTTATTTATTTGCATTAATAAATATTATTTGATTTTTTTAATATTTTATCATCAATTTTTTTGAACTATTACAAATTGAATACATATAAATAATAAAAGTGTGATTACAAGTAAATAAAGAAAGCAAATTGATGAACGATGAAGCCAATCGAGAACGAAGGAGTGTTGTGAAGCAATGGAGGAAAGTAATTAAATGAATGTGGATTCAAAGACAAGCCAGCATCAGTAATGGAGGTAGGTGTGTAGAACCAAAGGTTGGTGAGGAGAGTAATGTGATGGGTAAATTGGGAAATAGAATGTTAAATGAAAAAGAAACTATTAGATAATAAGAAAACAGTTCGATGTTCTGGATGCTACAAAACGGCTTAAAATTTAATGAAAAAAGCTTTTCAAAGTTTAAGCAATGTCTCCAAACAACCGGCTGAAACAAAAAACTGCTTTTCTTATGTAAAGACAACTGAAAGTTTGGGAAAAAAGTTTTCCCAAACACACTTGGTGTTTGCAACAATTATTACAGTTATGACAAAAGGGATGCCCGTACTAACAACTATAATGCTAGCTTACGTCCTTTGTTGTCTGATTTTGGTTGCATATGATATATTGGAATTAAGGACATGTATCATTTGCAGGCTCAGGATGTTTGTTTTGCCATGGATGCCTCGAGGAGATCACGGATTGCTTTTGCAGCTGCCAATTCAAGCCCAGGCGTGGGCAAGAATGCAGATGGTATCTCCTCTATCAAGAAGGCTCTTGATTTTAGCTTTCAAGATGTGGAGGGGTTACTACATTTGGTACGGGTTGCCGTGGAGGCCATTAATCGTTGAAGGATATTCAATCAAAGATTCTAGCCTGTTAAGAACAATTGTTTCTTGGTCATGTATAAAATCCGCACTCTGACAAAAAGACAGTCTGAATTAAATTCTGAAGGACAAGGTTTATTTTGTCAGATCTTGATCCAGTCTTGCCAACTGGTGAAGCTAGTACTGTCTCTATACGTATGTTTGCCATACACTGTGAAATGGAAGTCTCAGTTTACAGTCAGAGGAATTCAGTTGCTCTCTGCTGTGTACAAGGATAAAATCTTTGCAAACCTTGAGATAACGTGGAGGCACTTAGAAGTAAGCTCCTGTCATACAGATTCTGAGCTACTTTATTATGTGGAATGAATGATGCTACATCCAGATTATAAATTGAAGATATAATAGGTGGATATGGATAGACTTAGAAGTTTAAGACTAATTGCTATCAGTTGTCCTCTTCTCATTATGGAGGTTTATTATTTTGTCAATCTGTAAATGTGTATAGTTGTAACTTCTGGAGAGAGGAAGTTGTGGATTTTGCATTACTGCAATCATGCTCTACCAGTGGGTACTGCTCTTTCTCCTCTTGTCCAATATCTCTTTGCAGAAAGAAAAGTCAAAGAGAGTCAGTTTAAAGTGAGCATTTCTTCTTAATACAAGGACATGCTTGTTCTGTTCCTGCTACTTTATTTCTCAGATTTTATTTTTTCCTGATATGAATTTTGACTTACATGCAGGTTGTCTTGTACAATGTCGGGATTAGCGGTAGAATAATATTCTTTACTTATTTTGTTGTTGATAGAGACCAAGTGGAAAACATAAAAGGAGGGATGTACAGCAAGAATTTTTTAAAGTGGCAGGCAATTTACTGCAAATGGATTGTCAACTTTGAGGTGTAAAAGTACGCTTGTCTTGTAAAATACATTTGTTGTTAGCCAAGTGAATGTCAAAGCATCTCAAACTCTTGATTGCATTACATATCTCTTTTTTACCCCCTGAAGAGATGCAGTGGACGTGTAAATAAACATTATAGATTGAAGTTAGAGATGGTGGAAGCTAGTTGCTGCCTTCATGCAGAATCTGACAGGTATTTTGGCATTATGATCAATTTATCATTGGCATATTCCTTGGTGATCGTATTACTGCTAAACTAGCGCTATTACTTGTGCATTGCTTGGGATTTTTTTAATATAAACATGTAAGTGTTATAAATTTTCATATAAACTTTAATTTTAATTTCTTTGATGTAGAATGTTACAAATAGATACTTTATTGATTATTTAGATTTGGTTAGGATTGGAATATTGAATAAATCGTTGATCATTGCTCTATTTTAAGGGTAGAATCTTATATTAAAAGGGATAAGCGTACAAATCCTTACATATATGTGTTAACGTGTGCCTCAGATGCAGCTCAGCATATTCTAATTAGTTGCTGATCTTTTTAGTTTAACTAGTTTCCTGTTCAGAAATGGCTTTAGGGAATAACTTAGATTGTAGTCATAGAATTATTTTAAAGTTTTACGAAGTTTATTGCAAGGATTTATGTCAAGATTGTCAGGCATTTCACATGTGTTGCTCAGCAACTAATACCAGAGATATAGATAGGGATGTACAAGTCATTCGAGTTATTGATTACTAGTAAGACGCTGCTCCCTCAAAGGATTAGCTCATTATGAATATATGCCGTGTCCTACTTGCTTGATGGTTTTCTGTTTGTACTTTATGTGGGTATATGACAGCATCATATTCTAGTCAACGCTCCGCATTGCACTTTTTAGTTGTTTGATGCCAACTTAACAATGTTCTGTGGTTGCAGGTTTGAGCAACTGAGGCAAAGTCCAGATATAGCTACAATTAGCTGGCCGAATCTGTAACTGACCTTGGTGGAGTTTTGTTTCATTTTTTATTTTTATTTTTATTTTTTCCCCCTGCTTTTCCCTTAGTCAATGATATTACATGTATTTTTTAAACTGCTAGTATTGGACATTTAATTTTAAATTTTGACTTTACTAACGTACCTGTTCTTTTAATGTATTCATCTACCTTTTACTAGTAAACTGAGTATCTATCATCCTTTGGGTTTGGTAGCCAGTGCCATTTGGTGCATCTTGTGAAGTTATAATTGGAAATATTAAATAGTTTATGGACCTACTTATCCTGGGAGGACTTAATTTATAAAAATTGGAAAAAGATTGAGGACTTAATTACAAATTTGTATAATTTAGGGACCTATTTAAAAAACAAAAAGTTAAGGGACCTTAAAATAAATAAATTAAAAACTTTAAATAAATAATATTAATATATTCAATTGTGTATGTATTAAATAAAATAAATAATTTACATTAAATTTTTAAAGAAGAATAATGATATAATAAATTTTAAAAATAAAAACTGAATTCCAATAATCTATATCTTAATTTTCTGTAATCAATTTAATTTTAGTATAAAGGAAATGATCCGCAGTGATTTTTAAACTAATCGCACAATTATATTCTCACTATGAAATAAAAAGTTGATGCACAAAATAATATAGCAAAATCAAACAATAAATGCACCAATGTTGGTGTAGAAATCTTCTTGTAAAATGTATTTTGAAAATATATTTTCTTAAAAATATTTTACAAAATCTGCATTTCGATGAAAAATATTTTAAGCAGTAATGTGTGATTTGATTCCTCTCGAATTATAGTATAAAGTTTAATATGTTTGTATATATTATGAGAGGAAAAAGTGGATTTTTGTAATAATTTTTAATTAAATTTTACGAGTAAATGAAAAATTAAATAAAGTGTCATATTCTCTAATTTCTTAGAAGAAACAGTAAATTTTAAGATAAAATAAGAAGACAATGTAATATTAATATTTATATAAAAAAAATATTATAACTTTAATGTGTGAAAATAAATTGAGAGAAAAAATAGGTTAACTTAAAAAATTTCCTACTCAAATCATTTTATCTTCCTAAGTTATGTTATTTTTTTTTTATCAATAAAGAGTCCATGTTAAAGGGGATGAGACATCCTATCAATATTAGTTGGAATAAGTGGTAGTAGTTTGTATCTTTTTATCCGATAGGTTACTATAGTTGCTACTAAACAATTACTTCATAACGAAAGGTTAAGCAACA
The DNA here is from genome assembly GCF_000230855.2 of Cajanus cajan. NCBI lineage: Eukaryota > Viridiplantae > Streptophyta > Magnoliopsida > Fabales > Fabaceae > Cajanus > Cajanus cajan. Next base: position 57,971,636 of record NC_138522.1, on the reverse strand, counting down.
TACACTATAATTAGAATTTATAATATAATGAGTAACTAGTATTAAATATATACATACTATATACATAATATAGTACCAGTTGCAAAATAAGCCTAAATGTCGATCAGTGTCTATATAAAACATGATTACATAAGAGTAGTCATCAACAAAAAATCTAGCCACCTCTAACTATACGAGTCATCTTACTAATCTTACCATACTCTCATGCCAAGTATGATCATCGTAGTTCTAACTACAAAAAAAAAACATGGATAAAACTTGTGAAAAATAATTCAACATAACAATTTATGAATACATCAACATATTACAACATTTCAACTAACAACAGGACATCATCGTCACCATAACAACTTAACATCTCATAACATGTTCATCACATCAATATATAAGACACATACATCATTTAATGTGTCATCACGCATGTCATCTACAAAGATCTCTTACATATTAATTTGAACAGTTTAAATGGCTTGATCTTATCGAATCACAATGGTTAATATAATACTAAAAATAATGGTTGACACTGATATCAGATACAATGGCTAGCACAATGCCTGAAACAATGACTAATATAAGCTAGATTGATTTCTCAGATTTCACCACTTAAACAAGAAAGTATGGTATTATGTTAGGATAAAATAATTTGAGTATGAGTTTATCACAATATTAGTCTGAACACTAAGTCACTTATGAGGATAGTCCATCGACTACTCTCTAAATATTACAACCCTCTAGGTCACTTACTCGGTTGGTCATTTTATACATGTGTGTCTTGACCTTACCCACACACATATATCATATAGAACTTAGAGGAGACAATTGAAAAAAAACCTACCCATTCAAAGGTCAACTTACTTGTTGAAGGGTTCAATCAGACTCTCTAAGCACCGGAATGTATATTTGCATAATGAAATATTAAGTTTAAAAACATCTTTAATTCTCTTTTAGTTTTTATGTATCGTAGGTATTTGACCTACATATTTATAACTTATCAACTTTATTAACTTTTAACATTCAATTTATCAGCTTTAACAACATTCAATTTTCAATTCTACAACATATTACTTAAACAACATACGTTTTTGCAACATTCACAACTTTGAACAAATACCATCAAAAATCAACTAAAGACAACATAAAACAACTCACAACTTCACATCATATTCATATATCATTTTACATCATCATTCATACAACTATGTCATCATAATTCAATTGTTAAACAATCTAAGTTGATCAACTTTACATCATACCACTCATTAAACATCAATCAACGTTTAATCAACATTAATTAACAACTTCTCATCATACAACTCGCGTCTGACATCACTCACTGGATGTCCTGTGTGATTGAGGTAGAGTGTGCCCCACACTCTCACGCCTAGCGTGGCAACACCCACGCACGACCCCAAACAAGTAAAGAACTCTATGTCTGACTCACGTTTAACGTCACACACTTTAACATGTAGCATGAACCTTGGTAAAGACGAATCTCTTTCCTCACGCTAACATAATTCCAACTCGAGTTGAGTACGCCATCAATTTTGCGCTCAATGTGAACAAGATAAAGGTCTTTCTTTGGAATCACATCTGACACCTTGAAAGGGCATCTAACACGATATCAAATTCTGCACTTGTACAAAATCCAATTTCGCCCAATTTCTTGAAAATCAACAAACTCCCACAACGCGCAACACAATAAACAACATTTATACAACATAATTTCATCATCAAAAATAGTATGCAACTAAAATTAATCCAAAATCAAGCATGAACCTCCATGAACACCCTTGAACAACAAACCCCATGGAAACCCCTTTCAACTTCATCATTCAAGTACTCTACACCTTTAGGTAATTCATTCCGATCATCACAACCATATAATACACACTTTAATTTTGAAATTCGAGTTTCCCTTACCTCTCGGAGAATAACCTGCAAGAGGAAAAGAAGAAGAAGCGACTTCACACACACCATAAGCTTGAAGTCCCAACCCTGAAGCTTAAACTTCTTCACCACCTCCTATGGTCAAATGCGAAATGACTGAGAAGGAAAGTTCAAATGAGAATGAAGAAAGAAAGCAAGAAGAAGTAATCCTCTCTATAACTTCTCCCTAAATTTCTTGAAAAACTTAAATTATGAATTTCCTTTTTAAAAAATTTTCTTTTATATCTTTTATGTGTCAACTTTATGTATTTTTGATCCAATTCTCAAAAAATTAACATGCTCTTAGAATCTTCCGGTTCCAAAACTCTCAACAATAACTATTAAATCAAATAATAAAACTCTCAACAATAACTATTAAATCAAATAATAGAGTTATAAGATGACAATGTTACATTCTTAATTAAATTATTCAACATTTAAATAAAAATTAATTATCCCTTTTAACTAGTAGATTATTATTTTTTTCACTATACATTTCATATTCACATCCTTCTCGTGTTTATGGAAAATTTCATGCTTCAAAACATATATTTATTAAGTATCATTCATCATCTTACAACTTTTCTTGAATTATTATTTTTCACTATTTTTTTTCTCACTTTGTATCGTTGAGGATGTTTTAAGGTTTAATTTTTAATTAATGTTAAAGTACGTATTAGTTAGCTTTTATCTTTATTAGATAATAATGAAAAATTATTATTATTATTATTATCATAATGTGTTATATATATATATAACTAATAGTTTATTTATATTTCTAATTAATGTTAAAATATGTAATTATTAGTATTTACCTTTATTTATATAGCGGTAAATTTATCATCATTCGTCCTCTTTATCATTTTAATTTTTTTAATATGTTTATTACGGTAAAAATATAAAATTTCATTATTAAGTAAAATATTTATTAAGTTACAAATGCAAAAATTATTGAATGGTTATTTTTTATATAGTTTAAATTATAAAATAATGATTAGTAAAGACGAGACGACCTTAATCTTTTTAATAAGCCTGGAAAGTAATTCCTGAAATTCAACCGAACATGGCCTAATTCTCTCTCATCCGACTCAATACTCTATCTGACTTTCTCTCTCCAAAATTAGCTCCGACCCAAACCCTAACCAGTTCCGTTCCCGGAGAGAAGCATTGTGATTCAATCACCGTTACTTAAATGCGTGTTGCCACGCATTGCGTCGAAGGAGCTTCGATCTTCGTTGTCAACAATGGATGTGTGGAACGAAGATTTCTCGGAGCTGGAGATTGGGAGCTCCGCCGAATCTTTCCAGAAGTTTTTGGTTTCGCAAAGAGAGCTCTTCCACAGCCAGATCGATCAGTTTCAGGAAATCGTCGTCACGCAATGCAATCTCACCGGCGTCAATCCTCTCTCTCAAGAAATGGTGTCCTCTCAAACCTTTTCATCTCTATTTCTTTTTGTTTAGGTTTGGCTCATGAAAAAAGTCAAAAGCCTCTTAGTTGCGTTTTGATTCAAAATTTATGCTGCTTTACTTGGAATCACTTTAAGCGTTTTGTAGAATTAGTTGTAAGCACATTCCAGTAATAAGTCATTTTAAGGCATCGTTTGAGTGTCTCATTTTGTCCATTTTTTTCTGTGTGTGCAGGCAGCTGGTGCTTTGTCAATAAAAATTGGTAAGTTTTTTGTTGTTTTTGTTGAGGCAGCATTCTGCTGTTTGTTTAGCATCGGATGTCTCTAACTTAATCCAAATTTGCAGGGAAAAGACCTAGGGATTTGTTGAATCCGAAGGCTGTAAATTACATGCAATCAATTTTTTCGATTAAAGATGCTGTTAGCAAGAAAGAATTGCGCGAGATCAGTGCTTTATTTGGTGTCACGGTGACACAGGTTTGTATTTCTCTGCTTCCTGTTTGGTCCTTTCTATCTGTCCTTATGGAATGATCAATGATCTATGTACTTGAGATGTTGTATATAGATATATTTCCTGTCCAACACCTTTTTTGTTATTCAAGTTGTCATTAGATTATTATTTGTCACCCTTTTTGTGGACAGAAGAGGGTTGTATTAACTTTGAAGTTTATTTTAACTTTAAGATAACATGTTTCCCAGTTTAATTTATGAATCCTTGTGCTTTGGTTTTAGGTGCGTGACTTTTTCACTAGTCAACGTTCAAGAGTGAGGAGAATAGTGCAGTTGTCAAAGGAGAGGGCATTAAGTTCTAATTCTTGTGAAGAACCTCATGATGATCAAATAAATTCTGATCCTGCGAGACCAATAGATCCAGCTCCTTTAAACTCTGTTGGCCTGTCCAATGCTGAAGAATCTTGTTCAGCACAGGAAGCAGCTTTGTCTGACCTAGATGACTCAGATAAACAATTTGTTGATAACATTTTTAGCTTAATGCAGAAAGAGGAGACATTTTCTGGGCAGGAGAAGTTGATGGAGTGGATATTGACAATACAGAATTTTTCAGTATTGTTGTGGTAAACGATTGGTTTTATCAATAGCATGGTAGTATTGAATTATAGTAATTTATATTTTCTGATGTAGCTTTTCTGTTGAATGCTGCTAGGTTTTTGACCAAAGGGGGTGGAATGACTTTAGCAACTTGGTTGAGTAACGCAGCTGTTGAAGAGCAAACAACTGTCCTTCTTCTTATCTTGAAAGTAAATTTGAATCCTCTGGTTAATATTTGGCATCATTTAATTGGCACATAACTGAATACTATTGAACTTTCTGGTTAACTGTTTTGCAGGTTCTTTGTCATTTGCCTTTACATAAAGCTGTTCCCATGCACATATCAGCTATATTGCAGAGTGTAAATAAACTACGGTTCTACAGGACATCAGGTGTGCTTTATCTTTTCCTGGCCTAGTGCCCATCAAAGTTTATGAATGCAATGGGCTGGTATATGATAACAGCTTAGCATATTTTCTTGCATCAGGAAATACTTTAACATCTGTTTAGCTTGTTTGAGGTTTTATTTTTCATTTGAAGCACGAATTCTAGGTTTTCATACATTAGTTGGTGAGTTTCTTGCTAAAATTGATATTATTGATATTTGAAGTAGCAAGATAGAGAGGAGGAAGGGCCTTTAATTGTTAAATGTCACCTTTTATCAGACAGCCAAATAATAGATAAGATACATCTTAATTTTACTCTATAAAAGTCGTGTTCATGTTGATTGATATAACACTTAATCCTTTCAATATTTTGCTTGATGCCTGCAAATAGTTTCAAATCTTAATTTTGAAGAATGCTTTTCGATGTCAGTTATAGAAGTGGTTACTTTAGTAACTTAATAGACATTGGAATTATAATCTCACTGATTTGAGTATCAGACATATCAAACAGGGCAAGGGTTTTATTGTCAAAATGGAGCAAATTATTGGCAAGGAACCAAGCAATAAAGAGGCCCAATGGTGTTAAGTCTTCTAGTGATGGTCATAAAGAGTTAATGCTTTCTCAGAGGCAAGCTTACATTTTATATCTTTTCCATGCACAATTTGTTGGAACTCCTTTCTCATTTATTACGATTTCTATTTGTGCAGCATTGGTCAATTTATGGGCTCTGAATCATGGCATTCAAATATTGATGTTCCTGTAAGTGTTTTCCTAAACATATATGTTTCAGCTAGCAATGCCTTTTCAGTTGTTTGCATGTTTCTTAGTGCTCCTTTCTTGCTCTCAGGAAGACATTCTCGCTCTCTCAAATGAATGTTCAGATAATTTCAGGTATGCCTAGGTTGTGTCTGCTTTCTTTCAGTCATCTGTTTTTTTAATTGAATGTCTTTCTGCCAATAATTTTGTGCATACCTGCTTGAGTTAATCGGCTTTGCTTTTGCTAGTTGTGAAAAGGCTCCATTTTGTTTTATCTCTGTTCAGGAAAGTTGGATCTCCACAAGTTATGAAATTGTTGCCTTCCAGCTTGGATGATTCTAACAGAAAGTCCACTCTTGGTGTATCTTCATCTCGTATCCTTGAATGCTTTACTTGACTATCTTTTTAAGTCAGGCAAAATGCTGATGGATTTCCTTCTTTAAGCATATCAAATCACATACACAGGAAATAAAATGCTTTAGATAAAACCTCTGAATGTTATTTTGGAGTGCTGACAGAAGTTCGTTAGTTTTCCTTCATACAAGCCAATATAGAAGTACTTTAGTGTGTTGGCCAAGTGATTTAATCTCAACTTTCTAGCCACTTAGTGACATTATATCTGTCTATTCCAGATTGCTGTTCTGATTTTCTTGAAATGTCGTGACTTGGATTCCTTGTGCACCATAATGTTCTTATGCTCTGCTTCATAGTTAATTTTATGTAGCTTCTGCCTTCTTGAAAGTTCTTGTGTAACATTCTGATTTCTTCAGCTCAGGACAATTGCCAATTCTTGGAAGTTCGTCGTGTTGATTCCTAATTTATCATAACTTGCATTGTATACCTGAAACTAGCTGACTAACTATAATTTTTGGACTATTTTGATGTCTAAATATTATCATCGAAGGACCATATTGATGTCATCAGTGTTTCAAGGACCAAAGTGGTGGGTTACCTGAGGGAAATGCTAACAATACATTTTTTTTAATATACTCTATTATTGAGTGTAATTTTTTGAGACTTATTAAGTGTTGTGGGTCCTGCTCCCTATTTATTATGATTCTCGATAAAATTTTATCAATAATAATAATGCATCAAAGAGAATGTTCATAGCACCCCTATTTGTTGAGTCATGCAAAATGTAGGCTATATGTATTTTTTATTCCTTAACCTCTATCAGAATCAAGGGAGCGCAGAAAAGTGCAATTGGTGGAACAGCCAGGCCAAAAGTCAGCCAGCAGAAGCTCACAAGTGATGAGAGCAGGGCCTGTAAGTCAAGGGCGTCCTATGTCTGCTGATGATATCCAGAAAGCAAAAATGCGTGCATTATTTATGCAGAGTAAGTATGGGAAAACTGGTTCTTCAAAAGATAGTAAAGAAACAAAGATTGATAGTCTGAATAAACCTCAGACAAACCCGGCCAGTATTGCAGCTTGCTCTTCTAAAGTTCCTACTCCACCCAAAATTGAAGAAAACAAGAAACCTCTATTACTTGCCTCTAAAACCACTAATAGGCTGGAAGCTTCATATTCAAAACCGAAAATGGATGTGAAGGAACCTCTCTGGGAGAAGTGCAAAAGGGTTCAGATCCCATGGAAAATACCAGCAGGTACATTTGCAATTTTTTTGTTGGTTCCATCAAATACATTTCTATAATACTAGGAATAGGAAAAATGGCGAAACTCTTTGACAGCCGTTAAAAGACTGAAAGACACCTTGAGAACAGACCATATTAACAGGTTTGCTGATGTTGAGTTAACAAGAGGTATATCTTAGTCAATTCCCTGCACATTTTCTTGGAGGACAATATCAGACGCTTCTTTGCTACCTTTGACGCTAACTCCTTATTGACCCGATCCCCTTTTGCTGCTTTTTTCACCTTATATAAATAAAGAGTCGTGGTCTAACCTTGTGTTCTGTAAGTAACTTGGGTATTTTGGGCGGTTGTATATACGACTACAATTTTAGTATTGTTCGAGATTAATAAAACATTGCTGTTCAAATGCGGCCCCTTGGGATTGAGATTCAAATACTAACAAGGATTAGTACGAGGGTTTAGGATCTTGCACTATCTCAAAAATTGGACAATTTATCAAATTGGTTTTTTCCCTTCGTCTTATCTGCACAAATTTATAAAATGGCGTGATACTCCCAAATCTCTTATAAAGAATGGGCTTAAAAATATCTCGTTTGAGGACTTGTAATTGTCTATCACGAGCTATGCTAAATATTGAGGTGATCGCAGGGATAAAGGATCAGTTTTACAAATTGGCAATAACATGGTGATCATTGTTAAAATATTTTTAAAAGCAATAATATTGATGTCCGGATTTCCTAAAAAGAAAAATTCAAATTATCGCAATTGGATTTTGTGTTCCTTTACACCTTTGGCATGGCTCATGGAATAAAAGTTAATATATGCATGGATGGTTTGGGCGTAATCCGTTATTAGTCCATGTATGACATTTTTGCTATAATGAGATTCAGTGCTTCACTAGGATCAATTCATAGTCCTAGTTATTGATGTATAGTAATGGTAGAAATATATGAGGTGCCTAGTCCCAAATATATAAAATGAAAATAAACAATTCTGAATTTCTTAAAATACAACGGGGGTTTCAACCCCCTTGGGCGTTCTTGAGAACACACTGAACTTCAAAGTTAATTTTATCTACTTCATCTGGCATCTTATACTATAGTTATCAATTTATTATTGTATTAACGAATAAAATTAGGCAGAAGCTTTGATTATGATATCATAAAGGAGGCTCTATTTTCTGTGCTGTTCCATGTTCTGGTTAAATATGTAATTTTGAATTATGATAGCATATCTGGATGGAGCATTGTTTCTTTATCCAAGGGGCGAAGGAGTTTGTAATTTTATTCATGTCGTCTGCTTTGCATGTTTTTATCACAAAGTTGCCCAAGTTATGGAGTATAGTTGCAAGTCTTGAGTATATAAACTACATCCTGCCATTGTAAGAATTCCAGCTCCAAATTAATTCAATCAGGGTTGATGGTCGTCTGTAGCTTTAATTTTGTTGGTTGCGACATTCAGAGACTGTAAACAGCAAGGATTATCCATTTTCGTTTGGTGAATTCCATTTGGTTTATTAGCCCCCGTTGAAAATTACAAGCTTTTACAGTGTATTAATCACCCAACCTCCAATCCTTGAAAATTCATGAAGTGCTCACATACTTTTGTTTGTCATATTAAAACGAATGTGGCCAGCTACATTCTCTTCTATTCCTGTTCCATTTCTCTTGAAACACTTTTTTAAATTGCCCCTTCTGATCTAATGAAGTTTGTTAATCTTGTAATATATATATATATATATATATATATATATATATATATATATATATATATATATATATAAAGTTGGCAAATGATCTGATGGTAATATACTAATACTAATATATAAATAAAATTGGCAAATGATCTGATGGAGGGAAGTTGTTGATGATACATTTACAAGGTTAGCAAGTCATGGATTACTTTATAGCCATCACCTTAAGAAAACACTACCCTGAGATTGGAATTTTCCTGTCTGTTATTGAATTTCTCTGTGGTGCCAATCATTACATTGCATCGACTAAGCATCTGTTTGATGCTTGCATAAAATACACTCCGTTTATATTTTGAGGTAGTACTAGAAGGAGTGGAATTGCTAAATGAATTTGGTTTCTAGTGTCTTTTTTTGTGGTTATTGTAACTCGTGTAAGCAACAGCTTTCTTTAGTTTCTCAGACTTCGGTTTTCAAATCTTTCCCTTTTTGTTCCTTTTTTGCAGAAGTAAAACTTAAAGATACCTGGAGAGTTGGTCGCGGTGAAAATAGCAAAGAGGTTGATGTTCAGAAAAACAGAATCCGCAGGGAAAGGGAAACTATATACAAGACCGTCCAAGAGATGCCACCTAACCCCAAAGAGCCTTGGGACCTTGAAATGGACTATGATGACACTTTGACACCGGAAATTCCTACTGAACAGCTGCCAGATGGTGATGGTGCTGAAATAGCCGTTTCCCCCAATCAGGATGCAACTCATGCTGTTCAAGGGGTGGCCTCCACATCTTCAACCAGTTTGGCTACTGCTGAGCCTGATTTAGAATTGCTTGCCGTACTGCTAAAAAATCCAGGGTTGGTATTTGCCTTAACTTCTGGACAAGCTGGTAGCATACCTAGTGAAGAAACCGTGAAGCTGCTTGATATGATTAAGAGAGGAGGTGTGAGTTTGGGTTTAAGTGAAAGTACAAATGGCAATTATGGCACGAGTGTAGAAGCCCCGGAGAAGGTGGAAGTTTCTCTCCCATCTCCAACTCCCTCGAGCGATCCAAGAACGGTGCGTGATTTGAGTTCATACTACAACTATTTGTCAAAGATCTTAATCATCATGCCTGATGTGTTTCCTATTGCAGTGCTATGCACACCCCACTTAAGCCATGCTTGCTGCTTATACGTGTTGAGAGTGGAGAGCGTATAGCACTCATATAGCGTAGAGTGATGTACAAAAAAAAAAATAGCTTAGGGTGTTGGGGGAAATGGGTTTTCTATGGGGGCCCAAGTTGAGATCGAAATGAATTGATTTCGAAGTTCTTCTCGTGCTTCTTTTTTACAAGATTTTCTTCGGTCAAGTTCTTGCATGCAACGTAATAAATATTCTCTATTAGCAAACAGCTAATTTAGGGAAACTTATGGGCGTAATCTCACAAGCTTTCGTACTGCTAATAGGTTCCCCTTGCAGTAGTTCTGCTTGTATTTAGAGTAGCCAATCATTTATTTTGATGCGTGTTGAGACCCGTGGCCTGACCAACAATGTATGCAGGGCCCCTCTATATGTGTTTCTTTTTCCGTTTGCTTCCAGCTGGACGCCAATCCAACATCACCTTGTTTCTACGTTTTTGTCTTGGAAAGGGAAAAAGAAACACACCCTATGTTTCCTTACAATTTACATTTGTCAACGTGATAAAACTGAACTCATTAACTTTGTCAACGATTGTTAAAAATATTTTGGTTACTACATTAACTAACGGATTCCCATCTTATTAACTTTTCAGAGTGGATGGAGCACAGAAGCATCAAAAAATCCCTTTTCTCGGCGAAGTGTAGCACCTGATAGAATTATCCAGAACCATGCTTCAGTGGCATCTACCAACTTAGTATCTCAGATTCCCGTAACTGCCACTACAGTAAGGCAACAGGCAACAATTTTGGTTCCATCTTCGAGGCAGCTTTCAAGCACATCAGTTTCTCCATATTCACTGCCTCAGGCAACTAATGTTATTCCTGAAAAGCCACCACCTCTCATGCATGTACAAACACCGTCCTCAGATCTAGGTTTAACCATGAAGAACAACTTAATCACTGCAAATGCATCTTCTGTTAAATTATCTGGCACACATTCAACTCTAGCAATGCGGGGTGAAGGCACCAATTATGTAAAACCTGTACCTAATTTGAGTGTACAACACGAGGGTTTGTCTAACTCATTCCCACAAACCTTCAGGTTACCCTCACCAACGCCATCACATTCAGCCTCACACCAACAAAGACATCATCAACATTCAGCCCCACAGCAACAAAGACATCATCAACAGGAAGCTCATTACACTGAACCTTCCTATCGTACCCCTGTGCATTCCTACCCGCCACAAACCGAAAAATCAGATCATGGGTCTGATACGTGGAGAGTTAGGCAGCAGGAAGTGTCATCTAGTTATCATTCTCAACGAAATCATAATAACTATAACACAATGGTTGGGGGCTCCAGACAATCTGGTATTTGGGATAGAAATAATCATGGAAGGGGAGAATTTGAATCATGGAGCCCGGAGAATAGTCCAACTAGAAATCCTAGGTATGCACCGGGTAGAAACTACCCCGAGTCCAGAATGAATCATGGAAGAAATCATAGACCTGAATGGTCAAGGCAGAGGGGTTCTTCTGGACATTGGGACCCTGGTAGGCAGGGGAATAGAAAGTGGCATGATCAGAGACGATGAGTTTTTTGTTCAGATTCATTTGGGATTTTACCTGACTCATTGATTTTCCGGATTCTGATAACAATGATATTTGGTTATTGGAGAGTGGAGATGGATCTAAACCTCGTCAGTATGAAGTAATTCTAGGAAAGGATGCTATTACATCTAGCGCGGTTGCACAATTGCAGTTTCCAGAATGTCACCAGTTTGACTTGTCAACTGTAAAAAAAAAAAAAAAATATAAAGTTTTACCTGAAAAGGATTGATTTTTTGCTCGATTCGTTTTCAAAAATCATAGGCTTAGTTTGGCATTTTGGTGCCTCTTTCGTGGAATTTGCGAAAATTTATGAAGAAAACTATTGAAATTTGAAACCGATCAAATACAGTATACAGAGGAAGCACTACAGGGTTATTATTAAGGGGATTTTTGTTACATTTAAATCGTAATTATTTTTACATATTAATATAGTAAGTTTATTATTTAGAATTAAGGAATAAATGTAATTTATTCAAGTAACAATCTGCCTGTGTTTTGAAAATCAGATTGAAGAGGCAGATCGTAAACCAGAAAAAAAAATAATTAGAGAACTGGTCAAACCACTAAAAAAAGGTTCATGGTGGGTCAACGGATTTTTTTATATTCAAAATGTAAATTTATTATTGTTAGTAAATGTGATATATTTTAGAATTTAGACTTAATTGTAATGATGTAATTAATTTGAGTTTTTGTATACATTTTCATAGTTGAGAATTGATAAAATTATTTTTTATTTTTAATTCTTAGCATTGTAAATTTATGTAATTATTTTCTGTATTTTATTTTATGTATTATTTTATTAGTATAAGTTATGGTTAAATCAGTGTTTTGACTTATCCAATTTTAAAAATATTTATTACTTAAAATTAATTAAAAAATATAAAGTCATGAACAAAAATTATTAATTAAAAAGTGAAAATTTAAATTTTTTAATTATTAATAAATTTTAGCATTCATAAAGTGAGTTAGAAAATGTGTTAATATTATTTCTCTTTACTTTTTTTTACTGCGTTATTTCTCTCGTTACTTAAAAGGGTATAATTAACCAAAAAGTGTATGATGAATTTTATTCAAATTCAAAAGTAATTTTTTTAAAAATTAATTTTGATTTTACTCGAGTTCTTGCCATGTTTTGCAAAACACTCCACTATTAACATATGTAAAACTTGCATAATAGTAATTTGAAAAAGATGTATTATTTATACAATTCATATAATAATTTATTCAACATTTTTTTATTTCTTTTTCTTACATCTCCTATTTCTCTCTTCTGTCTTTATCTTAATTGTGAAATTTGTAAATAAAAATTTTCAATTTGAAATTATATAGTCGAAGAAAGTGATGCACTGACGACAAACAGCAATTGTTTAACATTTAAAGTAAAAATTTAAAAGCTCAAATGACTTGTATTCCGGGTCTACTAGTGGAACAAGTTGTAAGAGATAACGAGTGATTGGAGAATTAGTTATGTTGTGATACTTAGTTTAAGAACATAAAAGGAATGCAAAAATATATTTAAGGAAATAGCACGCTTTTTTTTTGGTAAAGATGGAAATAGCACGCTTATGAAAATGATATAACTTTGTGTGTCTATTATTATTATTATTATTATATTTTTCAAAGACTCTGCATTGTGACGTATTTCTCCCTGCTCAGATGTTCAGAATAGCATTGTTCCAGTCCTGAGTCTGATTGATACACATTGAAGAAGAAGGAATTGTACACATTGTTTGTGAGATAACCTCATCAAAAATTTGTAAGCAGCGTTCATATCATTCATGATTCAAGAAAATTATTGTATATGATAAAGATTTTAGAATCTATGATTCTCACGTACATTTATAATAGGTTAAAATCCTATTTTAGTCTCTTATAATTTTTTTTTTCTTTTCAATTTAGTCATTCATTAATTTTTTGTCTTAATTTGGTCCCAAACTAATTAATTGGTTTCAATTTAGTCCTAAATTAATTAATTGGTTTCAATGTGGGACTTTCCGTCCAAATTGCTTTAACGGTGTTAACTTTTGGTCACGTGGACGCCACGTAGATGCATACGTGGCATCCACGTGGAGGAGAATTTTTTGAAAACACCTGGACCCAGAACGGTCCGTTCTGAAACCGGAACGGGCCGTTCTGGGTGCACTTTTGGTGTGTTAATTTTGCATCCGGAACGGCCCGTTCCAAGTGCAAAATTAACACACCCAAAATGCACCAGAACGACCCGTTCCAGTTTCAGAACGGGCCGTTCCGGTTTTATTTTATTTTTTTATATATAAAATATTAATAATTTTATTAAATATATATTATTAATTATATTTTAATTATGTTATTATATTCAATAAAATAAATATATAAATATTTTTTATATATTTTATTTTATTATGTTTATCTTATTAATTTTTTTATCATTTTATTCCTTTAATCTTATTAATTATTATATTTTTTAATAAAATTAATTAAGAATATTGGTTTAATTGCATTTTTTATCCCTCAAGTATTACAATTGTGCAGTTTTGTGATCTCCAAGATTTTAATTGCATAATTTTAGTCCTTAAAGAATTGCAATTGCGCGATTTTAGTCCTTCAATTTTTAATTGAACAATTTTAGTCCCTCAAATATCATAATAGTATGATTTTTGTTTCTCCCATTAAAAAATAATAATTTTAATATATATATATATATATAATGTTTTAAAATTAAATAATTATTTATCTATTCAAATTAACGTATATTATAATTTTCGATATTATATCAATAATATTATTAATATATTTATAGATAAACTAATAATTTGATAAATATAACTTGTTATATATTAATATACTTCTACAAAAATATAAGTATATTAATTAGAAATATATATCTGATCTTATATATTTATATTTTTGTAAAAGTATATTAATATATATTAAGTTATATTTATCAAATTATTAGTTTATTTATAAAAAGGTAAATAAAAATTATGATATTTGAGAGATTAAAATTGTTCAATTAAAAATTGTAAGACTAAAATTACCAATTATAATCTTTTAAGGACTGAAATTACTCAATTAAAACCTTAGAGATCAAAATTGCATAATTATAATATCAAAAACACAATTAAGTAAAAAATATTTTATTCACAGTTCTGGAACGGGCCGTTTTGAAAGCAGAACGGCCCGTTCTGCTTCACTGGTGGTGTTTTAATTTTGCAACCAGAACGGCCCATTCCGGTTTCAGAACGGGCCGTTCCGGGTCCAGGTGTATTAAAAAGAATTTTCTCATCCACGTGGATGTCACGTATGCATCTACGTGGCATCCACGTGGCCAAAAGTTAACTCCGTTTAAATAATTTGGACGGAAGTCCCACATTAAAACTAATTAATTAATTTGGGACTAAATTGAAACCAATTAATTAATTTGGGACCAATTTGAGACCAAAAATTAATGAAAGACTAAATTAAAACAAAAAAAGATTATAAGGGACCAAAATAGAGTTTTAGTCTTTATAATAATAAAAGAGATTTATTTTAATCCATGAGAACTTAATGAAATTAATTCTTCATTCTCCTTTTTTAATTTATCTCTTTCCTTTTCTTTAGTCTTTTTTTGACGGTTAATAATGAGTGATTTTACAAAATAGAGATAGAACCCTTATTTCCTTCTTTTAGCCAACTTTCATCAAGTTAGTTATCATCAATTTTTAAAATTTAAAAATAATAACTTTTTATACTAATCAATAGGTCCCTTTATTTAAATCACATTATTAAATCACATTTAGGCATATAATTATATTTCACATGAATTACATTATTTAATTTACTTATTTATTTTTCTAACAAAATTATGCACATGTCATGTCATCTATTGACATCCAACCAGGCTCAATTAAAATAAAATCAACAAATTTTTTTTTAGATTTTCATAAATAGGGGATTTGTAAATTCTTGAGCGTTGTTGGCTAGAATTATTCAAGACTTTGGGCATAAATTTTGAATTAAATAGTTGTAACCATCTTTAACACAATCACCTTTATCAAAAGTGTATAAAACAATTTTCTTAATACACTCTCTTATCTTTTAAAATTTATTAAAAATTATAAAATAAGATATGAGTAAACTATAATTTTCAATAAATAATGCATAACAAATTTCAACTTTCGACCAAAAGAATGCTTTATTACAGTATATTTTTAACACTTCTCTTGGTGCATTTACTCCATTACAGTATTTTCTTAACACTTCTCTTGGAGTATTTACGGTCTAGTATCTTGAGGTTTTTAAATAAATTTTACATATACACATCTCTCATTGTTATTATTTTTCTTTTGTATTTAACAATTTTATAAAATATTCAATCCCACATATCCAATATCTAAAAAAATAAGTTACTAAACGGATTTCACTAATAATTCTACATCCTTACATTTCATCAATAATTATTTATTAATTTATAACTAACTTATTTATAAACAATTAAATTATTAATATTTTTACAATTTTTAAATTTTATTTACTAATCTGAAATATAAAAAAATAAAAACAGAATTAATTTTATTAAATTACAAACTATTTAAAATGATGAAAAATAACTAAAATTGAAAAAATTAAATAAAAATTAACTTCACGCATGTAAACTAAAAGCTATCATTAATCATTTATATAATAAAAATTACCTAATTAATAAAACTACTCCATAACGAAAATAATATTAATTTTGTTGACTATCATACATTTCAATAAGCATAATTAGTCCTTGATGCATAAAAGTCTAAAAAAGAACTGATAAAACGTTTTAATGTTTTATATTTTGTCTTTTTTCATTTTTCTCACATAATTTCATTTATTTTAATTATGATATACATGACCTCACATTTTGCAGCTAGGCGCCAGTGAGTGCCCCAATATATTATAAAATATTATAATTAATACAAATGAAATTATTAATAGTAAATATGAGAATAAGTCAGACATACAATGGAAAACATTACAATGTATATCGTTAAAAAGTAAGTGAAACTTTAAAAACATTTATTTAAAAACATAACGATATATCATCCTCAATTTCAAGAAAATCTTATAGAGCATATTTAAGAGGAAAAAAAATTGCCTGATAATCAACAAATGGAGTTGAAGAATTAAATAGTGTATGAATTCTTAATTAAATAATAATGAAATGAGTAATGTATACATATCAACTATGAAGTCCTCCCCTAAAAAAAAAAAAAAACTATGAAGTCCATTTAAGAACATTAAATGGTGTATTAGGTCGTATATTCTAAACAGACCTCTGCGACGAATGCCCTTACTCTTGTTTACGATAGTGTACCAAGAAAACTTTATTTTATTATTATTATTATTTTTTAATTGCATTGCATCTATCTATCCTTTATTTCATTTAAAGTGTACAATTATAAATTGGACGTTGGCAAATAAATATAAATTTAAAAACAAAAAAAAAACACTTCGTGTTACGTTCTATTTAGTTTGAAAAAAAAAATAATGCAATGCGAAATTATGAAGAAAAACATAAAAATGTGATTACAAAAATAAATTTTAAATTATTCATATTTTTGGGTGAATTCATATGATTAGGAAACAATGATAAAAAGAAAAACCATTGTTAAACTTTTCTTGCAAATGGAATAGCAGAGCCATGGATCAGATAATTGTAGTCTGATAATTTAGAGTCGACATTGATGAGTTCGGAAAGTAATATCATCACTTCAATGGCTCTTTGTTAAACTTTTCTGTAGAATTGAAAAATTGAAAAGAATGATGCAATTATATTATGCGTACAGCAACAACAGAGAATCAAACGAATAAATAATTGAAAAAAGAGTTAAAGGCTCAGTAGGATCCATTGGTAGTTTTGTAATCACGAAGGAACAATTTTCCGCTCCCTCATAAAATAGGTAGTTTTCAACATCATAGCCTTTAAAAACGTAACGCAATAGGAAAAAACAAAAATGAAGAAGAGAATTAGTTACCGACGCCGAACACACACACACACCAGCGCCATGAGTCTAACCGCAGAGAAAGACGAGGCGAAGAAGCTGAAGGAGAAATGTGGATGTTGAGTATAAATAGGAGGAGTCGTTTAATTAGGGTTAGGGTTTGTGTTCGAAACAGTGACTCGCAATCCATTCTTGTAAGTATGGGCCTTTAAGAAGATCATTTGGGCCTCCCATCTCTTGGTGCTACGCGCTAAGCCCGTTAAGTCTTTGTAGGTTGCCAAAAAAAAATGTTGTACCTATAGATTGTTATAATGTTATCTCACTTAAAAATTATTTATTTTTATGATACATATTTTTTTTTTAAAAAAATTATCTATAAGAATCGAACTCGGTAACAATGAGATGTGCAACCAACACTCGCTTTCTGTGCTCAACAAATTGGGCTAGATTTCTTTATAGGTATTTTAAAAGTTATATCTTAAGATGTTATTTAATTGGTTAATAATAAATTTCTACATTTTTTTAGAAGAAATTTCTACATTAAAATTATGCCTACTGTTAAACTCTACAGTAGTACACTGTGCCTACTATTTGGTTAATATTCAATAGTAACTTTCTACACTACTAGTATATTTTTTTTACTATTTTAAAAATTAATAGTACATGTTCTTTATTTTATTTTATTCTACAATTAAACTCAACTTACTTTACTATCTGTACAAAAAAAAATATTAATAAGGTTCAAGTGTAACATTGTTGGTAAATTATTAGATTTTTTAAGCATGTTCTTGGGATGTTTAATTTTTTAACCATATATATAGAAGAAAAAAAATTGTTGGGAAAGACAAAAACTCATTTCAATAATATCAACGTTTCAAAAAGAATCCGTTATCGACTATTTAATGGATATACTCTTTACTACAAACTAAAATTTGTAATATATATATATATATATATATATATATATATATATATATATATATATATAGTTTTTTTAAGAAAACCATAAGAGAAGCAAAATTATAACTATCATTAAACTAATAATGTTAATTTTTAAGGATTATGATTATAATTGTTCGGTGTCATATATAAGCATGGTGGAGAATTTTTTTTTATTTTTATTTTTTATATAGTCTGTGACACTCAGGTTACAAGTTAACTTCTTTGACTTGATTTCACATGCATTTTCTTTTTTTTTTTGAAATTCAAAATTTTAGCTCATATCATTAAGAATATCATAAATGATACAATTTGGGATGTGAAAAAAATCACAGTGATTTGCATTTTCTATTGCTGCTTTAGCTAGCTTATGAGCAACAATATTGGCAAATCTAGGGGAGAAACTCACATGAGAGTTTGGGGGGTTAACCATGATAGGCTTACATTGGTCAAGAAGGCAACCGAATTCAGTTATGTCAACAGAGTGATGATTGGAGAAATAGGAAGGGATGCGATTACAATCGGTTTCGAAAATAATATCCTCCAGGTTCTGGTTATGGGTCCAGTTGATAGCATGAAGAAGAGCAAAGGCTTTACTAATGTGGGGTTCCAAACAGCCTTTGATAGTGGTTGAATGAGCTCTAACAAAGGCACCTTGATGGTCTCTAATGCAGATGCCTATTCCAGTAAGTCCTTCCACTAGAAAAGAGTGAGTGGCAATGTTGCACTTAAATGACCCTTGGGGGGGAGGAGACCACCACTGTCTGGTTTGGGTTTTAGTGTGCTGGACCAAGTCGATTCTATTAGCAGTGGCCCAATCATGAAGCATGGAGGAAGCGCGAAGATTGATCTCGTCTGGGTTTCAAGGAGTGTTACTCCAATGCAAAGCGTTCCGGCTGTGCCACATGCTCCAGAGAATCATGGAAAATTCTGCAGCAGCTTGAAGGGTCCAATGCTGTAAAATATGAGATATAAGGTTAAAGACACCATCAGAGGAGTTGATCAAATTCAAGATACAAGAATGAAGATTACTTTCCTGCCAGCACAATTTGGCTGATGGACAACTAAAGAAAGTGTGTCAGGTGTTTTCGATATCAATATTACATCGGAAACATGTACTTGGGCAACAAATGCCTTTCTTTTGAAGGTTTGGCCGCGTGGGAAGGATGTCTCGCATCAATCTCCATATGAAATGCTTAATTTTTTGGGGAATGCGTAAATTCCAAATGTTTTTCCATGGACCAGGAACATTGAGATTACCCATGGAAAGGCAATGTTGGAGATAACCTTTATAAGCAGAACGAACAGTGTAAGAACCCGAGGGATTCCATTTCCAAATACCTTTATCTTCACAGCGTGGGTTGAGAATAGGAATGTTGAGTATCTGGTTGCTGGTGTCCTCATCTAACAGGGAATTAATCAAAACATCGTTCCAACCATTCTTATCAATGCTCATCAGATCAGAAACTTTGAAAGCTTGGCTATTTGAGGGGTCGTGAGGGTGAATACTATGGTAACTGTCATTGTATTTGACCCAAGGCTCGCCCCAAACAGGAATGGTATTCCCATTCCCAAGCCTCCAACGGATACCATTCTTAAGTAGGTGTTGAGTGCTCCAAAGACTTTTCCATGTATAGCTGGGATTGTGGCCAAGTGAAGCATTGAGAAAGCTACCATCGGGATAGTATTTTGCTTGGTAGATTCTACTGATCAGAGAGTTTGGGTTGCTAAGAAGTCTCCAAGCTTGCTTACCAAGCATAGCAAGGTTAAAGGCAGATAAATTTTTGAAGCCAAGTCCACCCTCAAGTTTGGAGATGGCAAGCCTTTCCCAGCGCATCCACTTAATTCCCTTGTGCTTATTTGAATTTGCACCCCACCAGAAGGCATTTAGTAGTTTTTCAATCTCATCTATGGTGCAGCTTGGAATCATGAAGACACTCATAGCATATGAGGGGAGAGCTTGCAGAACAGCCTTGATGAGGGTCTCTTTTCCTGCTTTAGATAATGATTTGTGGCTCCAAGACTGTAGTTTTTTCCATATGCGTTCCTTAATAAACCTGAAAACTTCATTTTTATTTCGTCCAATCATAGATGGGAGTCCAAGGTACTTACCAGTGGTCACACATTTCTGGACATGCAGAGTATTAGATAACATAGTGTGAGTAGTGGGAGGTGCATGTCTATTCAGGAATACTTCAGATTTATCGTAGTTTATGGCTTGACCAGAGGCTACCTCAAAAGTTTTCAGTATGGTAGCAACCTCATTGGTCTCTTTCTCAGAAGCTTGGAAGAAAAGGAATACATCATCGGCGAACATGAGATGATGCAGTTTGGGGGCACCACGACAGATTTGAATGCCATGCATGTTCCCAAGAAGTTCAGCTTTATGAATGAGGCTTGATAATCCTTCCATACCTAGAATGAAGAGGTAGGGGGAGAGGGGGTCTCCTTGTCGGAGACCTCTACCAGGAACAATGGATCCAACTCGATTACCATTGAGTAAGACTTGAAAATGAACGGATGTGATACACATCATCATCCAACTTACCCATTTTTTGCAACATAAAAATGCCTTGTTAAATCTTTTATGAACTCAATTCTAAACTGAAAATATGACATTTATAAAACGATTTTTATTTCCTTTTCATAAACATATTCCAGTTAGAGAGACCAGTGAGGTTGAATCAATTTATCGGCTTGAGCTTAACTATCGATTTAAAAGGTAAACTCAGCATTGAAATTGGCTAAATATTCAGTTTCGTATCCAGTTCTAACCATTCAAACCTTTCACGCTTTGCTGGCCAATTCTGTATAATCAAAACCATACAGGCTTCACAATTTCTGGGTTCAACAAACACAACTAAAGAACATGATTTGTATCTGATCTCAAACATCCCACATGGGTTCCTCCATAGCTGAATCATCGTGTGGAAAATGGTGATGAAAATGATTCATAACTTCTGATCTCTGGTGGCTTAATGCTTCCAAATGTTGCTGTGGTTCATGCAAACTTGCTGCTCTTGAAGTTGAACCACCAATGCCAAGGAAATCATGAACCGTTGTCATGTCACTCCCTCCAAACCTCGATGGCTGCATTGTGCTACCTTCTGCCACATCTCTTCCATGGATCAAACTCGTACTATTACTAACCTCTTGTTCCACGTTCTTCATCAATCCTGGGGTGTGATCACTTCCCATTGGCATTTGGCTGAACATTCCTGCATCATTGATTGAAGACCCGGTAGTGTTGGTGTCAAAAACTTGCGAAATCTCTTGTCCTTTTTGAAACAAATGATTGATGAATGCTCCTCCACTACTCACCCCAGCCATGGTGGACAGATCAGGCTGTGGAGAGAAGTGGTCATATGAGGTGTTATGGTGCAGCATAGCACCAGAATATGGTGGTGGCCTAGTGGAAGAAACATGATCAGGAGCACTAACAAAGCCTTTTTGCATCATGGGGGAGTTAATGCTATTGCTTGCAGTGGCTCCCATTTGTGCTGCTTTTTGTAGTAAAGCTGTTGCTGACATCTGTGCTGAGCCAGCAATGAGGCCTCCGTTTTTGTTGTCTTGCAAGTAGTTGAAGCTTGATGAGGTGTTGGAGCCTAGTTGAAGGCTTGAAGAAGAGGGAGACATGGATTTTGGGCCACCAAAAAGTGCACCTGCATTGGTGGAGAACATGCCACCACCCATGCTCATGGACTTGAATGGTATTGGGACTAGTTCTTGGGGGAGTGATTTTAGTGGGTTCTTAGGGTCATAGTCCCCGAACTTTGATGATGTGTTGGGACTAGTGCTCAGAGGCATGGTAGACATAAGATCAGGTATTTGACTTTGCAGGCTTGGTGGCATGCCACTTGTTAATCCCTGGTTCACTCGGTTGTTTTCCTCAGTTAATGCATCACAGAAAGCTCTGTGTGTGATAAAACTATCTCTCCTGCACCATGTAAAGAACATGTAAGAAGACATTTTAAGAGCATCTTTTCATGAAGTTCTTAATTTTAAAAACCGATTCTTATTCAGGATCAGGATCACCATTGGAGAAGGCTGACATGACTTGCCACTATAAGAAAAGGTTCTTAACAAGTGTGTGGTTCTTATGAGTAAAATAATATTTTGTGACATAACATATTTGATCCATTTTAAGTTCATAGAGTAAGTTAAAGTTCCTATATCTAATGGTAGGATTTTCTAAAAAAGTGAGTTAAGAACCCTCACCTTAAGTATAGCATTATAGAGGCTCTAACAGTTTTTTAATTGCTTGGTTCTCTGATCTAGGAGATATAAATTTATAGAGTAATCTATACCATACACTACTATATTATTAGTCAATTATCTCGGTAATATGCACTAACACATAATAAAATTCTTTATCACGCATGTTACCAAAGTAGTGAAGCTTCAATTCTGATTGAGGAACCTAGCCTCTAACCTATAGCAATGTATGGTAGTTTTATCTGCCAAGACTTCACGTAAAGCCATTGAATTCAATGATGCTGTATGCATTGAAAAGTTGAGAATTGTACCTGGAAAATATGGTTCCACAATCACATTTGTATTCCCTAGTGCCACAAGTTTTCTGGTGGGCCTTCCAATCAGATTGGACTGCGTATCTTTTAGAGCACTTGTCACATTTCCATTTCTTCTCACCGTGTTTGCGGCTATAATGCTTTTTGATTCCGGTGAGGTCTCCTAATGCACGAGCTGGGTTATGGTGGACGCATGATGGCTCAGGGCACACATAAACCCGTTTCTTCACTTCAGTGCTTGTTCTTTGCCTCAGTTTCCATGGAAGATTGTGACCTCTGCGGTGCAGCTGAAGGTTTTGGTCCCTCTGAAATCCTTTGTTGCAGATCTCACACACGAATCTATTTGTTGCCATTAGCGTGGTTGGTGATAACGCAACAACTTCAGCATTAGGATCTATTTCATAAAATACATCCATTAGAAGAAGTTTGGCAAATAATAATAAATGTTTTTGCTAGCCATCAGAAAGAGTAGAGCATGCATGGAAATCAAATAAGGGAATTTAATGTCATTCATGATGCTTTTTAACTTGCATAGTTTGATAGACAAAAATAAAAGTAAAAATATTAAGGCCCTATTCAGATAAACATCTCCACAAACACTTAAGAAGAGCACCAAAAGCAAAATGAATCAAACTTTTTTCATAAAATAAAATCAACTTAGACACCTAAAATTTTGAAGAACTCGACTGAGTGAACTTCTGTAAAAGTTGAAATAAGGAAGAACATTAATTCATTTTTTACCAGTGTAGAAATTTATCCAATCATGACATAAGTTTAATAAGCCAACAGTTCTTTACAGTTACTGCTATGTGTTATCACTACTAAACACTTTCTACCAAACTAAATAAATATTTAAGCTAGCAAAGGACAACTTAGAATTTGACCAGAAGAGCAACTACACATCATTATCATTTGAAAACAAAATTCAGTTTCTCAAACACGAAATCCTGATTTGTTAGGCTGTGATTACTGGCACAAAAAAAAAAAATTGAAGTTGGGGTTGTTGAACATTTGCCTGGGGTTCCAGGAAGGTTTCTTTTCTTCTTGGTTTGTTGTTGATTAGTGGAGGCATTGCTATTGCTATTGCAAGCACTGGATGGTCCTGAACTTGAGTCATGAAGTTGGTTTTGTAGCTGTTGCTGCTGGTTTTCTTGATGAACTTCTTCCCCATTGTTTCCTGAGGAAAAGCTTCCTTCATCACCTGAAATATTTGACATTGGAACCGGAGACTGCAAAAGGTTAATAGAAGCTTCTTTGTGTCTTCTCTATCTTTCTGTTTTTTGTTATTGGTGATGGTCCTCACTAAAAGCTGGTGCTTGCTTTTTGGTGTAAGAAAACAAGAATCCACTATCCCCACCTAGAGGAGGACAAAAGCTGAGGGAGATTTTGGTTTGTGTTGAGGAATTAGAAAGCAATTGCTGCCATGATACCAATATTGGAAGCTGGTCTTCTTTGGCCTTATATAATTATATATAATGCTCATATCAAGACAAGTAAGTAAATGCCTTGAACTTCTTGCCATTATTGTAATGTCCTAAACAACAATTAATTTCTCTATTTTCTATTTTATTTTTTCTCCATATATACACATTTATTTGCAAATTTTAAATATTTGTGTTAGAAAAATGCTAAAAAAACACTTTTTTAACACCATAATATATTGTGGTTTAAAACTATGGTATCATTGATATTTCTGTGACATGTTAATAACTTTTTATGTAAATTATAAAAATATTGTAACTAAATTTCATCATATAGAAAGATCACATGATTTTAGATCATATATTAATATATCTCTAACATTTTTTAAAATATATTTTTTGTTATTAATTAAAATTTATTAAAAATTATAAGAGTATGTGAATCTTATTATATTTTATTTACCAAATCTTGCTTATAATTTTATTTTAATGAATAATAAAGAGTAAATTTATAGACTTATACTAGATTCAGTACTTATTTTACAAACAATTTCGGGATTACATTTTCGTGAGTTTATCCTCTTAATGTCTGTAACCGAAATAACCATAAGTAAGAACAATTTCTTTCAGGTTATTATCTAGGCTGATAAATTATTAATTAATTATATTATACTCTCAGCTCTCATTATAAATAATAAAAGAAAAAATTTTAATCTATTTAGAGAGATGTCTGATAAGCATTTATCTTGAATAAAATAAAATAAAAATCTTGGGTGTAATTTCATTAATGATGTGCACCATACTAGGTAGAGGTCAGACTTTGATTTCTTGCATTAGCATAATAGGCCTCTGTAATTTCTCCTTTTCCCTCTCTTAGGAAAAACATAAATACAGGTTCAAACTTTGCTTTGTGTTCTATCTGGAAATTTGTTTTCATTTCTTTTTTCATCTCCAAAATTACTACTTAAATTTGGCCACTAGCTTTGATCATCATGACATGAATTCCGTACGTCTTATTTGAACCATAATATGGAAGGTATCTTCATATAAAAAATGGTAAAGTAGCTAGCGATGACACAAAAGAGGGTTGCTACTGAGTTAACCTAGAATCAAGCTTAAGGGCAACGACATTAACTAAGACTCAAAGAGTATCCCTAGGCCTCCTGAATATTCCATTGTTTACGTACATATGATATGTGCATGGAAATAACACAAAAATTTATCAGTGATCTTTTCAAGATTAGTTAAATTTTAATT
The DNA here is from genome assembly GCF_000230855.2 of Cajanus cajan. Lineage (NCBI taxonomy): Eukaryota > Viridiplantae > Streptophyta > Magnoliopsida > Fabales > Fabaceae > Cajanus > Cajanus cajan. The sequence continues at coordinate 57,946,019 of NC_138522.1, read as the reverse complement.
TCAGTAGAAAATTATTTCTTTCTAAATTTAAGTGCAACACATGTACCCCTAACACAATCCTACAAAACTAATTTGTAAGTTGTAAGGTGAGAATTGTTTTCCACTTATATATTAAGTAATTGTCTAATCTTGAAACTTGAGTTTTTCTTAATATATTACTTCATGTCTATGGTACATGTATCAATGGTAAGTGACTCATTTAGAATAGATCTAGATGGTTCTAATACCATCTTAGAATAGTGAATTAAGCCTAACTAAACCCTACAAAAATAACTTGTAAGGTGAAAGTTATTTTCTACTTATATACTATTTAATTGCCTAATTTCTAATAAATGTGAGACTTGAATTTTTTTCAATAGTTTCTCAAGTCATATATTCACAAGTAATTTATTTAAGGTAACATAAAGTATTTTTAACAATTGTTTGTAGCAGTCATAATCACCATGGAAAAATTCCATACTATCCTTTGTTTATGTTGAATTTTACAGCTCCCTCACGCTCAATGTAAAATGAAAAGAAAGGGACAAAAACTAGAATATCAAACATGAACTAAGCTTTAAATTTTCAGTCAATTATATTTTTAATCCTTCCCATTGCAAATACTCTTCTCCATGTATGAAACTAATAATATAAAACGAAGAAAAAAACAGCGTAGAAATCATCGACGTAAAGATCGATACAATTCACGAAGCTTGCATACTTGCAACCAAGAAAGGACAAAAGCTTGCCAACATTTATATAAGGTATATCCCACATATTTCTTTATTAAATTATGGAAAGGTAGCCCAAATTACATCCCTAGAATTTTGGTTTCTAATTCTTTATAATTATTAATTGATCTGGTTGCTAACTGACATAGACAAAGGAGCTATATGGATAAAACCAACATGGGAGACAACTGTTCATTATTCTTTCCTATGGCCATGTCTCGTTCTTCTCTGACACTTTGTTTATGTTTTATCTAAGGATAGGTAACGCATAAAAATAATATTGTTGATGTCGACATGTATTGATTAGGTGAATAATTATTAAAAAACATTCATTTTTAAGTATTTAGTCGTTCATCAAGCTGCATTGAGTTTTCAGAGTTGGAAAATTGATGCCAATGATTTTCTATTTTATCTCAACATAAATATTAAATAAATGGCACCGAGAAACGTTGATTGAGTTAAATGCATGAGGTGTTGTAATATATTATATTGTTACCAAATTTGGTTCACACAAATAAAAAGAATATGTGAAATAATTAGTTTAAACTCTTTAACGAGCAGGTGAATATCGATCTTGTTTGTGCCACAGTACGCAGTTCTTGAATTGAAGATTAAACATGACTCAATAACGAATAATTCTTGTATGAGAGTTATATTTACAAACATAATTAAAAACTCAAGATATATACTGAAATAATAATAAAGTCTGTATCGAAGTTATTTTATTGTTTCTTTTTTAATTTTTGATTTCTTATACATATGAATATTGTACTCACCAAGAATTTTTCATTATGAAACTATATGGGACATTTGATAAGTAAAATATCATAATATCATTTCTTTAAAAATATATATATATTTTTTTCCTCCTTTCATTTATCTTTCTTCTTGTGTCTCTCTCTCACTCCTCCCCTCTTTTCCTCTCTTTTCTTTTATTTATTTTTTTGTCCTCTATATCTCTGGCTCTCACTCTTCCTCCCTCGTTTGCACTCTCCTCTCATATTTCTATTTCTTTTTATTACATTTCATTATTTTTTGAGTTTATTAATTTTAATAATATTATTAAAAAAAATTATATTTTAACGATATTTTATAACACTTTTTTATTTAAACAAAATAAAATATTATATTTTTATTCTTCTTAATTATAATATATAACATTTTTTATTACATTTTTTTTTGTTTACAGGCACTTTTATTTATAAAACTTTATTTTCAAATACTTTATTTTTAAATATTTAACACGGTTACTTAACAATTTGTACTAATTAATCTAGTTGTAACATTTGGTGGTAATCAAACACTTTCTTTAATCTGCAAGTTAATTTGTGTTTGATTATAATTTTGATCTGAATTAAAAACCTGCATAAGGAAAGTTTTCTTAGTTTTTTTTTCTATATTACAAAAGAACAAAACTCTGTTAATTACTTTTATCAATGTTATTACTTAGTACAAACATCTTTTATGAAAAGTTCTTAAGAAAAAAAAATTATAGAACATTTTTTTTTTATATAAAAAGTACCTTGTAATTAAGTAGGCGGGGGAGTTTTTCTTTTTTTAATAGTTTTATACGGATCTAATTTACGCAGTTTCCTTTTTAATCCAAAGCAGCTAAAAATATCATATATTTTTTAATTTTCAATTTGAAAAAATAATACTAAACAACTTTTGATTTAAAATGGATGTTAAAACTAAAAAAGAAATTACTAAATAAATACTATTTTATTTTTAAATCCAAATATAACCCAATTTTTTTATTTAAGGTACGTTTAATAAATGATTGAATGTCCATATCTAAAATGAATTAATAATTATTTTGTATTGTTTTTTTTATATATAATTTTACCCTTAGTATGGATCAATGAAGAAGAAGTAAATAAGAATGTCACTTTAATTGGAATTAGACATAATTTCCTTTAAATATTATGATGAAAAATAGTTATTAGGATGAAAGTTATTTTTTTAATAGAAATTATTGGCATGCAAAACATTATTATAAAAACAAGACATTCTGACAATGTTAGTACCTCAAGGTCTATCAATCATATGTAACACACCAAAAAAATATATTAAAAGAAGAAAAGATGAACAAAAAACATGGGGGGGACATAGACCAAAACCCATGTATAGATCAACAAAACCTAAACAATGGCAAACTACTTTGATTACGAAAAAAAAAGGCTTCCTACTAAAAGAGAACATAACATCCCACCATAAAAATAAATAAATAAACATCTAGAAACAAGACCAAAACTAGTTAACTTGTAAACACATTACCTGTCTTCCATATAAATGTGAGAAAAGACTAGATGCAGCTATGTATAAAAAACTAAACAATGTTTCCATCTACTATGAAGGTCTCATAAGACCATACTGACATTGGAAAAACTTTCAAAACAAGCTCTAAATCACTTTTCAATCAGCTGAATAAACATATTCAATCACAATCATTAACATACTAAATTTTGTTTGGAGAGTTGTTTTCTCTCCAATGTCAATGATTAATTATGTTTCTCTAACAAGAATTAATTATCAGTAAAATCAATGAATACTTCACACATATAACATAACTAAAAAGAAATAGACAAAACCACTTACAAAACATGTATGAGATTTTTTTCCAAATTTTTTTTATACATTTGATGAGTTAATTTCCAACATTTGGGTTTAGGAATTGATTAGATAAATTCTCTACAAGTGCTTCTAAAAGAAAATTAGTTAAAAAGTTATTTAGAGAAAGTTTTTACAAATTTACATAAATTAATTTGAACTTTTAAATAAATTTATTTTACTTTTTTCTTATTTTATTTTTTCTTCATGAATATATTTTTATATTTTTGTAGAATTTTATTGTTCTTGGATTTGAATTTTAAGTCCAAAACATATAAATTAATATCAAAAAGTACAACTACCCAAATCTTAATATATAATTAAAATCTCATTAAAAAATGAAATAGCTTTATTTTTTTTCAAATTTCCTACATTTTTTTATTTTCCACAAATTAACTTTTTTTTTAAAAGTCAACTAATCACCTTCCATAATTAAATTCCCACTTACGAAATTTACGGTTTAAACTTTAAAGAATAATGACGGCTTCTGGTTTCATAAGATCATGGACATACTACTCGGGGAATTCATGTAAACATTATAATCATCTTTCCGGAGTGCGGCATGCACAATGTTAGGACTTAAGGAGTTTAACTTGAACGTAAAACGGAAAATATTCAATGAACCGTGCGAAACCTTGCTCTCTGACCACGTCAATGATCCAGGCGCATCAGATTCCTGGTCAATAATGTCCAGCTAGCAGCCAGTTTGGCCTTAAAATTATTATATCAGCTAAACAAAGTAGGTTTAAAACTGGTCATGACACAGAGGGCACTAATAAACATTATGAGAAACCTGTGAAATAGCATGTTGCATGGTATTAAAGATTCCCACTATAACAACCAGTTTGTAGTTAGTAGGGGCTTCCATAATTTGCATCAGGTTATAGTTTCAAACTTGTTGCACCAACACTGTAAAAAAAATTTAACATAATTATTGAATTTTCATTTCCCAAAGGAATGACTTAATTCCAATCAGAGCTGTTTTTATCTGGAGGGAAGCTTAAAAAGCTTACCAAGTGTTTCTTCTTTTTTTTTTTCATGAAAATTTTTGGGGACTACACTACTGAGCTAATTGTCCGCTTAGTCCTTATTTCATTCCAGGTGAATGCAAGTCTTCAATTTCCTCAAACGATTTTAGTTAAACGAGTGCATGCCCATATGAAATACCAAAAACCCAAAAAGGATTCCATTCGTTACCGTACATTGTGCTACTAATAGAGAGACATTGTGCTACTTATTTTCTTCTATTATTCTCGGTCACATTCTTGAAAGGAAAAAAAAAAGTGAATATGGACTGATAACTTTGATCTTCATGTGTATTTTATGATTTATGGATACATTTGAAACAATGAAATTATATGCAGTTTACAACGCCAGAAAAATATGATGAATTTGATGACCTCAAGAAGAAGCTACCCAACCTTTTTCACAAATTATAGTGGGCTTCTATTCAGATTGAAGCTACAGCTATATGCCTGGATAACATTCTCCTCCTCTGCTCTTGTATCAGCCAAAGAATTCCCAATGCCATTATCACAAGTAGCATTAATAATTGTCTCACTACTTTCACGTACACATTTGGACTTTGAATTATTGTCTGAACATTCTGTGTTCTTTCTTTTCCTCTTTGAGTTGATAAATCTGTACTCAAGAGCTTCCAATGCTTTTGTGGTCAAGGGTCGGTTCCTTGTGCTCTGGCGACGGTTGCCAAGGATAGATTGCTGCTCCTTACTACCATCAGGAAACTCCTGTGTCGCATTGAACTGGGTTATCTCAGATGGAGAAGACGATGTATTTGCGCATTGGTTGTCATTTTGCAATATGACCATAGAGGATGGTATTTCCATTTCAAGTCCTAAATCGGGTGAAACTTCAGGAAAATTCAAGTCAATCAACATCCTGGTTTCAGAATTTTCTGCTGATACTTCTCCAACCGGATGGTTCTCAGTGACACTGCCTTCATTGCTCACATTTGGACTGCCTTTGGCCAGATAACTTGGGAAAGACAAATTTTCTAAACCCATAGACAAAACCATGCCATCAGATGCTTGATGCAGACTTGATGGTGAGACTGGTTCATTTAAATCAAACTTTCTATCCCCAGAAGTACTTTCAGTGCAGTGGCTAAAATCTCCATGGTTACAAGCTCTTAACTTCTGCACTGCCGTGATGCAGGGAATTGTGCAATCAGATGTCATCTTTTGAAGCAACGGATGCTCATTGATCTCTCTTGAATGCTCATCATTATGCAGATCAGAATGACATCTATGATTTTTTACTTCTTCAGTGGTATTGAGGACCTCAGGAACACGAGTACAATCTAAAGAGTCTATATTCAACACTTTATCATAGAATTCTTCAGTGGGGTTGGAGGAATTAGCTTGTTCAACCTGATTTTCCATAGGATATGAAGAACTAGCTTGCTCAACTTGATCTTCGATAGGGCTTGAAGCATTAGCTTGTTCAACCTGATCTTCAATAGGATATGAAGAATTAACTCGTTCAACTTGATCTTTGATAGGGCTTGAAGCATTAGCATGTTCAACATGATCTTCCGAGTCTTCAGATGTATCTTGCTCAGATTCACTAGAACAGCTTGAGATGGTAGATATACTCATGGGTTGAAAAGGTAAGCTTCTCGTCTGTCTCACCTTACGTTGATTCATATCATGAACCATGCTGGTATCTACAATTGTAAATTTTGTGAGATCTTGATTGCACTTTGAACTATGGGATTGAAGGTGATGAAATTGTTGAGTATTTGACACACCCTCTAGGTCTCGTTTGTCTTGATGTTTTTCCCTATCTACACCGCCCTCAATTGCTTGACTTTCAGTCTCGAGAAGCCCAGGGTCAGATGCTACTTTATTCAATACGTCACTTATAGAATCAAAGTACTGGTTACCTTTTACCAGTTTCCTTCTTGAAAATTTCTTAACACCAGGTATAAGAAAAACCAAAGATTGTTTTGATCCAGAAACAACTTGATCTTTAGGTTGTTCAGAATGCCAACCTTTAGCTAAAAGACGTGGCCAAACAGCTTCCCAGAAGAGATCACTGGATCGAGCTTTACTCAACCTAAAATCTCCTGTGAGAAACTTGATTATATCTGCAGATGTTAGAGAGGAGCAAGCTTTGCCGATTGGTATTTCATGGCGAACAGAGAATACGTGATTGGTCTTTGGTGGCTCAACAGCAGTGCCTGTGAGATCTTGTTTCCCTTTTCCAATACCTACAGCAGCTATGAGCAGATCAATGCCAACTGCATCCTTTAAAGCAAATACGTATTCTTCAAAAGGCATCTTTCCCTCCCCAAATTTCCTTGAAATCTGCAGTAATATTTACAACAATTCAGAAGATATTGTTTTTTCTGATTTGAAAAACGTGTTTATAGAAATAAAGTCAGTTAAGCAGCATATTATGCAATAGCCATGCTAACAATGGATACAGTTAGAAGGAAGCGTCTATACTGTTATAAGAAAAGAAAAGAAATGAGAATTTAAGACACTAAAATGTTTGGTAGGCAATGTCGATTATGCAAATACTAGGACCAAACAAATTATCACCAGGTTTTACTTGAGAGAATGTGAAGGAAGAAACACCAGTGGTAATTCACTTTAGTGAATATTCTCCTGATTGAGAAGCAAATTGACTTGTTCTCAAGTCTCGACTTCAGATGTAAGGGGAAAGTTCCAATTGAAACCATAAATATATTTTGTTTTAGGACCTATTGACACTATTTTTTATTTTTGTTTAGACCACATGTATCCTTCACTGGAGGTAATCTTGCATCTAACTTGTTGCTAAACGGTTAAATTTTTCAAAGGGTAATAAAGAAGGGATCTGGCATTTTTGTTAATTGGGTTCTCCACTCTTCTTTGAAAATAAAGTAGGTAGTCCTAAATGCCTATAACTGAGCATTTATTAGTAAGGGACTTGGTTTAATGGGATGAGTGTGCTGGAGAACTCGGATATTGTTCTAAAATCAACCACATTTTTTCCATGGGAATAGAAACATCATTATTTAAGGTTCTTGTCTTAATAACACACACAATCACCGTGACAACTTCTAACCCTTCCTGGCAAATGTTGCAAACTCAACCTTAATAACAGAATTAAATTATTCAAATGCAGAGAGGCTCAATAGCAAGGAAAATATGTCAAATAAAGGACAATTTAAAACTGTGTTATTTAGTCTCTTCCAAGAACAGGAAAGACCTGGTTATCAGGCAATTATCCAACTACATTACCTAATTTAGCGTCATGATACCCATTTGCTGAGGTCGTGTTTTCCTCTACTTTGTTGTTCCATTAATTACCATGTCTATTCATGTGCAGCTTTCATGACCAATATAACAGCCAATAATTTTTGAAATTTCTATTCTATAGCATTGCTGATTTGATAGTAAGCATCACGATAATTCACATATAAGCATAAATGCTTCATGATTGGATGGTACTTAATTTAAATCAATTTCATTAGTTACAAGTTCACTTATTAGCATTACCACATCCACAACCCACTTCATAAAAAAATATTTCACACGTTAGGCAGAATGTCCAAAACACCTTTCCAGAAGCTAGTAGAAAAAATTCTTAAGACACAATAAACTGTCCCTCAATGATCAGGATAAAACACTCTGCACGTGTGTATGGCTTGGATATAAAACCAAGGATATATCATAACCAGAAGATGGTGAAATCATCCCTTTCAAGTCTTTCTTAGCATGACAAAGAAATTTCAAGCTTGCTGATGTTTAGTATTTAACCTCCAACCAAGATCATCATCTAAGTCAGCAACACTGACAAAAGGATTTATTTTAATCACTACTTATTATCATTATAATGTGAACACAGCTTGCACTGGCAATACAAATAAACTTCTTTGATGTTTAAATCCTAAAAGAACATTACTTAACTAAGTGCATATTTATATGGCAATCTCCTATCATCCAGATTACGAGTGACAGTGACTAGCATACACTGAAATATGTCAGAGAGATACCTCGACCAATGTAGTTTGACACTCCCTTGGCACGTGGGAAAATAATCTTGACAGCAATTCTTGTTGCCTCCATCCTGTGAATATTTTCTGGCCATATATACACCTCTTAGTTCTCAGCTTTCGGCACTCTGACCATCGGCCATATTCTTTAGACTTAAAAAACTTTCCATAATAGAAAAACAATATGTCTCCCATATTTTTACTCCCAACAAATCTCTTCAAAAAATTAAGGTTCTTCCCAAATACATAGAGGCCAAGAAGAAAACTGTTATATTCAGTATCTGTCCAAGATTGATTATACAACAATCCAGGGAGAAGATAGTTGCCTCTTGGCGGATCCTTCTCGTCACTTTTAGATGATTCAAAATTTGTGAACCCTCCATCATTTTTATCTTCACCATGTGTAGCAGTGTGAAGTTCCACTCTAACTTCTGGACATTCATGCCCAGAAATAACTGGTCCCGCTTCACTTGTGACAGATTCTAAAGTCCCACAACCACAACTGCCTTCAAATTTGCAATGACCCCACTTAAGAGGAATGGGCAATCCTAGTGAAATAGACTCTTCCAAGTTGACTTTTATTTCTGAATCTGTTGTCTTTTTTACAAGCTGAGAAAGATAAGGTGCTGTAATCAAAGAAGGAATTTTTGCCTGGTACTCGTCTCCAACACGAGGCACCAGTTCTGGATCTCCAAATCCTTCAGCAGAATTCCCTTCATTGTCTGCTCTGTTGTCATCAAAGCAACGAGAATACATCTGCAAAATATTGGATTATAAGTTGAATAAAGAAACAACATGATACGCTTTCTGTATTGCAAAAACAGAAAATTCTTGCTCCTCGTGGTGAACAACAATGTTAGGAGAGCAGTCTCATCATTGAAATATTAAGCCAAAAAAGTCAAATCATTCACACATTAACTGAGGCACTACCATATGCTAACCCTCCGTACCTTTAAACACAAAATTATAAGTCCCACTAGAAAAAAAAGCAAAAAAACAATAATTTTTGTATCATATCAGAAACTTCATACATATTTATAAATTACAGCAGAATATACGATTCCATCATATTTCGTACAAGTTTATTATTGCGCTGCTAGAATGAAACAAGTACAAAAAAAAGTGATATGCTAATCACTGCGCAGAAAAACACTGAACTACTCAGAAAAACACTGAACTACTCAGAAAATCCAATCACGCACAAGACACAACAGGCACTAGATATATGCACATCGAATTCCAAACCCAGATCAATTCTCTCTGTTATAAGTCCTGATAATTAAACACTAAAAATTAAGAATATGTAAAATCTATAAAAAAATCATATACGAAGTAACTTTGTCGTCCCTTTTAAATAAATAAATAAATAAAAAAGGAATAAGGTAAAAAAAAAAAAAAAAAAAAAAACACCTTGAGAATTATATGAAGCAATCAGAGTGGGTTTTTCAGGATAATTGAAAGGTAGACCCACAAAAATATTAAGCGAAAGAACAACAGAAAATCAGTATGGAGAAAGAGAAATGCGAAACATGCAAAGTAATGATTAGGTAATGTAACCTTAATGGAATAGGCTTGAACACGTGCGAAAATCGACCTGGGGAAATGGGTATTGGAATAATCCGCGATTTTCAACGTGTTTCTTGTTTGGGTGGTGGTGGTGCGCTGGTAAGAACTGAAAATAATAATTATAATAACAACATCAACAACTGAGTGAGAGACATGAGAAGGGAATTGGTAGAATAGAATCATATCACTCACATAGCTCTACTTTCATGACACCGTAATCAGAGAAGAGAAAAGAGAGAGAAAGTGAGAGAGGACCAAGAAAACGAGTAATCGAACGAATAAAGAATGGAAATTCTCCGAGGTTAAATCATGGAACCAAGAAAACTTTTATAATTTATAGTCGTTATTCCCACTATTATCAGATCCTACCTTAATATATCATTCAACCGTAATATTACCATAAAATTTTACTAAAATCAGTTCTGGTTGCGGTAAAAGATAGAGTTTAGGAAAAAAATTAATATTTGTTCTAGTTCTAGTATATAAATTATAATAGTCCTGCACACATCATAAAAGTGTGATAATAAATTAAAATTTTAGTTATCTCTATATTTACTTAACACTTTTCTTTTTGTTTTAATCGTTAGAATTTCTTGCTCATGGTTAATCGACATAAAATTAACTTTTTTTTACATATATTACTTGAGGTTCAGCCGATTACAATCTAACATTTATTAAAATCATAAATAAAAACTCTTAAAACTATGTAATAATAGATAATCCATAATTATCACAAGACCCAAAGATTTTTATTATTATATAATGGTAAAAATAAATAGATATAATTATGTTTTTATTCATAATCTCACCCATATCCATAAGGTATGTTCAAAATATAAAAAGATATTATAGGGCATAATTTTTTTATATTTATAATATTTTTATTATGACTTTATTAATAGCATTTAATTTAAATATATTTGTGATATAAAATATTTTATTTTTTACAGCATCTTTAACCATAAAAGTTATATTTAAAATAATTTTTCAGTAGTTGAAAGTATACTTTTTAATATCGTAAATACATGAAAAATAAAATCTGAATAATATATATTATTATACCTATTTTTTTAAAATCATTCATGAAAAGTAAATTATTTGTATTATCATTAAATAGTTTATGAGAATTAATAAGTCATAGACTTAAGTGATACTAAACTCATTATTTTAAGTAAAATCTCGTATCGAGTCTTGTACATAAAATAATTATGGTTAAGAAAGAAAACTCTACTAAAAATAATTTATCAAGTTTCTCAAAAAATATTAGTTATCGACAAGTTTATAAATACTTCATTCTATAAATATGTTTAACCAAAATTAATATATTATTATTATAAAATATTTTTTTTATACTATTATTTAATTATAATTTATTTATATAATAAATTTTTATGATAATTACTTTAAAGTTATAAGTTATAATATTATTTATCATAATGTTTAATTAATTGATAACGTAAAACCTTACTTAAAAAATATATATATAAAGTAAACTATTGCATTATTTAGTTATTTCTTTTTTATTCATGAGTATACTTTTTTATCCATTATAACATCATTTTATGTAGTTAAGGATAGGAATAGGTCATACTTTAAACAAATCTTTATGGTTTTATCTATTTAAAGTCTGATTTAATTTGATCTATTTAATAAAATAATTAGACTTAAACTTTTTTAAAAAATTATTTATTTAAAAAAATTAGATTTATATTAATAAAAAGGTCTGACAGGTTAACATATTTAACTACCATTAATAAAAAATATTGTATATAACATTATTAATAATATAATTAAATAAATAAATTTATAATAAAAAAATCAAATTATCAATATCTTTACATTTTCATTACACTTAAACATTTTATATTCCTTGTTTTTATGAAATTAAGATATCAAAAATATAAATTTTAATAGTCACATCTTTATCTCATTTTTTTTCATTTTCATGATTGATTATTTAAAGTACTCTAAATTTAAATGTGATACAAAAAATATCTAATTTTTTTAATAAGATTATCTTCTTCATTATAGTATGTGTATGACTATACGTTAATGTACATGAATATTCATTGTCTTTCAATTTTTTTCATTTTAAATTTTAAATCTAATGATCATAGAGTAAATTATCTTTTTATCTTGTAAATTAAAGAAGATTGATCATGTAAATTAAACAAAGTTTCACACATATATTTAAAAATATAATTGTTAACTTATTTAAAATTAAATTTATCGACCTATTTAACATTATTAATGTAAAATAAACTTTTATATCAATAAATTACAAAATAGACTTTTAAATAAATTAATTATAAAATAAATTTTTATATATGATAATGAGTCAAGCCAAAATTTTTAAAAGAATAAGTTAGAATTTTTTTTATTTATAAATATGACCTGATATTTTAAATAATAATTCTAACTTGATTTATGATAAATAAAAAATTTAAGTTAAACTTTAATTTTATAGAAAAGATCTTAACAATATATTTAGAATAAGACCTATTCTTATTCCTGTAGGTGATACACACTTTACAAGAAAATTATGTATCATTTTTTGTTATTATATTATTTTAGAGTTCAAAGAAAAAAAATCTTTTGAAAATAAACAAAGTGGAATAGTCAATACTCCTTACTTATTCAAGAATTTGTACCACAAAGAAATCAATCTTATTCATAAGATTTGCATGAAAAATTGTATCGAAATATATAGAAACTTCAAATTTTAATAAGATAAAATTAAATAAAAATATTAATTATATAAATTATATATTTATATATTAAACTAATTCATAATTTAATACACAAGTCAAATTTAATTTATTTATTTATCAAAATTAACTTTTAATTTAATTCATAAACTAAATTAAAATTATTGTTTCTTTTAGAATTACGTAGTTGGAGCTTTTTAAGTTGTAATTAGATGGATGATAGAGAATGAAACAGAATAGATCCAAATAGAATGAATTAAAAAAATCATTACATTATTTTAAAAAAGAAAAGGGTGAAATAAACAGAACTTAAAAAATTTCATTACACTCCAAATAAGATTAGACGGAAAATTGGAATAAGGAATGTAAAGGAATAGATTTATTTCCATCATTTTTTCATTCTTGTTTATATAGAACCAAACAATATAATTTTTATTCCTGTTCATTCCATTCCTTTCATCTCACCTTGTGTCATCAATCCAATCATAGTCTGAATTTTCACATTTATCTCTTAACATTTTTTTCTTTTATATTTACAAGACACATTATTATCTCAAGTCACATTGATTAAAATCACACAAAGACTATAATAAAAAATAATATATAACATAGAAATTAATTCAAAATCATGATAAGACATGTATAATTTTAATAACAAGGAAACAAAAAAAAAAATTGTGTGTAGATTTATTGTTTTAGAAAAATATTTTTAACAAGTTACATTCAAAATATACTTTTAACAAAAAAAAATTCTGCATTCACAAATCCCATATATAATGTATAAATTAATTCAAAACCATGATAAAACATGTATAATTTTAATAAAGAGACAAAAAAATTGGTGTGTAAATTTTTTTTTAAACAAATATTTTAACAAATTACATTCAAAATGTACTTTATATATATAAAAAAAACAAAATATTTTAAAAAATGTCAGCATTCATGAATCCTTTGTAAAAATTATCCTACGAGTAGCAATTTATTTATTTTTTCTAAATGAATATCATAACTTTTTTACCTCTAGTACTTCGATAAAAAATAAATAAATAAATAAAATAAAATAAAATAAAAGTGAATATTACATAAATATTTATGTAGTATTCAAAGAGTAACATAAGTTTGTTGATTTCTATAGAAATTGTAGTCCTGTCATGTATCTAGAGAATAGTTTAAATGCATAAATCTACTTTGATAATATTTGCACTTCTGAGAAATTAGTTTTCAAGTGTCAAGTGAGAAATTCTCTTGCTGCATAAAAAGAATTGCACTAATTCATTCAATTCAGTCTTTCTTGTCATTTTTGTCTTAAAATGAGATATAAAAAAAATGCAGCAGTAATAACAAGAGTCAACTGTTTACTTCAAGGGATTTCTCTTTGCCAATTGTCATTTGCACATCATCCAGAAAACACAGTGGACCATTGAATTTATAATATATGCACCATGCTCGAGCAAAATCTGGTGCATTTATAATCGAAAAGATATTTCACAAAATTGGTCATGACATAATCAAGACCTATCTTACATGATCCAACTGAAGACCAAAACATGTCGTGATTTATCAACTTCAAGCTGTTCTTTGGAGTCTACAAAAAATTGGGTTCTCTACCAATTCTTTGGCAGAAGGCCGCTTAACCGGATCAGGATCCATCATGACCTAAATCACCCAAAAAAAAAATCATAACCAGATCAAACATGCTTAGCAAAATGAAAAAGAAAATACACCAGGCAAAATGCACAGCCCTTAAAAATTTAAACAATTTTATTTAGGACAAGAAAAGTTGGAACGAATATAAATATCAAAAGTTAGAACTAACGGTACATCAATACTAATAATTGTACCAGTAATTCTATAAGTATCTTCTTACACTCATCAAATGAATCCAACTTGAAACAACATCAATTCATATAATGACATATTGACACATGGTGAGAGTGCCATCACCACGTTTTTTTCACCTGTATATATCATCTTTAAGGCCACAATAATTTTTCACCACAGTGCTGAATCAAACACCAATAATTTTCACAAAAATCTTATTGTGCAAATGAACATTTTTCATATTTTAAATGACATAATGGTTGGACACTCAACAATAAAAACTGAACCTTTAGTACTACACACTTAATATTCACCAAAAAGAAAAAAGTACAACACACTTAAATTTTCACTAGATCATAAAAGTGGTAAAACAATTGTATTAGTCTTTTCTTTTCTACGAAAAACTAATGTACAAGTAAATAATGTACCTTGTATATTTTAACAACAGTCCATACAAAACATAAACGAATAATGGAATTACAATTCCTTTATATGTGTCGGTGACAAGTTCTTGACCACAGGATACCACAAACTACACTGGACTTTTTGGTGAAAATTTTGGTATAACTCTTGCAAAACATCCACCATGTTGAAAGATTATAAATTATAAAAACATCAGGAAGGGAGAATTGTTGACATTTTAGGATTCCTTAAACCAGAGCACAAGTTGCACCAGATTTCAGGTAAGAGAACAATGTACGGTACCTTGAGCAAGTTTTGAAGTTGCAACGAATGACCAGGCAGAAGTGTTAACTTGCCCTCTTTAAGATTTAAAAATTGATCTCCTGATTCTGGCAAAAGCGACCCACGAATTAGTTCATAAATAGAAGCTCCTAAGGAGTAGATATCAACCTTGTCAAGGTGATCATAATTCTCATTAAGGATTTCCTGGGGCATATAACGAGCATCGCCCTCCTCAACTGGCAGGCTACTGTCAATAAGAGTTGCACATCCAAAATCACCAAGCTTATAAACACCATTTTTGACATAAATATTGTCAGGTTTGACATCTAGATGAGCTATTCCCTTCTCGTGTATAAATCGCAGTGCTTTGGCAACCTAATCATGTAAAACAACAAAATCAAAATATGAATAAGTACAATGGATCATTAAAATCTTGTGTAGGATTCTACAAGAGTAAACATCTAAGAGAGACAAAGTACAGTTGACTTTCATCATATTAAACTAAAGGCAATGTGTGATATTAGGCTGTCAACTGCTAGATGCCATGTAAATGTAATGAAGCAGAACAGCAACGGTGATGAAGTTCACCTGAAATAAGGCATCTAACACCTGTCCTTCTGTAAATAACTGTGAACATTTTCTTATGGATAAGCTGTGATCACATAGCTCCATCTGAATGTACAGCTGTTCATTTTCAAACCAAGAAGTATAGTAGCCCACAATGTTCTCATGCAAACCTAAAGTGGCAGAAAGATTAATGAAATTAAGAAGAGCAAATTTGATACAAAATAAAGGGTGAAAATGCAAACAAAAACCTAGGGCTGCCAAAGCTTGAACTTCCATCAAAGCTTTTGTCCTGCAATGTCCAAAGATTAAAGAAACTGAATAAGTGACTACTGACTAGACCTATTAAAAAAACATCTATTAAGCTTGAAGATGGTACCTTTCTGTTTCCAGCCGTAACTGTCTAGTGCTGTGTTTCACAGCATACAAGCAGCCATCTATTCGTTTTAATACTTTAAAAACACTACTAAAATTCCCTCTACCAATTTGCTGACAAGGAAAAGAGAAGTTATAAATCAATAATGGAACTAGAGAGGTTGAATTGCAACATGGTAATACCAATTCAAACAATCCATGGAAGTTACAGTCTCCTATCAAAAACATCATACCTGAATTTCATGAAAGTCAGTACGATAGCGTGAAAGCCCATCACCACCAGTAACTGCAGGGAAGAGACCTACAAACATAAATTGCATTATGAAGTTAGAAAATTGAAAAAGTGCGAAGGAAATCCAAAGAGTAATATCTTGCAGGTAACAAAATCACATCCACAAATACAATGACTAAAAAGGACTAGCGAAGGAACCGACTGATACAATACCTGCACATTTTAATCTTTGGTTTTCAAAAGGATCTATCTCCGTTTTTGAAACGTCTTTCAAATAGGGGTTCCTAAAGCAAGGAGGAGGCATAGCCCTGCAACGTAATGTAACTGCAGAATGTGACACATAATTTTGACCCTTCGGCTTAGCAGCTGGAATTATTTTCTCAACAGCCACTTCTTCGGTACCAGAGTCCTTTCCAAGTTCCACAACTGGTTGATGGTCACTAGAAAAGGTAGGGCTGAGAGGGTGTACTGAGATTGCATCTACAAAAAATATGCATATTGATTAGAGAATGTAGATTAACAAATTCGGAGCACAATAAGATGCAACTAGAAAAGGTAGTGCATGATCGGGTAAGCATTTGAAATTTTGATTTTGAGTATAATGGATAATGAGTCTGTTTGAAAACAAGCTTAGAAAAATTTGTCTATTGAAAATTAAATGCTTTTTCCTGTTGAAAAGTTCTCAGAAACTCTCCTAAACTTGTATCCAAGTAGACATCATGCATAATTGATTTTGAAATGGTGTGATTATTGTTAAGATGTTTCCATTGTAATAGTTAGTACAAAATTCCTTATGCTAAATAAAGTTGTTTTCACTGAATCAATTGTTCAACAGGAAACCAAACATGTAAATATTTGCTTAAAAATCACGTTAACTGTTATGTTAACGTGATTCTAGATAAATCAACACTGAATCCAAACACACACTTACCCAGTCGACATCTCTTGCTTTTTGTAGTATTCAGCTTCTCAGGCGATTTGGGGCAAGGAGTATTTTCCTGCAGAACAAAACGCTAATAAGCTATAGTTTTCTTTCCCTCCTTTACTTTATAAAACAATATAGAGAGAGCAAAAACAATCAATTCAAAATACATCACCATATTGCAGTCAAAGGCGTTCAAATTACGCTGATTATCAGGGGTTATGTAATCCGGAGTGCTGGCAAGAGCGACAAAGCACGGAGTGAGGAAAAGAGAAAAAAGGAAGTGGCGAAAATTGAAAGGGATAGGATGTGTGGTACCAAAAGAAGTCCTGGCTGAGAATGAAGTCTCTGTCGGTAGTGTCGTCGGCGTGCGAGGAAGACTGATGCGGAGGTTGGGCATCGAGAAGGTTCTGGAAGGCTGAAGAAGCAGAAGATTGAAGGGGAAAGAGGGACACTTGACCTAGCTTAAGCTGCAAGTGACGCGTGGTGGTGTTGCTCAACGTGCCTTTCATTTTCCTACTCTGCTTCTTTCCAATGCCATTGCTTTTCCCCTTCATCTTCGTCTTCACCATCCACGATCAACTATGAATCTCACTCTTCAGCTTTCGATGATGCGTCTTTAAACAAAACAAGAGGAAACCAAATAAAATAAGAGAATACGGAGGGACAGAGTGATTCAAAATCGCGCGGGTTCTTTTCGATTTCAATTGGATTAGGTGTGGGCAAGTCTACGGTGGACACTTTTGGGAATCAATCCTCGCGGTTGGTTGAACGGTCCGATCAGAGTGCTGGCTTAGAGGGCGCGTATTGTGTTTGTGTTGTGTTGGCGTGCTGCGGAAGCTCATGCCTGATGTCGTTTTTGGTCATTTCCTTTATATGATCAAATATTGATGGAAAAAAGAAAAAAAATCAACATGCGAATATTTTATATTAATTGAAAATTTTAATTTCTTTACTCTAATAATTTTTTAAACATAAAATCATATTATTTCGAGTTTTTGTGTTATTCGATTATTTAGGAAATTAAAAAGTCAAAACGATAAAGATGATTTCTTTCTCAATTCATGTTATTTTATGAGTTTTTTTTATTTAAAATCCTATGAGAATGATTCCTATCCTTTTTACTTTTTTTTCCCAGTATTATATTATGGTTAGGGTTTAAGAGTTAGGGTTTAGGATTTAGGGTTTAAGGTTTAGGGGATGGGAGAAGGTGCACTTACTCTGATTCTTAAATCTCTCTTAAAAATTCAAGCATCACTCATCACACATGCTTTGTCAAAGTGTGATTAGTCAAGGGTGCATGAATTAAAATAAAACACACCAAAAAATTTATATTAATTTATGAGGACGGTCATTAATATGAAAGGTGATAGACATTAAAAAAAATGATAAATCATATAAAGTTATACTTATTGAACTATTTTGACTGATAAAAAGATAGGTAAAATTTGATTTTAAAAGTGTCATGAAATATAATCACTAAGACATCAAATTTAAAAGTTATTATAAAAGGATTTAGGATTTAGCAATAATGTCAAACTGACTCTTTGACATTGTTGATCAAATCATTTCAAAGTTGGGAACTTGATCCGGATTCATTTATATCTTTTATGCATGTTAAATTGAGTAAATATAATTTGTTGCATCTTAGATATTTTACTGTCATGAACTGCAAGGGTTGTTGATCTTCCGATTTCATGGACAGAGGAAGTTAGAGTAGGAAATGACAGTATTTATATTATAAACATATTAATCAATGCCAGGCGTCATTAAGCCAAGAATAATAAATTCGGCTTCAAAGATGCAAGTATCGTCCACCAAAAAGCCACTATTGGGATCTTTAAGTTTAGCCAAGGCCACAAGCTGTCTGGAACCCCACGTACAACTCGAGCTACCAAACTTACGACAAACTACAAAAGGAACCACGTCAAGTTAAAATCATGTCAGTTTATAGTATAAATGCTATTAACACTCTTTCTAACACTTATTATTATTATTGAAATGTGTTATTAGCATTTAAAAAGAACACATTTGTGTGCAATGAAAAAATTTATTAAGACTATAGTATTTAATGATCTAGAACTCTCTAAAATATATCCCGAACAGAATTAAAGTGTTCTTAGAGTTGAGATTGTAATCAAGGTAAAATGGTCTCACATCTTGTTTGAGCATGATTCGCACCAATTTGTTCTTTTGTGCGCAAAGTGCAATCCACAACGAGTTTAGTGTTAGGGGGCAAACTTGAGACTTCCAATGTTAAAAACAGCGAGACACTGTTGCCTTTTCCCTCAGCGTGTCCATTAGGGTATAAAAGGAGCTTCCTGAAGAAAAAAATAAATAAATAAATAAAAATAAAAATAAAAATTTCCGAAGAATATATAAAGAGATTTATGCTCCCGCTTAAGAACATCACAACAATAAATATTTAAATTCTACATCTAAAATATACCGTGTATAAAGTTTTACCTCTAAAAGTTAAACATTAATTTGGTCTCAAGCTTGCGATAAACATTAATCTACTTTTTAAATACATATTTAGATATCAAGTTAGTTTTAATTTATGATTATTTTAGTTTATAAAAAATACATATATTATTCTAAAATATATATGAAGAACCATTTTTTTTCATGTATCATCTTAAATATAATTTGCCTAATTAGTACTTGTGCGGTATACTTATTTTAAAGAAATAATCAATTTATTATTAATCTATACTAAAGAATTAATCATTCAATTCAATCAACAATCAAATTGAACAATAAGAAAGTTAAAAGCATTTGTATATACCATTTATAGTTTCCACCGACAAATGATTCAGACTCGTACTCGTCTAAATTTGCGAAGGAAAATCTGTTAAGCTTCCAGCTATGGGAACAAGTGATAGGTCCATGAAACATTGACAAACAATCACCTTTATCCATGGTCTTAACAACAAAAACCTCAACTCCAAACACACAGGTATCGTCCATCAAGTATCCATTTGAAGGGTCATTAAAAGTGTCTATGTCAACGAATTTTGCGATACCCCACTCAGTTTTCAGCACATGGAAACGCCTTACATTTGTATCTGCATGTAGTTCAACTCACTAACATGTAAGTTAAGGTAAAACAAAATATCATACAGTATTTTACACCAACTAATGATAAAGTTAATGTATATATATAAATAAATAAAAATAACCCTCCGACATCTTTAAAGTATTATAACGGTCGCTAAAATAAAATCCTCATATTATAGAATATGAGTTTCAGTCTAACTACTGCTAAGCAACTTTTATTTTCTGATAACAATGCATCACTCTCAAACCACAATGCTTCAATATTTGGTTTCAAACTTAAATATGAAAATCGTTCTTGGCCATAGTATATACATCTATCTCTCTGTAGTAGACATGATACAACTATATCTCCACCTTTGTCTAATCTTCAATAGTATATCTTTGAGAATCCAAGATGCTTTCAAGTTATTCTGATATTTAATCCTCACAATTCATAGTAGAGATAACACTTTATTACCTATCTATGATGTTGTCATCCCAAAATTCTTTGAATTTTTAATAACTTGGAGATAAAATTCTTTCATTACTTTTGTATAAGGATGGTTGTCTAAAGCTCTATAACATTCATCAATATTCCCAGATTTAAAGTTATGCGTTATTCCTATTACATTTTTTTATACCCCATTTGAAGGCATAAATGATAATAAAGTCTTAATTGAATGAACTGGTGCAATTATTTTTAACACAACAAGAGAATTTCCTGATGCAACACTTGTAATTAATTTTTGAGAAGTGCAAATATTATAAGTGAATTTTATTCATTTCAAATATATCTTTTTATATACGTATACTAATATTTTTATAGAGTGCACTTTGAATATTTTGTTAAAAAATATTATTTAATGATTTTTTCATAAAATGCACTTTGAATGTAGCTTGTTATTTTTTTTCCTAAACAAATAAATATCAACATACATTTTTTTGGAACTGTTGATGAATGTCATAGAGCTATTGACAATCATCCTTAAACACAAGTAAAGAAGAAATTAATCTTATCACCAAGCTAATGAAAAGCCAAAGATTTTTGGGATGACAACATCACTGGTTAAAAAACTGTACCTCTGGTTTGAATATTGTGAGGGTCGGATATCAAAACTTGAAGACATCTTGGATTCTCAAGGATGTACTGTCGAAGTTCAGACAAAGATTAATAGATGTATATGTATATATATGCTACAGAGAGATGTATATACCATGAAAAAAAAAATATTTCTACTGATTGCAACCTAAATGTAATAACAAAAAATTTCAACAATCTTGCTAGCTAGTTATTGGTGTATAATGTTGTCAAGTTTAAAATTACTGCACTCCAACTATACCTTGAGTTATAACATACTCATCGTCAATAAAATTATATGCAGAAAAATTTACAACAGCATTGACCTCCCAATCAACGGGTAACGAACTTGAGTCAATGAGCACCAAATAAATAGAAACATGACCTTGACCACCCCCTTTTGTGTTACCAGTTGGGTAAATAGAAAGGCTCCTGCAGGTACATCCATTGAGCATCAGATTCATAATATACAAAAGATGGAAAAACATAAATCGAGCAAAGTCCCAACGCAAATATCATGTTTGTTGACAATGTAGTTGAAGGTGGTAATTAACTTATAATGTTGGATTTTTATGTGAGCAAAGGTAAAGGAATCATTGAAGGAAAAAAGTGTAAACATAATAGTTTTTAGTTTTCAAATTTTGAGATACATTATGTTTAAAACATATATATACATACCATTTATAACCCCCTGCTTCAAATTCCTCGGAGGCACACTTCTGTATTGAGGCCTTGGATAGCCATGAGAAAGACATGATTTTGAATGAGTAGTGACTTGGTGGAGCTTTTCTTCCTAAGAGATATAACCCAAAAAAGAATTGAGAAAAATTTGGGAATGGAAGAAAGATGTATACATGTAATTTTTCTATCAAACTGTTATCGTTATTTTTTATATTAAAAAACAATTAAAATAATTTAAATATTTATCAGACATGGCAAAAAAGTATTAAATTATTATATTTTAAAATGACATATATTTATTCTTTTATTTTTGAAAAAAATAGTAAAACCAACATACGCTAAGGAGGTGGGAGAAGAAAAGTGACACCTTTCATGCTTTTGACATGAAATAATGGATCAGCAGTTTTGATCTCCATGATTGATGCAAGCAATAAGGCAAACCAATAGTAATGACCAAGGAAGCTTATATATGGATTTTGGAGTTTCTTAAAGATTCTAAGTTTCGTGTGCAAGTTTTGCACTAGTTAATTTCATATATTTTCTTAAATGTAGCAACAAGGAAATGATTGTTACAAGTTATGCCTTGGGTGATGCTTACATGTTAATTTATCTTTCGATGCACTCTAAAATGAATCGATCACCTTAACCAAATACACAATCACACACAATCCTTACCTTGTACCAAAAATGGTGAACAAATTATATTGAACCTCGACCATCATAAATTGAATTTCAAAAACTTTATGTCCATAGTTGAGATTTACTCTCATTCTTCTAAACAAATTACTAATGATTAACTTCAATGGTAGATTGAAAGAATGAAATGTTTATGCGCTTTTAATAATTTTTTACATTTCATATAATTATATATTTGTAGATATGTATATAAATATTTTTAAAAATAATATTATCATAGTTATGAATATTGACTTATATTCAAATAATTTTATATTCGCACATGTTTTCATGTAATTTTAGTTTACATAATAATTTTAAAATGTCATATTTATAAATATACTTTTATTTGTATATTATATATATATACACATAATTTCAATAAAAATATTACTAAAAAAATATTTTATATTGTAACACATTTATTAATTTTTCTTTTAAAAACCTGTTTCCATTGTAAAAATAAATTGACTAACATTAGTTATAAAAAAATAATCCGTGGATATCTAAATTTATATATTACAATAAAAAATAATGAATACAGGAAAAATTATCACCGATTATGAATAACCTATAGAATTTCTTGAGGAGCGTTAGTGCTTCCACTAATTAAATAATATATGGTTGTGTAAAATATTTGGAGAAAAAATATTGTCACTTATCACTAATAAAAAATATTTACAATTTATATTAAAAAAAATATGTTTTGTTCAAAAACTACCGAGGTGTATCGAGTGAAAAGAAAAAGTTTTAAATGAGTTAATTTATCATGCTGGATTTCAAAAAAATAAATAAATAAATAAATCACTAGATCAATTATATAAAGCATGTTTGGGAAAACTTTTTTTTTTTAATTGTGTACAATTTTTTTTCTTCCATGAAAAATAAATTGTTTTTAAGAAACTATAAATATTATATTTAAAGTTTTTATTATATTTTTTTATTTATAAAAAATATATAAATATTTATAAAATTTACAAATACTCATTAAATAAATAACTACTTAGAAAAAATAAATTTTTATCTATCTTATTACATGTTACGACAGACTCATTGTTATTTGTGCCCTCACAAGTATATATCAGATAAAGGACTGCGAGTAAGATTTACAGGAAAATTTTAAAAGTATAACCATCCTAATAACATCATGTCGTTGTAGTATAGTGGTGAGTATTCCCGCTTGTCACGCGGGTGACCCGGTTCGATCCCCGGCAACGGCGTTTTTATTTTTATTTTAATTTTAAATTTATTATTATTACCTTTCAGTTTTTGAATTTGCGTGTTCCGAAACTAAAGCGCATCTTAACAAACTAGTAAAAATTATCCAACACTATTTATTTGTTTACTAAAACTAAAAGACACAGTGAGTGATACTTCTTGCGTGCTTAGCGGGAGAGTGAAGCTCAGAATATTTTCATTTCTTCCAAATTCATCAATCTCCTTCATCCTCCAATGGCCACCCTTTCCGAATGCACTTCCCCTCCTTGGCCAAACCCTAACCCTAATCCCACTCCCAACTCAAACCCAAACCCTAATTTCATCCCCGACCAATCCCAAACCCTCGACTTCGACTCCCTCATGCCTCCGCAACCCGAATCGCTTCCGCCCCACCACTCCCCCGCCGCTGCCTCGCCGGAACCCTCCCCGACGCCGCCTCCGTCGCTCCTCCACCTCTCCTTCAACCAGGACCAGGCCTGCTTCGCCGCGGCCGCCGACAACGGCTTCCGCATCTACGACTGCAACCCCTTCCGCGAGCTCTTCCGCCGCGAGTTCGACGACGGTGGAATCGGTCAAGTGGAGATGCTCTTCCGCTGCAACATTCTGGCCCTCGTCGGTGGGGGGTCCCACCCGCAGTACCCTCCCAACAAAGTCATGATCTGGGACGACCACCTGGGTCGCTGCATCGGCGAGCTTTCTTTCCGCGCCGCCGTGCGCGGCGTCAGGCTCCGCAGCGACAGGATTGTCGTTGTCGTGGAGCAGAAGATATTCGTGTACAACTTGGTGGACCTCAAACTGGTGCACCAGATTGAGACCTTTCTCAACCCTAAGGGGCTCTGCGCGGTTTCCCACTTGTCGGATTCTTTGGTTCTTGCGTGCCCGGGTTTGCACAAGGGTCAGATTCGCGTAGAGCACTACGCGCAGAAGAAGACCAAGTTCATTTCGGCGCATGATTCCAGAATCGCTTGCTTCGCCCTCACTCTTGATGGGCAGTTAATCGCCACCGCCAGCACCAAGGGCACGCTGATTCGGATTTTCGATACCGATCAAGGCACGCTTCTTCAAGAAGTAAGTCTTGTTTCGTGTTTCTCTTTTCTTGACGCCTATTATCTTTAATTTCTATCTTTTTGCTTGAATTGCTGATTGGTGGTGAATTAAGTTTATGTTCTTGGGCGTTGTTGTTGAATTGCATGATCTGTGGTTGAATAGTGTACTGTCTTTGAAATTGAAGCCCTAGCTAAGTTATGTACTAAATAGGACAGGTCACAGGAAAATGAAAATATCCCTTTTTCCTATGTTGACCGGTTTGGTGATTTATGATGCAGATTTGGACTGGTAATATGTTACTGTTTCAGCCCTTTCTATTAATGGATTTTCTATGGAATATAGCAAACTAATCACTGCTGGATGTTTGCTATTGGATCCACTTGAGAAAATCCTACTATACGAAATTACTTTTTTTGTTAGATATGATGTATTCAGGGTGTAATGTTTCTGTTGGTTACCGGTAGTGTAAAAAATATTTTACATAGTCAACCAATCAGAAATCACATTATGTATGACTTGTAAGATGGTTATTGTAAAAGTTAACAAAATTATTAGGTGGATTGTGAATTTGTTGATTTTGTAAAACTATTTTACACTGTGAGTGTATCACCATTAAACTTTTGTAGTTTATTGTGTTACCATTTCAAACATTTTGGTTCTCGTGTTAATTTATTTTGTGTCATATTTAGGTGAGAAGGGGTGCGAATGCAGCAGAGATCTATAGTTTGGCATTCTCTTCTACTGCTCAGTGGCTGGCAGTCTCAAGTGACAAGGGTACTGTTCATGTATTCAGTCTCAAGGTTAATTCTAGCATCCCTCAGAATGAAAAGTCACAAAATTCATCCAATTCTGATGCTGCCGTTACCCCATCAAACTCATCTCGCTCCTTCATTAAATTTAAAGGTATACTGTGAGTATTTTTCTTTCCATTTTCTAGCTTACATGCTGTAGTATTGAAATTGTTAATTTCTAACCAAAATCCTTTTTACCATTTTGTAGCCTATTCTTTTTGTCATTCCCGTGTTGAAGTTTGAATGCTAAATTATTAATGGAGGATTATTTTTAATAAGATTTAAATGGATGATCAAACATTATAATACTAAACTAATGGTTTGGACTAAATTTTGGATTAGTGTGAGATGTTAGAATTTGAAGTGACTTGGTTGTGTATGCAAAGTACTGTGGCCTTTGGGTGAGGTTGATTTTATTTATGTAATGCTTGAAAACTGATCTATTAAGTCAGGCTTCTTAATTCAGAATAAATACAGATTGGATGCTGACCGTCTATGGAGTGATTTATGGTTTCTGACTGTTTATTTAATTTAATTATTTTTTCATTTCAAAAATATTTTGTCAGTTAGGAAAAGAAATGATGCTCAATTTCCGTTTCCGTTGATACTTTGTGCTTGCAGGAGTGCTGCCCAAGTATTTCAATTCTGAGTGGTCAGTTGCTCAGTTTCATTTACAAGAGGGCACTCAGTACACAGTTGCATTTGGTCAACAAAAGAATACAGTCATAATTCTTGGCATGGATGGAAGGTATGATTTGAGGAAATGACAAAATACTGTTTCTCTAAGCTGTTATTGATGGCTATTCTGTTTATCTTGGACGCCAGATTCTATTGTAATATGTAAAACAGGTCAATAATGTTTTTTTATTATCACTCTGCTCTTTGAATTTTCACCGATTAGGCGTTTTGAAGAATGACTTTGTCTTGAACTAGAGAATTCTTAGTTTGCTACTCATCTCATACTTTTTATTCTTAAGATAAGATGAAAGCTACCAAATTCAACTTGATGATTAAATCGAGAAGATAGCTGAAAGCACTTTTTTCCCCGTTATATTTTTATTCACATGTGTTGCATTGGTTTCATGGCTCTTTTGACAAATCATTTACCATATATCTATGCACTTTATATTTTTTTTGGTATGCTTATATCCCAAAAGAAGGTGGACCCTTGTGTTATATGATGTCAATGAATTGCTATTGATTTGTTTTATGCAGCTTCTATCGATGCCAATTTGATCCAGCACAAGGAGGGGAGATGACTAAGCTGGAATATCATAACATTTTAGAACCGGAACCAGAAACAGCCTTGTGAGAGAAGAGATGAAATTCTGTAGCGCTTGGCGTTTCAGCTCTAGTTAGGGTTATCCTACAGCAATATGCAGTAATGATAAATAGACGGAGGTTCTAAAGTAACACTGACCCCATTATTACTACCTCAGGGTCGTCCTCGTTACTTTGTAATATTTGTAATTGTATAGTTTTCTAATTATTTTTTTTGATAATAATACTTAGAGCTATGGTAAAACTTGCAATCTCTTACCTTTTAATCTTGCTTGTGTTATTATCGTATGATTATGAGAGCTATGACATTGTATATATCTTTACAAAATACATTCTAACGATGAAACATGAAAGTATTAAACTTGGATATACATTTGACATTTGGATGTGGTTGCAACATTTCTCATTTGTGATTATGATCAGCTTAATATATATATATATATATATATATATATATATATATATATAAATTTAATAGGAAATCCATAAAATTTTTGCAGGGATATGATATTTACACCAATTGAACAAAGGAGAAAATCCAAATTCCCAGGAAAAATTAGAAGGAATAATAAGGAATGGCATGATGAAATGTGCAATATCCCAGTCAACGAGCAGAATATCCCAGTCCAAATAGTGCAAAGTCAAGAGCTGCAATGAAACATTAGCTCAATGCCTTGTATTTTTAAAAGACAAAGCAGAAAGTGCACATATCAGTTGGTTTGTAAGTCCATCAAGTAATGCATACGGTTATCTCACAACTGTCAAATGTGTTGCATTTACTATTTACTATTACTATCAGTATCAGGGTAGTATTACAGTCACATATTGTTGCCCGAAATGACAAAGGATTAAATAATGACGAACTAAATTCTGGCTCAACCATCAATGGCTGGCAATTTTCAAGAAGCTCAACAGCTATAGACCCTCGACAGGAACGGTGACCTATATATGCCCACTTTCCATGTGAATGATAATAAAGTCAAGCAACAAGAAGCTTTTGTTTTGACACAATTATGGTTAGTTACTTGTAGTACCATCCGTGAATATCGGCAATACAATATGGGCATCCTGAATCACTGACAATCAAGAAATATCCGTTGTAGCACGCGAGGCCCGATCAGAAGCAATAGCTAACTTGGTGTTCATTATGTCTCTCTCTCTATGAACACCAATTGAGAGGAAGTGACTAGTATTCCATCTTAAGTAGCATGTACTATGCGAAAAGTTCACTAACATGACTCTGATGTTCTACCTCCACGGAACTACACCCCAAGTCCTTAGTGAGGTGTCTATCCTTGATCACCCCTCTTACTTTCTCAACATCGCTCCATCTCCCCATGGCCGCATACAAATTTGACAAATGGACATAATAGGCAGTGTTCTCAGGCTCCATTTGAAGGAGCTTTGTAGCCGCCAGCAGGCCCAACTCCAAGGCACCCTGCGACTTACAAGCAGCCAACAAAGATCCCCACATAGTTTTGGTTGGCTCAAAAGGCATACTCCCCATGAATTCAACAGCCTCTTTCAAAT
The DNA here is from genome assembly GCF_000230855.2 of Cajanus cajan. Lineage (NCBI taxonomy): Eukaryota > Viridiplantae > Streptophyta > Magnoliopsida > Fabales > Fabaceae > Cajanus > Cajanus cajan. The sequence goes on along the minus strand of NC_138522.1, from coordinate 57,917,482 downwards.
GGCCAGAACGCGCCAACACATCAACCATACAAGCATAGTGCTTGACATTAGGAAGAAACCCATAGCTCCCATCAAGCAACAAACGAAAAACCTCTCTACCCTGGTCCACCAAACCCGCGTGACTACACGCAGATAACACCGCCAACAAAGTCACTTCATCAGGCCTAACCCCGTCACTCTCCATTCTCTTAAACCACCAAATGGCCTCGTGTCCACTCTTGGCCAGAGCCAAGCCTTTAATAACCGCATTCCAAGTAAACACATTCTTATCCTTCATCCTCCAAAACACACCCAACCCCTCCTCCACTCTCCCACACTTGACATACATGTCAATCAACGCCGTCCCCAACACCACATCCACTTCCCACCCGTCCCTCTTGACGGCACCGTGTATCCACTCCCCCATTTCGATGTTACCAGAGTGAGCACAGGCGTCCAACGCGTTTATCATGGTCACCCTATTAGGCGCGAAACCCGCGTACTGCATTTGTTGGAAGACGAGAAGGGAACGAGTATGGTCCCCAACGTTGTTGTAGGCGGCGATGAGGACGGTCCAGGATACGACGTCGTTGTGGGGCATTTCGTCGAACAGGCGACGGCAGAGGGAGACGTGGCGGGAGGAGGCGTAGAGGTGGAGGAGGGAGTTGTGGACGAAGAGGTCGCGGTGGTGGCCGAGGGTGAGGACGTGGGTGTGGAGGCATTGGGCGTGGGTGACGTGGCGGGTGTGGGAGAGGGAGTTGAAGAGGGGAGGGAAGGTGAAGTTGTTGGGGAGGAGGCAGCTTCGGCGCATGTGGGAGTATATTAAGAGAGGGGTTAGGGTTTGGCATTGGGATAAGGCTTTGATGAGGGTGTTGAAGATGAAAATGTGGGGGGTCGGTGGGAGGGTGGTGAAGAGGAGAAGGGCGGAGCTGAGAAGGCCGTGGGATTGGCACGCGCCGATGAAGCGGTGGCCGATTCTCGTGTTGCAGTGGAGGCCGTGGCGGATCAGTTGCGCTTCAATCTGCCGGAGCTGAATCGAACTACGGCATTTCTCCAGCACAAGAACCGCAACGCTCTCCGTCAAACCACAACTCGCCATACCTTACGTTATACGGGAATCAAACACCATTATCCATCTTCTAATATATTCCATTCTTCTTTCTAAACATCACACCTCCTCATTTGTTTGAATGATTTTGCTATGTCTCTATTCAATATTCTCAATTTTGATTCATAACTTAACACAACATATAATTTTTTATGTTGTCATGTTTTAATACAACATATAATTAAAAAGATAATTATATAATCTTTGACTAAATAGAGGATTTGAAGACTGAAGAGACAAATCATTATTAGATTAAATTAAATAGTAGTTGCAACATATATAAAACAAGTGCTAGTGAATTAATGTGTGAGTGAGGGCCGAGGGCCGAGGGCCGAGGGGTGGTAAAATCTTTATAAACGAAAATAATTTTGTTCGTTTTTGAGTGATTAAATATTTTTTAAGTCTTTATTTATTTTATTAAATTTAATAATGATTAGTAATTATTAAAATATTTTCATCCAAAATTTTCCTTTTATTTTGATATATTTATTTATTTTAGTTATTTTTAATAGAAATTTATTTTATTATAATATTTATATAAAAAAAATATGCTTAGGAGGAAATTATTTTTATCCAAATTTATCGTAGAAAATTATTGGAGGGAATTTATTTTTCAATTCAACTAAGTCTTATTTATTTTTATAATTTTAAATATATGGTGAAAGAAACAATTTTTAACATAAACATATTAATGTATTATTTATATCAAATCAAAAGCATTGCATCAAAAACAAGTTCAGAAATAGGTAGTATTTAAGTAAAAAAAAAAAACATAAAATTTAAATTTAATTATTAATAATTATATGATTTTAAGCTAAAGAATTATGAACAACTTTTTTAATCACTTCAATAACATCCGTATCAATAACATTGTGTGAATTCAATGATTATATTTTTTTTTTTGCCTCTATGCAAAACTATTAATAACATCGATCTTTATGCATTTTTTTCATCTATTTCATGCTGAAAATTTTAAACATTAATAAATTTTTTAGGCTAAATTATTCATTTGATTTCTTTATTTATTTATTTTTATTTTTATTTTATCCCATTATTATTAAATAAGATAAATTAATCTCAAATTTATTTAATTTATGTCAATGTTTAATTTAATCTTTAATTTTTTTTAATAATTTAATCATCAAATAATTTGATATTGTCATTAAATATATATAACAATATTTGTCAGATATATGTATTTAATAAAGATAATGTTAAAAAATACACATCAAATTCGTTTTCGTTATTATATTTATCCATTGATCCTGAAAAAATAATATACAAAATAACAAATCCATTATTATAGCCTTGGAATTAAGTGAAAAGAATGCGCATCCGGGGAATCGAACCCCGGTCAGTACCGTGGGAGGGTACTATGATACCACTACACCAGATGCGCTTGTTTGAAGCGTGACCACACGCAAAATAGATATTGTAGTGTAGGCACAAGACTTGCCACCTACCGCAGAAACACACTCAAGAGTCAAGACTTGCCACCTAACACAGAAACAAAGAGCGAGAGTCAGTTATTATATGTTCGCAATTGAGTGTGTAGTAAGTAGTACTTGTAAGAACTAAGAAGTGAGGCGAAAGTGTGAAGCTCAACAACCGAAATCAAATCGAGGGAATGAGGATCGTTGGACTCACGGGTGGAATAGCGTCAGGGAAGAGCACCGTGTCGAATCACTTCAAATCGCACGGCGTTCCCGTTGTCGACGCCGACATTGTTGCTCGCGTAAGTTCCTTCTCTCTCATTTCTCAATTCCGCTTAAACTATCTCAAAATTTAAGTAGGGATTTATCAGACGAAATTTAAACTTTTAGAAATTCGTATTGAAATTTTAATTGACCAAAAATATGAGATTTCAATTTCCGCCTGAAACCGGAGAATTCGTGTAAGTTTCCCGCTCGCTCACGCTGCTCTTGTCCTTGTTCAGTCGCTCTCTTCCTCTCCCGTTCTCTCCTCGGTTAGTTTCTCTTTGATTTGTTTCTGCGTTGTCGTTTTTTTTTCTTCCTTAATCTAGAGTTTTGTTTATGTGTTTTTTTATGGTTTATCTCTGATTTGTCTCTGCACTTCTTCTCGTCTCTGATTTATTCTCTAATCTAGGGTTTTTGTGTTTTTCTTGTTCATTTGTTTGGTATGTGCATACAATTGTGAGTTTGCTGAGTTTCTCTGAAAGGAAATTTTATACATATTATTTTCTTTATTGTAAGATAATGATTAGGAGCTTAAAAGGAAATTATTCATGATTTTAATTAGGAACAAAGGATCGAGCGTTTCACAAAATTTAACACCTAATACTGAGTCCAAATCACAAAAGAAATTCAAAGCAACTTGATTTTACCAATAGTTTCTTAGCGACAGGTTGAAAGTTGAGTGCCATGATTTTAGTTAGTTGCACTGTTGTTGGTGATAATTTGTTTGTGTTTGAGGGTACAAATGGGATCAAACTGCTGAAGGATTTGTACATACTAGACACTAGTTAGTTATTATTCTAATGATTTTATTGTGGGAAGGGGAATGTTATTGGCCTAATTTTTACACATTATAATATATATCTCCGAAATATGAATTTTGGATGTACACTCTATAATGCACAGTAATTGTTTCAATTGATGGTACTCATTGTTGATAAACTATTTTTACTTCAAATACATGAATTCCATGTCTATTCTGCTAGGACTTATTCACATAAGCTTTTATGCTAGTTATCTCTTGATCTTGCTGTGATGGTTGTGACTTGGGAGGGGTTCAGTTTATATTTTTGAATGTTGTTGCTTAGTAGTAGCAAGGAAATATGGTGATAAGGGTTCACGGATTACTTGAATAATCCAACCGAAGACAACTCCATCAAATCACTAAGTCAGAAAATTATGGTGATAAGCTATGATGCACTGATACGATACGGGTATCGGATACAACACGTATCCGATACGGCGATACGATTATTTTAAAATATATAGGATACGATACTTGTAAGATACGTGCCATCATATATATCAATATTCATATAATATAATAATTGTGTACTTGTAATAAACATTAAATATATAATTATTATTTTGCAAATCCAAATTAAAAACATATTTATTGTACATTACTAAAAATAAATAAATTATAAATCATTTCATCATAAATTACTTTTTATTATTTACAAATAGAAATAACATTACCAATTTCATTCCTTTTTTAAAATTATCTATATAGAAGATAATTTTCATTTACAGTTCATCAAGGACCAATATTTCTATGTTTCTATATTAAACATGTTTATATATCTTATTTAATTGTAATGGATATTTCATAATTTTTCAAAAATTTGAATACTTTATCAATACGTATCACCAATAAGTATTGGTGAAGTATCTGAGAGTATCGGAATTCAATAAAAATTTTATAATATTTTTAAAGGCTAGGATATTTCATTGACACGTATCCAAGAGTATTGGATACGGATACGTGAAGCAAATTGAAGTATCGGTGCTTCATAGGTGATAAGAGATCCGGAAACTGGAACATGGAACACTAAGTCAGTAGTGCCAATAGATAAGTATGATGTTTATAATGTTAGTGGTCCAAATGCTAATTTGTTGTTGGCCAGTCACCAATTTGCCAGTGTTTAGAAGGATTCAAGCAAAAATCACTAGAGTTGGAATGCAAAGAATTGGACACAAGGATTTGTGCCTAGTGACAAATATGGTTTTGTAATATTTAATGTGAAAATGTCTGATACTGCAAATGTTGTTATGAGGGCTTCAGTTTGTATTATTTAATGTCTTGCTTAGTGGTAGCAAGGAATTATGGTGATAAGGGGTTCAGTTTATATTTAACTGTGCTGTAAGTAAACAGGGAAGTGGGGAGGTGTTACTCAAATCTTTTTCTTGAACATAGATCATTACTCAATAAGGTTGCCTCTGAATTTGGAATGCAGTACTAGTATGATATCAAATTTATTTGATTACATATTAGGTTGGTGTAAATGTATGATAATATGATATGAACAAGATGCCTTCGTTAAAAAATTAAAATCAATCAAAAAGATAGATTTTAGATTTTTGTAGTAGTAGAATGTTGAATGTTCTGTTTTAAGATGTTAACCATTTAAGTAACATGATTAGTTTTTTGTTTGCATTCCAAGCAAAAAATGGTGGCAGCTCATAATTTTTGTTGCTTTCTTTTTTTACAGGAGATGGAGAAGGATTAAGTCAGAAGAACCTTTGATACATTTGGCTCTAGCATCATTTCAGTACTACAAGGCAACAACCTGTGATGTGCTGCGACTAGTTAGTGGCAATCACCACTTGAATAATTGGATATATACTTGCAAATAATTTACTGCTAGCAATTTTTTGATCTGTTTTAGAATTGAATTGACTGGCAAATTAAGCTCAATTGCAATCCATTTATTTAGATATAATATTTTGTATTATTTTTTTTTCTGGGCTAATTTTAGAGTATCTTGATTTATGTAACCTTAAGATCGATAATAAGAGTTTTTATATATTAGTAAAATTAGTCACCAATAATTGTATTATTTTTTATGTTAAATAAAATAAAAAATAATTATTTTATTTTGAATAAAAGATTTTATAATTATTATATTATTAAAATTTGAAGTTTTAAAAATAAAGAATTTATTTATTTAATCAAAAAATAAGAAATTTTAGAAATGAAGAAATCTAATTGATTTATCCTAATTCAAAAATTTGAAAATGAAAGATTTTAATTTCCTTATCCAAACACGAGGAATTTAAGAATGAAGAAATTTCAATTGAAGCAGTTGAACTTCTTAAAATTTAAAATCTTCCAAAATTTTAAAATCCTCTATTCAAACACGACCACACTAATTAATGCAATTTGCAGCAAGTCTTAACAAAAGGAAGTGCTGGATGGAAGAAAGTCGTCGCTGCTTTCGGAGATGAAATCCTCCTCGACAATGGAGAAGTCAACAGAATCAGGCTCGGCCAAATCGTCTTCTCTGACCCTGACAAGCGTCAATTTCTCAATCGGTATTCTCAATTTTCCAATAACTCCATAGCATTTGCATTCTAACGAATCACTCTATTGAGTTTCGGTTACGGTGTCGTTTTAGGTTGCTTGCTCCTTACATATCGCGGGGAATGTTTTGGGAGGTTTTGAAGCTGTGGATGAAGGGTTATAAGGTCATTGTTCTTGACGTGCCTTTGTTGTTTGAGGCAAAGATGGATAGGTTCACGAAGCCTGTTATTGTGGTGTGGGTTGATCCCGAGACGCAGATTCGGCGGCTCTTGGTGAGAGACAGATCCAGTGAGGAGGATGCGCGAAATAGGGTTAATGCTCAGATGCCGTTGGATGTTAAGAAGGGTAAAGCTGATATAGTTATAGATAACACTGGTTCCTTGGATGACTTGACTCAACAGTTTCAGAAAGTTCTTGTTGAGGTCACTAGGCCATTGACATGGACTGAGTTTTGGCTTTCCAGGCAGGGAGTCTTCACTATTATCGCTTCTGTTACCTCTGGTGTTGTTTTGTTTGTGAAGGCATTTAGTAATCATGTCCACACTTCATAAATAGACACTTGTGTTCTACTCATTTGTTGATGTATTATTGATATTAATAAATTTTATTTCCTCTAAGGCCTGAATTCATGAGTTCATGAGTTCATTTATGTATCACTCTTTTAAAAATGCTGCTGTTCAAAGATGAATAAATTTTACTTTGCAACTCCATATTTTAAAATGACTGCTTGATAAGAAGCATGATATTTCTTATCATGTCTCACATTCTTTCTTTTTTATTGTTGTCAGTGGTTGGAAAATTACTTTAGCTGATTGGTTGTTAAATGCTTCTGAACATATATAGTGAGATGAGTTGTATCATCGTGTATATCCCTAACGATTAGCCTATTATCATGTATATAAGATAATCATGTAGGATATCTTGCTAGCTTCTGAAGAGTATGGTTTGGTTACCATACGGTTGGTTCGAAATAGAGATGGAGACTTGTTTGTGTTCTGCCTCTTTCAAGAGGTTCTGCTTCTGTTTAGTGGCCTTGAGAAGGGCATTTGGCATGCTTCTATCATTTGTTCTTTTTATCAATTTTTTCTTGTAGGATGAATATGGATAGACTTAGAAGTTTAAGACTAATTCCTATCGGTTGTCCTCTTCTCATTTTGGAGGTTTATTATTTTGTCAATCTGTAAATGTGTAAAGTTGTAACTTCTGGAGAGAGGAAGTTGTGGATTTTGCATTACTGCAATCATGCTCTACCAGTGGGTACTGCACTTTCTCCTTTTGTCCAATCTCCAATCTCTCTTTGCAGAAAGGAAAGTTAAAGAGAGTTAGACCAGAGTGAGCATTTCTTCTTAATACAAGGACATGCTCTTTCTGTTCCTGCAACTTTTTTATGTCTTTATTTTATTTTTTCCTGATATGAATCTTGACTTACATGCTGGTTGTCTGGTACAATGTCGGGATTAGCGGTAGAATAAGATTCTTTACTCATTTTGTTGTTGATAGAGACCAACTGACCAAGCAGAAAACATAAAAGGAGGGATGTACAGCAAGAATTTTTTTAAGTGGCAGGCAATTTACTGCAAATGGATCGTCAACTTTGAGGTGTAAAAGTACGCTTGTCGCGTAAAATACATTTTGCTGTTAGCCAAGTGAATGACAAATCATCTCAAACTCTTGATTGCATTACATATCTCTTTTTTACCCCCTAAAGAGATGCAGTGGGCGTGTAAATAAACATTATAGCTTCAAGTTAGAGATGGTGCAAGCTAGTTGCTGCCTTCATGCAGAATCTGACAGGTATTTTGGCATTATGATCAATTGATCATTAGCATATTCCTTGGTGATCATACTACTGCTAAACTAGCGCTATTACTTGTGCATTGCATGGGATTTGTTTTAATATAAACACGAAAGTGTTATAAATTTTCATATAAACTTCAATTTTAATTACTTAGATGTAGAAAGTTATAAATAGATACTTTATTGATTATTTAGATTTGGTTAGAATAGGAATATTGAATAAATCGTTGATCATGCCTCTATTTTATAGGTAGAATGCTAGAATCTTATATTAAAAGGGATAAGCGTACAAATCCTTACATATGTGTTAACGTGTGCCTCAGATGTAGCTCAGCATATTCTAATAAGTTGCTGATCTTTTTAAGTTTAACTAGTTTCCTGTTCAGAAATGGCTTTAGGGGACAACTTAGATTGTAGTCATAGAATAATTTTAAAGTTTTACGAAGTTTATTGCAAGGATCTATGTCAAGATTGTCGGGCATTTCACATGCGTAGCTCAGCAACTAATTACCAGAGCTATCGATAGGGATGTACGAGTCATTAGTTATTGATTACCTAGCCTAAGACACTTCTTCCTCAAAGGATTAGCTCATTATGAATATATGCTGTTTCCTACTTGCTTGATGGTTTTCTGTTTGTACTTTATGTGGGTATACGGCAGCATCATATTCGAGTCATCGCTCCGCATTGCACTTATTAGTTGTTTGATGCCAACTTAATAATGTTCTGTGCCTGTGGTTGCAGGCTTGAACAACCGAGGCAAAATCCAGATATAGCTACAATTTAGCTGGCCAATAGTGGTTAGATTTTATGCTCTGATTGGTCAGACGCTAGATAAAACAAAGTCAGTCTGGGAAGTCCAAACAAGGTGAAGATAAGAGAAGAATGGATTAAATTTGAAAGCGTCTTTCAAGATTATAGAAACTTAATGTCATGACACTTTCATTTTGAGTCTTACCAAGTATATTTCAATAAGACATTTGACTTGAAGTTTTAAGCCTTCTTTGGCCCGCGGAAATATTTTAAAGCTTTGTGGCCCAGTAAGTGGAGGTTAATTTGCACACTTCGTTACTGTGAGTGCTTCGTAACTTTGATAGGGATGACCACTTCCTTTTTCATTGGTCGTTAGATTGTAGATGAGATAGGAAATATTGATAATGGTAATCATGTCACTTTTCCAAAAGCCTGTCAAAACCATTGGCTAACATAAGTGGAAATTAACCTAGTGTCCATTATGATATCATGCTACATGTTGTATTGATATGGATGTTTTTGTTGTTATGTCGAATATTTGAGCTATATTATTTACCAAAAGACTGCGTAGCATCTAATATTCTATTTCTAATGATTGATGGTTTGAAGTGGGACTCCTACACTTAAGTGATAATCCATTGTATACTTTTTAGGGTGTGCATGGATGATGGAAAAGGAGGGAATGAAGGAGGTGGAATGAATGAGAAATGTATCCCATTGTTTAATTTATATAAATGAAGATGAGAACAAGTCTATTTCATTTCATTATTTATTCTTTCTTCCTCTTTGGTAGTGGATAAGATGGGATGAAACTGTTTAAATTATAAAACTGATATTTTGGCGTTATAAAAGTTTGTTCGAAAAATAATTGTAGGCCTTTTTATTTTCTTCTTTCTCTCCTCTTTTTCGCCTCTAATCTTTTATCATCTTCCTCCTCTTCTATCCTTTATAAATTTTTTCTTTCATTGTTTTTCAATTTAACAACTCACATTTAGCTTCTCTCTCTCTCTCTCTTTTTTTTTTCACTCCTTTTCACTTCGCATATCGGTTCTCCAATCGAAAATACGTTTCTTTCTTGCTTTTTCATTCTTGTTTTTCAATAGCAAATTGTTTCGTGCAAGTATAAGTTTTTTTCATGTTATGTCTTAGCATTGACATTAGTTGAGGTGTTTTGTGTTTGTACGTGGGTGGGGTTTTAAAATATTTATTTAATTTTGTCTCATCTGTTTTCCATATGATGTGGAATAGAGTATTCTTATCATTTTATTGTAAATTATTAAAATAATAGAATTACATTTTTAATTCATTTCAATTTATTCCACTATTATTTTTCAATCTATTTCATTCTATTCTTTACTATTTAATCCAAATATAACCTTTTTAATTTTTCTTAAGCCACCACACTATTTTCTATTTTTCAATCTACGACAAGCATGCATACATGAAGTAGCTTTTGGGTTGGGATTCTACTTTTAATTAGAGGTATTTTATCAATTGTAATGTGTAGTTGCTTTTCGCTCTGCCATGGGATATATCACTTTATTTAATTTATTTTTTTTTCCATTCCTTGCCTTTGAAGGAGTTTTGATTTTGGACGTACATACTTTACCATTCAATCTTTCTTAACATCGATGAGCCATGGGTCAAAAATAGCAAGGCACACACACCCTTGGCCTAAGGCATCTTATGGTATTGGTTGCTCTGGTTTTGCTTTAATTTCCTGTGTGGAATCTGGCACTGAGACCGGAGATTTATGCGTAATAAGTTTATACAAACTGTGAAGATTAAATTAATAAATAAACTAACACATTACCATTTAAATTATAATAACTTCTTAGCATAGGTATTTGGGCTATCACCAAATGAAAATGTCGATTGAAGAGACACATTTTCTGAAAGAATCAAATGACCAAAATGTTTGTAATTCACCTGAGTAGCCGGCGATGATTTTCATATTGAAAACAGTTCTTGGAGGCATTTGAATTATAATTTAGAATTATTGCCACAAATCACGTTAGTGGGTGGAGTCACAACCATCTGTTGCACAACAATTCTTTTGGTCTTTCACAACAAAGTGTGTGTGGGGACCACTATCCTGTATTAGATTAAAAGTGAAATAGGAAAAGAAATAAGAGGAGGAAAATATAAACGATAAGAATAAATGAAATGGAGTAGAAAATATTTGTTATAAACGATAATATAATTAAAATTTAACTTAAAAGAATTTATTTATTTATTTATTTTGAAGAATTTTAAAAAAATTACATTCAGCTCCCTTGAAGTCTATTTAAACATTACACACCTCTTCTAATTTTTAAAAATTACTCACTTTTTTATTTAAATTAAGGTTATTAGTTCAAATAAGAAAATAAAAAAAATCAAAGTTAATTCATATTTTATCAATCATATACACATTTATTCTTAATCACCTAAAATGCTTTGTTTTCTTTATTAAAATTTTTATTGTTCTTTAATTTTAAAAAATAATAGTTTCTCTGCTTATTTTTTGAAATTATTTTCTGAAATTGATATATTTTTTAAATCAAAACATACATAATATTTACAATATAATTTGGAAGTTAAAATTAAATAAAATATCAAATTGTATTCAATTATTGATAATTATATTAATAATTTATTCTCTTTTAATAAAGTATAAATAATATTATTTTATATAAAAAATTATATGTATTATTTAAATAAATAAATAAATAATATTCATTTAAAAATTAAAGAAGAGATGTGTTTCATTAAAAAAAATCTCATGATTTGAATTTTTTTAAAAAAATAAATAAATCAATGCAACAAACTGGTACTTGTTGATATTCTACAAAAAGAAGTGAATCATTAGGAAGAAAACCTGCTAGTCTGCTACTGTCACGAGTATGAAGTAATCATGCATTTATTTGATGGTACGTATATACAAAGGAGTAAGAAGCATTGATAAATGGACTCTGAAAATCTGAAACTGAAAGGGTGTGGTGTGGGGGGAATTATTGGATGGTGGTAGTGTTAGGTTAATATGATCTGAATTTTAAAAATTTATTTAGGACAACACAAGGCTGCTCCTACAGTCTTGTTCAGATGCTCACCAGTCATCAACCCAACGAGCTAACCACTCACCAGTCAAGTACCACTCTAAACTTTTTAACCAAGAATGGGCATCTTATCAACACTTTCGTCATTGCCTTCTTCAATAGTCTATGTGCCTATAATTATTGTTACATGTAATTATTATAAAGTTTGAACCTCGAGAGACTTAAGTACTATTAAGAAAGTGAACTTGTTTTAATTTAATTTTACACAAGATTTATAAGATGAGCCGTTTTATTTGGAGGGTAATCTTGATTATGAACCATCTAGCATGGAGACAATGCATCCATGGGTGGTGGACCCGTTATCGTGGGTCAGAAAATGAGTGGTACTAAAAGTGATGAAGCCCTTAAAACCGTCAGATATGACAGATAAGATGTCACAAAAGTTGATGCTAAGGACCACCATATGTTTTTCACATTCTACGGAACTAAAAAAGGTACCAAACCTATCACTTACTTACAACTTAACACTATTCAGTAAGGAAGGTAATGGGGCGGTTCATATACGAATTTTATGATATCCGTTCTTGTCTTTGAGAGTTAAATTTATTCTCGTCTTCGTACTCGTATTTATTGGGTATATGATTTTTATCTCTATTCCCGTTCTCGTGGGTATTGGATATATCCGTACCATTTTTTTTTATTTATAAAAAATATAATATTTTTAAATTATTTTTTTATTATATTATAATTATAATTAGATTATTTCTCTATCTTACATTATAATAAATAATTATAAATTTTTTTAATATAATTAAATTAAAAGTAGGTATTAAATTAAAAATAAGAACGGGACGGGTACGAGTACAGGTACGGATACGGGACGGTTAAGTACATACCTGTATCCGTACCCATACTCAATTTAATATATCGGATTTTACCTATATTCATACTTATATGCGGTCAAACCGGATATTCTCCGTCAAAGTCAAGACATGTTCGAATATTACTTGCAAATACGAGTATATTTGTCATTCCTACTTAACAGAACCTTAATCATGTCATCATATAATATTGTAGAACTTGAATTTTTGCCTCCTTTCACGCCACTTTTGCCACATGAACACATGATAATATCATCCTTCGGCAACACGTGAGTGAGTCACGTGATCTGCTGATGTGTCATCACCACATTGGTTAATGCTGGCTAAGTTAAAGGTGATGTGGCAGCCGCACCAAATGAAATGAGTGCTCTGGTTTCTCTTTGATAAATTAACCAGTATTTGATATTATTTTATTTTTTTCAACCCTTCTATCATTGAGTAAAGTTTTGCATTAGATTCACTAAAGAAACTAGGACCAGCGTTAATTAATGGCATCACTGTAAAATTTAACCAAAAAGTAATAGAAGAGTGTCCATCACCGCAACTACCGGTAACTGTTCTAACTTCAGAATTTCAAGTTTTTAGAAACTTAAATTTAGTAAAATTTCAGAACTAAAGCTTCTTTGATGCCAACTTAATATTTAAATACCAGCAATCTTAAAAAAAGAAGTGTAAAAATAACGTGATAAGAATGTTTCTCTTTTCTTGATGGATATTTATTTAACTCCGCCTTAGCTGCATGTTCCTTACTTCCTTTGAAACCTTTTGCAACCAACAAACACACACACACACACTCTTAGATCAACTTTCCTCGTCCCTTGTTTTCCACTCCACAGTGGTACCAACCAAATGGCAGCTAAACCAACTGATGAAGCTCATCAAGGAGAAACCCTCAAGTACCAGGTCATCAACTAAACCACTGTTTATACATTTTCTCTTTTAAATTTTGCATGTGTATACAACTATACATAATATATATGTATATATTACAGACGTGGGTTTTGAAAGTATTGATCCACTGTGAAGGTTGTAAAAAGAGAGTCAGGAAAATTCTTCAGGGAATTGATGGTATGATATCTCTTTATCTCATTTTATATGAATATATCTCAACTTCAAACTTTGTAGGTCATGCTAATATTATTCTTTGTATACTTATTATGTTAACGTAGAAGTAACTGATGATATGTTAGTCCATGTTAGGAACAAAAGGAAAAAAAATACTAATTAATCACGTGTTTGTCATGGTTGTATAGGGGTTTATAGAACAGAGGTTGATTCTCTGCAGCACAAGGTTACTGTCACTGGTAACGTGGACGCTGAGACTCTCATCAAGAGGCTTTCAAGATCAGGGAAACTAGTGGAGCTTTGGCCAGAAAAGCCTGTTGAAAATAAGAAAGATAATAGTAATAATAAGAAGTCTGGAAAGTCCAACAAGGGTGGTGATGTTAATAAGGAGAAGGAAAACCAAAAGAATAGTGAACAAGTTGCTGATGATGGTGGTGGTTCCAATGAGGGTTGTAAAGACGATGCTGGTGAAGATTCTGACAAAGGGGGTCATAGTGATGAGTGTGAGGAGGGAGGTGGTGGTGGTGAAGGTGGCAAAAAGAAGAAAAAGAAGAAGAAGAAGAAGAACAAAGGGGAAAACGGTGGTTCTGGTACTGGTTCTAGTTCTGCTCCTAATAATAATGGAGGGGGAGAAGAAAGTAGTAAAGTTGATGCAATTGTCCCTTCAAATTTGGCATCTTCCGTGGCTCACAAGGATCTTATAAGCCCTCCAATTCAACATGCATACCCATATCCACATCCACATATGTATTATTCGCCACCACCAGCATATGGATTAAGCTATAACACAGCATATCCTATATCAAGTGCTTCATATTATGTTGGTGCCCCCATCATGCCCATGCATGCTTACACTACTGCATACTCTAGAATGCCACCTCCTCCTCCACCGTCTGATCCGATCATGCACTATGGCGATGATGAGGAAGAGTACTACGAAGGTGGTGGATATTGCTCCATTATGTGACAAACCAAACCACAAAGTGGAGGATGATGTACTAGCTAGCTAGTGTTTGTTATTTATTACTTATTATTAGTGCTAATACTCAAGGGAAGTGGGGGTTTAAATTTTGTAATATGCTGAACCAAACTTGAAATGAACTAGTTGAAAATGATGGGGGACAAAAAAAAGAAAGAAAGAAAAAAGAGGGTATGTGCAGGTATGGAGGGTCTTCAATGCTTTGTCTTTGTTTAGCATGATCTCTCTCTTTTTTTATTTCACTTGTTAAGAGTACAGCTTTTGGAGTTTGCTAAAGAAAGGCCAATAGCCTTGTAATGCTCTGCAATCTGTAGGTCCGAAAATCTTCCTTTCCTTTCTCTATCTTATGTGTAAAGTATCTTTTTGTGTACCACCTTTTCTTTTTCTCTTTTCATATTTGATTGCTAGTTACAAGCTGGTAAATGGTTTTGCTAATTTTCATGCATGCAAATCAGCTTAGCTAGCCAACTAGCTAGTCTTCGCAGTTACTTCCTATGGGAAACGTTTGATCCTCTTTAGCAAATTAAAGCTATCCACTAGTTGGTTAAATTAAATGTATAGATCTATATATTTTGCTTTTATCATATTTTTTTGGGGTTATATATATGGTAGCTAGTTGAATCCCACTTTGAAGTGATTTAAAGCTTGTTTGTGTTGGTGCTACCTTTTGCTTCTTAGTGAATCTAAGGAACATGTCAGCACTCAGCACTCAGCACCCGGATCAATAAAAATAAAAGGGCAAACTTCAATTTCTGGCTTTTGTATTTCTCTTTTTTGCTAGCTTTGGCTAAAACCCATGTTTTTGGTTTCACTTGTGCAGGTTTTGCTTTTGTTGAAGAGATCAGAATAGGCTTGCTTGAACAAAGAAACAATATTGTTCAAGTGGGCGATTATTGTTCAATGAGTTAATGAGAAGAAAAAGTATCAAATAAAGAAAAGTGGCTGCTATTGCTCGGGTGCCCTCTTATTTGAAGGGGTTTTGGTGCCCCTCAGTACAAAAGTTGGGTTTTTAGGGGCAATAAGGTAAATTGATAGCCTTTGGTCAATTTATCAATTTACCTTATTGCCCCTAAAAACCCAACTTTTGTACTGAAGGGCACCAAAACCCCTTCAAATAAGAGCAATCCCCAAAAGTGGCACCTTATGATCTCAATCATCAATTCATTAGTTTCAACTAGTGCTAACTGGACCCATATGAGTTACAGCATGCAATATAAGTATAGTTTTCATTTGGCAAATTGCGATCACATTTGCTGAACATCAGATAAAATGCATTTTTTTACACGTATTCCCTTAATTTTTATAATAATATTATAAATTAAGAAAAGTTTTTGTTAACAAAAATAAGGTAATTATTATTTCAATATTATTAACCAAAGTACATGTTCTAAGGAGTAACATAAGCGAACACATTAAACCCGAGACTTCTAATCAGTTGCTTTAAGAAGCCAACAAGATTTGATTCTGAATATTCAAGCTAATATAAACCAAAAGTAGAATATTCACATGATTATACATACCTCTTCTTTCATACTCATTTCATAGTCATATCATAAAAGTATGTGTGTTTGTTTATATAACATATCTTCTGTCAAGAATGACACCATATCTTCAACACTAAGCATCTAAATTACATGTCCCCAGCAAGTTAATTAATTTCTCTTTAGTTTGGCCCACACCCCTTTCAATGTTCAATCTTTCCTTTCCAGAAAGCCCCACGGAGTTAATTATGACTGTATGACTAATTATGAATATTAAAGAGCAAATGTACGAGAGTTCACTCTGATAGATTTTCTTTTGTTAATGGTGGCTCTGTTTGGATTAATTATTACAACAAAGTGACATATCCAAAAAAGTCCTAGTCTGCAGACTTTAAGTGCAAAGCCAAAGATAGAGTGACATGATTTCTGGGGTCCCTCGTGCCTGACTATGATTTATTTGGAACCTAGAAAATTCTCATTTCTATTTACAATTTTTTTAATACTTTGTTTTTTAACACTACTCTCAAACGTTATATATATAAGTGTGAAAATAGTAAGAAAATTAAAAAGAGTTTTAGCTTGATAATAACAACGCATTTAGGACAAATGACTAGAATTTGGGTGAAGTAATTAGTATAATAGTTTATTATTAAGACAAATAGTCAAATTAAATATATATCTAATAAATTTATTACATAAAAATTATATTATAAATTTAGTTGTAAACTTTATATTAACATCAATTAAAAATTATGTGAAACATACATTTATTAGACTAAATTATACTTTTACTTCTTTTTCTATCAATTTATAAATTTAATTTCTCTATTTTAAAATAGAGATATTTAATCTCTTATTTTTAAAGTTATAAAATTTTAACTTTTTCATAAAATTAATATTTATTAATAATTAAATTTTAATGTTAAGTTATGTAATATATAACGACATGACATTTAAAAATGAAAAAATTTTAAAAAAATATTAATGAAATTTATTAATAAAATAAATATTAATCATTTGTTAAAATAGATATAAATTAAGTTCTTTTAACAAGTGATTAATATTAATAAAATAAATACTAATCACTTGTTACATATTAATAAAATTAAAGTGATCAAAAATACAATTTTAACCTATTAATTAATAATTATGTTGATAACTAATTTTTGTCACAAAATTTAATTGATCACTTTTAGGGAGATGTTCTCTCTTGATTATATTTTTTTGGTTCACATTGAATATGAATATTATTTTAAAAAAATAAAGTTTAGTTTCATTCAATTTAAAGACTTGCTGATGAATTAGAAGAAATCTCGAGAATGTATAAATTTAAATAAAGATAAGCTCCTACAATCACTCCATTAAATGATAGAAAATTATTACCTTTGTTCTTTTAAGGTTTCAGAAAAGCCTTGTTATTGTGGGAAAAATGATTGCTACATGGTCTCCTGTGAAAACGTGAAAGGACACAATCACCCCCTTGCTTTTAATTAAATATTTTCAAAATTTTAAAATCATAAATGACAGATGTAAGATAAAAGCTATTCACTTAATATGCAATGCTGAGATAATAATGACTTCTTAATTGGGGGTTGGTCGCTATTTGTTTTCCACGCTTCTTTCTACTTCATGAATAGGAGTTTATCATAATTGTTGGTTCAACATTTTTCAGCTTAAATAAAAGAAAATAGATGGTCGAAAGGACAACATGAAGATAGTGCTGTGAAATAAAAACATAAAAGAAGGAAAAAGTTACGTGAATTGGGATGGGATATGTCGGACAATTTATTGGATAGAAAAACATCAAAAACCTTAGATAATTAATCTATGTGAATTCAAATTTAAAAAAAAAAAAAAAAAAAAAAAAAAAGGTAAACTTGTTTTGGTTAAGAAAATTAGTAAACACCATAGTCTTGTATCTATCTAATGAATATTCACCAGCACTTTTAAATATTCCACACGAATATTTGATCAGTTAATAAATATATGTGTGATATTTTCTGATTATAATTTTCGTAGGATATGTGGCTTCTACTCTACATCTCCAGTAACATGAGATTAATTTTTTTTCTATGTAGATTTTTCGTTAAAATAATATAAGAATTTCTTAATTAGCCAAAGTGTTTGGTCGAAATATGAAAAATAATGTAATATATAGTTAAAAAATTATTATTGATGAACTAATTGATGTTTCGAAAAACTAAAGAGTTAAATTATACAATTATATTTTTAAAATATTTTGTATGAAAAGAAATCAGTAAATAAAAAATGTTCTGACTCTTCGTGTAGGGTAGTAGAAAATTAACTAGAAATTTGTTTAGCAGCTCAGTATGGGATCCGGATTCTCAACTTTGGGGAAAGAAAGTTACGATAACTTAATACATCTTAACCGTTAAATGTATAAAAATAAATCAGATTGTAATACGTGTATAATATATATTTTAACTTAAATGTACACGTGTCACAATCTAATTATTTATTACAAATCTAACGGTTGAAATGTATTAAGTTACCCTAACTTTCTCTCGACAAAGTCACGGATCCATTTCCTTCTATATGTTCCTCTTGGGCAGAAGAAAACAGAGAAAAAAAAAGTGTATTAAATGCAATAATGGCGTAAGTTGGTGCTTCCCAAAGAGCTTGAGATGCTGACAGTTCAACCAAATCCACAGTGAGGGAAAGTAAATCGTTTAGGATGGAAATATATATAAGCAAGGATGTTTATAATTAATATGTGAAACTAAAACGAATTAACATAACACTAAATAAATCATCCTAAACTAATATCATTAAAATTAAAATTCATTGGTTTCAAAATCAAAATATAACTCAAATTTCCACTGTATCAACTTTTAATGTTAGGCACACTGCTGCTAGATGTAAACTATATTAAAGTCAAGTATAATAAATTAAAATCATTTGACATTATTTTTTTTATAAAATACGTGAGTTTTTGAAATGTAACTAAACAGCATTTAAATGAGCTTCAAAGTCGATAAGTAATTTGTTTCACAAACTAATTTTCTATACCTACCATTCCAATGTAAATGCAATCATTAAAAAAAACAAGTTGTTTTAACATGATTTTTTTTTTGTTAACTTTTATAATAATAATTTCATAAATCTTACTTAAACAGTTAAACATGATTTTCTATTGATTAATAAATAAAAATCCTTACGATGATAACGTACAAAAAGTTAATTTATTTATTAAAATTTCATTGGACCGGTTGAAATTAAGCTTTAATCACATTATAAATGAAAAAAAAATATTAGTGAGGAAAAACTACTAGATGTAACAAGTCGATTTTTTTAATAAAAATTAATGATTAATAAAGTCGATTTCACACTCATAATCTAGATAAAAAAATATATTATTTATTTATGTCATAACCTTCGTTTTATCTCCCAATTTTTGCGCTATTTTTTTTTTTTAAAAAAAAAGCAGAAAGGACCATAGGCCTCCCTCGGGATACTAATCCAGTAGGCCTTGGGCCGTAATTTTGTAAGGTTGATTATAGAGAACAATTTTGTTGAGAGCACTTTTGCAATTAACCAATAAAAGGTCTTTCTTAGGGAAAAGAAATGTAAATATATTAAAATTATAAAAATTAATCATATTATTTATTTTTATAATACTTTTTTATGATGTAAATATACATGTATAATAGGTAGTTACTATGAGTAAAATAGTAAAAATAAAATGTACACTTTACTAAAAATAATTTGAGTCAGATAATAATATCATTACATGTAGTAGAGATTTTCATAGAATGTTTAATGCAAGTGTATACCTAAAACTTAAACATAAAATCATTGATTAAATTGAAACAATACTTCATCAATTGATTCATGTATTCGATAATATCATTTGTACTATCCGTACTGTCTTACTGAGCTCGAGCTCGGCATCACAGCGCAAGACGACCTCGGATACGCGCTGGGCGATCTCGGCCAAGACGAGGTCCGCTATCCAATTAGGTCATAACTGATCTCGGGCCCAAGGCTCAGAAAAATCCTAATTCACACCCAGGTACGTGCATTATTTATACGAGACTCACACTCATACAAACCCTAACTTTGGCATCGGAGTCTCTTTTGCAGGTACCACCCCCATCTCGGAACACCAACGTACCAGCGAAGGAGGCTCACCGATCTTACCTGGCGGATCATCTCTACAGCAGATTTCCGGTAAGAACATTTGGCGCCCATCGTGGGGCCGATCAAGACGGCTCTTATCGGCCACCCGTATGGTTTTCACCAGAAGCCATAGCAGACGAGCAACAGACAACGCTGATCACGCGACAAGCATGGGTGACGCAGCATCATTAAGAAGACTGATAGAACAGGTCGAGCAGATGCGGCAACAACACGACGTCCATCTTCGAAACATGCGTGCCAAGCACGAAACTGACCTAGCGGCGCTGCGTACCGCTACCGAAGCTGACCTAGCGGCGCTGCGCGCCGAGAATGAACGTATTCGCGCCCAGCTTCCTCGGCGCCCTTCTGATCAACCCCCTCCATCGAATAACCAACACGAGGAAGAGGGGCACTCAGTCTCTCAACCCCCAACCGCGCCTAGGGCACCCACTCCCCGACCTGTCACACATCGGTCTCACGCACCGATGAACAGGTCGGCTCACGAGGTCAGCAATGCTCCTGCCCACGTCACGGGAAATCAAGCGACCTTCCGTCGTCATCCTTTTGTGGATGGCATCATGGAAACGCCTCTCCCTTTCGGATGGAAGCCTCTCCGCATCGATCGTTACGATGGCACGACAGACCCAGACGAGCACGTCGATCTGTACATTACACAGGTAAACTTATACACTAATAAAGATGTTATTCTGTGTAGGGT
This sequence comes from Cajanus cajan, assembly GCF_000230855.2. Classification (NCBI taxonomy): domain Eukaryota; kingdom Viridiplantae; phylum Streptophyta; class Magnoliopsida; order Fabales; family Fabaceae; genus Cajanus; species Cajanus cajan. The sequence goes on along the minus strand of NC_138522.1, from coordinate 57,896,545 downwards.
TTTCCTGACCTCGCTCAAGGGGGCAGCGCTCAACTGGTACACTCAACTGCCGGTGGAGTCAATAGACAACTTCGACACTCTGGTAAGGCGATTCACGGCGCAATATGCCACGAGTCGACCTCACCATGTCACATCAGCCGCCTTGGCCAGTCTCAGACAGGACGACGACGAATCACTAAGAGCGTTCATGGAACGCTTTGCCAGTATCTCAGTCAGGATTCGAAAATTGAACCCCGAGGTCGCCCTACACGCCATGCTCATGGCGCTCAAGCCTGGACCTTTCGTGGACAGCCTGTGTCTACAATCTCCTCTTGATATGGACGAACTTCGTGCCCGAGCTGCAGGGTACATTCAGATGGAAGAGCACTCTACTTTTCATGACCAGGTTCGCAACAAACCATAAGGAAAGCAAGACCAAGGTCAAGCCACAAACATTTAAAGTTGGCGACCTTGTTTGGTGGGGTGAGAGATGCAAGAACAGACCCCTCTAAAGGAAAATTTGGAACCTGGAATTCCACCCACCTCAAATTTTATTTCTCTTAACTTGTAAATTCAGGTGATGTACTCTTTTTCCTCCTCAGCCTTTTTTCCCACTAAAGAAAACGGTTTTTGGCCAAAGAAGGTTTTAACGAGGCACACCTCAGAAATAAATCAATAAAGCAACTCCATTCCCATATATTTTTGGTATTGGCACATTAACCGTGATGACTTGCCAAGGTCGAGCCCGAACCTTGAGATTACATTTTCTTAAACAAGGTCGAGTTCGAACCTTGTTATGCCAAGGTCGAGTCTGAACCTTGAGACTACATTTTCTTAACCAAGGTCGAGTTCGAACCTTGTTAGGCCAAGGTCGAGTCCGAACCTTGAGACTACATTTTCTTAACCAAGGTCGAGTTCGAACCTTGTTATGCCAAGGTCGAGTCCGAACCTTGAGACTACATTTTCTTAACCAAGGTCGAGTTCAAACCTTGTTATGCCAAGGTCGAGTCCGAATCTTGAGACTACATTTTCTTAACCAAGGTCGAGTTCGAACCTTGTTATGCCGAGGTCAAGTTCGAACCTTGAGATCACATTTTCTTAACCAAGGTCGAGTTCGAACCTTGTTATGCCAAGGTCGAGTCCGAACCTTGAGACTACGTTTCCTTAATAAAGGTCGAGTTCGAACCTTGTTATGCCGAGGTCGAGTCCGAACCTTGAGATCACATTTTCTTAACCAAGGTCGAGTTCGAACCTTGTTATGCCAAGGTCGAGTCCGAACCTTGAGACTACATTTTCTTAACCATGGTCGAGTTCGAACCTTGTTATGCCAAGGTCGAGTCCGAACCTTGAGGCTACATTTTCTTAACCAAGGTCGAGTTCGAACCTTGTTATGCCGAGGTCGAGTCCGAACCTTAAGACTACATTTTCTTAACCAAGGTCGAGTTCGAACCTTGTTATGCCAAGGTCGAGTCTGAACCTTGAGACTACATTTCCTTAACCAAGGTCGAGCTCGAACCTTGTTATGCCGACGTCGAGTTCGAACCTTGAGATCACATTTTCTTAACCAAGGTCGAGTTCAAACCTTGTTATGCCAAGGTCGAGTCCGAACCTTGAGACTACATTTCTTAACCAAGGTCGAGTTCGAACCTTATTATGTCGAGGTCGAGTCCGAACCTTGAGATCACATTTTCTTAACCAAGGTCGAGTTCGAACCTTGTTATGCCAAGGTCGAGTCCGAACCTTGAGACTACATTTCCTTAACCAAGGTCAAGTTCGAACCTTGTTATGCCGAGGTCGAGTCCGAACCTTGAGATCACATTTTCTTAACCAAGATCGAGTTCGAACCTTGTTGTGCCAAGGTCGAGTCCGAACCTTGAGACTACATTTTCTTAACCAAGGTCGAGTTCGAACCTTGTTAGGCCGAGGTCGAGTTCGAACCTTGAGATCACATTTTCTTAACCAAGGTCGAGTTCGAACCTTGTTATGCCGAGGTCGAGACCGAACCTTGAGATCACATTTTCTTAACCAAGGTCGAGTTCGAACCTTGTTATGCCGAGGTCGAGTCCGAACCTTGAGACTACATTTTCTTAACCAAGGTCGAGTTCGAACCTTGTTATGCCGAGGTCGAGTTCGAACCTTGAGATCACATTTTCTTAACCAAGGTCGAGTTCGAACCTTGTTATGCCAAGGTCGAGTCCGAACCTTGAGACTACATTTTCTTAACCAAGGTCGAGTTCGAACCTTGTTATGCCAAGGTCGAGTCCGAACCTTGAGACTACATTTTCTTAACCAAGGTCGAGTTTGAACCTTGTTATGCCAAGGTCGAGTCCGAACCTTGAGACTACATTTCCTTAACCAAGGTCGAGTTCGAACCTTGTTATGCCAGGGTCGAGTTCGAACCTTGAGATCACATTTTCTTAACCAAGGTCGAGTTCGAACCTTGTTATGCCGAGGTCGAGTCCGAACCTTGAGATCACATTTTCTTAACCAAGGTCGAGTTCGAACCTTGTTATGCCAAGGTCGAGTCCGAACCTTGAGACTACATTTTCTTAACCAAGATCGAGTTCGAACCTTGTTATGCCAAGGTCGAGTCCGAACCTTGAGACTACATTTTCTTAACCAAGGTCGAGTTCGAACCTTGTTATGCCAAGGTCGAGTCCGAACCTTGAGACTACGTTTCCTTAATAAAGGTCGAGTTCGAACCTTGTTATGCCGAGGTCGAGTCCGAACCTTGAGATCACATTTTCTTAACCAAGGTCGAGTTCGAACCTTGTTATGCCAAGGTCGAGTCCGAACCTTGAGACTACATTTTCTTAACCATGGTCGAGTTTGAACCTTGTTATGCCAAGGTCGAGTCCGAACCTTGAGGCTACATTTTCTTAACCAAGGTCGAGTTCGAACCTTGCTATGCCGAGGTCGAGTCCGAACCTTGAGACTACATTTTCTTAACCAAGGTCGAGTTCGAACCTTGTTATGCCAAGGTCGAGTCTGAACCTTGAGACTACATTTCCTTAACCAAGGTCGAGCTCGAACCTTGTTATGCCGAGGTCGAGTTCGAACCTTGAGATCACATTTTCTTAACCAAGGTCGAGTTCAAACCTTGTTATGCCAAGGTCGAGTCCGAACCTTGAGACTACATTTCTTAACCAAGGTCGAGTTCGAACCTTATTATGTCGAGGTCGAGTCCGAACCTTGAGATCACATTTTCTTAACCAAGGTCGAGTTCGAACCTTGTTATGCCAAGGTCGAGTCCGAACCTTGAGACTACATTTCCTTAACCAAGGTCAAGTTCGAACCTTGTTATGCCGAGGTCGAGTCCGAACCTTGAGATCACATTTTCTTAACCAAGATCGAGTTCGAACCTTGTTGTGCCAAGGTCGAGTCCGAACCTTGAGACTACATTTTCTTAACCAAGGTCGAGTTCGAACCTTGTTAGGCCGAGGTCGAGTTCGAACCTTGAGATCACATTTTCTTAACCAAGGTCGAGTTCGAACCTTGTTATGCCGAGGTCGAGTCCGAACCTTGAGATCACATTTTCTTAACTAAGGTCGAGTTCGAACCTTGTTATGCCGAGGTCGAGTCCGAACCTTGAGACTACATTTTCTTAACCAAGGTCGAGTTCGAACCTTGTTATGCCGAGGTCGAGTTCGAACCTTGAGATCACATTTTCTTAACCAAGGTCGAGTTCGAACCTTGTTATGCCAAGGTCGAGTCCGAACCTTGAGACTACATTTTCTTAACCAAGGTCGAGTTCGAACCTTGTTATGCCAAGGTCGAGTCCGAACCTTGAGACTACATTTTCTTAACCAAGGTCGAGTTTGAACCTTGTTATGCCAAGGTCGAGTCCGAACCTTGAGACTACATTTCCTTAACCAAGGTCGAGTTCGAACCTTGTTATGCCAGGGTCGAGTTCGAACCTTGAGATCACATTTTCTTAACCAAGGTCGAGTTCGAACCTTATTATGCCGAGGTCGAGTCCGAACCTTGAGATCACATTTTCTTAACCAAGGTCGAGTTCGAACCTTGTTATGCCAAGGTCGAGTCCGAACCTTGAGACTACATTTTCTTAACCAAGATCGAGTTCGAACCTTGTTATGCCAAGGTCGAGTCCGAACCTTGAGACTACATTTTCTTAACCAAGGTCGAGTTCGAACCTTGTTATGTCGAGGTCGAGTCCGAACCTTGAGATCACATTTTCTTAACCAAGGTCGAGTTCGAACCTTGTTATGCCAAGGTTGAGTCCAAACCTTGAGACTACATTTCCTTAACCAAGGTCAAGTTCGAACCTTGTTATGCCAAGGTCGAGTCCGAACCTTGAGATCACATTTTCTTAACCAAGGTCGAGTTCGAACCTTGTTATGCCAAGGTCGAGTCCGAACCTTGAGACTACATTTTCTTAACCAAGGTCGAGTTCGAACCTTGTTAGGCCGAGGTCGAGTTTGAACCTTGAGATCACATTTTCTTAACCAAGGTCGAGTTCGAACCTTGTTATGTCGAGGTCGAGTTCAAACCTTGAGATCACATTTTCTTAACCAAGGTCGAGTTCAAACCTTGTTATGTCAAGGTCGAGTCCGAACCTTGAGACTACATTTCCTTATCCAAGGTCGAGTTCGAACCTTGTTATGCCAAGGTCGAGTCCGAACCTTGAGATCATATTTTCTTAACCAAGGTCAAGCTCAACCCTTGAAGATCACATCTACTTAACAAGGTCAAATTTGAACCTTCAAACAACAAATTTGGGAGCTCCTCAAAAGCCCCTTCGCTCTTACATCACTCGGTGCTTGGGGGGCAGGTGTACTGGCCAGCCGAGTTGCCGACTTGTCCCTCACCAATCGATTGACTTGGTCAAAGGTTTACCAGTCTGACCAAGTAGTAAACTCATTATTGTCGATTTCCTCAACTCGGCCATGAAACATGGACATCGGAATACCACATTGGCCAAAGAGGCCACGTCATCAAACAGCTAAAAATACAATCTTGTCACTGTGTCGCAATCACAAGGCAGACGTACGCGAAAGGTCACGGCCCCTTGACGAGCTCGGTCTCAACTCCTCGACCTACGGTCTTCGGAGCTCGGGGGGCTAGTGTTCTATCCGTACCGTCTTACCGAGCTCGAGCTTGGCATCACAGCGCAAGACGACCTCGGATACGCGCTGGGCGACCTCGGCCAAGACGAGGTCCGCTATCCAATTAGGTCATAACTGATCTCGGGCCCAAGGCCCAGAAAAACCCTAATTCACACTCAGGTACGTGCATTATTTATACGAGACTCGGACTCATACAAACCCTAACTTTGGCATCGAAGTCTCTTTTACAGGTACCACCCCATCTCGGAACACCAACGTACCAGCGAAGGAGGCTCACCGATCTTACCTGACGGATCATCTCTACAGCAGATTTCCGGTAAGAACATCATCATTAGAATGTATATTTTATATTGAATATATATTCGACCTAAAAATGGTATCAATATACAACATTATTGTGAAAAATTATATATATTAAATTTAGGCTTTTTTTTCTGTTTTATAATTAGTTGATTGAATTTGGTCTTTAATTGTTAAAGGTGGTGTAATGTTTTGTAATATAATTTTTTAAATTTCTTAAAAATTTTATAAATATCTATGGATATCCATGGATACCTGTGGGTATTCAAGAAATTCATGGATACTCGCTTAATGGATAACCCGCACGAATATGGGGTGGGTATGTGACTAATTTTCATTCAGCAGGACGGGGGAGAGTTTACTATTACCCGCCCCCATGGGGCTCTATTGCCATCCCTAACTAGCATTGTTAATATAAATTGAAAAAAAATAGCAATATTACATTTTTTTTAAATTAAGTGACTAAATTAAATTTTCAATATTTAATGACCAGATCGAACTAATTAGATAAAAAAAAAAACAAAAGAGTAGTTTAGTCTGAAATCTATATAATAAGAACCTTTTAGGAGTGTTCATGGTTTAACTTTGTTCAAATCTGTGAAAGAAATGAATTTTGAATCTAAGAATTTTGATTAGTTGAATTTGTTTACGAAATTTGACAAATTTTTTTATTCAACCTAGACCCAAATTGATCCGATCAACAAATTCTATTAACGTCAATTGGATTTCCTAAAAAAATGAAAAAAATTTATTTTAAAAAATTATCCAAATATATACATATCATAAAAGAGTATAAATAACATATTCGAATATAATTAATTTGTACAAACTAAATAACCAGCATAAAAAAAGTAAATAATACATGATGATACATGATACTCCCATTAAGTATTTTACAATTAGTGTACTTAGAAATAAAATTTGAAAAATATAAACATAAATAAAAGTGATATTAGATTTACACTTACAAAGTATAAATCTGATATCCAAACCAATAAATCTTGAATTCCATTGATTTAATTTGGATAGGTGTAATTAACAAATAAAAAAAATTAAACCAATTTTATTGGTTGGATTTAATTTATCGAATTACTCGAGTTAATCCAATCCAACAAACGTCCGTGTAACCCTTAATTCAACAGTGAAATTTGTAAGAAAAAGTAATAAAAATATAGTTATATTTGCCTGGCATGAAATTAATTATCTCCTCTTTCAACTTCTCTTTTATTTTTTCTGATGTGTGTGTGTGTGATAGAGTACAGTAAAATCTTTCAAAACGTTGTTCATTTTTGTGGGGTCGATCGATGAGTGGAACAGATAATTAACGTTGCCTCTCGACAAGACATTATACAACTTATCTAAATAATTGATTGTTTTCATTCCATAGATCAAAACTAACATCTTCACGCATGTCCATATTATACTGACAGGTGGCTATTTTTACTCTCAATTTTTTGGTATTTTCAAACACGTATTCTTCATGTCGCATAGTTAAGATCCACGCGTGACTCATTCATTTATATAAAGTATTAGGGAGAATTTGGGTACATAAACGTACTGTATATTTTAAAACATTTTTCATGAATTAATATTTTAGCTTTCACCGAATTCATTTATCTATTTTTTTTTGTTAAACATACTCATACATTACATTTCATGTATTATTATTTTTTTTATAGGTTACAATGAGATAACCCATTTTACCAACCCCTATATAATATAGTTATGTACCTCTAAGATATTGAATTTTGTGAAAATATGTTTCATAAATTCTATAACAATTTTTTGGTAAAGGTAAATTCTAAAATATACGTTCGTAATTGTAATGAAATATGGAATGTATAAAAGCATGGATAGAAATGGGAAAAAAAAAAAAAAGGAAAGGCATAAGAGACAAACTAATGAGAATAAGTGAATAAGAATCCAATACAGTAACACTTTAAAAAGCACAAAAAAAGTCATGAATTAAACGAAAGAATAAAGGCAACCAAGAAAAGTTCGAATTATCTCATTCTCAATAAAGAAAAGGCCAAAAAAGTGAGCAATTAAAATATTTCATATATTTTGAATTAAAATTAGTATTTTATTTTAACAATCTATGTAATAGTATTGTCATTAAAAGTTGATGCTAATTATACAAAATAAATAAATTTTAATTAAAATTTTAAAAAATATATTTAAGATTTTTTTTGAAAGGTGAAACCATTTAAGATATTACACTTAAATTTTGTCTGAAATTATTGTGACGTATTACATAAAATAATGTGCAATCGATGAAAACTATGACATGGTTAATAAATTTTAAAACTAATTAATTACACCACATATGATTTTTTATAATTATTTTTATTAAATAATAATAATAAACAAATTTTTATATTTATTTATGTATCACGATTTGTACGAGTGTACGACCTTAAAATTATTACATTCAACCGAAATAAAGATATTTGTAACATTTACATCTCAACACATATAAAACTAGATGTAGGGTTTGCATGAGTAAGTTTTTTTCTAGAAATATTTTTAAAAGAGAAAAATAGAAAAAATAAATAAATAATTTTTTCATAAGCTGAATTTAGCACAAGCCAACTTATAAAAATTATCTTTTTAATTCCTTCAATTTTATTTTAATTTATGTATAAGTTAGTTTTACCTTATATAAGTTAGTTTTACCTTATAGAGAAACTTATCAATTTTTTTTGTTATTTTTCTTTCTTAGAAATATTTTTAAAGAAATTTATCTAAAAAGACCACAAAAGATAAATACTAATTGTATTTTGTTTTATAACTATTATCTTTATTTGTTTGTTAAATAGGTTAAATATTTTTATATTTTTTAAATTTAAAATTATCAAATATATTTAAATATATAAATTATATTTTTAAATTTATAGCGATGATTTTAAATTATGGTATAAGATTTATTTTTAATTATTAATATTTTAAAAAATTATTGAAATTTAATTTAGAAATAGATATAAAAATATATTAAACTGGGATGAATATTTAAGTATATCAAATATACAAATAAATATTAAAAAAAAAAGAGAGAGAGAGAGACTAAGTTGAGATGGCCGAATTTTTTTATTTATATTTTTACTATAAAAAATAGTACGTGAAATGTATATTTAAAAATAGTGAAAAGTATTTTAAAAAATATATTTAATTAAGAAAGTTAAGAAAATGAGTCTCACTTATCAAGTTATGTATTTTAATTTATAATATAAGAATAAATAATTTATATAAATGGAAAGAAATAAGAAATAAAGGTATATATACATCGTACATATCTATGCTATTACCAATTTTTGGTGTATATTGTACACATTTTATTATTGCTTTTTTTTTTTTTTTTTTAACTTTTAAAATACGAATTTTTTTCTGAAATAATATTTTTTTTAAAAAAAATTACAAGAATGATCACTGTGCAGGATTATTTACCAAGATAGAACCATTTACTGTTCAAGCTCAGAATTCGGTTCCCCGGGAACCGAATTCTGAGCATCAAAATGTAATTTTTTTTGTTTTTTCAACTCAGGGAACCGAATTCTGAGTTGGTTTTAAATTTTTTTTTTTCGTGTATGGGGGCAAATGTGGGCTGATCTGGGAAGCGGAACGGCCCGTTCCAAAAGCAGAACGGGCCGTTCTGCTTAAAAAAACAGAGTGCAAATTCTGAATGTGAAACGGCCCGTTCTGCTTAAAGAATTTGCACTCTATTTCTTTAAGCAGAACGGCCCGTTCTGCTTTTAGAACGGGCCGTTCCGCTTCCCAGATCAGCCTACATTTGCCCCATACACGAAAAAAAAAAAAATTTAAAACCAACTCAGAATTCGGTTCCCCGGGAACCGAATTCTGAGTTGAAAAAACAAAAAAAATTACATTTTGATGCTCAGAATTCGGTTCCCGGGGAATCGAATTCTGAGCTTGAACAGTAAATGGTTCTATCTTGGTAAATAATCCTGCACAGTGATCATTCTTGTAATTTTTTTTTAAAAAAATATTATTCCAGTAAAAAATTCTTTAAAATACTCTCTTCAATATTTTTTATTTTTTTTATTTCATAACTTTATTTGTCAAATATCTCACACCTTTTAATTAAACTACTCATCCATATTTAACATCAATTATTTTATTATTATCATTTTTTTTTACATAAAATACACGAAAGTATGAAATACTTTTTGATGCTAGTTATTAATAAAAACAATACTAGGCAATCACTTTTCATGTTTATTTTTATGCGAATACATTTATTTCTATGTAATCAAATTTAAGTTGAACTCATCAATAACTTCACTTTGGTAAATTGCCTTATTTTATGAAGAAGTTGTGATGTAAATTAATACATATTTTATTTTAATTTAAAAAAATAAATAAAATACACAGAAACACGTAAAGTGTATAATAAAGTTGATATTAATTAATTGATGGTATGAAATGTGACAGCACTAGCTCATGTATGGATCTGTCATCCAACAGAAGGAATCTTGTTATCTTGCCCCCACATGAACAGAATAGAATGCTAGCTAGCTACCACTCCATACTTTGTTTCATTTCATTTGTCTATATATATCTCCATTACTCCACCCTCTAATATCTTCTACTTTATAATATACCACCACAACACACATATATAGAAGAATTATGAAACCTCACGTTTCTGGTGAAGGCTCTTTGGCCAAGGAGTCTCGCAGATCCGTCGGAGAGAAGCTCCACCAGGTTTGTAAGGCAGCCATGGTGGCCATCACCACCGATGCCACCAACCACCGTACCCTTCTCACCTGCAACCACGTCCACAAGCCAGAAGACCCAATTCGAACCTTAATGTTCTTAGGCTCTTGGAGTCACACATAGATCATATCATAGATATCATTCACAAAATTCAATAATATAACTATGCTATACTCATTCATAGTGTCACATGTGTACATGCAGGCCTTAAAATTGTTATAAGCTTCATGGCAGCAAATTAATTAAGTAACCTATGGACAAAAAATACTATGCATCTGTGTCTGTATATATCAGATCAGATCAGATCAGATATGTAAAATGTTTTCTTATAATTATTAGATTCCATTTCATCTTCAGTTTCTGCAGTCTGAAACACTATACCACCTGCTTCATTCCTTTTGCCATTAGATTTAGGACCCCATCTCAAAAACAAATGAAATGATTTTTGGAAATTAATTTAGATTAGTTCGGAGATTCCGTCTTATTATTTTTTTTTATTATTTCAATTTTATTTTACTTTTATAAATACTTTTTCCAAAATAAAAATGAAAACATATATATACAATCTAGACTATTCTCTCTTCTATTTAAATTTTAATTTGATTTTCTTTGTGAAGCAACTTTTAAAATAAAAAATTAGTATATATAACTTGATGATTTAATCCTCACTCGAGTATAATTAAAATGGTCAAGTTGGCTCATTTAAAAAATATTATTAAACTTAATATGATGTTACTCAAACTTAATTAAATATATAGTTCGGAATTTTTTTTCTTTCAAAATATATATCTTACCCAAGTAACCCAACCCCACACGTGCAGCCGCCTAAGCACCCCTCCATTGGGAACAAATTATTATAGCTAGTGGCACACTGCCTTTGTATATTTTATTTAAATAAAAAATATAATATAAAAATGTAAGAGAAAAATATTCGGTTTAATACATGTATTATATTGGTGAGTGGTGACAATAAATGTTAATAGTGATTTTATTTAAAGGAGTGTTAAAGTTAGAAAGAAAACAGTTTACAAATAATAAATAAAGATATTAATAAATAAAGGAGAGTTGCAGTTATAAATAGGTAAATATATCTTAAGAAGAGTAGAAATGAAAAACATAATATTTTGTATTTATTGTTATCATTTTAAAAAAAAATTCCTTAATTGATTTAAAAGTAAAATGGGAATTTTGGTGGTGACTTGCCTAAATTGGAGAAAGAATCTTGATCAAAAAACAAAGGACATACCCATAGTTTTAACAAATTTTGGCTGATATATATTCTTTTACCCTTACCATACCTTTCTCATAAGAATTTAAAAAAAAAAAAAAAAAAATTTTGGTAATAAAAATATAAAAATATATATAAAGTTCATTATTATATAAATTAAAAGAATTTATCCATAACCAAAATAAAGGTAATAGCTTTCTTTTTACACATTTTTTTTCTTCTAATTTTACCCTCCTAACTATTCCATAGATTATTCCATAGATTACTTTAAAAACTATTTACTCTCTAACAATTTTTTAATACAAATAGTAATGACTTATATCTTTAACTAAATTTTCTCGAATTAGGATTTTAGCTTTAAATATAAAATAAATTATATTAAAAAATAATTAATATTTGTTTTATGTGCGTTCATAATTTTCAATAATATCAATACTATGATTAAAAAAAAATTATTCACATTCTCGAATTAACCATCCCCTTATATATAATTTTCATAATTTTTCATTTTTTATAAATAAAGAAACACCAAGTACTTTTTTCTCATAGTAAAATAATTTGAGAACTCGTATAAACTAACTATAAGGGAGTACGTATAATTTATTTTATATTTTAAAAATATAATTAAATATAAATTTTCTAATATGTACACACGATTAAAATAATGTATTAAAAAACTAAAGGTAGGCTTCATTGGAACAACATATAAAATATGACAATCAAACATTTTTCTTAACCAAAAACTGTATAAGGTTAAGATTTTGATTCGAGTATAAAACAAATTATGATAAAAAAGTATATGCTTATCTTATGTCTGTTCACAAAATCACAGTTCTCAATGATGGTGAATATTTTTTTATTATGTCATAGATTTAAAAAACAAGTAAATCAAATTGGTCCCAAATTTAAATTATGTTGTAAATATGTAATTATGTTATAAGAAATTTTTTTATCAATAATAATAATCTTATCTAACTTAAATAAAATTATCTCCAATAAAGAATATATACTATATAAAAAAAATATAAAATTACACCTGAATTGTTTAATTTGGTTAAAATTAGTTGTACTAAATAATGTTAAAATTAAAGATACTTAATTTGGATAAAAATCCTTCTTTTAAAGGTGGCTTGTTCATAAAAATACATAAATAAAATATATATTAATTTTATTAATTATTAAGCATGATTAAAGAATTAAAAAATATATTTCTAAATACATTTATTGTAATTTATATATAAAAAAAAAGATTATTAATTTTTACCCATTCATGTATGATGTGATTTGAAGAGTAAAATTGTAATTTTTATATAATAAAAACATTAATAACATACTTTTTAGCACATTATATTAAACATTCTTTATTATTAATTAAAATTTATTAAAAACCACATTTATGGGTGTCCTTTTGTAATATTACCAGAAGAAAAATATACTAACAGTACATTCTTTCAAATGATAAATTATTAAGTAGTGCATAGTTACTTAGCGTGTTTTAGATTATTTGTGAGTTAAACTCACCATAACAAATAGTTGTTTATTTTATTTTATGAATTTTTCATAGTTTTATAATTACCATGATTTTCTATTATCAAACTAAACACACTGAGTGTCCATAATTTTAACTAAGTTATTTATAACATGTATTTAAATTTTTGAATTTTTAAAAATATTAATAACACTTGATTGTCTGTCATACAGAATTAATTAATTTGTGTTTTATAATTAAAAAAATTAACTGATAAAGATTAATTATCAATAAAATCATTAAATATTTTACATTAATAACGTACTTTACCATACCACCTATTTTGGATGCAATTTTATTTATTTATTTTTATTGTTTTGAAATTGACTACAGTGTAACAAGTGGTTGCATAGAGGAAGTTTATAACATTGGAGCAAACGACATGTCGTTGAGGTGCGTCTGGTGATATTGAGACCATTTCCGAAGTGATAAGAGATTGGTAGCAACAGACAACAGTTACAGAAGGTCTCAGCTCTTGCTCACTCTCACAAATGGCGACCGTCATCGACGGCAAAGTCGTTGCACAAACTATCCGATCTGAAATCGCCCAAGAGGTGCGTCTCCTCTCTAACAAATACGGCAAGGTGAGTCCTTTTTCCAAATTGGAACATTACAACAATTTCCATTTCCCAATTCATAATAAGCATCCGCGAGTGAGTGTGTGAAAATGTTGCAGGTTCCTGGATTAGCAGTGGTCATAGTAGGGAACCGAAAGGATTCACAAAGCTATGTCGGAATGAAGAGAAAAGCCTGCGCTGAATTGGGAATCAAATCCTTCGATATCGACCTTCCCGAGCAAGTTTCCCAAGATGAAGTAATCAAGCAAGTTCATGACTTGAATGCTAACCCCGATGTTCATGGTTGGTCCTTTTTTATTATTTCCTTTCATTCGATTTCATCCTAGTTAGTTATGAATTAGACTCACGTTTTTGTGCCTCAATTACTTTACAGGTGCTTTTTATTTCATGTATGTGCTATTTTAATGTTGATTATACTTTTTGTTTGGACCTTTCTTATTGCAGGTATATTGGTTCAGCTTCCGTTGCCTAAGCACATAAATGAAGAGAAGGTTCTCACTGAAATTAGCATTGAGAAGGATGTAGATGGCTTTCACCCTTTGAACATTGGCAAGCTTGCAATGAAAGGCAGAGACCCCCTGTTCCTTCCCTGCACCCCCAAGGCAAATGCTCTTCGATTCGAAAGATTTTGGAATAATCTCTATTACTATGTCAACAATTGAATGAATTTTGCATGCCAATTTTCTTTCTTTATAATATAGGATTTTTTTTCCCTTGCTATTTATCAAGAAAGACGGTTTTGGAGTTTGGCTACTTAGATTAGAAGGGGGGAAAACACAACTCAAACTGTTATTTTGTATTATTATTTTTTTTTAAGAAACTAACCTGTCAATAGTGTCTTATTTTTTCATCAAGGTGTTCCTTTTATTGACTGGAATTTGGTGTGAAATTTACTGGCGTTGGGAAATTTTATTTTTCAAAATTTCTGTCTGAAGCATAATTTTACATGCGAGTTAGCTTTAGCTGAGACATTGGTGTTTGATAGAACCTTTTTATCTTATGTTGTTCTTGAGAGGTGAGAAACTCCGGCCAGGAATGATGTATGTAAGAAAATATTTGAACCCTATTAATCATTTAGAATAAATGTGTTGGATATATTCTTCATTATTACTAAAAGTAAAAAACTTTTTATACTAGTTACTTAACTCTCTGTGATCCTCACTAAACCTATGGGAAGGTTGTTCTAATTATGCTTTTTCTTGGTTTGATTTAAATAGCTCTTGCTGATCAAGTTTGTCAATTACATGCTTATCATTTAAGTTTGCTATCTGTGTGCAGGCATGTATTGAACTATTACAGCGAAGTGGTGTAAGTATAAAGGGAAAGAAGGCAGTTGTGGTTGGTAGAAGCAACATAGTTGGATTACCAGCTTCATTGCTGCTTTTGAAAGCTGATGCTACAGTTACTATTGTCCATTCACACACAAGTCAATCAGAGAGTATCGTACGTGAAGCAGATATTGTTATTGCAGCAGCAGGACAGCCAATGATGGTAATTAGCAAAATATATATTTTTTTATCTGCCTCTCTATTCTATGTCCTTGTGCATTACTTGTGGAGTTTCGAATTCTATCCCTTGGGACTTGGATGTTTCTTATTCTAAAGTGTCATGGATAACATTAAGTATATGTCAAATGCATTAAGCAGCTTACTGTAAGTTTCTCCCATGCAACCCCCCGTCCCTGGTACTTGTGCAAATATGTTAGATGTGCAATAGCTCTCAAATGCAACTGATAACTGGTGCTATTCAATGTCATTTTTTAAACTTAAGTTGATCTTCCTATCACGACACTGGTATAATCAGTGGCTGCACAAAATGAACCATAAAGTTTTTAAAAATTTAGTGGTTCAGGGCCTTGTATTTTATCCCTTCAAGTCAAATTCTTTACCTTTTCAGATCAAGGGCAGTTGGATCAAACCTGGAGCTGCTGTCATTGATGTTGGCACTAATGCTGTTGATGACCCAACAAGGAAGTCTGGTTACAGGCTTGTTGGAGATGTAGATTTTCAGGAAGCATCTAAAGTTGCTGGTTGGATTACTCCTGTTCCAGGTGGAGTAGGTCCAATGACAGTCACAATGTTGCTGAAGAATACTTTGGATGGAGCCAAGCGCCACATTGAGCAAAATAACTGATCTTCCTTTAATTTGAATAAAGAAAGGTACTTACTTCTAGGTGAAATTTTTTGGAGAATTGGTTTTATCTTCAATTTGGCTTCTGCTAAGGTCGATGAATGTATTTTATGAAATCGCAAGGATCGGTTATCAAAATAGATAAGTATGTAAAATTGGTTCGACCAATTAATAGTCTTGTTGCTTAGATCCCCCTTAAGCATCTTGAGTAAAAGTCCAAAATTGTCTTCCCCGCTTTCCCCTCCCCAAAAGAAAAGGATAGTCGATGTTGTATGATTGGTGAGGTTGAATATCAATCAAATAAAAAGTACCAAGAAAATTACTTGTTGCAACTTTCAGGTTGTTAGTAATATGTACACTGTGTCGAAATAGAAATGTCGAAAAAACATGTAATGCCTCTTGTCATTGGCGGATCCTCATACAAAAATTTAAGCTTCGTGAGGGAAAAATCACTGCAATTACGTATCACGATTATAATTCTATTCAAACAAGAAACTTCATGATTATGTTATTGATCTTGTTCTCCCAAAAGGAATTCTTGCAGATTTTATTTTATTTTTATTTATTCATGTAAGCTCATGCAGATTATTAATCAAGGGCAATGGCTTGTTACTTGCTAGGAAAGTAGAATTGGCATGTCATTAGTATGAAGTACGTGTTAATTTTTTTATGATTAATTTTTGTCAAAAAATTTGATTCACTATTTTTAAGGAGATAATTATGTATTTTTTTTCATCCAGAGATTGATGGTTGAAAGAATTTAAGCTCTTGCCATCTCTAGCTAATCTCCTATCATTCCGTAATTTTTACACCACCTCAAATTTACAAAGCCCTCCCTTTTCCATCTTTTACTGGTATAGATACAATACACCATAATGATCTTATTCTTTGACATGTTATTCAAATTCAAGTTTGCATTCCCATGAACTGAGCTCCGTAGCCAAAAAAATGCTGTTCCGGTGCTTTCACAATCTGTCGCTTCTTTTGAAAATTTTGCCACACGCATGGGGAGATACAATTATATCACACTATGAAATAAGCGTATGACTGCACAAAATGTGGGGCACTCTTGAAGCCTCCGGATTTACAAAATCCAATGTCTCAGATGATCATTGGCCGATGAAGATTGGTCTGTCTTTAAGAAAGTGACGTGTTATCTAAATCTGGGAACCAGTAACACGCGTAGATTTTATGAAATATACCTTAATTATCCACAAGTAGAACTAGTGTTAAAATGTCATCAAGCAATAGCAATTGTACCATAACGCTATCTTCTTGTCATAACAGTGCCTCGGTTAATTTGTTTTAGATGCCATATGAACAAGTGTATGTACTGTTTTCGTTATCTAAAAAGTAAGTATATCTTAAGACCATAAGGTATTCTTTTAACCTTGGGATCAGAGCAACTTAATAAAGGCTCCGTTACTTTAGTTTATAAGAATTAACTTTAAAGCAAGTGATTTATTTTTAACATATTCTTGTATGAATAAAAATCGATTTATGTTTAGCTATTATTACAAAAACAATTTAAAAAAAAAAAAATCTTTCTCTAGCAACTTTTTTTTAAGTAATAACTCAAAGATGACATTTTTCTTTTGCTGTTTTTGCTGCTTCTAATTTTTTGAAAAGATTATCTAAACATCTCTAAAATTTCAATAAATACTTTTCTAAAAAAAAGGGGAGCTTAAAATAAGATAGTGTGTACCATGGAAAGAAGCGACGTCGTTGAAATGAAAGTCAGGGAGCTCTGTACCTTAAGATCCTCACCGTCCGTTTCCGCAATTGGCAAAAGCCGAAGGTTCAGATTGTGGCTTGTTTGGATAACACGTTAATAGCAGTAACACTTAAAGAAATGGAGATACGAAACTTGGCCATGGCTGTGGTGGCAGTGCAGCAATTCCTGTGCTTCACAGACTTAAATTGGAGGAACATAACAAGGCCATGCATTCCCCCTCACTGTGCAATTCTTCTACGCTCACAGAAAAGGGTTAAATATTCTGTGATTTCATGCTCTTCATCACAGACCCCAGAAGCTGATACTCAAACTGCTGAATCTTGCGTAAATTTGGGTCTTGAGCTCTTCTCCAAAGGACGGGTATTATTATCTTCAACTCTCCTCATTCTTCTATTTCCCTATATGGTAGAACCAACCATGTAGTTTAAGTGGGGCATTAAAAGTTCCTTTTTTTCTTAATGGATTTTGCAGGTTAAAGATGCTTTGACCCAGTTTGATACCGCACTTTCCTTGAACCCTAATCCTGTGGAGGCCCAAGCTGCGTTCTACAACAAAGCTTGCTGCCATGCATACAGGTATAATATCTTTTCACAATGGATGAGTATGAATTAAATAATTTTCTGTCGGTAATTATTATTGTCATTGGTAATAAATAATTTCCTGAAACTGTCCCCAGATAAGTCTGCAAATTTTGGCCTATAGTTTATTAGTAAAGATTATGTCCGCGGGTATGGTGTTTAGTCAATAGAACATACTACTTGAGTCATGGGACTTGTATATTGTGAAATTATAAGGCAGTATCTACTTGCCATCACTATATGTCCTTGATGAGTTTTAATTCTTAATCCTGGGTAGTTCCTAGGCTTTTAGCAACCAAATGACTAAGCGTGTAGGTGTCTTAAATTTGTTAAATTTCTTTGGTTTCTTGCATTTTCTAGATATAACAAGACATATGAAAAAAAAAATGATTTATACAGGGTACTGGTTAGCTAATACCTCTATTTTTATCTTTACATTCTAATATGGATGTTATTCGATCATTATTTTCACGAAGGGGAGAAGGAAAGAAAGCAGCTGATTGTCTCCGCACTGCTTTGAGGGAATACAATCTAAAATTTGGTACAATCCTCAATGATCCCGACTTGGCCTCCTTCAGAGCTCTACCTGAATTCAAAGAACTACAAGAAGAGGTTTTCTAATCAGTTCTCAAGCATTTTGTAATGCTAAGTTGGCTGATCTTTGTGTGCTTTATTATAGCTGTCAATGACTGACTTTACTAAAAGTTTATGTTAAATGAAGGTTCAAAATGACTTAATATGTATCTTGAACATTAGTGTCTCTGAAGATTATTATATTCTCTAAATCAATGATCAAATAAGTCTTTGACTCTGATGTTTCCTCCCCCTGCCCCCATAGCTATTGTTGAGACAGCCTGCAATATCATTGAGAGGAATAACACTTGAATGTTAAATATATGATGTTTTTAACATTGATTCTTATTACTGTTCTGATATGTAACCAGGCTAGGCTGGGTGGGGAAGATATTGGCTACAGTTTTCGGCGAGATCTAAAACTTATTAGCGAAGTTCAAGCACCATTCCGTGGGGTTAGGAGATTCTTTTATGTGGCACTGACAGCAGCTGCAGGAATATCATTGTTTTTTACTGTGCCGAGGCTCATTCGTGCTATTAATGGTGGTGATGGTGCTCCTGATCTCTTAGCAACTGCTGGGAATGCTGCCATTAATATTGGAGGTGAATAATGATCTATTTAACTTCCTGAAGAAACAATTCAGGATCAATTTATAGTTATTAATTTAGTGTGCTACACTCTCTGTGTATTTGTCTCTTTGTGTGCTTGTGTGTATTTGTTTTCTTTCAAGATAATTTGAGGGTGTAATACCTGAGAAAATACCTTTTACATTGCTTCATTAAATGACTAAGCACCGGAATCAGCAATGTGCAGGTATTGTCGTTCTTGTGGCATTATTCTTTTGGGACAATAAAAAAGAGGAGGAACAACTTGCACAAATATCTCGAGATGAGACACTATCAAGGTTGCCTTTGCGCCTTTCAACTAATCGTGTAGTTGAACTTGTGCAGCTACGGGATACAGTTCGACCAGTCAGTATCTTTGTTCCTTTTACCTCTGCTCGTTCCCTGTCTCTCTCTACCACATTATATTGGACTTTTTTTTTGCTTTACTATTTATATATTGTTTACTTTATGGGGGAAGGGGTTCTTACAATACCTAGAATATTTTCCCTACATTAGGTTTTCGACTAACAAATTTTTTAAATGTTTATATATTATATATACATACATAGATACAAATAGTTACTGTATTAATATCTCCTCTCCCTAATTCTGTCCTGTACTAATTATTACTCTCTTGGATCCTTTATATATGAAACAAATAGCTACTCTTTTTTTGTCCTAATTATTTGAAACATAGACTCACTTAAAGAAGTATTAATTGCTAATTTCCTTTTTATACTTTCTTTTTGACACCAATTTCCTTTTATACTTTTCATTTGTTGTGAAATCATTAATGAGACTCCTACTCATTTCTCATGCAAATGGATGCAATTATTGGTCTATTAACAATACAAGTCAAATTCATTGGTGAGAAAAATTATCCCTTGAATTAGGTGTAATGTCATTAAATTTTACCATTTTAAACCATTTAAGTGGAAGGATATTTTTGGAATAAAAATTAAATTTATGACATTATTAATTAAAATTAACTATTTTAACCAGTTTTGTTGGTTTTCATGAATCATTTATTTCTTATATAAAGGACTGAAGAGAGTATTATTTAGTGACAAACTAATATGAGTATCAAGTGATGACTATTTGTTCTTTCTTGTAG
The DNA here is from genome assembly GCF_000230855.2 of Cajanus cajan. Lineage (NCBI taxonomy): Eukaryota > Viridiplantae > Streptophyta > Magnoliopsida > Fabales > Fabaceae > Cajanus > Cajanus cajan. Next base: position 57,876,375 of record NC_138522.1, on the reverse strand, counting down.
CAACCTCTACTGTTTTCTCTTATTTATTCCCTTTTGTTCTTTTCCTTTTCAACACGAATGTTTAATGCTTTAACCGAATCTTTGTTTTTAGGTTATAATAGCAGGAAAAAAGGAAACAGTGTCTTCAGCTATTCAAAGAGCAGAGAGGTTTCGCACTGAGCTCCTTAGACGTGGTGTTCTGTTAGTTCCTGTTATCTGGGGAGAAGGCCGGGAAACAAAAATTGAGAAAAAAGGTTTTGGTCTACAGCCAAAGGCTGCTGAAGCTCTTCCATCTATTGGGGTAAGACTCGATATAGCAATGTACCTTCATGAATCCCACCAATCCCACCCTTCGTTAGAAGCCTTTGTTTCTTTGATGAGATGATACTGACCCATAAAACATTGCTAGGAAGATTTTGAGAAGCGAGCACAGTCCATAACTGCGAAATCAAAGTTGAAATCTGAAATTAGGTTCAAAGCTGAGGTTGTATCGCCAGCAGAATGGGAACGGTAATATGCTCTGATTTCTTGTATATTGTCTTGGCTACTATTATAATCTATTTCTTCATTAAATGAGGGGGAAATTAACATCAGCATATATAGTCAAAGGTGGATTGATGTCAACTAAGAAGTTCATTGCAGAGAAATGTGGAGAGAGAGAGAGAAGAGTTGCTAATAGTTGTATTCTAATTCGTTCTAACTTATAACTAGGTGGATAAGAGATCAGCAGAAGTCTGAAGGAGTATCACCTGGTGAAGATGTGTACATATTACTGCGCTTGGATGGACGGGTTCGAAGATCAGGGAAAGTAAGTTCCATTTCAGAGCAAACTTGTTTTGTTTTTCTTACCATTGTTATGGAATTATCATTTATTAGCTTGCTGGTTCTCATAAAAAACTATGAGCTTCACAAGACTTGATTTACAAGCCGGATCTGCTCTTAATACTGTCTTTAAGGCAAGCATAACGTGAAAGGATTACTACTTTATACGGATTCATCATTTTGGATGCCTTTATGTGATGACTTGTTTACAAAGCTTGAAGATCATGCAGATACTGTTGTATACTTCGAATTCATTTTACATCTGTGTTATCAGTAATTGTGATATTTTTCACTTGACTAGCTGAAATTGTATAAAGGGGTTATTAATATATATTACTTCTCAACTATGAACTTTTAACAAACCAGTTTGATTCAACGGAAATTTTGTGTGACGAGTTCTTAAAACTATTAAAGAAATTCACTATCCGATTCTTTTACCTCCCGTGATTGCAATACTGTATCTCATACTCAGTAATGTACTAATAAGTGCTAATGCTTACAGGGTATGCCTGACTGGCAGCAAATTGTGAAGGAGCTACCCCCAATGGAAGCATTTTTAAGCAAGCTGGAAAGATGAGAAGTATTGTGAAGAATTCGGAGGGTGCAAATTTTTTTTTTTTCCCCTGTCCAAGTGTCATTATAGTCCTGGTATCACCTTTGTTGGTAATGTCCCACATCAATATTTTTCGTGACCATTGAGCTAAACACTGTACATCCATTCCTCCACGATCACTACAGACAATTGCAAAGTAAATGTTACAAAGGAATATTAATATTGATAAAATATTTTGGTGACAAATCTATTTTGTACTTGAGCGAAGTTGTGTATTTAGACTAAGATTGACACGTGAATGCATCTGAATTTATTAATCCTACTTAAATTTGATTTTAATTCCGCGAATTGAGCTTGGTACTAATCATGCAGTTTGAAAGTAACACTGTCAGCTGCCAAGGCTTAAGTTGTTAATTATGCATATATTGGACTAATAATATTACTTTCAAATACATAATTAAAAACTATCAACTGTGGCCTGTGGGGATAATTCAGCTGTAAAATTTAGCAAAGAGAATATATTTCAATATTTCATGTAATTTCATTTTATTTTTTGTGTATAACGGTCCAAAACCCCATCATCGATTGTAGCGGGTTTGTATAATATGATATGGCGACAAGAGTTAACATCTGTTGCAATCGTAATGGATTCTGCCTGAGGCGAATCTTTAGAAGTCAAATACATTCAACTTTTGAAAAAATAAAATATTATTCTAAAAAATGTTCTTTCTTTTGTAAAATAAATTACTTCATCTTAATCCACCTGGCAGGAGAGAAATTACGGGGAAAAAACGAGTTATTTATTTATAGAACACCTGAGTTATAAATTACGAATATTTTCAATGTTACAAAACACAACAAACACGTGAATCACTCTTTTTTTTTTTCCGTCTTAATTTTTTAATATTTAAAATTACATTGGATCCTATGTAATCCAAGTCTAAGTCATAAACTTACTTAAAGGTAGGGTTAAACTTCTTTCAAGATTTACATTCTTTGCTCATAAAACTCAAATTCAATATCTTATTTAAGAATAACCAAGCTTTTGTTGTTCGATTTGACACTTGTTGACATGCATATTTTTCGTATTAATTTATTTTAAAAAAATATATTTTTTAACTTTTCCAGAAAATTTTTAAAACAAATAAAAAAATATTTCTCAAAAAGATTTATTTTACATACAGGCTCTAAGGGCCATTCACAATATGAAGGATGCACTCTCAATATATATGGGTTAGTGTGTTTGGAAATTATCATACATAGTAAAGAGCATACTATTACCTATCACTAAACTGACCCATGGTTTCACCCGTTTGATTTAAAATCAATTGATTACGCCTTTAACATTTTATGGATATGGTATTGATGTTGTTCTTTTAGGATAAGCACGATTGCTTGCTTTAAGAAGAAGCAGATCCTGAATGTGAATCTGCCAACGGAATTTGGCAGGTAAAATGACTTATAGTGGTCTTTCGTGGCCAACATGATTTCAAACCCAACATCAATTTTTAAGGGCTCTAAACGCAACAAAACATTGATTTTATCCGTCTGCGTAATCCATACATCTTAGGCCCAATACTGCACTTTTCAGACTTAACTAGTTAGTGCTTTGAATCTAAACCTAGTATCATTCATTCCCCTTCATTCTTAATATCATTTTCTTGGTAGGTTTTGAATCATCTTGTTTATCGTGTACCTAACTTTCTTCTCAGCAATTGAAACACATTTGAACTTGAAAATTACTAGAAGGTTAGTATTATTATTTTCATTATCACTATTATTCTAACATTAAGAGAGCCAAACAATTGGATATTAACTATTTTTAACCTAGTGAAAAACAAAAGTGTCATTTCCGTAAAACAGCCCCTTGTTATACAATTGAAATCCTTTTTTATTTTTTAAATTGCACCAAATATATCTCTCAACCAATTGTGTCTTACTATTTTTTTTTAATAATGAATTTTATCTCTTTTAACAAATTCTTTTTTAGAATCAAATTCGTGACAACATAATTAAGAAGACAAATAATAATGACACTCACTTTAACATTCTCTTTTTAATATTTTTTCTATTATTAATTGAAAATTACAAATTTTACTGAATTCTATCGAAAGAGAAATTCATTAAATGAGATACAAAATTCACAAAACTTTTTATTAATTATCAACTAATAATAAATATATATATATATATATATATATATAAAAGTGAGTGTTAGAAAGTATGCTAAGACTCCTCAATTTAAAAAAAAACTCATATATCTATCAACTTTATTGTAGTTTATCAGTAAACTTAAATTCTCCTAGAAGTAAGTTTAGTCCAAGTAAGCTTCTATAAAAGGGTAGAATAGAAAGAATGGAAGAGTTGAAACTAAGAGCAGCTTCTTCACTAGAAAACAATGTCAAGTGCTTCTTTTGTAATGGCCTTGTACGTGTTCATGGTGGCCATGTTGTTCTTTCCCACCATAGCGGGTGCAATAGGTGAGCACCGCCTAAGGTGGGTGCCTAAGACAACAGCACCACCTTGCGAAGGCTCCATAGAAGAGTGCATAGGAGATGGTGAGTTTGGAATGGATTCTGAGTCACACCGGCGCATTTTAGCAACCTCACAGTATATAAGCTACAAGGCGCTGCAACGTAACACTGTGCCATGCTCAAGGAGGGGTGCTTCCTACTACAACTGCAAGCCAGGTGCAGAAGCTAATCCTTACACTCGTGGCTGCCCCACCATCACCCGTTGTCGTAATTCTTAAAACAACCTCAACTTTCTTTCTAAGGAAAATGATACTTATTACAACAAATTCATGCAACATTTTATACGTCTATCTATCTCTATTACATCATTTATTAATGATTTAGAGAAATAGACATTCAAAATGATGTTATGAAAATTGTTGATGTGCATTATTACCCTTACTTTAATTACACCTATGCCTTCTAGTTATGAATTATGATGTTCAGCCTTGTTATGTTTTACCTTAAATGTTGTTTTCCTTTGCTTTTGTAATTTTATGTAAATTAATCTTAACTGGTGTGCTATACAAAAAATGTTTGTGCACTTTCATTTGCTTATTTCACCTTAAACACGAGTTTCTGATTACGGGGAAAAAAGAATGCTAGAAACATGATGTTTACATACAATGTTTGCATTCATAACTAAACAATTTTATAAGGAGTTTAACCGATTAAAAAACTCGTCAATTCAGATGGTGTTGAGTTTTCAATACGGATTTGCAAATCTCAAAATCTTTTTTAATGCACATAAACAGCTAGGCAGCTATTGGGAACTGTAAGTAAACAGTAGTAAAACCAAATGAATTGTTCATGTTAAGTCAATCCATATGAACTTTTTTACACTGAACCGATTATCTCGGACTCTACATGCTTTAATAGTTACTTATTGAAGCTCATGTGCGAAGAATAGTAGTAAAGATATGATATATCTTGTGCATCTCTTCTTTCAAGAATCTAGAAATAAACAAGATTAAAATAACATATCTTTTATGCATTGTTAATATAATTTTTTTTACTATTAATTAGAAATCACCATAAATGTAATTTTAATAGCAATTACAAAAGTCAACACCTACCATTCACTCATGACAAATTGATTAAATAACAGTACAAAATAAAATATTATCATAATTAAATTCTTAAATGTATCTATTTTACTTTTAGGCTTTTATTTTGATCTGAAAACAACAACAGTAATAATAAGTTTTAGGCTAGACTATTTTTCTTTCGGGCACCGTGTTTGGTCCTCCTACGGGGATGAGTAAAACTTGTTAGAGCACTATTACAGCTATATATAATAGAATAGAGCTGCTGCGTAAGATGTCCAAAGAGGGATGAAAAAGTTAGGTGGTAGACGTGAAATTAAAAGGCACACAACATTTACCTATTGTTTTTCCAGGGAAATATTTTCGAGTAACAGTTGTTCATTATATTGAAATGAAGTGCACAAAATCTGTTTTGTTTAAAAACTGCCCTGGTTCTTGTCTTTATGAAATTTTGGAGGTTGTGCAATCCAAAACTAATGAACAGAGACAACCCAAAACATGCAAAAAGAAGAGGGGAGGAGGGAAATGAAGTAATCGAAATTTAAATATTAAAATATCGAAAATAGAAATATCATCCACAAATAGCACCCAGTCTAGCTCATCTCAAATTGGAAGAAAAAAAAACACACACACACACACACACACTCACACAATTAATCAACAGTACTGTGATTTTTACTTAGTTTGAACTGTGAGTTTTAGCTACCAAAGAGAAAGTCCACTAGATACACAGTAACAAAATCCGGAATGTATCACGAGACCCATTGAAAACACGGCAGTTGAACAGGAAATGTTACTCAAGCAGAACCCTCTTCTTTCTTCGACTCTTCTTCCTTTGGCTTAGCAGGGGACAGTGATGGAGTGCTCTCCACTCCCATCTCTGCTCTTAGATCGTTGATGTTTTGCTCCAACTCCTCTATACGGTTTCCCATCTCATCAAGTGCATTGACGTCAAGAAAAACATTACTTAAGCAATTTGAATAATAAGCAAATCAGCAGCAATCATGCAATAGCATTGGTATCATAGCCCATCCTGGCTTAGCCAGCATAGATGACACCACTCAATCACACTCGTAGTACATAAATAGCACAAAGTCAAAAGTCACAAATTTTGCACACTTTGCACAGGTTGATGTCTTGAGTTTATAAAGAAAAGGATCAAGATGCAACTGTGTGCAGAAATAATTTACCATCTGTGTGTAAATATGCAATCATATTCATATTATGGATTTGAATTTTGATTCCCATTTTATAGTATAATGGAGTGGCCCGTGAATTACAAGGAGCAATTCAAAACAAACAATTCAAGGATTTAAACATGACATAACCAAACTTTGAAACTCCCTACTTAACCAAATCTCCAAAGGCATTCCTTGCAAGATTGTTATTATCGAAAGTAAGTTAGCAACAAGAAAACCACCTAAGATCTCCTGTCATCTATCAACTTGAACAGTGTCAAAAAGGATATTCTTTGAAATGATGGAGTCGGACATTGTCTGGAACCTAGTTTGCTGGAAACAAAATTCTTGTTAGCAGCAGTGTAATATATACTGAAAATCAGCGATACAGGACTACATGCGTAGTTGAGTATTCAACTCACCATCTGCTGAAGAAGATTTTGCACCTGAAGAGAGAGAAAGAGGACAGACAAAGGTCAAAACTTGACAAACAAGAGCATAGATTAAAGCATCTAACTGGAACCTATCCCTAATGTAAACAACATATAGATGAATTTGCATATTCGCACTCTCGTTATGGAATTTGGGACAACACTCAACAGAAATGGCTCAAAACATTACACCAGTAGTCTAAAATCTATTAGATGTTACAATCGGTACGACACCAATTTGCATACTATTCCCACTTTCATCGTGAGGACAACCAGTTACTAGCATTATTTACATTCACATAAACACATGCAAATGAAAATCGTGGATCAGAACGATTAACTTTTCAAGATGCTTAAAAACTTACAAAAGCTGTCATATCAGCCGTGTTTTGCTTTGGGTCTTCTGAATCATGTCCGTCCTGTCATCAAAAGGAAAGGGGAACCAAAGCTTAACAAGTGAGATAAAATAGAAATGACAATTAACCATCCAATGCAATAAGCTCCAATATATTAATACCACAGAAGATCCCTAATTAAGCCATACAAACTCAAAAAGGAAACTGAATTGGTTACTGGTACTCTACATTAATGAGCCGGTTTTGGAATTGGATTTTGAAAATCCTAAGCGATTAAATATTAAAATTGATAATCGTATATGAACACGCACAGAATAAAGCCAGGCAACGAATAGGAACAATAATAGAAAGAGAGAGCCTAACCATGATGCTGCACCTGCAAATCCAATCAATTTCCAAGCCTAAACAACGAACAAACAAGGGTCAAGGGGGTACTCACACTTCCACTAGGGTCCATTTAATCTTACCCAGCAAGTATAAGTATATTCTTCACTCTACGACTCACGCAATTACATATTTACATAAAACACACCAAACACTACCATTTTTCCTCTCCACGCACACTTTAATAAGAAAGAAGTAAAAAAATGCCGACATAATTTTTAATTAAATTTAATTAGAATATTTTGACATAGTAAATGTTCTAATTACACATTATGAATTTTATTTGACTTTTATAATACCAATTATTTTTAAAATTATACCTGAAATAATTTCTGTTTAGACTGTAAAATCTTTATATTGACAGTGCGTTAAAATTAATTTCTCACTCACTTCAGGGCCAATGCTTATTAAATTTTACCCTAAACAGTTTAGCCTTGCTTTTTATTTTAATTTACTATTCTATTCTTTTATTTTAATTTTATATTAATGGATAAAAAATATTAGCTCATACACATTTTTTTATAATTAAAAAAACATAAGATTGGTTATCTATATATTATACTAATGAGTCATTTCCTCATTTTTTTAATTAATTTTAAAAAATACAAATAACAAAAAATTCATATCACTTAATCAAGTGATAAGAAATTGAATTTTAACCTTTACAAATAAAAAAAATAAATAAAATAAAAACTCAACCGACAAAAGATGTCAATTTTTATTTGATGTCTGTCAAGCCTTCAAGAGCTTACCCGTATTTGGCAAAACACACTCCTTATTAATGAACCAATTATTTTTTTCTCATTTTAAAAAAGGAAAAGTTGAAGAGTCTTTCAGCGTTATTCGATTCTATTTAAATAATTTGCACGCACGGGATCATATTTGAAGAGTTTATGCCATTTCACTCCATTATTGATAATTTTAACATTATAAAAGGACGGGAAATCGTCACATATCAAATGCATAACTTAAAGGAGGAAAAAAAAACAATAGATGCATGGGCAAGTCATTCCCCACTTTTGAAATAACCATACTACTCACATTAAAATTAAAACACAAAAGAAACCAATAACAATAAATTGCAGGATACCAACAAATTTAGTGATATTCGTCTGGCAACTTATTCGACAAAGAAAAATTCTCATTTCCTCATTTTAGTTATCAAATATCAACATATTTTCTTTCTAAATATCAATTCCTTTATGCTATTAAATGCCAATAATTCCCTTTGACACACTCATCATTTAATTACTAAATGCAAAATTTACAAAATGTTGACACCGATATCTAAAGAATTGTCGCTCCTACATTCTGTTTTACGTAAGTTAGTTATCCTTAGGCTTGCACCAAGATACGCCACATACATCTACATCAACGGGGAAGGGGTGATAACTGATAAGGAAAATATCATTTGTCCAGGTCATATTTTTTTCCTCCACAAAATAGGGGGAAAACCTTTGGGAATTTCTATTTGTTTTTGTGAGAGGATGGTTTACTTTCTGCATAAGGATACTCTGTCGGAGCAGACCACAAACCCCATAGAATAATTAAGTGAAGGCAGAGAAGTAGCGCAGAAGAAAGGCTGTTAGAAGGATAGATATTCCAGCACAGCTCCACTCCCACGAACAAAATCAAACTGCTTGAGCGCGTAGAGAAATAAATTACTTATGAATTCAATACAAAATAAATTCGTTAAAAAAAATAAACAACTTGGATGTGGGTTAACCTACCGCAGCAATGTTGGGTAATGCGTTCTCCACAACAAGTAAGGTAAGCTATAGAAGTACCTGTATCATAAGCCAAATTACAAGAGTTAGCACACTGTATTTTTAGAATAAAAAACCACGGAATAATACTAAATCGTCCTACAACATCCTCCTACTAATCTTCCTACTTCCTTTGCGTGGAAAATATTGAATACATCTACTTTTCCATATAGATTTATGGGAGGATTTAGCATTACTCAACCACAAAAGCGAACAAATGTTTTGTGTGTATAATATCTGTCTACCATAATTTGTTCAAGGTTCAACAAAAACAACGAAAATACTTTATGAGAAAATATGATCTATTGTATAAGAGAATTAGTAATTGGCCATCAATGGGAAAAGTTGGTTTACCCATAACACATATACAAGAAGGACAACACCAATTGAAATATCAGCAAAGATGAAAACTCGGAGGAAAAGCTGGCCAATATACAATCATCTCGTACATGGCAATAAGTGGAAAAATAATTCTATGAAGAATGACTCACTGTATTAGAAATAGAACACATTGGTCATAGGTGCATTTCCCATCATCTTAATAGAATGTATATAACCTGATTCTGTTACAAGGTTTTTTTTCCCCCTTTTATACATCATTTTGATGAGTAAAAATAAACTAAGCAGCAAGCTAGTGGTTGTATCATTAACAGAAAAATATTCCCAGCAGACTCACCATGAATAGAACTGGTAATGCAATGACCGAGCACATACAATGCCAATGAAGTTCCCGACAAACATAGTTGTCACAATATCTGAGCAAAATTCAAAACTTAGCATCACCTATCATAAAAATTGCAAGTAATGTTATCTTCTTAAATCCTATAAGACTGATTCCTTACGTTCTTTAGTAAGGACCTTGAGGGATGATGAACTGCTCTTGCCAACCTTCTTAGAAAAAGTGGAAGAGAAGAAAAGCGCAAACCTCAGTCTCATAAAGACATATCTAGAATGCAGAAAGTTGCATAGCCCTCCTTCATGTCTGTAAGCAAATAAATAAGTGAACATATATATAACCCAGCTGCATGAATATTTCAATTATATATACATCAGAAATCCTATATATCCAAATTATGATAGAAACTTTTGGGAGGCAGGTCCATGGCATGGCCAATATTAAAATATTAGTCACACCATCACCACCACCATCAAAGTCAAAAGCCATTTCCCCCTACTTGGGACTAACTGTATATATATATATATATATATATATATATATATATATATCAAACAATGCCATTGTGTAATGTCAAAAAGTAGATCTTTGGAGAAGCCATCTAGATCCAAATCTTTTTTAGGCTATGCCATAAGTACTTGCAGGAGAAAAAAATAAGAAAAACAAAATGAATTGAGCTTCTTCCATAAGTTAAAATCAACTTATACTTTCACATAAGTTCTCTCGTCTATCTTCTTCGAAAAGTAAGAAACATAAGTTAATTTTAACTTAAGGGAGATGCTCCATTTTAACTTAATGGAGAAGTTTATCCAAACAGGGTCTTTATGGGTTTCACTAAGGATCTTTCCTGGTCTTCTTCTGCCTTCAACTATTAGGCTATCCTCTATCTAATCAACTCTAGTCATTTGAGCTTCTATTGGTCTTCTTCCAACATGGCCAACCCATCATAGATGCAATTTTACCATCTTTTCCCAAATAAGTGCCTCTACTACTTTCTCTCTAATGCATTCATTCATCTTATCTATTCTAAATTTCTAACATGTATAATAACCATCACAACATTTTCACCTCTACAACACTTAGTTTATGCTCACTGCCCAGCATTTGGTACTATAAAAGCATCAGTGGTTCTCATTATTTATTGAGTCAAAACAGAAGATAAGGAACTGTCAAATATATAAGTTGACCAGATAAATTAAGGTTTCCTTATCTAATATACATATAAACCCTCCTGCTATAGGTTAATATCAGAAAACCCCCAAAACTCAGCAATTCACCTCCCTAACTTTAATAAATTGTGCAGGCTAGAGTTAAACTGCAAATTTAACCCCTCATACATGTGCAGAAAGCCCCTGTAGGGAGTCAATATGTACAGTTTGGTAAGTTCAAGAAGTCTTGCTGAGTTTTAAACAAAGGAGGGCTTTTCAGCAATTGACTTATAGTTGAAGGGGGTTCCTACCATTTTTTATTAGAAAATAATAATAAAATAAAATATAATAAACCTCTTATACCTACTTGCACCAACTATAATGCGCAAATGCAGCAAGTGATAGCAGGTGGGCAGCCAACAAAAAGATTGCAAATCCCTTGGACACAAATACTGGTTCAGGGATGAATTTGAAGTTAACAGACCTGATAACACAATTGAAATAATGCATCAGGAACACCTAACTGAACCTAGTAAAAAAAGTACACTTAAACCCTCAAATTTAAGGGTAACACAAACTCAGTACACCAACCTCAAGATCCTACTCTAAATCATTTGATGTTTGAATTAAATGAAACAGTTTGCATCTCAATTACCAGAAATGGATGAAGACACGGCCAAGATTGAAGGCACCTGATATGTATGCAATTGGATACGAAACCAGGAAAGGAAGCCCCAATAATATCTGTATAGGTAGTTAACCATGTAGGAGTTAACTAATGTTACCAAAATTGGACATTGCTCACTATAGAGCACCAATCATTCTTGAAGCTCAAGAAGAAACTCACCTGACAATATGGAAAGATTATTTAAGGAAAAATAACACCCAACCATCAGGTATCTACTATTAAAAGCATTTTGTATGATGAAAATAACAGCCGCATGCAATTATAGAATCACAAATATACAGAGAAAATGAAAGGTAAAAGACCTGAACCAGTGCTGCACCAGCTAATGCCAATAACACACCACTGATATCCATAGCCTGCATGTATGTGAAGAAAAGCAGGCTATCATCATGTAATGAGACAAAAAATGCACCACAAGATAACTGTAAACATTGCATGTATGTATGTGTGTACCTTGAGCATGAGGAGCAGTAAAGGTGGAGCATAAAGAAGCACATTCATCTTCACCGAAACAGCTCCACTAAAAATTCAATCACGAGAAGCCACGTAAACATGTCATCCAATCATCCTTACAAAAAAAAACAAGTTTAGGAAGCGAGCATTTACCTAAACAAAATCAACCCAAGATTCCACCTTCGGTGCACGAGCAAGAGCAATGCAGCATGAAGAAGTGTCATCGCCACACAATCATTGAATAGACGAAGCACGAAGATGGAATGCACTCTTTTCGACAGAGAAAGCAAGCAGAGTGCCCACCACGGAACCTGTCAAACATTCCAGTTTTCAAAAAACAATGAGAACAAATTTACTTGAATCATTGCTATGATGGAGAATGATTGTATTAAAGTCTGTTTACATAAACTTTTTCGGAAACACTTCTAAGAAGAAAAAAATAAGACTAAAATTTCAGAGAAGGTAACGGGAAAGCTCCTAGATTAACTCATGCATAAGTGAATTAGAGAAGCTCATTTCATTTTAATTCTCATTTTTCTCTAAAAAAAAAGTGCTTCTAAAAGAGTTTATCCAAACATGCCCTTACCACATCGGTCTTGACATAGATGGCGAGAACGATAGCTAGGTTAATGATATACAACACTCCGAACAAAATCTGCAATAAGAAAAGAAGAACGCATAACTTAAGCATGAATGATTTGATTTGTTAAAAATTGAGTAAAAGATTAGTAGAATGCGTGACCTGGGCAGGGTAAACTTGTCCTCCAGTGAGATACTGAAATGCAGAGTAAATGTATAGAAAACCTGCAGGGTAAACAAGAGGACCAGTGTCTCCCTTAAGGTTGCGGTAATCTCTCTCTCCTTCGAGAAACCCGGTAACCTGTGACATGTAAGCGTCCCAATCTATCTTCGTATCTGAAATTGTTAAACGCTCAGTTCCAGCTTCTGCATTGAATTGAAATTGAAGGAGAAGATGTGGAATTGAAACTTACAGGGGACGAATGCGATTATGAGGAAGACGAGGAGTGCGTCGGCGAAGAGAAGAGCGAATGCGAAGGGTGTTTTGGGGTTTTGGAGTAGAGAGGTTCTTCCTCTTGATCTCGGAGGAGGTGACGACTGCGTCACCGATTTGACGGCCATCGTTTCTCTGCTTTTCAACTTTCTGCCTCCAATTTCCATTTCATCGATCAACACCCTCACTTGGATTTGGATTCATTCAAACATGAATAAGAAGCTTTTCTCTCTTTTAGTTTTCGTTTCTGGGCTTAATCCCGTGGGCCATTTCACCCAACGACTACACTCTTCCTTTTATTGCAAGAAAAAAAAACATGTTTTCATTCTCTCTAAAAAAATTAAATTCAGTTTTACTTTCTGTAAGCAAAATTATTTTATTTTTATATTTTTAATTTGAAAATACATCACATTTAGTTTAAATAGTGCTTAAAAACAGTTATAAAGCACTATTTAAATCTCTTTAAAAACTAAAACTAGCACATTTTTAAATTAAAGGAATTAAAATAAAACAAAAAAAATTAGAGGATTAAAAATGAATTTTAGAAATTTCACAGAATAAAAAATAATATAAATTATACACTGTTGGTACAAAGTACAAACGGTTAATAAAGAACAATTCTTAAAAATAGTTATTAGTTTTAATTGAACTTTTACATACCAAAACTACACAATCTTATCAAATTTATTTTCATAGAGTTTTATCGCTCAATTTACAAAAATAAATCACAAACTTTGTCCTCTCGTATATAAACTCTCACAATTAAAATAATTTTTATGGTTAATATTTTTTAAAAATTTATAATAATTTATAAAGACAATACAATTTTTCATATACACATTTTTCTTTAGATGTTTTTATCCTCTTGATTATCTTTAAATTACTCACTTTTCAAGAATGAAGGACAAATATATTCTTTCAATATTGAGTTAAGAGAGGATTTGAACTCATTCTACGTATATGTTATACCTCATCATCAGCATTATGGTTCGTTTTACCTTGTACTATTACAGTATTGAATTGGTAGACTATAGCAATGATTGAATTAACGGCAGTAACATTAAGTGTTTGGATTCATTAAATTCCTGAGAGTTTGTTTAGTTTTATAATAGTATGTCGGCAAAGGCAAGGCGAATGAAGTAAAGAGAAGAGAACAGGTGTCGGTGTGGTGTGGGGTGGGGTGAGGTCATGAGTTCCTAATCCTATGGTGTATGTGGATAGGGAAAGCCGAAAAAGAACGAAATGGCATATATCCACGTGCAGTTTGGAGCTGCTTCCACAACATTCCTATCTACGTCTTCCTCTGTCACTGTACATGTCTCATGCACACGTGTCCACGCAATCTCCTTTAAAACCAAAAATGCCACCCTTCACTTCCCCACTCGCTTCTCTTTCCATGGCTTCCAACGACCTCAAACACCGACTCACACGCGATGCAGACACCTCTCCGGCCGCCACGAGGAAGAGCAGCGGAGGAGGCAAACGAACGGTGATGGCGAAACGCGGCCTCAAGTCACTGGCCATAGCTCTTTCCCTCCCTCTCTCGCTTTCCGCTTTATCAGCTTCCATAGCTTCCAATCATGCTCTTACTACGGCAACGGCAAGGCCCTTCTGGTTCCCACCCTCATGGGCCCTACACTTGACGTGTCCGGCTTCAAGCTTCTTGATGGGCCTCGCCGCCTGGATGGTCTGGGCCGACGGAGGCTTTCACAGGAACCCCACGGCTCTCTTTCTTTACTTCACTCACCTCCTTCTCGCAGTACTGTGGGATCCTCTTGTCTTCGCCGCTGGGGCCACACGTCTCGGCTTCATCCTCTCTTTAGCCTTGCTTCTCACCCAGCTCGCCTGCTTCCGTGCGTTTCGCCCCGTCAATCCCATCGCCGCTGATCTCGTCAAGCCTTCTTTGGCATGGATCGCTTTTCTGTCTCTTGTAAATCTTAAGCTCCTTTTTCTCTGAACTCAACGCATCACATGTCGATGGACTCCAGACTCTGTTACGTAGTATGCTTATGCTTCTGTATACTATCACGTCACATGTTCATGTTGTAAATAACATATGTTGTACTCTCTTTTCTTTCTTTTTTTTTTCTTTTTTTTCTGCTTTCTGCTCTGCTCTTTAATTTTACCGTGTTTTCAGATCTTTTAAATTTCAGAAACTTTCTACTTTTTGTTTTCTTTTTTAAAATTGGTTTCACCAACTATTTATTCGTGAGGGATCTATATGTATAAACAGAATCTGTAACTTTATTTACTTAATAGCTGAATTTTACTTGAAACGTTTTATTAGATGGATTTTAATCCAGATAAATCTATTGAGTAAACTAATTGTTTAGTATGTTACGTTACGGTTTCCTTTTAGAAACTTGACATAAACTAAACACAAATTTGACGTTTCTATTTTATTTTTATTTTTTTGTCATCCTCTTCTTTACTATGGTGCATAGGATGTCCAATGTTCTTTTCATTACTCTCTCTTGGTTATAAATTTATAACAGCGCTATATCCGGGGGGATTGGAAACATATACGCGAGTGTTTAAATATTACTATGTAGTCTCAAGTTACCTTAATGAAGAGGCAAAAACATAGTATTGTTTACAGAAATAAGACGGACGTTACCTTCTCCTAAGCATACCACGGCTCTTAGAAACTAGAGTGGGGTTTGATACAGCAGGAAAAAACGAATTGAAGCCATAGGACGAGAGGAAAGTAAGACAAAAACCAGATCATGAAAATGAGATTTGATCAAAAAAAAATAGGGAAGGCTGAATGTAACGTGTAAGGTGTGTTATTTTTTTTATCAAAAAGAAATTGAAGCAGCTATATGACTAGTTTGGCCTAGAAGGTTGATCCATTCAACCATTGAATCTGACTTCTGACTTAGCACGTCACCTGCTGACTCAACGACTCCACCAGGGAACCAGGCTAATAATAACAATGAATGGTCATGAATTCAGTAACAATGCAGACAAAGTATTGTTTTTCCTGCCTCTAAATCTAGATTTATTTTAAATCACATATAGCCTTATAAACTTGTATGGGCAGGGAGTCCATTCACTGTTTCGCATGGACCATATTAATTATTAAATTGCAGCTCAGTTTTCATAAGAAAGATTTAGACACAATTTTCATACACGAGATTAAAATCAAAAAAGTCCAAAACCCTAGGAATACAGATATAATGTAAAATTCGGTTAAGAATTGAGATTGCGATAATTCCTTGTACTATCAGATCCCCAACCGATAGTGCAATGGATATTTTAACTTCATAACTACCAATAGAAACAAAGATTAAAGCTACAAGGGACCATTGACAACGAATAGTGATATGTGCAGAACCACCATGCAAATGCAACTTTTTCCATTGTACAAATTTTGTGTTACAAACTTACAATCCACGGATATGAATAATTTACAAACATTAGTTGAGAAACTTAAGACCGAGAGAGAGAGGCTACAAATTAATCAACAGCATTTAATTAGTATATGTATATATATATAACTATGACAAATAAACGTGAAGAGCGAAAATGCTAAAAACTCCTATTTCTGTAACTAAACATGACATTTTCCACCAACACCGACATGCTCATTTAGATGATGATACCTTGACTGCTTTGAATGATGGATGAAGCAACCCAAATTCGTCTTTGACCTCAAGAGGGTTGCTAGTCTCATCCCGTATTCTCTTAACTCCCCTACTACCCAACGACTTATGCGTAAACCCATAAATCTGCAGAATCTGATTATCCCCAAAATTGAAAGCCCTATCCATCTGCTTCAAGCACCTCTCAACAGGGTAATCCCCAAACTTCCCACAAGGCTTGCACCCCACGAAATGAGTCACCAAGGGCCACCTATGGTCACCAAAACCAGGACGATAATTCTCAATCATCTCCTCGTACCTATCAACCAAAATCCCCCAATAGCCATGCAAGTAATAACCATTCTCAAGATAAACCTTCCCACCCCACTTTTCCTTCTCCTTAGCCAGCAAATAAACCATGGCAGATTGATCATCAGCTTCAAAAACAGGCCTATCCTTGAGCTCACGCGTGAGCACTTTCCCAGCCTCATCCCTAACCCTACCCTTGGGCCCCATTGGAGCCCAAGCATCAAGAATATCCAACGACCACTGACAGTTCCTCAACAGAAAACTCCCAGTGTTCAACCCAATCCAATTCTTGTCATCATAAACCATCTCATCCCACCCATGCATCACCAAGTTATACTCCTTGTACCTCTCCCATGGCACCTCAAACGCCATGTCCGTGAACATGGCATCACTATCCATCCACCATAAAAACTCCACCTCAGGGTGAGACAAAAGAAGCTTCCTAATCAAAGGAAGCTTAGCCCAAAACCCCGCCATTTCAGCGTCGAGAAGGGCCATATTGTAAAAAACCTCAATCCCATGCAAACGACAATAATCAATTTTGTTCTTAATGGACTTCAAAAGGTAATGATCCCCAACGGGATTCTCACACGGTTTCGGCGACGACCCAGTTACCAAAAGCACACGAGGCTTGTTGGGTCGAAGGTAATTCGGGAAATCAGGGTTCTTGCGGAGCCAGCGAGATCTCTGTTCGTCCCAATCCGAGATTTTGGGGCCGAGACGATAGTTGAAATTCTCGCGGTCTGTTTCTTCTTCTGGTTCGTCGAGCAATATGGTGTTGATGTCGAAGGCATTGTAGTTGTTGGTGGAAGAGTCGGAGGAGGAAACCGACGTCGTTGTGGAATGAAGCTCGCCGAGAAGACGTTGGGGTTCGGGGAGCTTGCGGGAGTAGAAGCGGTTGCGGATGTCGACGAAGTCCTGCTCCGGCGTGCCGAACTTGCCGGCGCCGATGGTGCCGCGCAGGACAACGACGGTGAGGAACAAGCAGAGGATCGTGACCTTGCAATGCCTGAGAGCTCGCTGGAACCTTTTCGCCCTTTGAGCTCCCAAACACTTTTCTAACATTTTTTTTCTTCTTTTTTGTTACCTTCCGCCAATCTCAATTTCAATCTCCGGAATACGAGAAGAAGAAATTGAGAATGGGAATTGGGTACAATTTGAAAACGCAGAAACGCAGCACTAATTTGAAAACATGGTTAGCGCAATTGCCCCGTTGGCGAATGCAGAAACGCGTTGTTTCCTTCGATGCATGCTTTGCCACGAAAAATAAAATATAAACAAAACACAAATGACAAAACCAGACAGGATTTGGTTAAGACAGAAGATTCTCGAGAGAGAGAATATCTGTGTTACCCTATTTCTGTTTTTTTTTTTAATTATTATTAGGGGCGTTTCTTACGTGGAAATCTTTTGGTATTTCTTAAAATTAAAAAAATTAAAATATTTATTCTCATTTATTAGGCGGTTAAAAAAATATTTTCAAATATGTTTTTATTACCTAGAATGTCAAACTTTTGTAACTTACATGTTTCCTATTTTCATGTTGGAGGATGGATATTTTATATTTTCAAGATAATAAAATTTACTTTTTTTAATAAGTACAAATCTTTTCACTTTTTCATTCATATTTCTTCACTCACTTTGTATTCTTCATTTTTAATTGACAAAATATTTTGTTTCTAAAATTATTAATGTCAAACAAATGCATTTATGAAAATTTTGGATATAATATTGCTGAAAATAAATTTTTCAAAAATATAATATTATACCTAATAAAAATAGTTTTGTAAAAAATAATGTCTTAGATTCTTCGATTAACAATGTTTTTTAATAATAAATTAAATATGAATAATTAATATTTTCAAATTCATTTTCTGTGAGGGAAAATTTTTCATGTAACAAATACTCCCTTAATATTTCAACCCGGTTGTTTCATTGAATACCATTATACCAGTGACTAGCATGTTATATATATGTTGGAAAGAAAGAAAAAAAAAAAATATATATATATATATATATATATATATATATATAGGTGATTTTGATTAGATTTATATTTGTGGCCATGTAGGTGAATTCTGAATTTAATTAATTCTATACAAATTCAAATTTGTGTGTATTTTACATGTAATTTTGTAGGTGTGAATGTGTGATTATATATTTGGTCAACCCGCACTTAGAAAAAAAAGAGTCATGAATGGTGGGTTAACAATTACATCAGGTAGACCTCTTGATGAATGTATAAATGGTTGAAAATCGTGAAGGGTGGGGTCTCCAAGGGAAGAAGAATACTGTATTAGTCAAGTGTAATGAATTGAATTTTCATATTTATGAGATTATTATTTTTTATTTATGTTGTCTAAATTGTATTAAAATAAAGAAGAAAATGTACATGCAAATAAGAAATTATCATCAAAAATGATATAGAAAAATATATCCACAAAATTTTTTTTATCACTGTTATTTCATTTCATATATGAAAAATTCTACATTCTCCGACTGAATTGTCCGAAACATATTCCAAACGTTTAAGAAATTAATTTAAATTATAAAATATTAAATTAAATAAATATTTAATAATAAATTTATTAAAAATGTTAATATTTTAAAATTTCAGACTGTACTGGTTCGACTTCAGAGGATATAGCAATCCTCTTCATATATTCCTTCTAAATCAAGCATAAAAACAAGTGGAAAATAGGTGTTGGGAGTGTTTTAAAAGATAAACTTTCTATACGGAGTGTATCGCAACTGATCTCATAAATCTATTTTTATATATTAGGGTATGATTGGTTATTCATCAAATATGTCAAGAACTAATTTTATTGTATTTAAAATGATTGGAATTAGTTTGTAATATATTTGATTATTAACATAATTAATTTCAAGATATGAAAATTCATATATACTTAAATGTAATTATTTACTTTTTTATCAAATAAAATTAATTATAAAATTGTATTTATCCAGATTAATAATTGCACACTATGAATTAATTTTGATAAGAAGTTTCAAACAATATTTAATATGAAAATTAAATTGGTATCTTTTGACATCTAAACAAAAACCATGTTATTTTTATCTCACATTTACTCAAAATCAATTTTATATACTCATTGATTCTAAATGAATTATATAAATGTATGTCGTCTAAACACACTTAGTTGATTCTACATCTACATACACAGTTAGTATAAAATGTTATAAAAAAAAAATTATGTTGTTAAAAGTCAATTTTTTATATATGTGTGTGAGAGAAAGGATTTATATATTTCAAGAATAAATCTACATGTGAAAAGAACTTCAACGCACTGCATTAAAATAATAATAATAATAATAATAAACAATAAATAAATAAATAAATAAAAAGTTCCATGCATTTTCATGTCATGCATGCGAAAAGAATGTTAAATGTTTTGGTTATGGACACTGTTTTCAACTTTTCAGTGTTATTTTTATTTTTGTGTGTGATGTCGGGACAGACAGAAAGTGAAGAACGTTGCATTTTCAATGTGCCTTTACTATGCCGTCTCTGTTCCTTCCTTTCACAATTCCAGAATCCGATCCTTTGCGGGCCTACTCATTACCAATGCTTGGTACCTCACACCTTCAGTTGACAATAATAAAATTACAAATAACTAATTATTTATTAAAGTTTAAAATTATTGCTATCGTTGATATCAAGTTATTAACTATGTAATTTAAAATTATATTTAAGCATGTCTCCAATTCTCTAATATACAATCTGGTCTCTTAGTCTAATAGTTGTAAGATCTATCCTAAAATATAGGTTAAATTAATGTTTTTGGATTCAATTTTTTTTATATGAAAATAATGTTTGGTCAACAAAAATTACATTTCACAAATACAAATTAATTTTTAGTTGTTAATTTTAAAATATTATGTAAATATATCTATGAAAAAAATGCTTAATATACATACCTTGGTTTACATGTATGCCATTAAGTACATAGTTTTAAAAATCGGACCGGTCATCGAACCGGTTAAGGTACTGGGTCAGTGGGTCAAAGGTTGAACCGGTGAGTCATTAATTGAACCGCATGACTCGGTTTTTATTTATTTTTATTAAAAAAATATTCATATTAAATATATTTTATACTTATAAATTTTAATAAATTCATTATTTTAAATTTTAATTTTTCTATCTTATTTAAAATTATTTTTATTTTTATTTTGTAAAAAAATACATAAAAAATTACATGTTAAACGGTATACTAATACAAATTAAAAATATAAATAATATGTACATATATAATATGCTTGCAATTAATATCACAAAATAATATATGTAATATTTACATAAATATTATATTATTAAATATATAATTTAAAATTAATAATATACTATAAAAGTTATTTAAGTTGTATATATTGCAAACAAATATATTAGAACAAGTAATCATTGTTATATTTAATAAGACTCTTTGCTTTTCCATTAAGAGATTCAATTTTCATTATTATTTTTTGTGGTTTATGGTCCCTTAAAAAAGTTAAAAAAAAAGAAAAAAAAATGGTTGAACCAGTTTGACCCACCGATTCACCAGTTGAACCGGAAAATTGACCGGTTCAATCGGGTTTGAAACGGGTCGACTGCATAACCGATCCAACTTAAGATTCGGACCGGCTGGACCACCGGTTCCCGGTCCAACCGGTTCGACCGGCCGGTTTGGTCCGGTTTTTAAATCACTGATTAAGTATGCCTTTAACTTTATAACATGCAATTAAAGTTTAAAAAGTAAAACGTGAAAATAAAAGCTTTTATATTTATAAATAAAAATAAATAGGTTTGTTTTAATGAAAATTTTGAAGTGCAAAATGATTTTATTAAAAATGAGACAAAATAGCTAAGGAGAAATATCCTCTTTATTTATTATTATAAATACTTTTATATGTAATTGTAAGAAAATAAAAAGCTAAATAAAAATCAAATAGATTCTTCCCCTCAAAAAAAAAAATCAAATAGATTCAATATCTTTTGTACATACTTTTTGTTCAACTTGACCATCAAGTTGAGTCAAAATATGACGATATTTTTTTCGAATTTAAAAATGAAGAATTTAGCCTAACAACTCAATTAATTAATCCATAACGTTAGATTAATTTTAACAACTTTATTTCTTGTATGACTTTTTTATCCTATGACATCTTAACCTTAAATAAAAATAAGAGATAAAATTTAAATAATAATAATAAATATATAAAATTTTTAGATTTTCACATTATGAGATACATTATTCCACAATTTACCATCCTAGAGTATCATAGTTTTTTTTTATAAACATTTTTATTGTTTTTGGTACATGGACCATAGTTTGTATGAGTTGGTATTAAAAATTTATAAATAAATTTATATTTAAATAAGTTCTTAGTTTTTTGTAAAATAAGTGATTTTTTTTATTTTGATTCTTATAATTTTTTTTATCTTTTTAAAAAATATAAATATTATTTTTGGATCTTGTAAAAAATAATTATTCTTATAAAATAAGTAAATTTTAATTTCGATTCTTATAAAAAAAAAATCATCTTCTAATATTTAAAATCACTATTTTTAAGTTAGATATATAACATTATTTTAAGGACTTATAAGAAAATTAGAGGTGTTTACTATTGTTTAGGGTTTAGTACAAAGATTATTTTTCCTTTTCTAAATGAATGAGATTAAGAAAGTTAGTTTCTCATATTTGATTTATTAATTAAAAATAACATTTTTAAAAAACATTTAACCTAAACTTTGTTTTCTCATAATATTTTTTATATATGTTTTTCATAAAATCATTCACATGCAGAAGATGAAAATCTTACATTTACAAATTAAAAAAAATTGATATTATATAATCTTTTTATTTTATTATTTAATATGATAAAAATCTTTAAAATATATCATGTTATATTTATTTTATTTATTCAATACATTAAAAAATTATTTTTAAATAATATTTATAAATATGTTTTAAAAAAATCCTATGACCAATAAGTAAATTTTAATTATTCTTAAGAATCATCATTTTTCAAATTTTACAATTCTTAAAAATTATTACTCCTAAACAAGATTTTTTTACTAAACATGTTTTAATAGTTATAAATAATATTTGAGATAATTACTAACTTTTTATTAACAAATAAAAAATTCAAAATAATTTTATATAACAATAAAAATTAAAAATAATAATTTAAAATTTTATAAAGATGAAAATTAAAAAAAAAATTAAAAAGCAAAACCAAATATTTTACATAGCATAAATTGATATTAAAGGCATTGGCATGTGGCACGTTGCGTAGAGCAGTGGAACGCATCGATGTGCGTATAGGAGGAAAGGGATGTAATTGTAATTTCAGGTACAGTTGAAGTTTCACGAGATCAAATCGTGGAAAATTGAGCACATTAATAAATGAATGACGAAAGCAGCGAATTATAGAGGCATAAGCATGTGCATTGAACTTTGTAACGAAGCATATATATAATATAATAAAAAAGAAAAATGGTGTAGACAAGTAAACGGTACTATAAATATTTAGGGAGCAAAAGAAACATCTGGTCTCGTCTCAAAAGATGGAATTGTGTCATTGTTCGACTTTTCTTCTTCCGCCGGAGAGCCCCAACGCGACGTGTTCTCTTTCTCTTAACTACGCTCTTGTTATTCTCAACCAAAGCCTCCCGAGATTCGCTCCTCTGCTTTGGGACCACGGTATGGATTATGGGGCCCTGCACCGCACCCCTCTTTCTCTTTCATATGCATATTATTCATCATTCATCATTCATGCATTCATGCTTGCTACAGCTCATGTACGAGTGTGCGCTGATGGAGGTGCCAATAGGGTGTATGATGAAATGCCTCTTTTCTTCCCACATCAACAACCTTCCCATGTTCGCACCAGGTTGCTTCCTATTTCCAACTTTTTATCTTCTCAATTTTTTATTTTTTTTTAATTTACTTCTAAAATCTTCTTTCTTTAGCTTAGTTCCGATTCCGTGACTCTCTGCTTTGGGTCTGATTGTTTTGCGCAATTGGGGTACTATGTGAAAATTTTCTCACTTCTGACTTTCTCACGATCACTTTTGGGTACTCTCATTTGGTGGTCCAGGATAAGTTCATAAAAGGGCAGGTGTAGTAATAAAATAAAGTTGTTGTTTTTTCTTTTTATACATGATGAAATCCTTCACGTTTGGATTGATGAGTATGATGTCTTTATTGGAAGTTTCAAAGCGGCTGCTATTTTCTGCAACTTCTATTTTACGTATTTGTGGTGGGGATGTGCTTCTCTTAAAAGGAAATAGTCAAATAAAATATGTGAGTTATTGTAGGTTAACATCAATTAGATTCTTTTTGAATCATTTTTGCTAATGTTGTATTAAAGAATTGAGTCCATTATGATTGATCATCTGCTCGATAGATACAATGATATGTCACTCTTACCTCTGGTCATCGGTGACATATAGTGCTTAGTAGTGTCTTGTTTGTTTCTGCTTGTCGTGGAATTCCTATGTAATGCATTTGGTATCATCAATTTCCATGTTAAATATATTGAACCTTGTTATATTTCCTTATTTATATTTTAACTGGTATGTTTGATTGGGGGGAAAGAAAATAGAGAGGAAAGAAAACATAGATAATGATGTCTTTTCCTTTGTTTGATATGAGGGAAAATGAAAATATAAAAAATAAAAAGGAAGAGAAAAGTTGACTTGGAGAAATAAAGTTTCAAAATTTTCCTTCCTTCCACTTTTCCTTCAGTACAAGTTTCAAAATTTTCTATCCTTCCTCACTTTCTTTCCTCGGGGCAGAATTATTAGTTTTTCATGGATATATGTGGAATGTCGCATCCTTCACCTATGAGTGCTAGTCATTAGTCGACAATATCTTTCAATTAATTAGTCTAACTTTTCTTATAAGACGCATGTATATTCATTTTCACTTTTGGGATTGGTGTCAGTGGCATAAGCTCTCCAAATGATCTTTATTTCCATTTTCTAGTCTAAGCAATTAATTGTTGGAGGACTTGGTTAGACTGAAAACGGTGTCACAAATGATTGTTTTATGTGCTACTCTGTTTTGCTGTCGGTAGAGGTGAGAGCATGGTTTGCCATGTTGAGTATATGGTTGCAGATTTCCTTTTATCTAACTCGCCTGGTTTCTATCAGGTTCAAGCCTGATGTTATCAAAGGAGACATGGATTCAATCAGGAAAGAAGTACTTGACTTCTATGCAAAACTGGTATTTTCTCCATCTATATATGTCTATGATTTTTTGTGTGACTCACCTTGCACATGTGCATGTAGTGATGAGAATAAATTTAAAACTCGTCTTTCTGGTTCATACCAAAGTGCCACTTTTTTAATAAATTTGTTACTGTTAAATATACAATTTTGTATAATCATGTCAAGGGTCTTATGTTCGTTTTCCTCGTGCAGGGAACTAAGATAATTGACGAGTCTCATGATCAGGACACCACTGATTTACACAAATGTGTTGCATACATACGTGACCTCACCCCTGATACTGATCGATCAGCTGTGAGTTGAATATCTGGTTATATTATTTATTTTCTGATTTTCTTTTGGAGAGAGGATACATGAGAGTGAACTGGTGTCAATTTTAACCGTGGACTAAGTTAATTTTGGAATAACTGAAATGAATCAAGTATGGTGCTGTATCTGCTTAATCCCTTCTTGACAGTAAAGATTGCTATCATGTTAGGTGTATTTAGTTGTACACTTGTACCATTGGAATTAATCTCAGTTTGGCACCCTTTTTTCCTTAATGGAATGACAGCTTTGCATTCTTGTTGCTGGAGCACTTGGTGGGAGATTCGACCATGAGATTGGAAATATTAATGTGCTTTGCCGATTTTCAAACACACGAATTATCCTTCTATCTGATGATTGCCTCATTCACCTTCTTCCAAAGACCCACTGTCATAAAATCTTTATTCAATCTTCTGTTGAGGGTCCGCATTGTGGACTCATTCCCATTGGGATGCCGTCTGGAAGTTCTACTACCACAGGACTGAAGTGGGACCTCAGTAAGTATTTTATGTGTTCTTTGATAATAATGTTAGGTGACTACTCTAAGTATATAAGTCTGTAAATGAAATTGTGCATTCTGAGGCTCTGCCTGAGTAGGTGGTAGTCATTGCCACTATATCAGAAAAAAATTACTGTGCCTGTTACTACAGTATATAAGATGGATTCGTTTATCCTATGCTAACTAATAAACAATTAGTTAAACACGCTAATTAGCAATCTATCCGAACAGCAACACATGACAGAATAAATATGATGCTGTAGTGTGATGGAGAGCATAAATGGTTCAGAATTTCAGATAAAATCATTATCTTCCATTGCCTTTTTGAATCGCCCAGTTCTTATCTTGTTTGTTAATGGAGTCTGACGATGAACATTTTATTTTGACTATTTCAGAAAACACGGCAATGAGATTTGGAGGTTTAGTAAGCACATCAAATATTGTAAAAGGGGAAATCGTCACAGTACAGTCTGATTCAGATCTTCTTTGGACTATTTCTATCAAGAAGCTCTAGGTTTTACATGTTGTATAATGCGGTGACTCTTCAGATCTTCCACACCTATTAATATGCTCCTATTCCATTTGAAGGCCAGAGCTTCTGCTGACCTTTCTTTATGTTTCATTCTTTTAATTTACTGTGTTTTATGGGAGGGAATTAGGGAATTATTCATTAATATAGGAAGTTCTATTCCTAACAACTGTTAAGCCTTCGAAGTTCAGTTTTCAAAGAGGTTACCTACATTCTTTTACATGTTGTATGTTTTTGTTTTCCGTAAATGAAATAGCAGAATACAATGTCCAAAAAACAAAAGTATAAAGAAAAAAAAAGGAGAAAAGTAGAAAACCTTGTCTTGTACTACTATTGCTTATGCATATTGAAATACTTAACGTACTTTTTTAGTTAGCATTCTACATTGTGTAACAGTGAAATTATTGATTTTTTTTTTTACAATGATCAAACTGAGATTAAAAAATATGACTACCTACCACTATTATATGATATATGATATAGGGAGCCTATCAAGTGAGAGAAAATTTATTATGAAAGATGAGATGGTTAAAATATAATTCTTAGATTAATTTTTTCTCACTTGATACGTTATATATATATATATATATATATATATATATATATATATATATATATATTTATTTATTTATTTATTTATTTATTTATTTTGACAAGGCTTTTCTAACCTCTTAATTATTACTAAGGAATTCAAATACTATTTTTTGCGGGTGCATGTCCTTAGCTTAATCACGAGCTATGAAGGGGGGCAATAATCTAATGAAATCAGCTACTGAAGTTAATGGGCTCACTTAGCACATATAGAGGATTTCCGTATAGAGATGTGTTGTGCTTATAGACTAAGAGGAAAAAATATTTTAATAATTAATATAATTATTTTCAAAAATTATATTTAAATAAATACTTTTAGGATAACTTACTTCAATTGTATTGTTTAAATTTTTTTGTTGTAAAAATTACGAAAAAGATATGAAATATATGATGGTCTGCTTTATATTTAAAATAATTATTAGAAATAAAATGTAAAATATAAGTTAGATAGAAAAAAAATAAGGTTTTTAATCATAAATTCTAAAAAAAATCTCAAAAACATTTTTTTTATGTTTTTTTAGTACTTATGATATTTTTTTATAACAACAAACTCATTATTTCAAGGAAAAAAAGAAAAGTTCAACAACACAAGATATTACATGTTGAATAGAGTGAGGCAAAATAGATTTTTAAAAGCTCTAAACTACTAAATTTTCTTGTCTTTTAACAAAGTCAACTTGACAATGTAACAATTTAAGAAGGCTTTGACAATGAGACATTAATAATTTCAAATTTTGTGAGATTTAAGAAAGGATCGTGAATTTCGTTCACTACTTGATTGCAATCAAATTCGAGGAAAATAGATAGGTATTCTTTCCCAATTAACTGTTGTAAAAAGGCTAGTAGCTTCACTCTCTCATACACTAGACAATTATGTTTTGTGGTCTATCAATGCATTTACAAATTGGTCACTTGCATGTCTCTGATACATACCAACACTAGAGTTGTTTTGGTTAGAGAAAAATGTTGCATCAATATTACACTTTAAGGTATCATCAGGAGGAGAGAGACCATTTTGTTTAGATTTGTTGTTTGGAAGAAGGGTACAGGGACATCAAGTTTTTGCTTAACCTTCTTTCAATCTAGCAAAACTTCAGTGACTTATCGAACGATGTGAGTGTAGTCAAAATATATGTTATTCCAAGTGTTTACATCTATGCTTTTGCAGTTGGACCATAAAGTCATATACTAGAATAGTCGTGTTATTTATTTTTGCCTCCTCATAGACTTAAAGTTGATAGCTCATTTTCAATATTTGTGGTTAACTTTAACCAAATCTTTTCGTGCTTACATGCTTGATGCTAGAGGGTTGTGGACCTTCTTAAGCTTAAATTTGATAGAATATTTTCAATCAATCTGATTACTCTTTCCTCAACTCTCTTTGCGCTTATGCGCTTGAGGTTGGAAGGTCATGGACCCTCTTAAGCCTAAGATTGATTATATTTGAGTCTATCGATGATCTAATATTGATGTATATATATTTACAACCTATTTATCCATATTTAAAACCCAACATGTTAATTCGATATATAGTTATCAATTATCACACATTCATGTGTTAAAAAAATATAATGATAAATAAAACAAAAGATAATTTGCATCCAAGATAAGTTATTTTAATAATATAAGATTAATATACTAAAAGATAAAGCAGATCCAAATTATTGGTAATAAAGAGATAGAATAAATGTTATCTTTATATAATGTGATCATTGTATAATAAAAGAAAAAATAAAATTTAAGTTAATTTGTACATTTGATCTTTTATAATATCTAATTTATAATTTTGGTTCTATACATTTTACTTTCATAATTTTAGTCCCTCAATTTTATGAAATTCACAATTTTGATTCTATTACTAAATACTTATTCCTTGACCATTAAAATTGTAATATTAAACATGAAGTAATATTAAATACATGATATAATAATTAATATTTAAAATAAATTACACTTTTTATTTTATTTTTACTTATAAAAAGGATATAAAAAAAATAAAAAATAGAGAATAAAATTATAAATTAACATAAATATTATTTATCATAATATCTATTTAATAATAATTCATAATCACTGTTATAATTTTAATATTTAATAATAAAATTAAAATTATAGATTTAATAAAATTCGAGACTAAAGTTATAAAATAAAAAATTGACAAATCAAAATTAGAAATAGAATATAATAAAGGACCGCAATACAATTTAGTCATAAACTTATTAACATAAATTTTAAAATAAAGTTTTATAAATATTTTTAAACCCTAATATTGTTACTTTGGCAGCAATTCCTTTAGTGGCTAGAGCCTAGAGGCGTTCGTAAACCCTTGGAGAAGAAGATTGAACATTTGTTTTGTATAAACAGTTGAGTTGAATTGAAGGCTATAAAGAGAGCAATCATAGAGACACGTTTCCTTCTCTTCCGCCTTGGCTTCTTCTTTGAAACGCTCTGCATCAACGACATGGTAAGTACCTCTCCTTTTTTTCAAACGCTAACCTTAGTGCTCATTGGGATTCAACTTCCCCCAACTCATCATTGAATTCGAAGCTCTAGGGTTACCGTTAACCTTAGGCTACACTCTCTTGATTTTACGCTTTTGCCCTCATTCTCAGTTTACTCTTGCTTGCAGCTTCCTCTCTCCCTTCTCAAGACTGCCCAAGGCCACCCTATGGTAACTCTCTTCACCTTTTTATTTCCTTCTGCTTGATTTTGTTATTAATATTATCTTGATGGTGATGGAACAGTTGGTGGAACTGAAAAATGGGGAGACTTATAACGGGCATTTGGTTAATTGCGATACATGGATGAACATCCATCTCCGAGAAGTCATCTGTACCTCTAAAGTAATCTTCTTTTTACGATCCCTTGTCTTTTGTTGGCTGCATGATTGCTGATGAAGATTGATTGTAATGTAGGACGGAGATAGGTTTTGGAGGATGCCTGAGTGCTACATACGAGGCAATACAATCAAGTACCTTCGAGTTCCTGATGAGGTGTGTACACTGTGTAGTGGTGGTAACATTTTATTTTTTATTTCAAAAAAGAAAAGAAGAAACTTTTGGTAAATGGGTTGTGAAGAAGGTGAGCCTTGGCACAATAGTAGAGTTGTTGTCTTGTGATCTGTTGGTCATAGAAAAAAGTCTCATCATTGGGCAATATCGTTTCGGTGAATAGAATTGAGAGTTTGTTGAGTGATGTTTGAGATGGACATCAATTTATTTTATTCTACTAATCTTGCTTTATTGCCATTTGCCAATTATTTTAGGTAATTGACAAAGTTCAGGAAGAAACCAAGACCCGTGCAGGTAACCATTGTTTTGGCTTCTTGTTGGTTTGAGTTTTAAGTGTATGTATAATGTGGATGTCAGTTTAAAAGTTCTACATTGTATTGAAATGCATAAGGTAAGGACCATATAAAATGGAAGGACCACAAACCTAATTCTCTTAAGAGTTTCGGTTGATATGTGGTGTCAGGCCATAACGACATAGGTTCCAAATCATTCGTAGGTATATTGAAACAGATCTCTTTGGTGTTTTGAACTCTGCCTAATGAACCCAGCTAACTTCCCCTGATCAATCTGATAGTTGGTCGTTCAGTTTCGTGTGAGTTAAACTAGGTGATCTTATAAGGGGGGAAATGGGAGATTGCAATGCTCATTATAATAAAAATATATATCATCTTATATTGGTGAATAATAACTTAATATTGCTTATATGAAATGTTAATTTAGCTTTGTATTATGAACAGCTATTCATGCTGCTTCCAGTTGCTGGAAAAACTAGACATTCTCTGATTAATATCACCTTTTTTCAGATCGCAAACCACCTGGTGTGGGGCGTGGAAGGGGAAGAGGCAGAGAGGAAGGTCCTGGAGGACGAGGACCAAAAGGAATTGGGCGTGGTCTTGATGATGGTGGTGCTAAGGGAGCTGGAGGAGGCCGAGGCAGGGGTGGCCCGGGTGGAAAGCCTGGTGGAGGCAGAGGTAAATATAAATCCACTCATTCCATGCATTACCCCTTCATAATCATTTATAGCCTTCTATCGCTCTATTTCACCTTGCCAGAGTTTGAAGAATTTCACTGTCTAGCTATTTTGCTTCATTTTCACATAGTTTAGATGAGTTCCCAGTGTATAAATAAGTATATAGTTATTCGATGAACACATTACTGATTCTTTAATTGGTTGGTTTTAATGTAAAATTTGTGTTTTGTATATGCCTTTTTTTTTTTTTTGTAAAAAAAGTAGCTTAAAGTTAAATTCAGCGTATGAATATTGTCCAGTGTATTTACTTTTTTTTGGTACATACAGGGCGAGGTAGAGGCTGATTCAAACCAGTGGCATGAACTGCTTCAAATGGGCTAGTTGACTACTTTCAGAAGCATTTGTGTTCGTTCTTAATGTGTATTGGTAGCAATTTCACTGCCCGTGTTTCTGTGCATCCTTGAATTTTTATCTTCCAATGTTTTTCTTGTGTTTATTATGATTACAAAAATGTTAGTGCTATTATATTACTCTCGAAAAGCTTCTCTGCTTCCATCTTTTAATTCCTTCCCAACGGCAAACGTGCCTTTGTCTATCTTTCCCTCCAATGAGAAGTAATGATGTAGCAATATGTTGAATTCTCAACCTTGGTATATTTAGATACGTTACTTTGACAATTGTACATGAAACGTTTGAGAGTTTTAACTTGAACTTATGTTTTACTGTTCTAGTAATGACAAAGGCAATAAGAGTCGATTTTTTTTTTAAATTCCTCGTGTCGAATATTTAGCACCCAAGTATTACACTACCTGTATTTGGCAAAGTTGACCATGCGTTTCGTTTTTCCGATTTTTTTTTTTTTGGGTGAATTTGCCGCTAACTACCGAGTATGGAGTTAAATCCATACTTGAGGGATAAAGTGCCAATGTCCAAAATGTCATCAACTTTTCCAAATAAAATCTGATGATTTTTCCGTAAATGATTGTATAGAGTACATAATCGTCAGAGGAATCTAGTAAATGAGAATCAAGTTACTGGTAACCTAGAATGCCATCATATAAAAACGACACTACACACAGATACAATATTACAAAACAAATCAAGTGTTCTGTATATTTTAGTAAAAACAAAAAAGAGCTATATAAAAATGGCCACGTACAAATATTACAAGTGGTGAGGACATATCTGACTACAAACAAATAATGTTTATCAAAATCCAACACCTCGACCCATGTTGTGGTGAAAAATTAAACTATTGGCAAATAAAACAAAAAAAAAGCTCCTTCGTCATTGAACTAATGAAGTTAATGGCTCTGCATGCTATTTGCTAATAGGGGTGATGACGATTTTTCTTGCGAGTTCTTTCTGGCTTCATAACCAATGTGCTTGAAATCCAAGATTGATTTGATTCAGAGGAATCATCAGAGAGCCAACAACATAACCGACCATCTTCCCCACCCGTCCATCCAAAAATGCCTTGGCTAGGACTATTAGTTGGCCCACTATGAAATTTTGACATGGGTAAAATACTCCTAATAACACTTGTATGGCCACCTTCAAGAATTGCTTCTGCAGCTCCAATTGTTGCCACTCCTTCGTAATTTACAGGGAAGTAGCCCATAGTACCAGCATTAGTGCCACCAATCACCCATAGTTTATCAGCTTCTCTGGAGTATTGACAATCAATGAAATAGTCAACCTGCCAAAGGAAACTATCAATTTATGTGACAGTGATATAACATTTGTACATTGGACAATTGAAGCATTATAAAAGTTTTGGAAGATCATCTATTCAGCTTGCTCAGCCAATGTCATGCATTTTTGTCCATAGCACGAAATCTAGAGATATGTATATATATAAATGCAAACTATTCCTTTTACAGAATTTTTCCTCGAAGCTGTGCTGTCATTCCAATTATAAAGACTCTACATGGCTCAAAAGTACAAGAAGCAAAGCCTCTTTAAAGGAATGTTCCAGAAGATTAATGTCGTCCACATACGAAGCCTACACATAAATTCATCTTTATTTTTATTGAGACAAGAACTATGAAGCATGTTGCTATAAAAGCAGTGTTTTTCCAGTTCAGCAAAAAAAGCATATTCCATCAAATTAGGAGGAACTCACGTGATCCAAATTCCAACTTTCTGAAGCTAAAGTACGAGCATCTGAGAAGTTTCCTTCATTTCTACCATCTTTCCAGTTCCAGATACTAGACAGCAGAATAGAATTAAATATTAACATAAAACTTTGAAAACAAGGAAATAGTAAACATATGCAAAGTCATATAACCCACACTAGGAGCATAAGAGTGTAATTGATAGCATAATCAGTATAGTAGAAGTACTATCTGAATGCGCACTACTCTGATCATGACAGTTATGTCAATATGATGATTGTTTGTGTATGAATTTACCTTCAGCAACAATAACTACATTGAATGTGTGACATACAACCATATCAGGCAGAAATACAGTATGAGTAAGCTATGTATAACTGCTACGATTTAATAACAATAAAAAAACAAAAACTAATGGAGGATAACTGTACCCCAGGGTTTCAATATGTGTTAAACACCAAAGCTTCTGGTAATTCTCTCCAAAAATCCCCACCTTTGCAATTGAAGTCCCCATATTAATCACCTACATTTTTGTAAACAAAATTTATAATTTTGTATGAGAAAAATACTGTAGCTCAAGCAAAAAAAAATAACTCAAAGATAAAACATCCTTCATGCAATAGATAGAAAGATGGATCCATCAGAGAGACAAAGATATTTATCTATCTGAGGAGGGAAGATAAGAAATCCTTCAAAACAAAGAATAAGTTGCACGAAAAGAAATATAAGTTGGAATAGGCATTCTCTAGAAATACCCAATAGCAGAGAACCGAGGAGACCTAAAAATACAATCCAATCCCAATGAGTGCTTAGCTACCTTTAATATCGTAACAATCAAGATGGTTGCAACTTGCAAGAATTATCAACTGATGGAAACTGAATTGAAGTCCCAAACTTACTGATTCTAGATGATCATCATCATTGATATCTCCGGCAGTATCAAATGTACAGATCAACCCATCTTCTGAAGCAGAAATAAGCTTGCCTTGGTCATTAGGGACAAAATGAACCTAGCATCAATCGAACATTTTCAACAAATCAGACATAAATCCATCCTCACATTGAATAATTAAATAATTTCATTTTATTCACTAAAAGAATAAAAGCTAGTATAGTACATGTTAAAGGTTTAAAGGATTGATATTGTCTTCTTCATCTTATGTACAGCATACTTTGTGAATGTAACACATTTTCCTTTCCTTGTTCTATGACAGGTTACACTGAACCAGAAATATAAATACATTGATTATGGTGAAGTAGGGTCTAGGAGGACGGGGGTAACTGGTAAAGAAACAAGTTCTAAGAGAAGCCATCAAGCCATAAAATATGTGAGGTCTTCATATTGATCGAGTAATGTTGAAGTAAAGAAAATGGCTACTGGTTGAACAACAAAAATTCCAATCAGTCTGACTAACTAACAATGTTCAACCAAGAAAATGAAGAATCAATTATACTGTTTCATAAATCTGTAAGTAACATCCTCCATTAATTCTTCAAATCTAGCAACATTCCCACAGTTTTTTCTTAGAGAAATACTCTGAAGCTCATTTATTGCCAGTGTTAATTATCCTACAATTTCTAAAAGATATTGAATTAGTTATACTGCATTTCTCATGACAAAATTCTTCTGGGAGGGCATCACCAAGCAAAACAACCTTTCCCCACAGGATTATTATTTTCAGCTAGTTCCATTAAATCAAAGTTTTTGATTAAAATATAAATTGCCATTACACGTAATTCAAGAAATTCAAACAGCACAAACCTGAGTGACATCATCAACATGAGAGTCCTCCAGGCATGCAATTTGCTTCATATTTCTCCAATCCCAGAACAGTATCTGAGGAAAATCATATACTTGAGGACATAGCTTACATAAAACTAGTTCAAATCATGAATCACATAAATCACCACAACCAAAAGCAAACCTGCGATTTACACCCGGCGGCAACTAAATTTCCACTAGTCCCTCCAAGACAGAAGCTGAAAACCTCCTGAGAAGAACCAGCAATGATGGAAGAAACCTACAATTCGACATTCAATCCAACACACTCAAGCATCAAATTACTCATACACTAAAAAAAAAAAAAAAAGACTTATAATTAAACAATAAAAATAATATTAAAAAAATCTACCTGCTGAAATGTCCGTGTGTCCCAAGCTCTAATAGTGCCATCAGAAGAACACGAACACAAAACATGGGGATTTGAAGGACCCGAAAAAGAAATCTGATTGATGGTTGCAGAGTGACCCTTGCACTCTCCATAATATTGACCCGCCACAGGCGAATACAGTTTCACCGCGTTCGTTGACAGTGACACCGCCATTGCACTCCAATCATCCCTTTAATTCACAAAAATAATTGGAACCCAAGTCACGTGTAAGAACAAAAAATAAAACTTTACTATTTTCAATCGAGTTTAAGCATGAATTCATAGCTTCAACGGGGAACTAAAAGAAAGCACGTACTTTGGGACAATTTGGAAAACATAGTCATCACCGAAGTTAGTTTGAATCGAATTTTTGAGGCCGAAGCATTTAACGTTAGTGGGGTTGGGCGAAGGTTGCTCCTCGACATCCATGGCCGCACTGGTTTCCATTTTCTATAGGTTAGAAGAAGAGCGTCGCGTGCCTCATAACAACCAGGGTTTTAGTTATAAGGCTTTCAGGTCCACTTAATTATTTCCACCCACACAAATAAAATATGTTATATATTTTCGCGTTTTTTTTTAATTTAATTAAATTAGAATGCACTGGGGATTTCATTTTTCATGTCCAAAATTAAGAGCTTAAATTTTCATTTTTGTTTATTGTTTAATCAACAGAGATAAATGCTGATTAGTAAAATATAAAATTTATCAACTCTTTAAAATATTTATCCATTTAAAAGAGGGAATTAAAAAAAAAGAGAATTTCAATCACAGATCGAAAGATTGAGCCTTTATTTAGTGTAGTGGAATATGGACATAGGAGGAGAAAAAAAAAATTAAAGTAAAAGGAAGTTAACTTTTAAAAGAGGTGTGTGGAATTATGACTTTAAAATAGTTTTAATAGTATAAATAAATATTATGATGTTTAATTAAGATTATCGTAAAATTTTAAAGAGTATATCAAAATTTAATAATAATTATTTTATCAGTATAAATTAATTCTTGATTGTTAATTTTGAAACACTGTATGAATCATATTTTTGGTAGAAAAAATTGATAATATCAAATTAAATTCATTGATAAATTTAATTAAATTTTGGAGTATCAAAATCGTGATATTGTGATACTTAATTGATTAAAATTAATTAATTAAAATTCTAGAGATTAAATTATACAATTATAATTAACTTCACAAGTACAAAAAAAAATTACAATTAAGCAAAAAAAAACTTATAAAGATGTAAGAAAACTGAAATAATTTGGTCGAAAGAAATTATCACTTTTGCTTGAGAATTGTTGGGAGTTTGAGATAATTTTAAATTGCATGTCTTATCAGTTATCACTTTTCTTTTAGATTGGTAGAAGTTAAGACAAGCATTTTTTTTTCCAAGAATATTGATTAATTTTTACTTTTTACGTTGATTTTCATTTTTACCTGCTCATCATTCTTTATCAAACAAATATAAAAAAAATTCTAAAATTCAATGCGTATTGATTTAACCAAATAATAGATATAATTTTATCAACCAATCTCATTAAGTCATGCTATTATAACATACTTTCTCCAATTTTAAATATAAGAGCATCTTCCATAATTAATTATTTTAGGGGAGTTGTTTATCTTAATTTTGTGAATCATATAATGTCACATAAATTTAAGAACTATTTACAAATTTGACTCCAAGGGTTTTCTCTATATAATCATAGTAAATATAATTAAAAGATAATTTTGTCCTAAAAAAAGTCTTAAGTTGATAAAAGTATCGACTCCAATTTCGACAAGAAAGAACATCTATAATAATTTTCATTGACCTTTTGGATTTTTATAATATTAAATATGTGTCTATTAATATGAATTCATAAAATTCCCTTAGTTTGTAGAATTCATATGGAATATAATAAAATTGAGGTGCAAGAATGTTTTTTAAGTTAGTTTTCTTAGAGAAAGTTGTACCTAATACCATTATTAAAATAATCACAGGTTTTTCTTAATTTTTCTGAAATGGAGAAGAAGCCCATGTTTTATTTAATATATAAGATCTTACAAAGCATATCATAATATCATATATAAGATAAACTTATTGTAACAATAAAATAAGGTATTTTGAGTGATCATATTCTTTTTTTCTTAGTTTTTTGAAGAACTTAAACGAAAATAGTTTACCTTAATAATGGGACTCAAGGGGCATTTGGTATACATAAAATATTAGATTTTTTACGAGTCTAAATTCGAATGCTTTAGTTCTTCATATTTAGTTTATCATATAAAGAATAACGTAGTTCAAAACACATTATTTGATGTCGGACATCTTATAAAAACGCTTTTCTCTTACCATGCTCACCCTGTGTTTAAAACAGTGTATTGGTGACGAGTTACTATGTCAACCTTTAACTCCAGTTCTAGAGCTTGTAAATTTTAATTTATCTAAAAAGCGTAAATCATCTTCTGTAGTAAAGCATTTTAAGAAAGCTTTAAAAAATTGTCTCTAGTATGCTATAATCGAACACAAGTCAAAAGTTTGAATTTCAGTAAACAATCTTCAAGTCATAATTTGAACAAATGTTAGTTTGAAACTTGTCGCAACTGCAAACACACTCGTGTGAGCTACAATTACATGGTAATTTCGAATTTTCACTATCCAGTTATAGAATACCGGATCAATCATCTAAGCAGGTTCAAAGACATGCAATATAAAAATATAGAAATCCAGATACCGCCATTCATGCATGAAAATAAATATCCTCAAATTATACAATATCCTAATTCAACTAGAAGGAGCTTTTTTCTGGTAAATTATAACTGCTAAATGTTTAGCCAACACAGAGAGACACATGAACGTCTCCGCTTAAAACAACTACCAATCAATGGTACAGAAAGAAAATTTCACTCGAGAATTTTCATAAGCATCTATGGCAGCGTCCTGAACTGCAAGGGCATTATGTGCTCGGAGCAGCCTCTTTTTTCTCTGTAGATGCCTCGCCAGCCTCTTGTTCTACAGGCTTTGACACTTCTTGCTCTGCAGAGATGGCAAACAAGTATATTTCAGTCAGCAGAGTAAATAAATCCTTGAATTAAACAACAATGGTCCAGAAATCTATACGAAATATATTAAGGATATTGTAACCGCAAGATATCTTTCTAACACCATATGTAAAACTTCATTCTCATTTTATTCATTGAAATGAATTATAACCACACAGATAAGCCAGATTCAACATTGTAGCAAACATCAAATTATGAAGAAAAAAAATGCGGGAAAATAAGGTAAGCAAATAACCGAGCTGCAGCACATTGAAGATAACACCAAGAAGAATTCAAGATAATTCCTTTCTTTTCGAGATAAATAATCTTGTTCCCCTTGTCCAAATTACAATACCCTTGAAGCATGCAATAAATTATGCAGTACATATTAAACGTTGTCAACTTTGTTGGAGTTAAGGGTTTCTATTTCCACCGATTCTAGTCAATGCATTTAATATCATATCTTGAAAACAAAAGGCAATACTTTCTGAAATTAGGAGGATATAAAATCTCCTTTGTATTTACATATACATTTTGATCCTTCGAAATAGTTTTGTTTACAGATTCAAATTTCAAGTTCTGATAAACTTCACTATCAGAAGTGCCTCCAATTAAGTGATAAATTATCAATTCCATACTTGCCGGGTTCCAACCATACACGAGGCTAATCAATCAACTTAAACTGTTAGTTTCATCACTTATAAGCTAAGAACCAACGCAAAGATGCCCTTACAAAATTAAGTTTATACCATAGAACTGCACGTTTCAATCACAAAGAACCGACACTTCACAATCATCTTCAATTCTCCATCATAGTTCTAATCTGCTGCCCTACTAAATCAACACTCTCCTCCCAACTCCACCACCATACACACCCATCAAAACCCATATAATTAACGGAAACAAGAATCCTTAACTCCAACAAGAATCATTTAACATTTAATAACCCTACAGCTACCTTTAATGCCAGAATTTGCAAAAACTGTAACTCAGTTTTCCTAGTGTTCCTATTTCCTAAAATAGTTAACCAAGGAACATGCACATATAGGCATATTACCATTCAGCACAACTTACTTAATCCCTAATTCAAGAAAAAATGCATGTTTAATTATTGTCAAGTACCATGAAAAAAAAAAAAGTGTCAACCACAAAACAGCACACACATACCTTCATCATCGCTCTCATCAATGTCATCCATTGCATCATCACCACCCATTCCGCCAAATTTCTGCATCATCCAAAAAGTAATCAAGACATGTAACAGTAATAAAAGAATAGTAAATCAAGTGAGCAAATTACATACAGAGAAGTCCATTCCTCCCATTCCTCCCATTGCATCAGCACCCATCCCGCCAAATTTCTGCATAAGAAAATAGTAGGGATAAAATAATATAATTCGATAAGAGTTTTAAACAGAGAATCAAATGAACACGATGGATACCGAGAAATCCATCCCTCCCAAGTCCAGTTCACCTAAATTAACAAAAAAAAAAGGCAATTTAATTAGACTGCGTAAAATTAGAATTATAATGCATTTATGCATTATATAACACATTAAAAGTTTTAATTAGAAGTCATGCATACCGTTACCATCATCTTCATCCTCATCCACCCATTTATCCCAATCTACTTTCACGTAATGTGGAGGCTTGCCTTCTGCACGCAGTAACCTTTTCCACCATCCATTCTCTGCCTTCTGCACTACACAGAATATGCTTCGCACTCCTACATTAATTTTGCTCTCCTGAAAGAGAACGGTGAAGGAAATGCATTAAAAAAATAAATCAAATATAATAAAAAATTTGCAAGTGAAGCATGACACAAACACATACACAATTGCATAAAAAAAAATGCATATAAAGCATTTAAGCTATCAGAACAAATCATTGTACAATTCACAGGAAAAAAGTGAAAGTAAGCATTATTAAAGATGTCATGCTTGGGAACATCTTCTCACCTCTACGTTAACCTTGTCAAAGAGCTCCAGTTTAAGCTCATACTGACGGTCTGCAGCACCAGCACTGCCAGAGAAGGTAAAAACACCCTCTGGCGTAAGATCCACTTTTGCATTTTTGGAATCGGCTAATTGCACCGTGATATAAACCTTGTCAACTCTCTGAGCCCACTTAACCTCAGGGTGAAGACTGCATCGCAAAATGCATTTATAAACAGATGACGTGGAACAATTAAAGAAGACTCAGAAATGCATTACAGGCAAGGAATATTAAACGGGAAAACAGTCGACCCACGGAAAACTCGTATCCCTGACATTACATAATATCGAACAGAGTCACAAATCACCAGCCACGAAAAAAAAAAAGGGAAGGGGGAGGCACGAAGAAGGAAAAAATGAAACGATAGAAAAATTTAGTGGAAATGCAAATTTGTCACATTATCCAACAAAATCTAATAATTAAGCATCGGACCCCCAATTCCCCAAATAAATTTTGGCAACAAAATCTGCCTCCTACCCCTATTTTACCTATCTCTAGAAGTTATTTTCAATCGACACTAGAGTTACAAAATGCCCCCAAAATAATTCATTTCTAGGTTAACTATCATATTTCACAAAAATTTCAAAAAAAAAATGTTCGCGATGTAGGTAAAAAATAGGAAGGACTCTGCATTCTTCAGGATCGCAAATCGGTAGCTAGAGAAACAAACAATTTGGCCGATTACAAGCCCAAGTTACAAAAGAAGAGTGGCATGAAGAAAACAGTTCCAGAAAGAAAAAAAAAATTGTCGATAAGATAGAGGGAAAAAAACCGCGATAATAAGCAGAGGTTAACAACGTATAAGCATTAACCAGAAAAGGAAGATGCAGAGTTCACAGTTTGTACCTCATATTTGATTTGGAAAGGGTTGGATTGAGGAAAAGCGAAGAGAGAGAGGTTGTCTTGTAAAACCCTAGTTAGCGAGAGAAACCCCAAAGTGACCCTCCTTCAACTATGGCTTTTGAACAAAGTATTTATATGCCATAAGATACGTTTGTTGAACGACACTTCTGGACTTCTAGTACCTTCCTTGCGCTCAATCCATTTTAGTTTCTAGAATATGCTCAACTACTCACACATGGCCGAATATAGTAACTACATCGGCCCAACCCAACTTTCATTTTGGGCCCCTTTTACAATCAACTTAAAGGGAAGCCCATATTAAAACACCATCACGACATAGGCCTACATAACTATTTCTTGGTTGATGATATATACACCTCCATTTTTTTATACATACACCCCCTTTTTAAAAAAAAATATTAAATTCCTAAATTATTCTTAATATTATTTGAATAAAAAAAATTATTCTGGAAAGTGTTTTTCAAAAGTTGATGATATATACACCTCATTTTTCCTATAAGTACACCTCTTTTTTCCTATAAGTACAACTCCTTTTCAAAAAAAAATAATTAAAATTTTAAAATATTCTTAAATTTTTGCTTTTTTTTTTAATTTTACATTCACAACATTTAATTTAGTACTTTTTTTTTACAGATTTTTTTTTCTTCCAATTTTTACATGCACCCCATTATCTTTCCTTCACTCCACCTATTTTGGTAGCATGTAAAAATTGAAAGAAAAAAAAAAGTGTGTGAAAAAAAAGAAAAAAGTAGAAAATTGAAAGTTAAAGGTATAAAATTAAAAAATATATATATAATATTTTATAAATTTTTTAAAAAAAATAAAGAAGGTGTACTTATAAAAAAAAACAGGAGGTGTATATATCATGAGCCTTCCGAAAAGAACTTTCCGTCAGAATAATTACGGAAAGTACTTTCCGGAATACTAAAATTACTATTCCGAAAATAACTTTCCGTCGAAATAATTATGGAAAATACTTTCCGTAACACTAGAATTACTATTGTAGAAAATTCTTTCCGGAATATTAACCGTGTGTATTTGTTACCATAATTCCGGAAAGAACTTTCCGCAATAATAATTTTAGTGTTACGGAAAGTACTTTCTAGAATTATTCCGACGGAAAGTTATTTCCGGAATAGTAATTTTAGTATTCCGAAAAGTACTTTCCGGAATTATTCCGGCGAAAAGTTCTTTCCGGAATAATAATATTAGTATTCCGGAAAGTACTTTCCATAATTATGTACAAATACACCTCCAAAAAAAACTTTCCAGGATAATTTTTTTTTATTCCAAATAATATTAAGAATAATTTAGAAATTTAATATTTTTTTTTTTAAAAGAAGGTGTATGTATAAAAAAATGGAGGTGTATATATCATCAGCCCTATTTCTTTGGTTCTTCTATCTGCAGTATGTCTGTCTCCAGTTTCAGCTTTCTACGACATGGGCCTGAATTAACATTTTCTTCGGTTCTTCTACTTGTTTGGATTCTTCGGATGAATATTGTAAAATAACTACGGATTAAAATTATTAAAAACATATATATTCTATGCAAAAACTACTTAAAATTGCTTCAATTAAAACCAATTTTAGTTATAAAATTAATTCATCAACGTAAAACTAAACAAGTAAAAATTACTCAAATTTACGTTATTCTAAAAATTTCAGTATAAAATCAACACAGACTAAAATTTAAGTTGGATGTATGTCAGGATACATATTCAAATAAAAATCACATCAATTAATAAAAAAAAAATAACTCTTTATTATTTTCGTTAGTATGAATTCTAAATTTGATTTTAAATATACACTAACTGATTTTTGGACTATGATATTAGATTTTTTAGAATTACATTGAAATATGAGTGAATGTTATTTTAGATTAATTTTTACATTTTTTTATAGAAGTTTAAATTAATGGACGAACTTATTCAAATTTAAATTCAACTGTTAACTTCAGAAATTTTTAGTTACAGATCATTTACTTGATGTCTATCACCAATTTTCACATATTTGATTTTACGTTAAAAAATTATTCTGAAATTTATAATTATTTACTTTTATATTGAAACATTCAAATATAAATCACAATTCCATCATTTCGAAATCAAATTTAATCAAAACTAATTTTATAAAAATCAATTTTTATTTAAAAACGATTGTGTCAACTTCTCTTTTACCCTTTTACCCTTTATTTGATAGAGAATAAATAGGATAGACAGAGAAAAACAAATACGTGAAGAAAAAAAAAAGTAATTAGGTTTGGTCGTAGAATGAAAGAAGGAAACAAAAAGAGTACGAAATTTTCATTCTATTTTTCATTTAATCTCTATTTCTCTTAAATCAAATACTTTTATTTTATTATATTATATTTCTCATGTATTTTATTTATTTCTATTCATCTTATTTGTTACTTTTTGTTTTTCTTTCGTAAAAAAGGGGTCGCTAAACACGCAACTACCATTCTGAATGAAAAATAAATAAATAAACGCAGCTACTTAATGTGGCTACTGGCTATCCCATCAAAGTCCATAGTTGAGGGGTGTCATGTTTATGATCACGAGTTCAAAATCGACAAATCCAAATAAATGAAACAAGCAACCCTGTGAGCGAAAACGCTCATCATATATACATTTTTTTTAATAAGTACACCGTTTTTTTTTCAAATAATTAAAATTTAAAATATTCTTATTTTTTATAATTTTTAAATTTAATTTTACATCTCCAATATTTAATTTAGCATTTTTTCATACACCTTCCATCTTCCTTTCAATTTTGACATGCATCTACTTACTTTTCTTTTATTCTCACCTATTTTGCCAGATAATTTTAATTTTTTCATCTCTACATTACTTTCTTCCCCCCTTTTCTTTCAATTTTCTTACTGTTATTTTCTTTCTTCTCGCTTTTAGTTTTCACATACACTTAGAACATATAATTAGTTTTCGACAATATTATAAGCACGTGTGACTTTCTCGATAGTATCAAAAGTATTGAGCCAATTAGGCATTTTTTATTCAAGCACTTCTCCCATTTATACGTCTGGAAAACACCACATCAAATAATTTTAGTATTTCAAAAAGTACTTTTTGGAATAATAAAATTATTGTTACTGAAAACATGTTTCAAAATTGGTTTTTTAACATACTTCCAGAAAGTATTTTCTAGATCACCATATTTAGTGTTCCGGAAAGTATTTTTCAAAATTATGTAAAACAATATACTTTCAAAAAGTACTTTCTAGAAATTAATTTCACTGTTTCAAAAAGTACTTTTTGAAAATGTAAAACAACATACTTTCGAAAAGTGCTTTTCAAAAAATTAATTTTATTATTTTAAAAAGTACTTTCTGAAAGTGTGTTATTTTACATAATTCCAAACAATTCTTTCTGGAATAGTAAATTTAGTATTTGAGAAAGTAATTTCCAAAGTTATGTAAAACAACATACTTTCAGAAAGTACTTTCCAAAAAATTAATTTCACTATTTCAAAAAGTACTTTTTTAAAAGTGTGTTATTTTACATAATTCCAAACAATTCTTTCTATAACAGTAAATTTAGTGTTTTGGAAAGTACTTTCTGAAGTTATATGTAAAACAACATACTTTCGGAAAGTACTTTCCATAACAGTAAAGTTAATGCATATCTGTCAAAATGGGTCA
Organism: Cajanus cajan; assembly: GCF_000230855.2. NCBI lineage: Eukaryota > Viridiplantae > Streptophyta > Magnoliopsida > Fabales > Fabaceae > Cajanus > Cajanus cajan. Next base: position 57,831,528 of record NC_138522.1, on the reverse strand, counting down.
GCCTGACCCGTTTGACTTGACCCACCTCAACCCACTTTTAAAGTGGGTCGACCCGACCTGACCCACCAAATTTATTGTGTAGATTTTTCTAGCCCGGCCCGACCACCACGGGTTGGTGGACTAAACGGGTCAGCCCACCAACCCACTTAGTTTTTTTTAAAAAAATTATGATTTAAAATAAATTTTAATATAAAATAATCTTTAATCTAAGGTAAAAATTATTAAATTAAGTATCATGGATACAACATTAAACTTAAATTAAAAAGTGTACAATTTTAAAAAATCAAAACAAAAAAATAAAAATCCTTTCATGAGAGTGATTATTAATCAATATTAAATTTTATTGAAGGTTTAGGTAGATAAATTTATAGCAATTTCATATTGTTTAACATTAATTTTATCTTTATCTATAAAAAAATGATATCTTATTAAAATAATATATATATATATATATATATATATATATAATAAATAGTTAAATGAGTTGTTAGTGGGTTAAGTTGATGGGTTGATAAGTGGGTCAGGTGGGCAGCCCGGCCCGCCACGGTTCAACCCGGGTGGACTGGGTCGAAAGTGGGTCGGGTCACATTTTTTCACCCATCATAAGTTTTTCATTTTTTTGGCCCGACTTGACCCGTTTTCAAGGTGGGTTGGGTTGACCCACGGGCTGGAGCCCACTTTGACAGTTCTAAGTTAATGTTATGGAAAACTACTTTTTTGGAATAGTAAAATTAATGTACTTTGGAAAGTACTTTTTGAAAGTGTGTTATTTTACATATTTTTGAAAAGTACTTTCCAGAATTTTGTGTTCCAAAAAATACTTTCTAAAAGTATATAAAAAATACAATCCCAAAAAATTCTTTGCAAAACACTATTTTCACTATTTTGTATGGTACTTTAGAATAATAAAAATATCTTTTTTCATAACACTAAACTTAATGTCAAGGTTTTTAGAGGGGTGAAATGAGAGGAAGTGTTGGAAGAGAAAATGTGTGTCTAGTTTGATAGAAAATGTCGAGGAAGTCGCACGTACTTATAATGTTATCGTATACCCATTTTATGGTATAGGTGCATGTAAAAAGTAAAAGAAGTAAGAAAATAAGATAATAATGTAAAAATCGAGAAAACTAAAACTACCTATTGAAATAAGTAGGGAATTAGAAAAAGACAAGATAGTGCATATGAAAATTAAAGAAAAAAAAATTGTGTGAAAAAGAAGAAAAAAAGTAATAAATTGAAAGATGGACGTGAAAAATAAAAATAAAAATTAAAGAATAAAAAAAAACTAGAGATATTTTAGATTTTTTTTTAAAGAAAAAGGTGTTTATACCATGAGCCCAACAAAAATCAAGGATAGGTAAAGTTCAAATGTCAATGTGGCCTAGGTCTTGGACCACTTCAAGGCTTCATGTCCAAACAACAACAATCCTCTTTGCAAGTTTTATTTCCACATTGCAAACACAATTATATAATTAAGACAATTATATAAATACTCATGCGATGTACATATTATTTTGATAACTTGTATAATATGATATCTAATTTTTTCTTAATAAATGTTATGTAAGTTGAGACATTTATATTATATGTTTAAATGACAAGGTGGCCCATGTCTCTGGACCACTTCAAGGCTTCAAAGCCCAATAACTCCAACAATTCCAAATTTTATTTCCACATTGCAAACTCATCTTTATATAATTTAGACAATTGTATTAATACTCATGCAATGCACATATTATTTTGATAAATTGTATAGTGTAACGATCTGGCTGGTCACTACACACAGCACAACACAATAGCACCACACAGAAAAGAGCCAATATATATATAAACAACTAGAATATATACACAAGGTTCAATCTGGGGCTAAAAATAGAGTAAACAAATTACATCCAGCGATGCTACACAAGTAACTAAAACAACAAAACATCAAAAGAATAGCTCCATCTGCCAGCTGCAGACCTGCCTCTAGACACCAACCTATCCCTACTCTGCTCCCATACAAAGTATAATTATCGCAGTCCAAACCACATGGAAACAACAAAGGGTAAGCTAGTAAAAAGAATCAACATACATATATATAAATACATGAATGGTAAACAGCTACAACTATCAGCACATCATCAGCATACAACTCATCAGATATACAACATAAATAGCAGTAAACAGACAATGCGTCGTCACGCATATCAGCTAGATTTGGTCGCTTGTAAGCGGTATAGCTCGACCTGACCCATATACCGTGGTCGCTTTGTACACGTGTGTCTCGACCTTGTCCACACACGGGACCACTAAGAACTTAGAGGAGAACAGCAAATTACCACTCCAAGGGTCAGCTTTTCAAGGAGGGTTTTCAACAAATTGGGCTCTAAGAGCACCACGACCACTCAATCCACACAATGGGATGAGGAATTTCGAAAAACATCTCCTCTAATCCTAATGATCAACAGCCTAGCCTTACGGCCTACAACAGTTTATATCAGCATGCAGCACGGCATAACATTCCAGCAATAACAGCATACAACACGGCTCAACATTATACAACACAACTTAAACATCATAATTCAACATTATTATCTAACAACACAACAATATTCATTATTTACAGCTCAACTCAGCATATAACAACATCCATCAGCAATTTCAGCATAATTCAACACATATCAGCATATAATACAACATCTCATCTGCGCCCGGTGCACTCATGGTCATGCCCAGCATGGCACAACCAGAGAGCATCAGGGCTCAAACGCGCCCGGCGCAATACCTATTGCGCCCGGTGTACCAGGAGGCAAAGACCTCAAAGGGCCTCACCCGCCCGACATGCAAACCCGTGCTCGGTGCAGGGTAAGCAGAGACTTCCCCAAGGTCTCACGCCCGGCGCAATACCAATTGCGCCCGACGCCACCTCTGGTAGAGACTCCCAAGGAGTCTCCACGACCGGCGAGACGTGGTCACGCCCGTCACCACACCAGAATCACAATAGGGTGGGTCACTGACTGATAGCGCGCCCAACGTGGTCCAACCACGTCCGGCATGAGCCATCTAGGGGCATCCATCTTCAAGCTCACCCGGTGCACACAACCTTGTGCCCGGCGTGCTCGACCAATGGAGCCCTCTGATGGTCACGCACTCGGCGCCAAGAACTGCGCCCGACGTGCTCTCAATCAGAAACTCTCCAACTTCGAAAATTTCTTCAAAACCTGCACAAAATCATCTTCCCAAGCACATGCAATTGGCCCAAAACTCCACATTTTCATCAAACAGCTAAAAAACATCATCTTTTTCAACATGCAACCACAAACAAGGAAAAATCCCAAATTTTCACCCAAAACCCGAAAACCCCAAAAAAATGAGTTTTCTTCAAGTCAAAATCATCCATCATCAAGCAGCTAAAGAGCTTCTATAACTCATTTACAACCCAAAATCAGCAAAATCTAGCTTCTCTTACCTCGGTACGAAGAATCTGAGCTCCAGGAAGAATAAGAAGCTTGAACGAAAGAAGAGAGCTCAACGGAGAAGAGAATGAGAAGGAATTTGTCTTCCGGCTAGCTCCACACGGCTTGCGTTTGAGAATATGAATCTCTAGGAGTCCACAACTTCAGCTAGAGAGAAAAGAGTGAGTGAGAGTGAGGGGAGAAAAGGAAGAGAAAAAAGGGGTCTCACATATAATATGACATCTAACTTTTTCTTTATAAATGTCATGTAAGTTAAGACATTTATATTATATATGTTTAGAAAATTATGATTAAAGTAATATTATAATTTTTCTACCAATAAATTATAATATAATTTAAAAGTTAATTTTATTTCATGAACACAAATTAACCTCATTACTTTTTTATTAAACAATACAATTATTGCATATTTTTTAAATAAAATTAATTCAATACTTATTTTTATTTATTGTAGTTTTTTTTGTTGTATACATTGCATACTTAATATGTTAGTTAAATATTTTAGTACTTTCTTAAAGTGAATATAACACTTGTTAATATATTTACTGAGAAAATAATCGATTGTGTGATATTATCATATTACTTTATTTTATTTTAGCATTCATACTTCTTAAAAAAAATATTGAAAAACTTTTTATAAATTAATCACATGTAAAAAAATACATTAAGGATCAGATTTGATAATTCAAATATTTCCTAAACCAAGTTAATTGGGTTTTGGTAAAATCCTTATAATTGATTAAAGTTGAGCCAAATAATATATATAGTTATGAAATAACAACTATATAGTGGACTAGATAAATATATATTTAAATAATTTCATTTAATTATCTCATCATCACATAAAAAAATAACATTTTTATTCTTATGTTACATTTAAAAAAATTTCTATCGTCATTAATTGATTCGAATTCGTCAAGGTCTTTTTCATTAATAAATTTTCTTCTAATGTTTATTCACACATTCTACTCATCAGATGCTAAAAGGAAATAATATCAAATATATTAAATGTACTAATTTGTGATATAAATTTGTAATAATTTACATATTAAAAATAGTAAATATGGTATTTTATTATATAAATTTTTAAAATATATAATTTTGGTATTAAACTTTTTTCATAGAGGCGTGAATGTTTTCATATTATAATTTTTCAATCATAATTAAAATATTTTAATAAAATGTTACGCTTAAAGAATAAATAGTTATTATAATAACATAAAAAAACACTCAAAAAATAACTTAAAATTTACTTTTTCATTAAGAAGCAATATTTATATTTGTTTACAAGAATAAAAGACAATAAAAATAACTATCATAAAATCAAAAGAATAAAAAAAGAAGGAATATGAATATGCTATAAATGAGAACATACATATAGTATTATATATATATATATATATATATATATATATATATATATATATATATATATATATATATATAGTATAATTGAGTTTGGCCAAATAAAAGGCTTAAAGAAACTAAAATCATTGCCAGATTAAATATTAATTATATCAGATAACAATGTTAAAAAAAATTAAATAAAATAAATAATAGTTGTAATATTTATGAAGTGTTAAATTATAGAAAGTAGAGTGAATGCATAATAAGGGTAAATTAAATTGAAAGAAAGTATAATTAGTAATTAGTAATAATATTGAAACGAAAATCTAATAGTTATTGGTAATTAGTTACATTATAAAATTTTATTAATAATATATATATATATATATAAATATATATTCTTTTAATTTTATTGATGTATTTATATTTTTGTTAATATATTTAAATTATAATAAATAATTTCCTAATATAGTTGTATTAATAATTTTATAATTTATATTTTATTTGAATTCTAAATATAGTAGTGTTGATAACTAGTTAATTAATATTATTAGTATCAATAATTATTAGTTATTGCAACGTAAATGTAATTTATTATAATTAGTTAATTAATAATTTTATACTAACATTATATTCAAGTTATGTATATATACGCGTGTTTGTGTGTGTATATGTGAATGTGGTTTTATTCCGTAGTAACATGATGCATTTTAGTTATCAAGTTAGTTTCCGTTAACGGATAGTTACACTAATATATTTTTATTAATAATTTTACAATTTATATTTTTATTTAAAGTTTAAATATAGTATTATTTATGAAGCTAATTAACAGATGTTATTAGTAAATGATTTTATACTTTTTTTTAGTAAATTGATTATTTTTTGTATTAGCTTTTTTTTTTTTATAAAAAAATTATTTATATAATTACATTTATATTTAGTTTTGTTGAAATAAGTTTTGGAGGGAAAAAAAGTTAGAAATTTTGGAAGAAAATAAGTTATTGCAAAACTTTTTCCTTTTATATTATTAATTAATATATGGCTGAATAACATATAATTCTTATATATAACTTGTACTTTAATTAATATTGCTACAAATGCTACTATTTAAGGTAATTATCCCTAATATGTATTTTATTAAAAATATTAAAAATTAAATAAACATAATGTTAGTCAAAAGTCAGTTATCGATCTCTTAAACTTAAAGATTTAATATTAACAAACAAAATATTTTTACAAAGAGAAAATATTTGTAAAAACATTTTTGAAAAATGTATTTGAAACACTTATCAGGTGAAGTATAAGACACAAATAATCTGAGTTGTTGTAAATCAAACAAAATACACAATCTATCTCATATATATTAAGTGTTTATTATTTATTGAGACCAACGACAAAATTTCTTAAATGCTTCATTCCTTAATAGATCGAACCAAAAGATTATCTTGAAACTCACAAACCTGTTAAAAAAAATAAGATCATACTTTTTGTTAAGACCAAGGATAAAGATTCCTAAAATCATGAAGAAAAGCAAATGAAGTTACTATTATTATTGTACTACACTGACATTACCTCTACAAACTTTGTTTGATATAAATGATGATAAGTAATCTTTATTAAATAAAGGATATCATTTGGTAAAAAATAATTAATGCTTGCATTAAATGAGTCAAATACTCACTTGTCATCATAAGAAAAAATGATGAAGACAGGCAAAACAAACTTGTAATTTAGACTCAAAGTGTTGCAATGATCATCTTTTTCGAGCTACTATATAAAAAAATATTCAAAGCATAAGAAATAAGAGAGACACCAATTTTAAGTGATACATATACTTTGTCCAAAAACATAGTATTTGTAAAAAAAAATTATTGTAAACACTCATTGTTTTGTACTAATTGTATAACATTTAAGTAAGATGAACATAACACTTGCGAAACCTTCATAACCATTGTTTTAAGGTTGAGCTTGAAAATGTTTGTTTTAAAAGAATAATTGTTTTAAGTCTGAAGAAGTTTGATTATAAAAAATACTTGGACGTTTTGAGTCTAAAGAAACTCGACTATAAAAAAATACTTGGTTATTTTGAGCTTAAAGAGATCTGATTGGAAAAGAATACTTGATTGTCAACCTTGAAGAGGCTTGTTGTTAAAAGAATAATTGGACAATTATTTATAGAGACAAATCAAATAATACTTAAGGTCAAACTTGTTGCGGGTTGCATCAATTGTCCCGTGGCGGAGGCTAGGTGGGCCAAGTCACTGTCGAATCATGGCGCTTGAGCTGCTGCGCTCTTAAGTAAAAAGAGTTGCGCCTTGACTATCAGCTATAACTTTTGGCCTAGTGATAAGCGTTCGATCCAACAATTGGTATCAGAGCCAAGGTCATGAGTTCGATACCTAGCGGAGCAATTGCTGAGGGGGAGATTGTTGCGGGTTGCATCAATTGTGACTTGTTAAAAGAATACTTGTATATTTGTTTAAAAATAGTGAAACTTAATATAGTTTGACTAAAAATTGTACATATTCTTAATGATTGAGACAAATTAACATAATTTTCTCGATGTTTCATTTGACTGTTCTTCATATTTTATCTGATTATAATTCTTACTTCACTATCAAAAATAACACGAAATTTTGAAATACATTATTCAAATCCTTTTTAGTGTTTATCCTCTCGTTACACATAATTAGATTTTTTATGTTTAGATATTTAAATCAATAAATATAGTTTTAAATTATATAATTAATATAATTATATATTTAACTTAACTAGTTAAATGATCAATTATAAATTATGAAGGTAGATATTTAAAAAATGTATAGTAATTATATAAACAAATTAAACCTTGTTAACTCGGTCTGAATGGAAAATGATACCTTACTTATCGAGTTGACTATTTGTTGACAAAGTCGCGATTACTTTTAATACCACATTTTAGTGAATTTGCCTAATAATTTTGGAGCAAATGGTATTGTCGAGGAGAATTGTCACATTGATCATTAATATGCTTGGAGATACATATAATCGATAGAGAACTCAAGTATGATATTGTTGGTCCATGGCTTGGTGTTTCTTTCACGCGCGAGTATTGATACTTTGCATAGGGATGGCAAATATACCCGTACTCGCGGGTAATACCCGAACTCGTCCCGACTTTGACGGGGAATATCCGGTTTGACCGGGTACGGGTACGGGTACGGGTACAGATAAAACCCGATATATTAAATCGAGTACGAGTACGGGTACGGGTACGGGTATGTACTTACCCGCCCCGTACCCGTACCCGTACCCATCACCGTTTCCATTTTTAATTTAATACTCACTTTTAATTTAATTATATTAAAAAAAATTAATATTTTTTATGTGTGATTTTTTATTATAATATGAGATAGAAAAATAATTTAATTATAATTATAATATAATAAAAAAAAAATTTAAAAATATTATTTTTTTTACAAAAAATAAAAAATAAAAAAAATTGACGGGTACGGATACGGGTACGGGTATACCCGATACCCGACGAGAACGGAAATGGGGATGAAAATCACATACCCAGCGGGTACGGGGACGGGGACGGGGATGAATTTAACTTGCGGGGACGGGGACGGGTATCATAAAACCCGTACCCGCCCCGCCCCGTTGCCATCCCTACCTTTGCATGCACTTTTTTAATATAGTTTTATTTTTTTAATAATGTGCACCAGTTTAGTCTTTTGTATAAAATTAATGAACATTAATTTGTCTTGCTAGTATTTCTTTTAGTACATTCAATTGAGGGGAAGAAAGTAACAATTATGCATAAAATTAAGGTATGAATATCTTTCGTCGTTTGTATAAAATTAATGAACATCTTTAATGAGCATTAATTTGTCTTGCCAGTATTTCTTTCGGGATATTCAATTGAGGGGAAAAAGTAACCATTATTTATATAAAATTTTAAATATATAATATTTTAAATTTATGATAATTAATTTATATTACAGTACAATATTATTTTCATTTTTTTAATAATTTATTTTAAATATAAAAATTAATTCATAGTAATTATAATAAATAAAATCAAATTAGATATGAAGTTATAAAATTTCTAGAATTCAAAATAAATATAAACTACTTTTTCTACAAATTTTTAAACTCAATAAAAAATTTCAAATTAATAATCTACGTTACTATGTACACACACATTTATAATTTGTATAATCTTAATAATAAATTAACTAGAAATAATATATGAAAATATAACACCTATTAATTAAAATTAAAATTGCCTATTTGAAAACAATATAAAAATAATAATAATAGTGGCCTTGTTTTAGCCACGTACGTCCCCTTTTGGTCTTTCACATTGTTTGGTCATTATTGCGTAGTGTTGTTGAGATTACCACCGTGTATCATATGACGTCTTACCATAACAACATCGCATGCATTAATATGATTGATAGTACGTCTATTTTTGTATCGTGTGGTACTCTTCTAATACTTGTGGCTAAATGTTTATCATGTTTTTTTTCCTGTTCTGTTTCTTTTATTGAGAGACAAAGTATGCAATTAAACCGTTAATTTTAAACTGCACAGATCTCAACCTTTCAAAATATTTTATTATTTTTTGATAAGTGTGAATTCAACTTGTTTTGAAAAATGACACACCACTAGATGAAAAACTAAGGTTGATAATATTGAAAAATAATGCAGCCGTGTTTATCAAAATTCGTACGATCATTAAAAAAATTGTCGTCTGGTCATGGTAGGACAACAAAAGATAGCGACTCTGTCATCTGTCACATTTATGATTTATTAACTTTTGCCGTGACAAGAAAGTTGTGCTCCACAATTTGTTTGTTGGTTTACGTTCAATTTTTGGTCAAAGTCAAATTATGTAAATTAACTTGGATATTTTTTTTAGGAATATTTATATTTTTTAATGAACAACTTAAGTCATGTGTGACAAAGATTCTTAACATAGTTCATAAACATAAGAATTGATCTTTTCAAATTTTATTATTAAAATAGAATGATGTAGATATTACGAGTAAAAATAATTTTTATATAAGAATGATTCTTAAACAATAAAATAATTCTAAATAAAAAAAATGTAGATCTATTGTGTAACTTTTATAAGATGAATTAAAAACTCAAATTTTTCAATGATGGAAAATAAAAAAGTTTTAGAATCCTAGGTGACGTAAAATCTTTAAAAGAAGTAAATTAACAATCCAAAATAGATTCTAATTCTATCACTAAAAATACTTTTATAACCTTTTATTTTATTTTATTTTATTTTTATTTATGTGTAACTTCAAACAAATCATTAAGCTCGTGTTTATTTTTTTATACTGTCCAATAAAATCATATGTGTAGATGAATATAGAATTCAAATTAATTTAGATATATATATTTTAATCACATTTTATAATCTAAAAATAGTTTTGTCAATATCAGCCAACCGATACCGTGTATTATTTCTTTTTAAAAAAAATTGTGCACATGTAATATAAAATATTTTTAAATTGTCATTACGTATATATCACCATATGTAATAAATTTGGTAATTTTTATAATAATTATTTTAAAAACATACTAACAATGATTTTTAATTATTAACAATATTATCCCAAATCACCAAGTATATTAGTTTGATAATTTCAAATTACAGGATTGATGCTTGAATAATTAAAAAAAACATTTATTTTTCTTACAAATTATTTTTAATTTAATTTGCATTTCAACTATCTAAAAACATATAAAAAGAAACAACCATTTTCTTAAAATTAAAAATACATGAAAAATCGGGTGGCATTTGAATGATTTATTGGGATGGGGATGTAGATTGGTGAGTGATTCGTTGTTGCATTTGCATAAAAAATTTATAGCATTCATTACATCCCACGTACAATAGTTGAATACTAACTGGAATCATAAATAATTTGGTGAATCCAGCACAGCAAACACAATAACTGCAGTACTGCACCTATCAAATTTATTATCTGCCATGATTGATGATTGTGAATTTTCAGTTCTGAGGGGAGGAATATTTGATGAAAAATTCTACGAACACGATATGACATGAACCATGGTAGGTGAATTTTCCCACTCGCCAATTACCTACAAATTAAAATAGAGCACTGCAATACAAATCGAAACATATTTTGAATTAACGTTTGAATTATTAAAATATTAATAATTTTTTAATAATTTTATCATAAAATAATTATTTAGTTTAATTTTTTATTATTTAAATTAATTTTTTAATAATTCAGAACAAATTTCGGAGACTTCTTTCGAAGGATGTAATGTAGCTAGCATTCTTCATTAAAATATTCCTTCCCAGTCATAAAAGCTTTCTTGGAATGTCTGATAGGTGATTTTTCTTTTAAAAAATATAATTAAAGAAGTATATGAACAATAAATTTTCCGAACAATTGAAAAACTGAAAACTCTTTTTCAATTATTTGTGAACTTGCTTCTTAATGTGATTTTCATTATGTTAATGATTTTTTTTCTTGGTTTAAATATTAAATAAGTTTCATAATTTTTATGAGAATAAATTTAATGTCTCAGATCAATAAAAAAAAAAATCAAAGCCACGTCACAAAATAAAAAATAATTATTATTTTAAGAGAATAATATTAACTCAGTTTTTAAAATTAAAAGATTAAAATAAATTTTTAAAAGATAAAAGACTAAAAACAAATTCTAACAATAAAATACAAGATAAAAAAAATCACCTTATTAATTTTAAGAACTATAAAGACAACGTCATCAAATTTCAAAGATTTACTTGATTTGATTACTCTAAAAAAATATATATTCTTAAGTTATTATTATATAAGTTAATCACTTATATATTATAAATATAAAAAAAATTATATTGACAATTAATTATATTTTAATTGTACTGTGTCATTATAAACACATTTACCCTTAACGGTAACATTACATAATTAAAAGATATAATTGGTTACCGATGTAAAAAAAAACTTTACATTGACACTATATAGATGATTAACTCATAATGATAAATGATAATTTTTCTCAAACTTGTGTGAGTTTTATGTCTTTGCCATTCCCTTGAGCTTATTTCATAGCTTTTGAAGAAAGATTATAAAGAAAATAAAGAAAAAAATGCCCATCAGTAATTTTTATTTATCAATCATCAAACTAAGATCCTATGAATCATTCATCGACAATAAGATTTCAATGAGTTGTTTGGGTTGATATTAAATAATCTTAAATCACGTTAAAATATCAGCTAACATAATTTCAGGTAAATGTTATATTGAAACTAGAATTGATATTATGTTAGAATAACTTTATATAAATTTTACATATTTCAATTTATATATTGAGTTTGATTATCAACTTAATTTTAAAGTAAAAACATTTAAACACGAAACACAACGTTGATAATATTGGGAAAAACCTGAGTCCCACATCGACTAGAGATTAGGCAATTGAATAGTATATAAGTGGAAAGCAACCCTCACCTTACAAGCCTGTTTTGTAGGGTTGAGTTAGGTTTAATCCACTATTCTAACATGGTATCAGAGCCATTTAGATCCACTTTAAAAATGGGTCACCCACCATTGATGCATGCCTCATAAGTATGAGGGGGTGTATTGGGAAAAACCCAAGTCCCGCCTATCCTAGATCATTAAAAAAGGGCCACCCACCATTTATCCACGTACCAAGCCCAATAGTACTGGACGTGAGGGGGTGTATTCGGAAAAACCCGAGTCTCACATCGACGGTTGAGTTAGGCTTAATCCACTATTCTAACATATAAGATGATAACTATGTACGCACTAAAGGTGGGTTGCTACTCAATTGCATGTTTGCATTCTCAAAGCCAAAGGTGTTTTTTCTCAAAAGACACCAAATTTTGATGGTTATGGCACCAGTGAATTCCTTTATAGTGTGTTTGGATGAAGAATTTTACAAATTCAAGGAATTTTAAATTTTTAGTATTTGAATTACTTTGATTTCAATTTCTATCATTCTTAAAATATTTTGTTTGGATGAGTCAATTCAAATTTCTTAAATTTTAAATTATTAGGTTGAATATGATAATTTGATTCCATCATAGTAAAATTAATTTTAAAAATATATTTATATGTTGAAATTTTTAAATTAAATTTTATAAAAATAAATATTAATCCATTTTTAAATATTTAATAATTTTAAAAATTAATATTAGATAATATTTAATAATTTTAAAAATTAATATAAGATAATATTTAATAATTTTAAAAATATTTTTGAATATCCAATAATTAAAAGAATGAAGAGATAAGATAAAATATATAGGTGAAATAAGAAAAACAAATATGAGGAATTTTAAATTCTCCCACTTTTGGAAGAATTTGAAATTATACTATTTTAAAGAATTTTACAAATGCTTGGATTTCAAATTTTTTGTAAATTCATCATCCAAACAAAGCATTTCACCTCAAGAAATTTAAAATTCTTCAAATAAATGAATTACCCTATATAAATTCTTCATCCAAACATACTATTACTTTTTTTAAAATCTCATGTTTGCCCTACCAAATAAAGACTGATGTGAACCCTTAGCTGTTCTCAAATAACAAGTTCACGGGGAAGAAGACTAAGCAAATAATGCCTTGAGTTCAACAATTGAATGATGAGATGTCGAAAGAATGCATTCAATAACTTGGATCTCATAATAAATGTCGTATATCTTTGCAATAAATTAATATTACTTTATTTTAAAAAATTAAATGAACTAAATTTATAATAAAAAAATTAAAACTATATAGAATATATAAAAGTAGATTCAAGTCAAACTAATAAAAAACAAAAAATATGATCTTATTATGCAGTAATCAGTGCCAGATTCAATACAATATTTTTAATAAATAAAAAAAAAGAGATATTTGTATCTACTCTCTCTTCATTATAAGTTCGTTACCGACAACAACTATATACAGTTTTCACACATAAGGAGGTAAAGTGCATATTATATTTCTCTAGACCTAAATACATGGGATGGTCGCAAATAACGAAAAATAATAGAACTAACTAACAAATTATTTATGAGTGGTCATAGCTGAACTGCTATCTTCATCTATCAAAATTAACTCTGTTAACGTCTTTTTAGAATAATAAATTAAAGTCTATTTAAATTATGATAAATGATAGATGATTTTTTTTTAATAATTTAAAATAGATCTGATATGTAGTAAATTTAAGGTAATAATTTAATTGTTTAATATTTAATTAATGTGAGATAATTTTTTTTAATACGTCCTAAGTTGGAGGAAGCACCTTAGTGATTAAGTTTGCTAACTGATGGAGCTGGAGATGAAATGGAGTCAAAATTTCAGCTTGTATGTTTTTTTCTCAAACTAAGTTACAAAACGCTTTCAAGATGTTCAGTGCGCTCATAAAATACCAAATTTACAACGATGGCCAACCAACAACATATTACAAGGAGACATTGAATTTACTATTCACATATAGGTGAGTAAGTAAAGTGTCATTGAAGCTCCTAACCTACATTAAACACGTGTATATATGATTTTACATTTTATTTTATAACACTTTTTACAAGAATGCTGCCGTAAAAGTTAAGAACAAGTTAACTTGTCACTACTCATTATTTTTTTAATATATATAATTATTGTGAAACAGTATGCTTTGGAATTGGAAGTAATGGTTAGTCTCTGCCAAAAACTAGGAGTATACACACGGTAATGTAAAAAATACTCTCGTTAAAAAATTCCTAAATTAAAATATTCTGGTTTAAAATAATTATTTTAATTTGTATTTAAAAGAATTTGATTGAATTATATTAATTGTAAATTATTTTAGACTATTACTTAATTGATATGATAATTTTTAAATTTTAAAAATTGTTTTAGTAATAAATTTTCATTGATTGAAAGATAAACTCTTATCCTACATACGAATAAAATCGACTAATGTGAATTTTTTTTATTTAATAAGTAGTTTTAAATTTAAATTTTATAATAATTAAACCCTAGGCAAATACTTTTTTACGATGTTACATGATAGATAGCTGGTCGTTTGTAGCCAATAAACAAATACTGGCTGATATTTTTTTATCAACAAACAAACAAGTGAATTTTAAGTTGCTTTGGAAAACTAATTTTTGTGGTAATCCTTGGACATACGTCACAACGTCTCATTCACTCCTGTTTTTTCCACTCTCATGTAAACGGTACCGTGGCCTTCAGTCTAATGAATAATGTTTGACATTTTAAGGATTTCTTCTACAACTTTGTCAGTAGTAGTACTACCCCTCCCTCCCCACATCATCAATCTGCACAATGTATTCTTGTGATTCATTGATGGATTAAAAACTCATTTTAAAAAAACATAGTTCAAAATATTATATTTTTATATTTGTGTGCAGTTTTGAAAAATATATTTTTTGATATAATTTATTTTTAAGAAAGTAATCACAACATAATTTGTTTCATTTTATTCTCTTAGTGAAACATGAGAAAATTACATTTTCATGAGAACATAAAAGTTATATTTTAATCCACTTATTTAAATTTTACTTTTTATTTAATTAATTTAAAATTTAAAAATGTTTTCAAACAAGTTGAAATTCTATAAGCACAATTTTAAATATTTCAAAAATAACATTCTAATAATAATAAATATGATTTCTGGTGAAATAAATGTTAGATTTTAAATCGAAGTAAGTTTTAGCTTAATTTTTTGTATTGTTTGGAAAGATAAAACTAAGAAAAAAATAATATAAGTTTATTTGTTTTTGTTTATTTGATTACACGGGGGATTAGAAAAAAGAAAAAGAAATATTGTGAAAGTATGATTTTATTATATAATTATATTAAATTTAAAATCAAATCAAATTTTCAATTATTAATATGACAAAATTTGCATTAAAAATATAATATGTTTAACTATTTTCATTTAATTAAGTTTTGAAAAATCATAAAATAACTATTTAAAAAAGTAATTATTTCAAACAAATTTATTTTCATATATGCCCAACACTGCCCACGTGATAGAAAAAGAAAATTAATTTAATTTATTTTTAATATACTTTTGGTTAACATTCTATCCACTTATAATGTTAATAGAATAATATCAAGAGTTAATCACCTGTATATTATCGGTGTAAAGTTTTTTTACACTAATAATTAATTATATTTTTTAATTGTAACATGTCACTATAAACACATTTATTTTTAACAATGATATGAAATAATTAAAAAATATAATTAATTACCAATGTAAAAAAATTTTATATTAAAAGTGTATAAGTGATTAATTCTAATACCAATGCTCCAAATTTTGATTTCCACTCGAAATCACCACCGTGGAGGAAGGAAATTGAATATTGTAATTTCTAGGAGACATTAATTTCTATCACTTTTTTTTTTCTTTTTCCTTTTTTTGTTAAACAAATTATTTAATTTTCGTGAAATGGAAGTGGCTGGATTTCCATTTCATTTTTTAATTTTAAAAAGTATTTAATTAACCAATAAAAATTGTTGTATTGATACATATTTGTTTATAATTTTTTATTAATCAAAATTATAATGTTGAAACTCTAAATCCTAAATCATAAAATTATAATAATGAAATATGATTCAAATTTAAAGTTATATATATATATATATATATATATATTATTTTAACTTTATTACTAAATTAATCTTTAATTTATTTGATTAAAATGTTCTAGTATTACATCTTTTAAAGTCTAAATGATTTTTTTTTATAAATATATCATTCACAATTAAAGATTAATATGAATTTATAAAAAGTAGTATTTGTTAATTATATATTATTTTAATATAAATAAAAATTAATCTATAAATACTAAATTCATCCTATATTTTAAAATGAACCTTATAATTATTAAAATAAAATACTTAATTAAATTTTAAATAATTTAAGAGATAATGATTATACACACATGTTTAAGACACGGCTGTAGTTAGGGTAGGTATACGGTCCGGCCCGTTTAAGGCCCGGTCCGTAAAACTCGCATTTTATACGGGCTGGATAAGTCCGGTCCGTAAAATAAATGAACTTATTTTTTAAGTCCGTATCCGGCCTGCCAAAATCCGCAGATAACGGACCGGTCCGCGGGCCTAAATAATGGTTCAAAAAAAATAATTTTTAAAAAATAAAAATACATAAAATTAGAATAAAAAAATATATTTTTTATTTATAAGCTAAATTTTATCATACCAAAATTTATCAATAGTTAAAATAGTTTAAAATACTAAATATTAAAATATTAAAATAAAAATAATTACAAATACTTAAATAATAGTACTGAACTTTCAATAATAAAAACATTAAAATGTCAAAAAAGTATTTCAATTGAAAAATACATACTAACTAAACATAATTTTAATGTCATCATAATTTAAAAAATTAAATACACAACTTAATATTAAAATCATAATATTTAAGAATATTAATTAGTGAAGTCTGCGGACTAGCCCACGAGCCTGCGGATTAAATTCGCCAAGTCCACGAGCTTCACGGACTAGGCTCAAAAATTGGACATAATCATACGAATTTAAAAAAAACAGATCCATTATTCGCGAAATCTACAGACTTACATACCAGTCCGCAGACCCGATTCCGTCTACCACCCCTAGCTGTAACCCGTCTTTTATTTATTTAAAAGCTACTTTTAGTTAAATACTTTTAAAAAATTCTTAAAATAATAAGTTACTTGTTCTCAAAAGAACAAATAATAGAAAATAAAAAAATATATAAAAAGGTAACTTTTGTACTATTTTATTGGGAACTTCAGCGGTACCTTTTCCGTGGGATCCCTCCTCCCATTCGAATCTTACACCCAATAAGTAAGATTTTTTATTCATGCCTTTTGTACTTTTCCAGTTTTAATTTTGTCCTTCTTTGTTGTTCTTAACTTTTTACATAAAAAATATATACAGTATCTATTCGGTCGTTTTCCTCGCGTATAATATTATAATATAGATTTCGTTAGTGTGTTTATTTTATTTTTATTATAATATTAATGTGAATTATTTATTAACTTTACCTATTACTCCCTCCAAATCATAATTTTTTTTATGTTTAAAGTTTTTATATACTCCTTGTGAATATATATGTATATATAAGAAAAAAAAATCAGATAAATTAAAGAAAAATAGTTAAATATATTTAATTTTTATGATTTATATAAAATATATATTATATAATGACTCAACAGATTCTTACACTTTATAGTTCAATGATTAAAACAACGAATAATCTATATAATTCTAATTAGCTAAGTTTAATATACAAATAATTATTATATATACATAATATATATATATATATATATATATATATATATGTGTGTGTGTGTGTGCGCGCGCGCGTGCGTGTGTGAAAAAAAAATCAATTAGAAATCATGAATGTTTTTCAGTGAAACACAACATAAATCTTGTACATTCATATATATACACACTAAATTCGAAACTAAAAACATAAATTATAGTTATCGATCAAGCAACAACTACAAAACAATTACATCAAAATAGTTCCAAAATAACAAATTTGGATCCTCTCCTGCAATCTTCTCTCTCCAACTTATCTCCAACAATACTAATAACCATTGGATATATCTAATGGCTCAAATTTAATCTTATAAAAATTATTTAAGAAATTATATTAATTATAAGATTAAATTTGAGCCATTAGATATATCCAATGATTATTAATGTTGCTAGAGAGAGGCTGGAAAGAGAAAATTGTAAGAGAGGATCCAAATTCCAAAACAACCAAGTCATTTTCTAGCATGGCTCATAAGATGTGTACAACTTCTAGCCAGTTCCTGTACTACTTACATAACAAGTATGATTATTACAATTCAACTACAAGAAAAATGCAACAGTAAGTCAATATTTAAAAGAAACAATATAGTATAGAAGTGTTAAACAAAATATACGACCACTTCAACATATCACCTACACTTACAATTATTCAACACGACATGTGATCAACATACAGGCTCATTCAACAACACACATGTAATCAACACAATAGTTCACAACACTATTTATAGCACAACTTTACAACATATCAACACATGACAACTTTCAACAAACATTATCTTCACATCATATCAACACAACTACATGATGCATCGTTGCACATTTCAACCAAAAGATCTTTTGCAATATAAGTGAATGATTTAAATGGTTTGACCCTACTAAACCTATTTAATAACGCGATCTTTTTGGATTGGTTAGATCAACAATTTTGGATAACAATCCATAACACATGATTTTTCGGATTTTACTAATTAAGCTAAAAAAGTATAGTAATCATTTTAGGAATAAGACAACTTGGATGTTAACTTGTCACGATCTTAACATATATAACCAAACCTATGTAACTTAGTACAACTGGGCTTGTATAGTATCACAACACCACATTCTCACAATGAGATATTTATCTTCTTAAAACAACATTTCTTTTTTAATCTTAAGTTAATCAACACAACTCAATTACATGTTTCAAGCAATCACAACACAACTACTTTCAACATTACACTTTATACAATGTTATTATTGTTCAACTTGCTTTCATAATTAACTTGCAACTTAAACAACTCAAAAATATCATATATCATCATAGATCAATACATAATTAATTAGAATCTCATAACAACATGGTTCATGTGAGGATTTTAATTTATTACACACATATTCAACATTTAATTAAATAAACAACGCATTTTCATTTGGTAACCCACGTCCGATGCCATTTTCCTTGCACCCGACATCATCAAGGTAAAAAGGCTCTAACTCACCTATGCTTGATACCATTCCACCTACGCCTGATGTGGATTAGGTAGAGAGAGCCCTTATGACAATCACGCCTAGCATAACTAATTCTACGTCTAGCCTTGTTTAAGTGAAAAACCTCTACTTGACTCACACATAGTATCATTCAACTTATGTCCAACATCATTTAGGCAGAGAGTTACTACTTTGATCACGCTTGACACCACTCAAATTGGGACTCAATGTCATTACGCCCCACACCCCTCAACCTACGTTTGGTGTGACTAAGTTAAGAAACTCTCCTCAAACTCACACTCAATACTACCAATCATTCGTTTAACGTTAGTGAGCCAAAGAACCTTTGACCTGCATCACACTTGACACCATGAAGTTGCACCCAACATGATAGTGATTTTTTTGCACTTGCCAAAATCGTATTTTTGCTCAATCCACAACTCAACAAATTACTAACATGCAAAGCATAACAACACAAATATATAACTCAAACAACTCAATTTTAGCATCAAAATTAACATGCAACCATTAACCATTATCCATTTCAAATTGTAAATTTTATTCCAAAATGTCCAAATGAAACAAACCACAAAATGAGCAACTCTAAATCTTGAATTCAATCAAAATAGCCATTAAGAGATTCATTTGTACAAAAGTCAGCAAAACCAACTCAACAACCATCAATTATAAGTTTTCCTTACCTCAATCACAAGAAAAACAAAAGAAGTTATAAGTTTTCCTTACCTCAATCACAAGAAAAACAAAAGAAGGAAGAAGGAAAGATGAAGAACCTAGATTCTCTAAGCAATTATGCACAATAATGTCCACCCTCTGATTCTCAACTCGAGAAGCTTTAAATCTCTACATAGCTATTCGACTTCACTCAAGAAAAGACTCCTAATACTCTTTGGGGACTTAGATGAAAAAGGAATTTTTCTGGCTCCATAGTTATTCTCTTTAGCTCTTCTTAAAAAATGAATTTATGAAATTCACATCTCAATAAAAATCTTATATAATATCCCCAACTGGTCAACTTAACCTTAACTTAAAACGATTCCTACACAATAAAATTCATGAGAATTCATAAATCCTTAGAATTTTTACGATAATTAAACAACTAATCATAATAATAATTAAATCAATAAAGTCAACAAACATAATTAAATTTTACAGTATTAGACACTATATTTATTAAAATGTTTTTAATCACATTTACTATATATAATATTCTTATTTATTGTTTTAGGGGTATTTTTGTGTTGAAAATATTAAATAAAGTTGATTTGATTGAAATTTATTTATACTTGAGTTCAAAAAATTTAAATATTTTTTGCTTATAGCTTATATATAGATTCACGAGGAGTAACTTCTAAGAAATATTTACTACTAATATGTTAAGTTTACCTCATTTAATATTTTAAAATGTGTAGAGTAGGAATAACTATGATTATGAAGTATAAATGTTATTTGTCAAATAAGAATATACATTAAAAATATGATTAATATAACTTAAAATATGTAAAACATTAATTTTTTTTAAAACATAAAAAATTATAATTGAAAGGGAGTACTAAATTTTACAAGATGACTTGATTATTTTAATATTTTCTATTCCACCTACATTTTTTTACTCGGAACTCAACACTTTTAAGTATTTGTTTTACTTTATTTTCGAGAATATAAGTTTGAGATGTAATTTTTTTTTTAATGTTTGTTTGTTTGGAGTTTTAAAAAATTATATAAGAATATTATTTATGTGTGGGAAAGTAGTTATAATTTACGACATGGTTTATTTTATTTTTACTCTCATGGTAGAGAATAAGAAAATTGTATTTTTATAAAAATTAGAAGTTATATTTTAACTAACTTCTTTAACTCTTTTATTTATTTTTTTATTTTATTTTAATTAATTAAAAATTTTAAAATATTTTTAGAAATGTTGAAATTTTGTCAAACACATTTTTAAATATTTCCAAGAATGACATTCTTAATAACAATGTTTCAAAAAAATGTGGTTCTTAATTAAGAATGTAATATCATACCTTGAAATAAACATTTCAAAAAGAATTTAAGTCAAAATTTACTTAAATCAATAAAATTTTGACTTCATGGATATAATATTTTGGATGAAAAATATTAGATTATGGTAGTATATAATTATATTCTCAGCACAAATCCACATGAAAGGAATCTATATAAAAAAAGTTGAATCCGATCTCACGTCCTAATTAATGAGAGTGAATGAACTTAATTAGTTGTGTCATCTTTATATTTTGTTTTATATTATTGAATTATGTCTAATTTTTTTTCTTTCTTGAAAAATATTTTTGAACAATATACAATAACTTTAATTAATATTTTATTATTTTACTATGCATTATTTATATATAATTGTTCAAATAAAATTTTACTTAAAGTATTTCCAACATTTTTAAAACTAGAAGTATTATATATTTGTGTATTAGTTGAAATTATTATCATTAAACTAAGTATAAATTCTCTTAAATATATATTTTTTCAATACACTTTCTTTAATTATTTAAAATTTATTAAAAATCAGAATGTTTTTTTTAATAAATCTCCTTTTTATTTAATGAATATTTTATTACTTTATTACTTTTAATAAATTTTAGTTAAGAAAGGTGTGTTGACTCGTCATCACCTAATGTCATAGGAAAAGAGTGAGAAGAGAAATTGTAAACACTATTAACTAGGTGAGGCCACGAAGGCCTCAACTACGTGCCAGTACCACTAGTGTATGTACAATTTCTCTCGTCTCTTCCATTTTTGTTTTTACCATTCTGTCACTCCATCATTAAATAGAGTTTGGTGTACACCGAACTTAGTTGAGGCCATAATTAAACCGCAAAGATATGAACATTTGGAAATATTTATTTTTCCATTAGAATAGAGCATAAAGCAACATAGTAGAAGAAGTGCATGAAGTAGGTAGCAGAGAGGTAGAGTTTGTGAGAGCAAAGTTGAAGGTGAAGTTTCCCAAGGGTGCACAAACATGTCCTTCGCATCCTTCTCGTGTGCATTCCCTGAGAAACAAACCTCAGGGGACAAGTTTCTCTCAACTCTGCTTCAATGGCTTGGATTTATTTTCCTCTCACCTTGTCCTCAGAGAGCGATGTTGACCTTCGTTGATGTCGTACTTCTCTTGTTTCTCTCTGTGTTCTCTGCTACCAAGCTTTGGAAAAGGTTCACCTCCGACGGAGGGTCCCACATCGATCTCAACAAACCGCTCATCAGAAACAACAGATCCATTTTCTCTACAACTATCCAGTTTAAGCTAACCTTATCTGTAACAGTTGTTTTGACTATACTATACACTGTTGCTTGCGTTTTTGCATTCAGAAGCTCCTCCAAGGGGCCATGGAAGCAAGTTGATGAGGTGTGTTGGTTGGTCCAGGCCATAACACATGCGGTGCTTGCAGTGTTAATCATCCACGAGAAAAGATTTGAAGCCGTTACACACCCTCTATCGGTTCGAGTTTATTGGATTGTCAATTTCTTTGTCATTTTATTCTTTACCGTTTCGGCGGTTATTCGTTTGGTCTCAGTCGACGTGGATGAAACCAAAGGCTTCAAGGTGGACGATGTGGTCTCTTTTGTTTCGCTTCCTCTGTCGTTGTTTCTGTTTTTTATGGCGGTTAAGGGATCCACAGGCGTTGTTTTGTGGACAGAAGAAACAGAACCACTTGTTGACGAGGGAAAATCTGAGGTTACTGGCTTTGCTTCAGCTTCTCTATTTTCCAAGGCATTTTGGATTTGGATAAACCCCTTGTTGCGTAAAGGGTACAAATCTGCATTAAAGATTGATGAGATTCCAACGCTTTCTCCCGAGCATAGAACTGAGAGGATGTCATCCATTTTTGAATCAAAATGGCCTAAGCCAAACGAGAGGTCGAAGCATCCGGTTAGAATCACCTTGCTTCGATGCTTTTGGAAGGAGTTAGCCTTCATTGCATTCCTTGGATTTATAAGGCTGAGTGTCATGTTTGTGGGGCCGCTTCTCATACAAAGCTTCGTTGATTTCACTTCAGGGAAGAGAAGCTCTCCATATGAAGGATACTACCTCGTCTTGATTCTTCTCGTTGCTAAGTTCGTTGAAATCTTGAGTACTCATCATTTCAACTTCAACGCTCAGAAGCTTGGGACGCTTATACGCTGCACTCTCGTCCCTTCTTTGTATAGAAAGGGATTAATGCTGTCGTTCACTGCTCGGCAAGATCACGGAGTTGGAACCATTGTGAATTACATGGCTGTTGATACTCAGCAACTCTCTGACATGATGCTTCAGTTACATTCTGTGTGGATGATGCCACTTCAAGTTAGTATTGGCTTACTTCTGCTTTACAATTCTCTAGGTGCCTCGGTGGTCACTGCTTTTCTTGGTCTTCTTGGTGTTTTTGTGTTTGCTGTGATTGGCACTCGTATGAACAACACCTTCCAGTATAATGTGATGAAGAACCGTGACTCGAGAATGAAAGCTGTGAATGAGATGCTTAATTACATGCGCGTGATCAAGTTTCAGGCCTGGGAGGAACATTTCAACCAGAGGATTATGGGTTTCCGCGAGAAGGAGTATGGGTGGCTCTCCAAGTTGATGTTCTCAATTTGCGGCAATATTGTGGTGATGTGGAGCACGCCGTTGTTGGTATCAACTCTCACGTTTGGTACGGCTGTTTTGCTGGGAGTTAAACTTGATGCAGCCACGGTCTTCACCACTACATCTGTGTTCAAGATCTTGCAGGAGCCTATTAGGACCTTCCCACAGTCTATGATATCTCTTTCACAGGCAATGATATCACTGGAGAGGTTAGATAGGTTCATGTTGAGCAGGGAATTGTCGAATGATTCAGTTGAGAGAGAGGAAGGGTGTGGTGCACAAACAGCTGTGGAAATTATTGATGGGACTTTTAGTTGGGATGATGATAACACACAGCAGGACTTGAAAAATATTAATTTGGAGATCAAAAAGGGGGAGCTTACAGCAATTGTTGGGACTGTAGGGTCAGGAAAGTCCTCTCTTCTTGCGTCAATTCTTGGAGAGATGCGCAAGATCTCTGGAAAGGTATAATTTTGGGTTTAGAATTGAGAATTATTTTTTATTTAAGAATGTTCGCAGTTGAGTCTGATTATAACTATATATTTTTGTAACAGGTACGGGTTTGTGGGAGTGTTGCCTATGTTGCACAAACATCTTGGATTCAGAATGGGACTATTGAAGAAAATATTCTCTTTGGTTTACCAATGGACAGACAGAGGTACAATGAAGCTATCAGGGTGTGTTGTTTGGAGAAAGATTTGGAAATGATGGATTATGGGGATCAGACAGAAATTGGAGAGCGTGGTATCAACCTGAGTGGAGGTCAGAAGCAGCGTATACAACTTGCCAGGGCGGTATATCAGGACTGTGATATATATCTTCTTGATGATGTCTTCAGTGCTGTTGATGCTCATACTGGCTCTGAAATATTTAAGGTCATTCTTAATGTTGAAGTGTTTTAAATATAATTTTATTCATTCGTATATTTCTAAACGGTATCACGCATGTGCTAGTTTGAATTCATAGATTCTTTATTGAATTGTAACATTGAGAAATGATATGTAATTCAGTTTGATTGGTTGCTAATTCAAGAGGTTTAAGCTCAAAACCTTGTCAAGACTCTTCAGTGTTTTTGTCATGATGCAATTTATTTGACATCGTAAACAAAGTCGAGATATTCTGCCATTTACTAAAAATTTATGAATTTTCTAATGTTTGTCGTATGCCTTTTATACAGGAATGCGTGAGGGGAGCTCTAAAGGGCAAGACCACTGTTCTTGTAACACACCAAGTTGATTTCCTACATAATGTGGATCTTATATTAGTAAGTCTCTCTTTCTCACGCTGTTATCCTTCATCTGTTTAATCTTCAATTTGATTCTGAGAGTAATCCAAGTACTTTTTTATGTGCTTGCTAAAGGTGACGAGGGACGGTATGATAGTCGAATCAGGGAAATACAATGATATATTAGATTCTGGAATGGATTTTAAAGCCCTAGTAACTGCACATGAGACCTCCATGGAACTAGTAGAGCAGGGTGTGGTCATACCTGGTGAAAATTTGAGCAAACCAATGAAAGCTCCAGAGGCAGCTTCTAATTATGAGGGAACCGATGGTGAAAGCAATTCTGTTGACCCGCTTGAGTCTAGTAAGAAAAGTTCTAAACTTATCAAAGAAGAGGAGAGAGAAACCGGCAAAGTGAGCTTACATGTGTATAAACTATACTGCACTGAGGCTTTTGGGTGGTGGGGTATTACAATTGTATTGGTTCTTTCTTTGTTATGGCAAGCGTCTATGATGGCAAGTGATTATTGGCTGGCATATGAAACCTCAGAAGAACGTGCTGAAGTGTTTAACCCTTCTCTGTTCTTGTCCATCTATGCAATTATTACTGCCATTTCGGTTATTTTGGTAGTGATAAGATCCTACTTCTTTACACTCTTGGGGCTAAAGACTGCACAACTTTTCTTCACACAAATTCTTCGTAGCATCTTGCATGCACCCATGTCTTTCTTTGACACTACGCCATCTGGGAGAATTCTAAGTAGGGTAAGAACTTTAGTGCCCAACTATGCTTCATTAATTCTTTAAATAGAAGAATCTAATCTTTATTGATATAAACTTTGATTTCATATTTCATATGTACATCACGCACTTGTAATGACTTATTTTTATTTTTTAACTTTTACAGGCATCCACTGATCAGACCAATGTTGATGTCCTCCTCCCCTTGTTCACGGGAATTGTTATTGCCATGTACATTACAGTGCTCAGCACCTTAATCATCACCTGTCAAAATGCTTGGCCAACAGTGCTTTTGATAATTCCTCTTGTTTGGTTGAATATATGGTACCGGGTATGAATGTGAATGCCCTGCTTGTCAAATGTTTTGCCTTTCTTTGGTTGCTAATATGTAAAACCCGAAAATTTGTTACTAACATGAATCAATTAATTTATACAATACAACTTCTGATGTGATGAAGTTATTTAGAGAGTTTTTGGTTCTAATATGGAATTAATTCGAATGCCTGTGTTTCATAATGCGGTGAACAATAACCACTGTACTCACTTGTTTGACAGATAAAATTCATATTAGTCAATAGTCAGAATGTAATTTGTTCTCAATTTAACATATCTAATATACTTTATGTTAACGGTTTCTGTGTTTTCAGGGTTACTATCTTGCATCATCTCGTGAGTTAACTCGGTTGGATTCAATTACCAAAGCACCAGTTATTCATCACTTCTCTGAAAGCATTGCGGGAGTCATGACAATCCGCGCATTCAGAAAGCAAAAGAAATTTTGCGAAGAAAATCTCAAACGGGTGAATGCTAATTTGCGTATGGATTTCCACAACTATAGTTGTAATGTGTGGTTGGGAGTACGCTTAGAATTGCTTGGAAGCTTTGTCTTTTGCGTTTCTGCCTTGTTCATGATCATCTTACCCAGCAGTATCATAAAGCCAGGTAAACTGACACTGAAGGAATTCTAAACTGCCGTGTCTATTGTCTGTTTATAAATTAGTTACACATTTTCACTACAATAATACCTTGCAGTCTTGCATTGTGTAATATATATTTTACCCTGGATTATGTTGAGTAACTCATTTTGTAAACATGTGATATTCATGTCGCTGTCAATTATTCTCTTGCGTGTATTTACATAATAAACTGACTGGATTGTTCTGCTTTATGTAGAAAATGTTGGTTTATCTCTCTCTTATGGGTTGTCCTTAAATAGTGTCTTGTTCTTTGCTGTATACTTGAGCTGTTTCATCGAAAACAAGATGGTGTCTGTTGAGAGGATAAAGCAGTTCACAAATATTCCATCGGAACCAGAATGGAAAATCAAGGATCATCTGCCTCCTTCAATTTGGCCTGGTCAAGGCAATGTAGATATCAAAGACTTGAAGGTAACTTGAGTTAAACAATTTGATTATACGATAATTGTCGAAAGTTACCAACCTATTTGCAAAATAATTTATTTATGTTTATTGGTTTAAGTTACTATCCTTGGCACTATTTCCCAATATTGATATTTGTTTTGAGCAACACAGTTATGATGACTTGAACTTCTGGTGAACAGGTCAGATATCGTCCAAACACTCCTCTGGTTCTTAAAGGCATTAGTTTAAGCATTAGTGGAGGTGAAAAGGTTGGTGTTGTTGGTCGAACTGGGAGCGGAAAGTCAACTTTGATTCAAGTATTCTTTAGGCTGGTGGAACCTTCAGGAGGGAAAATAGTAATTGATAGTATTGACATATCCCTCTTGGGGCTTCATGATCTTAGATCACGGTTTGGTATCATTCCTCAAGAGCCAGTCCTTTTTGAAGGAACTGTCAGAAGCAACATTGATCCAATTGGACAGTACACAGATGATCAAATATGGAAGGTAATGCATGTGCCAATTGAAATGTATTTACCTGCATCATTATCATTTTCAATGCATTGGTCTCATAATAGCTTTTTTATTGTGTAGAGCTTGGAACGCTGTCGACTAAAAGAGGTTGTTGCTGCTAAGCCTGAAAAACTTGACTCTTTAGGTAGAGACTTTTAACATATTTCGAGTCTATTGGGATATATAAGCTTAAAAGTACTTTTTAGAGTTTTTCTGTTAAAACTAGTAGAAAAGCTCTTTAAAGAGCTTTTAACTTGTTTCCAAACATGCTTTTGATTGAGCTGCTTCGGTTTGATATTTTACTAAAGGGAATGTTGTTTGAACTTTTTTCTCAGTGGTGGATAATGGAGAGAACTGGAGTGTAGGGCAGAGACAGTTACTTTGTCTAGGGAGGGTTATGCTTAAGCGAAGCCGTCTCTTGTTCATGGATGAGGCAACTGCTTCTGTTGATTCTCAAACGGATGGTGTGATTCAGAAGATCATTAGAGAGGACTTTGCAGCATGTACCATCATCAGCATTGCTCACAGAATACCCACAGTTATGGACTGTGACAGAGTTTTAGTTGTAGATGCAGGTATGATATCATCTTTGCATTGCATTATTGCATTGCTCACTAAATGATCCTCTTATCTTAAATATGTTCTTGTTGTCTTTGTATTAGGGCGAGCGAAAGAGTTTGATAAGCCTTCCAACTTGCTCCAGAGGCAATCTCTGTTTGGGGCATTAGTTCAAGAGTATGCCAACCGCTCCAATGGAATATAACATATCTGCCTTCACCACTTGTTTGATCTAGAAATGTAACTTTCACACATCATGATAAATTTATAATTTTCACTCTTCCTTCCACACACCCTTTCATGTTATATATATATAATAATAATAATAATAATAATTAATATTACATTAAAAAATGAAAACATCATTATTTTTTAACATTTTCTAGTTTCTAAAACTGCATAGTAAATCGGAAGGAGTATCTATCACCATGTGCATCAAGAAGAGTATATCTTTGATACATTAATTGCATCACAAGTCTTAATTAAGAACAAAAACTAATAAGAATCATGAGGGTTATATTTCATTAATTTCATGTATTATTATCGCTGTTCTTAAATCTTAATAGTCATTTAATTTTGTGTTATACAAATTAAGAAACGTAATTAGTAATCATATATTTTATATTTTTATAAAATGATTTTGATATTTTTTAGTATATTCTATGTTTTCTTCCATTTTTACTACATAATAAATATATTAGTTGTCAATGAGAAAATTAATCAAAAGTTACATGCAAATCAAATACCTTAATATTCACCCTAACCTCGTTTATTATTGGGTATAAGTATAATCATTTAAATTATTCACAAGTCCCCATTTGATAATTATCTATTAATTATTTTTTTATGATAATTTTTGTTAAAAATTTCACATTTATTTATTAAAATATAACATATAAGAAGAGACAATTTCTACCTCACAAGTTGATTTTCTGCTATCAACTAACAGAATTTTTCAATAATATAAATAATTATTGGGGTTTTCAATCAGAATTATCGGGATTTTTTATATATAACGAATATGTCAAATTTTGATTGATTTCAATTGAGAGTTTTTTTTCTTCCACTTACACAAAGTTTCCTTTCTTTCTATTTCCTCTCTCCATTTTTCTCTTCTTTTTTATATATATTATTTTATCCATGTTTTATGTAAAAATTATTGATATTTATATTTTTAAGTTCTTAATTATTTAAAAATAATTTAAAATTATTAAACATTATCAATTGCCAAAATTATTATTTTTGAACTATTAATATTGAAAATTCAAAATCTTAATCATATATCTCAAGAAGAATTTTGCTTAGAAATTAAACTTTGTCTAAATTAAGTAATTTTAAAATATTTTTATTTTCACAATTAATTATCAAAATTTCCTCCTTTAATTTCTATTTAATTTAATATTTAAAGAAATAATTATTTACTCTTGTTAATTTCATGAGAGATTCTTTAAAATATAAGTAATTATTATTATACTTGAGTTTCACACACATATCTTTATGTTAGTTAGTATAATATTATTTACTTTAAATTTAAATTCTCATCAATTTAATTTTGGTAATCACTCAAACGATCTTATATCAATAGAGACTTTGTTGTAACTATAAACCTATATTTATTTTCATATTCTAATGATTTGAGACTTTATTTATATTTTAAATATCTTTTCTTTAAACTTAAACTTTTTAGGATAACAATTTAGTGATCGATTTTTTAAAGTTATCATTTATTTATTTATCCCTATTTTGTCATATATTTCCCGATTTTTTCATTTATTTTGTTAAATAAATATTTATATATCTCTAAAATTAGAAAAAATGAATATCTTGTAAATCATAGTATTTAAAGAATTAGAAAATTCATTATATTAATAAATGAAATATTAATATAAACGCAATTAATAATTTTTGTTAAAAAAGAAATGCCAGTGAATTCAGATTCTCTCCTGCTTCAATTTTCACCCGCAATTACTGTAACACTTTTTAATAACAATTTTTTTTTTTGTATTAAAATCTAAAAAGTTTTGCGTTGTCAGTTTAATTTTTCTTGAGGTCAATTAATTAAAATTCATCTTCAATATAAATATTATAAAAAAGTTTACGTATACAAAAGCATATACATACTCAAATAAATGTTCAAATTTCTCATCAGTTTTTAATTTGGAATTCAGACTATTCCTAGTCAAGAGTAAATGATTAATTCTGGATATATTGAAATTTATTTAAAAAATTAACCTTTTAATAAATAATTTTTTTATACATATAATCATATATTCAAGAGTAAACGTTTATATATACTTATCATAGTATTTTGTTATTATTATCCCTTTATTGTTGTTCTAAAAATTATTATGAAAAAATATTACATATTTTATAATATTTATAGACGGAAAGTTTAATCCTAACTTTATACCTCTATTTGATGGGGTGATTTAACACGGAGGAAATGATTAGAGTGGATTAAAAAAACACCTATGTTCAGTGAAGGGTATTTAAGAAAAATTGCGAGAAATTAAAAGCATGTCTAACATTATTTTTTATTCTTTCTTAATTGAAGAAATTCTTGTGAAATTTAGGAAATAATATGTAAAATTATTAAGTTAATATAGTGGTCACTATTATATGTCATGTGTTTATTAGAAACCTATCATATTCAACTATGTTTCAATGATAATAAATTATGCAATTAATCATATATAATAGTGTTTATAAAAAACTCACAATATTCTTTCCTAACTTGATTTTATCAAATAATTACAGATTTTATTTTATTTTATATTAAATCAATTATGTTATTAATTTATTTCCCTTTCTTTTTCTCTCCATATGCATACAAAGCATAAATGAGGAAAGGTAATTGGTTGTCTGTAAAAAGAAAAGAGAGACAGGATGACTAATTTTGTCTACAAAGGTACCAGTCATTTTAAGGTAGTCCGTGAACTTACTTACGTAGCCCGCTGAGCAACGCGAAGGAACACCGTTTCAGTTTTGTTCTGCACCTTTCCAAATTTGCTCACACTAATTAATTTAGATTTTGCTTTCACGTGTTGGCAAAAGGAGTGTTGTTCTCAAAAAGGATATTCCAAGTTCAAGATACAACTTTTCGCTACACCCTAATAACATCACATCACTCTTTTTTCCTTATCAGGACTTCAAACCTTTTCTTCTCACTCCCATGTGAGCTGTGACCTCTCTTCACTCTCAAGATCACTACTACAATTTTGTCACACTTTTTTCCTTTTTCTATTTTTGGTATAATCTAAGATATTTCACCCGACGCAAGTTAAATAAATCTTACACGAATTAAATATTATTATGAATAACAAATTTTATTTTTAAATATTTAACTCATTGTTTAGAGTCTTGTAGATAAAAAAATATAATTATAAAAATTACTTATGAGCGAAGATGATAAATTAATACGTTACATGAATGAATAATAAAATTATAAAAAAAACTAGCTGAATAGGAGACTCAAACTCCATACCTTTCATTAAGATTAATTCACTTGCATGCAGTGTTTGATAACTACTAACAAGTAATTAATAATTGAAATTTTAATCATTTAATTTGTTGATTAACCAAAAAAAACTTATTCCCATGTACGGGTTCAAATTGGTGCATAATGTTTTGGTACATGTACAGCATCTAGCATTAATGTTAAAATAACACTGGTGATTCTGAGAGGTGCATGAAGAAGTAGCAGAGACCTTGAGTTTGGTGAGTGAGAGCATGGTTGAAGGTGCAGTTTCTCCAGGGAGCACAAACATGTCCTTCACATCCCTCTCATGTGCATTCCCTGAGAAACAAAACTCAGGGGACACGTTTCTCTCAACTCTGCTTCAATGGTTGGGATTTATCTTCCTCTCACCATGTCCTCAGAGAGCGATATTATCCTTCGTTGATGTCGTGCTCCTCTTGTTTCTCTTGGTGTTTGCTGTCACCAAGCTATGGAAGAGGTTCACCTCCAATGACGCTTCTCACACCCAACTACACAGACCACTCATCAGAAAAAGCCCACCCATTTTCTCAACAACTATAAGGTTTAAGCTTACTTTAACTGCGGCGGTTGTTTTGACTGTACTATACACTGTTGCTTGTGTTTTTGCCTTTAGAACCTCCTCCTCCGAGGTGCAATGGAAGCAAGTTGATGAGGTGTTTTGGTTGGTCCAGGCCATAACACATGCCGTGCTTGCAGTGTTAATCATTCACGAGAAAAGATTTGAAGCAGTTACACACCCTCGATCGGTTCGAGTTTATTGGATTGTCAATTTCTTTGTCATTTTATTCTTTGCCGTTTCTGCTGTTATTCGTTTGGTCTCCGTGGACGTGGATGAAACTAAAGGCTTCAAGGTGGACGATGGGGTCTCTTTTGTTTCACTCCCTCTGTCGTTGTTTCTGTTTTTTGTGGCGGTTAAGGGAGCCACCGGCGTTGTTTTGTCGGAGGAAACAAGACCACTTGTTGACGAGGAAACGAAGTTGTACGAGGGAAAATCCGAGGTTACTGGTTATGCTTCAGCTTCTGTGTTATCCAAGGCATTTTGGATTTGGATAAACCCCTTGTTGCGTAAAGGGTACAAGTCGGCGTTGAAGATTGATGAGATTCCAACGCTTTCTCCTGAGCATAGAGCTGAGAGGATGTCATCTGTTTTTGAATCAAAATGGCCTAAATCAAACGAGAATTCGAAGCATCCGGTTAGAGTCACTTTGCTTCGGTGCTTTTGGAAGGAGTTAGCCTTCACTGCGTTCCTTGCAATTATTAGGATGTGTGTCATGTTTGTGGGACCAGTTCTCATACAAAGTTTCGTTGATTTCACTTCAGGGAAGAGAAGCTCTCCGTATGAAGGATACTACCTCGTCTTGATTCTTCTCGTTGCTAAGTTCATTGAAGTCATGGCAACACATCATTTCAACTTCAATGCTCAGAAGCTTGGGATGCTTATACGGTCCACTCTTATCCCTTCTCTGTATAGAAAGGGGTTAAAGCTATCGTTCTCTGCTCGGCAGGATCATGGGGTTGGGACCATTGTGAATTACATGGCTGTTGATACTCAGCAACTCTCTGACATGATGCTTCAGTTACATGCCATATGGATGATGCCGATTCAAGTTGGTATTGGCTTGGTTATACTTTATAAATGCTTAGGTGCCTCAGTAATCACGGCTTTTTTTGGTCTTGTTTGTGTTTTTGTGTATTCCCTGATTGGTAATCGAAGGAACAACACATTCCAATTCAATGTGATGACGAACCGTGACTCAAGAATGAAGGGTGTGAATGAAATGCTTAATTATATGCGTGTGATCAAGTTTCAGGCCTGGGAGGATCATTTTAACCAGAGAATTTTGGATTTCCGTACCACGGAGTATGGGTGGCTCTCA
Organism: Cajanus cajan; assembly: GCF_000230855.2. Lineage (NCBI taxonomy): Eukaryota > Viridiplantae > Streptophyta > Magnoliopsida > Fabales > Fabaceae > Cajanus > Cajanus cajan. Next base: position 57,797,537 of record NC_138522.1, on the reverse strand, counting down.
AAGTTGATGTTCTCAATTAGTAGCACTATTGTTGTGATGTGGAGCACGCCGTTGATGATTTCAACTATCACGTTTGGTACGGCTATGTTGCTTGGAGTTAAACTTGATGCAGCCACGGTCTTCACCGCTACAACTGTGTTCAAGCTGTTGCAGGAGCCTATTAGGACATTCCCACAGTCTATGATATCTCTTTCCCAAGCAATGATATCACTGGAGAGGTTAGATAAGTTCATGTTGAGCAGGGAATTGTTGAATGATTCAGTTGAGAGAGTGGAAGGCTGTGGTGGACAAACAGCAGTGGAAATCATAGATGGGACTTTTAGTTGGGATGACGATAGCTTGCTAAAGGACTTGAAAAATATTAACTTGGAGATCAAAAAGGGGGAGCTCACAGCAATCGTTGGGACTGTAGGGTCTGGAAAGTCATCTCTTCTAGCATCAATTCTTGGAGAGATGCGTAAGGTTTCTGGAAAGGTACGATTTCTGGTTCAATATTAGAACTATTTTTTTTTACTTGAGGATGTTTATAGTTGACTCTGATTCTAATGATAATATATTTATGTGACAGGTTCGGGTTAGTGGGAGTGTTGCCTATGTTGCTCAAACATCATGGATTCAGAATGGGACCATTGAAGAAAACATTCTCTTTGGTTTACCGATGAACAGGCAGTGGTACAATGAAGTTATCAAAGTTTGTTGTTTGGAGAGAGATTTGGAACTGATGGATTATGGGGACCAGACAGAAATTGGAGAGCGTGGTATCAACATGAGTGGAGGCCAGAAGCAGCGTATACAACTTGCCAGGGCCGTTTATCAAGACTGTGATATATATCTTCTTGATGATGTCTTCAGTGCTGTTGATGCTCATACTGGCTCTGAAATATTTAAGGTGGTTATTCTCAAGTTGGTTATGTTTTTAAGTACAATTTTACTCATTCGTATATTGCTGAATAGAATCAGGCTTTTGCTAGTTTGTTGCTTGAAAATTTTAAGTAATCTATATTGAATTGTTACATTAAGAAATAACATATAATTAAGTTTGATAGGTTACTAATTGAAGAGGTTTAAGTTCAAAACTTTGTCAAGACTCTCAAGTGTTTTTGTGATAATGTCATTATGATATTTAATGTTTGTCTTATGACTTTCATGCAGGAATGTGTGAGGGGAGCTCTAAAAGACAAGACCACTATTCTTGTAACACACCAAGTAGATTTCCTACATAACGTGGATCGCATATTAGTAAGTCTTTTTTCTCATATTATCATCCTTCATCTGTTTTAATCTTCAATTTGATTCGGAGATTAATTCAAACACTTCTGTATTTGCTTGCTAAAGGTGATGAGGGACGGTGTGATAGTTCAATCAGGGAAGTACAATGATATATTAGATTCTGGAATGGATTTTAAAGCTCTGGTAGTTGCACACGAGACCTCCATGGAACTGGTAGAGCAGGGTGGGGTCATACCTGGTGAAAATTTGAACGTACCAACGAAATCTCCAGAAGCAGCTTCTGAACTCAAGGTAGCCAATGGTGAAAGCAATTCTCTTGATCAACCTGAGTCTAGCAAGAAAAGTTCTAAACTCATCAAAGAAGAGGGGAAAGAAACCGGCAAAGTGAGCTTAGATATCTACAAACTCTACCTCACTGAGGCTTTTGGGTGGTGGGGCGTTACACTAGTATTAGTTCTTTCAATGTTATGGCAAGCATCCTTGATGGCGAGTGATTATTGGCTGGCATATGAAACCTCAGAAGAACGTGCTAAAATATTTAACCCTTCTTTGTTCATGTCCATCTATGCAATTATTGCTGTTGTTTCAATTATTTTGGTATCGGCAAGAACATACTTGTTTACACTCTGGGGGCTAAAGACAGCACAAACTTTATTCACACAAATTCTTCGTAGCATCTTGCATGCACCCATGTCTTTCTTTGACACTACGCCATCCGGGAGAATTCTAAGTAGGGTAAGGACTTAACGCAGTATGCTGTGTTGAACGTTCATTATATGTCAGAATTTAATCCTTATTGAAATACTCTTTTATATTTCATATGTTAATCACACACTTATGTTATTGACTATTTTTTTTTTTTTTTTAACTTGTACAGGCATCCACTGATCAGACCAATGTTGATGTCCTTCTCCCCTTGTTCACGGGAGTTGTTATGGCTATGTACATTACAGTGCTCAGCATCTTCATCATCACCTGTCAAAATTCTTGGCCAACAGTGTTTTTGATAATTCCTCTTCTTTGGTTGAATATATGGTACCGGGTATGGATGTTATTACCCTGATTGTCAAGTGCATTGGTTTTCTAATTTCTTTGATTGCCAATGTGTAAAATCGAAGATTTGTTTCATCTAGTAACACGAATAAATGGAAATTCGAATGTAACCACCATATTCACGTTGACATATTAGTCACTAGTCAGAATGTAATTTGTTTGCAATTGAATATTTCTTATATACTTTATGTTAACGATTTCTGTGTTTTCAGGGTTACTATCTTGCATCATCTCGGGAGTTAACTCGCATGGATTCAATTACCAAAGCACCAGTTATTCATTACTTCTCTGAAAGCATTGCAGGGGTCATGACAATCCGTGCATTCAAAAATCAAAATAAATTTTGTGAAGAAAATCTCAAACGGGTGAATGCTAATTTGCGAATGGATTTCCACAACTACAGTTCTAACGAATGGTTGGGAGTACGCTTAGAATTGCTTGGAAGCTTTGTCTTTTGCATTTCTGCCATGTTCATGATCATCTTACCCAGCAATATCATAAAGCCTGGTAAACTGACACGAAACGAATTCTATACTTGTCTGTCTATTGTCTGTTTATAAATTAGTTACCCATTGTCATTATAATAATAGTTCCTCAAATTACTCATTTCTTATTCCTGTGTGTCTGTGTAGAAATCAGTTAAAATTATAGTATCTTGCAGTCTTACGTACGTTGTATATTTTATCTTGGATAATGTTGAGTAGCTTATTTTGTAAACCTGTGATATTTATGTCGCTGTCAATTTTATTAATATAATAAACTGATTAAGTTGTTCTGCTTGATGTAGAAAATGTTGGCTTAACTCTCTCTTATGGGATGTCCTTAAACGCTGTCTTGTTCTGGTCTGTATACATGAGCTGTATTATCGAAAACAAAATGGTGTCTGTTGAGAGGATAAAGCAGTTCACAGATATTCCATCGGAACCAGCGTGGAATATCAAGGATCGTCTGCCTCCTTCAAATTGGCCAGGTCAAGGCAATGTAGATATCAAAGGCTTGCAGGTAACCTGAGTATGAACAAATATGAAAGTGATTATTCTACATTTTCATACCCTTAGTATTCTTGCCTTTTTGAATATAGAACCAATTTGGATATAAACTTAAAAGAGTTTTCAGAGAGTTTTTCTATTTTAAAAGACTTTTTATTTTTGGAATAAAAACTCTTCTACACTTATATTCAAACATGCTTATAATACTTGTTAAAAGTCATGTCCTTTATGTATGAACAAGATTTAGGTACATTTTTTTAGACGTAATTAGTGTTGTTTTCTGATCAAAATTGGAGACTTACCTTAGTAATATGTACTTGCATTTAGATTTCATTAATATACATTTACACATATTATCAAAGTAAATATTCAATTATGATAGAAGAAAATCACCGGCCGTAACTAAGAAACTATTGAAGTTTGTATTTGTTAAATAATTCATTGATTTCTATTGGTTCAAGACATTAAGCTTGCACTATTTCCCAATGTTGAGTTTTCTATTATTAGTTTTCGTTGAGCAAAATAGTTATGATGAGTTGAGGTTCTGGTGAACAGGTCAGGTATCGTCCAAACACTCCCCTGGTTCTTAAAGGCATTAGTTTAAGCATTAGTGGAGGTGAAAAGGTTGGTGTTGTTGGTCGAACTGGAAGCGGAAAATCAACTTTAGTTCAAGTATTCTTTAGGCTGGTGGAACCTTCAGGAGGCAAAATAATCATTGATGGTATTGACATATCCGTTTTGGGGCTGCATGATCTTAGATCACGGTTTGGTATCATTCCTCAGGAACCCGTTCTTTTTGAAGGAACTGTCAGAAGCAACGTTGATCCAATTGGACAGTACACAGATGATGAAATATGGAAGGTAAGTAATGCATGTTGTTAGGAAAAATTACGCTGATCTTTCCCGTAACTTCAGATTTGATAATGGAGCAAAAATAATTGTGGACTAATAGCACACACAATATTGATAACGGAGTTCGGCCAATACTGCCTACGTCTCCGGGCTGCTGCAGATATTTTACTGAAAAGGGAAATATAAACAGTGTTTACAAAACACTCACAATCTCTCGAAATACTCACAACCACTCACAACCCACGACCCAACTACACCCAGAAAAATTAAGAGCTTCTCTCTTTCTCAATTTTCTTATGTGTTTATGCTTTCGTTGGATTCATAAAATGAACGGAGTGGCTTGCTATTTATAAGGAACGATTGCAGTGTGAACGCTCCAAATTCGGTGCCTCCAATTTGGAATTCGGTGGTCTGCCTGCCAAATTTGATTTTGCATTCTGCCAAGCCTCCAATTTTGACTTTTCAAAGTTTGATTTCTGCCAAAATTGATTTCTGCTTTCAGCTGCCAATTTGGACTTTTCAACAATCTCCCACTTGAAGACTGATTTCAATCTGTCTTCACACTTTAATCAATACAGCAGCCTTTCCTGGTCTGTTACTCTAGCAGGCCAACTGAAGTTGAGCACAACTTCAGTTTGTCAATGGTCACCACCTTTGTCAACATGTCTGCTGGGTTCCTGCTTCCTAAGATCTTCTTCAATGTTAACACCTCATCCTCTAGCAGAGATCTGATAAAGTGATAACGGATATCGATGTGTTTTGTCCTAGAATGAAATGCTGAATTCTTTGCCAGATGTATTGCACTCTGACTATCACTATGCAAAACACTCTTCTCTTGGATGAATCCCAGCTCTGTTAACAAACCCTGAAGCCATATCAATTCTTTACTGGCTTCTGTCACTGCTACGTACTCAGCTTCTGTAGTGGATAAAGCGACAATTTTCTGTACCTGCGACATCCAACTAACAGCTGTAGTACCAACAGTAAAAATGTAACCGGTGGTACTTCTTCGGTGATCGACTTCACCTCCATAGTCTGCATCTACATATCCTTGCACCTTTATTTTGCCTTTACCAAAGTGCAAACATCTTTCTGTGGTGCCTCGTAGATACCTCAAAATCCATTTAACTGCTTCCCAATGAGCTTTTCCTGGATTCGACATAAACCTGCTAACAACTCCCACTGCATGGCCAATGTCTGGCCTTGTACAGACCATTGCGTACATCAAACTTCCAATGGCTGAAGCATATGGAACTTTAGCCATAAAATATCTTTCTTCCTCCGTCTGAGGAGACTGATCCTTGGATAGGCGAAAATGACTAGCCAAAGGTGTACTAACTGGCTTGGCGTCGCCCATGTTAAATCTTTGCAAAACACGGTTGATGTACTCTGCTTGAGATAACTGCAAAATCCCTCTTTGCTTATCTCTCGTGATTTGCATTCCAAGAATCTTCTTTGCAGGACCTAAGTCCTTCATGTCAAATTCTCTTGACAATCGCTGCTTCAAGCTTCTTATCTCATTCATATCTAAACCAGCTACTAACATATCATCAACATAAAGTAGCAGAATGATATAACTGGACTTATATCTCTTGAAGTAGCAACAATGGTCAGCATTGCACTTATGGAAGCCTTCTTTGTGCATGAAGCCATCAAACTTCTTGTACCACTGTCTTGGAGCTTGTTTCAGACCATACAAGCTCTTCTTCAACCTGCACACCATATTCTCTTTTCCTTTCTCTGAGAAGCCTTCTGGTTGGTGCATGTATATCTCCTCATCTAGATCTCCATGAAGAAATGCAGTCTTCACATCTAACTGCTCTAGGTAGAGCTCTTCACTAGCAACAATGCTCAACACTGTTCTGATTGTATTGAGCTTCACAACTGGAGAATAAATCTCTGTATAGTCAACTCCTTCCTTTTGCTGGAATCCTTTGACTACTAATCGAGCTTTGTATCTTTTGGAGCCATCATGCTCCTCTTTTACTCGATACACCCATTTGTTGTGAAGTGCTTTCTTATCTCTGGGTAACTCAGCTAGTTCCCACGTCTGATTTGAGATCAAAGACTTCATTTCGTCCTTCATGGCATGCTCCCACTTGCTGGCATCTGTGGCCTGACATGCTTCATCATAATCTTCAGGCTCACCTCCATCAGTCAGCAACATATAGTTCATATATCTCCTGTTAGGTACATGAGGCCGGGATGATCTCCTCACAGGAGCTGAAGTTGAAGACTCTGGTGTGTCAGATTGTTGTTCACAACTTTGTTCCGTTGATTCCTCTAGCTGAGGAGTTTCAACTATAGGACTTTCTGGGACATCATCCACCTCTGCATACACTGGCCTACTCTCTTCTGAGTTACTGGCATCAGTGTTATGTCTGTCCTTGTACATCACTCTCTCATTGAAGATAACATCTCTGCTGCGGATCATCTTTCTGTTTTCATCTTCCCATAGGCGATAGCCAAACTCATCTTCACCATAACCGATGAGAGTGCACTTCTTCGATTTGGGATCAAGCTTATTTCTGCCTTGATCACTGATGTGCACATATGCTACGCAACCGAAAACTTTAAGATGTGTGAGTTTTACCTCCTTTCCGCTCCATACCTCTTCTGGTATTCTATACTCCAATGGTACCGATGGACCTCGGTTGATCAAGTATGCTGCTGTGTTGACTGCTTCTGCCCAAAACTGTTTTGGTAAGCCTGACTGCATACGCAAGCTTCTGGCTCTCTCAGTCAACGTTCGGTTCATCCGCTCAGCTACACCATTGTGTTGCGGTGTACCAGGCACGGTTCTTTCCATTCTGATTCCGTGCTCATAGCAGAACTTCTTGAATCTGGTGTCTTCATATTCACCACCATTGTCGGTTCTGAGCTTTTTAATCTTCAATCCTGTCTCATTTTCAACCATGGCTTTCTATATCTTGAAAGCCTCAAATACATCTGACTTATGTTTTAGAAAGTATACCCATACTTTCCGAGAGTGATCATCAATAAAAGTCACGAAGTATTGCTTCCCACTAATAGATGAGATAGTCGTTGGACCCCACACATCGGAGTGAACAAGCTCGAGTTTCTCCTTCTTTGGGGTTCTTCCACTTGTCTGAAAGCTGACTCTTTTCTGCTTTCCAAGTATACAGTCTTCACACATGTCAATTTCCACTGACTGAAGACCTGGTAATTTTCCCTTCGAGTGCATAATCTTCATCCCTTTCTCACTCATATGGCCAAGTCTCTGGTGCCATAGATTGGGATTGTCATTTGCTGCAACTGCAATTAAATGACACGCTCCTGCTGTTTTGTAAAGAGTACCACTCTTTTTACCACGAGCAATCGTCATTGCACCCTTGGAAATCTTCCAATCATCACCATGGAAGGTCGTTGTGTAGCCTTCACTGGCCAACTGGCCTACTGAGATTAAATTCTTCGTCAGGTCGGGAATATGTCTGACATTCTTTAATTCCCATTCAGACCCTTTTAGCTTAATCTTCACTACACCTTTACCAACAATCTCACAAGATTGTTCATTACCAAGGTAGACTTTACCAAGGTTTCCGGGAACATAATTCTCGAAGAATTCTCTCTGCGAAGTAGCGTGGAAAGATGCTCCAGAGTCTAACACCCAAGACTCCTCCTTGCTCTCCAAAGAGCATATTAATGCATCATCTCTTCCTGAGGTAGAAGCAATATTTGCCTCTGCTTTCGCCTCCTGATTCTTCGGTGCATTTTTGCACTGATTTTTGTAGTGCCCGGTCTGCCCACAGTTCCAACACTTGATAGTTTTTGAGTTGTTAGAACTACGATGATTTCTGGATTTGGACCTATTATCTCTTGATTTTCCACGTCCATTTCCTCTAGTTGGAGCCCTCCCTCTTGACTCTGTATGTAATACTGAAGAGGTTGAGGATTCACCCGACTCTCTCCGTCGGATCTCTTCACTAAGAACCAGATCACGAACATCATCTGATTTCAACTTATTGCTTCCCGATGAGCTACTCACAGCTGTGACAGTAGCATTCCAACTTTCTGGTAGAGAAGACAAAAGTATCAATGCTCGTACTTCATCGTCAAATTCAATTCCAACTGAACTCAACTGGGTTGTGACTGTACTGAGTTCATTTAAGTGTTGCGCTACTGATGCGCCTTCCGCCATCCGCAAGTTAAACAACCGCCTCATCAAATGAACTTTGTTTGAGGCTGACGGCTTTTCATACATACTGGAAAGAGCCGTCATAAGACCCACTGTGGTCTTTTCCTTTGCAATGTTGAAAGCAACATTACGAGATAATGTCAAGCGGATAACTCCAAGGGCTTGTCTATCAAGAAGGAACCATTCATCATCCTTCATGCCCTCTGGTTTCTTTCCTTCGAGAGGTTGATGTAGCTTTTTCTGGTACAGGTAATCTTCGATCTGCATCTTCCAAAAGCTAAAGTCCGCACCATCGAACTTTTCAATTTTCACCTTTCCTTCATCTACCGCCATTGCTCCCACTCAAATCTGACTTCTCGGATCGCTTCTGCCAACAAATTGGTAACGCTGACCAATTTACACTATTCACTATTCACGTGAATAGTAAAATACTATTCATATGAATAGTACTCTCGCCAGAGTTTAGCAGAAACAACCGGCTCTGATACCAGTTGTTAGGAAAAATTACGCTGATCTTTCCCGTAACTTCAGATTTGATAATGGAGCAAAAATAATTGTGGACTAATAGCACACACAATATTGATAACGGAGTTCGGCCAATACTGCCTACGTCTCCGGGCTGCTGCAGATATTTTACTGAAAAGGGAAATATAAACAGTGTTTACAAAACACTCACAATCTCTCGAAATACTCACAACCACTCACAACCCACGACCCAACTACACCCAGAAAAATTAAGAGCTTCTCTCTTTCTCAATTTTCTTATGTGTTTATGCTTTCGTTGGATTCATAAAATGAACGGAGTGGCTTGCTATTTACAAGGAACGATTGCAGTGTGAACGCTCCAAATTCGGTGCCTCCAATTTGGAATTCGGTGGTCTGCCTGCCAAATTTGATTTTGCATTCTGCCAAGCCTCCAATTTTGACTTTTCAAAGTTTGATTTCTGCCAAAATTGATTTCTGCTTTCAGCTGCCAATTTGGACTTTTCAACACATGTGCCAATTGAAATGCATTTACCTGCATCATGAGCATTTTCAAAGCATTGGTCTAATAATAACTTTTTATTGTGTAGAGCTTGGAACGCTGTCAACTAAAAGAGGTTGTTGCTGCCAAGCCTGAAAAACTTGACTCTTTAGGTAGAGACTTTTACCATGTTTCTTTGAGCTGCTTCCGTTTCATCAATTTACTAATGGGAAAATTGTTTGAACTTTTCAGTGGCTGATAACGGAGAGAACTGGAGTGTGGGGCAGAGACAGTTGCTTTGTCTTGGGCGAGTTATACTAAAGAGAAGCCGGCTCTTGTTCATGGATGAGGCAACTGCTTCTGTTGATTCTCAAACGGATGGCGTGATTCAGAATATCATTAGAGAGGACTTTGCAGCATGTACCATCATCAGTATTGCTCACAGAATACCCACAGTTATGGACTGTGACAAAGTTTTAGTTGTAGATGCAGGTATGATATCATCTTTGCATTGCATTATTGCATTGCTCACTAAATGATCCTCTTATCTTAAATATGTTCTTGTTGTCTTTGTATTAGGGCGAGCGAAAGAGTTTGATAAGCCTTCCAACTTGCTTCAGAGACAATCTCTGTTTGGGGCATTAGTTCAAGAGTATGCCAATCGCTCCAATGGAATATAAGAATTCTCTCTCTGCTAGTTTTGACATGTCTGCCTCCGCCATCCATGTATGAATGACAAAATAATGTCTTCCTAAAGAAGCACAAACCATTTGTTTGATCATATAAATATCATGTAAAGCAAATGGTCTGCACTCAGATCGACAGAAAATTGACCAATGGAGGTGCAGTCAGTATTGCCAATAATGTCACTTATTATTCTTATAATATTCCTTGGCCCTTGCTGATTTTCTTAATACTTTATAAAATGATAGTAAGTTACAAGTAAGTTATTGATCTTAGTTACAAGTTACTTTCTAAAATGATACTTTCTTGGGTCATATAAAAGTACAGTACGTGATTCAGCAAAAGTGAATTCATGTTTTAAATAAAGTCTGATAATACAAACAAAACCTATACTCATAAAAGACAAAGCTGGTTTTTTCTTAATTTTCTCAATTCTATTCTATGACTGGTTGATTTCTAACGTGTACGGTGTGGGTGTGTTTAATGATAAGAAGACAAAAAAAGAAGAAGAAGAAACAGAGTAAATAAAAATAAGTAAAAAAGAAAAAAGAGTTACGGGAATAAAGACGTGAGGTGAGAAATATATAACGAGTAAGGGTGTGTTTGGTAGAGATGAAATTTAGAATTGAAAAGGTGAAAGAGACCGTAGCGTGTTTGGCAATGGGAAATCACCCCTGCCATGCCTTCACGTAACACGTACTTTATGAGATGAAGCTGAAAGTGGAACTACGTATTCAGAGTCACAAACTTTGTGGCAGATACCACTTGGAGAAAAAACAAATCTTGTACAAATAGAATCTCTCCTATTTCTTCTTTTTGGATATTCCGTTAGTCGATGTTTAGACTTCAGATGTTAGTATTTTTTTTTAATTATTTTTCTTTGCCTACGGCCTTTTTTTTATTTATTTTTTATTTATTTTTTATTTTTTTAAAGAAAATTATTAGATAGTAATAAATTACGTAATCTCTAATTAATTTTTACATAACATATAATTAAGTATTATTAATTTTTTTTATAAATTAAAAACTTAAATACATATTTTGTACTAATTGATCGAGATCATGCACACATTTTTAGGCCTTTTTACGGTTGACTAATTAGTAACCGTGTGTGATATACCGATACGTTAATTTTTATTGATTACTTGTTTTACAACATTGATTAAATAAAAATTATTAAATTAGATAGAAGGTCATTAAATCGAGAGTGAAATTTATTAAATTTTGTTATTTTAAAAATATTCAATAATAATAAAAAATGTTTAAATGAGGGTGTTTTTACTTTCTAGTATTTTTCTAATACATATATCTGTATCAATTTAGCTATATTTAGTTATATATGAGGCTGTGTTTTTTAAAGTTACAAATAAGAAATGATTAAAGAATATAAATAATTGTCAAGAGGAATATATATATTTGCATCAAATTTAGCTATATTTATTAGTTATATAAGGGTTAGTTATGCAATGGCTTGGGGTCGGATGTTGTGGTTAGGGGTTCGTCACGTCATGGTAAGGATATGGGTATATGTATAAGTATATTTGATATTTGACGAGAAAAAAGATGAGACAAATTTCATATTCATTAAATATTGATGATACAATGAGTTTGAGTTTGAACAATAGGAATGATATTTTTTAAAATACTAAAATTATTGTTATATAAAGAATTTTATGGAATTATGTAAAATAATATATTTTTATAAAGTACTTTTTGAAAGTTGGTTGTTTTACATAATATTGAAAAGTTTATTCTGAAATACTAAATTTAGTATTTCAAAATGTTCTTTCCAAAAGTTAAAAAAAAAATTGAATTTTTTTTTTTGAAACATTAATTTCATTATTTTGAAAAGTATTTTTGGAATATTAAATTAATGTTCTAAAATACTAAATTTTATTTTAAGGTTTCTAGAAGTGTGAAAGGAGGTGTTTTAAAAAATAGCTTGACACCTTCGACACTTTTAAGTAAGTCACACATGCCTACAATGTTGTCATGCATCAATTTTATAATTTGATGCATGTGAAAATTGAAAGAAGGGAGGAGGAAAAGAGAAATGTAAAAATTAGAAGAATTAAAATTACCTACTATACTAGTTGGAGAGTGGAGACAAAATACATAGATGTATGTGAAAATTGAAAGAGAGAAAAAAAGAGGTGTATGGACAAGAAGAAAATATTAAATTGAATGTTGGGGTGTAAAAAATTAAAAAATTAAAAAACGTACTTATTAAATATATATATATATATATATATATATATATATATATATATATATATATATATATATATATATATTATGAGCCTAAGCTAATTAGGGTTAAAGTGAATTGGACCATGATGGGCTTTATTATATAAGCTTGGGTCCATTTTACATAATGTCAAATTTAACCTTTATCCGGGCCTTATTTTGAGTATTACATGATATGAAAACCTAACAGAATAAGTCGAGAAACTTGACATTTTCACTCACAATTTGCAAAAAAAAAGTTAATTTTAATATTTTTTAAAATCTATAATTCATGCATATAGGTAAGAATATAAAATGAACCGATTGATCTCAACTTTTTTTTTTAAAGTGAGTTAACTTGGTCTCATTTATGTCCTTGAATGTTTGAAGTTTTCTAATTTGACCTAACCCATCATGGATTAGTAGCTAAATGAATTTGTCCACCAACTCATCTATTTTTTTTAAAATTCTAATTTAAAATAAAAATTATCAAACTAAATATTATGAATACAATATTAATTAAAAAGTTAACAACTTTAAATAATTAAACAAAAAAAAAATTTGTTCACAAAAGTGGTTGTTTATAAATATTAAATTTCATAAAAAAACTTAAATAAATAAATTCATACCAATTTTATGTTATTCAACATCAACTTTATTTTTATTTTAAAAAAAAAAACATCTTATTAAACTAATACACAGACACACACATATATACATATATATAAAATATATATATATATATATATATATATATAACAATAAATTATTAAGTAAATCATTAATAAATTGAATTAACAAAAGATATAAATACATAACTCATTTCAGCACAAGTTCAATCCAAATGGACCGGTCAAAAGTAAATCAATTTGAGTTTTCTTACCGATTAATAATTTTTTCTTTTGACCTCCTGATCCATTTTCAAAGTGAGCAAGGTTAACCCATGAACTATACTCACTTTTAGGGGTGGGTAGATGGACCCGGGTTCGCAGACCGGTCCGTAAGCCCGTGGATTTCGCGGATAACGGGCTCGTTTTTTTCAAATCCGTATGATTATGCCTAATTTTTGAGCCCGGGCTGTTAAGTTCGCCGACTTGGCAGATTTAATTCGCGGGCTCGCGGGCTAGTCCGCGAACTTCACATTTAATATTTTTAAATATTATGATTTTAATATTAAGTTGTGTATTTAATTTTTTAAAATTATTATGACATTAAAATTATATTTAGTTGATATATATTTGTCATTTGAATTATTTTTATGACATTTTGATGCTTTTATTATTAAAAATTTGGTACTATTATTTAAGTATTTGTAATTATTTTTATTTAAATATTTAAATATTTAGTATTTTAAACCATTTTAACTATTGATAAATTTTATATGATAAAATTTAGCATATAAATAAAAAATATTTTTTTTTCTAATTTTATGTATTTTTATTTTTAAAAAATTTATTTTTTGAACCATTATTTAGGCCCGCGGACCGGTCCGTTATCCGCAAATTTTGGCGGACCGGATACGAACTTAAAAAATAAGTCCATTTATTTTACGGACCGAACTTATCTGACCCGTATAAAACGCGGGTCTTACGGACCGAGCCTTAAACGGGCCAGACCAGTCCGTATAACCACCCCTACTCACTTTAACAACTTTAACGTTCTGATCTAAAATTTGTTTGTTTTCTATGGAAGGTACCATCATGTACAAGTCAGGTAGAAAGTTTTGAAAAACTACAACTACAATATAGAAAAATGCTGTGTGTAATGTAAATAATCCTTTCAGACTTACGTCACCCTTTCCCTTTTTTTTAGCTATTATTCTTTCATGACCCATTAGTTTGTTTTTGCTATTTTTCTTTATCCATTAGTTTAAATTTTAAAGTAGTCACTGTTATTTAGTAACTGAAATTATAACAAATAAAAAAAGGATATTTTTATGGTTGGTTATAACCTAATACAGAGAAGATTACAGTGCATTAAAAAATATAAATAAACCCAAAAAAACAATTTTAATTTTTAACTTAATAGTTAATACACCTCAGTTTTAAAAAAATCTAATATGTTAACAAAAACACAATTCTGAAGAACCTCTTCAAAAAATTGTTAATAAACAAAAGCTCCATTCTCCATAAATAAAGTAATAAACCTTCTATAGAAACTAAACAGGAAAACTTTTACCAAAAAAGAAAGAAAGAAAAACTACTTTTAACAAAATAAGTCTATAAAAAAATTGAAGCAAAAACACTATTTAAAAGAATTCCCTCATTTTTAAAGACGAATCAACTCGGTCCATTTTTGGAAGAATGGGTGACAACTCACTTTATATTGAGTGTTTATTATTCATTTTTTTGTTTAAGCATTTGACACTCTTTTTGGATAAAATTGTAAATACGTTGATGATATTTAACCCCAAAATAGAAAAAACCAAATGAATATAAGAAGGTTAGAAGAGTAGTAGGAATCTAATGAAAATTTTCTCTCTTTTTGTAAAAAACATTGGAAATCAGAATTCTGCAGCCATGGCTGTGGTTTTGTAGCCATAGCTGTGAGAATCTGGAATGCAATCAGGAGGCACTAGAGACTTGTAGTCATGGCTATGGATTTGCAGCCATAGTTATGAAAACCTGGAGTGCAATCAGGGAGAATCCGGAGACTTGCAGCCATGACTGTAAATTCATAGCTCGAGCCATGAATGCTGGAGAGCAAGGAAAGAGTCTAGAGAGTCACAATCATGATTGTGGATTCTACAACTATAATGCTAGGATTACTTAAGCATGAAGGACTTTCCACAGCCATGGTTGTAGACCACAACTGAAGCGGTGGGATTAAAAAATGGATTAATTCTCCTATTTTTGAGACCAATATAAAAGGGAAAACGAGGAGAGAGACGAACACATAGGAGAAAGCAGAGGAGAGCTCACGAATAGAGAAAAACAAAGTTGAAGAGAAGATCTCGAGGCTGGATCGCTTGGGAACAAGGATCAACTCCATTTCTTCGTCTTTTTCTTTGTAATTTCTTCTTCTCCTTTGATTCTGTAATGGCCCTCACCATGAGTGGCTAAATCTTTTGGGATTGGTTCCGGTGTAACTACTAACTCTTCTTTTTCTTGATTATATATGCATTTCATTCTCATTATTTGTGCATGATTCTTTTCCCAATGCTTATTTCGGTTTGATCACCCGTTATATGATTTTTTGATTTTTGAATCTTGTTGGAAAACATTTTCGAAAACCTGAACTAAATCTCACACCTAATCATCTCTTAATCTAGGAATAGACTGAATTTGGTTAGCCACCTTTGTTCAAGTTGTCGTTCTTAGTGCAAAGTGTTAATCTCAAAGCATAGAGGAATCATATTTAGGATTAATCACTTTAAGATTCAATTTTGAGGAATTTGGTTGAGTTACTAAATGAACGTGGAAGTAATGAAATTGAAATCATATTTGTTTAAGGAAGATATAAGAGTTAGCGAGTACACCTGAATCTAATCCACTCTTTATACAATTGTTCTTCTAGACTTTATTTTGTTGTTCTAATTCATTTTCATATTGAATCAACTCTCAATTATATTGATGTTATTTCATAAATCATTAAAATAGAAATTACTAATATAACAAATTCCTGAGAACGATACTAAACTAAATGAAGCTTGGTCCGCTTGCCAAGGGTGTTGATATAAATATTTCACCACTTTACTATCTCTATTAGTTAGTTAACCTTCTAGAATAGACACTATTATTAACCTTTACTCATTTATGAAGTTGAATCCCTTACTTCACAAGTCATGCAATAAGTAAGAACATTGCCACCAACAAACTAGTAAATGGTTTATAAGCAGCTTCACCTTATTCAGAATGTTACATACATAAACAATCAAACAGATGCATATTCACATTTCAGCCTAAAACTATAAACATTATACTCTAAAACAAGAAAATTGCATGATGTACTTAGACGCCCACGAATGCTCTACACTGTGAATCCCAGTGTT
The DNA here is from genome assembly GCF_000230855.2 of Cajanus cajan. Taxonomy (NCBI): domain Eukaryota; kingdom Viridiplantae; phylum Streptophyta; class Magnoliopsida; order Fabales; family Fabaceae; genus Cajanus; species Cajanus cajan. The sequence continues at coordinate 57,781,392 of NC_138522.1, read as the reverse complement.
CCTTTATTTGCTTAACCCTCTCCACCCTCTCTGTCTGCAGCCTCTGCTCCCAGTATTCCTGGCAGCTGTAAAAGGATTGAATTTGTAAAACACTAGTTTCATCCATCTTTTCCTTTACCACCTCAAATAATGGAACAAAAATAGGATCATACCTTCGGCCTAACAGAATATTTAGTTCTTCCAAGTGCACAGCACCTTCATAAACTGCACCCTGCAATGAACAACAGTAGAATTAAGTATAAGTAGCCAATTATTTTAATTGGTTCGAATCCAGAAAACGAAAAGAATATAAAATGATTTTGCTAGCCAATTCTTAACAGCCTAAAGTTGTTCAGAACTAATGTGCCTAAAATATTGAAGAGAGCCTCCTTTAAAAATTGCTATTAATCACTCATCAGGCATCACAGAATTAAAAAAATAACCAAGGTCAAGAATGGAACAGGAAATGCACAAACTTGACCTTAACTTACTCGGCAGATCTAAATATTAGATGGTAAAACTAGCTTCAATGCTTGAATTCTAGCAAATTTCACATAAAATATGCTCTAAAAAGTTAACGGCAAGTAAAGATTTGAGTATGATCCTGATCTCATGAGAAAGGTTATTAACAGGTGATTGGTGAACATCCATTGGTCAGCTCTAATGACAAGCAAAGGGTGAATCTTGAGTAATTAACATGATGTATACACGTGTTTTAAAAGTTACGGAATCAATTAAAATGAAAATTTTCGCCCATGTTTTACACTCCAGTTACAATAATCAGGTTGTAGGGGAGCTTGCAACATAAATGTCACATATCTGGATTCTGGAAGCTTACCACACGACATAGAGGACATTTCTCTTTAGGTTCTGCAGCCTTAAGTCCATTAACAATAGATACTGATGCAGCCGAGCAAGCACACATATAGCAGAATATATGGCCACAAGTCAGAGAAACTGGATCAAACACTGTGTCCTGTCACAGAGGAGCCAATGAACAATATCAGAGGATAACAAAAGGAAGCAAAATATAGGACTCTGTCTCTGAAACATATTGTTTGAAGTTGAAAATCTAAGATGATAATGTTATTACTGTCTTTATTTTTTAAAGTCGAATGCTTTTCATTCAGAAAAGCAAAGCTGCTGGTGTATATTAGATAAGTGAAACCATATACAAATAAGATAGTTGATGAAAAAGTATCATTATTTTTGTTAGGAATAGAAGTCTACTTCAGTTTAAAATTGTAATGCATTTTCTTTGACTTGACTAGATCTTGCTTGCATTCTAGAAACAATAATATTCTAATATACTATGAATAAAACACTAAATTGAGACCAAATTCATCCAATCATGGGCAGTGAACCACTCACCAAGCATACTGAACAAGTTAAGTCAATGTCAACTTTGATAGAATCAAAGAGCTCACAAGTAAGTGACGGTTTCCCATCCTTAAATGTGAGAGAACATCCTTCGAAGAAAGCAGGTGCCTTCCTTGATTTGACCTTAGTTTCCCTTAAATTGATGTGGAAAGCCATAAGCTCACAAAGCCAGGGACTCTGAAGAATCTCCTTGTGCATACTCTGGACCTGTGACTTGAATAATTGCCCTTGCTTGGAATAATGAATCTGCAGTGACAGTAGTAGAAGGAACATACAACAAACACTTCTCATAAATTTTTCACCGAAATTGACTAAACTTACTAGTTACTATTAGCACAGCTACCAAATTAGAAGGATTTTTAAAAGCACATAACTTAAATTACATGATTTTGATATTATTCTTCATTCAAAATTAGAGTTTTTCTGCATTGATGTGAATTTGTTAACCTATATTTCCTCTGTGTTACGTAAACCGTCAATTTTAATTGGAGAGCAACGTCAAAATAGCAAAAGCATCTGACCAACTATATCTAAGTTTTGTCCTAATTAAAATTGATCTGAGAAGCAGAAAACATAGGCACACCTTATCATATTTCTTTAGTATTTTCCTAATTGCAATGGCATTTATGAGTGCATAAGTAACAAGATCTTTGCCTTCTTGAATCAGAGCAGTATGGTCCCCTTTCAATTTGCCTTTGATCCAGAAAAAATACTTTCTGAAGCCAGAAGCGAGATGTAGCTCCAGCAATTTCTGCGCACGCCGATTAAAGCACCCTACTACCTCTGACATTTCATTGAGAAGGGAAGGGAAGAAGGTCCCATCGCACACTAAATAAATATATTGCATTAGCCAAAGGATACATAGATGGAAATACATTCATGCATCAAATAACAAAAGCTGAAACATCTCTCTCAATAACAACAAAACAAGAGTCTCATTATATAAAAAAGAAAAAAAGCTTTGGAATTGGTTTATAGAAAAAGCAGAGAGAAGAGTCTCTTTTTCTCCCTCCATCTCTCTATTTATTCTATCTCCAGTTGATCGAGCTTATTATTAATAGTAAGTGAATGGATTGGTGTAGTGGTTAGTTACACTGTTGTCCCAGCCGTGAGGGTATCCCGAATTTGATCGGGACAGCCATGGCCGGACAAAAGAAAAAAAAGTTAAATTTTGAAACGAAAGGTAAAAGAAAAAGAACATTTTGTGACCTGGGCAATGATCGGGACAGGTTTTAGCGGCGAAGGGTCCATCAATGGTTTTCTGGGATGGACACTGTTTACGGCACTTTTTCAAGATCTTCTTGAGCTTCTTGAAGCCAACGCCAGGAAGCTTCTTCTCCTGGCCTTGCATGTATTCCTGGTATTTTTTGCAGAACTTCATGTTTTTTTTTTTCCGATGAAGAAAGCAAAGTGAAGGAGTCGGAGAAAGAAGGTGGCGGGGATTGGGATGAGATGGATCGAAAATTTGGTCGTGTTTTTGTGGCGTCTCTTTATATCTGAATCCGTTGCCAAATGTTAAAGAAGAGATTGACGTGTGCAACTGCAAGTCATTATCCGAGAAAACGTCACCTTTTCCGTCTTATCTCGGCGAAAAAGTCAAAATATCGGATGTTGCTCTCCTCCTTTATACATGAACGGATCGCCACCCATATCTGATAATTTGTTAAATATTATGTTTTTTTGACGGCAGTTTGTTAAAATTTATTATAAATTATAAATTTTAATATGTTATAATCGATAAAAAAATATATATTTTTACATTCTCATTCAATTATAAATTATTATTAATCACTAGGATTAGCTTAATTATAATTATTATTAATCACTAGGATTAGCCCAATGGTTGGGAGGGAAAAGATCGAGATAGTTAGAAACATGAGGACCTAGATTCAATTCACATTACGGCCATCTTTATAATATTTTTTATTTTTATAAAAAAAAGTTATAAATTATTATTTTAGAAAAATAACTAAAAATATTTAATAATTATATTTAATTGGTTGAATATGTAAAATTTACATTGTTTGCATGACTATTAAACTAAAAAGATACATATTTTCATAACATTTTTTTTTAAAGATAACATCTTTTAAATTAAATCGTTATTCCTGTCTTGTATGTGTTTTTAGTCTTTATTATTAATAAAAAAATTGTGAATCGATATAAATTATGCTAACGTATAATTATCATTTATCAAGAAAAACAGTTTTGCTATATCTCTAACACGGTTTTCAATGAATAATTAACGAGTAAACTGTATCTGCAAAAGTATTGAAAAATATTTCAACAGATTTCGAATATATATATATATATATATATATATATATATATATATATATAAAAGTCATATTTATTAATACTAAATATAAGTAAATATTAATTAATTTAACTTTGCTTAATGCTATTATTCACAAAATATCCTTTTACTTTATTAAGGTTGTATTTATGATATTTTTTTAATATCAGATTTTAAGAAAGAAAAATCTAAAAAAATAACTTTTTTAAATGAAATTAGTGAAATTAAATAATTTTTTAATTGGCATGATTTTTTTTATACTTATATTTAGAATAGAAAATTTATTTATTTATTTATTTATTTTGATCAGGATAAAAAATATTATAAAAATAATCATAATAAAGATTGAATATAGATCTTCATATACTTAAACTTAAATATTTTTTAAATATTATATAAATGATCATAATAAAGATTGAATATAGGTCCTCGTATACTTAAATTTAAATATATATTTTTAAAATATAAAGGGGTAAGTGCCTCTATATGTTTTATACACACAAAAAAAAAAAAAGTAGTACTTTTATGTAAAAAAGTGTCAATCTTAATTATTTACGGATAAAATGAAAACAAATAGAAAGCAACTAAATGAAACCACTATTCAATTAGTAAAATTTTGATACTTAAAAAGGATAAGCCATTTAGGTATTTTGATAAAATAAACAAAGACAAAAAGATTTATATAAAAATAAAAATCAAAGTGATTATCAAAAGAGATAAAAAATTTATATAATAATATAAATTATTTTTTTTTTAAAAATTAGAATAACTGTATTGAATTAGGACTTTTTAGATTATTTTTTAAGGGATTTTGTTTTTTCAGAGTGAAAATATTTTGGATATTTGTTTAACATTTTATCTCTTCTAACTTATTATTTTGGCTTAGTTATATTTTTATCTCTCAATATTATAATATACAATTTTGGTTTTTAAGATTTTAAGTGAGTAATTTTAGTTTTTTAAGTATCGTAATTATGTGATTTTAATCCTTCAAAATTTATTAAGTAATTTGAGTCTCTTAAATATAACAATTATACACTTTTTAACCCATAAAATATTATAATTATATAAATTTTAACTTATTTAAGTTACACATATTATATTTTTCATTCATATATTAAATTATATATATATTTATCATTACTAACAATTGTATAATTGTAAATAGATGAAAAATAATAATTTCATAAAGTTAATCTTATTATTAATAATTTTATTAGAAATAATGCAATAAAACAATAACTTTTTAAAAGATATTATTAGGGACTAGAAGAAAAAAAAAGACACCTCAATTTACAAAACATAAATATAAAAGTAATAAGTAATTATTTTAAGGGTGATAAGTTTAAAAATTGAATGTAAAGTTGAAATAGAAAAAAGAGAGAATAATTAAATAAAAAGACATGAGAAAATAATTTAGAAAGAGTTATAGAAGTACATTAATCAAAAATTTATATACACTAAAAAATATATTTCCTTTGTTAACAATAAAGATATAAATATAAATAATATATTTATATATTTATTTATTTATTTATTCTCAACACTTATTATAAAATAAAAGAAGTAATAATTATTTAATAATAATACTTTAAATTTTAAAATAATAATTACTTAATGAATGATGTTATTGATTTATTGAATTAATTAAATATTCTTTCTTAAAAAATAATTCATAAGGAAGAATTTTTATTATTATTCATTAAAATTTATTATAAACTATGAATGCATTATGAAAATTAATGATTAAGGATTAGGAGATGAAAGAGAGTGACAAAATAAAATATAAAAGATAAGAAAAAACTAAAATATATAAGCGAGACAAGAAAGAAAAAATATGAAAATTTGTAAATTTTTATTTTTTGGAGAAAATTTAAAATTCTAGTATGTTAAAAAAAATTATAAATACTTATATTTTAAATTCTTTAAAAATTTTCAATCCAAACGATATTTCATCTAAAAATATTTAAAATTCTTAAAAAAATAAATTATTTTATTTAAATTTTAAAAGTGATATATTCAAATTACAAACATTGGTTTAGACAATGTGAAATCATATTTACTTAATTTATTTGTCTTTGTATTTATTTTTATAAAAGAATAAACTGTTATCAATTAAATGCTTGTATAAGAAATTTTTAACTAATTTCAAAAGTTAACTAGTAATTGAATATTTGTTTCCAAGGAATATAATTATTAAAAAAAACATTTTTAATTTTGTTCATGTTAAAAATAGCCGTTGAAATTTGAAAATTTTGAAAAAGAATTATCTTCATAACTTTATTTATTAACCGAATGTATTTGTGTAGTCATTTATGCGTTGACTTGATGTTTGATGTACGTTTGCATGAGATTTTAGAATTTGGAAACGATAAATTGGGCACCGCTTGGAAACGATAAATCAGATATTTCGTGATGTGTGAAAAAATTATCACTCATGCCACATCTACGATGGTCTTAATGGGTAGGAGACTATGGCCCCAAACAGCACACGCATTTGCAAAAGCAAACTTTGTATTTATCCTTTATCCAAAACACATAGTATAATTGCTTGATAATTTAATATAATTTTTAAATTAATGGTAAAATATTTGATTTTAAGAAAACTAATAATCTTTAAGACTTTTCTTTTTGCTAATTTGTTAGGGAAATTAATTTCATTTAAATAAAAAAATGAATCATTTTTTAAAATAAATAATTTTGCAAACCTTGTCGATCAACATGCATTAGTTTATTCTTAATACAAAACAAAAAAATTTAATGTACAAAAGTTAATTTTAAAAACTTTAAAACTAAACCAACACATTGATTTATTACGTTAACGTTATTCATTTGGGTTCATTATGCTACAATTCCACAAACATGATTACGTTGATGTTCAAGTTCAAGCATTATGCCATGATCACAATGAGAAATATACGAATCTGTGTGTACTGTGGGCATCAAATGTTGATGAGAAATCGTCCAATAAAATACACCTTTTCCATAAGCAACCATGACCAACTATTAACTTAGTAATGTATATAACTGAGTTCATGTCGATATATTAACTTGGTGTCATATGTGGTTGAGATCATATCCTAAGCCAGATTGGTACACCAACAAATATACATATCGGAACCTTTAAGAGGGTGTGTAACTTAATTGGTTGAAGAGAGAACATAGGGTATTCTAAACTCTTATATCAAATGGGTAATAAAAATTGAGCACTGCAACCAAATTCAAAAGGTCTCGTACGTAACACTTTTGGTGTGAGAATAAACGCGGTTTGCTCAGTTAGTTGCGTCCACGAAACAGAGTGGTCCCCCACCCCCTCCTTTTCCTTTCCCTTTGTGATGGTTGCCAACTTTTGCTATGAATATCACTAACATTTATTGTTCTCATCCCAATTCATATATTATCCGTTTTCACAGTTGTATGTTCACAAGCAAACTGCAAAAGCAATTTATATTACACTTTAATTTTTGTGACACAAAATTGGTTAACAGCTAGCTTCTGTTACCGTGAAATCATCTGGAGTTTATACAGGAGTAATCACACGTGGTGCATGCATGTCATGATCAATGGAAGAAATAGTTAATACCCCTTTTTAAATCTCTAGCCAAATTTAAATATACAATTTCAAAGGTTTGTTTCTGCAACCTTCGGAATAAAGTGGAGAGTAAATTGTTCTTCTAATCAAATATATATTGTTATATCGGTTACGTACTAACTTGAACAAGACAAACACTCAATAGTACCTTAAGAACTATGGATATTTAGGATAATTAGAATAATAGGAAATCATGCAGAATTTTTTAGAAGTTATCTCCATAGAATTTGCAAACACAAGTATATAACCTCCTTCAAAAATTAAGTAGAGGTAAATTCCTTTTGGTGAATGTTGATCAGGACTGTTGCCAAGTTTTTCTACAGGAAGTTTTCCGTACCAAAACAGTTTTCATATATAACGATCATCTTTTTTTTTTTTACTTTTAATAATATGACCCCTTTTCTCTTAAGTACTTTAGAATGTGCTGAAGAGATATTAAGCACCGTTACTTACACGAGAGTAATTGGATCAATATGATATAATCTAGTTGCAAGTGCTTTGCTAATTATTAACTAGTTCTTTTTTCCACCAAAGTGTGTTGGCACTCAAATTCACTTATGGATCACCCATACACGGCACACAGAAAAATCTTGACAGTGGTTTGCAAGATCTATTGACGACGAAGATGCCATAATAGGTTTCATTTTGGTTCAAAATTGGTATCACTTTAGTTCCTCAGCAACACTGTTGTATATATTTTATACTCCTCAACCACATACACATACATCACATGCGGTCAAATCATTTTAATGATCCTTTAGATGGATGGCTGTGGTTCATACTCTTTATTCAGGAGCTAAAATGGGCCGTAAATCATTGTCTTTTGACTGTTTAGGAATTATAGGGACATCAAGTGGGAGGATCACTTTTCACAAGAAAAGAAAATTAAAGTGGAAGGATCACTAATAATTGTCGAGTATTAATCCAATTCATAAAGGCAACCTAAGTATATAAACAAGCATAGAGGCACCAATAGTCGTGTCCACGGATTGAGCGCAATTTTCTCACGCACCATTAGTAGTAATGGTAGAATGACATAGGTAATACTGACCATCATCAACAAATAAATAGTTTTTCCCCATAAATTAGTTTGATGAGAAATTAAAAGATGTTAAAATAAACAAGATTTTTAAGATAAAATTAGTGTGAAATATATAATCACAGCGGAATCTTCAAAAGCCATTAATAAAGATCGTAAGCAGAAAGAAAGTGCGATATCACTAAGAAGTTTAAAGAAATATAATATTATATTTCAGCATTAGTAAATATTGTAAGAAGTATATATATAAAAAATTATTAATCAATGTAATTCATATTATGAATTCAAAATATTTTTTTTAATAATTTAACAATAAAACACTAACAGAGTCATTTTTTGTGTACATCACAAAGTAAACTTTAGTTGAATTTGAATGAGTTATTTTTTCGCAAGTTAATAACGAAATATGATTAAAAATTTTACCAAAAAAAAAAAAAGCGTTTATATTTAATATTGGATTATGTCTCATGAATACACGTAAGAGAGAAAAATCAAACGATAGAAAAGATAATTTATGCATTATTTTTCTTTTATTTTACACCATCGTAAGTTATTCCATTTGTAGATTGCCTATTGATGTTATCCTTCCATACTTATCCCTCATGCAACTACAACAACCCACTTTGAGAAAGTGGCAACCTTTTCTCAGTCAAATACAAGCCATTGCTTTGCTCTGTTTTTTGTATTCAAGTCGTCACTTAGCATTAATTAATTACTTTATATATGGGAGAAATAGTTGGATTCCAATGTGAAAAAGTTTATCTTATTTAATTAATGCCATAAGTTAGAAGCACATAGAAGAATAGAATGTCCATACTCATTCAGGTAACCAAATTGACAATGTCATATAGACACATTTTAAAAAAATAAAAAATAAAGATTAAAATGAGCAATATTACATGTACAACAAAAATTATACAATAATATGTATAACATCACTTTTATATTTATTTCTTTTTATAATAAATGAAAACATGGATAAAAATGATTATAAAAGTAAATATTATACAAATTATTATATAATTTTCGTTTTACATGTATCATTATTTTATTAAAATATATATTGTTAATAGTGGTATGCCATAAATGGGAAAATACTCGAGAGGGTGGTGTAGTTATTCGAGTACCAAGCTCTCACGAGTCAGGTCCAGTTATGAAGCATAGACGGCATGTAATCAAAAGATGGGCCTTAAGTCCAATTGATCATCTTGTTTGGGCTAATGTGTAAGTGTGTAACAAATAGTGAGTAAACAGGTTCGTTTCGACCTGCTTAAGATCCTGCTTGTGAAACTCAAACTGAAACATGCATTTAAACAACTTCGATAAGTCTAATTTGCTAAATTAAGGCAAAAATCCATCGAATTCAAAATACATTTATAACAATATGAAAAATTCTAAATAAAAGATCAAAATCTTAATATATCCATACTTGCACATTCTAATTTTTTTTATATTAAAATCTTCATATTTTAAAAATTTAAAAACTCAAATATATCGATCAAATATCAAAATTTTGATATCTTATAAAATTTAAAAGTCTTATACATTAACTAAATATAGAAGTCTTAATGTTTTAAAAATAAACATAAATCATATTAGTGCAAAGCAAGATAACGTTGAAGTTCACTAGTTGATCCAAAAAAATTCTTACAACTATACAAATTAAAATAGAAAAAGGTCTGCACACGCTTATACAATTCAATAAACATATTATATTTAATTAATGTAATATTTAAAGTACTATAAAATTAATTACTTTATTTTTATTTATATTTATAAATTATGTATTATAATTAATGAATATAATATTAAAAAATAATATTTATTAACGATATTAAATATTATATTATTTTTCTGTCTTTGTGTACTTTCTTTTAATTCAAAGGAGGGCTAAAGTGCCTTTGTGTATTTTATTTTAATAATGAAATTACATACAATTAAATAAAAGCATCAAAACAATTAATTATTAATTTTTAAATGCGTTAATTTAAAGAATATTTTGCAGAAATAGAAAATTTAGTTGTGTTTTTTTCCTGTCCTTGCAAGATGAATCTTGGCATCAACAAAGGCTAAAGAATTTATGACCCATTCGGAGAAAAAAAGGAAGAAAAGAATTACGTGGTTGGTTTAGGTTTGTGATGGACCTAGTAAAGTCTGGAAAGAGATAGAAGAGAATCGCGAATAGTAGGATCGAGGAAGGCCATTGAAATAGTCCTGTAGTTTTAGGCTTCTATTCAACGCTAGCTTGGAAATTGGAATGTGAATAAATTCGGACCAAGTAAAGTAGTTTAGTATTCTCAATAACTCCAACAGTAGTGGGAAGAGAGAGAGAGAATCTTAGGAGGAAGAGGAATGGCGACGAATGTGTCAGAGAAGCAAGTGATGGTGGTTGGAGTCGACGACAGCGAGTTTAGCCTCTACGCTCTCCATTGGACTCTCGATCACTTGCTATCCCCTGCTTCCAATTCTACCTTCAAGCTTGTTCTTTGTCATGCCAAACCTACTGTTTCCGCTTCTGTCGGTTTTGTTGGCCCTGGTAACCGCTAATTGCTAACTCTTCTTTTCTTATTATTATTTTTTCATTCCTAATTCACCATCATCTCTTCCAGGTGCTGCTGAGGTCTTACCTATTGTCGATGCTGATTTGAAAAGAACCGCGGCCAAAATCACCGACAATGCTAAAGAAATATGCAAGAACAAATCTGTATGCTATTTCATTTCATGCTACCTATCAAATTCTATTTCTTAAATTTCCATGCTTTTCAACCTTTTCTATGCACCACCACGTATTTTATGTATGCATGCATACCACACACTCGTATTAGATGTATTAGAACTATATATGTTGTTTCAGTTTTAATAGTTTGAACGTGACATGCATTTGATAACGATGCATCATGCTCAAAGCTGCAAAGTGGTAGAAATAGCACTACCTATACTTGATTTTGTCTTCGTTTAATATTGGATTCGAGTAAACATTTTCTTCTTTTGGGGATATAAAAAGATACTGAAAATTGCTGAATGTTGCACCCATCTTTCTAAGAAAATTTGATTTGCCTTTTTTTCTTTTCCAGTTTGAGGGAAAAAGAAAAGAAAAAGAAAAAAAAATGCAGATATATAGGATATGACGCTATATCATTTAACTTCATATTTTTTATGTTGAAGAACATTAAAATTCTATATACTGTGTGGCTGTGTAAAACTATGTATTTATTAAATTATTATGTGATGGCTAAATTAAACAGGTAAATGACGTAGTAGTGGACGTGGTGGAAGGTGATCCTAGAAATGTTCTCTGTGAAGCTGTTGAGAAGCACCATGCTTCAGTGTTAGTTGTGGGTAGTCATGGTTATGGGGCTCTAAAAAGGTACGCGTTCATTCTAGTCCTAGTTATCTTTCTATTTCTTTGTAATGTACTAATGTTGTAGGTCATTCTCCTTTCTTTACATATTCTCTTTAATTAGTCTACTTTGAGACAGTTTTTCTTAGCAGTGATATTCTCCAATTTTTTAATAAGAGTATGTTCTCTTTTAGAGTTTAGAGAAAAGTGTTGTAATTTTTTTATATTTAGTGAAGTTCTTTCTTTTTGTGCGTTGCCTATTTTGTTCTTCTTTTGCTCGTTTTCTATTTTAGTTGTGAATTAGTATTTTGTTATATTATGACGATTATAAGAGTCAAATCTTCACTTCAAAATATCTTAATCCATCTTCGCTTTGACACTATCTTTATTTTGCAGGGCGGTTTTAGGTAGTGTAAGTGACTATTGTGCTCATCATGCACACTGCAGTGTCATGATCGTGAAGAAGCCAAAGCCCAAACACTGATCTTGTTGGCTGTGATTAAATAGCGGCATTAAAGCAATGAACATAAATCTTTTCAGCCAAAAGGAAAATAAATGTTCTTAAAAATTCATAGCATATCGTTTGCACCATGCCTCGCTGACTTTATGCTTTAAGGTTTTACTTTTTTATTTTCAAAGTTAGAATCGACAAATAATGTAAGTAAGCACAGTACTTTTTCCCTTCCCCGCCACCTGGTGGTGCTTGGTTTATTTTGTTCATGAGAAATTTTTATTAATGTTATTGTTCTGCGCCTATAACTTGTGATTCCGAAGCATTAAAATAGGCTTGCTTTTTTCTGGTATTAAGTTTACGAGCATGTTGAGAAATACGGTAACAAATTATATATCTTACACACTCTTCGAACATATAATCTTTTATGATTTTATGTTTTCTAATAAGTTATAACCATTGAAAAAGTATGTATTAAGGAAAAAAAAGTGTATTGACTCAATGGTTTTGATTTTTTTTTTTTCGCTTACATGTGTTGACAATCTTATTATTAATGAAATGATGGAACTTTCTTTTGATAAAAAGAAGGAAAAAAGTGTATTAAAAGATTCAATTCTCATTGTTATTTTTGTGGTTTGTGGTCCCTTAAAAAAAAAAAAAAAAATTGTGGTTGAACTGGTTTGACCCATCGGTTCACTGGTCGGACCAGAAAATTGACCAGTTCAATTCGGTTTGAAATGAGTCAAATGCATAACCGATCTAACTTAAGGTTTGGACCGGCTGAACTACCGATTCCCGTTTCAACCGGTCTGATCAGCCGGTTTGATCCAGTTTTTACAACACTCCTATTAGACATGTCAAACCTCTTCAACACATCTAAGGCATACTTACTTTGATATATAGATCTCATCTTCCTTTTGTAAAATTTCAATTCCAAGCAAGAATCTCATTATGCCAAGATCTCTCATATCAAACTCCTTCATTAAGCTCTTGAAGGTACTCATTAAGTACTCATCATTATTCTTGTATACAAGATCATCAATATACACACTAACAATTAAATCCTTCCATTTGAGGAGTACTTCAAGAATAATGTTTGCTTATTATTGCTTTTTGTGAATCCCACACTAATGTAGTATGACCCAATTCAACAAAACCATGCTTTAGGGCTTGTTTCAGCCTACACAAAGCCTTGTGAAGCTTGTAAACCTTATTCTCATATCCCTTATGTTCATAACCTTTTGAATGCTCCACATATACATCCTCGGTTAGAGTGTCATACAAAAAAGCTGATTTCACATCAAGTTGAAACAATTTACATCCTCAATTTATTGTAATAGCTATTATCATCCTCATAGTATCCATTTTGCTTACTGGAGCAAACACATTTGTATAGTCCACCTTATGTTGTTGAGTGTAACCTTTGACTTCTAACTTTGCCTTATACTTATCCACTTGACCAATCTCATTCAACTTAGTCTTGTAGATCCATATAACTTCTATCTTCTTTGCTCTAGCTAGAAAATCAATGAGTTCCCATGTCCCGCTCTTTAGTATTTTTAGACTCTCAACTGAGCAAACTATGTAATTGAATCTGTTAGCTAAGGACCTCAAAATCTTCTCTATTATGATTATATCCTTCATTTGTTTCCCTTAAGTTCTCATCTTATTGGTCGTACTCATAACTCAAGAGAAGTAGTTAGTTACTCTCTCGGCTGATTTCATCTCAAGAATCTTAAATTATTTCCTTAAGCCTTGAAGAATTGACATTTTTACTCTTGCATTGTCCTCTTATTTTCTTTTCATCAGATCCCATATCTCATTGATGTATTCTTTTCCAAGATTGTCCTATCTACGGCTTGGAAAAACTAGTTCTTGACCTGCAAATCTTTTGATTTCGTCTCGTAATGTTTCTTTCGTTGATGTCCAACCATTACGATTTCCTTTTCTGAATCTTCAAACCTCACTTCCACAAAGCTCCAATACTCCTTGGATCTTAGGAAGTTTTCCATCAACATACTCCAACGGTCATCTAGACCATCTTAGTGAGGAATTGTTGGTTGCACAAAACTATCATTTGCATTCGACATTTTCTCTATCACACATTCGTATGCAACTCACTTTCTTCTCAGGCCTCCTCTAATGCCAAAAAAGTTAGGATCCAAAAGGAAAACAAAGTTAAAATTGTTGTAATATTTCACTGCTATTATATTCAAAAAACAATGTTTTATATAGCTACAAAGATGGCTATACATAACAAACAAAAGACGAACTAACATATAACAGATTTGATTACCAGTTTACAGCAAATTGTCATAACAGAAATGAGTTTGAATTGATTATTTTATAAGTTTGTAAAACTGTCACGTTAAATTATTATTTTATTAGGCAATGTTCAGTGGCTCCACAGTCCATAATACAGCTATCACAGAGATAAGATAAGATACTCCTACACATAACAAATGACACTAAATTGTAGGACAAGTATAAGATTCATCCAATCTAAAAAGTCTAAAACAGAAGAAAGTTAGAGTGAGTTTTTTCTCCACACAAAGTGACTAAAGAAGCAAGAGTGACGTGTCTTAATGTAAGCCATGTAAAAAGCACAAATAAAGCAATAAAAAAAAAAACGAAAGAAAAGCACCATTAGGGATGTTCAAGTGAGAAAAGGGTCCGAGTGAATTCGGTGTGATAGTGTGTGCGAAGATTATCCGACAACAACATCACGAATAATTGGCATCGTCCGAGCATTAGCAACACAGTGGTGGATCTCCGCAATGACTAATGAGCTCATACGCGTGAACATTTAAAGTAATAATATTCGAAAATAATGAAGAAAAGAACAAGTAGTGAAGATGGAAAGTAGACGAAAAATACATAAAAATGGAATGGAAATTAAGTGTACAAGGGAACATCGGTCCAGGCGCCGGAAACGTGACCGTTCTCACAAACGTAAGCCCGAACGACAGGCTCGCCGTCGTCGTGGAAGCCAAAGCCGCGCCTCAAGCAAAAGGCGGAGTGGAGATCCCAGGTGAACATGCAGGCACAAAAGGCGCAGGGCAAATCAAGCTTCATCTTGTTACCATCGTGAATGGTTCTCCAAACCCTAGTGCGCTTGAAGTTCTTGAAAACCCCTCGGAAGAGGCGGTACTTGCGCTTCTCCTCCTTGTGGACGCAGCCGGGCCAGTCGCACACGTACAGGCAGTCGTCGCGGAACTGCCGCGCCAGGAGCTTGCTCCCCTGCTCGCGGCTCAGGCTCCAGCTCCCCGACGCCAGGTGCGACCTCCACGCGCGGGACACCTTCCGCCTCTTGCACGCGCCCACGGAAACCACGCCCTCGCTAACCGTTTCCGCGAATCGCGGCGCATCGGACTCGGAGGCGTCGTAGAGCGTGTCGTAGTAGAGGTCATCGAAGAGGGACCAGCAGGAGGAGTTGGAATCGTGCGACTGAGGAGGTGCGGGCGGTGGCGGAGGGTCGGAGGGAGAGGGAGAGGGAGAGGGAGTGTCGGGGCCGAGGTCGCGTTCCAGGCCGAAATCGGAGGTGTCGAAGAGGAGGCCGGCGTGGCGGAGGCCGGGGCAGCAGACGGAGAGCTTGTGGAGGGAGAGAGGGGGATCTGCGGCGGAGAGGAGGTCGGAGGGGATGGTGCCGGAGCACTTGGTCTTCCAGCAGAAGTCCCGGATGAGGGCGGAGAATTTGGTGCAGACGCAGGCCAGGCGTGCCCAGTGGCGAGGATCCTCTTCCAGGTTGAAGAAGATGTTCAAAACGATGTCGTCGGTCAGTTCCGAAAACACGTTTTTCTCTTCCCTACTACTACTACCCATCTCTTTCTCTCTCTCTCTCCTTTGCTTTGCCTCACCATTCCATTATTAAATTATCTGAGACATGCCAATCACCAGTCACCACCATAAAAATTAAAAACCCCCTATTAAATTAATATTTAATTGCTTTTGCCTTTTGCGTTTACGTCATCCTACTTGCTTTATATATATAATAATACAGTCTGATAATTTTTATAAGATAGCACTTTATAATTTCTATGAACATTTATTTTATTTTATTTTCTTTATTATTGTGAATACATGTATTTTTCTCAGTAATTAAAAAGAATCTGAAAAATAAAGTAAATATTTTTTTCCTCATTTCTTAAATTCTTCTATTATCATTTGTTATATTTATTGGTATTAGTATGGAGATATTTCTCATAATAATTTAGTGATAAGATATAAGGTTGAAATGGGTATATTATAATAAATTTTTATAAAATTAATTAATTATTTTGATTTTTCTGATTTTATTATAAATTACCAAAAAGTATCTTGGTGTTATCTCTTTTAAATAAGTACCAACATGAATTTTTTTAACTAAACTTAAAGATTTAATTTAATACTTATTTACTATTGAATTTTAATATTATTTTTGTACTGTGCAAGTAAGTGAACAGATTATTTGAATAAAATTTTGATTCTGATTCTTGTAATAGTTTTGTCATCTATATAAAAAAAATTGAAAAAAAAATAACATAAAACGAAGAATAGCATTGTTCCAAAAAAATAACAAGAATAACATTATTGATATCCTTTTTCACATTAAAAGATTATTTAAATTTTAAATTACTTGTATACATTATGCATATCAGCATATGATACATACTAACCAGGGTCATAAATATAAATATTAAATATAATATTTATGAAATACATAATTAAATAAGAACACAAATTATTTAATGATTACTTATAAAAAAAATATTTACTAAAATATATTAAACATTCAATTAATACCTTTAATACATTCATTGATAGAAACATGCATACAATTATATCAAACAAGGATATATATATATATATATATATATATATATATATATATATATATATATATATATATATATAATTTTAAAAAAAATAAGAGAGAGAGAGAGAGAAGTTAATTGTAGTTACCTGGGATTAAAATGTTAAAATTAAATTTTCGTATCTCCCATTCTTACTTGATATGTGTTTAACAAGAAAAATTAAATTGATTTGTTAAGATTACTTTATTTTTACCCATACCCACTCTCATAATATACTTAAAAAGTTCAGGTCTATGTAATATAAATATTTAAAAACACAAAATTTTATCATTTATAAAAGTTTTATTTATCTCATTATCTCCGTTGAGAGACACTCCATCTAAAATGAAAATAAATAATGCATGTAACTAGTGTTTCCGCAGTTATTTCAATGTTACACTAAAATTTTAAGGCAAGCAACGTTAACTAACTTTCAGTCGAAGTAATTAACTTATCTTAGTCATGAAATTGAATATTAAATACTATTTCAGACTTTAAAAAAAAAAAAAAAAAAAAAAAACCTTGCAGATAGATAACTTCATGTGTGATCCACACATTCGTAAGTATTTGTCCAAAGAATTTAGGAAAATTATTAAAGAAAAAGCCAAATGATGCAATTGTACACAAACTTAACGCATAAAAAAGAGATTGTAGCAATTTGGATGAACTTTTTGCGTTACAAGAGATTATTATTTGTTTTTATTTCCTCAATTTCACCGTAATCCTAACAGATTTTCTCATGAGGCTACTCTGTTTTTTTGCACGATAAACTTGAGAATAACACAATTATAAAAAATAAAAAATAAATGGTCCAAAAGGGATGAATTACAAGAATGAAAAAAGTGGCGAATGGAAACGAAGCACAAAAATCGCAAGAGACATCACACACTTGTGTGTCTTGTGAACACAAGTTTATGTATATATTTATTTTACAGGAAAATGAAAAAATGTGGCAAGAGAGAAAGAAGTAGATGAATTGAGTAACAGAAATAGAAATAATGGAAGGTAAAAAGAATGGGGACCAGGAGTGATGAAGGGTTATATCTATCTCTATCAATGACATGACATGAAATGAAGATAAAGCAGAACCACACAAGGAGGACAGGCCAACCACCACCAATGATGTTTCGTCAGGATTTAGATCACTAGTCACTCAACGTTCCCTACTTTTAATTCGACTTGACACCAGTTCTAGGGTGGGAAAGACTAACAAGTCTCCCACCGTGCGAATCACTATAATCATGTATGGATTTTATTATAAATATAAAATCATAAGATAGTTATGTATAATTATGTATGGATTTTATGTTGGGAAAATATTTCAAAAAACATGTTCATAACATTTCTCATTATAATATAAAAGGGTTTCGGATGTCTTTAATTATTAATTTTAAGAAATCAATAAAACTTACTACTCTACATTATTCATATTTCTAGCAATAAATGTTAACATACAAATAACTCATACACCGAACTATAATTATAATAATGTACCAGGGCAATATCAAATGAACCAGCGTAATGATCCAAAATGCTAATGTTTGGCATTCGACAGTCTTACATAAATCTAGGGTCCATCAAATCCTCAATACTAAAATCCTCAATATTAAAATTAAGGCGCCAATAGGTAGGAGTTTCGAGTTCAATTCCAATGAGTTCAAACATCATAAAACCCAAATGAGCGTTTTTCTTGGCTAATGTCAATTTTACTAGAAAAACTTAGTAGCACTCTCCATCACCCACAACTGCATCAATTGCAACAATCAGAGCTCACCTGCCAGACCAAGGCCCAAACAGGTTTTAGCATAAATGTAACACCCAAAAAAAATAAAATGGAAGTCAAAGGCAAAATGAAATCAGAGTTTAGGACAGAGACCGAGACAAACTCTTGCTCCTGCTCCTGCTCCTACTAGGACTCCTGCTAGCACTGCCCTTTTTGGGGCTCTTGTTACGCTGCCAAAGGCAAAGAACACCATTAATTGGGGAGGTGAAAAGATGGCTAAGTGTACCAAAACTGTGCTTAAAGCTTCAAATATGCTTTTCTAATGCACTATCTACACCATACCCAACAGTAATTCCACACAAAAGTATTCAACATGTTTAAAGCCACATGTTTTGTCATTCAAAGACGCTATATCCACCGAACAAAATTCCGAATGGTTAAAGTATTATTATTTTTTAATAAATTTATTATAAAATAATTATTTAATTTAATATTTTATTATTTAAATCAGTTTTTTAATAATTCGGAAGAGGTTTCGGAACGTTATATCGGACCATCTAGCATTTTTCTTTGTCATTTTACATGGCTTGAAATAAAAAAACCAAGCAACCCCATTCTTTTTTGCAAATCACAACATCTGACTCGGTGGAGACAAGACATATGCAGTATAATAATGTTCAATCAAAGTTTTTTAAAGTTTACTCACCGGAGGCAATGGAGACCTGGACCTGGACCGTGATCTGCAAAAGTTCCACAAACAACAGAATTTAAAATCCACAAGTTCCCTTATCATAGTGATCCAACAGCCTTGATGCCTCTCCCATGTCACAGTTAACATGTCCAAGAGAGGTAAAAACAAGCATCATAAAATAAAAAACAGACTAACAAAGTAGAAGACTAAAAATGGAAAAGTAACAGACATTATGCAAGAATGATGAAAAGCAAATAAAAATAGACCATATCAGGTGACATGCTAAGGCTCCGATTGACTGGAGAAAAGAAATCTTCCCTACTGCACCACAAAATCCAGAGAATCCAGATAGTGCATCCTATTGACTTGGCAAATCTTGGAGCCCACAATTGAAATGAAATTGTCCCTATGCTCATTGGTGGTGATTTTCAAATCCCAATTGCCTTTATACACAATGCAGCTCTAAAATGGCAATCCATGATCTCCTTTGTTCCCAATCTAGCACCCATGGACATTTACATGCTAAAAGTATTAGAATAGATGTACTGTGAAGGTATCCAAAGTCGCCCATTCTAAAAAATATCATACCTCCACAACAAAATGAGTTGCAGGCAATTGAACCAAATCCCACCAAGTTCCTAATTTCCAATTTCCAGTATGCTGCAAGTTTCCATATCTAAGAAAAAAACACGAAGGAATCTTCACAAAAACAAAAGGAAACTGAGAGAACACTCCGACATCGAGGCAAGTTTTACCAAGTTCCGCTCGGGAAAAAAATTAGACAAGGGAGGGGATGTGACGAGAGCAACAGTTTTGTGTCAGGAAACATGATCAAATCCGAAGTTCATAGAGAAAAAATGATAAATAACAATTTATTTAGAAGCAAGATTTTCTATGACTTTCATTTTCATGGAAAGGTATTAAATAAAACAAGTTCCAGGCTTTGATGCCTATCAACAAAAACAACAGACAGTACAACAATCGACTTCACCAGGACAAATAAAATGAAATTAAGTTTGTTCATACTAAATGATTGCTATAAAAGACGCCTGAATCTATTAAATTGAATCTCTATTTAATCCTCTCCTATTCATTATCAGTATTCATAATTCCCCAAGTCATCCACGTGCAATCTATTAAAATGCCTCTTCTGGTGGGCACTTTCCATCCCTGCACATACTGGAGAGGCTAAAGATACTCTAAACAGATGAGTGAAGTGTAAAGGTGGGTCAACCATACATCAAGATACCAAATAATTTTCTCAATAAAAAATAATTTGATCGATAAGTCACCAGACAAGTAGTACTAGACAAAAAAATTATGACCATTCAAAACATTTCATACCCTGATAATGAACGGGACTTTGATCTTGAGCGAGATCGAGAGGGAGATCTTGATGGAGATTTAGATTTAGCAGGTGAACGCTGTGAAGATTTACCCTTTGGAGATTTGCTGCACAGTGATTAAGAAATTGATTCAGAAAAGATCAACAGGTTAACAATGAATCTTAATAAATGGAATGATTTTTAATTTTTAAGATACATATCGCATAGACCTTTGGCTCCGACCCCGACTGTAACTACGGCTACGGCTACGACTGCGGCTATAGCTTCTTCCTCTAGAATGGGATGGGCCACGACTAGGACTTCTAGAGGAATCCCGCCTTGAATCATATTCCCTCACCTATATAAAGAGAAATATATCAGTAGAAGTAGCATGCACTAGAAAAAAAACAATTAATTCTGAGAACATCAAAATTCAGGCCATACACGAACATAACCCTTGGAAAATGCATTCCGGAATTCAGAGTCATCAAGCTTCTTGATCTGCAGTAAAGAAAAATACAGTCAGAAAGTTATTTAGGCATTTAAAAAAAAAAAAAAGAACAAAACCATATAGGTAATAAACAAGTAACTCACAGCATATTTCATATCATCATAATTTGTGTAATCCACAATGCCAGTAGTACCTGCAAACCGATAATAATACATCAAATAATCACACAGACAATATACAGTAAAACTAACAAAAATCTCAGACTCCTTGTACAGGCTCAAATGCCAACTCTCATAAAGATAACCAAGGCAAGAGAAGAAGGGACAAGGGAGGCAAAAGAAATAACCTAACAGTTTAAAAACTGCTCAACTACTAGCACATCCAAAAATTCAAATTGTGAATCGGAGGGTCTATTTTCTGAATTGTAAGATTCATGATCAATAATAAAACATAACATATACAACTAACATGGACACATAAAAGCGCAAATTCTGATAAATAACCAAAAAAATCTACAAGAATTTCAAAACATGTTTAACTTATGGGACATATATATCCTCTATAAGAAGGATAAAAGAAGATCAGAGAAAGAAAACTGGAAGAATATATAGAAAAAGTGACAGGGAGACAATGGGCTACCCTGGGTTTGATGGGAGGGAAACAACTGGCCTATGTGATCACTTTTTCACAATTTTTCATGGAAATAAAAACATTTCTAGGGTTTTCAGAACCCAACCCAGTTTGGTGCGCAACCCATCTGTGCCAGAATCACACAATTTGTCTCAAGCAAGTGATTCTTGCAATTCATGGTGTGATTCAAGCACCAAAACAATTCACTCAACGATTCATATTGTCAGCTACTTGCATCAAATTGTATGTATCATATCGTGAATTGTATGATGAAATGAATCATATGTATCATATTGTGAATCATATGATGCTGATAACAAAGCATCCAAACAATAGGGTACAATCAAGAACCAGAAACTTCATCCAAAAGTTCCATACCTCTTCCATCATGAAAAACTTGGGAAAAGCAAACATCCCCTGCCTTACGCATGTGATCCTGCATTTAAGAAAATCATTTAGAGACAATACTATAAACTCCCCAAAAACATTCTGATAGAACTAAAATGAACGCAACTCCAAGAGCTCACCTTAAGATCCTGCCAGGATGCTGAAGAGGGCAATCCAGTGACTAGAACTGCAAAATCATGCAAAAAAATTTAGAAGCATGCCAAAAAGAGTCCTAAAATACTATAGATATTCCAAATATCTACACACCACGATATTCAGAGCGCCTAGATACACCTCGTCCAGCCCGGCCATTGTTGTGACTACTATATCGATCTCTTGAGGATGAATGACCACGTCCACCATGGGCAGGCTCCACCTATAAAGTTACAAGTTAAACAATGTTGGCAATTCATTTGCAGCCATCTTGTTTTTTCTCCAATTCTGATAGAATTTGTTAAACCTATCACAGATCATAAATGTATAAATGTAAGATATAACCAACCCGTAACCGGTGACCATCAAAATCATAGCCATCACGCCCACGAATTGCATCCTCAGCATCTTGAGCATCTTCAAACTGCAACAATCAGTCCTCAATCAGGATAAAGGGTGGAAAAAAAGGAAATTTATAACAAACTGAGTGGCATCAAACTCACCTCTACAAACGCATAACCTGGGGGTCTTGGGGGAACCTTTAGGTCAATGTGTGTAATGTGTCCATACTACAAAGTGAAATTTATGAGTAAACAACAAGAAACATCACAACTCTGATAGTGTAAGAATAAACAATTACACAAAACATAAATCATATAATAGATACAACAGAAAATCATTAACAGTCGTATGTACACATCAGGAGCACATCCAACCTACAATATCACAAAGGGGGCGTACAGCAATTACAATCCATTATTATACTATAAATTTGACCCACCTTAGGGTAAAGCCCAATTATGTCCCGAGATTGTAAGCATTGGTCACATTAGCCCAAATTTGCCCTCCTGACCTTGCAAAACATCATTCACTTTAGTTGTTTTCCCCCACAAGTGAATGACATATTACAAAGTGAAGCACCAAAGCGATTATATGCAAAGCCATAGCTTACAATCTCAGGGTCTGAAATGGAATAAGTCCCCGCCTATACTAAAAAAAACCAAACGAAATCCTCAAATTGCAGAAGAAAGAAAAATGTAGGTATAGAAACGAGCAACCTAACGACTTTAAATTCCAAATACATGTAAAAATAGTGTCCCGAAAATATTCATTCACAACCTTATATAGTGAGGTGTAAGCCACCTCCCTCGTCTATCACATTTCAGATAAAAATACATATAAAACCAAAATCAAATTAAAAAATCAAGGCACCTTCAGAAACAAATCTTCAACTTCTCTTTCACGGATGTCACCAGGGAGATTCCCTACGTAGACAGTTCTGCTCGAGCGCCTACTCATTTTTTTTTTCTTTTCTACTTTCTGCGACAAGTGAAAAAATCGAAAAGTAAGCAACAACGTAACAATTTAAAAAATAATACTATTACACATGCCCTAGCGCCCAATACAATACCCGTGTTGAGCAGAAAAGCACACTAGAGCTGATTCAGCGAGAAATTTAAAATTGTTGAAAGAACAAAAGATAAATCATAGAAAAAGGGGGAGGGGGTCACAGAAATCGAAATTGTGTGGTCGAAAACAAATAAGTTAGATTGAAGAAGCGATAAAGAGTGTAATTGGCGGAAAGCGAGTCACCTTGGATTAGTGAGGATTGGGGATCGGTGGCGTTGCGGTGAGAGCTACAGAGGTTAGGGTTTTTGATTTTGAGAGTGCGAGAGGGAAATTGGATGTTATGTATAGAAATGCTATCATAAATGATAAATATAAATAAAATACTATGACGCCTTCTAGTCTATATACTAGAGAGTAGAGACTAGGGACAATGCCAAACCCCCACGCTCGTGCGTTCTGCGCGTCACACGTGATTCTCACTTTGGATTGGATATTTATTATCTTTTTTTTCGAATTCTTTTTAAGTATAATATATTTTTATTCTTTATAAAATAAGTAAATTTTAATTATGATTTTAAAAAATCTTTATATTCCATATTTTATATTTTAAATCACTATTTTTAATTTATGTACTTTTTATTTTTCTAAATTTTGAAATAAACTAATATGTTAACATGTATATTTTATATGTTAAATATTTATTATATATAACAAAAATTCATAATAAATTATATTTATATTTTGTATAAATAAATATTTTAAATCTATAAATTATATTTTAGATTTAAAATAGATATTTTATATTGTAACATAATATTATTTTTAATTATTAATAATTTATTTAAAATATTAAAAGTTAATTCTAGATAAATATGATAAGTAAAAAAGTTGTATTAAATAATATATTTAAAGCATTTCTAAAAATGTTCTAAAGAAAAATAACTCTTAAAAATATTCTCTCATATATATATTAAGGAAATTGTATTGTAAGGGATGTAATACAACATCCAGTGATGGATGTCACCTAACATTTTACCATTTCACATTATGTTAAATATTAAACACAAAAAAACTAAGGATCCAATAAATATTCCTATCTCATAAGTAATAAAATATCCATGTCCAGTAAAGAAAACATAAATAGTAAAGAAAACATAAATAAGAAATATTTAATGGTCGAGAATAAACAATCAAATTTATATGGTTAAATTTGATAGAAGTTTTAATACTTTTTATGATTTAATTGAACAAGTTAGAGCGATGAGCGTGCTCGAATTTAGATGAACACGTTGGTGCTCTGTTTTCAAGTAAGGAAGTACGTCCATGTTCTGTTTTCAATTTACAGTTTTGTTTTCCACCAATATAGGGTAGTACACCCTTGCACAGTGGAGTACAATCATGCTTAATGGAGCATGTCATGCTTAGTTTGCAGATTGTGGCATCGTAATTGTCCCATACTAGTCAGCATAGCGATGCACAAGGGGAGCCAGGAATTCATGTAAAACATTAATGGAACTCTGGGGTAACTTAAATAGAAAAGATACAAATCATTGGATGCTTAGATTAAGAATTAAGAACTATATCCTTTAGCCTAGGAATATGATTTGGGAATTCAAAGATATGAGTAGATTAATTAATTATGTGAAAATTTTCATTGTTCTATGTGTGTTATCTTATAAGGTGCATAATTAGGACTTGATGTCTTTTAAGACGAGTTATCTAAACTATGAAAGACGAGGATGCTGCTCGGTTGAAATCATGTTTGCAAATGACTTAACCTGTGAAAGGCGATGATGGTACTTACTTTATTTGTGGAAACAGAAATTCAAGGGGGCATTTGTGTGCATTTTAATGATTGAACATGATAAACATATAAATTTGTGTTGAGTAAGAATAAATATGAATTAAGATTCTAGAGACCTTGAACGGTCATTGACCCGACTTTGGGAGTAACGTGAAGTGTAGAAATTCCAAATGTTTTATGTTGATCTCATGAGAGTGGAGCCGTACTTCAAAAGCTTGATAACCTTTATTAGGCACCCGATAGTATCATACTAGTAAAAGTGTTGAGTGTTGGAGGCAACCAATGAGGTGTTGCACTCTGCCTTTATGTTAACATTATACTCCTTGTATATTATCTTGATTACTAGTTATAAATACCACATATGCACATGGAGGAGAGATGAAGGAACACGGCAAATATAAGCATTTTATTGCTACGTTAAGTGTAAAATTCTATAACCTTGTGATTATGTGAACTATGTGTACCTATTATTATTATTCTTTGAACATGATGCGATAAGTATTTCATTTTCGTCTTATTTTCTGATTGTATCTTGATATGTTCGGTGTACAGATGACATGTAATTCAATTTTATGCTTAAACGTATTTTTTATTATTTATTATTATTATTATTATTATTATTTACGGTATTAAAAAACCTACTCAAGTTCAGACCCTAAATTTACAGAGACAATATACTAAGTGATGTAAATGGTTTTGATTTTTTACGATAATAAATGAGCGTAGAAATATATTCCATATTGAGGTAGGTAACAATCGAGGAAATTATGAATATAAGAGAAAAACCTATAAAGCTCATTAGTTGTTTCCTCATTGAGGAAGGAATAAATATTCGGCAAACTTCTAAGACCAAAAATAATAAATACAGTACAATACAGTGAAATCCAAAATACATCTTTACACAATAAAATTTAAATGTTGAACCAGCACGATCCACTGATAATAGAGTCATTTCCTTTCGAGGATTTTTAATAAAAATCCAAAATTTATTAGCTAACACCTAACAACTTTAATCTTTTGATTATTTTTTTTTTCATTTCGAGGATTTCAATCCTTTACCCAGCATAGCATGTTTGCACCTAAAAAGACATTTACCAAATTAACTCAGCAAACTTATATAGCAATTTGCAGTCCCAAGATGACCTCCAATTATTGCACAAGGAAACGAAGCCCGCAAGGTCAAAATGTATAAAATATGGGCTCACAGAACATGCAGGAATACTGATCCAAGCAAATTACAAACGTTTTATGAAATAATTGTTCAGAAGCTTAAATTGAAAATTAACTCCGGGTGCTAATGATGATGTTCATTAACAACCCCATCCTCCTGGCCTTTCCTGGCAGCAGCCCTTAGTTTGCGCTGCTCCTCCTTGTAAATCCGGTTTCGTCGTTGAAACTGCATTAAACAACAAAATCAACATCAGTAATTTATTTGCCTATCAAAGCAACACATGTTATAAGGTTTACCACGGAGTATGAAACAATCCTTGACAATTTTAGATAATATAGCATTCTCAGTTGCTTTCAAGACCTAAACTAAATTACCAGGATATACTTCTGTCACCAAAGTAGGCTTCATTGATAAAACATTGTACGCAGGATAAAAATGAAATCAGGAATTCTTTAAGCTTTAAGTTAAATACTCTAGTCATTTTCAATCCTCTCAAATTATCTTTAGTGTCCCACACAAGTTATACAACTTTCACTCCATATTCTGATTCCTACCAAAGCATTGTCTTCACTGCTCCCAAAGTAAACATAATAAGAGTTTTTCCTTTTAAATAAAAAATAAAATAAGCACTTTATGAGTGTGCTTTTGTTCCATTGAGGGGCAATATAAACAGAAGAATACAAATTGTTAGTAACAATACAACTTTTCACATTTTGTTCCATTTTCTATATGGTAGTCAATGCATAGCATGAACAATTTTGATGGAGATTTGGGGATGAAAGGATGAAGAACCAAGGTTGAGAAAGAGAAAGGGTCTTAAGGAAGAAAGGGTTGGGTAATTTTTTTAACTTTTTAATGGTATTGTGTGTGACACAAGATTATCCCATGGTTTATGAAGAAATTTTGAACTTTCATTTTGTTGTGTCCATTGGCTATGTTAGAAATCAAGCATGGGATTAGTATTGTTGTGTAGTCCAATTCTTTATTTTTCAGCAAATCAAACACATCCCAAGAGTATAGATATCATACACAGTACCTGATTACTAGATCAAACAATACAAAATTATAAGTCTGACTGTATTAGGTAACAAGATAACAACAACAAGAAAAGAATAAAAAGACAACTCTACCACTCGTCATTTTCTTTATATTTTCACTAGGCAAAAGAGACACTTTATAACTATATATTTATTTAAAAAATAAAATAGAGTGATTTAGGGTAGTTGTATGATATAATAGTTCCAAAAAAGTGGAGACAAAAAAATTACAAAAATGAGTAAATAATTGAGAAAGCGTGAAAGCATTCATTAGTGAAACAAGTAACTTACAGAGGATACAAATAAAATGTGTAAAAGAAAGAGGGTTAATTAATAAGTTTGTAATATTTTTAAGGGTACAATAGTCCAATAAAAATGGAAATAAAAAAACAGTCAAAGAAAAGATAATACCTTTATGTAATTTATAGTATAGATAGTATAAAACATAGCTTAATGATATATGCCTATGTTTGTGTTTTGAATATAATAACTCAGAACAATGATTAATTGTGTAATTTTTCACCTGAAATTTGAAATTCATGCACTAGACTAGTTATTAGCCCATGAACCACATGAAAATTTCTAACCTTACAATTAAACATCCTCATATGATAACATCAAATTTCTGAAACTAATCACCATATTATTGTCAACCACAGGATTATACATTCTCAGAGTTATGTCTTGACTATATATAAGGGTCTATGAATAATTTTTTAAGCCATTCAGTTCAGCCAAAACACCTAACAACTGATATACCATTATCCATTGTTAATTGAGTATACCCACTGCCTGAGCTACAAAAGATAGATAAATAAAACATGATGTGAAAGAAAGAAAAAAAAAAGTTGAGAAACTTAAAAGGCTTACATCAAATCAAATATTTAAGGTACAGTTGGAATTCAAAGTTCACAATCCATTACCAAATTCTGTTGAGCAACAAATAATTTTGGTCACAGGCAACAAAAAGAAGAACATAGTTGTCAAGTGCCAACAATAAGAAATACAAATGAAATCAGAGAATCCCAAGTAATCAGCACAAACCCCGTGTTGTTTTCATAGAGAACTCAAAGACCGAAATAGATGTAGATTAAAATATGATTGCTGCAGGGAAAAGACAAATAACATTTCAAGATTTAGGGGAAAAGGTATGTTGAAATCTTAAAAAGCACCTATAAAGTTTTATATCAATATCACGTCAAAATAGAACATGAATATGTTAACAATGCAAAATAATGAATTTTAATCAGAAAGGAGGCGTAGTATACAGAAATGTCACTCCCTACCCACACTTTACTCACTATATCCTGATTGTTTCATTAGAGAGAGGCAAACATTAGATACATGAAGAGAATGGATGCAACGAAATTAGCAGTTCATCGAGAAATTGCATGTTTTTATGATAGATTGGAAGTGCTTCCACAGTAAACTCTCCTGTTCACTTTACCCACCTTGTTGTTTTATTAAACTACTATTAGACAACAAGCACAAAAAATAAAACTAACAAGATGGCTCTACCCTGTCATTAATATAAGGCTCTACCCTGCCATTAATGTCTAACTTACTGAATGGATATGTTCTCTCAAACATAACAAAATGCCATTACTTATGAGCAACAAATAATAAAGCAAAAAAAATGATCTGACAAGTTTTAGATAAATTCCCAGAGCAGAGCTAAAAGATTTTTTTTTTTTTTTATGTTTTTTTTCCTAATGCTGCTGTAGTAAAATGATATTCCACAACCACAACAGTGAAAGGATTTTACAGTAACAGTGGCCAATTCAATCACATACAAGTAGAAAAGGGTTTAATTAATTAACATTAAGAATTCTGTTTTCACAATAGAGTATAAATATGAGTTCCTTCTTGATCGTGTTGGATACAGTTATTAAACGCTACATTCATCTTCATTTTGTAGAACGATTGAAGGAGAGGCGGGGAACTTGCAAATTCGCTTCTAACTTAACCACTTCCACAATTAGACACAATACAGTTAATTGAATGATCAAAAATTGAAGATCCAAAACACAATACGTCCGTGGAATTAACGCACTAAACAACGAAAATGGATCTAAGTAAAATGAAAAAGAGAGAAGATGTAACGGAAATGGACAGGATTCGTAAACGAGGAATGGAAATAAATAGGATTAGGGTTTGGATAGGGAAAGGGAAAAGACCTCTTTGGAATGGTGGAGGCACTCGAGGTAGTCTTCGCGGAGAAGAGCGCAATCCTTGGGCTCTCGGCAGCGAGACATGCATTCGCTGAAATCAATCCAGAAATCGTAGCAACGACCTTTGTTTCCTGTAATTCCCCAACCCGACGCCATTCTCTCTTTCTTCGCCGAATTCCTTTGATCTCACTGCTTCCTCCAAACCCCCTTCCCTTCTTCACCTTCTGCCACAGTTAAATTACCAAACTACCACCATTTCTTCTCTCTCTCTCTCTCTTTTATGTACAACATAAATTTTTATTTATCCCTTATTTTTTAATTAAATTAATGAATTTATTAATTAAATGAAATATATAGCAATGAAAGTATTTTCTTTACTATAAAATCTTATATTATAAATTAAAATTCAAGATTTAGGAAGGATGTCTCACAATTTTTTTCTCTTACTCCTTCAATGAGATATTCTTAATATTTTTCTATTTTATGTAACTGATGAATATTTTTTTTCATAATCCTTTTAAAGTTTCATCCTTTTAATCATTATTTATATATATATATATATATAATCATTATAATCACTAATCTTTCTTAATATATATTTTTAATCAATATATCAAAATTGAATTTTAATATCAATAATTAAAATAATTTTACATCACAATTTAAATTGTTCATCATAAATATAAAATATATTTTATAATTATATATATTAAATACATTTATTTATATAAATTCTAATTATATATATATACAGATTAAATTACAAATTTAATTACAAATTTTCATGTAGTTGAAAATTATTAGTTTTTATAATCATTAATTTAAAATTCATAATTATTGTAGTTTTTAATCAATCAAGAAAAATAGTAATTGTGATAGTTTTTAATCAATCAAGAATAATAGTAATGTGATAGTCATTATGACGATGATGATGATCGCAATAATAGCATTGATTGTAACAATGGTCATAACAATAGTTATGGTGTCAAAGTTGATAATGACAATGATGATAATAACAATAGTGGTGATAGTGATTAAAGATAAAACAAATTAGATCTGAAATATAACTTACATAACCTGTTAAAATAAGCAAGGAGAGATGGGAAATTAAATCCACTATCCAACATAGTCCAACTCACTAAGTTAGAAGTTTACCTTGGTAATACGCACTTTTACTTAATGTATATTTCATTAATATATATTTTATACATATTATTAAGGTTCAACTTCAATCATGATTAGAGAACAACACTAATCACACATAGCTCATATTTGTAGAGGTGATTCAAAAGAGAGAGATGGATTAGTGTGAATTTGAAAGAAAAAAAAAATGTTTGATGAGGATATTTAAGAGGAATTAAGAGAAATTAAAAATGAGTCCCATATTATTTTTCATACCTAATTCATTAAGAGGATTCTAATAGTATTTGAAAAACATATAAAATTACAAAATGTAAAAAAAATAACAATTCACTTTATATTATAAAGTAAGAGTAACATAGTGATTGTAAATACCAATTTTATTATATTTCTCATCTAATTTTATTCTACTAAATAATTACAAATTTCAATTTATTTATTATCTATTTCCTATCAAATCTATTATCTTTTAGTCCCTTCTATTACTCGCCCTCCCCAAATAAAACACTAAGGAACTGCACCTAATTTTTTTCTTGAAAGAAAGCATGTGCAGGACGTAATCAATTTTGAGCTTCTTTTATATGCCAAGACTTTACCAAAGCTCTTAATATTGTCACTTTCACTTCAAAGAGTGGGTCATAATTTTAAGTTTGTCTCGTTCCATTTTTTACATGTTGGTGACGAGATTAGCCAAAATAAACCCAACTATCTTACTTTGTCAATCATAATGACAAGAGTAATGATTGAGAGATAAATGACAGTTTTTGTATTGAGAGTGTGGTAGTTGATATGAATGAATGGAAAAAGATATCTTATTTTTTTTATCTCAACTTTCTAGCAAGGATAAAAAATAAATAGCACCAATAAAATTGATAGACAAAACTAAAATAAACAAATCATATTTTAAGTGTGTACTAAACAATTTATTATAATATATATAATAGTTATTCTATTATAACTAATAACCAAATGATCCTTAAAAGCCACATCAATGATAATTTTCTATTTTCAACTAATAGTGTAAATGGTGCAAAAAAATTTATTAAATGATAAAAATTAAGTACAATTTCTTAAATGCGATTGATGTTGTTTTTAATCAAAATTAAAGTTTTGTCTCAATAATATATATAATTCTATATTAATGAAATATGTTTTAAAAATATAATTAATTACACCTAAAAAATTGATAATAAGTTTTGTCCTTTATTAAACTCAATTAATATACATTAATAATTAAAAAAGAGAACCCCTAACATCACTTTTTGCACTTGGTGGGCAACCTTCTTCAAGGAGATCCCCCCTGATGCGTAGGGACTAGTCGAATAGTTGTAACTGGACGAAATTATTTGCAATTTGTATGTGCAATAATCCTCTAGGTGGACCCTTGTTACTACCCCAACATGTCATTAGGACACCTCATCTGGTACTATTGGGAGTGTCTTCCTATTCTATTATTTCATGGCAAACAAATAAAGTACTTTGATTAAAAAATAAAGACTTAAATATGTTTTTTTACCTTAAATTTAAAATAAATTTATTTTTAATTCCTTAAATTTAAAATTATTAATCTAGTTAATTTTAAAAAATCTTATTTTAGTCCCTTATATCACTAATAATATATATGAAAGTAACGAATTGAGACAATTATATACCATTAATTAAGTTTAATGTGATATTTTTATTAATAAAAATATTAATAGGTAGATTTTATGTGATAATATTTGATAAATCTTTTAACAAAATTTAAGAATAAAAACTATTTTTTTAAAATTATAAAAATTAAAAATATTAATTTTAAATTTGAAGGAATAAAAATAAATTTAATTAAATTTGAGAAACTAAAAATATATGTAAGTCAAAATAAATTTTTAAAACCAAGCTATTAGGATGAGATAAGATGAATATTTATATTAGTGTAAAAAAATTAATATTTATAGGATATCTACTTTTAATAATATTTTACATGAAATATTAATTTAACTATTAAATTATTGTTATTAATCTAATGATTATTTACATTAAAATTTAAATGATAATATTTATAAATATATAATTAAAAAAAATTGTGTTTTAAATAAAACAATATATTAAATAAAAAGAGTGATAATGCAACATGTTCTAATATTTTTGCCACCTTGTCAGTATTGGATTTGACAATTTATGGTACAAGTGAAACAATAAATAAAAATCTCATGTATAAACATTTTAAAATGTAAGCATATATTACACTAAAAAAACCCATAATTCGATAAAAATAATATATTTTATTATATTATATAAATAACATAATTTTAATAAATTTCAAAATATGTATTACTTTCAATTTACTTACATATCTTATCGTCTATTATAAATAAATATTATATTTTAAATTATATCTAAATGTATTTTTGTTATTTATTAATATACTAATTTTTAGTTTGTACATCGCACAAATTAAATAATTTTTTTTTGTATATTTATAATAATAATTATTATAATTTATAATAAATAATTTTTTTAAATGTATAAATTATATTTTAAATTTATGATAAATAATATAAAATTATAATATAAGGTTATTTTTAAATTAAAAAAATAAGTTGTTAACATAAACAAGCATCTTTATAAATATGTATGATAAATAAATCGATAGATCTAAATAGTTTGGTAGATAAGGGATGGTTGAATTTTGAAATGATTATATATATATATATATTGCCTAAATACGAAGAATGTGAGTGTAATGCATATTTCATTGACAAGAGAAGGATCGTTGAAAAATTTTAATGGAGAGAATGAAGATTTTACCATCTAATTTAGGAATTTTGAATTAATGATTAGAAGTGGAGCATTTTATAATTTGAGGCATGATAAAAAAGGGACATAGTAAAAAATAAAAATTCAATTTATTTATAAAATAACATAAAATAATATAGAAAATATTTAGTGTGCACCTATATAATTTTTCTGGGTCTGTCCCAATTATGGATTTTGTGGCGTCCCAACTCTATACAAAACCCAGGACCAGAGTGCACCTTCTACATATTTATTTAGTTGTTTTGGTGCCATTGTTAGGTTGTAATAAACACTTTACATCATACAGAAAGGTGTTGTTCGAAATTTTCATCCCTTAATAGAGTAGATTTTCCCCTCTTTTTTCTAATACTTTTGTTGCCTGTACATTTGTAGGACATGATTTAAATTTATGGGTAAGAGTTAAGAGTCATTTTTCTTATCATGTTAAATGAATGCATGGAATAGGTTATAGGCGGGTTTTAGTTCACCTATTTATTGGGAATGGTGATTAGGTCTGCGTGGTTTGATTACGTATTATGCCAACAGACCATGCACACAATTGTCTTAGAAAATGACCTCCTTTGTGCCATAATATACTATACGTTTACGGGTTTGGTTATGCGTTGGAACCAAACACCACATAATAGCTTCTGCTTTGGATCTTTGTTTCACATGATCACGTTTCATTTCAACTCAAAATACAATTGAAGATTAGTCATAAGTACCGATACAATTTGATAAAATCAATAAATGATTTTTTTTTTCTGGAATAAAACATACAAATGAACATGTACACCTAGTCTCCCAATTGAGTATTCATCTAGCCATAAAACATACAAATGAGTGGGTGTGATTACTACGACAGTCTACCGTTGCTTTAGTTTTGGGTCTTTCTCTCTTATTTTTTCTCCATTGTTTCCCCTTCTCCTTTTCTTTTTATTTCCACCACCACAACACAATCGTTGGAGCTGATTTTTTAGGACACACCATTTCCCTTTTGTTCCTATCTCGCTCCATTCTTACTCAACATAAACACAAATTAACCAAATCTCCTATTTATCACCCATTAGTTAACACCAAACAACCATCGCCATCAAAATTCACCTCACCCATAACATACAATTTAATGATCTCATGCTCAGTATTTGCAACACCCATTATCATTTCATATATGCATTTTATCATATTCTTAAAGTTGGTGAAAACTTTTTTGACCCTAACTTAAATATATTGTTTAGCATTGGTAAAAGTTGACGCTACTTTCAAATTTAGTATTAACCCAATTGATGCTATTTAATATTAAAAATTTGAAACAAAATATAATTTATTGGAAAATCTAAATAATAGTATGATGTGTATATATATTACATACTGTACTGTCTGTACCGCGAAGCCGAGCTCGGCATCATAGCACAAGATGAGGTCGGGCACGCGCTATGCGACATCAGCTCGGCATTTAAGCAGATCATAACTGATCTCAAGGGATCTCGCTTCAGACGAGATCCACTATCTAATCTTATCATATCTTATCTCAGGCCCAAGGCCCAAAGCAACCCTAATTCACACTAAGGTACGTGCATTACTTATACGAGATTCATACTCCCACAAACACTAACTTTAGCATCGGAGTCTCTTTTGCATGTACCACCCCCATCTTGGAGCACCAGCGTACCAGTGAAGGAGGCTCACCGATCTTACCTGCTGGCGGATCAGCTTTACAGTAGATTTCCGGTAAGAACACATACTATCCACACATTACATTTTATTTAGGAAAAGTCTAATGTTTTGACATTTAGGTCATACTTATAGTACATTTTCATTATTTGGAGGCACTAAAAATGGAAAGGAAAGACATTATTGACCATTTAAAGTAGGGATGTGCAAAAAATCCAAATTGATCCGAACCGATCCATAACCGATCCGATCCATATTAAAAAATCCGATCCATTTTGAAAAAAAATCCGAACCGAACCACTTTATAAACCGGTTCAGTTATCCGATCCATTTTTACAAAGTGGATCGGTTCGGTTCAGTTTGGTTTTCTAAAAAAACCGATCCATATATGAGTAAAAAAGTGGATAACTGCACCGCATCGAACCGATCCAATTTCAAAAAAACCGATCCATATTTTAAGAAAACCAAACCGGTCCACTTTATAAAAAATGGATCGGTTAACCGATCCACTTTTATAAAACGGTTCGGTTCGGTTTGGATCGGTTTTTTGAAAAAACCGATCCATGAACACCCCTAATTTAAAGTAAAGCCAAGAGCTTAAAATACATAGAGAAGCACATTTTGGAAGTCTCACAATACTCATAACCGATCCACTTTTATAAAACGGTTCGGTTCGGTTTGGATCGGTTTTTTGAAAAAACCGATCCATGAACACCCCTAATTTAAAGTAAAGCCAAGAGCTTAAAATACATAGAGAAGCACATTTTGGAAGTCTCACAATACTCATATCATACTCGTGACTGACCCTAACCTTTTTTAGTCCATAAGTTTCAATAGTATTTTGAAGCTAAGAAACTTATTCTAGAATTAACGCTGAACCTTTGACCTTATTAATGTTTAATGGAAGCATTTTTTTTTTCTTCATTTTTATACTTATTATAAAATTTATCTATATTAGATGTTTAATCGAGTTTCTCTCTCTTTTTTTCCTTCTCTCTCAATTTTAGACGTACATTTAGGAAAGAATAAAAAGGTGAATATAATTGTTTTTTCATTCATAAAAAATTATAGTAATTGTTATGATTCAAATTTAAGATCCTTTCGATATTATTTCAAATTTTCATCGATGGACTAATCCCAATGGTTGAAAATAAATCTAATTGTTAAAATTATAGGGAAAGAACTTAGACGTTAATTCGTGAAAAATGATTTAATTGTTTGAGAACTCCATGAATTAATAAAAAAAATATTAACTATTTTAATTGAATAAAAGAACCATAAAAGTAAGACTTGATGATCTTATCGGATACATCTCTATACCCCAGAAGGAAACAAATGTTACGTTATGTTAATTAAGTGATTAGGCTAACAAGTTGTTAGATGTAAACTCTTGATCCTAAAAGTTTTCTTACTATAGAAATATCCTTAATTTTAATTGATTGTTTTTAATTATATAACTTTGATTATCAATTCCTTTTCTCCAAATCAATATCCAACTTATTTTTTCCCCACTTTTTTGCTTAATTTTGATTGAATAACAATAATTATTAAACTAATCGCATGTCCATGAGGAGAAAACAATATTTATTATTTGACAATATCATACACTTACTCTTATCCCATATCAAAATATCACTTATCTCTGGCTTCCATTCTTAATATGTATAGATCATGTTTATAATTTTTTAAAAATTTAAAAAATTGTTTAATATTTTATTTTATTAATTTAAATTAACGAATATTTATAAAAAAATTTATACTTTAATTTGAATATATATAATGAAATATTATATAATTTTTAAATTTTTTAAAAATTGATAGATTTAATATATAGATTAAAAAATTTTAATTTAATAATTTAATTGTTAAAATTCAATATATATTTTGGATGACGAAATTTTATCTCTCCTCATATATATATATATATATATATAATTTTTTACTGTACGATGAATCGATGATCGTATTGAAATTAAAATTTACGACCTGATTAATATTATCCCAACCCCACCGTTGTAAATCATCCAAATTAATCTTAACCATAAATTTCTTATGTCCATCAAGTTAAGAGAAATTAATTGCGGGTGTTTATGAATTATCAACTAGGCATTAAATCACATTAAGGTTTGTATAATGCCGCTGTGTCATAATTATGGGATGCAGTTTTTGGTTTTTAAGTTAGGCACTTGAATTCCTTCTCATCATTATATTATTTGTCAAAAAAAGGCAAGAACGAACGAGACCTCTCATGTAATCAAATCCAGCATGAGGTATTAGAGCCAAACCAGTTGAGGTCCCATTCGGCCACCCACCCTTCTTTTTTCGCCTAACCGTTTCATTTTGGCCATTAGCATGAGGTAATAATTAGACATTTAAGTACGACTAATAGCAATATGACACATTTATTTCCCTTCTTGTTGTTAGATTATTGGGAAGGACTTGTGGGAATAAAGTTCTGCAACTCCAAACAATATGCACGTCTCCAAGTCCGTTAAGTTTTTCCACTTCCATTTTCATATTGGTCTTTGGTTTGTAGATGTTTATTGTCTTGGATTCTAATTGCTTGATCATATATTGTATGATTAAGATTGATCAACATAAAAAGAAGCCTTCATAATAGAAAAATATAGCATTTTTTTTTCTGTCACTCTTGTTAAAAATTAATCCCATTTGCAGTATTATTTGATCGAAAGAATTTTTCACCCAATAAAAATTGAGTTAATTACTTATATACTATCGGTATAAATTTTTTTTACACTAGCAACCAATCATATCTTTTAATAGTATCATGTCAGTTGTTTATTTAATAAAATAATAATAAAATAAGTAACTTTAAAAGATATAATTGATTGTCAGTGTAAATTTTTTTATAATAACAGTGTATAGATGATTAACTCATAGAAATTTAAAGACGTGATTTTTCTTTAAATAACTTATAAGCGCATATATAGTATCAAATTAATACGTTAGCGCTAACTTGTGGGATTAAACAAATTAACTTATTAGATTATTCTTATCGTGACCAGTCCGAAACTCATTTTCCGTTCACATGTTGATAACTTTTTCAACATATTTTAGTAGTTCACCTCCCGTATCCCTTTTCTTAATTGCACTCACTAGCCTCTTGCCTACGAAACAGTTCCCCCTAGAAAAAGTCCATAAAGTGAAGCATTACATGCTGCATTTAAAGACCCTACCTTCAAACCTAAACCTCTCACTTCTCTCCGTTCTATTCTTAATACACCAAGTACCCAAATAGCATCACAAACACCTTTTTTTTCCCTTCAACTTGTTCAATTCTAAAATGGTTATTATAGCACGCCTTATGTTTCTGTTTGCATTGTTCCAAATGGTATTTGCAAAAGGGCACGATAATGTAAGAGAGGCATGCAGCGTGACAAGGTACCAAAAGCTTTGTGTTCACTCGCTAGCACATTTCTCCAACACTGCTGGAAGAAGCCCCAGCAAGTGGGCACGTGCGGGAGTGTCCGTGTCAATAGGCGAGGTCAAGAAAGTTAAAGCATATCTAGCAGAATTGAAGAGGCAAGGGCACATGAAAGGAAGAAACAGGGTTGCACTTTCAGATTGTGTTGAAACCTTTGGCTATGCCCTTGACGAGCTTCACCAATCCCTTGGTGTGCTTAGAAGCCTGAGCAGAAGCACGTTTAGTACCCAAATGGGGGACCTCAACACATGGATCAGTGCTGCACTCACTGATGAAGATACTTGCCTCGACGGCTTTCAAGGCAAAAATCATGAGAAGCAAATTAAAGTGCTACTCAACCGGGTTCAGAACGTGTCTTGCATCACCAGTAACGCTCTAGCGCTTGTAAACAAACTTGCCACTACGGGTCTTGGAAGCATCAACAATCCATAGAAGTTCAGAAATGGGTAAAAAATATATATATACTTGTTTGTATAATAAGCTGTGAACAGAAGATTTCTAGAGGGGCTATATAACAGTGGTTTTATATATGTGTCTAAAATGTATATTTGTTTGTTCTTCAATGTCCAGGAAATTTGACCATATATATGTGAGATTGAGTATGTTAAGGTTTGGATATGTAATATGTTGTTTTACTAGAACCATGGATTGGATGCTAGTTGCTCTTTGTAAATATGACATGCATGCAATACTAAAAGTTGTTCACCAGTTGAAGTTACTATTGTTTCTTTTGCTGAGTTCTTACATATTTGGGTGTCGTATTCTTTATGCTGTTTGCTCACTTTGTTACGTCGTCTCTGATTAGTATCAGTCAAGTTAGATTCTATTCTATATATATATATATATATATATATATATATATATATATATATATATATATATATATATATTATATTATATTATTTTTTTTGTTAGATGATTCATATTATTTATGATAATTGTTTGCTCTTCATCATGATGTAGAACTATTATTAAAAAAAAAAACTTATCGGAAAAATATTATAATATATTTATTATAATATTTCACCAATTCCTATATATAACATAATAACTAAAATAACTCCAAGCGTGTGGTTCAACGGTAGGAGTTGATCCACGCTTAAGCAAGGTCAGGAGTTTGAATCCTGCCTTGTGTATGTAGCCGGCTATCCCACCCTTTGAGTTGACTCCAACATAACGAGGAGATTAGTCACCACCGATAGGAGTGGATACTCCAGAAACGAACAAAAAAAAAATAGAATAACTAAAATATACCATTTATATGCATTTTTATTAAAGAAGTGAAGTGCTCATTTACCTCAAAATTTTAAATTTAATTACTCATGCATATTTTATATCAAATTTTAACAATTCAATCATTAAATTAAAAGTTTTTCATATATAGATCAAATCAACAAATTTTTAAAAAATTTAAAAATTATTTAATACTTCATTTCATTAATTTAAATCAACGTATAAAATATCTTTATGATTATTTATCAATTTGAATTACTAAAATGAGATATGAAATAGTTATAATTTTATTTTAAATATATAAATTTAATCTATGTATTAAAAACTTTTAATTTAATGGTTAAATCATTAAAATTTGATATAGAACATTGAATAAATTAAGAAACTTAAATTTACTTTTAAATTAATTAAATAATCCACACACAAATCGTGAATTATACTGATTGGGGTCGGTAGTTTGTAACATCCGAAAATACTCCAATTCAATAATTAAAATGAATACTAGGGATGTAACATTTAATCCAGATTAACTAACTTTTTTTAATACTCATCTACCTATCTATTTACAATATAAAGATTGAGCCACAAATTATGATGTTACCATCTCAAATTTTTAGAGATTATAAATTTTTCGCATTAACATTTTTTCTTATGTAACATGTTTTTCCTATTTCACAATTTGCTACATTTTTTTATTAATAGAGATTAATACTTTTTAATTGAAAAATGAATGTCTTTTATTTGTTATTAAACTCATTAAAAATTATTTATGTCATTATTTGAGTAGTCTCTTTCTTTTTATTTATTATTATTTTTTTAAACTTGTACAGGTAGGAGTGTTCGGCCACCACCCTATCGGCCGCCGAATGGCATGACCAGTTAGCCGAACGTCAATCGGCCACCTGGATCGGCCTATCATCACTTGGTATGCTTAATCAGAGATTAGGGGTTAATTAGCCGATTAAAGTGTATTACCTAATACGGTAATTATGTTGCAAGGCCCATGGGGTCCAGGGCCTATAAATGTCAGTATAAATAGCTCAGGTCAAAAGGTAACGTCACTGTTCATTTAATTATCCTAGATATCTGTGCTTGACCTGACTTGAGCGTTGGAGTGCCTTTTGCAGGTACCAACCCCTCTACTCACATCGGATCGGAGCACTCGTTCGGCCTTCATATTGCGAAAAGATCATTAGTGTAACCTCTTTGTAGGTACAAAACTTATGTGAGTTCATGTTATGTTCTTAAGTTTTATAAATATATCCATTTTAATTCAAATAAAAATCTATAAATATATTTTAATTATTGTGCTTTGATTCAATTTTATTATTTAAGTTTTTTGGGCTTTTAAAAGAACAATAATATATAATAGAACTTGATATATTTAATCCAATTTTAGATAAAAGAACTTAGAATGTCCCTCTTTAATATCCATTCATTTCTAACGATGATCATGTTTTATTTTTGAGTTATTATACTTTTAATACATAGTCATTATTTTATTAATTTATTTTTCTTTTTATTTTTCTTCTCTTTTTGTATCAGTCATATTTGTAAATATTTTTTCTTTTCTCCTCTTTCATATATCACTCGTATCAATAATTTCAATAATTTTTTTTATCGCTTCCATTTTCTTCTTCAGATTTGTCTTTCCCATCAACACACGTAAAAAAAGGAAATGCGGTAACTTAAAAAAATCCATTTATTATCTATAAAAAAATAATCCTTTTATTTATTCTCATTATTCATGCTTACTTTGATATCAATTGATACCTACTAAGTAGCACTAAAAGAAATTGACTACAAGAATGACTAAGGACTATGAAGGAATATAAAATAAATTTAATTTTCATCTATGGGCGGTGTAAAGATTTTTATTATATCAACTAATAAAAAAAATCTTAAATTAAATATAATCTTTAAAATAATTATTATAAAAGTTAACAAATTCGTGATGTAATTAAATAAAGTGTAAAAGTTACATTTCCGTTGCGTTGTAATTAAATTTATATTAAGTTACTTATAATGATTCCTATATGTTAAATGAAACGAAGCTTAGTTAAAGGAAAACATTCAGGCATCATGAGTTTATTCTGCTATTCATGTCTCCTTTTCTTTTGATGGCGCATGATGCAAATTGCCATATTGTGTTGTTTTGTGATAACACATGGCAACTGGGAAGAAAAGGGTTGCTTTGTGATTAAAAAAAAAAAAAAAATTTATGGTATATTGTATATTTGGTGTGGTGATGGTGTTGCAGGTGGTCCAAGAAGTAATAGATCCAGAAGAATTCAGGCCCAATAGTTTTTGGCCAACCACAACCTCTTAGTCTTAGGTTAACCTTCCAAACTATCTAGAACTTCCATATTCGTTATTTGATCAAATTGCGAATTGATACATCCAATTAGGAGCTTAACAATAGCATGTGTTGTGATTAAAAGTAAAACAATCTTGATCATTGTATATAGTTGTATGAGTAAGATTAACTTTTTGTTTTGGAAATTTTCACCATATCCGCCCCACTATAAATGAATATACCTACTGAGAATGTATAAAAGGACAAGAACTAATTTTAGGCATATTGCATAGTCAAGATTGGTTTGATTCAAATTTATTTTCTTCCAGGTTTTAATCTTTGCAATGTTGCCCACACACCAGCTCCCCGAATGTTATTTTGATGTTCCCTTTGAAAAATTTCTGGAACGACGCTATTTGGAGCATTGCCACATTTCGCTTTACTTTTGTAAACAATTTAGACTCCTATCAATTATGAAACCATGGG
Organism: Cajanus cajan; assembly: GCF_000230855.2. Taxonomy (NCBI): domain Eukaryota; kingdom Viridiplantae; phylum Streptophyta; class Magnoliopsida; order Fabales; family Fabaceae; genus Cajanus; species Cajanus cajan. The sequence goes on along the minus strand of NC_138522.1, from coordinate 57,738,538 downwards.
GAAGATGGTCATAATAAAACATTATATAGGTACATAGTCACAGTCCCTTGGATAACAATCTAAATTGCAGAGTGGTGTTGCAAACGGCTTCTTTTCAACCCACACAGATAGCTTCTTCGCCCCTTCCTTTGTTGCTGCAGAATCTTTGCTTGTGATGCAACTGTGGTCAATCTCTCAATGCCATAGTTATAAGTAGTCTCAAATTGTTTTGGGGACTCACAAGTGGCATTGCTCGTGTGCATGTCTAGCCACATTATAATATCTGCAAAGACTTTTTCGATGTTGTCATCCGTTTCCCCCGAAGTTAAGCCATGCCACATTCCCGGGTACAATTTTATGGTCTTATCTTTGCTACTTGCTCGCTCATATAATGCCCTGCTTACTTCTGGGTCAGTCACTGTGTCTGCTTCTCCATGCAATACAAAAAACGGCAGAGTCACCTGATCCAAATTCAGCCAACAAAGTCGCCTATAGTGAGTATATTTAACAGGTGATCATTTTTTAGTATGACATTGCTGATGATAGAGAATCTGATTGACCATTTTGATTATGAACTAAACCCAATGTAAAAACAAACCTTATATAAGCTGTCTTCAAGGCTAATGCTGATTCTCAACATTTCTAATGCTGTTTTTAACCTGGGTTTGTCCTGGTATATCAACTTGTTTTTTCTTATCTGCAACCAACGTTAAAGGGAGAGAGGCACATTAGTTAACTCCAGCACTAAAACAGCAAGATTTCAAGTAAGCATCTGAGAAAGAGGTTAAAGTTTCACCCTTTCGCGTTTGGCAGGGTCTTTGAAGGCTGAATTGATGACATCCTTTGTGGGAACAATCTTCCACTTTGGGATTATGTCTTCCACTTTAGTCAATATGTTGACCACCACCGGGTGTGGCTTCACCTTCTCTGATATCTGGTTTAATTAATTCTAAACTATTAATATGATTTGTTTTTCTATACTAAAAAAAGTTGATGCAAAACATGTTGATAGTTGATACCTTACACATGGGGGCGATGAGAACCGCACCGTCCCAGAATGAAGGGTCCTTTCTATGTAAAAGTAGGCTCACTGCCCCTCCCATGGACTCTCCATACAAGAACCTACCCTTTCCCTTGTACTCTGGGAGCTCTGAGAAACGCATATATTATAAAACATGAAGCTTAGGTGAGATTTGAAGAGAGTAATGGTGAATCTGAATCCCTACTTACTTACCGCTAACTGACTTGAAAAAGTCATAACAATCGTTAACGATGTTATCAAACTTCTTAATGTAACAACGAGCTCCTTCAGAACCTCCATGCCCTTCATAATCGATTCCGAACACAGCATATTTGGCACACGCTAGCCGTACCCCACATTCTACCCGCCATGCAAACCAAACAAACCAACACATTAACTTTCATTCTTACACATAACCACAGTCATAACTACTCCGCATGAAATAAAAAACTTTACTATATACTATTTAACTTTCATTATTTTTATCTTTTATATTTTTAAATAAATATATCCAGCAATAGGGTGTCTCTTCCCACAATAATACACTTCAGAACAATAGTAAATTTCCCTCTTAATTGTCGAATCCAACCAGAAGGGGAAGAAAATAAAGTAAAATAAATCCTTTTAGAATAATACCACATATCACTCACTACTGACATGACATGTCATAAACTTTTGTTAACAAAAAAAATTTAGTTAAGATATCCGGAGCTACCTACATTCTATTTCATAGTGCTGTGAATTTTAGTTGGGTCACGCCAGTACTAAATCTGTACAGCATGCAATCCATTAAAAAAACAGTACTTTTTTGACTTTTTTAGTCAAACCGTACGTACCCTTGCGTGGCTACAAGAAAAATTGGAAGGCAACCAAATTGTAAAAGATCTCAATTTCACAGGTTTCGTTTTGAAAGGCAACAAAATCAATCCGACGCTGATCATCATGACACACAGAATTTGGTCAACAAATTCTCTTGCTTAAAAATAAAGTTAATCAAAAAAATATGGTGGACACTGGCTGATCTAGGACCTTAGATCAATGGGACAGTTTATTTTTTTATTTATTTATTATATACATATATATATATATTAATACATAAATATTAGATGAAAAAACAAAATATTCGTTAGAATTGAAAAGTAAACTGAAAATAGGCCAAAATACAAAAAAAAAAAAAAAAAAAACTAGCAATACAAAACAAAAATTGACAACAAATGAAAAATTAGGAATAGGAGATTCACAATTTAAATTGAGAGGAAAAAATTCATAATTTAAGACACTTACATATATTATTTTAAAAGTTAGGAATGCACCTCGAATATAATTTTATCACTTATGGTAGATGCAAAATTAACATTTGAGTTAACCCTATTTTATTTTATTTTAAATAATTATAATATTGATGTGAAATATAAAATTAATAATTAATTTTTATTAAAAAATATAAACACGCACCTTATAGAATTTATTTCATAATCACATACGTAGCTTTTAGAGGTAGACACTAGACAGCCTATTGGGAGTATGAAGTAATTAATATCTTAATCGGAGGCTCAACCACTAATGAATAAATATTCATGTACTCCACAGTCTATATTTTCATTTTAATTGGAGGGGGGTTCAACCACCTACGACAAGACGGCAAATCACGCGACGAACATAGATAATTATCGGATTCAAACGTTAAAGATTTAAGTCGGTGTGAATTTAAAGTATTCAAGTATACATATCTTTTTATAGAATAATAAAACTCTTATATTCTCTATACATACAAGATTAATATTCGGCTCATATGTTAATTTGATCTTGAACATAATATTTCTAATAAAACTGAAACCCTTGTGTGACACGTAAATTGCAGAATTTAATTTGTGTTCGTGAAACAGACACAGTTGCATAGTTATTTTACCTACTAATTTTCTTTAAAGAGAGAAACATAGGGGGAGAAATATTTGGAAGGAAAGGAAAGGAGAGTGATGAAAGATCATTAATTACCTCTCATGAAACGACTGCACTCCATGCCATAACCTGCAACATATAATTAATGAAACCAAAGTAAAAACGACAGCTACTAAGAGAGAGATAGAACATAGAAGGAAATTAAAGAGAAGAGAATTGTTATTACCATGGCAGAGGAAAACGAGGGCCCTTGGAGAAGAGAAAGGCACCCATTTGCAAGTGAAGAGTTGCACTCCCCTTGAATTCTTCCAATATTCCTGAACAGGACCATAGTACAATTTCCATATTAGAATAGTTACCATAAAATAATGAAGGAAAGAGGAGTGTGTGAAATGAAGAGAGTTACCTCTTGATATTCAAAGTCTAGATCCATCAAAGAGAAGTGATGAGGGATCTGCAAAGTGCACTTCTAGCTCACTGGTTTATGAAGCCTAAAGCACGTGAAGATGATGAAAGTTGTTAATTATAAGTGAAAAGCAACAAGGCAGAGGAATAACATATGAAAGAGTGTGGTGGAGGAGAGAGAGAAAGAGAGAGAAATGGAGAAGGAATGGATAGAAGAAGGTAGAGAGTCCTGTCCCTTTGGAGAGCCTGTTTTCTTATACATATTAATTTCACTGTTTACTTTTTTCTTTCTCACTCAATAATTCCATGTACTTTTTCCCTCAATCAATGTGTTCTCAGTTTTCTTTTATAATCAGTATGGTGTTTTAGTTTATTCATATGGTAGTAATTTTTATGAATAAATAAATATCTTTAATTAAAGGATTCATTACTAGAATTTCTCTTATTACATGTGATTTTTTTTGCGAATTTTTCATAAAAATTCGCAGGAAATGTTGTACCTATAAATTTCTCTGCGAAACTTTATCTGTAGGTAATACTTTCGTGGATAATATATTTTTATGAATTTTAAAATTCGCAGGAAATTTTTCTACGAAATTTTTTGCGAAAAAAATTCGCAGGAAAGTTTCCTGATAAAAAAAATTTGTAAGAAAGTTTCCTGCAAAAAAAATTTCGCAGCAAAGTTTCCTGCAAATTTTTTCGCAAGAAATTTTGCAGGAATATTTTTTACGAAAAAAATTTAAAAAATTACTATAAATTCTATCAATAATTTTTTAACTTTCAAATGCTCATAATGAATTCATCCGAAAAATTTGTTTCCATGCCTTCAACATGTGATACATCATCTTTTAAATTATAAGATTGTAGATTATATAAACCTAACACTCAACCATACAAATCAACTTGTAAGGTAAGTGTTGCCCCAACTTATATACTCTTTAATTGCTTTATTTTCAATCGATGTGGGACTTGAAGTTTTTTAAAATATTAAACTTATAAATTTAAATAATTTTTTTAATTTTTCCTGAGGATTAAAATTTGTAGGAAAATCCGCAAGAAAAGTTACCTGCGAAATTTCTACCATTTAGTAAACATTACTTGGGAATTTATTTTTGCAAGAAAATCTGCGAGAAACAAAATAAAATTCTTACAATATTTTCTACAAATTTTTACCATGAAATTTTTTTTCTATGATTATTAAAATTGTAGCATAATTTGTAAGAAATATCTGTAAATTACTTTTTCCAAATAAATTCGCAAAAAAATTTTGCGAATATTTTTTTTGTAAGAAAATTCGCAAAAAAATGACACTTTTCTAGTAGTGATTCTAGTTCGGTTTGTTGAACTGTGTTATAAATTCTATGTATACTATAAAGTCTTGATAATATTAATACGTCGTTAAATAAAATTTAATTTAATTCTCTTAAATAAAATCTTATTTTCAAAACAAACATAGTTGAGTGAAGAGGCTTCATTGATCATCATCATTCATAATATTCTTTAATAACTATATTCGTCATTTTTTGGAAAAGCAATACCCAAAACAAAATAAAATATATATTTAAATATACTAAAGTCAACATCCATTAATTGTATGTATTATTTGGTTAAACATTTAACTTGTACAAACTGTTAATTGTGTCATCAACTTTTATTAATAATAATTTGTACTAAATGATATAGTTAAAAATGAAAAATAAAGTCAAGAAAAAATTATTTATATTTTTGAAAATTTAACAATTATATATTAAAAGTAATACATCTAATTAAATTAGAGCAACGCCACAATAATCGATTAACATATGTTTGTACATGAATATATAATATAAGAGTTAATCACTTATACACTGTCAGTGTAAAAAAATTTTACACTGGTAACCAATCATATCTTTTAATAGTGTCATGTCAGTTGCTTATTTAATAAAATAATAATAAAATAAGCAACTTTAATTTAAGAGATATGATTAGTTATCAATGTAAAAAAAATTTCACTGATAGTGTATAAATGATTAACTCATAATATAATACAAAAAAAAAAGTACATAAATATGTTATATAATTACATCTTTCATACTAAGTGAATGTTTGGAAATGTTTAGGGTTTGCTTTGTTTAACATTAAAAAAAATCACAAAACAAGTGATACTTTAAGAAAGATAAAGCCGTTTTTTTTATAAAAAAATAATAATAATAGAAGTGTTTTTTAACAAAATAAATAATTTTAATTTTTTATGGTATTTTTCTAAAATAATTTTTAAAAAATTGTTTTTTTAATGAAATAACTACTATCTACTTCTTAAAAATTATTTATCTAAAAACACTTTTCTTAATTTTAAACACATTGGCCTAGCTAGGGACTGTCTTAAAAAGCAGAAAATGACTCTCTTTTTTATATAAAAACAAACACATCAAAAAATAGAAAATTATTTATTTGATTTTGAAAAGAAAAAAAAAATAGGCCTTATCTTGTGTAGTGTAAAGTCATAGTGAGATACAGTGATTTTTAAGTCCTCACTATCGATCTAAACGCATAGTAAATCTATCAGAAGTATATTTCAACCGAAATTATTTTAGTTATAATCAATTTGTTATTCAATTTGGCGTAAGTAGTATTATTCAATTCCATTTTATTATATGCATGCATGTATATCGGAATGGTAACAATGGTGTAATCTCTAACGCTAAACCCACAAATTAACGAACCTCTTGAGGCATGTGACAACACTTCTAAAATACTAACAAACCAAGAATTTGAAATCCCGAATACAAAGAAAGAAGGGAGTAGAGTTAGACGAAGAAGACTGAATGAAAATAATAAAAACAATTCGTGAAGTAATATATTATCCGGAAACAAAATGCTAAAGACAATTAGGAAATGGTTAACGTAATTTCCAAAATATGAAAACGGTAATTTTTGTATAGGCACGGTAATACAATACTGTTAGAACAACATGGGCATTAATTTACGTAAATTATAACAAATTCACTTATTTATATTATTTTCTATGCTCTGTCAAAAAAACATATTTTTTATAGCTTACTCTAAAAAGATATAATAAAACTTTTGATTAGCCTCATTCCTAGGGGAAGGAAATCAAACTGTATATTTGCTGTTAGTTTTGGCCATACTTTGGAGGGTTGTATGAAGGCTTTTGATATTGTTACTTTATTTCTTTCCTTAGTCATTTTTGGCAGATACAATAAACTTTATTGTGTTTTTGTGTGGCTTATAGTTTTGTTTTGGAGTTTTTGTCTTTCTTATTCAAAAAAATATATATATTAAAACTATCTCTTTATTATATAAAACACTATTAAGAATACATAATAAAATAATACGAAATTTGTGCATTTTGAAGTACCTTTAAAAATACACTATAAACGATTCTAAAGACTGCATAGTTATAATAATGTATTTGGAACTAGTAACTTCCAAAACAAAAATTAGAGCTTTATAAATATATTGTTGAAGTCATTCTTCACTTTAATGTTTTATATTAATAATATACGTTAAAATTTAATAAAATTATTTATTACATAAATTATCAAAATAGAATTCCAAATCTGATTGATCAACAGTATTAAATATTGTATGTAAGTTTTATCTTATACGTAATTCATTATCTGTAGAAAATATAATATAACCAAGGGTAGATGAGATGCTTTTGTATTGATTTGTGTGCCCGATAAGAAATGATGGTATTGCTAAATTGTTAAATTTAAATGGTAGTTGCGTGAAATTAATGGATTCCACGTGATAAAGTGTATAAACTAAAATGGGTAGTGGTACAGAAGAAGCGTGGATGTAGCTATCTACACATGCACGTACCCATACTTCTCTTTACATAACATTTAGACAGGGACAACCTTATTTTATTTTTTATTGACACATAGAAACTTCAAAGAAAAAAAGAAAAAAGAATGTCTTGGAGAACTAAATTTTTATGCGTGTTTATCATAATTAAAAAACAACTTCACCTGACCACACTGACGTCCCACGATCAAAAGAAAACATAAATGTTATTTATGATAATAAAGGAAAACAAACTCTCAACAACAACCGATGGATAAGTCTGCAAAAATTTAATAATGTAATATTACCGTTGGATATGTCTAGAGGAATAATTGCTGGTTCGATGAAGGAAGGTTAACATATGTCACTTTGCACTTTGCATGGTGTATGTAGCAATCCAATTGCTTCTTTGTCATCTAATTCTAGTTTTGTTACTTACTATAGGAGGGTTGCAATGGTTGATTCTAATTTAGTTCACAAGACTGTATTCTGTTAACATTTTAAAGTTTATTACATTTTAATACTCCTTTTCAATAAAATTTTATTTGCCGCGAGAAAAACTCACTCAAAAATTATTATCCACTTAACACTAAAAAAAATACAGTGACATATGTCTTATAGCGATTAGAGATGACAATGAAACTCCATGAAAACGAGTAGTAGACAATTCGTCTCTACCTTGTACTCGTTCCATACTTGTACGAATATTCGTTAAGTGAATATCTGCAGGTATTCCTGAATATTTGTAAATTTTTTAAAAGTTACAATTTTTTAAAAAATATTGTGAATAACTTTAACCTTGTATTTTATGTTAATTATATTGAAATATTAAAGATAAACAATTGATATTAATTTTTGAACTTGTAATTATGTTTTTAAAATATTTAAAATAGTATAAAAAGTATAAGATAAAAATATAAATATTTTTAAAAAAATTAGTGGATCTCGCATATATAGATACTACCATAGTCAATTTGCCTCATCGCGTTTATAAACAAGTAAAAAAATGTTTGTATATGTTACTCACGAATATTCATTTAGGCTATCTATTTATTACCCATGATGTATTTTATCTATTGATACTCGTGGGTATAGATTTTTTTTGTCATCCCAAATAGTGATATAACATTGTGTTGTGTGAATTGTTGTTTGTTTAATTATATTATTTAATTGACTAACTGTTGATGTGTTGTTTTAATGTTTTAAAACTCTAATGATCAATAAATTTTTATGAGTTTATTAGTTGTTTATGGATTGTTTTGGGTTGAGGTCAAACTTGATCAAGTTTAGGAGAAGATATATAAGATTTTCCTAATACTTGAACTTCATAAGTTCATTTTGTAAGAATTGTAGAGAGATGTTTTAAAGAGATGAGTTTTGGAAATAAAAGAGTCATTTTCTTCTTTTGACTCCATAGAAACATCTCAATCCTTCCATGTAATAGAGTTGTGGAGTTAGATTGGAGATTCAAAGTTAGGAAAGTTGAGAATCAAAGGTCAAATTTTTCGTACGATGAAACTCTTGAGGAACCTTTGTTCTACATTGTTCTTCCTTCCTTTTATTGTTTTTGAGCAATTCGAGATAAGGAAAACTTGTAGTTTGATCTTTTATGTTGTATATACACTGGTTTTATTGTTGTTTCATGCTTTGGAAAACATTTAAGTTGAAAATGAAAAGGTAGAACCTTGGTGTTCTTGTTCTTGTGATTTCTTAAGGAAGGGAGAAAGAATAAATGATCTTGTATTGCTTTGTTGTTGCATGTTGTATTTCTTTCAAATTATAAGTTGTATGATGCTATTAGATTGTGGAATCTGAGTTTCATGCATAATTTGTGATGTTAGAAGAGAGAATTTTGAGTTGTAAGTTGGTCTTTTGACTTGTTGAATTTGTTCTTAAAGCATGCATGTTTGTTAGGCTTGCTTGCTTAGAGCACCCTTGGAGCCACTCAAGTGAGCTGGTAGGACCATTTTAGAGGTGATCTCTAACTTGACTTGCTTGAAGCCCTTGTTGGTCACTTAGAGCGAATTTTAGTCACTCAAAGCGAGAACTTACTCACTTAAGCAAGTTGATAACTCCTCCCAAGGGTGTTATTTGTTTGAGCTTACTTAGAATGAATTCTGTTGTTCATGGCTTGAAGCGTCTATTTCATTTTGAAAATTTGCAATCTTCTAAATCATATCTTGTTGTCTTGGTTAATCACATGAAGATTGATGATGATTGAATCTAGTTCATAGTATGATGATAAATGGTGAAGATTTAAGTTGTTTTAAAGTTGAAAGTAGCTTGTTGTTTGAAGTTGTAAGATGTTAAGTTATGATAAAAATGTGAAGCATGTTGTTGTGTAGTGTTTTGTTGTTATAGCATAAGGCATGTTGTCGAGTAAAGTAGTGTTGTGAATGCAAAATGTATGATGTTGAACTAGTTGTTAAGTAAAGTAGATTTGTGAATGCAAAATGTATGATGTTGAACTATGTTGTGAATTTAGGACAAGAGGAGATGTGTGTATTTTAAAAGCTGAAAATTTTCACTGTGTGAATTTGTATTGTGGTACTCTGAGAATCTAATTGTTGAAAAATCCTTCTTGAGTATTGTTGTCTCTTGAAGTGAAGTGTTGAGTCCCCTCTCATACCTTAATTGATAGCATATGAAGATCAAGTCAAGCCACATTGGTTTAAAAGTGACCAAATTGTGTAATGTATGAAGTCAAGGATAAAATTCTTAATTAGTTACTGGAAAGGTGCATGGTATCATGAGAATAGTTAGCAGAATGTTCCTATATGTAACTTGGTTAATACATGTCAATGTCATTGCAAATCTACATCCAAGCCATGTTATCCCAAATGATGGGTATTGGACTTTCCTATTGTAAGTGACAAAATCTAATAATAATGCTCTACTGCGAATTGATGTCCAAATTTGTTATTGATTTAGCAAGTCAAAAAATTTGTGTTGTTGTTGGTTCAGTAAGATCAAGTTACTTATACTCTTCACCTGTGTTATAAGAGATCTTTTAGTTAAAATGTGTAACAACACATAAAATTATTGTGCTGTTAAGTTGTTGCTATATTGTTAAAAAGTGTAGATATAACTATAATGACACACAATATATGTTATTCAATCTTTTTTAAAATCAACATTAATATTGTGTGTAGTTACACGTTAAATAAATTTATACCTATATATATTTGTATTTGTGTGTATATTATTGTATGTAACATTTATTGTAATGTAAATAAATTTTTTATTTAATTAAAAAAATTAAACTAGAAAAATCAATTATATCTTTATAAATTCAATTGTAAGTTCACGTGAGTCACTTGTACGTATACCTATTTAAAGGATTAAATAGTGGAATTTCTAAAAAAAACAACTTCATTAAATGATATGTGAGAATCATTAATGTTTATCATTCTTTCATATATTAATTTTATATGTATTGTTGTACATATAACGTCTGTCATTGTTATGTAATTCTTATGAATTAAAAAAAAAAGGTATATTTATTGTTGTAAAATGTTTCTTTCCTATATTAATTAAATCTTGGTCTTAAAAGTCTTTTTAATTGTTAGTTTGATTAAAACTAGAATTAAATTATTAAATAAAATTCAGTCCTGTGAATAAAAATAATATTTGTGTGATTAGAAAAAATAATTCTGCTAAAAATGATTAATTTTAAAAATTAATTATTGACAAAAATGATAAATACTTTTTATATGACGATCTTAAAATAAAAATAAAAATAAAAACATCTAGTGTAATTCTTATTTTGATAACTAAAATGTTATAGTTTAAAATTTTGTTGCCATTGTTATATTTAAAAACTAATGAATATAGCATTATCTTTATTCCAAACACAAGAAAATGAAAGAAGAAAGAAAAGTTGTTTCTTGTGAACGAATAGGTAGCATTAGACCCCGTTCGGAGTTGGGAGTAGCAGATCACCAAACACCCACCTACTAATCTTATAGGCTAATCTTCTGTGAGTGGTAGTTGTGGCTAATTTTTTTATTAATAAAGATTATCAATTATTAACCAGCGTCATGATTTTTTTATTTTTATTTTTTTTACTTCACTGAAGTTTTCTTATATGAGGATATTATTATTATTGAGATTTTCAAAGTAGTAGATTTTCAAAGTAGTACTGCGACAGAATTTGAATACACAATTTGGGAAACACTCCAACCTTGACCTAGCCAAGCAGCATATCATCATCTCAACACCATAATGGTAATCTAAGGACAATTAGGTCGGCTTAGGGGAGGATTTATGACATGTATAAGGTTATAGTAGCTTTAATTTCAATCCACAAAAAGTTGCATTTTAATATAAATAATTTCTCCTAAAGCATGCATAATCAATTTATGTCCTACACAATACACACATGGGTTGGATATCCGTTATTATATATGTGTAAGTAGTTAAAAATTTTACAAAAAAAGTGGGTATTTTATTTGAGTATACATGAGTAATTTTTAGTTTTAAGGAATTTATCGAACTTGTGACCACTCATCAACAATTTGAAATTTAACTTTTATACATATAAAATCTTTCCCTCCCCTCAAGAAAGAGTAAATTAAAGTCATAAAGAGGACAAGAATAAAATATCAATATTAAAGAATATGAATAAGAATTATTTGAATGGACTGATATTCTAAAAGTTGTTATTTTTTCTCTATGACATATTACATATAGTCATGTTTAGGTGTTATATTTTTATTGTTGAACATTTGCATTTTTTATTATTTAAAAAAAATACAAGATAAATTAAGGTTTAACAAAAGTTACACTCATGGCACCAAACAAACCAATAAAACTTAACTATGGAGGACAAATCTATTAAAAAAAACTGAACAAAAACAACCTTACATTTACATATTCTTTATCATATTGAAGAACTTAATCTCTTTTATATTATAGATTATGTTTGCTTATAACTTTTTTTATATAATTTACTCATGATCATATAAATTATATATATAATTTTAAAAAATTATATTAACGTTTCTCCACCTTTGATTTATGAAAATTCGCATATTTCATACTCTTACACTAGAATTTTGAAAATTCGCATATTTCGCATCTATAATTGGTAGTAATAATGTACCCATATGCATGCAACTTACTTCTTTTGACTTTGTTGAAAGAAAAAAAAACTTTTGCATGTAAAAAATCTTACTAAATTTGAGAATTTATTAATATTTACTTTATTGTCATTATTACTACCAGTGGAAAAGAAGGGAAAAAAAGAAGAAAAAAAAAAGACATTTCGTTTTTCTTTTAAAAAAAAGTACGTATTTATTGGCAAATAATAAGGAACCCATGAAAGTAGTTATGATTATTTAATTTTGCAGGTCCAATAAATGTGTAGAATGCCGTAATTTTCACTGAAGTTTCCCGAATACGAAACCAGAATGGCATTAAAGTTGGCTGCCTTTTTATTGTTAAGTCCTTGAAAAGTACAGTAACGTATTCTTTTTTTTACATTCTATGTAATATATTTTATATTATTAGTTATAACTTTAAAAGTATAAAATTATGATGAAACTTATTAAATAAGATATAAATCTCACAAAATATTATTATTTTAATAATTTTAATTAATAAAATTTTGTTTTCTACACTAATAAATAAAATCTATTAAAAATGCTACTAATATTTTTTCTAGACACCCTTTATTCATTGCCACTGTCGCTAAGGGTGAGGATATGATAATCAAAAATACGAGTAAATTACATTATATAACCTTTTTGAAAAGATACTATATTATTCTCTCCTCTTATATTAAAATATTTAATTTAATATTAATATTTGTTGATTAATTTAATGTTATAATTAGTTCTCAAGTCTTAAGGTCTCAATTCTTGAATTTAAGTATAAGCTTAATCTAGTTAAGATTAAGAGAGACTAATTTTCAACGAAATTAATAGATACTTCTATCAATATTATGATATAAAAAAATAAAAATATATAATTTAATCTAATTAATTTAATGTCGTTAAAGTAAAAAACATTTACCTCTTCTAAAGATACATACAAGTATTACTTTATGCTCCTTTTGTATGTTAAAATATAGATAATAAATTATACTTTTATGTATGAATATTGTACTATTACTCTTCCATTATACTAAAATATATAATTTATAATATTAACTAAATCCTAAAAAATATTCATTATAAGATTTTAATATATGTTTTTAATTAAAATTTATGTTGAAATATTTTTAATTCATTATTATTTATTGACTTGATAAAAAATTATAAAATATATAATAAAATTTAAAGTGATTTATAAAAATAATAAATAAAATAAATTATATATTGACATATATATATATATATATATATATATATATATATATATATATATATACATTCGTAAAGTTTTGTAAATATATTTTATTTAATAATAAATTTGTAACATAAACATATTCGTAAAAATTGTATGTTTAATATACATATTTTAACATTATATTCATTAAATATAAAATAATATTTCATCATAAAATCAGTTAATTTAGATATTTTTTAAATATTTTATTAATAAATCTAATTGAGTAATATCTTAAAACTTATATATTATCATAATTCAATATGTAATTAATACATATAATAAAAAAATTATTTTTAATTTTTTATTATAAAATATTACATTAAATACATTAATTAAATGTTTCGCATGTGTTTGATTTTATTATACTATATATACATTATTTTATTTTTATAACTTTAAAAATATTTAAATTATTAAAATATTTATTTTAAATATTTAACTAATCTGAAAAATTTATAATAATTTTAAAATAATAATTAAATTTGTAAATCAATAATTTTTTTTACCAAAAGATAAATTGTTAAAATGTAATAATTATATTTGTTAAAGAAGAAAGTGTTTATTTTAACACTAGAAAGAAGAATAAATATAATATTTACATCTTTTAGAGAATGTTAGTGTAAAAAATATTTTAGTAATAATTTTTTTACAATAAAAATTAATGAAACTTAAACTGAAAATTTAAAAATAAGGAAAGTATGATATATTAAAATCTATTGAAAGAATAGACTTTAATTTTTTTATTAAAAAAAAAAGACAGTATAATATTACTATCTCATATGGGAGAGAGCATGATTTACTCTACAACTATCGTATTCTCTATTTTCCCAAAAATACCAAGAAGAAGATGGTCATAATTGTTTGCACCAATGACGGGTCCCTTGAGTAAATATTCATTGCTTTATTTGTATCCCTCTCTAGAAGGGAAAGAATCTTCAATTTTGTGATGTTTGACTTTGCATCCTAAGGACATAAAATCGCAGACACATATTCATTGCATACATACACATACTTTATATACATTTATTGGATACTTAATTTAAATCATAAAAAAAATCCTTAAAAAATATATAGGTTCAGAAAAAAAAAAAAAAGTGTGATAGAGAAACGATACTATGGAGTAGTAGTTATCAGGCAGTCATCACGGTTACATTGAAAGAAGATTTTTTTTTTTTTTAATAAAAAAAACTACATCAGGCAATAACTTATGAATTGAACATTCAGAAGGATAGACACATAATGGGATAGATGAGGGGCAGTTATAAAAATTTCAGATTACCTAATAAATATATAAATATTAAATTTTATAAAACTAATATTGTATTTGTGTGTTTCTTAAAATGAGGACTAGTTTTTACATAAAAAAATATATATATTCAGTTATTTAAATACTCAAAATTAAAAATATCAATAGTCAGTTTTTCACATTGCCAAGAGCCTTCATGTATTTATAATAAGAATTGGTTTTTATTTTATTTTATTTTACAAAATTCTTATTATTTATTTCCTAAAATATGTTAAATTAAAATAGTTTTTTACTTTTCAAAATCATCTTTATTACAATAATAGTAATGATTAATCATTGAAGAATAAAGTTTCCTCCCTCGAGATTTAGTGTTTGGGTTCATACAGTCGTTACAAAAAGCATGCTGCATGGAAGAGTCTCACTAATAAATAATAAATAAATAAATGAAAAAAAGAGGGGGAAATGAGACGAATAATACTAGAAAAAGAGAATATTGTGGACCTTATTTTCTTAACCCTTAAATCTTCAAATAAAATTTAGTGCACCATCTCATGAGTTGAAGCCTATAGATGATAAGTTGATTTAGGTTTACAAATTTAAGATGTTTAAAGCTCAACCAAAAATGAGGAGAATGCAAAAATCATATTGAATAATTCATAGTAATTTAAAAAGTCGGTTAATTTAGTTAATATCAATATAGTTTTAAACAATTTTTCAAAAAAAAATGTTGAGAATTAGCATTAATTTTTCAAAATAACTCTTAATATCATTGAGACATGTCCTCTCATTCTTACTATCTAATTAATTAATGTTCCGAGAGAAAATAATGATTGTATAATTCTGCTTTCCTAATCGAGATCATTAATTCATTTTATTAAAAAAAAAACACAAATATGATCAAAATTTATTTTACAGTTTTAAAATATGATAATTCCGCTAGTTGGTCCAGTACACCAACATAAATGCTACCGAAGGTGATCAGTGCTTTGCGGAGTGCGTAATTTCAAGACACATGCCTCCTACTTTTTTAATTGATTCCATAGAAGACTAGCCTTTTACTGTTAACATATATAATTGCAGCGATGGGTTACTGGTTTTATTTACATTTTTAAAATGCTATCTAAAATAGTTATTTTTGATTTATTTTAATCGTTAAAATATTATATATTTTATACTTTATAGTAAAAAAATATTATAAAATCAGTTTCATACTAATCGTGTATAGTATAACTATTGAATACTCACATTTAGGGATGAAAAAAAATCTGATACCGACAAAAAGAAATTCATACTTGTTGTATTAGATAAAACCTATCATAGATAACAAATAGGTGACCTAGATGATATTAGCAAGTAATTGTAATACTACATGTTTGCTATTTATAATAGATTATTAAATTAATTGTTATAATGAGCTATTGTTATTGAGAGATTCTAAAAATTTATAAATTCTTTATAAAAAAATTTTGGCATTTGAAAGTTCTCTGTACCGAAGTTTAATTTGACCATAAGAAAAAGATATGTAACGTTTTTTAAATAAATAAAAAAAGTGAACCTCGTAAATTTATTTCTTAGAAAACTTTATAAAGAGAAATCTTCTAGAGTGAATGAGATTTTTCCTCATCTTGTTGACCTCTTTGAGCCCTTATCCTTTTCTAGAGGTGGTTGACTTGTTATGTTTGAATTCAAGGTCTTAGAGAGCCTAGAATTGAGTTGTGAAGATCATGGTGCAAAGTTGCCTCGGTGGATTTCTTCTTCCTTCTTCCTTGTTCACTTCGGTTTCAAGGTAAAGGAAGTCAAAATTGAATCTTTGTTGATTGTTGATGTTGTGTGTTGTTGGATTGCATCTAAATTCGTGGTTATGTTGATAAATTTGGAGTCTAATTCAAGTTTTAGTGAGTTTTGGGTGTGAAGAATGTTGAGGTGATTTTGATAATTCGAGTTATTTGATAGTTGCATGCTATTAGTTTGGATGAATGAGTTGTTTATGATGAGTATACACGTTGGGTTATTCACAAATAATACAAAACAGATTTTTATGACAGAATGCAAATAGATAGTATACTCCTAACCTCCAACAACCGTTGTCCCTAGTCACATTCAAGTTATTATTTGTTCACAGACTTTAGCTATGCTTGACCAATTGACCATTCTCCAACAACCGTTGTTTAAAACCGTAGTTGTTGATCCCAGCTACATCATGTTTCTGCTTAGTGGTTGGTGGTTAGCTTTTATTGTCTTTCTTAATTTTTTCTTCTTAGTACATGTGAGCATACGGATCTTTTTAGTATATACGGATTTTTTTTCAAGTTTGAACTCTATTTATGCCGTTGTATTAATATTAAACATGATTTTTGTTACATGGTTCAATTATTTGTGCGACGCCGCCGCCTGGCACATGGACTCATCTATGGACAACTAATTTTACAACCATTTGTGGATCATCCATGATGGAGCTTACTGATGTGCAAATACAATCAGCTACTATATTTGATTATAAATAATTTGAATCTGCTCAGCTAAATTATATTGCACTTTAATTCATAACTGAGCACTTCTTCAAAGATATACAAGTATTGGGTATACCATCATATGTATAGAGGACAATACATAAATATAAGCATAAATAAGTTGCACTTACCGTTTTAGGCAAGGAGAATACTGTGCAACCAAGTTTTGGATGTTTTGTTGTCAATATGCGCAGTCTCATGGAGCAGAAGAATTGTATATGGGAAATGCTACGAAGTTTAGACCCTTTTAGCAACAGAGAAGTATCATTTTAAGGTTAATCAGGGTGAAGTGAAGCTTATTCTACAACTCTTCGAAACCTTCTTCATCTCCTTCATTCTCTACCCTTTGAAATTCTCGTCTCCATGATTCCATCTGCCACAATATCAATGCCTTGGTTATGCTTTATACACGCTACTATGCACTACCATATCAAAATGAATACAAAGTGCCTCACCTCATCATCAGAATGCAGCAGCTGTTCTGCAATAAATAGTATATTATTGTAGTGCCCCGATGCACAGTCTTTACCAAAACTCTCTGCTACCCCTTCATAGTTGATCATTTCCACCCGAAATCCCTTGCTCATGAATAGTTTATCTACCCATTGCCTTGTATTGGACTGAGTAAGGGACCATAAAAGATTTTCTTTTTCCTTTTTTTCCTTGAAGAAGAAAATTATTTTAATTGAATTAATTAATTGCAAACTAACCTTGATTTCTATGTCTATCTCAGCTAAGCTGGCAGGTAGTTCTCCCACAAAAAGGGATCCCTTCATGGCCAAACTGCTTATCATTGATAATACCTCTTCAAAATTTTCCGGTGTCATCACAGGAAATCCCTGAGCAGGAATAAACTAGTATGACTAACTTCTCAAGCGAAGACCCACTCTTCCCCCAACACTAGCTTTGCTTTTGATTTCAATAGTTCACTAATTGGAAGAAAAATAATAAAATTAATCACCTGTAAGGCCCATATACTTGGTCTACTACCACTATAGCCCTTAAATTGTATAGTCTTCTCTATGTCAGATGGTTCCAGTGGAATATGATAGAATATGCAACCTTTGGGAATCTTAGCACCAACACCTGAAGCTTTGAAAAGACAATTACTAATTAGATATATTCATCTTAGTAAACGCACAATACAAAATTAAAAGGACAAGCAGAGACAAAAATAATATGCATGAACTTAAGAAAACATGCAACAAGTCTTGCAGATTGTTGAGAGGTATAAATCTTCTACGGTTTACCCATGCAGTACCCTGTTGTTGAATTTATAATTCAAATAAAATTGCAGTCTATAGAACAGTTTCCAAGTGGGCTTGGATTGTTTCCTAATCTTTTCCCCTTACATGAGAGAGAAATAGGCACAGAGATATTGCATAACACATTTTGGGATCCTATTTGTCTATCTTTCTCTCCACGTGACAATCATTTGAAAACACCTACCTGACTAAAAATTCAAATCCTTGGCACGTCTAGCATTCATGTGTAATTACTAACTTTTCTGCTCACACTATTGTCCCTATGATCAACTTTGCCTAAATGATATTTCGTTTTGGCAATGATATATGCTTAAAGGATCATTGTTCACTAAATCAACTAATGTCACCTTTAAGCTTCTCAGCTGCAATTTTAAATACACATTCTGGGGATATGTCAAATATTATGGTCGAAGTGGGCCACTTAAGTCTGTATGGCCGTGTATCCATGCCATCTGTCAACAAAACTAGCTGCAATTAAGAGGAAAAACCCTATCAAACTAAGCATTATCCTCCAAACAAACTTCTAATTACTTAAAAGATTAAATGAAAAATTGTAATTTAAGAGGATATAGAATGATTTTTATCAACATACATACACTCAGCAAGTACCTGCTTTAGTCCATCAATAAGGCTCACTGTACTAAGCAGCTTATCATCAATGAACTTGGTTGCAAGACAATAGGGATGCAAGTCCTGAGTCACATCCTTAGGAGTATTATGAGCGACAAAACAACCAGCATATGGGTCTAGAAACAGAGGCTCTGCACTTGCAGAAGTGATACTATGAGACATGTTGAATGCTAATCTTATCCACTACATGACATGACAAAATGCAGCATCTAAACAGCATAACATTATTTTTTGCTTCCAAAAATGGGATAAATAACAATGGCGTGGAACATTTATATTCGGTGAACTCAAACAACCTACTTCCAATGGCAGTTATAAAATGCTTGCCCAACTCGATGAACCTACAATTTCTTGAACCATTCTGTATAAAGATATAAGTTTGAACATAGGAGCATGAAAAGTGAACCATAGTCGTATATCAATCATCACCATCATTGAAATGTTCGATGAAATGTCTAAAAGAGATAACATGCCTGGTCGAAGTGTTTCCTGGTAACGAAGAGAAGCAGAGGCAGTGGCAGCAAGGAGTAACGGGTCATTGTCACTGTTGAATTTTGCAGAACAAACACAGAATTTCTTCTTGGAAGTGCATTTAAGTGAGGTATGCAAATTAATATATGCGACGGGGAAAGCATGTGCAAAACCCATGAAGTGTTCCAGAGGAGTACTTGACCCTTGAGTTAAAGCCGTCTCTTAAATCGGTATTCACCCCTCCCTCCCCATTGCTTTTCGCATTCGGCCCTCACACTCCTAACATATACAAATTGTATTTACATTTTTACACACGCTGTATGTCTACTTAATTTCAGTTATTCATAATTTTATACATCAAATGGTAATAAAAAAAACAAAACAAAAAAACAAAAAACAAAAAAAGATCAGGGTACATTGGTTAATTTTGTATATAAAATACTTAAAAGTAGATTAATTGAATTAGGATATTAATCGTGACATAATTCATGAAGTAATTGAAATATGTAATTTATTAGTTAATAATATTATAGTTATTGACCTTCGATAGTGGTTAAATGTATGTATGATAAATTTTACTTCAAAAATGATTAATAGTATTATAAATTTATTAATCATCACACCATTTGATAACTCCCGTATAATTAACCACAAGCATGCGGTTCAGCGATAAGGGTTGACTTACACTTAAGCAAGGTCAGGAATTCAAATCCTGCCTTATGTATGCAGTCGCGTTAAATCTTAGGACCAGCTATCTCGCCTCTAATTCTAGCAAGAAGATTAGTCACGCCTATCGTCAAAGATATTCCAGGAACGAATCAAACGAACCAAAAAAGAAAAATCCCGTATAATTTTTTGTCCCATAAAATTTCGGCCTTCACATCTAAAAATTGAAACGTTCTCGTTTAGGAAAAAACTCCGCATTTCAATTTGTTTTTAACTTTCAACATTAAAAGATTAAAATCATCTCTCAATAATTTTCATTCATATGTAAATGATAATTATAACAAATATTAAATAGTTAATCAACAATTTGTTATTCGTGTAGCATTTCTCAAATTTTAAAAACAATGCGTAAATGGTAAGGAAGTTAAAAGTCACGCTAGAGTAGATATGAAAAGAAGAAGAAAAAAACTGATACTAAGGGGTAATTTTACACAAACGGTTAGATTGAACTCTGACAACTTCAAGTAGAGAGAGAAAAATATGTCACATAAATAATATATCATTTCCACCACCTTAGGAGTAAACATATTTATATCAATTGGGCCATTAAATTATTTAAAAAATGATAAATTTAACCTTACAACGATAAGAAGGGGAACCCAAAAAAAAAACTATTTTTGTCAAAAATTCTATTATCTTCCCTTGCATACAAATACAATAAACTTCCGCCTCCCCAGACTGGTAAACTCTTGACCTCGCTTGGGCTTCTTTTAATCTGGAAAAGTTTGTCTTTCCAAAAACTGAACTGAAAATTTCTAGAACTGCCTCAGAACCAAAACTCGTGCCGATTAAATTTTTCCCCCCACTTTCGCCTTTTTCTTGGGATTACCATCATTGCCTTTATTTCTCTTCAACTTTTGCTTATCTCCGCTCCGTTGCTCTGTTTTCTCATGAGGATTTACATCTTCAAACTCTATTGGTTTTATAATAACACCTGGTCTCTTCACCACCTGCACATGGAAGATTATATTTACAAGACAGCCAGAAAAAAAATGTAAATTCGTCTTACAGTATTATTCCCAAGTAGTTTCATTTTTTATAAAGACAAGATCCCACTAAAACCCACAAACAGTATCCAATAAATTAAAGTCTTTCCTCCTCCAAGAGGAAGCAAGACTGTCTAAATACTATTTATTACTTAAAATAAAGGCTACAACAGCATGGCACATTTTAACAAAGAAAAATTCAACGATACAAAGTTTGCCAGTGAAGTGTTCCGAAGCACTTACTTCAGGCCGGTTAAGAGGACCAATTGCAGTTGCTGGATTAAATTCAGGACCGATGGGCACCCGCATGCTTTGTTCAAATACCTCTTTGGAAGTAAAAGGGTATGGCAATGATTTAGTATGTAGTTTCTCAGCCTGCGATATCCAAAAGGGAGTATAAAATTAAAACCAGCTCAATTTACTTGAGAGAAAAAAAAAGGTAACCAAAATAATAAGTTCTGAACTAATCAGCAGATACTTAAAAGCATGTTTGGCAGCTAGCGACATGATTCAAGCCACTAAATTATAAAACTGGAATTAGAGCATGAAGGTCTACCAAAAGAAAAAAAATAATTTAAGCAAAAAGGAAACACCAAATAATGAATAAGGGAGAGTTTTTGAATATAATGAGATAGGAGTAACTTACAGCTACTACTACTACTTATATTAATAACTATTAATAATATTACAATTATTACAAATGGTAATCGGCGGTGGATACTCCGGGAACGAACAAAAAAAAATGGTAATGAGGTTTAGTGTCATCGCAAACATCAATATTAAAAAACAGGCCAATCCAGAATAACCCCCAAAAATTTCTTATGGGAAACGAAGATTGCTGCATGCATAGAATCAAGTTGATATCCATAATCTGAAAAAGAATACGGAAGGTCCAAAACCTTGCATTCAATGACACTAACCTTCTTATCTATCTTTTCAGATATAATCACATTTTTTAGTTGAACATCCTTTCTCTTTTTGAGGGATTCTTCCCTCTTCTTCCGGGCATCTTCATGTTTTTTCAACATCCAAGATGGTAAACCTTTTTTTTGCTGTATATGTGTCCACTGGCCCCAGCCAGGAAGTAATAGAGGCTTTTCTGGCTCAGGATTTTCTTCGTTGAGGACCTCCTGCTTATCTTTTTCAAAATCATCTTCTACATCATCCCCAGCAAAAGCTTGCTGAATGAGCTCCTCTTGAGATGGAAGTTCATACGACACTTTAGAAACAGAAGAAAGAATTCCATCCACCATCTGTCCTTCACTATCTGTATCACTATCCTCTCCAAATTCCTTTTCAGTATCCTAAGACATACAAGGACAAAGTATAAGGCTAAACCAATAACACTTTATATTCTTAACAAATAGAAACAGTTCATACTTGTATATTTTGCTTAACAGGCCCATTAAGCTTTGGAGACTTCTTGATAGTTCTGTCTTCATTTTGGTTTTTTGCCTGCTTATCACAAACGCATCAGAAAACAGAACACCCACTTTGTAAATAGATTATATTTTTTTAATAAAAAAGTAAATTTTAAAAAACAGAATATTAAAGCATTTGAACCTTTTTCCATGCATCCGACACAAATATAGAAACTTCATATGTAGTTTTTGGCCCAGGATTCTTAATAATCTCATCAATGTTCTGTGAATAAAAAAATACATTAAATATATCATCTATCAAGGACATAAACTTAATAAAAAGTTCCAAAAAAAAAATTTCACCACCTTAAATACAGATTCCTGGTGAGTATCAGTGTCTTCTTGAATTACAACTGAATCATTGTTTACATCCTTATGCAAAAGCCCACTTCCCTCATTCTCAATGCTGCCACTTTTGCTGGTCCCCAAGTCATCCTCACTATCACTGCCACCATAAAAGTTATCTGATTTACCCTTATTACTCGTATCAGATATCTGGGCTTTTGATGTTCCAAATACTCTTCTACCACTGGTAGAAGCCACTTTTGGATCTTCTGAGCCACCAGAATTCAACAGATTTTCATATTCTTGGGATGCAAGGTTGGCTTCTTCAACAACTGCCTCTCTTTTTTTCTCCAATCCGCGCCTCTACATGAGAACAAATCAATGGAAGATCACAAACAAATAAGAAAAACTTCCCAACCGACAAATTTCAATCTCTACATTGGATACTAAAGAATATATAAAAACAAAAATAGCATAAGCTAAAGATATATGCATTCCGGTTTCAGGTGCCAATAGAACAAAATTTGAAGCACTTGACAGTCTTCTCAGGATTAGGAAAAAGAATTAACATGAGAGGCTAGGTTACAATAATATTTCCTTCAGGAAAAAAAAAATGGACATTACCATAAAAGGCAAAGAAAGCAATCCTGATTTGGGAACTTCATCCTCTTCATCCAACACTTTCATTGTTTTTTCTTTCGCTTTTTCCAAAACCTTGCGAGTCCTATCCTGATCAGAACCAGCAGAGTTCTCATCATCCTCATCACTGGTATCTTCACTGCTACTGCTGCTACCCTCCATGGTTTGCATTTTTCTAGTCAAATCAGAATGCTTTTGAAGTTGTTCAGCAATGGCAGCGCGAGTTCCTTCATCCTGACTACTTAAACCACGCTGTAGGATACGCTTAGCCCACCGATTCTTGTTTTTGTGCTTCAGTGTCATGCGTTCCTGTACCCAAGATGGGAAGTGATAAAAAGATTAATAAATAACTTTCGCATTGCAATCAAGCAGATATAGATGTATCAGAAAATTGCATTGGTTGGCCTAAAATCTTCAAGTTCTTATTTCTTCAGGGATGATGATATACCTCTGCTCTTTGACGCTCTCGTTTCATGGCAAATTCCTCGGCAGCTTCAGGGTCCATTTGTATCTGAGAAGCTTCTGCCTTTAATTTATCTTTCTTCAACAAACGATGAAATGTTCTGGACTTTATCTTTTTAATATGCTTTGCCTTCATTTCATGACGAAAACAAAGGCTCCGCAATTTAGCAATCCGATTTTGCCTATCTTTCTCATCTTCAACAGAGACCTGTCAGACATAATAAACTTCATAAAACAATTGAAAAACAGCCATACATAAATATTTCCATGCCATGTGCATAAAAAAAAATGGGCTAAAACGATTACTCAAAAAGTAGAGCTTTAAAGACATAGTCAATGCCTATTTTATTGTTAAACTCCAACAGGCACAGATGACAACATTCCATGGCACTTAAAATCAAAACTGGGTTATATTGAAGACATCAATCAAGTTAAGATTTATGGCTTGTCTACCTCCATGTAGTTGCCAGGATCATAAAAAGTGGTATGTCAGCTTATGCAGGGTGTTTGGAACGAACTTATTATTACTTTTAGGCAGAAGTGATGCATGCATGGAATCTTCCTAAAAGATTGATATTCTATTCATTCATTCATGTTATTAAATTTTTCTACATGGTTCAATAAGAGGGTGAAAGAATACGAATAATGAGAGGGAGGGGGGGGCACATAGATTAAAAAGTGAGGACTTATTTTTGAATTATATGAACAAGCCTGAGCCAAATATCACAGTGTAGGGAATGCATTTGGATTTGTTGGGGGATAGAGCTTGAAGTTGTTGTTGTTAGTTACTGTCCAAAACGCACAAGACAATTTAGCCTGTGTTGTCCTGCTTATATCATTACAAACACTTTTAATAATAAGACCCCCCCCCCCCAAAAAAAAAATAATAATAATAATAAAGTTCACTCCAGAAAAAAAAATACCATTTAATTTCCCCCTCAAACAAGTCAGTTAGATTGAGTTTACATTTTTTAAATCTTTCTAGGCAGAAGGAAATTCTAGTGGGATAAGGCTTTACTGTTGTTGTAATAGGCATAAGGAATTTCTTTATTTAAATCAAATGCATTTCATAACAATATCCAATCCCTTTAGTTTAACAAACAAATTCAAGTTTGACTGTTAGAAACTAAAATGCTCCCAAGTACGCAACACCGCATCTAATCAACTTTGCCAATGACTAATCAAGACACTGTTATCATACAACAGAAACAAGGAAAGCATGGGAATCAGAAAAAAGACTACTTAATCAAATTCCAAATTTGATAATCAGCTACCATCTGTAATGTCAAATTCAATTATCAACTAATATTAACAACATTCATACCTCGTTCATTTCTAGAAGCTTAGATCCATCCTGTTTATGAGCTTCCATAACTTTGTCATCATGAACTAGTGCAGCTATTTTCTTCTCAAATTCAGTTCTGGGTTCAAATTCGGAAGCTATTGCTCCTATAGTTGAAAACCCTAAGTCTACATTTTCATCAAAAAAAATAGTTTGTGCCTCTCTATTTCTCTGAATAATAGGCTGCCACTTAGTGACATCTTTCTTTGATGTTTCATATGCTGCCTTCCTCTCTACCTTTGCTTGAACTGCCTTTGAAAGTGGTGCATGCATAGTTCTAGAATTCTTATTAATTCGATCTGATCTCTTCCTAAGTTTTCCATAACCAGGTTTTTCACGAAGAGAATCCAGTAGGTCATCTATGCTAATGCGTCCATCACCATCCATAACATCGCGACTAGGATTATATTCAGACTCTGGATACAGCTCTGGTATAATATTGTCCATCATCTTTTTTTTCTTCTTGTTCTCTGCATTATGATTAAAATGTACCAGTGTATCATATCACAATTCTGAAAACACAATAGAAAGGGCAACAACAGTAGGATCAATAAAATTAGAGCAGTGATATTGACACCAGGTGGAAAACTTGACAAACTGACACCTTCTATAACTTTTTAAAATGTTAAATTTTATCAAACCAACTGTTAAATAGAAAGTTCCCGTGAAAAATATCAACACTGTTATTTCTTATAATTTCAGAATTGATATTTCATCATATCACCTGATTAGAACATCTAATATGTTTTTTTAAATATAAGTAAATTTCTACTAATAGATTACATATTTATGAATGTCTAACTTGTTTAAAATTTGGTGTTTGGTATACATGATCATTAGTATAATATCATATAATTCAACATTTGGATTGATAAAATTTAACATTTATTATTTTGTATATAGCTATTAAATTTAAATGTGCCCAGTTAAAAACTACGAAATATTAAAAACTTCATATGCTTCTCTATTGCTTAATTCTCACATATAAATTGACAGCATGCCTCATTGCCTCTTTGTTCTAACATAAATAATGGGTAACACAAGTTAAACAGCAACTTTCTTACCTTCAAACGCCTCACTCGGCATACCAGTTATTGCTTGTAACATCCTTCCATGCCTTCCGTCATCTTCCTCTCCAGAATCGTCAGTCATAGCGTTACCATTCCTCTCTGTCCCAATGTGATCATCATCCTCACTTTCATCATCAGATTGCACATTCTCATCCTAAAATACAAGTGAAAGCATGAATGAAATTATCCAGTATAAATTAGTTGAAATATAAATTTACCAATCAATGAAATAATACAAACCAAAATATTGGAGAAAAAAAAAAGAGGAAATACCTCGAGCACTTGAGAAAGGTCATCGTTGACGGAAGCAGGGTCGTAACGCTTATTCCTGGTGGACTCTTCCTCAGCACGTTCTTCCTCGTATTCGTATACATCATTGTCGTCGTCGGAATCGACGCTGTCGTAGGAAGTGGGAGGGTTTAAACTTTCGAGCTGTTTTTGCAGAGATGAGGGCAAACGAGGGCCTCTCTTCTTCCGTTTATCGTTTGGTTTTCTCTTCGATTTCTGGCTTTGGTTGTTACCTTCGCCTCTCTCCTTCCGCTTCCTTTCTCCCATTCTTGTGGCGGTTTCAGAGCAATCACACGATCCGCGGGAGAGAGAAGAGTGTGTTTTTGTTTTTCGAGCACGGAGGTGAAGTAAGACTAAAACCCTAACCCACGGCGGGGACGTTGAAGGGGACTTTCAAAACCTTGGGCCTTTTCATTTGGTTGGCCCAATGTTGTTTGGATAAATCAAAAACTTGCAGTCCAATAATGTGCCAAATAACCATCAAGTATAAGCCATGTTGCCCGACAAATATTTTTCTATTTAAGCATTTTTTTTATAAATATTTTTCTATATCAATGAACATAAAAATATAATATGTTATTTATTGTGTAAATAGATATTTTTTATTTTTTTTACACCAGATTTAACCCTTTTATAAAATATAAAATTTAAAATAATTATATATTTTAAAATTAAATTATATTGTTGTCTCTCTATTATATTTAATATGTTATTTTGATCTCCTAATTTATATTACCGTGTAAATTATATATGATAAATATAAAATATAAATTATATGTACCAAAAATATGTATTTATTATAAATTTTAATTATAATATAATTTATATTTAAAATATATTTATTTTTTAAATTATAGTCATATCAAATAAATATTTGTTATGTGCAAATTTTTTGGACTAAAATAACAATTACTAATAAAATTGAACTTTTTATTTCTACTAGAACCAAAAAAATACAATCATTCTTAATTTTGTATATTGTGTAAATAAATATTTTTTAGTTTTTATACTTAGTCTCTTCTATTTATGAAATGTAGGATTTAAAATAATTATATATTTTTAAACTAAATTATATTTTTAAATTTTTTATATTTAATTTATAATTTTAGTGTGATCTATGAATGTTTTATAATTTAGAAATGTATTTAAAAATAAAATAAAAGTATTGAAAGATCTAATGATATATTAAATGAAAATAGTAGTGTTATGAGTTGAGACAAAAAGCAGGCGAGATTCAAGTAGTTAATTTATGGACCGCCTTTGAGTGGATGAGTTGAGTTAAGAATAAATGACGGCGTCATCACAGTGTCGTCATCGCTAATAGCCCAATACTTAACCTCACCAGTCACCACACCACCTCCATCAATTTTATTCGGTTAAAAACTTCTTTTTATCCTTTATAATAATTTTTATTTTAATTTAATCTCAGTTTTTATTTTTTATCTCAATTTAATTCCTAATAAATTAATTATTTGTAATATTAAATTTTCGTTTAAATTATTTTGACAAAATTAACTGCGTGAATATTATATAAATATTACGTAAAAACTACGTAAATATCAAATTTTTACCATATATCTAAAACCAAAACAATATATTTTAAACCCTATACCCTAGAATCTAAACAAAATACTTAACCTCACCACACCACTTCCATCAATTTTATTTCATCTTTTCCTTCCCACCTCCCATCATCTTTAGTTGCTGTCTCAATTTTCTTTTTTTCTTTTTTTTTTTCGTGAACGGTTATA
The DNA here is from genome assembly GCF_000230855.2 of Cajanus cajan. NCBI lineage: Eukaryota > Viridiplantae > Streptophyta > Magnoliopsida > Fabales > Fabaceae > Cajanus > Cajanus cajan. Next base: position 57,710,020 of record NC_138522.1, on the reverse strand, counting down.
CAGCAAGTAGTTTTATATCTTTGTTCAATTTTTTTATAATTGAACAAAATATCTTTGTTCAATTATAATTTTTCATAAATAATAAATTTATTATTTTTGTATTATTGTTTTATTTTCAAATGTTTTTTTTATTTTTAGGTAAATTATATTTTTAATCTATTTGTAAATTGAATTTGCGTTTTCCCTCCCCTAATATTTAATTTATTGATTCATTTTAGCTTTTTAATTTTAAAAAATTTATAATTTTAATTTAACAATTAATTGTTTTTTTAACATTAATAACATATTTTATCATATTTATTATAAGACATTTTTAACTAAATCACACATATTAATATAAGTACTATTTTAATTAACTTTATTATGTTCATAAAGTAAAATTATTATGCACTAATTTCACCATTTTTACTTATTATTAAATTTTCATAAAAAAATAAATATATTACTGTATATTAATATTTATACCCTAATACTAATAAAATTGATTAAAATATTAAAAATTTAAAAGACAGGAGAGAACCTATATTAAATAAATCTATATTATATATAAAACTTATTTCTTTCTATTTATTTATGTATTTTTTGTTTAAAATATTTTTATTTTGACCCTTTATTTATCATTTTAACTATATATTTTCTTTTAGTAACCGTAAAATATTATCTCTAATAATAATCATAATTGGATAATTATTTTCTCCCATTAGATGAAACTCCAATTATTATATTTTCAATAATTTTTGTTATTTTTATTTTTCTAATAAGTATGTAGAGACATAAAATGTCTCTTTTTTTCTTTTTTCTTTATAATTATTTCATTCATTAATATGTAATGTTTATATTTTTCTATTTTTTTTATTGTTTTAGATTTCTATATATTGCTTTATTTTTAGTTCTATTTATATCGTATATAATTTGGGGATCTGAATTAATTGGATAATTTTTTAGATAGGTGGTAATAGATTGAATAAAAAATTATTAATTCATTTAAATTCATTAAAAATTCGTTTTAAAATTTAATTCATTTTATCTATTTGAAAAAATATATATTCAATTCATTCATTAAAAAAATGATAGATAGAAATTAAATTCATTCATAAAAATTATATTTTAAAAATTAAATTATTTTTTTATTTTTTTATTTCTTTTTTTTTATAAATCATTACACTTTTATATAATCTTTTAAAATTAATAAAAAAAATATCAAAATAGTCTTTTAAAAATTTAATATATCTAATAAACATCTCATATTATAATCTAATGAATTTTTTTTTAAAAATCATGATAATTCACTAATTATTCAGAAAATTAGATGGATAGATTGAATACAATCTATTATTTATTTTCATCGTACTGAATGGATCACATGAATTTACTTATGGATATATCGAATGATATTAGATAAATAGATTATTTTTTCACCCATTATAATCTATATTTATACTATACAAATATATATTTAAATTTATAACAATAAGTGAAACAAATACTATTTTTTGGTTTCCACTTTTCTTAAGACATATTTATTATTTAATAATTGCAACTCTTCTTTATTTGTCAACACTCTTAATTATTACTAGTATTTTAGTTTATGTGATGCATAGGTTAAATATTAATTATATATAACTAAAATTTATAATAAATATTATGTTTGAATATATTAATTATATTTAAAATTTATATAAATACATGTTTTAAATGTAAGTTATATATTTTATTTATGATAGATAATTTATATTGTATCACAATGTTATTTTCTTTTTTGATAATTTATTCTTAAAAATAATAAATTTTAATTCATAAATATTCATGACAAATAAAAATAAATTAGATAAGAAACTAAAAAAAATTAAAAACATTTTCATCGAAAAAAAAAATCTAAAAATACTCTCATACAAAATAAATATTTGTGTTTAATATATAAGAGTTAATAAATAAATTAAAAAGTAACACTATAAATTAAATTATTTATCATGAATCTAAAATATATAAGTCATATGTTTAAAAATATTTATTTGCGCAAATTTTAATTTAATTTTTATATTCAAACATAATATTTATTTGTATATGTAATTTATTACAAATTATGGTTGTATATAATAAATATTTTACATATGTGTTTCATATTCTAAAACACTAGTAAGCAAAGCAATTAAAATAGATTGTTATAACATTAAGACGTACAATTGATTATTAAAAAGCAAAAATTGAAGTGTAATGACCTTACAAGTCTTACACTTGTTATAATTCAGCTACTACACAACAAGAAAAGTAAAACAACGTATTACTAACTTAGAATTATCATGCATATTGTCATATGTATAAAGAGTAAATATAAAAATAAAACATGTACAGATACAATACACAACATATACCAAGGTATGTTCATCATCCTACTTGTCGATCAAATGATTATACAAGACCATGCTACAACGAACAACGTCACAAAAAGAGTAATCCCTGGCATGACTTGTCACCTCTACAATCAAGTCTCCACCTAATCCTAACATGCTTCCATACCAAAGTATGATTATAACAATTTCAACCATAAGAAAAACCACAAAATAAGTTTGTGAAATAAAAGTAACATACAAGCACAACATCAAACATCTATGTGAATAACATAAACAACAATATTTTCAACATGTAACTTCAATTCGTCACCAATGCTACTCACACAACATACAACATCAAACATTTTAATAACTTTATCTCAACCACATAGTCATATAATAATATACAACTAATACATCATCATGCACATCAATTAATGAGATCGATATTCTGTAACAGAAGTGAGCAATTTAAGGGATTAGACCCTACCAAACCACAATCATATCTCAATTAGTTCATCTAACAACTTAATTGCTTTCTCAAGCTTTATCACTAAAACGATGAAGTTTAGTACTATTGTCAGGGTTGACATTAGTTTGCTTCACTGAGTCACCTATGAGATTAGTTTATTGACTATCTTCCAGTAATATTGAGTTAAGGACTAGATATAAGCAACTTAATTTTAAGAAAAAAAACATTAATTTAAAAATATAGAAAAAATGTCTTGAAATGAGAAATTGATTTTTAATTTTTAAATAAAAGGAATTGTAAGTTAAAGTTTTAGTGATAACGAAGAAATGTCAGCTTAAAGTTTTTATAATCAAATTACTATTTGATTTTATTTAAAAACACACAAATAAGTATTTTTTTATCAGAAAAAAATAAAGATAAGTATTAGATAAGAACAAAAGATTATGTATCATAAAAGAGTTAAGATTTTTCAATATTAATTTTTTTTTTTATAATTATGAGGATAGAATTGATTCTCCATTAGCCATCTGTTTTGAAAATCTTGTTGGCATTCCTAATTACCGGGGTTAATTTGAAATGTATTTGTTTATTCGATGCGACCCTTTCCTCACCAATAATTTCATATTTTAACGCCCTAATATTCTCTTCTGTTTCTGCCTTAATCAATTCACTCTCTATATAACCACCCTACTCTCTACCTCTTCTCCCCATAACGACAAACTCATAACCCTTCTCCACTTATAACTTCTGCTTCAATCACCAATGGCTCCTTCTTTCACTAACGTCAAAACCTTCTCTTCTCTCCTCCACCGATTCTCCAACAGCATCACCAGGTACCCTACTTAGTTAATAATGATTAATGACATGCATGGTTAATGGTTTATAATATAACATATGGTTTTTTAATTTAACAGACGTGGGTACGCCATGGCATCACAAAACGCAACAAAGGGTGGAAGTGGAATGGCCTCTATGGCACCCAAGTCAGGGGAAGACAAAACTGTTTCTCCGTACAAGGTTTCGTGGGTGCCAGATCCTGTCACTGGATACTATAAGCCCGAGAACATCAACGAGATTGACGTTGCCGAATTACGGGCCAGGCTTCTTGGCAAAAAATCCAACAACAACTAATTCCAATGGATTAAACAAATATTAATTAACGCCTTCACTAAGATAATTAACGAATTTGGTTATGTGGGGTTCAAGATTTCAATCGTGGCTTGGCTCTGTTTCTCTGCCTGATGAAGAGAAGACCCTGATTTAGTTTTAGCCTTTTAGGGTACGGTAGGATGCATTAGCAGCTAATTGTAATGTCTTATAATGTTCATGATTACATGAAGGTTTTTGTTTTTTAAATTGGTTTCTGTGTCATGGGTTCCAGCTTCCATTCTTTCACCATCATAAACGCGTTAAGGGAGAGATTATATACTAGAGATGAAAGTCTTTGAGTTTAATTAATGCGTATAAACAATTTTAAAAGATTTTATACTGTTAACCGCTTAAATTTATTCTTCGCATCACTTCCCGTAACAACCTAAACTAGTTTTCGTAATTATTAGTGGAGTCCATGTATGACTTGGAGGTAACAAATTAAATTTGTGTGGAAGATGTTTAAAAATTATTAATATTTATTGAATCAAGTGATATTGTGATTAGTCTTTAAATGTAAAGGTTTTGGATTTGAATCTTAAATTTGTAATAATAATAATTAATTTTTAATAATATTATTTTTTATTTAAAAATTTAAGAATAAAATACTCCAAAAATTATGTACATGAAAATAGGAAATATTTTTTATTATCAGTATAGATAATAACAACCTTATCATGTTTTTTTTGTTATATAATTAATCTATTTAAGTTTAATTTTGATGTGATTTTTTTTAAAAAATAATTGTTATCAAAATCATTTAACTTATTATGATTGATTTGTAACTTTTGTGATAATAATGCTAAAGGAGGATAATGAATATGAATTTGGATAGTTATTAAAGTAGATGATATTGAATAAAATTTAAATAATTAATTTTTGATTTTAAAAAAATCATGTGTAGCAGTAACAATAATTATATTTCTTGTCAACAATATTTTAAAACCAATGCATATATTTGAGAAAAAAATACAATTTCTTTTTATCATTTAATATTTTTAGTGGAATATGAATTAATTTTAAAATTTAAGTCGTATAGAATGTCATTGTAAAACTTTTTAACACGACATCCAATAATTATTTATCATTTTATTATATCTTTTTCTATTGAATATATATGTAAAATTATTTTACACTACAATTTATATAAATTAAACTTTTGTTTTTGGTTTGTACTTCTTCGAATATTTTATTTTATTTTTTAAAATTAAGATATTTAATCCACCTTATATCTTAAACATGATCAATTATGTCTGTTTTGTTTGTTTATTCATCACTCTACCAAAAAAACATGATCAATTATCTTGTGCAATAGTACTGTTAGAAGTTTATCTTTAATAATAAGTTTTTTTTTTATAAAATAACTTCTAATCTAATTAAACTTTTATTTATAAATTAAATTTAAAATTTTAAAAATAAATTTATCCATAATTAAAAATAATATTGTATCGCACTATAAATTATTTATTGTCAAAATTTTCATAAAATAGATAAAGATATTATTCTATATCAAAGTTCATTAATATTGAATAAAATTGATAAGATGACAATAAATAATTTAAGAGGTTTGAGAAAAAAAATTTATTTATCAAATTATCTTCTTATCCAACAATAAAAAAAAATACATACTCTCACAATTTTTAATTAAAAAAATTAATATTCGATAGAGATCATAAACTGACTTATAAAAAATATCAAAATTTCATTTTAAATTATGTCTGATAATAAATAGCCGAAGAAATATTATAATATTGATCGATTAATAACCAATTACGAAGGAAAATGTTTCTTGTTCAATTTCTCACTTTCACGCACTGATAAGTAAAAAAAAAAGAAATAAGTTTTTATAATTCCGGTTGATTATTTTATTTCATGACATTATGTCAATGTATGTAGACTGAAACTTGATATTCCATTACCAACCAATATCGTATTGCTTTATTTTATTTATGCTATAAACACGTTACCTAACGTATGATTAACCAGCAGCGAACGATTTATGATTGAAGCAATTGGTTTGACAGGGGGTGATGTAGACGTAGTTATCTTTGCTTGATGCAGCCCAAGCATGAAACAAACTCTGCTACGATAGTTTAATGGGATTCCATTTCTAACTCATGCATGTGGATAAAGCTGCACCTGTTACCCAAAAACATCGACAATGTCTCCACTAGTACTACCTTGTTTTTAACTACAAACGGAGAATAAAAAGAAAGGACAGGATGAGAAAATCTGGGATTCCGATTCTTGGTTCAACTTGAAATCAATACACCACCACAAAATATAGAAGTGTTTCATTAGATGTTTTCTTATGTGTCAGTGTCAGAAATTAATTGGTGACGATCAACAGTTCTGTTTTGCGTTCATATTCGATGCATGAGTAGATAAGAGAATATGTAATTTCTTGGTTGGTTGGTTGTGTTGTGTTGTGTTGTATTGTATTGTGCGTATATTCAATTAATTAACTCGCTGAATTCGAGCATTATATGCTTATTCCGAAATTCATTGGTAGTATCGATGAAATATTCGATGCAATCTAGTTTTGGTTACGTATCTAATGTTTAATCAGATTGCCAAACAATAATTTCGGGTACATTAGTTTTAGTGAATTTTCCCATGGGGTATGGTTTGGCAAGTGCATCTGTGCTAATCCATCTGTGCTAATCAATGGAGGAACAATTTGATAGGCACCATTCATTAGTAATAGTCACCCCCCCACCCTTCTGTATCACCGAAAAGTTGGGAATCTATCTGAAGGCTTTTTCTTTTATTTGAACAAACTTAGGGACCCATGTCATGTTTGCACAAATAGTGGATAGGGATGTTCAGAGTGAGATTCACGATTCACCCGTTTAATGACTTAATCATAAATAATTGGCAACACTGTAAGTTTTAAGAGATTGTGAAGCCAACAAGGAAGTCGTGCGTAAAGGATACAAAAAGGAATCTTATTGAAAAGGAAAAGTATGAAGAAACAAAAAATAAGTGAAAGTAACACTTTCAACTTTGACGGCTATGATTCTAATTAAGAAAGATCATATTTCAGACTCCAATACGTAACTCAGTCCTCTATTTTGGAATTTTCTTTTAGTTATGCTATGTAGTAAGAACAATATACTATCCATACAAAAATATATGAAATCTAATTTAACAAAAGAAAGGAAATTAACCATTAAAGAGGATGGAGAGATATTAAAAGTTGTTTTTCAATAGAATTGTAACGTGTGGTTGGTACAAAATTTGTGTGGATAAACTTCTACCTTTTTTTCTTTTCTTTAGACTTTTCTTGAGACTGGAGAGGAGATTCTCACCAATCACCATACAAAGACACATCTCAATGGCCCACTTATTAACTTGATTTTAGTAAATGTGAACACATTTGGATGTCGTTTTATACAACCAGATAAAAAAGCATAAAACTTAGATGATTGTTAATTCCATCAATTCAGGTGTAAAAAAAAAAAAAGCAAGTCAGCATAAATGGAGAAAGAAAGAAAAAGAGTCAAAAAGCCCTTGGAAAAATATTATGCGAAAAGTAGACTTCATATCAAATAGCCTTTAAATATGCTTTGCGAAAACAGAGCTCTGTTTTTACCCGAACCAACCCCGGTTTTTAACTCTTCACATTGAGACCACTTATCCCTTTGCTATTCCCTCTAATGAAAGTATGAAACCCAAAATTCATTTTTTTTAACAAACCCAAAATTGTTGAAGCACTGTGCTAGAAGTCACACCGGTACTTATGGTTAATACATATCGAATTTTAAAACAAGACAAACTGCATTTACGTCCAGCAAACACTGGTCTAGATTTGTCCAACTTACCAACAAAATAGAGTGTGTATAGATTAAGACTGTTTTGTAACTAACACCCTTATGTTGTCATTGAAGTTAAGGTGGATTAAGTTAAACTTTTTTTTTTTCAAACACACCCTTATCAATCTCTACAACTTAACTTATACTTGATTCATTCATAAAACAATGAATTTAAGAAAAATAAAACCTATTGAATTTTTATTTATGTACTTTTGTAAAGAAAAAATAGTCTCATTTTTTATTATTGTCCGAAGTATAACAACTAGAAAAAATACTTCTTCTTTTTTTCTTCATTTTTATAAATAATAATGGTGGTGATAATAATAATAGTGATAATGGTATATAAATGTGACAATAATAATGATAGCAGTTGAGTCATGAATCATGATAACAATCGTGATGATATTAATAAATAATGATAATGACAACAATAATAATAAAGATAAGATAAGATAATTATTTTTTAATTATCACTCTTTTCTTTATTTACTTTCATTTTTTTTATTTCTTTCTGTTCTCTCTACAAATAAAACATTAATTTGTGTTATTTTATAATTTTTTTAAAATTAAATATGAAATAATTATACTTATATTATCGAGAATCATAATTTTTAGCAAATTAAGTATATTTTTTACGCAATATTTCTGGTAGTCGAGTATAAGAAGTCACTAATTTTGACAAATAAAAAAAACCTCCAACAAAAGATAAATTGTGTGGTAGATTTTTTTTTTATAGTCATGACAAAATAAAAATGAAAATATCGTCTTTAAAATTCTAGTAGGCCTGATTGATAATATGGTATAATGTTATTTGATCTCCTCTCTCTTAATTTTCCAAGCATAAGAAATGAAGTTTCATATTCTTATTTATTTATTTATTTATTATTATTATTATACAAAAGGTTTGTATATACACAGATATTAGAAAGGTTGTAGATAATTATTTAGAAAATATATAAAAAATATAATGTTCTATTAAAAAGTAGAGATTAAAAGTTAGTATATATGTCGATATCTCCATTATAATAAATATAAATTTACTTTTGCATGTATTTGAATTTTAATTGTAGGTTAAAGAATGTTGATTTATTTTTTGTCAAAAAATTATAAATGAAATAATTCCATTTTTAATACAAATTAAATTTCGAATAATGTTACTAGTGCTGAAAAAAATAGTTACGTAATTTTTTTTTGAGGTTATAATTTAAATTTTAGCGATTCAACGTAGTTTTATTACTTTTTTCTTCTTTGAAGTCATGATCCCATTTGTCTCTAGAGTCTAGAGAAGAATTTTTATTCTTAACCCAATAATTTGTTAAGCCCGGTTTTATTAGGCCTATATAATTGTTATCTTTTTATTTCTTTCGTGAACCCAAGCCCACATACATTTATTGATTATGGTTTATTTTTTATTTCCTCATATTACTCTATCACAGGTGTCCAACACCAGCCTTTTGTGCCGGATAAAAACTGTGTAAAAGCACATTATTTTTCCTTTATTTTCCAACTGAACATTAGCATCTCTTAAATCAAATAATTGTTACCACCATACATGATCCATTTTGTGTGTCGAGCACCAAATTAATTGCATTTTTGGATTTGCGTTAATTTCATTCAAAAATTATAAAAATATGTCTATTTGTATTGTTTATCATATTTTTTCTTTCTATTTATCCTTTTATATATCCTCCTCTTTAGAGAATATTTTAACACGTCCACATTACCACGTGTATTAGCAAAATTTTTTATATATAATCAAATTTTTTTTTATAAATTAAAAAAATGATTATAGATTAAATAAAAAAATACCTAAACATGCTGCAAATCATGACCATAACATAATTTCTTAAAAATGTACATGTATCAATATCCCCAAACAAAAATATGCCCCTTTTTACGAGTTATCAGTTTCAATTTCGTTTCCGTTAAGATGTGTGTATCTATCAGTCATCTTCTGGATCTTAAATCTCAATCTAAAACTTGATATCAAAGACATTCTCTTAATTAGATCAACTAAAGGATCACGCTATGAAGGTATATGCTCAGTATCAACTATGTCGAATTGGGATCAAGATCTTCTGAATCTAGAAAGTAACTATAAAAAAGGAATAGTTATCATCCAACATTTCATTTTCGTTAAATCATGCTTAAAATTATAACTTTTTTTTTATTAAATCACTTTTATATTATTTTCAAAAAACATTTTGAGATACTAATTAAAAAAATCAACAATAAAATTTATTATTATTATTAATATATTAAAAGGTTAGAACCCTTTTCTTTAAAGAAAAAAAGGTTAAGACTCTTATTTAGTCCCTTATAATATTTTTTTGTTTCAATTTAGTCCCATTTTAATTTTTGGTTTTAATTTGGTCCCAATAATTTAAATTATTGCAATTTGGTACTTCTGTCCAAATGATTTAAACGGAGTTAACTGTTAGCCACGTGGATGCCAGGTGAATGCCACGTAGATAGATGCCAAATTTTTTGAATACACCTGGAACCAGAACGGCCCGTTCTGGTTGCACTCTTGGTGTGTAAATTTTGTACCTGGAACGGGCCATTCCAGATGCCAAATTTACACACCAATAGTGTAACCAGAACGGGTCGTTCTAGTTCCAGAATGCTCAATGCCTACCGTTCACGTTGTGAATCGTGCAAGGAAAAAGATCCAAGGTACAAAGCATTTCAAACACTAGATTTGATAATATTGTCAATGGGGATTGATAACTTCAATTGCTAAACATTTGGGCTATACAGTGTATTATTAAAGACGATGTAGTGTATCACTAAGGACAATGGTAGCATGTTTTATTTTATTGTTAGTCAAACTGGAGTGAACCACTTACTACCAAATTGACACTATACAATCAAGGATGAAACGAAACGATGTTTCCCCTTGAAGTCATTGACGATGTACCCCAACAATAACAATCTGTTCTTGAGGAGACACAACCTGAATTTTTGTGGTTTAGGATTTCTCTTCAGCGTTACCCAGATGATTTTCTTTCTCAATAATTTCTTTGAACTTTTTTAGTATATGTTATGTTTTGAATTTTTGTTTTCAGTTTCCGAACCATGTTTCTGTCTTTGAATTTATGATATGTTATGAATTTTTATTTTCAATTTTTGAATAACAGTGTGACATTTTGGTCAACGCATGCATGAAGTTGGCATTCTGGAACGGGCCGTTCTGAATCCAGAACGGCCCGTTCTGGTTTCAGAATGGCCCGTTCTGATGCACCCATGGTTTGTTAAATTTGCATTTGGAACGACCTGTTCCAATTGAAAAATTAACACATAACATGTGCATGCAGAACGGGTCGTTCTGGTTTCAGAACGGGCCGTTCTGGTTCTAAGTGTATTCGTGAGATCTGGCGTCTATCTATGTATCTACGTGGTATTCACCTGACATCCACGTGGCCAACAGTTAACTCCGTTTAAATCATTTGGACGGAAGTTCCAAATTGCAATAATTGAAATTATTGAAGACCAAATTGAAACCAAAAATTAAAGTGAGACTAAATTAAAACAAAAAAATATTATAAGGGACCAAATAAGGATTTTAACCTATATTAAAATCATATAAGAGAGTGCGTTAATAAAAACTCATTCCAAATACATTTAACAGTTGTTCCATATGGATTTTGACATGTCAATAAAGACAGGATAATAAGACTTGTCGGCCAACCAATTTAAAAAAATTCAACCACTGCATGATTGCCTTTATTTATTTATTTTTATAAAAAAAAAAATAGTACGTATATCACATAAATACTCATTTATGATATTTTTTATCTAAAAAACTGATAATACACTTTTAAAAGACACTCTTCGTATGGATTGAAACTCAAAAAGCACATGATGTTGAGAAATTGATGGAGACTAATTTTTCATGATTTATGTAATGCTGTTTTGTCTAGTGTCTACCTCAAAGCACCATAGGCCATAATTCATGCGAAGGACAACAACATGATGATCAATGATTAAGGACGGAAAAAACAAAGCAACAGATCGGAATTCTTCTATATCCTGTTGGATTTAATCTAAAGAGAAGAAACATCACCATTTTTATCGAAACTGTTGCAAACGAATCCACATCCACACTGAGGACTCTCCGAAAAGCTGTCGACGCTAAATCCAGCAGAAGCAATACCCACAGAGAATTGAAGATCATCGCCGTCACGAGTAACCTCAACGATTTTGAGCCACAACACTTCAACCTTCACACTAACACCCTTCAACTTCGCCAATTTGCCCTTAGATATCACTCCCTTGATGGTGGACTTGTACTTAAGCTCATAAGACTTTATGCCGAAGATGCACGTTTCATTCAAATACGCTGTGAAGTGCCCATTTTTTTCGTTTAGTTCATACCCCGTGGCACCCTTCGGAAGAAGACCCACTGGAAGATCATATTTCTCGAGAACATCGTAGGGTGACAATTTCTCTGAAACTGTCACATTCGCATAAGCTAGAATGCAAAGAAATATGATTGAACACCTCATCTTCATTAGTTAGCGTATGTGCTATGGAAAATGGGGAGAATGAACTTGGAAGTTTTGAAATCTATAAAGAAGAGATGTTAAATTCATAAACTAATCAAGAACATGCATGTATATAATTATTTTATATTTGACTTCAAGTGCAAGTGTTTTGCTCGACTATTTCTACTTGCAAGTGATTGTTTTGTCCCTACGTAATAATGCTAATATTCTAATAGTGCGTGAAACTCGCGTGACGCGTGCAGGGCTTTTTAAAGTCGTTTCTGTGCTAAAACGGATGGGATATGCGAGCAGAGGAGGGGCGAATATTGAACTCACATGTAGCCAAAAACAGTATTTCGATCCGATATTTATAGCGTTTTTTTGTTGTTGTTAAATATAGTGTAAGGATTAGAAGTACGTGGATATAATTAATATAATACATGAAGTGTATATAATACAGTAATCAATTGAGGTAGACTGGAAAATGTCAAACCAAAAGTGTTTGGAATCAGAAAGTGTGGATATGAAATGCTATTTCGATGGTAGAAGACTAAGGAGAGGTTTTGAAGAATGATGGCGTGATATATATGTTCAAAGTTTTTCAGACGAGAATTATTTCTTCTTTTTTTTTTTATCAGTTTCTGTTTGAGAGGAATTATTTCTTTTTTTTTTTAACATTACTTAGGTGCAGAGGAAATCCATGACAAAGTGCAACTTACGAAGAAATGGGCATCAGTCGTGCAAACGACCTTATTCTCCAAAAGGAAATATTGTCCTTTTGCTAATTTTAAATCATGTCAGACGACACCAAACAAAACATGAAGATGAAATTGAAATTATGCACCTCTCATTAAGCAAAAATAAACTTACTTACATGAGAAGATATGAAGAATTAGAAGGGCGCTCGAAAATTTACCGGCAAAATATTGAAGCACCATTTTAAAAAAAAGAAAAATGGTTAATAGGGGAAAAAGAAGTTCTTCGAGGATTACATATGCACCTTTTTCTAGAGGGACTCCTAGACGAAGAATTGTTGCTAAAAGGAAACTTTCCATTTCAACTTTAGTCAAATGGAGACATTAAGATGCTTCAACAATAGGACACTGTCCAGGCTCCGTATCTCTAGCATGTTTGATTTTGAGTAAGTTTCATTCTAGATGAAAAGTTATTTTATAGTCTCTTTTCACAAAATAAGCAGGAAGGAAAAGGAGAAGTATTAACTAGAGAAAGTCAAATTCTCCCTGTTTACACTAATATTCTTAATGAAATTGAAATTAATCTCAGAATCATCAAATTTGGCACCAGAAGTAATCTTGAAACTGACCAAATCAATTGAGCAATTTGAACTTGTGCGCAAAATTTCGGCATAGGTCCCTACAACTACAAGAGAAAGGAGACATTTTATCGTCCTATTTGAGCTTTCTTGTTTATTGGCAGAAATGAGCTTGTTCATACTAGTTAAATATTTAATTAAATAATGAACTCGTGTATGGATAAAAATGAAAGACTATTTTATTAAAAAAGGGATATATAAAACAAAAATCGGAAAGCAAAGTTAAAAGACATTTAATTTACTACTAACCGCGCAAAAATTTATTTAAATTGGATAAAACAAATCTAACCTTAAGAGGCGAGTACAACTGCAAGTTTTGACCACTATTCCACTATTAAGGACCCTTTACAATATAATTGTTTACATAAGAATGATTTATATATATATATATATATATATATATATAAGATTTAATACATCAAAAAGTCTAAATTTTTGAGAAATTTTAACCAAGTCTATAAAGTATAAAAAATAAAATAAAAAAATCAGATCTTTGATCTTCTCAAATTTTGTAGTCCCTAAAATTAATAAAATGGTCACAAATTACTATTTTCTGGTGGTTTCAAACAACTATAACAAAGATTCAATTACAATTAAATATTTAAGGATTCCATTGCAATTTTTTTATTAGTTCAGGAACCTAATTCAAATTTTGTAAAAGGCTTAAGGATTTGTTAATATATTCAACCTATAAAAAAAAAGCAATAATATCTGAAGAAATTTTCTACCAAAAGGAAATTTCAGGTTACCGGAAGATTGAAAAGAAACAAAACATAAACTACAAGAATAAAACAAGAAGTAGAAATGTAATTACAAAAAAAAAAAAGTCCTGTAATTAAGGGTTTTAGTTTTTTTTTATTCATTGGAAAAAGAAACAACAGATCACCCAATACAATCCTTCAAGTCTTCAACAAGAGAGAATCAAGGGGAGGGGAAGAATAATTCATAAGTACAAAGTTTGTATCTTGACAGACACCAATATTAGCTAAAAAGTTTAGTTAATGAGCTTGTTAACTTTCTGCCATGTACCAGACTTTGATAACTGGTACAACTAGAAATACTGTAATATTTTAGTTTCCTGAGAAATGCTGTATAATTATAATTAAGAATTCCAATCAAATAGGGATTTAATGGTATTGCACCAACAAGGTAAAGTAATTTTACACAGTAATCCAATTACGGTTTACTATAAATGATAAATTTGTTGACTTATACAATAATATAAACTGTAATTTTTCTTATTAAATGATAAATTTGTTGACTTATACATTAATGAATGTGAATGCTACTTCTGTAAAGATTATCACAATGATGTAGTTTTCAACTGCCCCGAAGTCTTCTATATAGCCCAAAAATAAAGGACCCAAACATACTACATTTCAGCTACAGGCTCCTATGTAGATTAGTAGATATAGATATGTAGAAATACAGAAAAACACTAGTCTCCATGCACTTCAAGCATGGTTTCTATGCATGGTTGTCAAACACAGCGAATTAGATTCTGTAACAAAAGATAACAATCTTTTTTGTGGAACCCACCTGGGCGATTTGGTCCATCAAATCTCAGAATTGTGATATTGTGGTGACCTGGTCGGATAGTGTTCAATATTGTAGGACTGGGAGAATTTAACAAGTGCCTTAAGCAGTGATATCCTGGAAAATTTTGTTTTGGGATCCTTTTTTTCTCTTTCAACTACAGTCTTTTGTAATTTCATTAGATCTGATTTTACTGCAATTTCTAACCCATACTTTGTAAAGTTTGCCAGTGAGTGTTGTACTTTGAAGCCACTCTTGTTAGAGATATAATATAAAATGTTAATGTCTTCAATTAATATCCCAAACTTTTGCTATAAATGGTTCATGACTCAGTTCAAAGTCTGAGAATAACTTCCACCACCATCCCAATTACTACCTACATCCTTCTTAAAACTCTTAAACTACCCTTTTGCCCTCACCTTCTTCTACCTTCCCCACTTCATCTACTCCTTCTTCTACCTTATTCATCTACACCGAGAAAATATAAAAGATAATCTTCATCTAATCTCCCCACTCATACATACACTCTCACCTTTCCCAACCCTTCCATAGTAGGCATTATCTCTCTCTCTCCCTCTATTTTTGCCTTTCTTAAGAAGGTACTTCAGCCCCATTCCTCTCCATAGGAGCACTGAGCTTTCATAGGAAGGTTCAGACAATTTGAGATTTTCGTTGTGCTTATATGTTTTGGATTATGCATTTCAAAATGTTTTATGTGTTACACATATTAGAACAAGTATAACCAATTTAGAATGTAATTTTCTTTTCTGGAAAGCCTAATCCGGAACACATTTTTAACTTTCTGGATTGAGTGCTCCAGAAGTTGGAACACATTTTTAACATTCTAGAATGAGTATTTTGGAACACACATTTCTAACATTTTGGAATGGGTGTTCCGGTACACATTTTTAACATTCTAAATTAGGTGTTCCAGAACACATCTAACAATCTGGAATGAATGTTTTGAAAACATTTTAACATTCTGGAATGAATGTTCTAGAACATATTTTTACATTCTGGATTAGGTAATTTGGGAGTGTAAAACCTATGTGCATTTTTAGGAGGCAGGAATGGGAAGGGGATGGAAATAGTTTTTAAAGGTATTTTTGGAACTTTAATATTTGAAGGGTGCGTGAAGTGTAAAACCTATTGTGCAGGAAGTAAACGCCTCAAAGAATCTATTACCAAGTGATATAAAGGTGGTTCTTTTCTGCTCCCATTCTTCTAAATAAAAAAGAAAAAGCTTAATTTCAACAATGTAGGCCTATACATTGTCCCTGCTTCAAAGTCAAAGGATGCTTACATGAAGAGGCATGCTAGAAATATAAAATCATTCATTTGCCTTCACCTAATAACTTCTCTCAGCCTCTCAAGGTTGCTGCATACAGAGATTTGAAATCCAATGTTTTAGTTTCGATTTGAAGCAACAATTTTTGTTGGCATTGCATTAGAATCTCAGTCCCAAATTGGGTTTCAATTGGCTTGGGATTAATTTTGTCAATCAGGTTGAGAGCTTCTGTATTTCAATTTGGCTCACGGATTTCTAAATAATATTTATATTATTAAGTGTTGTGTTTAATGGTTTCTTTCGTAATTGCTGTCTTTCATAGACCCTCACACGATCCTGTGTAAGACCTACAATCATGACATAATAGGAAAAGTAACCTCATTTCAGTTTCACAACCTACACAGGCTAAGGCTATCAATCATGGTTTTAGAAAACTCTAACTGTGGATCAATGTCACTTCAATAATCTAACCTTCATTTATCATTGGACAAATTTGAAGAAGCAATAGGTAGAACATGATTTTCTTTTTCTTTCATTTTTCTGATAAAAAGTTTTACAGCTAAACAATGTTGTACAAAACAAGGCTAAGGCTGATTAGCAAAGTTACAAATGTCAAGGTAATGATCATAATATTTCGATAAAGCTGAGGTAATTTAACAGGAGTTTTAGTCTTCTAGACCTACATCTATGAAAGTTGAATGAACACCAACAACTACGCAGGAAAAGCAAGCATCGTGTTACACATTTAAGACACTTAAGCAAGCAGGAGGGATAGAGTTCATAACAAATACAATAACATTATATGAAACTATTTAAATCAAATTCAAAAAAAAATACGAATTTTACATTTTAAACAAATGTTTTGAAAAATATTAAAATGCATTTGGAAGACATTGATAGACTGGCCTAAACCAAATAATTTTATCCACAACTCACTATTAAATAATTCATAGTCAAAATGGAACTAGAGACAAAACAAGAAATCAAAACAAGAGGAAGTAACTTACATACAGCTATAAGCTTAATCAGCTAACATCCTTAAGTCTTTTTATCAATGTATCCAATGATTTCCTTTTTGGATTCTGCCTGGCCCCACGACTACCAAAGGTTCCAAAGAGCCGATCGGAAGGATCCCTCAACTTCTCTGAAACAATCACCACTTTCTTGTGGTCCAAAGTATTGTAACTCCTCTCCCTGATCACTGGATTCAAGAAGTTCTCCGGATGATTGCTTAATAGCAAATTAATCAGTTGCTTTGAGCTGGCAAGTGATGACTTCAGAACATCAACATCCCCATCAGAGAAAAGGGAAGCCTGATTATCAGCAAATGATTCCAAGAGCCGGATGTCTACTTCAATTCCATTAATAGCATTCACATTAAACCTCTTAACGGAATCACTAACTAAAGTCCCAACTATCTTCTCTGATATGTGAGCAAAAACTTCCTGTAAAACTCTCTTAAGGACTTGAGATGGCAATATCTGTTGAGCAGTTGAAACCAAAATTTCCAAATAAATTATGACTTCATTTACATATTCATTTCCACTCTGAGGTGCCTCATCACACATCCAATTTACATTCTCGATCAAGGACATAAATCCATCAACTTTGGCTTTGAGTAGCCCAGAGAGCATCTCTTCCGCAACATCACGGGCTTTTCTTAGAGGGAACTGTCTTCTGCTTCTCTCCACCATTCTCAAGGGAACACCCGAAAGCTGTGCAGCTTGGCGAAAGAAAAAATCACAAGCACGCTCCATGACAGCCATATTTGCTGCCATTTGCATTGCCTGGGAGACACCACTAATCGACGTATTGATAAGCTTCACTAAAGCTTCGTCCAAAACCTCACTCAAAAGCCTGTCTAAATATTTCTTAACAACATCATAGAACTCAAGCTGCCCACCATATGACATGAAACTTACAGAATCCTCGATGAAGGACCGCACAATCCTACAACAATCCGGCACGGTGGATGAAAACGGTGCCAGGTAGGGAAAAGCAGGGATGATATCCGATGTTTGTATTTGGAAAGAAAGCACATTCATGGAATACTCATACTCTTTCTTCATCAACATCTGCTCAAATTTTTCAGATGAAACGGCCTCCGCAATCTGCTTCTTACAGTCGGACAAAAGCAGCTCGTGGTACTTATCCCTATGCTTGCTCAAAACATCGAGCAATGCATCAATGGGGTACCCATATCTCCTTAGGGTTACTCCCAACAGACTCACATAGTCCTTAATCAGCAAAAGATGATTAGCAGTTTGCATTCTGGAGAACTGATCCTCCAAAACAGAACACATTTTACTAACAGCAATCTCCCACAGATTCTCAACCTCCATCTTCGATATCAACCCACCCCCAGTCCTCAACACGCGATCCTCCACCACAAAGAACCCCGCAATCTGCGCAAAGAACGTTTGATGCGACTCGAGAAAAGGAGTCATCGACGAGACCTGAAAGTCCGAGGTCAACTGAAGCTTCCGGTTCTCAAAATAATACTGCTTAAACCGATCCTCTAACCCTAACGTCTGATGAATATGGTAAGCCCTATACAACGGAGTCAAATCAAAACCGGCGACACCACCGGCGTCTTCTCCGATCCCGCCGGCAATGACTCCGTCTTCGTCCTCTTCTTCCAACGCATAAATGCAGTCCCTCACGCTGAGCCTACTCTGTTCCTCCGCTTGGCGCTGCTTGCTTCTCAGATCCTCTTCTCTCTGCCTCGCTGACGAGGCTTGACCTATCGCCAATTGACCTAAATTGCGACTCACTACTCGGATCTCCACCAACCAGTCACCGAACTCCTTGTTCACCTTCCTCTCGATGTAGGAGCGAATCTCCGGAATCTTCTTCTCCAGCATCCGCTTCAGCGTGGACGACGCCGTTTGGTCCAAGTACTCGCGCTCGATCGCGTCCACGCACTTGAGCGCCATGTAGAAGTTGTCGTCAGCGAGGTGGCGGTTGGCGCGCGAGCAAACTTCCATGAGCTTGACGCATGCGCGGACCGAGTCGATGGCGAGGTTCACGTTCTTTGAGACGTTGCGCGTTTCAACGAAGGCGTCGAGCGACGAGAGGAGAGGGCGCGCCACAGACTGGAGCTTGGAGTTGGAGTCGGAGAGGGAGGACTTGAGCGAATCGACGTCGGAGAGGAGCGATCGGAGGTCGTCGACGGCGAGGATGAAGTCCTGGTAGTGCGCCTTGCACACTTCTTCGATCTCCGACTCTTTTGACCGCGCGAAGTGGCGGAGGTGGTGGTGGAGCGTCTCCGGCTTGCCGGAGGCGAAGGCCTTGCGGATGAAGGGGCCGAGGTCCTCGTTATTGCAGATGGCGGAGGAGAGGAGGAGCTGATCAAGCTTGTCGGCGGAGTCATCGCCGTTCGCCGGAACGACTTTCCGGCGCGGAGGCTTGGAGGAGATCATCGTCAGTACGGCCGCGGCAGGAGGAGAAAATTTAGGGATTCAGAAAATTGGACGCCGTGTAATCACTTTTCGGACACGCCATAAGAGTGAGTCGTCGGAAGTCTATAGTTTTGGCTATTCCGTAATCTTCTGGGGTGTTTTGGTAATTAAACAGAAAAACGAAAAATCTTGATTTCAGACTTTGTATATGATGTTATGAATGATTATTAAATAGTAAAAAAATAATACAAAGTAACTTTATAGTTGTTGATACTAGGACTACATGTGGCGGGTGTATCAACTCTAACAACCTAAATATATAATTCAAATTTTTAAGCTACATTGGAATAAATTTCTCTATAGAAAAATACAATTAATTTATACATAAATTATTTATAAATATTTTTATATTAAGCTCTTTCAAAATTAATTTATGAGTTTATTTAATAAAATTAAATTATAATTGGATTGGAAATTTATAAATTTAGGTAAAAACTTATAAGTTATAAATTAGGAGCTGAAAAGTTAGAAACTTGTAAGTTAACTTATCATTCAAAGTGCTAGATAAGATTAGATAATAAGTTAATCAATCAATGCAAAATGACATATTTATTTAATAAGAAGAGCGATAGATTAACATGTAGATAAAAATATTTTTTTAGATAACTATGATATTAGTATAAATAATTCATCGTTAAAAATAGTGAATAATCTTAGTCGGAGATCATAAGTATATATAAGGTGAATATTCTCCTTCAAATGTTCTGACAACTTGATTAAGAGACACAAGTTGTTGTCACTTGTGTTAATCAACATTGGTAGACAAAATGATTTATAGACTAAAAAAGTTAAATAAGATTACAAGTAAATTAATAATGATAAAAAAGAGAAGGAAAATAAATTTTAAAAGTTATAAATCATAAGTTAATTCAATTAACTTATGAAAATAAGTTATAAATTATTTAAAAAAGTTTGTATATCCAACAAGTTTATTTTAGTCAAAATAACTTATAAACCAATAAAAATAACTTATAAACTCTTCAAATAACTTCTCAAACATACTCTATTTGTATACCCTCTTAGTTCTTACATTTACATGTTCATGCCTTAGTGTATACATGTTGATATAAGCTAGGTAGGTCTCACAAGTGTTATCATGTCTTGGTCTCGTGCTTGCACAACCCACAAGTTTGACTCATGGTTGATCCTCCATCTTACAAGGGGTGAGAGGAGAACTCATGCAAACATAATGTCAACACTCTCAAAAGACCATTTAATGTTTCATTAGGATAAAAAATTCGGATAAAAAATTCAAACCTCAACGGGAATTTACACAAGGAATCTATAAATAAATAACAAAGTTTTTATAAACCATAATAAAAGATGAAGAGACCTTATAATAAAATAGTTAGGGCTCTCAAAAACAAGTTACCCTCTTAAATATTATAAACTTAGAGAAAGTTTAATACACAAAATGTTTTTACTTTCTTTAAATCTTAAATTGAGGATTTTTATTTTCCATATTTGATAATTATTATTTTTAAATATTTTCAGGAATATAGTTCATTGAAAATCATTTTTATCCTATTTGTTCACAAAAACACTCATGAAAGAAGGTGAAAATGGAAATACAACTTTTCAACTCTCTCCTTCTATTTTCCCTTCTCCCTCATTCTCTCACCCTCACTCTCACTCCCACTCTCTTTTCCTTTTTCCATCTCCCTCTCCTTATTTTCTTTCCCCCTCCCTTCTCTCTCTCTCCCTCTCATGTCTTTATTTCTCTTTTTCTCTCTTTCTTTCTTATATCTCATTATTATTTGACCTTGTGATTTTTAATAATATTATTAGAGTATATTTTGTTTCTACAATTTAATGATATTTATTAACACTTTTTATTTGAGCTAAATAAAATAATATTTTATTCTTTCTAATAATAATGTAGTATTTTATTTTATTTTATTTATTGAATTGTGTATTTAAATATTTTTTTTTCATTAACTGATGACATTGAAGACGATGATCCCTCCATCGATTCAATTTCAAATTCATCATAACGATATTTTTTACAAAGAAAGTTATGTAATGGTATACATGTTAATACAAGTTCTAATAATGTCTTAAATAGAAATGAAGGCGTTGCCTTAAAAATTATGAACCATAATTTAAAAATATCATATATCATTTCGATCAGATTTCTTAAGGACGCATGACATAAATTGAACACTTCATTTCCAATTTGAGGGTCATTACTATGACCTGCAAAATATTGGAGATGATATCTCACACCTCAAAATGGAGCTAAAAATTGGTGTCTATTAAAAAATGTATTGTCCGCTAGAAAATAGTTATCTAATTACATATGCAACATATATAAAATTAGTATGAAAAGTTTATATATATATATATATATATATATATATATATATATATTATTAAAAATAATATTCACCTTATGACACTTTAAGTCCATTTCTCATTGTCAAAGTATCACTTGATGACTTAGAATCATGAACCAAACTCTCTCACTCGTTAAGAACACACATAAATTCCAAAACCAAGTTACATGCTGCTGATACATTTTGTCATATATTTCAATGATGATAATTACTTGCATCTTGTCCCCTCACTTGGAATATAGATATCGCCAATAGTTTTGATGCAATCCAAAATTCTTTTATATATTTTTAATGTTCAACCATTATAACTCTATTGAAATATAAATCAAATATTTCAACCAAAATACAGTCAAAATGACACTTAAAAAAATATAGTTTAACAAAGTATTAATCATCACAACTTTAAGTTTGTCTAGGATGAACTTTCTTTCAATGACATCTTAAATAAAGTGTCATTTATTGCTTTAGTATCAAGTAAATCAACAATCATAAGACAAGTTTAAATATATAAATTTAGGATATCTTTTATAGCATTCTAAACATTATTTTTTTTTTCTCTTTTCCCCAATATGTTAGATATTTTTTTCTTTCAAAATTGATAACAATAGTCTCAATGCAAATAGAAGGAGTATCTAGAACTTTGACATGATTGTTGGTATCAATTAAATTAGAACTCCCTTCACATTTAGATATACTTTTCTTCTGACAACTTGATTTTTTTGATGGAAACCCCCAAACTTAAAAGAGGATTTGACAACGTACTACATTCCTAAGGTGGTGAAGGTTGGTACGATAGTTCGTAATTATCTGGTTGATAAATTATACATTAATATTAATAGATAAAATTATAACAAAAAATATTGATAAATAATAAAACAAGAGAAAGTTAGAAAGATAACGAAGAGAAAATAAACGACAGAAGTGAATAAAAAGAGAAAGAGAATATGAGATACAAAAGACATGAGAAGAGCGAAAGGAAGAAAGGGGTGAAAGAGAGAGAGGAGAAACAAAAAAAAATAGAAGATGAGAAAGAGCGAGAGAGGAAAAGGAGAAAAGAAAAAAAAAAGTGAAGGAGCAAAAAATGAGGAGAAATAAACAAAAAAATCATGAAAATCTCAATGTTTTGGCGAAATTGTTGGATGAGTGAACTATATGTAAGTCGTACTAAAAAATCCAAGAAAATTTACCCTTAAAAATAATATATTAAAATCTTTATATTTTTAACACTAATGAACTTCTTTTAAGTGAAAAAATTGTCTTAATTAGATATTATTAAATTTTGATGTACTCCTAATTTTTTTAAATTTTCTTAATTAAATACCATCATATTTTGTTGTATTTTTAAAAAATTATAGTTGTCTTAATTAAATACTATGTGATTTTTTATATCAACTTTTTTTATTAAATACCACAAAACCTTTTTTTATATATATAATAAAACACTTAATTCTAAACCTTAAATCCTAAACTCTAAAACTCTTAAATAAGGGAAAGTGTTAATCAAATTATTGAAATCATGAAAATCATTCTCAAAGCACCATGTACATGTCAAGTCGAGACAAAAAATATACAATACAAAAATGCGAGAATAACATATATATCTCAATCTTCTTGGCATCAAACAGTGAATCAAATGTTGGGTAATGGTTAAAGATAGTGCATTATTTTTCTCTTTGTTCTCTCACTGTTAGTGTGACACGCAACCACACCTTATACAATTTTGTTTGTGTTACTCGATCAACAAATTTTGTCACCTTTTGAGTTTATAGTGTGATTTCTCTCCCTCTTTAAAACCTTTGCAAAAAAGAAATGACAACTGAGATGAAAGTTCAAATTTCTCCAATCATCTATGGAGTTATTCATATGTTTTCTCATATATATTTTTTAGCATTTTATCTTTTGTTGTTACATCTAAATAGATAATGTTTTGTTGGTGTTAGATGAATTTCGTCATTTCAATATAATATATAAATCCTAATGTTATACGATGCAAAAAAATAATGACACAAACACATACAATAAGCTCCATTTAAAAGTGAAGGATACAATGTGCAAAAACTACGACTTGAGAGTTATAGAGTACTATTTATTTTATCAGTTAAATTTTCGTTCTACATATCATTAAGAACAAAACGTGACTAAACAAAGTTTAAGGAGTGATGTTCAACAAAGTTTGAACGTGTATACAAATACATTAATAATAGATATGTTATCGTAACCCTACACATTATAATTTGTGGCTGATCATCTATGCTCTTATGTTGATTATGTTAATATTTTAAAAATAAATCTCACTATTAATGGTTTTTTTGTAGGTGATAAGTAACTTGCTAACTTGAAATTTATATTCTAACCCTAATTTTAAATGACCTCAACCACATCCCTTAAAAAACAAATAAAATATATTTGCATTTTAGTGAAAAGTAAAGAAAATATTGCTACATAATTTATTTATATTATAAATTTTTCGTATATATATAATTAATAAAAATGCGAGTCATGTTTATATATGAATTTATAATGAAATAAATAATGTGAATTCTATAATAATTTAATAATAAAAAATATAAATAAAATAAATATATAAATTTTTTAACAATAAATTTAGGTGGTTAACGATAGTTTGGTAAAGAATGTACGTGCATTCTTGTAAATAATATTAGAGTTAATTACTTATATTATACTTTACACAAGCACTGTATAGATGATTAACTCACAATATTATACTTGAATTCAACTATTCCTTTTAATAAAAAAACAGTATAATAAAATTTAAATGTATAAAAATTATTAGGCTAAAAATATAATTTGGTCCCTTATAATAATTTTTTATTTTAATTTAGTCACAGTTTTATTTTTGGTTTCAATTTGGTCCCAAACTAATTAATTGGTTTCAATTTAGTCCCTAATAAATTAATTGGTTTCAATGTGGTCCTTCCGTCAAAATTTCTTAAACGGAGTTAACTTTTGGCCACGTGGATGCCACGTAGATGCATACGTGGATGCCACGTGTGGATGACAATTTTTTTTGAAAACACTGGAACCAGAATGACCCATTCTGAAACCGGAACGGGCCGTTCCAGACTCAAAAATTAACACACCACTAGTGCATCAGAACGGGCCATTCTGAAACCAGAACGGACCGTTCTGGTCTCAGAACGGTCCGTTCTGGATTCAGAACTGCCCGTTCCAAAACTGAATATAGAATATTCTTGCTTAATTGTATTTTTAATCGCTCAAGTATTATAATTATGCAATTTTGATCCCTAAGATTTTAATTGAGTAATTTTAGTCCTTAAAAGATTACAGTTGTGTAATTTTAGTCTCACAATTTTTAATTGAACAATTTTAATCTCTCAAATATCATAATTGTGCAATTTTAGTCTTTATCATTAAAAATTTAATAATTTTAAAATTTTAATATATATATATATATATAATGTTTTAAAATTATATAATTATTTGTTTATTTAAATTAACGTATATTATAATTTTTTTAATGTATCAAACGATATATATATTTATTATTACTAAATAAATAAAATTTATATATTATTAGTATTTTAATATTTTTTATGGTAAAAATGTTAAAATTACTTATTTTTATAAAATACAATTGTCTTATAAATAGAGTAATAATTTTTTTCTTTTTCTCTTTCTGTTTGAAGAAATATTTAAATATCACTTTATAATTTTTTGCAACTTATTTAAAATTAGAGGAATAAAATAATAAAAATTAATAAGATAAACATAATAAAATAAAATATAAAAAAATATTAATATATTTATTTTATTAGATATAACAATATAATTAAAATAAAATTAATAATATATATTTTGTAAAATTATTAATATTTTATATATATAAAAAAAATAAACCAGAACGTCCCGTTCTGAAACCGGAACGGGCCATTCTGGTTTCTTTTTAGGTGTGTTAATTTTGCACCTGGAACGAGTCGTTCTCGATGCAAAATTAACACACCAAAAGTGTAAGCAGAACGGCCCGTTCCGGTTTTAGAACGGGCCGTTCTGGGTCCAGGTGTTTTCAAAAAAATTTCATCCACGTGGCATCCACGTATGCATCTACGTGGCATCCACGTGACCAAAAATTAACTCCGTTTAAATAATTTGGACGAAAGTCCCACATTGAAACCAATTAATTTATTAGGGACTAAATTGAAACCAATTAATTAGTTTGGGACCAAATTGAAACCAAAAATAAAAATAGGACTAAATTGAAACAAAAAATTATTATAAGAGACCAAATTTGATTTTTAGCCAAATTATTATTATTACTATGTATTTTGTTGTACGAGTGCGACTAAACGAGTCATGGACGTGGCCCGAGTTGACTCGGGCCTTTTAACTCTGCGGAAAAAGGATAAATAAATTCATCCAACCCTAACAAAAACCCTAGCACCCTTGCATCGCTTGGTGACGGCAGTAGCAAGAAACTCCATTCACAATGGTACTTTCGTCTCAACTCTTCGTCTAACTCATCCACCTTCCAACACTTCATCTCACACTCTTTCCAATTCAATTGCAGGGTATCGATTTGAAGGCAGGAGGTAAGTCCAAGAAGACCAAGCGCACCGCTCCCAAATCCGATGACATCTACCTCAAACTCGCCGTCAAGGTACACTCCTTTTCAAGCTCGTTCATCACCTTGAATGAATAAACGTGAGATTTGCTTTTCGTATTTGACATTTCTCTTTTTGTGTTTTCAGCTGTACCGTTTTCTTGTTCGGAGGACTTCGAGTAATTTCAACGCCGTCATCCTCAAGCGCCTTTTCATGAGCAAGGTCAACAAGCCTCCGCTATCGCTCTCTAGGTTGATCCGTTACATGAAGGGGAAGGTACCTACCTATCTGTTTTCTTCATTCGTGATTAATTTTTTAAGATTTGAAGTGATGATTTTAATTGCCATTGATGTGTATGCTTTGGATTTTCTTAGGAGGACAAGATTGCTGTGGTTGTTGGGGCTGTGACCGATGACATTCGTGCGTACGAGGTTCCTGCGCTGAAGGTAACTGCCCTGAGGTTCACTAAAACTGCCAGAGCTAGAATTCTGAAGGCTGGTGGGGAATGTATCTCCTTTGAGGAACTGGCTCTTAGAGCTCCACTTGGCCAGAACACGGTATGGTTTTTAATGCTTCTTATTGTAACTTGTGAGTTGGGATGACAAATACACAATAATGTCCCTGATAATAGCCTCATGTTAGTATAGACATCTTTGGATAAGTTTCTCCAGAAAACACTTATAAGAGGAAAAAAAAAACAGGGCTTAAAATTGAAATAAGTTTCCCAGTAAGTTAGAGAAAAAAAAGGAAGTAAAATTGAAATAAGTTTCTCCATACATTAAAACAAATGTGTAAATTACAAATAAGGTATTGGACAAGCTAATAGGAGTAAGTTACTTCAAATTAGCTTATGCTCAAGCTAATTTTAGCTAATGTTTTTTTCTCTTAGAAGTGCTTTTTGAAAAATTGACCTAAAGAAACCCTATATGTTAACTTGTTGTGAAGGTTATTGAGCATCATGTTTCTTGAAGGGCTTTTAGGAGCTTCTCTATAGGAAAATGCTCTTTATTTTCAATAGAGAAACATTCAAAAGTCCTAAATTGTATCCAATTAGGCTCATAATGCTTGTTTGAATAAACCTATTTTAGAAAAACTTATAAGGGAAGAAAAAAAAATGAAACAAGTTTTTTCCAAAATCTAAAATTAGAGAAACTCTCATTATTTTATTAAAAAATATTTTTTAACTTATGTTATTTCAGTTTTTATTCTTACTTTCTTTTTTCCATACTTTTGGAAAAGCTTATCAAGCAAGTCCATATTGTTGGCTTTGTGCACTGGCTGTGTAACAAGTAGCAGATTATCAATGGTTTTGCCTGCTGCAATGTATGCTTGACTCTTATAATTAGTTGCTTTGTTCACACTTTATGAATATTCATGTTGATTGTGCTGGCTTATTGGCCACTTATCTTTGTAAAAGTGAAAATCAACTGAATGATAAATGTATATGGAGTCTAGAATTTATTTTTCTTTATCTTGTTCATGTGGAGGACAAATACTATGCATGATTCTGTTTGGCAGCAAATGTTCTTTTACATGTTCACACCCAAACTGTTATTATCCTTTCTGTTTCTAGCATTTTTGTTCATTCTATTTCATACCAATCTTGTGCTGTAAATAAAGGTCAACTTTGTTAATTGTTTGGGGTTGTGGGGCTAGTTGTCATGCTCTTCCGTTTTACTTATAGGAGGAAGAAGAAA
Source organism: Cajanus cajan (assembly GCF_000230855.2). Lineage (NCBI taxonomy): Eukaryota > Viridiplantae > Streptophyta > Magnoliopsida > Fabales > Fabaceae > Cajanus > Cajanus cajan. The sequence continues at coordinate 57,681,536 of NC_138522.1, read as the reverse complement.
ATAATAAAGCAAGCTTTGGTTGTCCCCTGCTGTAGTGGCAGTGCTTTAAAAATGTCATATTTCTGAAGCATGACTTTTTTCTTGGAATAATGTTTCAGGTTCTTCTTAGAGGTCCTAAGAATGCCCGTGAGGCTGTCAAGCACTTCGGACCAGCTCCTGGTGTGCCCCATAGTCACACCAAGCCCTATGTCCGTGCAAAGGGAAGGAAATTTGAACGGGCCAGAGGAAGAAGGAATAGCAGAGGCTTTAGAGTTTGAGCACTGGAACTCAAACATGAAGGAATTTTCCTTTTACCATATGATCATTAAGCATTGTTTTCTCGTGTTTTTGGAACAATTTGTTAATGTTAGTTTAATTTTCCTTTTGAAAGGGAAAAAATTTGAAACGCTTTCCCCGAACAATTTTGTTCTAGCACAAACTACTTTTGAGAGGATTAATGAGTAGCTCTTGTTCTACCTGATTTTGCCACGATTATTCTATTTTGAGTTTTGAATCCATGTATTTTTAGTCTGGCTTGCAAAAGAGGACTAGAGAGGGAATGACGGTTTTGTTTGAGTGGGATTGAATTATTTATTGATCTGTCATTCCTTTATATTTAGTATTCTGCTATGGGTCTCCACTACAAACTTAGTCTTTTATATTTTTACTTTATGATGTATGGACGGGATGAAGACAGTGATGATATAGTTCGAAACAAGATAGATATCAATGGTTGGTTAAGTCCAACAATTAGAGCACTCTAATACTATGCGAGGTTCACCGGTTAAGACTGGTTCTTATTCAGGATAATTATCGGATGATGTTTACTTGATTTTTTTGTAAGAGGTTTTTAATTTTATACAAGTATTTGGTTTTTATAGCTAAAAAATCATTGAGATATTATGTGAGATTCACTTAACGTTTTTAGATTGTTGTACCATTGGAGTAATTTTTTTTGTAAAATGGTATACTTTACAAAAACGAGTTCAGGAGATGCACGTATCGGAGAGATCTTAGTTTTTAGGAAAGGTGTTAAAATTTGTTGTCAGATTGTCTTCATGTTTGTTTCTTAAAAATATTTTCGTAGGAATTTTTTTTCTTAAAAAAAGAGAAAAGAATGGATTGTTTTCACGTTATGTTTAAAACTTTATTAGAATATCTTATTCTGTTTAATATTCATTTTTTTTTTCATTGAATAAGATATGAAAGTGGTCTTCGTTTGCTATTACAAGTATATGCATAATATAGCCGTACATTTATTTCATTTTATTTATGACTCTATTGTCCTCTGTTACTATACATGTTCACAAACTAAGCATAGTCTATTTTAAGAGTGTGTTTTCCCTTCCAAAACTTATTTTCTAATGCAGGTTTAATGACAATACTTTTGTCACAGTGAATTGTATTAGAACGTTCCCGGTATCGGGTTAACCAATCTGACGGGTTCAGGTATACCTTAATTCAATTTCGCTTTTGCTGGTATCAGTGCCTTTGACAAAGTTGAGACCATAAACCACAACTTTCGTTTTATCATGCATTCTTGCTGTCACCATATGCCTATTCTATTTTACCAAGTATCACTGCTACATCCAATCGCTAGTACCACATCATTAACTAATAGTCTAATACAAAAGAGACACAGGAAGAAATCTAACACTTGGGAGTTGGGATTTATTCAACCACTAAGACATCATTTATTTGGTGCGGGGGGATGGGGATTTTGAGACTAGTTAAGACTTGACATTCATACAAGCTTGTGAGATAGTGCATCCAAATCATGATTCTAGGAATTATTAATGACATGTACGCGGTATACTTCTGAAGGATTAAAATTTCTTGATGAAGTCGTATATATGCGCGCTGATCTCTTCTGGTCTTTCCTGATTTATAAAGTGAGCAACTCCTTCCATCACAACCAATTCTTGCAAGAACGGTACGTGTTTCTTAAAGCCACCATTACGTATATACTCCTTAGCACCTGGAGTATATGTTATGTCAAGGTCTCCCACAATAAACTTGACCGGCACCTTGATCTGTACTCCAGTCCATGCTGCTGTGAGCTCCCAAGTTCTGCAGACAAAACAGAATTTACTTCACTATACATACACATCCCTCAACAAATCAGATAGGCAAAAACTTTATAACAAATTGATAATACATCTATCGGTACATGCATACAGTACTACATGTCAAGTTCCATTAGTTCATAAAAATTAACATATTAAACCTATTCCTAAACATGACTCTTTAGTTCAACCCTTTTTCTTTCCATATTTCTCTTCTCTTACCATCTCATCTGTCACTTTAATTTGAACTTAACCTTTTTTATACGAGTTATCAGCGTTTTCGAAAGTTTCTCTACTGAAAATAAAAAATATAAATGAGAAACTCTCAAAAGTATTTTTAAACTTATAACCAAACATGCTCTCTATCTAATTTAACCTCACAAAAATGGTGTGCAAGGGACTGAAGCTTTGTTGGGAATACATTTTTCATATCTCTACACTCTAGTTGATGCAGGATCGAATCACCCCCTCCCGCACTTAAGACTGAACATAACCCAATATCAAATTTAAGGTAGATTCTGATATCAAATTTCAACTTGACATCTAATTCAACCCTTATAGAATGAACTATATTTTGATGATATCTCTAGTTGAGTTCCTTCCGTATAATCATGAAGTCTTATCCGGGTTCTTCCCTGTCCAGAGCAAATCATGAAAACAATTTATTCCCAATCTGTAGAAGCAAAAGAAAGTTACAAGTCCATAGCGCGATAGTAGTTGAGGCCACCGGTGAAGCCTTTGTGGTGAAATTTGGTGGCATAGTAATTGACATCTTCTTCAGACAGCCACGGAGGCAAATGAATGGGAAGGTGAGGCGGGCCCCCAAATCCTATCTCCTTAGGCACACAAGGTGGTCGTGGATCGCGACATGTAAGAAATGTCTTTATTATTCTGGCAGCACCAGCACGAGCAAACTCTTCTTCAACCTCCCCAGGTTTCTACGAATAACAAAGTACTAGAAAATATTACCCTTCTAAAACTTATGAACAAGATTGAATTTTTTATTTACCTGGAACCTGCAAATATAGTAATCATCGCCGAAGATGGCTCTGAGGCTCTGAGTGGGCTTTCGTTTAGGGTTTCTGGGGGGGAAGACGACGCTCATGTTGACGAGGGCCTTAACGCGATCGGGCCTAAGCAAGCAGAAATGCCAGGCCATGGAGGCTCCCCAGTCATGGCCCACTAGAAACACTTGGTCGATGCCCAGAGCGTCCAGAAGCCCAACGAGGTCGGCCACGATGTGGAGGGCCGAGTAGGAGGAAGCCGAGGGCGGAGCGTCGGTGTCGCCGTAGCCGCGGAGGTCGGGGGCGATGGCGCGGTAGCCCGCGGCGGAGAGGGAGAGAAGCTGGTGGCGCCATGAGTACCAAAGCTCCGGGAAGCCGTGGAGGAACAGTATCGCGGGGCCCGAGCCAATTGATGCGACGTGCATGTTTATTCCATTGGTGTTCACCGTTGTGTGCTCTATTTTCTCCATTTTTCTTTTTCTTTTTCTCTGCGCTCTCTCTTATTTCAACTCTTATGCAGAATGCAGCTATGGTTGACTTTTCCTTACCTCGTTTTGGTTTTACTCTCGGGGAGTCGGCTAAGGAATTGTTTGTTGCCTAACCAAATCAATTAGTGGGAACATAATTTCTCCTCTTCCCTTATGAAAACAAAAGTGAGGCGGCATCTTTGTTTTTACTGGATGAATACCATTCAACGAATTTTTTACATTTTTCAAAGAAAAATATAGAAGTAGGAAAAGGAATGAGTTGATATTTCGTTTCATCTAACATCAAAATAAACACACACTTAATCTTTTGACAATGCCATTTCTCTTTTTTATTTTAATGTGATTATAAATTATTTAATTTTTTGATTGAGTGACACTTTTCATTAAAATAGAGATTCATTGAATTTCTTTACATTTTTTTATTAAAAATTAAAAATTAAAAATTACAAAAAATTTATTACTAAATAATGTTTTTCACTAGAATATACAGTCGCTAACACACATGTTTAAATGCTTTAAAATTAATTTTAATGTGTTCCAATGTTTCAGATGACAAAATAATTATATATATGAATTGAAAAAAAAAAGTTAGTTATATTGAACTTAACATTTTTTCAAACACACATTAAGATGTTTCTTTACACTTATGCGCTTAAGGAATGAGGGCTATATAACCTTTGGTCTCAAAAGTAGTTACCTACGAACTTAACCAAGACATAAGCTCAATGGTTTGACTTTGAAGAATCTAAAATTTTATAACACCCAAATACAAGTATATACTTCATCCCATAACTAAAAGGGGGTAGGTTGTGTTTTGAAATTATAGTGTCACTAAGTTTATTTTAAAGAGGTTCTCCATATCAAAACAAATTTAAACATTATTTTATTTTAATGTGATTATGAATTGTTTAAGTTTTCATTTGTCTGACATTTTACATTAAAATAGACATTCATTGAGTCTCTTCATACTTTTGTATTCAAAATTAAAAAATGAGTTAATCACATATATACTGTCAGTGTAAAAATTTTTTACACTAGCAACCAATCATATTTTTTAATAATGTCATGTCAGTTGCTTATTTAATAAAATAATAATAAAATAAGTAACTTTAAAAGATATGATTGGTTGCCAGTGTAAAAAGTTTTACATTAACAATGTATAGATGATTAACTCTTAAAAAAATTGTGTATTATTGAAATTTATTACCAAATAATGTTTTTCACTAGAATATGTGGTCATCAACAATATATTTTATTTATGTTCAAATGTCTTAAAATTGACTTTCACGTGTTCCAATTATCCATGTGAGAGAACAACTATATTCATGAATTGAAAAAAAAAACATGGATTACATTCAACCTAAAATTTTTTTCAAACACACATTAAGATTAAGACGACTATTTACACTTATGTGTTTAAGGATTGAGAACAATGTATCCTTTGGTCCCAAAAATCAGTTACCTACAAATTTAACCGAGACATAAGCTCAATTGTTTGACCTTAAAAATTATAAATATTCATTGTAATTAGAATTAAAGATGATTTAGCTATAACTTTTATACATTTTTTTTAAGAATCTAAAATTTCATAACACTCAAATATAAATATATACTTCCTACTAGAGTTAAAAGGAGGTAGGTTATATTTTGAAATTAGATTGTCGCTAAAATTATTTTAAGGAGGTTCTCTATATCAAAACAGATTTTAACATGATTTTTGTTAATTAGTCTTGTTTTTAGTTAATAATATTCCTCCTTTAATCTTTTTTATTTTTGAAACACCTTTCAATTTTACTCTTTTGAAAAGTATGAAAAGTATATATTTATACTTTTAGAAAATTATTTTATTCTTTAGGAAGTATTTTATAAAACATACGTAATGAAAGTACTTTAGAAAAGAATAAATATACATGTTTCAAAAGTACTTTTTGAAAGACTAAAAACATGTTATTATTTTCAAAAGAGCAAAAAAAAATATTTTTTCTAGAAAAGTAAATATATTGTTCTCAAAAGTATTGTTTGTAAGTGTATTTTAAAATTACAAAAACACAATTTTGATAAATACATTATAGTAATAATAAAAATATATTGTTTCTAATTGGTCATTTATTGTAAAATCATCATGATTTCAAAATGTCATTAAAAAATTCAATATATACAATATTGAAGATAAGTTATAAAATTAGGTTTAAAAATCATGTTAAGAATGAAAAAAATAAGATTTAAAGAAGTATATTATTGAGATTTCCGTTGAAGTACTTTTGTTATAATTGTAAATCAGTTTAATTCTATCAACGGTCTCAAACACGACAAGTATACCGACCGTTCAAGTAGTAAAAATATCGTATCCACATGGATTAGAAGGTAAAATAAGCATTTATTGACTATTCGTGACTAAAGAATGATTCCAATTTCATAGTTGTCATGTGAATTCAAGGTTATGACTATTGGAATGTTAAACTACAAAAATAATTGATTGTGAGTGAAAAAGGTTAGAGATGACATAATGGTTTTGTGAGGTTGTGGGGGTTAGATTTCACCGAACGTCAAACTAATGAATCCTTAATCTCTTGTTATATACATTGCATAGTCAACCCATAAGTTTACTCAAACCTAATCCCTTAGAGAAAGAGCCTAGGTGCGGATATTGAATATCAATCCCTTGAGTACCCAATACCTACACCCACATTACAGATTAGGGTTTAAGACTACTAATGGGTCAAACTCTATCCCTAGATACAATCTCCACTAGGCATATGTTCCAGAACTAGTTTCAATGGTATTTCCCAATACTCAATGGAACCTTAAATCATGCAAAGGGTGATCAATCCAAAGCAAGCATTAAGCTTAGAAACGTACACAACAAAGAATGAAACAATACATATATATATCATTAAAAACGTAAGGATTACAATAGAGTACGTTGGTTACATCTAACCCCAAAAAAATGGGTAGAACCACTCAACAATGAGGGTAAATACAAAATAGAGATGAAGGGAGAAGTGAAGAACCGAAGGAAAGATCCACACACGAACGGTCCCAAGCCTTGGGAATCCCTTCCGCAGCTCCGGGAGGCGCCCCTGCATGAATGAGGGAGAAACCCTCGAAAATGGCTTCAAATACGAGCTTGGAGATATCAGATTAGGGTTTCGCGCCCGGCGCGTAAGTCTTCACGCCCGGCGCGGGGTCTTCCAAATACTTTATGCCTTAGGACACGCCTGGCGCAATTAATTTTACGCCCGGCGCAGATGTGGATTTGCAGAGGTGAGACTCTGTTTTGATCACGCCCGGCGCGGGTCATGTGGCGCCCGGCGCATTCACTCTTCTCTGCTCCTTAGCTTCTTAGATTTCCAATCCAAAGGATCTTCAACTTTCCACTCTTCACTCAATACCTGCACAAAAAATGAGGTGGATTAAGGTATTGTTAGATGAATTTGGGTTAGTTATATCTGCACACAAAATGAACCAAAAAGAGAACAATTATATTGTAATGGTTCAGATGATGAGTGAAATTGTTCAATAAGTCTCGTCCAAAAAGAAGTAAAATTGAGACTTAACATATATTAAGGATGAACAGTGAGTGCCTTATTTGCTAAATAGAAATTTTTTTAAAAAAATAAAAAAAGAAGAATTAAGGAAAAAAAGAAGAATAAAGGAAGAGTGATTAGAAAGAGATAAAGTAGAATAAGAAAACGAGAGGAAGAAAAGAAAGAAAATCAAAAAAAAAAATTTAAAACAAAATTCATTTTAAAAACATAAATTAAAAGAGTATTTAATTTTTATTAATTAGATACTTAACTCAAACATTAATTAAGTAGATAAATAAATCATAAAAATAAAAAAAAATTATTTATTTTATTAAACAAAATATATTAAAAAAAAGTTTACAAATGAACTTTTAAAAATCAACTCAAAAACATTAAAAGACTATAATTGCCATGTAAAAATTAATTATAAAATATCATTTGATAATAAACACTATTAAAAAGTATAAAAAAAAATCACAAATAACACTCAAATATTTTATGTCATATTATAAATCATTGAATCACAAGATATAAGATGCGTAAGTGAATTATTTTTATTTTATTATTTAAAAATGATATACCGGTACATTGAACCTAATTACTAAATCAGTTCAGTTTTTGAAATTCATTTTATATAAATAAATTTGGGTCGATTTATTGTCAAATTAGTTATAATTTTTTTAAAATAGTATGGTTGAATTTTAAATCCATTTACATGCCACGACCCAAATTGACAGCATAGTTAAAGAGGCATGTTCATATTCTTTCAATGTCATAACAGTAATGTTTTTTTTAACCTTTTGGATTTTTGGTAATCTATCATTACGATATTATTGATGATTATGATATTATTAAGGATAATTCAGATTAAAATTTGTTGATGAAGTAGCATATATGCGGACTTATCTCTTCTGGTCTTTCTTGAGTTATAAAGTGAGTTGCTCCTTCCATCACAACCAATTCTTGCAACCCAAATTTGGATACAGTGACCCAAATTCATAGGCCCAATTATAAATTTATATTGATAGCCTAGTAAAAGAGGCGCATTTATATTAGGCTCATTATATATACACCTCCTTCTTTTTATAAGTCCATCTTCTTTTTTTAAAAAAATTATAAAAAAATTATGATTTTTTTTAAAAAAATTTAATTTTACACTTTCAACTTTCAATTTGTTACTTTCTTCTTCTTATTCACACACTTTTTTTTTCTCTTTCAATTTTCACATGTTACTAAAATAGGCGGGGTGAAGGAAAAATAAGGAAGTGCATGTAAAAATTGAAAAAAAGAGAAAAGATATGTAAAAAAAAAATACTAAATTAAATGTTGTGGATGTAAAATTAACAAAATTTAAAACAAAAAATTAAAATATTTTAAAATTTTAATTTTTTTTTTAAAAAGAAGTGTACTTATAGAAAAAAAAAAAAGGTGTATATATCATGAACTTTTATATTATTTCAATCTCATAATACTGATGGATCAAAAATATCTCAAAATACTGATATTTTTAGATTTTTAGCAATTTCTAATAAAGATAACGATATGGATAATGATTGTTAATTTTTTTTTATTACTGTCCACGGAGATGATTGTTCTTTCTTATTGATAACATGAAGAATTTTTTTTTCTTATTTATGAAAATAATAGCACGTAATGGGTGTCGTTCAGAATTGGACTCAAGATCCATTGTGTTAAATGGGTCATATCCTCTCAAAAGCTAGAGTAGCATAGCAGCCATAGATTAATAATGTTGTTCTTACCAGAAATCTGCTGTAGAGATGATCCTCCGAGTAAGATTGGTGAGCCTCATTCACTGGTACCCTTGATGCTCTAAGATGGGGGTGGTACCTGCAAAAGAGACTCTGATGCTAAAGTTAGTGTTTGTGAGTGTATGAGTCTCGTATAAGTAATGCACGTACTTTTGTGTGTATTATGATTTTGTTGGGCCTTGGGCCCGAGATCAGTTTATGACCTAATTGGATAGCGAGCCAATGTCGCCTAGCGCGTGTCCGAAGTCACTCCACGCTGTGATACCGAGCTCAAGCTCAGCATAGCGGTACGGATAGTACAAATGTTAATAGAAAAAAATACTTCTCATATGACAATATGAAATCCTGATAGAAAAATATTGTCCTTTAGATGCTATGAAACCAGTAACAAGGAATTTAATCTCATTTCTAGGCTTCTATAAATGCAATATAATTGAGGTACACATTTTCCACATTTCATTACTATTGGTAATTTGGTAGAATATTCACTGATCTGAATATCAAATGTCTTTTTTGCAAGTATTTATTTTAAATTTAAACCTTATTAAATTAAGACTTAATAACATGTTACACAGGATTGAGTCAACTTGATTGTTAACAGTTTTAATATTATGTATAACTAAATTGTAAAATTAATGAATCGTACGTCTACAACAAAAATATATTTATAATACATATTTTAGGATAAATAATATCAACATAAATATAATATCGTATTATACAAAATATGATTTATCAAGTTAAAAAAATTGTATTATTAATACATAATGAACTATTCAAAAAATATATTATATGAAAATGGCTAGAATTATTAAATGTGTCTTTTAAAAACATACGTTTTAATTTTGGAGTAATATTTACAAAATTTTAGATTCAAATTCTAGTATGATCATTATAATTTTAATTAATAAAAAATTTGATCAGGTTTAATTTTAGGATAAGCTTGAACACCTCCTTACACATGGTACAAGATTATGCGGTCTCAACTAATTGTGACATGTTATTCATTGTATTTGGTAAATTATAAATATAATTAGGGAAGATGAACCGAGATGACATGGATCCAAACCATGAAATAAAGACATGTATTGCAAGTAATTTCTACTAGTGGGAATGGAATAATTGAAATGGCTATTTCAGTCAGAAGATGTTTCTGTTCCGAATTCGCCACTTGCACAAGCCAGTTTATGGTGGGGGATCTCACTGCATGAATAACAAGTCGTGTTACAAACACATTCGCAGAGACAACGATTCTGATTCCTGCAGCATCTTAGGTTATTTTCGAATCCAAGAAAGCGTTTGATCACTTCACATTTGCTCCGTTGCTTTTTTACTTTATACTTACCCTTTTTTGCACTTTCTCATCCAAATTATAATGCACGCATATTTTCTTAAACAGATTTATATATACTTGGTTTCTGTCTGGAATCTCAAAATTGTAATGAGTTAAAATTATACGTAAATAATAATAATAATAATAAAGTGGTAAGTTTTTCCTTTTCCCTTAAATTATGTCATTCCAACCAAATGGTGCAAATGTGCAATAAATAATAAAGAACACTAGCCATACCAACTTGAGTGGCAACCATGTATTATTTTATATTTTTATGTTTGTCTTTAGTGATAACCTGCTCCTTTGTTATATTCCCACAGATTCCGATCTGATGGATGATCCTGTTGTCTATATTTTATTGTTGCCAAGTCGAGGGGTATCTACAACTGGCACATAATTCAGTAGAATTTGTAATCATTTTCTTGTTTCAAATTCTCAAGTCCTTTGTCTTCATCTACAAGCATTCACTGATTGCATGAATGTTAACTGTACCAAGTTCGATTTTTGTGGGGCCTAACAAAATTTCACTAAAGAAACTCCAGAAGGCGAAAAGAACATAAAGAGAAGTTTCTCGATGAAGCCCCGCCATAAACTTTATATATTCCAATAAAATGAGCTATGATCATGAATCATGATATAAAGTTACGGTTGTATTATCAAAGGTTTCAGAGTTTTATTTCGTTTCAAAATGTACAGGGATTGAAGGCCCATTTTTCAGGTTGTTATCAAACCACTTGAATTGAACAGGGAAATTAATTGTTGCCTTGTCACACCACTACTTAACTTCTCTGTGTATCATGTACTGGAGCAAAGGAGGATACAGTGCATTTGACAAACCTTAGCACAAATATTGATATTTTGAATAGAATTGTGGTGCTGCGTTATCGTATGCTTCGTTATTCATGGTTAACCACATGTTGTTTGAAAACAATCAAATTGTTGTTTGAAAATTATTGGAAATGCGCCATGCGACAAGTTGTGCTTCTTATCTGTTTTCACGATTGCTTAATTATTTTTTTCTCCTTTAGCCGCAACTACGACCAATCCTATGGCTTGTGATTATTTCTTTTTTCCCCGGAAAAGAACCAATCAAATATGATGAAGGAAGAAAGAAGACCCAATGTCAATATGTTACTTTTTAATTTTTTTGGATTAAAGCTTCAAGTGGATTAGTGGCGTTCGACCAATGAAGAACACCATATAATTTCGCATATACTTTTTCCCTAATAAGACACGTAGGAACTTGAATTTTTATTTATATTTATCATGCTTGGGATGCACAGATTGCGATGTATGTGAGATGCCATCTAATTAATCGACATGCTTAGGGACACTAAAATTGGTTTCTTATCTTTGCAGCATATAACTTTCCAAATTGAAAATAAATTAATGAAAGCAACTCATAAAGAGACAACGAATGCCTTACATCCAGGAGGCCACACACACAACACATCTTGAGTGAATTTATAAATATACAATAATAGTGACTTTAGTTTAAGTTTAATTAATGTTTTAAACATTAAAATATTTGGCAGTTGTAAGTCCAATGAGCCTGACTTGAGACTTGAGACTTGAGACTTGAGAGTGATCAGGTTATGATTTTGATTTTACATTTTCTGTGATGTAGCAAAAAGAGGAAAGCAAACTCCTCGAATATCACATGAGAACGGTGTTGCAGACTTGCAGCCACTAGGAAGGGAAAACGTACGTGGAGAAAATTCAACCAATGGAAATCCTTACCAATGAGGTTTATTTATCGCGACCTTTTTTTTAATCAATATTCTCATTTCAGACCATGGGTACAAGATATATAAGATAAGTAATGATTAAATTTACGACGAAATTGCTTTTCATTTCATATTTTTTGGTGAACTGTTTTACTTTTCAGAACAATAACTAATGCGCGTCATATATCACGGGTTGAGAAAATTTGATATTCTTTACCCAGAAATAAATCAAATAATTAGTATCAGATATGTATTACGATATTAATTTAAAGTATCCCAAAACATGCATAAAATAAAACATATTTATATTATTTTTCATCAAAATAACACTAAACCGCAAAAATTTAAAATAAATAACCCAAATTTATCATCGCTAACGCTAAGGGTGACACTAATTTAGAAAGATTTATATTTTGGTTAAACCTAGTACGTTTAACTATCTTTAGCAAGGATAGTTAAGGTTAGGAACTTAGGCGCCAGGACTAAGGACAAGTACCATCACGAGAATCCTAACCTTTGACATGTCTCTTTCGATTTCTCTTTCCTGAGATGCCGAAAGAAATAGTTAACGAATTGGTGCATGATCACGTGGAAAATATGAAAAGAGGTAAATTTTATTTTTATCATATTATTAGTATTCTTTCTTTTCTATCTAAGACTAAGAGCACGGAAATGCCCTTTCCTATCTTTGTTACCTTTAACGAGTTTAAATATCTTTTTTAATTAGAGTCTTAAAGAATCTTTATTCTTATCTAAACGAAAACATTGGAAAGCATGCCAGATAGACACGGCAATGAGATAAAAATCTGGGCGAGGAAGTTGGTAAGAATATAAAGTTAAAAAGGAATGACCAATGAACGATTCCACGTGTATATATATATATATGTGGACATTAGACTAAAAAATCATTGAGATTAGTCTCTTGAGTGTTTGAGAATTGTCAATCATGACAATGGACCCAGACATTGAATCCAAATATGCCCACAACGGAAAAGTGATGGTAGGCACCGCCATTCTCCTCTTCATCCTTATCCTCATCGTTATTATCTTCCACACCTACGTCCGCTTCTGCCGCCGCCGCCGCCGCCTCCTCCTCTCCCACTCCCTCCCCACCTCCGCCCTGGCCTCCGGAGAGCCGCGCCTGGACCCCGCCGTGCTGAAGGCCCTTCCCACGTTCACCTTCTCCGCCGCCCACCGCCCTCTGGAGGACTGCGCCGTGTGCCTGTCGGAATTCTCCGACGGCGACGAGGGGCGCGTGCTCCCCAACTGCAGCCACGCCTTCCACGCCCATTGCATCGACGCCTGGTTCGCCTCTCACTCCACGTGTCCCCTCTGCCGAACCACGGTCCAGCCGGAAGCGAGTGGCGAAACGGCTGAAGCGGGCGAGGGTTGCTCGTCGTCGGTTGCGTGCCCGAGAAAGGCCTTGGAGTTGGGTATAATCGTGGAGGTGGCGGAGGTGGAAAGAGGGTCGGATCCGGTAACCGGAGATCAAGGGTTGAGATGGACATTGAAGCGATTGAGTTAACGCTGTCACTGTTTCTATCTTGTACCCTAGTGTATGTTTGGACGCAAGTTCAGCTACCACTTTGCTAGGTCGGTTTTCACTTTTTTACCCCTTTTCTGTGTTTGAGTCATTTTTCAGTTACCTACTTTAATCATCTCTCTTCTCTCAATAGTTCTTGTTAAAGAGTACTGCTACTGCATAAGATTATTCAAAGTCTAGTTTACAAGTCATAGTTGAAACATACATGGTTAGGTTCATGTACTCAAACTTGAAAGTGCAAAGGATCTTGTGTTTATTATTATTTATTAGTCCCTAGATTTTTTGGGCTCTTGCCAATTGCCATCCAGCGGGAGACTCTTCCTAATATGTCACGGAGACGTTTGCCACTAAAATTGTTATTTTCTACCCACTTATATGCCATTCTAAAAGATATAATTCAAACCAATTCTTCTCTACATCAATCATAAATCTGTTTTTTTTAATATATTTTTTCAGTTATTAGGCACCTGCTATGGGCATTCCGTTAGGACTGTCCAACAAAAAAGTTGGATTCGAATAAGTTATTAACATATATTATTTTAACATGCACTTTTTTAATGTATTTTTATTATTGATTTCAATTTATTAAAAATTAGGAATGAACAATAATTTTATTCTATAATAAAAAAGTGTATCTAAAAGAATGTGATTAAAATTGTATTTCTAATAATCCTCAAATGTCCGATGCTATTAATTTTAGAATATTCTCAACAGTCAAAAGTAGTGAATGGGCCGAGCAAGCATAAATCTTGGGCTTTAATTGCCAACATTGATATAAATCTTAAACATATTAATTCCAATATATCAATCAATATGTTGTGATTCCAGGAATACACAAATGCATCCATAAGAAGCACGTAACATTCAATATTGGAATTATTAAGTGAGCGTGTATGAATTGCATTCTCTCCTACCTCCTCCTTGATCAACATATTGGCAGTAACATTCAAGGTCTAAAACACAACATGGAGATAATGTCATTGGACATTGTTCGTTTTCTTCCACTTATGTGACTGGTTGTGGCATGTTGAAAATAAAAATGTTAATTTATTTTACTCATTTGCTAAGGAAAATGCACTTTCCATACTAGCTTATCTTTTAATCCTTAAAGGGCAACAAGTACAAAAGTGTTAAAATACAAACAATCATACCAGTAAACCAGACATGAGATTATCGACCAGTGTCATGGAATCTTCAATGGGTGATTACAAGGATGGCGTGGAAACTCGTAAAAAATCATTTCATTTTAGACAATAAAATCCTTAAAGCAAGTAACATGATTCATTCATTTATTAATATATATCAATAAAAGAATCTAAAATACGTATGTTAAATGAGGCAGAAATGTGATGATAGCGTGATATATTTTAAAATTATTTTTCGTATCTGTGCTCACCATATCTTGCTTCACTACTTTCATCCATGCCATTTTTTTTATTTGTTTCTGCTGATGTTGAGTTATAAATACGAGATTGGTATCAAAACTTGATATTGTCCGGTATAAATTTATTTTTAAAAAAATTTGAAGGAGAATATATATATATATATATATATATATATATATATATATATATATATATATAAAATTAATGAGAACGTCATTTTTATGTGATAATCAAAATATTCAAATTCAAACTCTTAAATCGAAATAAAAAATTTAAATTAAAAAATTATAAATATAGTTACAACATATAATTATTGTAACCCCAAGCGTGTGGTTCAGCGGTAGGGGTTGATCCACACTTAAGCAAGGTCAAGGATTCAAATTCTGCCTTGTGTATGCAGCCGTGCTAAATTTTGGGATCAGCCAGGAACGAAAAAAAAAACATATAATTATTGTCGTAATTATCATTTTCATTACGTTGTTACTATTATCATTATAATCATTATCACTACCAACATTGTCATCACTTCCATCATTGTCGTTGCTGACAAGTGGTAACAACAATGGTGGAAAAGTGAATGAGTAAAATTTTTTTAGAAGATTGGTACAATAAGTAAGAGATTACAATATGTTTTGATGATTGTTATAATAATAATCTTTTAATTTAAATTAACGGTTGAGATCCACAACTCTTATTCTCATGTAAAAATATCATTCTCACAATATATTTAATAAATTTTATAATTTTGACATAAAAATGTCATTTGCATAATATAAAATTTTCATTAATATAAATTTGTGAATGTTTGATTCTTATGTTTTATTTATTATTTTAAAAATGAACACTTATAGGAAATTACATTTTTTTAAAATTATTTTCTACACACCTCAAAATATTAAGAAAGTAAAAATCTAATTTTCTCAAATTGAGGGAATAATTTTACTTGTGCTAAATAATATCATGTTATTTTTATTAACTCATTTAATGTTATAAAAAATTAAAGTTTTTGAACCCTAAGCGTGTGGTTCAAAGGTAGGGATTGATCCACGCTTAAGTAAAGTCAGGGGTTCGAATTCTGTCTTGTGTATGCAGTCGCGTTAAATCTTGAGGTTAACTATCTCACCCTTTGAGGTGCCTCCAACGTAGCGAGGAGATTAGTCACTGCTATCAGGAGTGGATACTCCATGGACGAACCAAAAAAAAAAATTAAAGTTTTTGGGAAAGTTCTTTTAAAACTATAAAAATATTTTCAACCATGCTATAAAATATTAACTACTAGGGTGAGTCTCACAATAGGAATTTTGAATAATAAACACAGCATCATATGTTCAAAGTTTAATGTATAACACTAGTTATTAAGTATAATTAGTCTAAGTAAAATTACTTATAAAGTAAGAATCTTTATAGAGAGAGAGAAAAAAAAAAGAGAGATGAAGGAACAAATGATTTCAATAGTAGTTTTTGGTAAAGTTACTCTACTTAATAACCATAGTGTATGTTGAATTTCAATTATCAAACCGTTAAATTGAATTTTTTAATACATATATCAAATTTACAATTTTTTAAAAAATTAAAACTATTTGTTACTTTATTTCTTTAATTCAAAATGATGCATAAAATATTTTCATGATTATCTATCAATTTGAATTGATGAAATAGAGTATCAAATCGTTTTAAATTCTTTAAAACATTTGTAAACTTAATACATGTTTTAAGAACTTTTAATTTAATGGTTAGAACATTAACATTTGATGTAAAACATCAGTTATTGATTGAAATAAATTTATACGTTGTTTTGAATATGTATAACGAAGTATCATATTGTTTTCAAAATTTTAAAAAATTCATACACTTTATTTATGCATGATATTTTTTATACTTTTAATTAAAGATAACATATTTTATTACATTAAATATACAACAAACAATAACAAATACAAAAAATATATTATATTTTTTATTTAAATTTATTCTTATATCATGTTTTTATTGTGAAAACGTTGTATAAATAAATTTGAGGATCAAAGGTGATTCATCTTTGAAATAGAATGATTAAAATAGGACAAAATTTTTAAGAATTAAAATCAAACTTAAAATTTTTCATAGAGACCAAAAATATATTTTACTCTTTAATGAATATAATACACAAAAGAGTAATAAAAATATTATAAAAAAATAAAATCACATCACAAATTTATATTTAGATATAAAAAATGAAATACATAACAGATAATTTAAAAAGTAATATAAAATAGTATAAAAAAATTATCTAAAAAGTATATAACTTAAAAAAAACGGGTCTCTCTTAATGATAGGTATGAAGTGGCCGCACACTATCCTGATCATGATTGACTTATATATAAGTTTAAATATGTTTTTAGTCTTTTAAATTTAAGATAAATTTATTTTTGGTCTTTCAAATTAAAAATTGTTATTTTTAGTCCCTGTAATTTTCAAAAATCTTATTTTAGTCCCACAAATCACCAATATCATATACGAAAATAATAAATTAAAACAATTATGTAATATCAATTGAATTTAATATGATATTTTTACTAATAAAGACACCGATAGATAGATTTTATGCAATAATATTTGATAAATTTCTTAACAAAATTTGAATATAAAGACAATTTTTTTTTTAAATTACAGGGGCTAAAAACATCGATTTTAAATTTGAGGGACAAAAAATAAATTTATCATAAATTTGAAAGACTAAAAATATATTTAAGCCGTATATATATATATATATATGTATATATATAATTTTTTTTCTTTTATCATAATTATATTAATATTCAAACTTAAGATCTCGTGTATATCACTTTAACATTTTATTACTAAATTAAAATATTAAATGAAGAGTGTTGTATTATTTAGATATTTCGAAACGATAAATTTTATTAATTTTTTAATGATTATTTTAAATTCAAATTTATATCATTTATAAATATTTTTAATTTACGGCGTTGACTTTTTTTATCCATTTATTTCTAACATTCAATTAGTAATTATTCATTAATATTTTAAATTTTTTTGTATTTATTTAAATCATATATATATATATATATATATATATATATATATATATATATATAATATTTTATAATGAACCCTACTTCTTAGCCGCGGCTCACTCTTTCTCTTCTCCAAAATTTCTTAATTCTCATGGTAGTATAGAGCAAGTTGCTAGTTCCATTGCCTAAAAAAAAGAAGTTAGAAGAGCATGAGAGAAGGAGCTTGTTAAATATTGAATGACTACCATGTAAATAACTTGTGTCTATCATATGTCTCAAAATGTTTCTCTTATGATAATTTGATTTGGTGGATTTCAGATCGGATTGTGGTTCATGATTGTCCTACCTACAACAATAATTTTGAGGACTTAAGGTACCACTCTAAGTTCTATTAATTTATTGATTAGTACTTTTTATTTCACCAATCTCAATTGTTGGATGTTAATGAGATGTCATTTTATTTTGATATACTCTAAATAATGATTAGATGGGGGAGAGTTTTGAGTTATTTTGGCTTTGATTCGGAATAAATTATTTTGAAAAATTGTTTATTTTTAATTGTACTCCTATGATTTTTGGGTTTATTGAGATACTTAAAAATAAAAGTATATAAAACATGTTTAGGGTTTAGGATCTTAAATTCAATTCATTGAAATTTTATGTTGTGTTGTTGATACTAATATATTCACATAGTATTTGATTAACTTGTTTATGTGTATTCATTGTCATAATTTGGATTTTAAATTTAATTAAGAATTTTTGTATATTCATTATTTTTGGAAAAAATTAATCATTATTTTTTATAATGATATTTTCATATTAATGTCATAATTTTTAAATAAAAAATAATATAGTTGATTGAAAATCATAGAGTTCGTGATAGCAAGTATAAATTTAGTTATTCTTTGAGAACAGTGTGAAAAAATGACCAATTTTGAACTAAAGTATAATTTTTATTTTAAAAATAATGTTGAGTTTTATTTTATCATTCTTTCCAGAAATTTTGCAATTATACAATGTGAATGAGAAACTATTATAGTTTTTGGTTGATAGAAGTGCATCGCACTGAGATAACAAATACAAATTATCTGAAAGTTTATAAAACAAGTCATATTTACAATAACAAAATGGATATGGTTGACATTGTGATTCACAATTTAAGGTAGAAAAAATATCAATAGACATGAACTATAAATTATGACACTATTATATTGTTTTGGTAGTTTTTTTTTTATACTTATTATTGTGATAGTTAAGAGGCAACAATAAGATCACTCGAATATTATAATTAAAAATAGAGAGATAATATATGATAAAGTTATAAAATAATTGTTTAAAGATAAAATTAATTAGGCAAGTCCTTTGCTTAAACTACTAAGAAAAAAAGTTAGTATGTATAGAACATGGAGAGAAATAAAAGACTATTGTGTCATTTGATAATAACAAACATTGATGTAATTATCATGATTGAAATTACTATAAAATATATTTATATGAGTAAGAATATGTTATTTTAAGTTATTATTAATTTTGTAGTTTTTTATTGAGTTGTGAGAAATTACTAAACATTACATTCATTTAATAAAAATATTAGTCTCATACTTATTTTAATGATTTTCACAACTTTTGTGATATAACATGATAAAATTAACTATGTGTGGAATTATTTAAACAAGATTGTGACAATTCCTAATGAAAAAAAAAAAAAAAAACTACAAGTTAAGATAAAAACAGGGTAGATTAGACTATACTTTAAATATAAAAGTTGGGTATGTTATACTAGATTAAAATTTAAGTTTAGTTTATTATTGATCATAAGTTTTTTTCTAAGCCAAACCTCTTTGAAGGCCTAATTTGACCTATTATCGTATAGGAGTATGCAAAAAATTCAAACTAATCCATAATCCAATTGATTTATATTGAAAAAAATTATTCATTTTGAGATCCACTTTGTAAAATCAAATTGGTTATTTGAATATTTTTTACAAAGTGAATCGATTTAATTTGCTAAAAAATGACATGAGTATGGGTATAAAGTGAATAACCACACTACATTAATCTAATTTTTAAAAAAATGATCTATATTTTAAAAAATGAACCAATCTACTTTTATGAAATAAATTAGTTTGATTTGATTTGAAATTTTCAGAAATATAATCTACAAAATCCTTACTAACTTATTTAAAAACCTATTTTACACTGACAATGTTAAATATGCCAATTATTTCAAACATGTGTGATTTATTTAAATTTGTGTGATAAAAATATACTTTAGTATATTTTTATTAAAATTAAAATTAAAATAAAAAATTAATATAAAAGAATGCATACTTAAAAATACTAACCTACATTCATGCACACAAAGAGTGTAATGAAAAAAAAAATCTTATATAATTTTTTTTTGAATATTTTATATATCTTATTTGAAATATTTTAAACAAAAAACTATGAAAATAAAGGAAAGAAATAGAGGAAGATGTGATTACTAAATTTTTAATTTTAACAGTAAAATCTTTAATTATTTTTTTTAAAATGACACCTTTAGTAAAAAAAACATAAAACCAGCTGTGTAACTGAAAAAACTAAAGCAGCAGTGTTTACTGACAATGACATGTAACCCCCAAATGTTGGCGCCATCGCGCCAAAAAAAGAAAATTGAGAATTCGCGCTTTCGTCAATTTTGCGAATTTCGTTGTTCTGCCTACTTTCTTCAAATGCCACACAACCATCACCAGCCATTACCTCCATCTATATTTCTTTTTCTTTACTTTCATTTGTTGAATCAAATCAAACAAATATATTTTCAATAAAAGTCATTATATAGCAATACATAAATTAACTTTGCTCCTTTCTTACGTTGTTTCTTAGACAGATCCATTTTTTGTGTTATACACACTCTACAGGCAGAGCTTCATCTTTCTTATTCGAAGTTAGGGTTTTGAAGATGATTGTCAAGCGGAGTATGAAAACCGGAATAAAGCACAAACGGTGTAAGCCAAAAGACCGCGAGAACCCCGCGATTCAAATTCCGAAGAAGCGGAAAGTGAATGAGCTTTATTCTGCTGAAGGGGTGTCTGAATCCAGTGCGGTCGAGTCTAATTCAAATTCCGTAGACTTGAATGGCACAATTAAATTTCAAACCGCGCAATCGGAAGAAGTTCAGCTTCAAGTTCAACCCCGGTCTTCCAGTGGTCGCGCTCAGAAACTTCCTCGCAAGTTCAACGATTCAATTCTCTACAATCACTTCGGGTTTCAAGATGAGAACGCTTTACAAGATGTTGACAAGAGAAGTAAAAGAGATTCTATTCGTTTTTCACATTCTGCTGAGTTTGACCGTTTTGAGTATTCCGTTAAGACCGTTAAAACGATGGTTAATGGAAGTCGTTCATTATTGGTTAAAGAAAAGAGTAACGCTCCTGGACTTAGTTCCAATATTGAGGGTGTGGATGGAATTGATAAAAGGAAGAAGGACATTTACAGATTAGAAGAATTTTCTCTGGATGATATAGTTTGGGCAAAATGTGGGAAGAGCTACCCTGCTTGGCCTGCCCTAGTGATTGATCCATTCTTGAAAGCTCCCAAATCCGTCTTGAGCCTTTGTGTTCCTGGTGCACTCTGTGTTATGTTTTTTGGTTATTCTAAAAATGGAAAACAAAGGGTAAGACTGTATTTGATTTCTATTTTTAGAAACTGTTTTTAGTTTTTTAAAAAGGTACTGTACTAGGATCTTTTTGGATATTTCTAAGAGAGAAAAATAGAAAGTATATATGAAACAAGTTTCTTGATAAGTTAAAATTAACTTATGTTTAAGCTAATTTATAAAAGTGTTTTTTTCATTAATTTTTCTAAAATCTTATTTCTAACTTAAGGATAAATTCGTTTTAAATTATGACAATTTATTTTATCCCAGAAGTGTTTCTAGAGAAATTTATTTCGACAGAAGGTAGGGTGGTGCAAATTGTGGCTTCTGATATCTTTCAGTGCCTTTGCCTTCTGGTTTTTTAAAACACTTGTTTGAAAATAATTTTGGATGGGAAATTGATTGCCGAGTATAATGTATAAATGTTTCAGAAAAAATGTTTTAAGAACCAACAAGTGAGAAGGGGGATCAAACATGTTTTAAATTTCTTCCCTGTGTGTGTTCATAGACTTGAGTTTTTTTATTGTATTTTTTCAGTGTTAAGTATTTCTAAAAGAATGATAATGGCAGGACTATGCGTGGGTGAAGCAAGGGATGATATTCCCTTTCTTGGAATTCATGGACAGGTGTGTATCATCTACAGTTGTTTCTGCAAGAAGGTTTGGTTTTTACTTATAAAAATTGCCTTTCTTTAGATTCCAGAGGCAGATCCGATTGTACAAAAGTAAAGCAAATGATTTTCAAAAGGCATTAGAGGAGGCAATGTTGGCAGAAGAAGGCATTTTGGACTCACACTTGGGAGCTGAGCAAATTATGGAGGGTGCAGATTCCTGTGTTGGCCATGATTACCAGGAACATTCCTATCAAGACCAGGTGATTTTATATCTTCCACTTTGTCTTGCGTATGATCATGGGCGAGGCTGATAATGAGAGTATCTATAAGCTTCATCTAGTTTAAGAAAGAGGTCCAGTTATGTTCTGGACTTGTAATATAGGTGACAGAGGCTGTACTGCATTAGTTGATATTCATCTTAGTAGGATGGACAAAGGACTTAGGAGTGAGTGCCTAATGCTATAAACGCTCTAGTCTCTTGCGTAGTGACTGACTACTTCAAGAGTTTAAATTATGCATGCTATAATAGGAATGAGTATTTTTTTAATGGCCCAAAATGCAAAATCAGAGGGACTAATACTATTATGAATTTTCAATGGTATCAGTCACACATAAGAGATTCTGAGCCCAGCATGTGAAGTGAAACTGATCACAGTTTGTTTTAAAATATTTTCTTGTGATGTTTCATAATCATGTAGACGTCAGAGACACGCCTTTGATATAGTGGCATACACATACTGTTAGTGTTATGTCACACTGTTTGTGTCAAAGCATTATTCTTATTCATTCCAAGTTTAGTATATACGTTAAGGCAACTGTTAAGAAATCAAAAATGGAAAATTTTCATTCAAGGTTATCGATACATCTCTATCGTGATTTTCCATAAAAACCTTTTATTTGTTGATTCCTTAGGTATTGTTCAATAGCAAAATCATATACATTAACATGGTTATGTAAACTGAAGCATATAGTTCAATATATTTGTGTAAACTGGGGATGAGTTGGCCGGTCTGGGTAAAACCCTTTTTCACTCTTTGTTTTGGTGAAAACCTTTTAAAGTCTTTCATCTCTTTCAATATATCTGTATGATAAATAAGGGTAATTTCTAGTGAATTTATCTTTCAATCTTAGAGTCTGGTTAATTCTAGATTTTTTATTCAGTGAATAAATTATGCAGGATACAATATCTTGTGCTGGCTGTGGTTTGATGTTGCCATGCAAAACCATGAAGAAGAATAAGGACTCGAGTGCTCCTCAGCACTATTGTAAGCCCTGTGCAAAGGTTCTGTCATGGCTCATTCTAGATATCTTCAATTTGTTGACTGGATAAATTTATTGCTGACATTTAATTACCTTTTTTTTGGGGTTGTCATAATAGTTGCTAAAATCAAAACAATATTGTGGCATTTGCAAAAAGATTTGGCACCATTCAGATGGTGGGAATTGGGTGAGTTTGTCTACTTTCTCAAGGTGTC
This sequence comes from Cajanus cajan, assembly GCF_000230855.2. Classification (NCBI taxonomy): domain Eukaryota; kingdom Viridiplantae; phylum Streptophyta; class Magnoliopsida; order Fabales; family Fabaceae; genus Cajanus; species Cajanus cajan. The sequence continues at coordinate 57,657,970 of NC_138522.1, read as the reverse complement.
TGTTTAATTTAATTCATTTAATTTCAATAAAAAAATCAAATTTTTGAGATCTTGTGGGGCTGAACTCTGACAGGTATGCTGTGATGGTTGTGATGTTTGGGTGCATGCTGAGTGTGACAAGATTTCCAGCAAACTTTTCAAGGTATCATGTCATGTTTAGCGCAGCGATACATTCATCTTTTCATTATTTTCTTTCTTGTTTGATTTCCTTTGATAAAAAATATTATGACGACTGATTTGTTTCTTAATGCAGGATCTGGAAAATATGGATTACTATTGCCCAGATTGCAAGGGAAAATTCAATTGTAAATTATCAACATCACAAAGATACAAGTCAAAAATTATGTATGTAGAAATTATTTATTGCTTCCTTTTCCCATTATTTTAGGGGCACTGGGTATCTTGACTTGTATTCTTTGAATCTCATGATGTGATATTTTTTGAGATAGATCAACGGAGAATAGCCAAAAACCTGTATTACCTGAAAATCTAGCGGTGGTATGCAATGGCATGGAAGGAATCTATTTTCCAAAACTTCATATGTAAGCCTTCAACACTTCTTTTTATATTATGGACATGAAACTACCCTCAATCTAGATTCTAAGTCTGTTAACCTACCTGGATAGGTTCACAAGCAAATAATTGTCCTATCTGAGAACCAGTGAAATAACTTTAGGTGATTAACTTTTTATTAAATTTTCTTACAGGATTAAGTGCAAGTGTGGCTTGTGTGGTTCAAGGAAGCAGGCACTTACTGAATGGGAAAGACATGCAGGTTGCAAAGCCAGAAAATGGAAATATAGTGTGAAAGTAGAAGGCACAATGCAACCACTAATAAAATGGGTTCGTGTCAGTTCTTGTATTAGATGCACGACAAATATTTCTGGTGAATTATGTCTGTCGGGGTTTTAGTATTAACAATCATGAAGAATTTTTACTCTCACTTGGATTACTTTAGCCTATCTAGTATCTACTTCACTTTTATTTCAAACATCTCCCAATTTTCAAGTATGCAGCTATAGTTCTGTAATGTGTGTATATCGTGCCTTTATATTTCCATATAATGTGTTTATTTCTTATATTTTTAACAAACAATAAAAATTTCTTCAGATCATTGAACACAATCCCCAAGCTGGAATCCCGCAGCAGTTAGATCAGCAACAAATACTCAACCTTTTGCAAGGTGAATGTGTATTTCATATAAACTTTTACTGTTTTACATTTTGAGGATTCCATTTCTCATGCGATCAGGTCTTATGGCATACAGAAGTCACATGTCTTCTGTTGAATATATATTCAAAAGGGAGAAACTAATTTTACTTTTACCATATTTTCTCAGAGAAGTACGAACCAGTTCATGCAAAGTGGACAACAGAAAGATGTGCCATTTGCAGATGGGTTGAAGATTGGGAAGATAACAAAATTATTATCTGTAACAGGTGCTCTCATCATTGTTCATGATCTTTGGCCCAAGCTGTAGAGCCATGATGGATATGTTTAAGTTTCGTTTCTAACTTACAGGGCTTCAAAGGATGAACTATCAATTACGTTATGTACACTTGTTTATTGTGCAGGTGCCAAATTGCTGTCCACCAAGAATGCTACGGGGCAAAGAATGTTCAGGACTTTACTTCCTGGGTTTGTAGAGTCTGTGAAACTCCTGATGTTGAGAGAGAGTGTTGCCTCTGCCCAGTAAAAGGCATGTCATTTACATCTAGTACTTTTTGCAGTCTAACTGCTTTTGTTGTTTCACATGCTGTTCCGTTAAATTCTTTATGACAGAAGTAAGTGATGGATTCAATGCGCTAATTTTTCACCGAGAAATGGACTTGTTTTCATGCATATCAAGATTGGCTTAATTTTGTTGGATCATCAATCTGTACCCCAATTTATGCTTGCAATTAATTTAGCTCATTTTTACATAGTTAAGGAGAATCCTCCAATGAGCTTCAATCTGCTTTTACAATATGGTGGAAATGCTTTGCAGGTGGGGCTCTGAAGCCAACTGATGTCGAGATGTTGTGGGTTCATGTAACATGCGCTTGGTTTCGGCCTGAAATTCTCTTCCAAAATCACGAGGCAATGGAACCGGCCTCTGGAATCCTTAAGATTCCTCCAAATTCCTTCAAGAAGGTAAGGTCTGCATGAAATTTTTTGTCAGGTGGTTTCAGCTGCAGGCCTATAATATTCTTTCTCGCGGTACCTAAGGACATTCTTGTTTTGATAACCATGCAGAGTACACTCGGTAATATAAAAAAATTACAATCATACAACATAATTTTTATTTTGATAATTTCATATACCAACAAAGAACTCATTCATTAGCAAATTAGTTTTCGAAAACACTTTCCACTCAACAGTAATTAATTAATTATACACTAACAGCAAAATAATAGCTTGGACATGCACCATATAATTTTCTTCTACCTACAATTCAACACTAATAGAAACACTCCGCATGATTTTATTCTTACAAATCAGAAAGATAGTTGTTAGGTTATTATTTAATCTTTTGGCTCTCCCTTTTCTCATTGGGCTCGGATGCGGGCAATCTCTTAGATTCATTATTTAATGTTTAAATGCCTATATTGACGACAGACTTGCGTGATCTGTAAACAAAGCCACGGTTCCTGTACAAGTTGTTGCAAATGTGCTACATATTTTCATGTGATGTGCGCGTCAAGAATGGGATATGGCATGGAAGTAAGTCTAACGGTCCTTTTGAATATGAACCAATCAATGTGCTAAAACTGCTTTCATTTTTACTTCTTAACTTGCTTAATTAAGCTTTTCATCTATAGATAAATTCCTATGGAAGTTAGAATTTAATTGTATGATGATTACCACAGCCGGGGCATATGTTGATATTGATTAAATTTACAGTTGCATTCGACAGAAAAGAATGGGACTCAAATAACGAAGACGCTAATATATTGTGCAATTCACAGGTTTGAGATGTGGTCACTAAATTACAATAACTTATTTTCCATTTTTTTTTAAGAATGTTTATATATAAGTCAGTATCATTTTAGGGTCCCAAACCCGGATTCAGTACTGGTTGTACATACACCCACGGGCGTATTCTCACCGAGAACTTCGCTTCAAAATCACCCGGGGTGCTTCAGGGGATCAAGGCTGGTTTCATCAAACGATGTAGAACTCCTTGAACCTTCAACCTCTGATAGTCACGAGGTTGACCCACTGTCTTCTGCCAGGTGTCGTGTGTACAAAAGGTCTTCCAATAAGGTGATTTCTTACAACATTCTATTGTGGCCATAATATTATATAACTTCTGTAGTCTTTGTTTTATGGTCGTAGTCCTCTCCGGTACTTCTGCTGTATCGGAGTCTAAATACTATAATCTGGATTTGATGTAAACTATTATTTACTTACATTATCTAATCTGTTTAGTTTGGTCTCATTCAATAATTTTCCTCTACATTGCCAGAAGGATCATGCGCCAATACTGCACTTGCTTGGGGGGCCAATCCTTCATTCTTTAAGCGCAATATCTCAATTGAACAGCAATAAGGTATTCTTGTTTTGGTGTTCGACTTATTGCTTTTGAAATGGTTAACTAGTCTTTTTGAGCTGTCCACATGAATAGCTTTTTCCCGTTTAGTAGAAAAAGTATCTCCTAAGTTGTAATATTGTTCTGTGATAGGATGCTCAAGTGTTTTCTTCTCTTAAGGAACGTCTTCACCATTTACGGGTTAGTTAGTCTCTCCATCTGCTCAAATTAAAACTTCATTTCCATTTGTTAATTTTTGCTTTAAATTAAAGTTTTATCTCATTTTTTCCCCCGTTTTGGTCAACCTTTAATGTTTTGAGCTGCAGAAAACAGAAATTCAAAGAATTTGCCTAGGAAAATCAGGTATTCAAGGATGGGGCCTCTTTGCTCGTAGAGATTTACAAGAAGGAGAAATGGTAACTTACTTATTTAAGATGGTTGCAAAAGTGTAAGTTAAATACTTACCCGAGTTTCCTTGAAAGGCAATAATATACACATGCTTTTTATGCCTGTCTACAGGTTGTTGAATATCGTGGTGAGCAGGTACGGCGTAGTATTGCTGACCTAAGGGAGGCAAAGTATCGTTCAGAAGGCAAAGATTGTTATGTGAGTATCTTGTCTAAGATTGTTTTTGATATCTATCTGTATTGTACTGTACTCATTGCCACTTGTTGTGTGCTGCTTCACATTGTATTACGATAAAATGAGATTTCATTTGATTGGTGACTCAAATTTTGTGTTTTCACTTGCTGTCTGTTTCACAATTAAAAATGATGAATTAATTATTTTCTGAAATCCCAAAGATTTAAATGGTTTATATTTAGAAATCCTGGGAAATATTGAGACCCGTGTCAAGCTTTGATTTTAGATAAATAGAGTATTTTAAACAGATCCATTTTTCATGTGTTCTAAACATGGGAATTGATTCTCTTTCTCTTTCCAAGATTGCCAAACTGCCGATGCTAAATTTTTTAGTTGGGGGATATGGGGAATTGCGACTTGAACCTTGGTGTACTACCTATTCTACCATGTTCCATCTGTATTCCTAGTTCATGTTGTTTAAATTCCTGTTGTAGATGGTTCATGTTTACTGTTATTGTTAGGATTCATTCATTTCATTGTACTGCTGGTCTTAATGTCGAATGAAATAAATCATGCAGCTGTTCAAGATTAGTGAGGAAGTTGTAGTTGACGCAACGGATAAGGGCAATATTGCACGTTTAATAAACCACTCTGTAAGTTATTTCTGTCGAATCTTGTCTTTGGACTTTGGTTTTACGCTGAAGCTAGTTGGATTTCTTGAACTTTATTTCCCCTGTGAGCCAAAAAAGGAAAGAATAAAATGTGGAAAATATTGATGTTAAATTATAAATTTTATGTTTATGTAAAGTTTTATGAATCAACCTGTCCTGCTACAGTGCATGCCAAACTGCTTTGCAAGGATTATATGTTTGGGTGATCAGGAGAGCCGGATTGTTCTTATTGCCAAGACCAATGTTTCAGCTGGTGAAGAACTAACGTACGGTTTGTTGTGCTTGTATATCTTTTGATGTGTGTGCACATAAAGAATCATTCATTTTGAACGTGTCACACAACATACTAGATGCTTTTTTCCTTTTTTTAAGGAATGAAGATCTTAATTAGTCTGACATGTTTTTTCGCTTTTCAATGTTGCAACAGGTATGATTACTTGTTCGATCCAGATGAGCGGGATGAACTCAAGGTTCCCTGTCTCTGTAAAGCCCCTAATTGCAGGAAATTTATGAACTAGGTTCTACATTGTTTCTGCTCGAGGAGCCATTGCAGTTACCCAACCCTGGGGAATTATTTGTTTATTCTTGTAATTTTTATTTTTTATTTTTTATGTTAAATTAATTTGTATACCATTTGATTTACATAATAAAGAAAAGAGGAAAAAATTGCTTATAAGGAGTAGGATGCTTTTGCTGTAACTTGACATGTGTTCCATTATATTCATTTATAATGTTCAGAAACAATCGATTAAAAATATGATTTTGACAAGTTTACGGAATATTTTTTATATATAATCAATTAAAAATCATCTTAGATTAATTTAAACAAATTTGAATTGGTTATCGAATAGCAACTTAGTTACAGTGTTGAGTTATTATTTGAATTAATGAATAATTTCAGTAAGTTTATAATAATTCACACATTTAATTGAGTAGTTATTTAATAATATTGTGTTTGGAATACATGTTAGGACAGGATGGGACATGGGTTCTATTTCTTGTTTGATGAAATTAAAATGGACAAAATGAAATATAGGATTAAAATAGCAGAACATTTTTGTTCTTTAATAAAAGGTGGACTGGAACCAATTAGAATAAGATAAAATATTTTATTAAACATTTTTTAATGACAAAATTACCATTCTTTAACTTTATAATTCTTTTATCACACATTCAATTAAAAAATAAAATCTTTGCTGCCATCCTTTTTGTTCGACATTGTTTGCTATTTTTTTCCCCTCTCTTTGCACTGTTTGTTACTCTCACTGCATTCAAGGACAACGTTTTTTTTCTCTTTTATTGTGTTATTTGCATCATTGAAATTTTTGTACTTGTTATTTGCATCATAAAAATTATTGATCATTTGAATTACTATCATTTGTTAATAGAGAGAATGCTGGACCATTCAAATCAAATTAATGTTATTATACATACATATATATATATATATATATATATATATATATATATATCAACAAATAATTTAATGTTTTTTTTAGTAAATTTGATTTGCATGGCTATTGAATTTGTTGTCTAATTTTATTTTGGTTTTTTAGTAGGCATTGAATGGAACATTTTCGTGTTTTAGCCTTCTTTTATTGTTGGAGGATGTACATTAACATTCTTGCAATGTGTGAGACAACACTTATATTGATTAATGAGTTTGTGAAAAAAAAATCAAGAAAGATCTTTAGAATATAGTAGTTACATTAGAAATATTGCCCTAGGCAATGTTTTATTTTATTTTATGGTATTTTTTTTAATAATTTTTTATGATATTGAAACTTGATGTTTGGTTTTATTTTTTGACATGAGAACAATGTCATTATTGTTATGATGAATGCATTTATTTGAAACTTTGCAAGTGAAAATTTTAATATAATTTTCTTATTTGAAACTTTTTTATATAGTAATAATAATATATTTAAGTTAATTATATTTTAACAAATATTTCATATTTACGTATTTAAAAAATAATTATAAAATATAAATATAAATATATTAATAACTTTTAAAAATATATAATAGTAATAAAATAGTAAATGTGAAAAAATATTCTATTATATTTTATTTATTTATACTCAATCATATATTAAATAGGATATGAATATATATGTAATTAAATATCATGTTCAGTTATGTTCAATAAGCACCAAACGTAAAATATAACACATGGTTTTGTTCTGTTGTTACCAATCACAATATAAGTATATTATTATTTTGTTCCATTCCGTTCTATCCCGTTTCACTACCAAACACTACTTGAGAAATCACAACATATCAGTTCATTTTTAAATTTGTTGGGTCACTCATTCATTTCAATTTAGTAAAAAAAAAATGGATTTAGATGCATTGATCACAAATATTATGTTTTGTTCAATAAAGCTTGATTGGTTTGGCTAGTTTAAGTCGGTTTTTATAACATGGGCCAAGGTAGGGAAATCATATTATTGACTTGTTTCTGAGCCTTGGAGTATCTGTTTCCACCACATTTATAGAGAAGTCAATGCATATTGGTTAGCCAAGCAAGGATCTTCCGACCTCCAAGATTTACTTATCTATGATTCTTGCCTTCATCAGATTAGTTCCTTGTTATTAGCTGATGCATTGGGCATTTGGTTTCCTAGACTTTAATTATTCTGTCTTTTAAATTTTCTGTAAGATCAATAAAAATATATTTAAAGTAGTGTTATTTAAATAAAATTAGTAGAATATAATTTGCTCATAAAAATAAGATATAAGAAGAAAAAAAATGGTCCTAATAAATTTAGAATATTACAAAGATTTTATTTAAAGTACAATTTTTTTGAGTTTGTTAGGTGCCAGTAGAAACGAATAAAAAAGGAGGAAGCGAACACAATAAAGGAGCTTTGCATTATGATAGTGAAACATATGAGAGGAACTTGAGTGGGAAATTCAAACCTTTGGAACTGACTTATGTTTGAGTTTGATGTGATATTATTGTGTTTTTATATATACTCTTAACTCTATAGTGACTACTAAATTGAAATTTGAGAGAACTATAAACACTTAAAAAATTGACATTTATTACTCTTCTTTTATTCTTCTTTTGTTGTAACTAATTACAGTGAGCGATAGAATTTGAATGTGAGCATAAGATTGTGATCTAAAAATAGAGTTTGATCAAAACAAAAATAATGAAACACAAACCATAAGATAGTGATCTAAAAATAGAGTTTGATCAAAATGGGGTTGTTCTGAAACATATTACACCTTTGAGGCTGTTTTCTACGGTGTCGCTATGGGCTATAGTGACACTAGTGACACGTGGCAATTTTGAGTCTGATTATAAGCCATGAACGTGTTAAGTCTCAATTTTACTTCTTTTTGGATGAGACTTATTGAACAATTCCACTCATCCTCTGAACCATTGCAATATAATTGTTCTCTTTTTAGTTCATTTTGTGTGCAGATATAATTAACCCAAATTCATCTAACAATACCTTAATCCACCTCATTTTTTGTGCAGGTATTGAGTGAAGAGTGGAAAGTTGAAGATCCTTTGGATTGGAAATCTAAGAAGCTAAGGAGCAGAGAAGAGTGAATGCGCCGGGCGCCACATGACCCGCGCCGGGCGTGATCAAAACAGAGTCTCACCTCTGCAAAGTCACATCTGCGCCGGGCGTAAAATTAATTGCGCCGGGCGTGTCCTAAGGCAGAGAGTATTTGGAAGACCTCGCGCCGGGCGTGAAGACTTACGTGCCGGGCGCGAAACCTTAATCTGATCTCCCCAAGCTCGTATTTGAAGCCATTTTCGAGGGTTTCTCCCTCATTCACGCAGGGGCGCCTCCAGGAGCTGCGGAAGGGATTCCCAGGGCTTGGGACCGTTCGTGTGTGGATCTTTCCTTCGGTTCTTCATTTCCTCTTCCATCTCTATTTTGTATTTACCCTCATTGTTGAGTGGTTCTATCCATTTTTGTGGGGTTAGATGTAACCAACGTACTCTATTGTAATCCTTACGTTTTTAATGATATATATACATGTTGTTTCATTCTTTGTTGTGTACGTTTCGATGTTTAATACTTGCTTTGGATTGATCACCCTTTGCATGATTTAAGGTTCCATTGAGTATTGGGAAATACCATTGAAACTAGTTCTGAAACATATGCCTAGTGGGGATTGTATCTAGGGATAGAGCTTGACCCATTAGTAGTCTTAAACCCTAGCCCGTAATGCGGGTGTAGATATTGGGTACTCAAGGGATTGATATTCAATATCCGCACCTAGGCTCTTGCTCTAAGGGATTAGGTTTGAGTAAACTTATGGGTTGACTGAGCAATGTATGTAACAAGAGATTAAAGATTCATTAGTGTAACGTTTGGTGAAGTCTGACCCCCACAACCTCACAAAACCATTATACCATTTCTACCCTTGTCCACTCACAAACAAATATTTTTATAGCTTTCATTCCAATAGTCATAACCTTGAATTCACATGACAAACTATAAAATTGGAATTATTCTTTAGTCACGAATAGTCAATAAATGCTTATGTTACCTTTTAATCCTTGTGGATACGATAATTTTACTACTTGAACGACCGGTATACTTGCCGTGTTTGAGACCGTTGATATAATTAAACTGATTTACAATTATAACAAAAGTGTTTCAACGGAATTCTCAACAGAACGCCATATTAGTAGAGTTGCTGTAGCTGGTGGAGTCTCAAACAAAGTCGCTATAGGCTATAGCGACTCAATACGGCTAAAACTGAAATCGCTATAACCTATAACAACACATTTATATAAATAATATAAAAAATATATTAATATAAATTTAAAAATATAAAAAATTACGTGAAGAAAAAACGATTAAAAATAATGTAATATAAGAAAAATAAAAAATAAATTTTGTTAAAAAATAATAATTACTCGGATAAAAGCGAAAAAAAGAATTGAAATAAGAAAAATTATAATTTTTAAAAATTTCGTAATATAATGTGAAAATATTTTAAAAAGGAAAAAATAAAATAAAAAAAGGGGCGCTATGGCCCATAGCGGCACTGAGGCGCTATGGTCCATAGCGCCAGTTTTAAAATTATATCTATAATTTTATAAATATAAAATTTGATAAATAATTTATAAAAAAATTTCGGATAAAAGCAAAAAAAAGAATTGAAATAAGAGAAAATATAATTTTTAAAAATTTAGTAATATAATGTGAAAATATTTTAAAAAGGAAAAAAAAAAAATGGGGCGCTATGGCTCATAGCGGCACTGAGGCACTATGGGCTATAGCGACCCTTGTGTTAGTTGAAAAAATTTATTATCCCGTAGCCACGTGTCAAATTACCCCGATTTGAACCAATAGTAATTTGACATGTGGCCTGAAATAGTAAAAAAAAAAAATAACGTGTATATAAGACAGTTTTTTACCTTCAGTGATGGTCCCCCACTTCTTTCACTTTCGTTCCTTCGGCCAGCGAGTGCAGTTCAGGTAAGCATTTTTTTTCATTTGTTTAATTTAATTATAAATTATTTTGTTATTTTTAAAAATTTTGTAACATATATATATTTTAATTATTATATATTTCAGGTTAATTTTGTTTTTTTGGATTTCCGTAGATCTCCAGAGGTATTTTGTCTTTGAGGTATTTTGTCTTTGAGGTATTTTGTGTTTTATTATTTTCTGTAATTTAATTAATTGTATTTATTTTTTTAGTTATTGTAATTTAATTTGTTATATTTATATTTTTTTGTGTAATTTTTTGAAAGTCGCTATGGGCTATATCATCTTAAGTAAATTATATAAAAACATATTTTATTTAAATTTTAGATTTTATAATTTAATTGTCTGTAATTATTTAATTGTTAGTATATTTTTTCGTGTTTGTGAAGTCGCTTTGGACTATATTATCTTCAATAAATTATATAAAAACTGACTTTATTTAAATTTTAATTTTTATAATTTAATTCTGTGTAATTATTTAATTATGAGTATATTTTTTTCTGTTTGTGAAGTGGCCAAAGCCTATATCATTTTAAATAATTTATTTTAAAAAAAGTATATTTAAATATTAAATTTAATAAATTTAATTCTGTGTAATTTATTTAGTTATATTAGTGTTTAATTTATATTTATTTAAAAAATAATGATATTTAAATTTTAAATTGATTTAATTTATTTCTGTGTAATTTATATTTAATTAAAAAATAATTTAATTTAAATTTTAAATTGATTGAATTTATTTCTTTGTAATTGAAATTTATTTAAAAAATAATTATATTAAAAATTTTAATTGATTTAACTTATTTCTGTGTAATTTATATTTATTTCAAAATTAAGTATATTGAAATTATAAATTGATTTATTTTAATTCTGTTTAATTTATATGTATTTTTAAAAAAATTTATTTAAATTTTAAGCTGATTTAATTTATTTTTGTGTATAAAAAATGATATTTCAATTTTAAATTGATATAATTGTGATTTATTTTAAAATTCTATATTTTGATTATGTGTAATTTATTGATGTGTATACATATATTTTTTAAGGTTGTTAGTGTGTTATTTGCGTATAGATTATATCATGTTAATTAAATTAAAAAAATAAATTATGTGTTCAAAAATAATTAATTTTATTAGATTTTGTTATAGATGACATCATCATCTTCTAGGGGTATGCGTGTCACATGTGGACCCGTTGACGATGATTTATTATCGTTGCAAAATATACATGTGTCACAGCATGTTTGGAACAGAGAAGATGACAGGAGATTAATAGCACGACGTGCTGCTCCAACGCGCACTGGAATTGCGGGAGTTCCACAACAAATAATTCCGTTACTAGATCAAGCTGGTTTCGGATGGATAGTGCGTCTTAATTATATCAAAGTTAGTCCTGGTTTGCTAACGGCTTTGGTAGAGCGATGGAGACCAGAGACACACACATTTCACATGCCATTCGGAGAGTGCACAATTACTCTTCAAGACATTGGCATGCTTGTTGGTCTTCCGGTTGACGGTGAACCGATATTATCTCGAGGCAGTGCAAATATATTGGAATTGGGTAATTATAACTTGACTTTAACTTATTTGTAAATTTATAGTATATTTTTTATAATAATAATAGTTAAATTTTTTGTTTGATTTTATGCAACTGAGGAGTTGTTAGGGGTTGTTTCACCGCAGTCTGAAATTAAAGGACATGGCTTGAGGCTATCTTGGTTGGCAGCAAACTTTGGGGACATTGCTGATGACATAGATGATGTACATGTGTTGGTTCGTTATGCTAGAGCCTGAATATTACGTTATCTAGGAGGAGTGCTTGTTCCCGATAGATCTTCGTCGTATGTGTCCTTACGGTGGTTGGTGTTTTTGCGCGACTTTGATATTATTAGGACTTATGCATGGGGTGCAACTGTGCTTGGATCTTTGTATCGGAATTTATGCACCTCAACCGATTACAAAACCCCAACCTGCGGTGGATTTACCCTTTTATCACAGTTATGGGCATGGGAATGATTCCCAACCATTCTGTCTTCACCATTGCCACCTATTCCTCCAAGCAGTCCAATTGGTTTAAGGTACGAGCAAATTTGAAACTTGACATTTTGACAATTAATCAGTTAATTAAACATTATTTAATTGTTTACAATTTGTTTTTTCAGGTGGTCAAACACAACGACCAAAATAAGTATGAGCGATGATATAAAATTTTATCGCAAATACTTTGATCGTACTACTAGGAAATCTGTAAGTAATTAACGTTTTGTAGTTTTAAATTTTTTTTATCTAAATTATTTGTATTTTAATATTTACTAATTAAAAATTATATTTTACAGATTATTTGGCAACCATATCCCCCCTGTTGAACAGATGCCCGGTGATTGCACATAGGGGATGCAGATTTGGGGTTCTGTAATCCTCTTACTTTGTCTCTGTATTTGTGAATGTGCATGCATTGACCTTACGCGGTAAGGTTGAAGATGAATGGGCTACAATATTAAGTCCAGCATTAGAGCATTGGGATCATCAATATGCATATCACTTCACACCTACTCCTCCACAGGTCGGACTATTAGGTCCGAATTCAGAATACATGATGGGTACCGGAGGAAAGGGAAGCTGCACATTGATCCAGATGAAGTTAAAGAGTCAGTTCTGGTATGTGCACTTTAGTAATTAAATTTTAATACACTATTTTGTCTAAATATAAAGTTCTTAATTATTTATGACATTTGTTGTATATGTAGGGAGATGTAGCTGAGTGTTTGGCATACTTGACTTCCCCTCCTGGCAGAGAAGAGTTTTCGTTGGAGGCAGTCACAAAGAAAACTAATCGATTATTATCGATATCTGATGACTATGTAGCACGTGTCGTTGAGCCAGCTAAGGAAGCACCCCCTCCTTCTGGGTCATATGAGATGGGGGCATTCAATGTTCCTCCATACTCTAGGGAGGCTGCAGGATTATCACGACGAAGAACGCCAGTTGAGGCTATGGACCACACATACCCTGCAGTGCCAGACAGACCGGAAGGGATGTATTATATTCCTTCACAGGATCTCACTTATCCTTCCCTATCCCAGACTACATATTGGTACCATCCACCACGCCCACCAGGTTTCGAGACATCGGTTCCGATGACCACGACAGATATTTGTCAGTCACTTGGTTTAGAGGATACGCCCGCAGCATCACCCGAGCCCTTCATGTCGTCAGAAATGATGGACATATTTGGACATTCTCCTTTTGCAACTCCACAACCAAGTGCGCCACAGGATGACATATAGCAGAGTCAGCAAGCCCCTTATCATATTTCATATGATGATGCTTATATCAGTCATGCTTATACATCAGGTAATATAATATTTAATTAATTTGTCCATTATTTTCTTCTTTTATTTATTATTAATAATGTAAATTTGTCTTTTAAATTTGATGCTACAGGGGTTGATTTGCGACCACAGTTTTTAGCGGAGGCTAGTCATCCACCATCGGAGCCACAACAACTACATGTTCGTCGAAATCCTCAAAGGGCGGCAAGAGAGAGACGACGACGATGCATTCTCACTCCTGGTACTGTTAGAGGTGTAGGTCATCATGATGAGGAAGATGAGGAGGATGAGGAGGATGAGGATTAGACATTGAATATTTATGAACTATTTCATTAACTTTCATAAAATTGTAATCATGGAAAAAAATTATACACTAATCATCACGGTTACATATTCTTGGACAATTGCGCCTGTTGTGACCTTCTTGTTTACATATACCACATTTTTGTCGTCGCTGTGAGCTTTCAACCCAGTCCATTTCGTTTCTAATTCTGGTTGATTTTGGTCGGCCTTTCCCACGCACAAATGTTGGATCTAGGACAACTATCCAGTCCTCATCACTTGGAGGGATTAAGTCTTCATTTCCGATTGGTTCCCAAAGACCAGAATAGGCTCTTAAAACATAATCAGTTGTATAAACTGGATCTATAAACTGGTAGTAATCAATGCTAACGACACCACATGCAGCTATAACATGAGAACAAGGATAATGAAATGCTGTAAACTTTTCGCATTGACAGTATCGTTCGTTTAGATTAACTACCCATTTCTTTCCCCCTGTTTGTCTTACTGGATCAAATGCCTCTTCAATCTCAAATTTTGAAGCTTGAATGTCATATCTACAAACTTGGTGGGAACAAGCCTCTTCTTGATTTTTTTGCAAAGCGTCAACCAATTTAGAAACGAAAACTTTCCCTGATGAAACTTCAGATAAAGCACGACTACCACGAGTACTGAAATACTCAGCGCACCTGGTATAAGTCGATCGCACTAATGCAGTGATAGGCAGATTTCTACAGTCCTTTAAAACTTTATTAACACATTCAGACAAATTTGTTGTCATGTGACCGTATCTCCGACCATTTGCATCGTATGCCATGCTCCATTTTTCTTTTGATACTCCTCCTATCCACCTTTGAACATCAGGGCTAGATTGACAAAACTTTTCCAGATTACGATCAAAAATGTGTTTACATGGTGTATACCATCCACATCCATCATGTGCATTTGGACATCTAACAACCCACTTTGTCTTTTTCGATTCAACCACATAAAAACTCTGATGCATTCTCATTGCATTTTGCTTTACTGCATTTTTTATTGCATCTTTATTCTCAAACTCCAATCCAACATATAAATCTTGGCCAATAGACCAATTATTAGCCACATCCATCCCTGAGATTTCTTCTTCATCTGGATGACTCCAATTGATATTAGTGTAGTGAGGTAAATTACCCCAAAATTGACTTCCACCTAATTTAATCATAGTAAATATTTTAAATTCAATAATGTAAATTTAAACTAAATGTTTTAAACAAATAACACAAATTATTGACAAATAAAATTTAAACTAAATTTATTAATACAGTAACATAAATTATTGACAAATTTAATTTTCAAATGTTATCTTCAGTAGATGGATACATTGAAATTGGTTTAACCATTGGACTTTGAACAATAGCATCTGACTCCACGTCACTATCAGATGCTTCACAATTATCTATTTCATCTTCATTTGATTCATCAATGCTTTCATATGACAATGAAACATGATAGTCTTCATCATCTTCGTCATCTTCATCTTTGTCTCTTGTCATCACCGGTGATCGTTCAATTGACAAATTTTCTAACGAAATTGTTGAAGATTCTGAGTTACCTATTTCAGCATGTAATTCCATTATTGGCATCAAATTCTGACTCATAAAAGCTTCTATCATGCATTGTACATCATCATCGTCACTCAATTCTAATGAAGAATATATGTTCTCATCATGCTGTGAAACAACAAATCTGTAAGTTACAGATAATATAACTTGATTTGACTTAAGATGAAATTTGTTGTGAATCATTCTCTTTAATATATCCAAAGTTAAACCTCGTTTAATATACATCCCTTTTTTTGGTCCATCAAATGTTACACCTTCTGGACTTTCATACATCCTTCTAGTGTAAATATAAACTATAATTTGATCCATAATATCTGCAGAAAAATTAAAATATTAGTACAAATATATACAACTTATTTAAACTACAAAAAATTTCAATCATAAATAAGAATCTAAACCTCAAATTAACAGGACCAAAGAACCAACCAGACTGACTTAGTGGATAAATAACAAATACAGTAACAAAAACAACAATTGCACTTCAGATATCGATGTGATTTACCATAACGGAGGGGGGTATATATACTACAAGAGTCTCCATCACCTATAGCGACATCTACATAAATTATTTAATAAAATTTTAAAAAAATTGAAGTCGCTATGGGCCATGGAGCCTTTTTTTTAAAAAATATTTTTAATTTTTTAAATTGAAGTCGCTATGGGCCAAGGAACCTTTTTTTTAAAATTTTTTAAATATTACAATATTTGTTAATTTAATTTTAAAAATCAAATAATAACTTATTTATATTTATATGTTTAGTTTTTATAATTAATTAAAATTATAAATAACATTTATAAAATTAAATAAATAACAAATAAATAAATTATATTATTTTTTGAAATTTAAAAAAAATCCAAGTCGCTATGGGCTATGGAGCCTTTTTTTTATATAAAATTTTTGTAATTTTTTAAATTGAATTCGCTATGGATCATGGAGCCTTTTTTTATTCTTTTTTTTAATTTTACGATATTTGTTATTTTAATTTTATAAATCAAATAATAACATATTTGTTTTTTAAAATTTCACATATTATAATATAATTTTATTTTAATTATTTAGTTTATGTAGTTTTAATTATAAATATAAAAACGCAAAATTAAAAATAAAATGTCATTATTGCAAAAAAAAAATATAAAATGTGTGACACTATGGGTCATGGAACATTTTTTTTAAAACTTTTTTAATTTTTTAAATTGCAGTCCCAATGGGCCATGGAGACTTTTTTTAAATTTTTTTTAAATTTTACGATATTTGTTATTTTAGTTTTATAAATCAAATAATAACATATTTGTTTTTTAGAATTTAACATATTATAATATAATTTTATTTTAATTATTTACTTTATGTACTTTTAATTATAAATATAAAAACGCAAAAATAAAAATAAAATGTCATGATTGTAAAAAAAAAATATATATAAAATGTGTGGCGCTATGGGCCATGGAACTTTCTTTTTAAATTTTTTTTTAATTTTTTAAATTGAAGTCGCTATGGGCCATGGAGTCTGTTTTTAATTTTTTTTTAAATTTTACGATATTTGTTATTTTAATTTTATAAATCAAATAATAACATATTTGTTTTTTAAAATTTAACATATTATAATATAATTTTATTTTAATTATTTAGTTTATGTACTTTTAATTATAAATATAAAAATGCAAAATTAAAAATAAAATGTCAATATTGCAAAAAAAAATATAAAATGTGTGGCGCTAGGGCCCATAGCGACACCATGTCGCTATGACCCATAGCGTCTCTCTTAAAAAATACATATAATTTAATTTAAAATTATATTTTTATAAAACTTAATTTTCTTTTTATAAATATATAATAAATACTTCAGTTTATTATTTTTATTTTACATTTCTATTATTTTCGTTTTTTTTTATTTACAGAGTGTCTCTATGGACTACATTATTTTTCTTAGTCCATCAACTGTGGTGACCCAGCCTATAGCGACACGTATGTGGCTCATTCCAGCCCAACCAAGACCAAAAAAAATATTGTCACGTGTCACTGGTGTCGCTATGGGCCATAGCGATACCGTACAAACCAACCCCAAAGTTGTAATATGTTTCAAAACAACCCCATTTTAGTAAATTGTTTGTAAAACTGCACCAAATTATTCGTTTAGCCACAAAAGGAGTGTCAATCGACAGTTCTCATAACGCAAAATAAAGTTAGTTACTCATTTTTTTGGATAGGACAATATCATCCAAAAGTTAAGAGTTAAAAAAAACACCTTATTTTAGGAAAATGAATTGAGTGGACACAAGTGCATCTCTCTCACTATAAACCTCGTGTCCATCTTGTAGCATTTCGTCGTGGCAGTACAATCTTGAAAACCAACCAAAAGTTGAGAAGAAAAAGAAAAAAGTTTTCCAACTTGATAAAATTAATAAAAATGGAAGACATGAGAAAAGTCTTCTCGGGGTTGGTTCTCTGTGTGATTGTATTGGCATACCAGACAAGCGCACAAGAAACAAAAGGAAAGAACCTAATCAAGAAGGTATGCACAATGGTTCCAAATAGAGACCTATGTGTGAATGTCCTATCATCAGACCCGGAGCAAAGCCCTAACGCAGACCTCAAAGACTTGGCAATCATATCCCTTAGGGTTGCTGCCAATAACGCATCTGGGATCCTGGAAGATACAAAAATGCTCATCGATGACGACAACCTTGACCCAGACGTTCAACAAGGTTTGGCTGATTGCAAGGAGACAATCTCAGATGCAGAGAGCCAACTGGAGGACAGCATTGCTGCCTTGTTGGTTGATTCTAACTCTGATGCCCAAATTTGGCTCAAAGCTGCTTTGGCTGCAATCGACACTTGCGATGCTTCCATCCCTGGAGATGATGACATTCTCTCCGTTAAAAGCGTTGTCTTCCGCAAGTTGTGCAACATCGCCATTGCCATTAATGGTCTCTTGAACAAACCTAGCTTACCCTTTAAAGTATAAACACTTTCGTGTAACTCTTTCTTTTGTTTTGTATGGCCATCCGTGTCGATCTTAATATCAATTTTAATTTCCGTAATTTTTTTATGGTATTTATACCATTCTCTAAGTTTTTTTTTTTTTTTTTTGTAACATAAAAAGGAGGGTATTTATACTATATGATAGGTCTTGCATGCTAATTGCAGTAATACGAATCCTTGATTCATCTTTTTGAAAGTTTTTTTATTTTATTTTTATTATTAATATGGATTATCTCTATCATTTCCTCGCTCTCTGTCTTGTCTTTTCCAACTTATTTGATGCAAGCTCACTTTCAATATGTGTCTCAGGATGAGAATTCTTTTGGGTGCATAATAGTGATGAGTCTAGAAATTTGATGATACGGGGAAATACTCACATATACAAATTAGTGGGAGTAATATTATAATATATATAACTCTTTTTTTAATTACATCTCAAATTATGGAGCATTTTATATATTATATTAAAGAAAAAACGAAAATCAGGTGGCGGCAAGTGCCCCCAAACCTTGCAATGTAGATCTCTGTCCATGGTGCATAATAAACTAAAAAAATTCAAATGATCAAATACTTCAGTCTAATAATGTCACATATTAATTAATTGGCTAGTTATAAGTCCGATCACACGATATATTATCATTTTGTTTGTAATTAATTAGTAAAGAGATTATATTGTGTACTTATAATTTTGAAGGATTTAGTATTTATGCTATGTTGAATCTAATATAGTTTAAGCTTTAATTAAATGTCTAGTTGTATGGTGAGATGTTTGAATGTTAGGTTTTTCAATGCATGACAAAAAAAAAAAGAAGAAGAAGAAATTACTTCCCTTATTTATAACAATTTTGTTACACTTTTATATCTCTTAACAAGATACTATAAGTCATAAGATGAGTCACATACTGAATTATAATTTTATTTGTAATTAAGTAAGGAAAAACTCTACTAAACTCTTATAAGGTTTTGTTATGTTACTACAACTAAATGGACTTTTAGTAGTATTTAATATAATTTTTAGTGACGATAAAAATTGCTACAAAATTTTTTATCAGTATTTTCACATTAGTTATTGTATGTAGTGTCCCTAAAATATTTACTAGCAATTATTCTGCATGATGGTAAAGATCCTTATAATGCCCGAGTATAACTTTTTATGACATTTTTTTTTCTTCTGACATTTAATATTTTTTGCTATTGCCACTAAAAGTTTAAGAAATGAATTATAATATTATTTAATTACCTTATTTCTAATCGATGTGAAGCTTGTAAGATGTGTACAAATACTCTTTAATTACCTTATTACTAGTCGATGTAAGATGAAAGTTGTCTTCTACTTATATATCCTTTAATTTTCTTATTTTTTTAATTATCTTATCTCCTAATTAATTATTTTATCTATAGTCGATGTGAAATTTTTTCATATATTCTTTAATTTTCTTATTTTTTTAATTGTTTCATCTCTTAATTAATTATTTTATCTATAGTCGATGTGAAATTTGAGTTTTTTTTTTCAATACACCCCTCAAGTTTAACATTATTGAATTTGGTAATGATGAGTAATCTAATATCAACTTAGAATAGTAAGTTATAATTAAGTTTAACTAAACCCTACAAAACAAACTTGTAAGGTGAGAGTTATCATTAACTTATATACTATTTAATTATCTTATCTCTAGTCGATATGAGACTTAAATTTTTTTCAATAAATAATTGTCGCTAATTTGGTGTGATGTAAATAAATTTTTAGTAGTCATTATATATTAATTGTTAAATTTTTTATTAGTATACATAAGCAAAGTATCCTCATCCAATATGTTAAAAATTAGGCTTAATTACATTTTTGATCCCTCAAGTATTGTAATTGTGCAATTTTGATCCCAAGATTTTAATTGGATAATTTTAGTCCTTAAAGGATTGGAATTGTGAAATTTTGGTCCTTCAAATTTTAATTGAACAATTTTAGTCCCTCAAATATCATAATTGTATGATTTTAGTCTGTCCCATTAAAAATCTGATAATTTTAATATATATATATATATATATATCTACACACAATATTTTAAAATTATACAGTTAAAATTATACAATTATTTTTCTATTCAAGTTATATATTATAATTTTTGTTAATGTATCAAATGATATATATATATATATATATATATATATATATATATATATATATATTATTACTAAGTAAATAAAAATTTATATATTATTATTTTTATAATATTATTGATAAACTAATATCAATAATATTATTAGTATATTTATAGATAAACTAATAATTTGATAAATATATCTTATTATATATTAATATACTTTTACAAAAATATAAGTATATTAATTAGAAATATACATATATTATCTAATATATTTATATTTATGTAAATGTATACTACTATATACTAAGTTATATTATCAAATTATTAGTTTATCAATAAATATACTAAAAATATTGTTGATATTAATGTATCCATAATATTAAAATAATAATAATATATAAATTTTATTTATTTAGTAATAATAAATATATATCATTTGATATATTAACAAAAATTATAATATACATTAACTTAAATAAGCAAACAATTATATAATTTTAAAACATTATGTATATATTAAAATTTTAACATTATTAAATTTTTATTGAAAAAGGCTAAAATTGCACAATTATGATATTTGAGGACTAAAATTGTTCAATTAAAAATTGATAAACTAAAATCGTACGATTACAATCTTTTAAGGAGTAAAATTACTCAATTAAAATCTTGTGGATCAAAATTTCACAATTGCAATACTTGAGGGATCAAAAACATTATTAAACCTAAAAATTACTTTTAAAAAAATTAAAAATTATTTCATAGATAATAAAAGTGTTCCTTCCGAGATGAGCTAATATAGTTTAAAATCCTAAATTAAACAAGTTTAATGAAATTTAATAAAACAAAACATCAACACATTAATATTTTATAGATAACAAACTATGTGATTTTCAGTTCCTTATTACACAAAAAATACATAAGAGCAAGGATTATTCTGTCGATATCAAAATTAAATTTTCAACAAGTTTACTCCCCTAAGCAGAAAATAAATAATAAGTTTTTCATCAGTATTTTCTATTTATTTCACGAAATAATAATACTTATTTCCATGTCATATATATTTGCAAGTTAAAAAGGGTAAATAAATATTTACAATTCCTTGATGTTTTACATTTTTTTTTTAATATAATGGGTATATTAAGAGTCTAGTGAAATTTAGTATTCATTTTTCTTTATGCATAATTAGACTATCGAACTAGAGATCTTTTCAATAACCTCAAATTATTTTTTTT
This sequence comes from Cajanus cajan, assembly GCF_000230855.2. Classification (NCBI taxonomy): domain Eukaryota; kingdom Viridiplantae; phylum Streptophyta; class Magnoliopsida; order Fabales; family Fabaceae; genus Cajanus; species Cajanus cajan. The sequence goes on along the minus strand of NC_138522.1, from coordinate 57,636,207 downwards.
ATAAATTATTTTCTTTAAATAATAATCGTGATGGTGCCATAAATTTATATCAATTTTGTTCACATCTCGCGATATCCTCTCACCATGTTATTACAATATAACTAGTATTTTAATATGTATAATTCATAGACATGCTTATTATATATAATTAAAATTTATAATAAATTAAATATAAATAAGTATTATGTTTAAAAATATAAATTATATGTAAAATTTGTATAAATATTGGTTAGATATTTTTAAACATATAAATAATATTTTAAATTTATGTGAAATAATTTATATTATAACACAAAAATATTTTACTATAATTTATTTAAACTATTAATATTTTATTCAAGAATAATTATCATAAATAATTAATAACCAAATTAAATAAGTTCAAAAAATCTTTATAAACCCCTTCATTAAAGAATACTCTCACACATAATAGAAATTTGTGTTTAATATATAAAAGTTAATATATAAAAGTTAATACCTAGACTATTAATAAAGAAGGAACATGGTTAAGGAGGTAAAAAAACATGAGAGGAGGAAGAAATATCGAGACAAAAATAAAATAAGGACGAAGGGCCTAGGAGCAAGTAGAAACCAATAAAAAGGAGGAAGTGAAAAAATAAAGTTTTTATTATGATTGTGTGATAGCTAGTGAAAAGCATATGAGAAGAGCTTGAGTGGGAAATTGAAACCTTTGGAACTGACTAATGTGTGATTTTGACGTGATATTATGGTGTACTAATATACTCTTAGTGACTACTAAATTGAAAATCGAGAAAATTATGCATACATATTATAGTAATAAACCTTATCATTCTTTTATTTTTTTCTTTGTCGTCACCAATTATAGTGAGCGAATGGAAGTAACCACAAGATTTGTAATCTAAAAATAGAGTTTGACGGAAAAGTTCAAAACAAAAATAGAAAAACAAAGGTGTAAAAGCAGTATCAACTCTCATAAACACAAAATACAGTTAGTTGCACATCTTTTTTTGGGTAGAACGACTATATCATCCTAAAATTAAGCGTTTCAAAAATAAAAATCACCATTATTTTAGGAAAACGAATGGAATGGACATAAACGCTTCTCTCCCACTATAAATCTCATACCCATCCTGTAACATTTCGTCGTGGCAGTGCAATCTAGAAAACCAACCAAAATCCGAGAAGAGGAAAAATACCTTTTTTCGTTCCAAAAAAATAATAAAAATGGAACGCATCACTAAACTCTTCGCGGTGTTGGTTTTCTGCGCGATTGTATTGTTACACCAAACAACTGCCCAAGAAACAAGAGGAAAGGAACTAATCCAAAAGGTATGCACAACTGCCCCAAATAGGGACCTTTGTGTGGATGTTCTATCATCAGACCCTAGCCGAAGCCCCGATGCAGACCTCAAAGACTTGGCAATCATATCTCTTAGGGTTGCTGCCAAAAACGCATCTGGCATGCTTACCGACGCCAAAAGGCTTATCAATAATGCTAACCTTAACCCTGACATTCAACAAGGTTTAGCTGATTGCAAGGAGACAATCTTGGACGCAGAGAGCCAGCTTGAGGACACCATCGCTGCCTTGTTGGTTGATTCTAACTCCGACGCTCAAGTTTGGTTGAGGGCTGCGTTAGCCGCAATCGACACTTGTGACGCCTCCATCCCCGGAGATGATGACATTCTCTCTGTTAAGAGCATTGTCCTTCGTAAGTTGTGCAACATCGCCATCGCCATTAATGGTCTATTGAACAGACCTGGCCTTTTGAACAAACCTACTCTCTTGAACAAACCCTTAAAATTCTAAACCTTTCCTACAACGTATTGTTTTCTTTTTTGTTTTCCTTTGTGTATTTCTTTACGAAGAAAAAGGAGGGCTTTGCAATGTGACAAAGAGCATATGAGAAAACAAACAATGATAATGATAGGTCTTGCAGGCTAATTTGTAGCTATGTGAATCCTTCATTTAGCATTTTGATATTTTTGATTAATCTGGCTTATCTCCATCATTTCCTTAGTCTTTGTCTTCTCCTTTTTAATTTGCGAGAAATTTTATTAGATGCAAGTATGGCCGACCTAACATATTTTTATGCCTAAAACGAATTTTGAAATTAATTTTTTTTAAGATGAGAGAGTGACAAGAAAATCAATAGTCATTTATAAAAAAAGGAACTTTCAGCAAAAAAAGTTATAATACTAAGATTGAATTTCAGGCTTTACAATGTTAGGCTTAGGCAATGGTTAACAAATCAAAATTAGTACACTGATACAACTATTTCATTAAGTTCTATAAGTAAAAAAAATATATTTTGCTTGGACCAGCCTGAATGTGAACTCACCTTCGATACATATTTTGGGATAAGTTTATTTTTTGGGTTGTGTCTAGTAAATTAACAATAATAAAATAGTGAAATTCTCCCGTTTTAAAATGTCACATATTAATATATCGGCAAGTCATATGTCCATTCACAAGATATATTATCATTTTGTTTACAATTAAGTAAATAAAATTTTACTATACCCTCATAAATTTGAGGGGTTTTAGGACTCTTGATTATTATGCCAATAGCATTTTAGTTGAATTTAAAATGGCCTAAATTCGTATTTGAAAATGGTTGTTATTATAATGTTAGGGTGTTAGGATTTTCTAGATATATATAATTGTAAAACCAAAGAAGAAAAAAAAATCACTTGCTTTGTTTCCCACATTTTTATTAAACATTGACACCACTAAATTGAAAACGATTTGCCAAGTACGCTGCTTAAAAGTATAGTAGCCCAAATAGTAAACTAATACATGCGGGCAGCAGTAAAAATCTATCGCAAATAATAAATAGATTAAGAACAATAACAGTTGTGTATTCGTGGCTTACTCATCCCGTCACGTACCATTGTCTCTAAAGACCTCAAAATATGATAGCATGGTGTCTCCACGTGCAACTATTGATGTAGATGGGTTTTAGTGCCTTCTTGATGCAAAGGGTGCAATCTACCCTGTCAAATACTAACTTCCAAAACTTTTCTCTAGATTATAAAATATCTTAACATGATTTCAAAGTTTAGATTCGTAATCTATTTCATAATTCATTTTCGTAGCAAGCGGATTATTTAGATGCGACATATTTTTAATTTTAGGCATTTGAAATACCGGCTACGCCTGATGGTTTCAAAACTTCTCTCTAAAACATTTAAAAAAATATTAAACTACTTTAAATGAACTGGTATGGGTGTATAGTGTATACCTTTGTTGATTTTTTTTTTGAAACGTGAGTTTTAACAATTGAAAAATCCCAAATTAAACAATAACTTTAATGAAATTTAATAAAATAAAGATCATCACACCAATATTTTATAGAGAGCTACATGATTCTGAATTCTTCATTACATCAGAGGATATGTAGGAGTAGTGATTATCTTTTTCGATGTGAAAATGAATTTTTTATAAAGTTTTTCTCCTTAAATAAAATGAAGTAATAAGCTTTTCGATTGTATTTTCAATCAATTTCAGAGGATATGTATGATTTTATTTCTCTAAATTTTAATTAAATAATTTTAATTTTTTAAATATCACAATTGTATAATTTTAGTTTCTTAATTTTAAATTAAATAATTTTAAATTTTCAAATATTATAATTATACGATTTTTTAGTCACTCCAAATAAAAATCTAATAAAATTTTTATGTGACACTAATTATGATGAATCGATATTTCATCTAATTAATTTTTTTAATATATTTATTTTATCCAATATGTTAACAAGTATATTAATATATACTAATTTATATTTATGAAATTATTAATATTAATATTATTGATATTTTTTATTAATATTATTTATTAATAATAATAAATATATATCATTTGACATATAAATAAAGATTGTAGTATATATATTTTAAATAGATCAATAATTTTATACTTTTAAAACATTTATAATTGTAAAATTATAATATTTGACGAATTATACTTGCCAGATAAATGTAACCTTCTCTTATAAGGTTCATTAGGAGTGCAGTGAGATTTAATTTTAATATTTTCGTATGCATAATCAGATCATCAAATCTAAGATTTTTTAATGACGAATTTTATCAAAATGTTTTTGTATAATTATTTTCTTTAAATAATAATCAGTGACAGTCAATAAATATCAATTTTTTGTGATGTATAAATTATTTTCATAATTTGTATAATATAATATTTAACTTTTTTTTTATAATAATTATCATATAAACATATATATATATAGAAAACTATAGTTAAAGCAATATTATAATTTCTTAAAAAAAATAATATTATAATTTAAAATTTTATTTTATTTCATCAACATAAATTAATCTCATTATTTTTTTATTAAACAACAATTATGAATTTTTTAAATAAAATTAATATAATTAATTTAATACTTATTTTACTTTAGTATAATTTTTTAAATACGTACTTTACACATTCAATTTATTATTAGTTAAATCTTTTAGTATTTTCTTCCTAATAAAGTGATTATAATACTTTTTAGTGTATTTACTAAAAAGAACACTTGATACTCTGATATCATCATATTACTTCTTTTATCTGAGCATTTATACTCCTTATGATTTGAGAAGGAAAATTTTATTAGAGAATTTCTTATAAATTAATTACATGAAAAAAATAATGTAAATACTACAACATCTATAATTATTGTTATTATTAATAATAATGATATAAAATTATCACACTTGTCATAGTTTTATGAAAATATCAAGAATCACAATTAAATATAATAATAGTTACTCTTCTAACGACATAACTTAAATCACAATAAAATTAAAACAAAAATAAATTAACACTAAAAAATAAATAAAAAAAAATGAAAAAGTGAAATGACTAATGAACCTCAAGATGGATGTTGTCAATAGATTTTTAACAATGATTGATGTATATTGTTATTTATGTTTTCATTGTAACCAATTTAAAAGAATATGAAGAAATTGTGTAAAATAACCAAAATATAAAGAATATTTATGTTCATTATAATTTTAACTAACTTTTTATTCTTCTAGAGGTAGACAGAATTGTGGCAATCAAATTTTTTTTATTTATAAAAATATTGTCTCTAAAGCTATTTAAATTGATTCAATTATACTCATTTTAAACATAGCTCACTTTAAATTCAAAATCTTTAAAATTTTCCAAGAAATATTTACTTGTTAAAGAAAAATTTCTCTTGTCTATGAATTTGATTTTATAGCATGGAAACTCTTTAGAAAAAAATCCATAAAATTAATGTCATATATTTACAAACATAAAAGATTTGGAAGATAAAGAAGAAGAAAAAATATGATTAGGAAAAAATTAATCAATTTTCTCTCTTTAAATAGAAAATCGTTAAAGGGCTATTAATAAAGAAGTAACATGATCAAGGAGGTAAACAAGCATGAAATGAGGAAGAAATATCGAGACAAACAAATAAGGAGGAGGGCCTTAGGCGCAAGAGAAGCCAATAAAAAGGAGGAAGTGAAAAAAATAAAGGAACTTTACATTATGATAGTGTGTTAGTGAAGCATATGAGAAGAGCTTAAGTGGGAAATTGAAACCTTTGAATACTAAATTAAAAAATGAGGAAATTATACATATTAAAAAACTAATATAATACAATAAAAAGTCTTATTAGTACGTATTTAGTTGTGCCTACATTTAACAATAAAATCACATTGTTAATGAGAAAGTTACCTTTTGTAGCTTTACTTTGAACTTAAAAAATCACGTCATCATGTATAGTAAACATGTTGTTATTTTTTTTTATTCCTCCTTTGTCTTCACTAATTATAGTGAGCGAGAGAATTTAGATGTGACCAAAAGATTGTGATCTAAAAGTAGTAGAGTTTGATTGAAAAGTTCAAAACGAAAATAAAGGAAATAAGTGCAAAAGGAGTGTCAACCCCAGAAACACAAAATACAGTTAGTTGCACATTTTTTTTTGGTGAACCAACGATATCATCCTAAAATTAAGTGTTCCAAAAATAGAAATAACCACTATTTTAGAAAAACGAATGGAATGGACACAAGTGCATCTTTTCTACTATAAATTTCCTGACCATCCTGTAACATTTCGTCGTGACTGTACAATCTAGAAAACCAACCCTAAACCCGAGAAGAGGAAAAAAATCTATTCCCGTTCCAAAAAATAATAAAAATGGAACTCACCACAAAACTCTTCTCAGTGTTGGTTTTATGCGCGATTGTATTGTTACACCAAACAACTGCCCAAGAAACAAGAGGAAAGGAACTAATCCAAAAGGTATGCACAACTGCCCCAAATAGGAACCTTTGTGTGGATGTTTTATCATCAGACCCTAGCCGAAGCCCCGATGCAGACCTCAAAGACTTGGCAATCATATCTCTTAGGGTTGCTGCCAAAAACGCATCTGGCATGCTTACCGACGCCAAAAGGCTTATCAATAATGCTAACCTTAACCCTGACATTCAACAAGGTTTAGCTGATTGCAAGGAGACAATCTTGGACGCAGAGAGCCAGCTTGAGGACACCATCGCTGCCTTGTTGGTTGATTCTAACTCCGACGCTCAAGTTTGGTTGAGGGCTGCTTTAGCCGCAATCGACACTTGTGACGCCTCCATCCCTGGAGATGATGACATTCTCTCTGTTAAGAGCATTGTCCTCCGTAAGTTGTGCAACATCGCCATCGCCATTAATGGTCTCTTGAACAAACCTGGCCTTTTGAACAAACCTACTCTCTTGAACAAACCTTTAAAATTCTATCCTTTCATGTAACGTGTTTTCTTTGGCAACTTGTGTCAATCTTAATTTAATTTTTTTTATATTTTATTTACGACATTAGCAATGTTGTAAGAGTTTTTTTTTTTGTTTTTTTGTTTAATTTCCTTTTTGTGTATTTTGTTACAAACAAAAAGGAGGGCTTGTAGTGCGACAAAGGGCATGAGAAAGCAAACAACGATAAATGATATGTCTTGCAGGCTAAAATCAGCTATTTGAATGCTTCATTTAGCATTTTGAAACTTTTGTTCGACATTATCTCTATCATTTCCTTAGTCTATGTCTTGTCTTTTTCAATTTGCGAGAAATTCTATTAGATGCGAGCTCACCTCCATACCTATTTGGGGATGAGGTTTTTTTGTTTACCTAGTAAATTAACAAAAATGAAAATAGTGAAATTCTCCAATTTTAAAATGCTACAAGTAAAGGAAAAAAATTCTTTTTCTCAATGATAAAAAGGTAAAGAAAAATTCTTCTGTGCTGCCTCATAAATTTGAGGGGTTTTAATAATCTTGATTATTAAGCCAATAGCATTTTAGTTGAATATAATATGATTTAAATTTCAATCCTAAATATATATGGTTCACTATTTTATATTTTGTACTATGAGAATTTTTCTTCTTGTGGAAAATGTGTATGATTTCTTTCAGATAATCATATAGATATAAAATATTTATCATCTTTATCGAATAGTTCATCAAAATTATATTTATAATCTTTCAAATTTTTTTTATTACCATAGTTATTTCTCTTTGAAATTATAATATTATATTTATTATATATTTTTATTTATATTATATTCATTACTAGTGTTTTTTTTTATCTATTTTTTGATTAAATATATATATAATCTTATATTATGAATAATACTTAACACTTTCTATTAATATTTTGTACGTTATTTTTAAATTTTTATCCTTATAGATTATGTCATTAAATACAAAGTTACTTAACAATAAAAAAAACATTGTAGAACCAAAATTTTCTATTTGTAAAAATAGAGAAATTAAATATTTTTATTTTAAAATAGAGGGATTAAAATTGTAAATCGACAAAAATTGATGAATCAAATTAAAATTAAATTTAGCTTTTGTATTTTAATTGTTAAATTTAAAATTTTATAATATTATTTTTATTTTTTATTATTAAAATAACAACTTGTTATTATGTGTGATTTTTCATCCTTATTTTCTTTTTTATGTTTTTTTTTGTTTTATTTTATTATAGATAATTATATTAATAATGTTGTAATTTTTTTAAAGATTATTGTATTTTAATTCTATTTTTATAATTTATTAATATTGTTTACACTATTTTTAATATTATCTTAAAATGATAATATTATTTTATTATGTAAAATAATAATCATTTTAACTAGTTATAATAATGTTAGTATTATTTTACTTTCATTTATTTTTATATTATATTTACTAATATTAATTTTAATATGATAATATTTTTTATGTATAATAATTATTTATTTCCATTTATTGTAATATTCATAGTATCACATTCTCTTTTAATTTTTGTATTTAAATAGTGTTGTTCCTATCATCTTTATTATTATTATTTTTAATATTTTTAATATTTATAGTTTAATATTAATATTATTTTTATATTTTATTAGTGTTAACTATATTATCATTATTTTATTATACTTTTATAATTTTCAAGTACTTTTATATTATTTAATATTTTTTAATTATTCATATAACTCGTTTCACTATAACTTGTTGTGATAAAATAATGCTGCGGTTAAAGGTGCACAATAGATTTAATATAGTTAGTTTAAGTGTTATTATTTGAATCAATTACCTTATTACTCTGCTAAATGTTTTTACTAATCTTTTTTTTTTTACAAAAATAAAATAAAAATTGTTAAGGTAACGCACGGCATCATATAAGGCTAAAAAAATACTTTACTAATTTTTTTTTTTTTTTGGTTCGTTCTTCAAAGGGTAGGATAGCTGGCCTCAAGATTTAATACGGCTACATATATAAGGCAGGATTCGAACTTCTGGCCTTGCTTAAGGCGTAAATCAACCCCTACCACTAAACCACACGCTTGAAGTTAAAAATATTTTTACTAATTTACGTTAAAGAATCTACACGCTGAGTTTCAACCAATATCTAGGAAAACAAATAAAAAAAAAAAAAAAAAACAGAACATTTATCGGCATGTAGCCTGTAGCAAAACTTAATGTGTCAATCCCTTATATTATTGGCAAAAAATAATAAATAGTCTTTGATAAAAAAAATTATTAAAAAAAATGACTTACATACAAGTTTTATCAACCATAGCCTCTCGTAAGCTTGTCTCATTGACAAAACTTAATAAATAGTCTTTAATTTTTAAATAAATTATAATCAAATTAATATAAAAGAAAAGGCTAATGAAGTCGTTTACAACTTTCAAAATAGCAATAATGAATTATAAAATAAAACTATAATAAAATAAAATAATAATACTCAAATGTTTTGTATAAAAGAAAAAGAAAAAAGAATGTAATTATCTATATAATAAAACTATAAAAGGAGTAATAAGATATTATCTAAATATAAAAGAATATTATTATATTTAAAATAATAAATAAAAATATTCCCAAAATAAACTTATAAACTATTATATCTGCAAACATACCTCCAATAATTTTTAAAACTAGAATGAATTTAGTACCGCAACTTCAGTGAAAATATTAAACGTCCCTTATGACTACAACTAATCTTAATTACTATTAAATATAGTTAAATTAAAGAAATGAAATATATATTTAGCCTCTTAAATTTAATTAATTTTAATCTTGAATTTAAAACTTATTTTTTTAGTTCTATAATTTTAAAGAATTTTAGTTTAATTTTTATACTCAAATTTTATTAAAAAATCTGTTAAATATTATTATATAAAACTTACTTACAAATGTATCTATTAATAAAAATATTATATTAAATTCAAATAATTATTTTAGTCTATCACTTTAATATACATTATTGGTGATCTAGAGAATTAAAATATTTTTTTAAAAAATTACATGAATTATAACTAATATTTTTAAATTTAAAGAATAAAAATAAATTTATTTTAATGTTGAAAATTAAAAATTTATTTAAACAAATTAAAAAAAAATAATAGTAGGAGTGGAAGGAGAGCCAAGCCCCCTAAATTCGGGAGGGAGTGGGGGAAGAGAAGCCCACTAAACTTCATAATTTTTTATTATCATATTCTTCCAAAGAATCCTTTCTTGAATGCTTATATTTTTTAAACATATATATTTGTCCGTAAAATATTAATCATACAAGATACAAATGAAAAATTCAAACAGAATATCTATTCGATTTATCCCATTCATCGCATCACCAGTAAAAGAAATCTTGTTTTAGCAAATCGAATTGAGTGGACACAAATGAACCTCCACCATTATAAATTTATTGTCTTTCCAATAACATTTGTCGTGGCAGTGCAATCCAGAAAACCAAACAAAAGGTGAGAAGAAGAAACCTTTAATTCCATAAATAATGGAACACATCACAAAATTCTTCTTGGCTATGGTTCTTTGCGCAACAGCATTGGCACACCAGACATATGCACAAGAAACAAAAGGAAAGGAGCTAATCAATAAGGTATGCACAATCTCCCCAAATAGGGACCTTTGTGTGAATGTTCTATCATCAGACCCAAACCGAAGTCCTGATGCAGACCTCAAAGATTTGGCAATCATATCCCTCAGGGTTGCTGCCAAAAACGCATCTGGCATGCTTACCGATGCAAAAAGGCTCATCAATGACGCCAGCCTTAACCCTAACATTCAACAAGGTTTGGCTGATTGCAAAGAAACCATCTTGGATGCAGAAAGCCAGCTGGAGGACACCATTGCTGCCTTGTTGGTTAATTCTAACACTGACGCTCAAGTTTGGCTTAAGGCTGCTTTAGCTGCAATCGACACTTGCGATGCCTCTATTCCCGGAGATGACGACATTCTCTCCGTTAAAAGCACTGTTCTTCGTAAGCTGTGCAACATTGCCATTTCCATTAATGGTCTCATGAACAAACCTGATTTCTTCAACCAACCTAACCTTTTGAACAAACCCTAAACATTATAACCTTTCGTGTAATCCTTTGTTTTCTTCGGCAACCTATGTCAATCTTAATAATAATTCTTCCTAATTTTATTTACGATATTAACATTGTTGTTGTTAAAGTTTTTATTTATTTATTTTGTTAAGAAAACAAAAAAGGATGGCTTGAAATGTGACAAAGTGCATGAAAATAAACAACAATACTAATAGGTCTTGCAGGCTAATTGCAGATTTGTGAATCTTTCATTTCATATGGATTAATCTGGATTAACATGGATGCGAGCTCACTTTTATACACATTTCGAGATGAATTTTTTTTGCTGCGTAAAAAATTAACAAAAATCGAATAATTAAGTAATAAACCCCATATTATTATATATATAGCAATTCATAGTCCAACCACACGGTGCATTATCATTTCGGTTACAATTTAACGGACACTTATGCTTTGTTAGGAAAGTGGAACGAGTAAAAGGGAATAAAAAATAATAGATAAGAATTGATTTGATAAAAAAATATATAAGAAATAAAGTGAAATATAATAAAATTTGTAACTATTTAGTAGAATGAAATTAAATAAAAATTAGAGTAAAATTAATATTTATAATTATTATTTTACTTTTATTTTATAATATTTTTTTTACATTATGTAAAACTTTTCTACTTTTCAAAAATAATTATTCCATTTCTCTTAAAATAACTCTTTTTAGGTGATAAATTTTGTAAATATGAAATATTTCTCAAATTTGTTGATAATTAATTTTTCTTTCAACCATTTTTTTTATTTCTATCATATTTATTTATTTACAAACTTTATACTAACTTTTAATTATGTAGTATATTCACTTTTTATTCTTTATATTTATACTACATAATGGACCTGTGCGATGTTCAAGATAAAAAATTATCATAATATAAAAAAAATGTTTCATTTTTATGAATAAAATTGATAAGTTGATACATCTGAGGTCTAAAATTACTTTAGAATAATACTTATTGAATAACATCACAATTGAAATATCGTCTTTCCAAATATATTTTAAGATAAATGCATCATTTAAGTTTATTCTCCTATCACAACACCTTCGTAATCAATTGTTCAACAGAAAAAATTTAATTTCGGTTAATATTATTTTTAAAAATATAAAAACAAATGTTAAATAATTTTTTTTATAATAATACGATGAATCCAAAATACGTGATAATGTCAACCTCAAGACATAATAAATTAAGTATAACTTATTTATCTCAAATTAATCCTGAACTTTAATAAAAGAGTAATCAAATTATTTACATTTTAGTATGTTTTCTACGGTATTGTTTACATCAAGTTTTTATTTATTTATTTATTAATTTTGATTTTTTTAATAATCAATACATTGAGATTCTTTTTACTTACTAATAAATTATGAAAATGTAACGGTCTAATTTCTTTTTAATTTTAAATGTAGTTTTGAGAAGCCACGTGGTGAACGTATAATTGTGCTATTTGATAGGCAAAAATGAGCCTATGGAGAAGCAGCGACACTTCTTTTAGGAGTTTATGGGCGTATTTCCACTGATTCAAAAAATGTTCCCATTAACTTTGATAGTTGGATAAAAGTTTCAAAATCATATAAGAATGATTGCTTTAATACTTTAAAGGTACATGCTTAAGTCAAATTTGATGGTCATTTTTTTTTTTGTAATTATGATATACTAACGTGTTTTTTCTTTTTGTTTAAAGAATCTATTTCATTTTCAAGCTTCAGAATTGATTGCTAAGCATTATTGTTCACTTGCCATGTCAAGAAAGTATAGGAATGCAAAGATAAATATGTGAAACCGTGTTTATGACCCTTCATTGATAAGAGAACAGTTAATTGCTAAAGTTCCTAATGGTATTCATAAAGATCAATGGTCATCATTTGTTGACTATCATCTAAAGCCAAATTATCAGGTAGTTTTAACAAATATTTATGATCATTAATTATTTTTTCAGCTTGACGTTTTAATAAATAAATTATTTTTTCATAGGAATTGTGCAAAAAAAATACTGAAGTAAGAAAAAAGCAAATGATTCCACGTACCGGTGGTGCAAAATTGTTATCTACGAAACAACATGAGATGGTAAATATTTGTCTTCAGTTATTGAGCTTTAATAAAGAATTATTTATATTGTTCATTTGGAGTTACATTGTCATTTCTATTAGGAACAAGAGCTTGGACGTGTTGTGGGTCGAGGTGAACTATACATTGCAACTCACAAGAAAAAAGATGGGTCTTATATCAATACGGAGACAAGGTCTATTGGGGTATGTTGCAAGTAAATTTGAATTGAACATATTAATTATTAATCACCTTTTACACACAATTGGTTGGTTGAGAAATAATTTTTTTTTGTATCTAAAAAACAAAATTTACTGTGATTTATTCTGATCAGAATTTCGTATGGCACGTATATGCATAGCCTGGTCCCCTAAAAAAACTGTACAAGATTGCTTTGATATAAACCTTTGCTCATGACTGTCAAATGTTGATGTGTGAATGATTAAGCGTTAAAATTTTGTTTTGCTTCATTCTTAAGTGGTTAGGGCTTATGTTTAGCTTATCATGTCAATGGTTAAACATTAGTTTATTTCTCCCAAGCAGATAAACAATAAGGTATTGCTTTTACTATGTGGTTAAGATTTTTTATGTTTTTATACTCAAAAATTGAAAACTAGTTTTGATATCTATAGGGAATAGAGCCTTAGATATCTGAGCTATCCAGAAAACAAATGAAACAAATGAAAATTTAGTAAACTGCTTCTAAAATTGAAGAAACAAATTAAAATGACTTTAAGAACTCATTCATGTTTCTTTCAGGAGAAAATGCCAACAGAAATGAGTCAAAGTGACAACTCTAATGAAATTTCAACTAATGATAGTCTTAGTAAAGTGTTGGGAAAGGATCATGCTGGACGTATACGTTGCTTGGGATTAGGAGGTCTACATAGTGTGGCATTTCAATCATCCACAAGATTTAGTGGTGTAGGGTGCAGTTCTTCAAATTTTGATTCCACTGAAAATTCTCAACTAAAAAAGGAAGTAATTAGTTTGAAGGGTGAATTGGCAACTTCTCAAGAAAATGTCAAGACATTAAAAAATGTCATGCTTGCTTACATACAAATGAAGGAAGGACATATTCCTACCGAGTTAGAGGCTATGTTTGGTAGTGGTAGTAATAATATAGCGGTATGTGTTTTATATTTTGCACTAAATTAAATTATATTAATACTTAATTGAAGTTTAATATTTTGTGCATATTTTATTAATAAGGATAACATAAATAATTTGTATTTTATAGGATGAAGGGAGTGGACATGACATGCCAACACCACAAGGAGGATCTTCATTAGATAGTAATGTTCATGGAGTTTGACATTATTATTGTTTTTTTTTTTTTTATAGATATGATGAACTCATGAATTTGAATCTATGTTTTTATATTTGAAGAAATATTAATTTTGAGACAATTTGCATATTTTACTTTTGAGCATATTGATCGTGAATTTGATTTTGAGTTACTTAATATGTTGGATATGTTTTAGAATTGATGGGTGTTAATGTTTTAATAATAAAAAATATATCATGCTAAACCTATGGCTAGATGTTGTCTTGATTTTTTTTAATAATATTAAAAGTTGTTAATTTAATATATCTTTATGTAATTATATTTGAACAAGAAACATACAAAACACATAAATATTATTATAATTATAAAGTGATCCTAGAATTCGACAAATAAATTTTTTATTTATAAATTACTTGAATTAAATAACAATATAATATAGTCATTATTAATTTTTAATGATTAATATGGTTAGTGATAATTTTAAATAATAATTTGATAAATGCCTAAAATATACAGAATATTATTTGTCAATTTATAATAAAAATGCGCTTTTAAAATAATGCCAAATATATTTTAAAAATAAAAAATTACCGTAAAATAAAGTGTATTTTTTGAGACATAAAAAATATATTTGTTGGCAAATCTAAAACCACCAGAAAATGTAAACAAGTAAAAATAATAATAATTTTGTGGAGGTTTTAAAATTGTGAAACTTTGAATTGGCAGAATTAAAATGAATTTTGTGGGGGTTTAAAATCGTCGAAAAATGACGAACAAGTCAAATAGAGCTGTAATTTTGTGGCGGTTTTCGACCGCCAGAAAATGTCAAACAAGCAAACCAAAATGCATTTTGTGGCGGTTTCAAACCGCCAGAAAGAGATTGAATTTTCTAAAAAATATCTGCCAGTAATACAATTTGTGGCAGTGTTTAATCGTCAGCTGTCACTTATATATATTATTATGATTTTATTCTAGTCGATGTGAGATCTTTAATACCCTCCCCATGCTGATGGTTGGACATATTATTTGTGAAGTTTGTAGAACTGGACCTCTACAAGTGATCTAATAGTGACCCAATAACTCTAACAACAATCAATAATTGCTAGAATGTAGATTTTAATACGATATGATACCATCTTAAGAAAGTGGAATAAAACTTAACTTAATACTATAAAATTGATTTGTAAGGTAAAAATTTCTCCCTACTTATATGGACTATTATAATTTTATTCATACTTGATATGAGATCTCCAACACAAGTAAAAAGAAAATAGTTTAACATATTTATTTAAAGGAGCAATGGTTATGTGGTTCAAGAGCTTACATATAGCTTAATGTGTGTGTTCAAGTCTTGGTCATAAATAATTGTACGACGATTTTAATGTAAAACACCTTTGATCGAAAAATTGCATAAAATATCTTTAATTGAAAAATCACGTACAACACTTTTGATCGGAAAATCACACTCTCAAAAAATACAAAAATTTTAAATTGATAATTATCATTTTTATTTTAAAACATTATAAACAAGAAGTTAAACATAAATAATATAAAATTTGAAATAAAAAATAAAAATATTTAAAATGTTGATGTGACTTTATTAAATAAATATATATTTATTTTATTGATATACGGTAAAGAAGATATCAAAATACTTCAATTTTTGAAGATATAATAGCAACTTCCAAAAATATTTATGAGAAATAGTGACCAATTTAAAAGACATGAAATTTTTTGAACTAAATATATATGCATAAATTTACTTACATTTTTTTTTACTCTAAAGAGATAAATAAAAAATATCTTATTTTATTTCACTCGATTAAATTCGAATTCTTTTACACATATAATAATACAACAATTTTTATAGCTTTCAATGGGACATAAATCATTGTAGTATTATTAGCTTTATAACAAAATCACAATAATTTTGAATGAAGTAACATGGTGTGAACATTTGGCAGGATGAAGTATTAATTAGTACTAGAGGCGGTGGGCAACTTATTGTTTAAAGAATAGAAAAAATAGCAAAATTCATGACAATCAAGTAAGTTTTCTATAACAAATTATCAGTGTAAGTGACTCCCGTCTGCGGTAACCAATCATCTCCAAGCAAAAAACTGGACACAGTAAAGTTGGCTGCATCCGTGGCATTAATCACGTGATAACCAGGCCACGTCACTCTGTTGGCGGTGCTGGACCCTGCCCCACTGTTACCGAACTCTGCATAGTACAAAGTGCTCAACGCAAAATCACCGTCCCATTCACGCCACCCCGCACCGTTTATCACACTGTCCATAAAACTCTGCATAAAAACCGTTCTTGAATACTCCTTCCACGGCCTCCCCAAATACGTTGAAACGCCGTTGCTAGCTGCCAAGTCATCGGCAGCTCTCACGGTACAGTTGTGGATGGAAATTCCCGTGTCTTGGTTTGGGTCCGTTCTTCCTTGTGCGGTGATGGCGTTGAATTGACCACTCATGGGGAGACGAGGGTACATGTTGCAACTTTGGAACACCACCTTGGCGTTTCCGAATATGAAATCTACCGTGCCGTAGATGTCGCATTCCCTGTAGAACTGTCTCATCGAGTGTACGTACAGCGTGTCTTGGTACCCCTCGAAGCTGCAACTGTAGAACGTCGATAAATCTGCTCCGTTTCGGAGTGCCACCGCTTGGTGCTTCACGGCTCCCGCGGTGTTGCGGATGGTCATGTTCACACCCACGAATCCTTGCCCAACCACAGCTGCAACATTCGTCAAATACTTATTAGATATTGCACAGTACTCGATCACAAAAAGTCAATGATATTTGAGTGTGCATTATGGATAAACACTATTTTAAAATAAGAATCGTCCATGTATAAAGACTAACTACATGCATATTTTTCAATTAGCCATGCATGCAAGAAAAAAATGATATACAAATTGAAATGACTTATATCCTTATTATTTTTTTCTTATATCTAGCCTTCAATGAAAATGAAATGTATGATTTAGTTTATTTTTTCTCAAATGTCGCTTTTTCGTCAAGAAATTGACGAGAGTTGATTAAGCTTCAATTTTTAGATCAAAGTTTACGGCAAAGAAGTTTCCGACAAAAAAGTCAAATTGGTTAAAATAAAATTATAAGAGAAAGGCTAGTAACGCATTGTTTTTCAAACACGAGCATTATTTTTGGCAAATATATATTATTAAAAAAAAAATCAAATGGTTTCTAATATGTTAGAATAAATGTTACGTTATAAAGTGTTTTCTTTTATTTTCCTTTCTGAAATCATAATTAATTATAGTAAAAGTTATGAAAGCTTCATTATTACCCAACGTTGCAGAGCTGAAGGTTGTCCAGCCATCAACGACACTGCGATTGCCTGTGATAATGGTCTTGTTGATACCGTCCCCGACCATCATCAAGTACGTCTTCTTCTTATCAATGGACACATTTTCCTGGTACACACCGGCAGTAACATAGATAAGAAAGTAGCCATCGGTGGAGACAGATTTGTTAGGTGCCGCAGCAATGGCGTCACTGATGGTGGTGAAGTTCCCACTTCCATCTTGGCTCACCGTCACAATATCACTGACATTAACCTCACCACCCACCGAGGCCTGAAGCAGCTTCCTCCTACTGACGGACTCGTAGATGGCGCGCGTTCTGGTGGACATCTTAAGCGGCAAACGGCCGTTTCGAAACCCAATAAGTTTAGCGTGGTGCAGCATTGCGTTGGGCTTGGGTTTGGTTTTGGGAACCCAAGCCTTGGTGAAGAGCGCGAGAGAGACAGTGTAGAGTTTGGTGTCGTTGGAGAGTGGGACAGTGAGGCCGTTCCTGACGCTCCAAGCGGAAGCAGTGTCTTTGAGACCGTCCAAGCATGTTTGTTGGTTGGTGAGAATGGCACTGAGCAACGTTTGAATGTCCTGGGCTTGGAAACTAGGGAGAAACCTGGTTGTCTTGTTCACGGTTTGGAAGGAGGTTGAGAGGAAATCGAAGTTGAGTTCCCCGAGCGTGCGGCAATCTTGAAGCGCGCGTGTGGCGGCGGCGGAGAGAGAAGAGGCACGTTGGAGATATTTGTCGACTAGGTTCAAGAACTTGCGCGCCTGTGATAGTGACTTTTTGACGGAGAAACGACCGTAGTCGTAAACGTTGTCGTTTTGGGGAGGGAGAACGGATTTGCAAAAGGAGGGGTCTGGCGTGGATTTGCACGCCGTTCCGGGTGAGACAGGGGTGCTGAGGTTTTGACCACTGTCTGCGGAAGCTGTTATTAGAAGAATGAGAAATATGGAGAGAGAGTAACAAAGGTTGGAAGCCATGTTGGTTGTTATGGTGTTAATGATTTGGAAAGTATGGGTTCGCAAGATTGAATTTATAGGCGAGGGACTCAACTTTTTAACCTCTGATTATGTATTTACATGTTCTATTGCTGCCGAACGTTGACTGGGACGTAAAGTAAAGAGACTTAAGAATTAATTGTACAAGTAGATTAATGGAATAGTCAACCTGTGTAGACTTTGTCAATAGTATACGTATCCAATTACATGAGACACGCGTCTTGGAAATTGTAGCCATCGGATTTCCCACTAGGATTTTTCCAAATTATGTATTCGTATTTCCTAAGTGTGCAGTAGGTGGTGATTTCATTAATTGGGGGACACTACCGGATCTTTTGTCTTCTTCTATTTCAGTGTTACTAACATGCACATGCAATTCTCTACAACGAATAAATTAAGAAAAATATATTAACCCATGATTATTGATTCATAATGACACATTTTCAATTAAATGGCGATTTTCATATATCTCTCATTAAATATTTTAATCCTATTCTCTATTTAATAATTCTTATGAAAATTCATTGATTTATTGAAAATATATTACAAATATGTTAAACAAAGTGTTATTAGTACTAGCTATTTCTCGTTCAAACAACGAAAATAAAAATGTTTACTAAATGAATTTAACTCAAATACACTTGATAATGTAAAATATTTTTAAATTAATATCCAATCTCAAGTTAATATATGTATAATAGATATGTTGATTTTTTATAACAATTATTTTAAAATTTATACGGAACCTAAAACTATTATACTTTTTATTTTTATTTTTTATGTACATATATAGTTCATGCATTATTTCAAGATTAATAATCAGTGATGGATTTAGAAGAAAAAAAATTCGTGGGAGCAAAAATAAAATTGTAATATTTTTATAATATAAAAATATAATAAATTTTTAAAAATACATATTCATAAAAAAAAATTAAATACCTTATTTTCTATAAATTAAAAATATTGTTTAACAAATCAATCGATAATTTCTCTTTTTTTATTTGATATATTGTATTAAAACATGAATTTATAATTTTATGTGATTTGTGTAGTATTATAGATTAAGAATGAAATGGTAAAAATTAGGATAAAAATAATAAAATTTGTACTAATTTATTCTTATTTTTATCTATTATAATTTTCAGCACTCATTAAAAAAAATTATTTTATAAGGATAATATTTTTTTGTGGGGACAGACTTATTATTAAATACATTTAAATAAAAAAATAAAAAGAAAACTTAGTGGGGGTAATTGCCCTCATAATTTACTACATAGATCCATCCTTATTGATAATCAATAACCATTTTGTGTACTTGAGATGTAATTTTTACTAATCAAATATTATTTTAATATTGATAAAATTATTATACGGAAAATGCATGTATATTAAACTCATACGAATATACATTTCTTTGACGAATAAGATCAAAGAATGTATATTAATTTCAAAAGGAAACTAAAAAAAAAGTGCGTATAAAATAAATCTAAAAGAATATAGGGAGGGAGGGAGAGAGTGAGGAGTTCCATTTTTCAAAAGGCCGGTTAGCACAAAAAACAACCAAATAGTTATTTTTGAAACTAGTATATATGACTATATGCCTGTCTACGTATGAAACTAATCAAAGCAAGAATGAGGTATAAAAGTTTCGTTTTCAATAAATTATTAATACGTCAGATTATTCATATTCTTGTCTAATATTTTCGTATTGTTTACCTTCTTCTCAAAAAGATATACATGATTCTCTTGTTGAATGAATAGCTGCCTTCTAGAATTTATTCAAATGCGCATATATCTTATTAGTGTTTATGCAAATGATGGTTTAATTAATTTAAAATAACTTACCATTGCTGTAAATGAACAAGTGATGAAGCTAGACAGTAAAATAATAATAAAAAGAAGGAAAGTCGCAACACAATGAAATCTTGATAATTAATTATATGTATGACGCCTGTCACAATCTAATAAACTATTTTAAGGGATAGTGTGTTGAAAAGAAATTAAAGTGGAAGCCAGCGAATACTGAGAAGAAAAATAATAAAAAGGGGGTCTGAAAACCCAAAGAAAACGTTTGGTAAAAGAGTTGGCTTCCCATTGATGCCTAACTGTTTGAAATTAAAGGATGGCAGACAGGAGAAAAAGAACAATGGAAAGATGAAAAGAGAAATCTGAATTTGTTTTAAATGAGAGACACAAAGTCATAATTGTCGATGCTGCGAGGTAATTGAAATAATTTATAAGAATGCTGATGAAACTGTAATCGTAGTTAATTAAGTAAAAGCATATAGAGTATAGAAATGTTAGAGGGAGTATGTAATAGAGAAAAAGGTAGCGTAGAGTTGGGTGCATATATTTATTTATTTAATTACAAGGATGGCCAATTGTTGTGTGAATATGTGGAGGGCAGCTAGGTATAGTTGATTGGTGAGGAGGCACTTGGAAAGTTTGATCTGAAGAGTGTATAGTTTTGAGTTTTGAGTTTTGAGTTTTGACCTGAGCGTAACGCGCAAACATTTGGCGGAGAATGGGCCTACACGTTGAGTAAACAATATCTGCCAAATTTGGCAAGCTGGGATCGATCAATAACAACTAACAAGGAGTCAGAGAAGACTCGCAAGAAAGTCCAACGGTTAAGGCTTCACTATTTTTACACATTCCTTTGAAAAAATAGACAACCCCTGCCCCTGCTGTGACCTTTTCCTTTGCCTTCCAACGCGGAAACTAAATAATTAACTAATCTGCTACTGCTACACAATTTTCTTTATCAATTTTTTCTTTTCTTGTTAATCGTAATTATTAGTGTGGAGTAGTATATAAAGCTCAATCTACAAAGGATACTCATTTTTATAATGCTTCTCACAATTTCAATCAACCAATAATTTTGCATGTTTTTCATTGTTTTCCCATTATTTTATATTTCAACATAAGAGAGGAGAACAAAGTGATATGTACACATATCTATGAGAGGAAGAAAGATTACTTTTAAAATTGTTAAGTTAAAAGACTAAATTATACATTTTAATATAAGAAAGAAAGACAGGATGATATTTAAATATCCCGAGAGAGAAATGTTATTTACTCTATTAATTTTATAATAATAGTATTATCAATTTTTATTTCTAATCAAATTAATATGTTTTTACTCCATATGTGTAGTCATTTGATAAATAAGTGTATTTCTTTGTTTAATTGAATTAATATTTAATTTTTTTATTTCATTAATTTAACTACTTTATTTTATTTAATTTTTGTGTTACCCACACTGGTGCAAAATTGGATTTAAAATCGAAGTTTTAAGATCGGTTACAAGGTAACTGATTTTAAAAGTGACACGGTAGTAATTTTGTAAATAATATAAATACTTTTAAGATCAATTAAAATTTAACCGATCTTAAAAGTACTTTTAAGATTGGTTATTTTATGACCGATCTTAAAAGGTATGTCTGACACAACTTTTAAGATCGGTTACAAAGAACCGATCTTAAAAGCTGTATTAGACATAACTTTTAAGATCGGTCATAAAATAATCGATCTTAAAAGTACTTTTAAGATCGGTTATTTAATGACTGATTTTAAAAGTGCTACTTTTAAAATCGGTTATTTCAGAACCGATTTTGTATGTAGTATACAAAATCGGTTTTTAAATAACTGATTTTAAAAGTATCGTCAGAAACCTTTTATATTTTTCTTCATTCGCATTCTCTTTAATTTTTCCCTCATTTCCTTTTTTTACTCTCTCGCGCTCTCATTTTTTAAAGTCTCCAATAAGGTAAATTTCTTTGTCGTTTTCGTTTTCGTTTTCGTTTTCGTCTTCTCATACTCTTCTTGTGTCTCTTTTCATTTTCTCATGCTCTTCTCTTGTCTTTATTTTTGTTGTATGTTTATTTTGGGTAAATTTTGAATCTGGAACGACCCGTTCTACAAGGAGACGACCCCTTTTTCATGGAGAACGTCCCGTACTGAAAAGAGAACGGGTTGTTCTGATGTCCGTTCTTCAAGTAGTCTTTTTAACAACCTGGAACAACCCGTTCCAGTTTTGGAACGGCCCGTTCCAGTTTAAGTTTTTTTTAGAGCCAGGACTTTTAAGACCGGTTATAAAACAACCGATCTTAAAAGTTAACTTTTAAAATCGGTTATTTAACCGATTTTTAAAAGTCTAACTTTTAAAATCGACTATTTTAAAATCAGTTACGGAACCGATTTTAAAAGTTAAAAATAACCGATTTTAAAAACCTTTTCTCCACTAATGTCATCTCGGTTAAGCCGAATCGACTACTTCTAATTAACTCATTTACATCATCTCAGTCAAGTCGAGCTAACATCCTTCCATTGGTCCATGCTAGTCTCGTTGCCCATCATCATGCAATAAGACTTTATGCAGGTAATCTCTAATGGCTAGCAAAGATCTCAACATGAATATCCTCTTTAATATCATATATTTGGCACATCATGATCACCTAACTCAATATCCTTATTTATCTAAAACAATATATCCACTTATCAACAACAACATTCCTAGACAATTTTGTTAATGTATCTCTATAATATAATATTATCTCTAAACGTAGAGAACACAACAATCACACACACACACACAAAAAAAAAAAAAAAAAAAAAAAAATAAAAAAAAAAATATATATATATATATATATATATATATATATATATATATATATATATATATATATATATGGGACATCACATTAGGTATCATTTTACCTATTTTTTTTCTTAACCTAAATTCTCTTATAATTTGAATATCACAATGTTTTTGTAAATGTCTCTCTCCATATACGTTGGAGTAACAAGGATGTTGCGTCACCTTAGGAGCATTTGCAAGATTTTGGTAAGAATAATTTTTAAATTAAAATTTTCAAGTTAATTTTATATTTCAATATAATTTTTTTTTATATATTTACATAATAATATAATTTTACAATACAAAAAAGCATTACTACTATAGTATTAAGTTTTCTTCAAAACTTAATTGATCTTCATATGGTTGGCTACTTAACGTTTGAGTTTGATTTTGAGTTTACTAAAAATTATTAGATGATTGATTTTAAGTTTATTAAAAATTATTAGATGATTCAAGACTATAAGGTTTGTAATTAGTTTTTATATGATATGTAATTACATTTTATTATTTTTCTCATATATTAAAAAAATTAAATAAATATTATATAATAATTGGCTGAAACAATGAGACTATAAATATGTAATAGTTCTGAACGATCTAATTCTTTTTCGAGTTTAAGTCTAAGTGACCTAATTAATCAAAAGCGAAATCAAATAATTTAATCATTGAGCCTATCTTTAATCACACAGCCCCATCGAGTTAGTCGGGTCACGGGTGGAACGGCTTGCGAGAGCATATGGTGGTTCTAAACTGTTTGGAATAGTTAGAATTGACAATTTTTTACTACTTCTTCCCTAAATTTAAAATTTTAGGAGCTCAATGGGTCATGATTCTTGAACCAATTTATTTATTTATTTTTATTGTAATGACTCACGGGCCAACTTACATATATCTAGATTTTAATTATTTTTGTATAGATCACAAATTTGCTGGTTGGGCCAAATTGATATTTATTTTTTTTTGCATAGCATTTGATATATTACGCATTCATTTCATGGGTTGCGCCTTGCGTATCTAACTTGGGTTTCAGGCTTTCACATAAAAAATTCAACCAAAATTATACTTATTCAGGTAGTTATCTACGTACTCTAAAAAATCAGGCTACATATATTCTCTAAGATATTCATTTATGTACTTCAGCCAAGGCCAGCCCAATACTATTTTTTTTCTTTTTATCATGCACGCCTATCTTTCGGCCACTAAATGTCTAAATCATACATCAACTCGTATACATCAATTCGTAGATGATATTATGAATATTGTTGATTTAGAAGACTTTCGTATACAATAGATATTGAATATGAGATTCTTTGTTAAATAAATTATTTATATGATGTATGAATATAAGATATTTAACCATTATGATCTAATTATAATGTGATCGTTCTTATAATATTGTACATATTGTTGATCCAAAAGATTTTTTAGACACCAAAGATTTAACATAAGATTCTCTACTAAATAAATCATTTTTACAACATGTAAATATAATAAGTCTAAAGCATATGTTAGGTTCTTTTACTAATATATGATGTCCAATTTTATTAACATATACAAGTTTTTTATTTTATAAAATTAATGATAATTTTTTTATTAAACTTTAAATTGTGCATGCAACTGCAGCCCATCTAATGGCAAAAAACATTTAATCATAGATACCCTGCGAGGAGGTATATAAGAGGGGAAAAACTAAGAATTCATCAAGTATATATGATTAAATTAGAATTCAATATGCAAAATTCAATGAAAATGAAAATTGAATAATTTTCAAAAGAAGGAAACCATGAAACGTTTAATGACATACAAAAAATATCCTTATAAATACAATATATGTAGGTATAAATCTATTTAATATATAATTGTATACAAGTTTAGTATTAATTTTGCATAAAATTTAATAATATATATTATATATCATTATAACTTATATCTACACTTTTTAATAATATACTAACATATATTATATTTATAATATAAATAAAAATATTTTTTAATAATAATTATTGTGTCACTATAAAATTAATGTCGATCATTCCATGACAATTTTTTTTTTAATATATATAGCATTGCAGGTTGAAAACACCTAATAAATAAACATATACTGTAATATATAGTTTTAATTATTTTGTATAAATATTAAATAAATTTATTTTTATCATATTGACACTATATTATAAGAGATTTTAAAATATGAAATCACTTTAAGAAAAATATTTGAATTTCAATAAATAAGATTTTGAAGAAAAAAAAACATTGTCTTAATTTTAGTTATCATGAATTTTTTTCTCTAATTTTAAAATTTAAAAATTACTAACAAAATAAATTAGTGTTCCATTAGAAGTATTAAAATTTAAGAAATTAATTTATTAAATATACGTAATATATGTTTATAGAGTACCGTAAATTGTAAAATAGTAATAGAATTAGTTATTATCAAATATTGAACTTCTTAATTAATATTTAATTAAGAATTTTATTAATTAAAAACAAAAAGTTATAAATTAAATGAGATTAAAATATATTTAAAAAATTTACCTCAGGTCTAACTCATAAGCTAATTAATATATAATAATCGTTTATGGATCGTGGAATAGATAATGGGATGGTAGTCAGCGGTAGGGGTTGATCCACACTTAAGCAAGGTCAGGAGTTCGAATCCTGCCTTGTATATGCAGCCGCGTTAAATCTTGGAACCAGCTATCCCACCCTTTGAGGTGTTTCTCGAACAAAAAAATAATGGGATAGTAGAAATAAAAAAATAAAATAAAAAGGCAATTAACCATTTATTCATTCATATAAACGTATTAAGACATATGTATTCAATCATTCTTTACCACATCCCGATCCCCCCAGATTTATGAGGCTATCTAGATCGATATGGAACAATACATTAAAGTATTAAACATATATAATACTCCGAGCTACGTATGGTTTAATCCAAGTAAGTTTCCACTTTTATTACAAAGACGTTTGGAAAGGAACGCTAGTACGAGGCAACCAAACATCTCCATCCAAGAAGTTGGACACAGTAAAGTTAGCTGCCTCAGTAGCATCGATAACATGATAACCAGGCCACGTGACGCGGTTTGTAGTATTTGAACCAGGACCATTGTTATCATACTCTGCATAGTACAACGTGCTCAATGCAAAACTTCCATTCCAATCATGCCACCCAACAGGAGCTATCAAACTGTCCATGAAAGACTGCATATAAACGGTTCTTGAGTACTCCTTCCATGGCCTCCCAAGGTATGTTTCCACCGTTCCAACCACGGGAGCCAAATCCTGTGCTGCTTTTATGGTCGCATTTTGTATGGAAATGCCGGTGTTTTGATTTGGATCGGTTCTACCTTGCGCAGTGATGGCATTGAATTGTCCACTCATGGGGAGACGGGGATATAAGTTGCAGTTTTGCAAAACAACAGCTCCATTTCCAAATATGAAGTCAACTGTGCCGTATATGTCACATTCGCGATAAAACTGCCTCATGGAATGAGTGTATAAGGTGTCTTGGTACCCTTCAAAGCTACAGCTATAGAAGGTGGACATGTCAGCTCCATTTCTTACAGCCACTGCTTGGTGCTTGCTCGGTCCAGCAGTGTTGCGGAATGTTATGTTCATTGCTACGAATCCTTCTGCTACCACAGCTGCAAATCGATCACCAAGATATTAACATGTGCTCTTCAAATTTACCAACTTATATTTAGAGCATGTCTAGTTACAAACTTAAAAATATTTTTTAGAGTTTCATTACTAGAAATAAAATAAAAAATTTACATAAATAAACTCTCGTAAACTCTCTTAAACCTGTATAAATGCAAGCAGACTCTTAAAGTTCATATATAAATTCACGTTCATGCCAAAAGCGGGCATACACGCTAGCAAAATTAATTTACAATGTTATGCATAGTCTTGGAAAGTGCGTGGATTTAAGCTTATTTCATTCTTACAAAATGTGTTCATATACTTTTAATTATATTTTATTTTAGGCATATCTCTAGTGATCTATATATATACTTAGTTACTTACCAAATGTGGCCGAGTTGAATGTTGTAAAGCCATCAACAACGTTGTGATCCCCAGTGATAATTGTCCTGTTGATTCCATCTCCGATTAACATCAAGTACTTTTTGTTTTTTGCTATAGATACATATTCTTGATATATACCCTCGGTGATAAAAATGACGAAGTAGCCATCGGCAGCAGCAGTGTTATTTGGTGCAGCAGCTATAGCTTCGTTGATAGTGGTAAAGTTTCCACTTCCATCTTGACTAACAACCACAGAATCATTCACCACTATGCTTTCATTGTTATCCAATGTTTGAAGTAGTTTTCTCCCATTGCCATGAATGGCACGTGCTTTGTTTGACATCTTCAAGGGTACACGATCATTCTTGATGCTCCCATGTTGTTGCCATGAGATTTTGTTCTCAGGAACCCAAGCCTTGGTAAACAAATCAAGTGAGACAGTGTGAAGCTTGGTATCATTCGAGAGTACGGAAGAAAGATCGTTCCTCACTCTTGGATTTGAAGAAGCTGAAGTTTGCAGGCCATCTAAACAGGTTTGTTCATTTGTCAAAACAGCACTAAGCAATGTGTGAACATCCTCTTCTTGAGAGGTGGGAAGAACATCGCCAGCTTTATCAACAGTGTCATGAATTGTTAATAAGTAATCAACGTTTAGCTCAGCAAGGAATTGACAATCTTGGAGAGCACGAACTGTTGGTTGAGAGAAAGACGATGGATTTTGAAGATACGAATACATGGTGTTCAAGAACTTTCGAGACTGGGACAAGGAGTATCGAACAGAAATGCGGCAATAGTCGTATATGTTATAGCTACCATTTAGATTAGCAAACTCAGATTTGCAGTAAGTAGGGTCCATGGTTGACTGGCATATAGTTTCTGGTGGAACAGCTGCATGGTTATTTTCAGCTATGGAAATCGATGCCAAGGATAGCATAAGGGAGACACAGAAAGTAAGAAGGAACAAGTTGTTGAAAGCCATAACCATTGGTTTTTTGGATGTAAGAATAACAATTAAGGGTTGTTGGATGGTATGGTGTGTGATCGATGCATAGATAGTTAGGCTTGTTATATAGGGCTGGGTGGCGAGTATGTCTCGTTTAAATTATTAGTTAACGTGGCAATTCAACTTGAAGGAATTTTCGTTGCCTACCTACTTGGTGTTGGTGCCATGGCTCCCATTATCTTGGTCAACTGCTCCAAATTAAACCGCTATATGTATTGAAATATATTTGATATAGAATTTAGGATGAACATTCATCAAGCTAACTGTATCGTGCGTGCTTGTATCCAAATATTCGTAGGAATTATGTTTATTTGTTTAAACTGCTAGCAATATTTGTTTGGTGCCTAACTTATCTGATAATGCATAGGATATGAATTTGTATATGTCAATGGTCGGGTAGGTTCCTAGCAAAAAATTTCGTGCAGGGCTATTCACGGATAAATTATATATTATATAAATAGCTAAGGACTGGTATATCCCTTTTCTATTTTTATTTTTAGTGAAAATGAAAAATAATGCTCCATTAATTGTCATCCTATTGCCAGCAATCACAAGTCACATGAAACGATAGATAGAAATAAGTAAACTAATTAATGTGGGTTGTGGTTTGGCGAATTGAATGTCTGACCATGTGCTGTGTTGCAGTTATATCAGCGGAAAGTCAATCGTTTGGTGAGTGTTGGAACACTGCAAACATAATAATGTTGGAGAGATTCTTTAGATGTAGCCAGACAAAATGATATTGAAATATGATGAAAAAAATTGATACTAAAAACTTTCTCTAGTTATTTTTAATCCTCAGTTTTTTAAAATGAATGAGTTTTGTTTTTATTATCTATTATTTTGAAAACATAAGATAACGTTAAAGCTTGGATGTGTTTTTAGTCACTATAAAATAATTGAGTTTTAATATTTAGTTTCTTTATTTTTTATTTCTTTAAATCTTGAACTACTATTTTTAGTCTATATAAATTCTGATTTTGGTCTTTTTAGAAATTTTTTTATTTCTCCAAAATTTAAAATCACTGAATTTTATTCTTATTGTTCAATTTAATATAGATAAATAACACTTTAGTTAGACATATTGAATATATCTTATTATAGTTGTTACATGTTAGATATATTATCACAAACATTGATAAGTGTTATCTACATACCATTCATCATGAGTGGATAATATATCTCACAGAATAATAGGGATCGATAACAAAAACAATGATTTTCAATTTTAGTATATAAAAAAAAATGGTAAGAATCAAAATTAAAATTTGTTCACTTTATGATAACTAAAAATATATTTAAGCATATTAATTACTCTTCTTAACTAAATATATCCTTATTTTTACTTCTTTTTTTATTAATTTAGAAATTCAATTATAATTAGTATGTATTTATTCTGTAGTAAAAAAAAATAGTATTGTTAAAAGCTCTAAAATTAATTTATGAAAAAATTAAAATTTAATGCAATTTTTTTTTTTGTTTATGTAAAAATAATCTTAAATAAAGAAGCGGACGTGGTAACCCACACCTCTTTTATATTTTAGTTTAAATACGTACTTGTTTCTACCTATTCCAACTTCCCGCCAATAATTTGAATAGTTCGTCCGTGTCCACGGCTTAACGGGATAACTTATAAGCAACTCCTGTGTTATATCACTATCACATCAGTTCTAATTTATTTTATGAATTATTTAAATTTTAACAATATGACAGTAATATGGTAGAAGAAGTTGCTTATAAATAATTTTATTGAAAATGCTCTAATAACGAGACTAATTAATGTCCATTAATTTGAATCAGGGATGGGAAAATATAGTCGATTTATATGAGTATCCGCAAAAAGTATTTAAATGAAAATAAAAATGAGAGTGAACGAGAGTATTTATACAAAACTCAATTGTACTGTAGTACTAAGTCACTCCAAAATTTGGATCATCTCCAATTTTTAGTGTATAAATAATATTAATATTCTAATGATTGACATTTAACTTCCTTTATTTACTCAAAATTATAGAAAATGATGACAAGAATCTGAGAGAAGAAATGGAGAAAATTTAAGTCTTGTCATGATAAAAAACATGATTGAATAGACATTTTACTAAAGGTATAACTTATTAAATTTTTTTGACAGAATTAGTTATAAAGAAATTTGTTAGATATTTTGTAACATAATTAAAAAAAAATCATTCAAGAAAGTGGGTTACATCAAACTTAATATATAATATATATTTTTTTTAGGCATTGTAAAGAGGACGTACACCAAATCATAAAACGGATAGATTCCATTATCATTTAAGAAAAACACTAAGAAAGCTTAACCTTTTTGAATTAGGAGAGACAAAGTATTTCATATTTAACATCTAATTTATCTATAAGTAAATTATCAATTACAAAAATATGATAATAATGAATTTGATCAAATTTATCCATTATTTATTTAAATGGATGATTAGTGAATATTCACTATAAATCTATTTGATTATGAAAATAGAGTATTGGATTGATATTTTAATATATTATTTTGACATATAAATTTTTTTTATGAATTTTAAAAAATTATATAAAAATGCAATGAGAAAACATTGTTAAATTTAATATTGTGTGTTCCGAGTGACTTTTAAAATATTCCCATAAAATTGTATGAAGTATTTAAATATTGATTGATTTATGTGTATATTAAAGAAAAAATTTATAATGATATTTCCATATATATATATATATATATATATATATATATATATATATATATATATAATGGACAGATTGAATTTTTAATTTCTCTCAAATGAATTAAATAGATTAGATATTTTAGATAAATTTTTAGTAGATTCAAATGAATTAATAAATTATTTTTATATAAATAAATAAATAGATAAAATTATTTTGATTCCTCTAACATGAATATAAGATCCAGTTGCTATGTCATATCGATTTTCGTTGCCTAAAATATAATTCACCATATATTGGCCAAATCGGATAACTATATATAAAAGAGAGTGTTATAATACGCAAATTTTTTTAACACACTTATTATTTTGTCCAAAATTAATTGAAATTATAATATCATGAGCATTGAATAAAATAGACGATGGAAACAATGGCATAATTTAATTTTAATAAATAAAAATTATTATTGAAAGAGTATATTAATTAATATTTTTTTCTACTACAAAATGAGGTAGAATCCTAACTTGTTTTGTATTATATTTTTTACCAAATCCTCTGTATTGAATGAAATGAGACTAAATGTCCAAATTCAGCCCAAATTCAAATCACATCCACCAAAGGTGCCACAGAAATATGAAAAGAAAACCAATGAGTGTAAACAAAAAACAAACGCGCGACTCGAGGATTCTAATACGCAATTATAAATGACACGCATCATTTGATCAAGATGCAAAATAAATTTTAAAACAAAATAATCTTTTTTCATTAATTTCATTTATCTCCAACTATCAAGCCAAAATCTTGCATTTTCCATTTGCAAGGGATCACTCGATACATTGTATAACATTGTCAACGACATGACAAATTCCTTTACAAATAGCAATCATCAAGAATTTTCGTTTCCTACTTGATGTTGATGCCCGTGGCTACCATTAATAATGAAATGTTTGATATAGAATTTAGGACGAACATTCATGTTACTGTATCGTGCATGTTTGCAAATATTCATTGGAATTATGTTAATTTGTTAGGAAGATTTGTTTGGTGGCGACTTATGGATATGATTTCAAACTTGTCAACGGTGGGGTAGGTTCCCTGCAATCACAAGACACAAGAACACCAAAAGAATAAGAATAAATAAACTAACTTGGATTATGATTTGGCAATCAAAGATCTGACAACGTTGTGTTATGTTGCAGTTACATCTGATGGAAACTCAATCATTTGGTGTGTTAGAACATTGCAAAAAGAATAATGTTTGAGAGATTCCTGGGAATGTACGTAGTCTGATATTTCCCCCGTGTTGCATAGATTAATATGTTATAATGTTAAAATATATTTAAGTGAAGCATAATAATAGCGTACATCTCTTTATTTTAGTTGCTTTTTCGTTTATTTTCTTACACGCGTCTACTAATAAATGCTGTTGCACAATAATAATCGGTCCATGTACATGGATTAGAGACAAAGAAAGTCATCTGCCATGAGCTTAATTAAGAAACGTGATCAATTGTGGCCTCCAACAATTCGATTGGAATAAATAAATATTTTAAATATAGTCTTTTATCTTTTATTTTTATCCTCTTTTTAGTTTTGTTTTCATAAAAACATTCACGATTTAATAGTTTGTTTAAAATTTAAAATTTAAAAAAATCAAATTAAAAGATTAAAGAGAAGTGAAGTAAAGAGAAAGATATGGAATTAATTTCCAAATACATATAAAACTAATTAAGTGTTAACGTTATAATTGATTGATTGAATTATACGAATTAAGTAAGAGTGTTCAAAATTTAACATCAATTCAAATGAGAAGTTGTAAATTAATTTTAAAGAAATAAGAAAAAATTAATAAAAAGTTATAAATTAGCGACTCAATTTAATTTTAAAATTTTAAAAATTACATTATATTGTTTGATTTTTATATTGAAATTTGAAACCATTTTAAATAAAATTAAATTACACTTATTTATAAATTATTTCTTTTTTCAAATGCATAGTGCATATATACAAAATTGACAAATAAAATAAAAGATATTTTATAAAATTATAAGCTATTAAAATATTTTTTTCTCTCAAAATATACTTTATAATATTTAAAAGATTTTCTTTTATCAGCAAATTAACTGTATTAAATAAGTACAATGGATACCCAAAATCAAAAAAAAAAATTATAAGGTATGTTATAAAATTGTAAGCTATTAAACTATATTTTAGAAATAAAAAAATTATGATTTATTTATTATAACATTCAAAAAAAAAATTTAAGTGACAAGTTATATATATGAAAAAATTATATTTAACAAGATAACTAAAATTGTATTAAAGAAATATTTTTTACTAAAATAATAAAATAAAATTGATATTAAATACATTAAATGATCAAAATATTTTAATATTTATACACTTTTAATTTTATTTTTTTACATATGATTTTAAAAAATACATAATAATACATTTTTTAATTAGTTAGTTTTCAAATAACAAAATTTTAAAATTTCAAAAATTGAACCAAAAAAGATTGATTTGGTTCGATTCAAATTTTATAATTTATTTAAATCAAATAAATTGAATCACACTTAATTTTTTATTTAATTTAAATTATTTTTAAAACAAAAATAAAATCAAATTACATCATCACGAACATTTCTAGAATTAAGCATAGGAACAAATTTGTGCCTAAGGTTTATTGGTATTAAGTTTTTTTTGGTGCTTAAGGTGTGGGGCGGCTAATTTTTTTTTTGTGCCTATGGGGTGGTGCGGGTGCATGTGAACAATTATTTCGTGTCTATCATTTGTCTGATCTTTGAGACAATTTTACGAACAAATTACGTGCATTAAAAAAAACACAAGCAAAATAAACCCTATGTAATATATATATATATAAATCCTAAAATTCAGAAAATGAAACAATCAACACAAAAATAATGCACCAAAACAACAACACAAATCAAAGAGAATTCGATAGGGAGTAGGCAAAAATATGGTCTAGCTTCATTTGATCTTTTGAGCCTTTTACAAGAGATGATAAAATATGCATGAAACTTTACTCACAACTTTTGAAAATATGGAGATTAGTGTATTAAATGTTGGAATAAATACTTTTCACTATCTATTTACATAGAAAGTGATAATTTGTTTTGCTTATATTCTATTTTGACGTACTATTACTATTTTGTTGTGTTTGATATTAAAATAGAGGGCTTAGCCATCTTGATCCTACGCTTTGATTAAAAAAATCTTAACTAGTGGATTAGTCATTTTTATTGATTTGAATTTCCAGCTTATTTGCAAATATGTTTTTCATCTTTAAAAAACTAAACCTCCTTTTTAGCAATCTTAATCGGTTGATAACAACCAAAATCCATATAAGACAAAGGTGTGGGTATATAGAAAAAAAAATTTATATTTGACCTCAGCATGTTCATAGATCATTAAACTTATAAGCGAAGCAAACCGCTCCTTTAGTTTTATGGATTTCAATATGTTAACTTTAGAATAGTTTGTTATTCGTTATTTCATGAAATGGTAATAAAAATAATATATACACTAATTAGCCTTGAATTTAGTGCTAATTACACTTACACCCTTGTTCATTGAAAAATTACAATTACTTCCCTTGTTTTATACATATTTTTTGGTGAACTAGCTAGAGTATCCTCAATTAGAAATCAATGATTAATGTCTCGAGGTAAAAAAATCCATTAAAAATTAGCCTCTCAATAAATTATATATTTTCATACACAAATACTTAAAGATTAAATATCTATTCACATGATTAAGAAAAAATGGTATTTGTTTGTGTCAGATATTTATACATTATTCTTACTTACATGTTACAGCCATTATTAAAAAAAAAAAAAAAAAAAAAACAAAACGAGTCGTACCTGTAAGCATAAAAATAAGAGTCGTACCTGTAAGCGAAGATAAGAGTCGTCTGTAAGCGAAGATAATGTAATTTTTAATATATATAAAAAGTGTCAAATGTAATTAATAACACTAATCTCAAGGAGTGTTAGTGGAATTAAACACCCCCCCCCCCCCCCCCTTCATCCAAAACAAAAAACAAAAAACAAAGCAATTATAGAGTTCAACATCTAAGAGTTAAACAAACAAGCCATTTGCTGGTATTAGGAAATAAACGTACTTAATTCTAGTCTGCATGCATTGTTGAATATTGTGTTAGTATTTGATACGATACGATGACTATATAAGTTAATTTAGTCCACTCTTTTAAACACATTTGTTATTACTTCTCCAATTTTATATACGCGGAATTCAGGAGTTTAGAGCGAAGAAGTACTGGTTGCGTGCAGGGATCGGAATTGTATTAATCTTCAATCGTAGAAGTATACTCTAAGGGAAATTTTGGCCAAGTTAGGTCAAGTTTGGAAATTTTGTTTGTGGAGGTGCATGGTATCTCCACCTCCTAATCTCTGTACGCTTATAGCAACTGATGCAGCTTCTTGAGGTTGTAACTTCCTTTGTTAGCATAATTACCCACCCCCCCCCCCCCCCAACCAAAAAAAAAAAAGTAAGGCAACTTGCGATTTGTGTTTTACAATATGTCAACATGTTGCGGAATCATTAATTCAGGAAATAATTGTTTTTCTTTTTCAAATTCTCTTAAAAAACTGAAAAGTAATTGTTTTATTGTAAAGAAAACCAAATACCTACAGATATTTCGAATTTAAAGACACCCATAAGCTCGGGCGACATTAAAACTAGTGATCTCTAAATATTAATTCGTGGAAGTATTATTAATAATTGTCATTTGTTAATAATAATCTTACAATACAGTAACAGTGCATTTATTTATAAACACGTGCACTGGTATTAAAAGAATAAGCAACTTTGTTTATATGTAACTAGATTGTAAGTTAATTTTTTGACTATGTCAAAATCAACCCGCTCAAGTATGGGACGCCAGTTTGAGGTAGCCAATCATCCCCATCCAAGAAGTTAAAGACAGTAAAATTAGCCGCATCAGTAGCATTGATAACATGATAACCAGACCATGTCACTCGGTTACTAGTGTTTGAACCAGGTCCAGTATTATTATACTCTGCGTAGTACAACGTGCTTAGGGCAAAATCCCCACTCCATTCTTTCCAACCAGAAGGTTTTATCAAACTATCCATGAAAGACTGCATAAAAACTGTCCTTGAGTATTCCTTCCATGGCCTCCCAAGGTAGGTGTTCACGGTTCCAACCACAGGAGCCAAATCATCAGCAGCTTTTATAGTTGCGTTGTGTATGGAAGTTCCTGTGTTTTGGTTTGGATCTGTTCGGCCTTGTGCAGTGATGGCATTGAATTGTCCACTCATGGGAAGGCGGGGATATATGTTACATGTTTGGAAAACAACAGCTGCATTTCCGAATATGAAGTCAACGGTTCCATAGATGTCACATTCACGGTAAAACTGTCTAAGAGAGTGCGTGTACAATGTGTCTTGATACCCTTCAAAGCTGCAGCTATAGAAGGTGGACATGTCAGCTCCGTTTCTCACTGCAACTGCTTGGTGTTTACTTGGCCCCGCAGTGTTTCGAAATGTTATGTTAACTGCTACGAACCCTTGTGCCACCACAGCTACAATACAAGTGCACATGAAATTACAAATAAGTGGTTGCCGCAAAAATTTATAACTCAAAAGCTGGATTAATTATTAATTTTATTTTGTTTTATAATCATGTCACTGTTATGATCACTAATTTTTGTGGACAACCTCTAACTGATTATTGTTAGCAAAATCTCTCTTTTTAATCATGTTTAAACTCAACACCTCACTCTAGTGGGCCGAGTCTTTCATGCTATGTTATGCAGTCTTAGTTCTGAATAATGGTTTTCTAGCTTTTTATCTTGAAAGTAAGTTGGATTAAACATGCATGTGTTAGAAAGATATGTATGTGCAATGATTTAACTTTTGCTCACCAAATGTAGCTGAGTTGAATGTTGTGAAGTTATCGACAACATTGTGATCACCGGTGATAATCGTTTGGTTGATCCCATCTCCAACCATCATCAAGTACTTTTTGTTTTTGGCTATGGAAACATACTCTTGATACACACCTTGTGTGACAAAAATTAGAAAGTAGCCATTACTAGCAACTGTGTTATTTGGCGCAGCTGCTATAGCATCGTTGATAGTGGTGAAGTTCCCGCTTCCATCTTGGCTAACAACCACGATGTCATTAACCAATACACTTTCGCTGCTATCTTGAAGTAGCTTTCTCCCGTGACCTCTAGCAGAATCGTAAATGGCACGTACACGGTTTGACATCTTTAATGGTAAACGACCGTTGCGGAAACCCAAATGCCTCCCATTGGATTGAAATGATGTTTGGATTTTCTTCTCAGGCACCCAACCTTTTGTGAACAAGTCAAGGGAAACACTGTGAAGCTTCTTGTCATCAGAGAGTGAGGACAAAAGATTGCTCTTCACTCTTTGATCTGAATCTGTGGTTTGTAACCCTTCTAAACAAGTTTCTTCGTTTGTCAAAACAGCACTAAGTAGGGTTTGTTGTTCTTCGGCTTGAGCGTTGGCAAGAACATCGCTAGCATTGTCAGCAGCATCAAGTGCGTTTGATAAGTATTCAAAGTTTAGTTCAGCGAGGAATTTACAGTCTTCAAGGGCTCCAATTGTGGGTAGGGACAAAGAGGATTTGTCTTGAAGAAGTGAATTTACTGAGTTCAAGAATTTTCGGGACTGGGACAAGGACTTCCGGATAGAAATTCTGCCATAGTCAATGATGGTGCCATTTTGGTTAGCGAGCACAGTTTTGCAGAAGGAAGGGTCTACGGTGGAGTTGCAAATGGTTTCTGGGGGAACGACTTCATGGTTATTATTAGCAGCTATGGAAATCGGTGCGAAGAAGGATAGCACAAGGGTAACACAGAGTGTAAGAAGGGACAAGTTCGTGAAAGCCATTGGATTTTTTGGAAAGAAGGATTATGCTAAGGAAACTTGGTATGGGAATGAGATTAATGCATGTTGAGGGCCACTTATATAGACATAAAACGAAGATCAATTTGATGTTTTAAAATGGTAGGTCATACTTCGTAACCTGAAATTAGAACGAAATCACACGTATTCAAAATGTCAACTAGAAGGAATTTGCGTGTGCCTAATTGATTTGATGTGATTACCATGAGCGTGAGCGCAATCAACTCAATACGTACCAACTCGCCATTATGAAATATTTCCGTAGCATAGTTGAGATAAAATATTCATTGAGATACCTATAATCGTGCATGAATGCGAATGTTCAAAATAATGATGATTATTTGTATATATTGTAAAAAGAAAGAAAGTAAATAAGTACTAAATAACATCATCTCTTAAATATGTAATTAAAATTTTGATTATTATATATTTGTATATATAAAAAAATATTTATTGAGAAAATATTAGATCCTTAAATAAATTTAACTCCATCGATAAATTAGTTCTTAATTTTGGATTAAAAGATAACTGATTAAAAAAATTCCTTTAGAATTAATATGATTCTTAATATTACAAAGAAAATTAATTTGCTCAATAAAATTAGCATTGTCTATTTTTCCGTGGGAATAATAGCTTTTGGCAGATCTAATAAATGGGTTTGAAAACAAGATCCATCGGGAAATTTCTAAAAGGAATTTTTTACATGGATTTAGAACCAATGTAAAATAGTTATTTCAAATTACAAAATTATTATTATCATATGTCATTTTTTTATACCAGCTATGCAAAATACTGTTTTTGTAATAGTATTATATAAATATTTTTTTTTCATTCTTTATGTAAATACAGGTGAAGGTCCAAACAAAATTACTGGATATGTAATAAAAAAAAATGGGAAGAGTGTAAATTTATTATTAAAAAAACATTAGCGCTGATGATATAATTCTCTTTTAATTAATTTCAAATATTTCAAATGCGCGAACAATATATTAATAAAGATGCATATATACGCATAAAGAATAAAAATTATTTATATAAAGATTAAAATTCCAACACAGGCCTAGGAATTTGCTTTCACCCATTTTTTCCTTTCTAATTTTTGGAAATTTTTTGTTCCTATCGAAGTGTTTTTTTCATCGTGGAGGATAAATCCAAATAAATTGTCAACTCGAATTAATTTGTCGAAGAGATGAATATTGTCTCAAGTACAAAATATATCAAGTATATTTTGTACGTGTTTTTGTTTCTCATCTTAGCAAAATAGTTATTACCTTTTTTTCTATCATATCCGGTAATAGATCGGATTTAGAATGATGCATGACTTGATTTTTATGGGGTTTTGTCTAATGATGTTTATATTCATCGAATTTTATGGGGTTTTTTTTAAAGTCAGTATGCATCGACGAATTTGATCCATAATGCAAATAAGAGAGACTTTTATTTGGTACGTAGTAAATAAAACTGATATAATATTAATATTATATTAATTGATAAGAAAGAGAGACTTTTATAATATTAGTAATTTTATTAATTGATAAGAATGAAACTGATATATTACTAAGAATTTGTTTTTGTCTCTTGCTTATCTGATAGCATGCATGGAATATTATTTTAGTTTGTCAACTACGGGGTTGGTTCCCAGCAATCATAAGAGACGTAAACACCTAAAATAAGTCACGAAACCATCGCTTATTTGATCAAGATATGCGATCATTGTGTTGTCTCGTCGTCAAAGTATGACAAAAATCCCAGCGAAGTCATATAATAATAATTTTATATAACTAAAATTTTACTATTTATGATTTATAGGATAAATGTTTTTTGGATGACTAAGATTTATAATGAAAAAATATTTTAAATATATAAATTATAAAATAATTTTTAATATATAGTTTAGATTTATGATAATAATTTATATTATAATGTATAATATTATTTTAATTATTGATAATTTAAAAATAGAAATAATTTTAAAATATGAAAATAATATATAAAAAATAACATGTTAAAATAAAATTTGCAGAAAACACTTTCGTTAGACCTTGTGAATTGAAAAAAAAACATTCTTAAGCCACTACAACAAATTTTGTTATTAACGACAATTATTTAATAGCAATAATTTAATTGTCGTCATATATAAAAATATTAATGGCTAATATATAATAGCCACTAAAATGCATTTATATTACACTAAAGTTTACTATTAACGACAATTATTTATTAGAAAAAATTTAAGTCTCACATCGATTAGAGATAAGATAATTAAATAGTATATAAGTGAGTAATAATTATCACCTTACAGGTTCATTTTATAGGGTTGACTCCTAATTTACTATTCTAAATTGGTATCAAATCACTCATTATTACCAAATTTAATAGTGTTATAAAACAATTAGAGAGCAACTTTCATCTTATAAATCTCACATTTTTTAAGAGACAAAATAATTAAAAAAAATAAATTAAAAAATATATAAATAAAAGACAACTCTCATCTTACAAATTAATTTCACACCGAGTAGAGATAAAAAAAATATATAAGTTGTGAATTTAGAAAAGGAAATTATAGGAATAAATTATTTAAAGTAAATGAGACAATTGAAAAAAAATAACTTTTAATAGCCTTTAAAATGGCTACTAGAATTGCCATTAAAAAAATAAT
Source organism: Cajanus cajan (assembly GCF_000230855.2). Taxonomy (NCBI): domain Eukaryota; kingdom Viridiplantae; phylum Streptophyta; class Magnoliopsida; order Fabales; family Fabaceae; genus Cajanus; species Cajanus cajan. The sequence goes on along the minus strand of NC_138522.1, from coordinate 57,595,738 downwards.
TTTTCCGACAATTTAGTAGATTTTTGCTAGCATTTTATATAAATGTCGGTAATAGTATTAGCGACACTAGATACACCAGCATTTATTTAAATGCTGGTAAAAAAATAATGACTATTTATATGACCGCTAAATAATAAATTAATTGTTACAAAAAATTAATTTTGGTGTAGTGCAAGTATTATATATAGAAAATAAAACATTCTAATAATCCGTTGGAAATATTACTTTGCCGTCTGAATAAAAATTGTTTAAGTCATAAGTAACTTTCTTAGACTTGGAAAAATATTTTTCATATTTTTTTAATAAATATGAATATTTGAATTAAATATTTTTTAGTCCTTTGAGATAAATTTATTTTTGTCTTTCAAATTTAAAAGTAATTTGTTTAGTTCTTATAATTTTTTAAAAAAATTATTTTAGTTTCTCTTTCCAAATATCATTATTGAATCTGTCGTACGAAATTATTTAATAATGTATTATTAATGAAAACATTAAATTCAATCGATGTTATATATGAAGATAAAAAAAAATTAAAAAAAACGTAACGCGAAAAAAAAAAATCCTTCAAACTGATTTTTTACATTACGGGAGTGCTAGTATAAAAGTAAATACTAATTTTTAAAAGTAAAATTTAATTAAAATTTTAAAAATATATGTATATATTTGACTGAAAACACAATTACTGTAAAATAAAGGGAAAAGGGTGAGAATAATTGACAAATATTAGAGCACTTAATTAAAATTTTGCAATGAAAAAGAAATTATTTAAATAATTAGGTTAACTTAAGAAATGAAAATCAGGAGTAGTACTGTAAGTAGATATATAGGAAAATAAAAAAGAAATGTTTCTTTTAGCTAAGGTAATGACAAATATTAAAATCACAAGTTGATAGTGTGAACTGTGAAGTGTAGATAGACAATATATAGTATGCCGAAAAGCATCTTGTGAATGAGCAGCAGCGTCGGTGATTAAAAAAAATGAGAAGCAATATTTGATTATCTGAGTGCATTTTTTTTTATAATTGATAGAAATTACAATGATGATAGGAGAGTTCAAACAATTAAATATTAGTTGAGACATGTAATCTGCCCGACAATTTTTCCTATATTTGATGCAAATTTACTTGAGTTTCGTGGGTTATTGCGTAACTTTTCTAGTCTCTTTTCCATTTTTGGACACTAATTATAAGGAGGGATATTTATTGTATGATCATGTTCCCGATAATGTATGGCTAAAGATATTGAAATGGTCATGAGAAGACAGAAGATAAGCGAGCTGTTGTCAAAACCAGCTATTAGATGTACTAATTATCTTGTTTTTGCAAAGTTTAACACACAAATTCTACCTTGACCCTTTCTTTTCGTATTAAAGGCTTAAAAAATAAGCTAACTAGCTGCTAAGCTTGACTGTATGAAAGTACGAGGAAGATGGAGCGCTGTGCATCCCAGTCAAGCGCTAAACAACTAGCTAGAGATTCAATACCTCTTTACAACTTGGAAGCGAAGCTTCTTTGCAATAACACAATGCGTTCAACAGAATCAAAGTGTGCGTAGAGTTTACCAAATCAACATAATAAAAAAAAGGGTATACAGCTCGCGATACAATAATCTACTCTGTCAACTTAATTAGTTTACATATAGTCATTTACATGTTTGATTTCACTTTTATGTGTTTTTTCATATTTTGTGAAAGCTGTTCGAAAGCTTTACCTTACGGAACATTCTATATAATAAATAAAAAATAAATTATATAAATGAGTTTGATATTATAACTTAATTTCAAACTTTAAAATATTAGATAAATAGTTAGATTTTTTTACTTATTCAAATATATTCAATTCTAATATAAACATCACAAATAACATATTTTAAAATTTTAAAATATTAAATATATGGATCTTTCTCTTTTATATATTACTGAACACATCTAACTTTAATCAATATATAACTTATTTTACATTTGAATTTCAACATATAATTTTTCAAAAATTAATATATAGTTATAGGTTTCACATCTCAATCTCAACTTAATTCTTTCAGACATGCCATGATCCATTAGTTCATATGTAAACACCGATACTGGAGTTTAAATTAATGCCTAACATGCAACCAAGATGACGCGTTTTTTCCTTATGCTGTACCTGACGATTTAGTCTGCAGAAAAAATGTAATTGGGGCTTTACAATGGAAAATGTTACGAAAATGATTGCTCAAATAGGTAGAATAGATAGGGAACTTTCTACGTAGACTACGAAGAATATGCATGCACATGGAATCTTATTCGCAGGTTAATTAGATTTGGACCATCCAATACAAAGTCACGATGATGATGATGTTATGCTGTAAGCAAGAAATATAATTATCAAAAGCACTAGTGGTTTGATAGCCTACTTGGCATGGACTTAAAGGCTGATAAATTATGTGTGTGTGTACGTAATACACTTTTTACTCTTACTAAAGGGGTTGCTTAGAAGCACGAAGTTATAGTATCCAGCCTGTAGCAAACATATGCTAAAAATTTTCCACGCCAGTGGTAGTTATTCAAACCACTATAACACATGTCTATTACGACAATCCACTAGATCTTACATTTGACGGTACAAATTAATCATTTGCCAAATAATATAAGAGCATTAGTAATCTTATAATGCAGAGGGCACCCCGAAAAATCTGACCATGAAAACAAATTAATTAATATAAGATCCACCCACAAATAATACACAAAATTATTTATATCCACACAAAATTCAATCACTAAACGGTCATTTTTTAAAGTGTAAGCATTTATTAATTAAGTTTTTATTACGTGAATAAAAAATAAATAAAATAAAATAAAAGAGTTGTGATTACATAAGAGTTAATATGTATCATTAAACTTTCTAATGTTAACTGAAAACGGTTTGTTTTAATAAGTTTTATTATGAAATTTATTGAAATTTCATTTATAAGAGTCATAGTTATTTTTGTAAATTTAAGTAACTTTTTTAGATACTTCCTAAACATCTCATTTTTCATCAAAATAACTCGTGTACTGCAAACATCCATTATAATTAATTTGTATGACAGAGATTTTTTTCCTCAGTTGTATGACATAGATTTGTGGAGTGGGAAGGGAGAGATGTCTTTTCTTTTGCTTTATATATCACCTTAATAGTATTAATTTTGTTGATATGATAAGGGATGGAACTAAAAAATAATATATGGGGATCACAAATTTCATTGCTAAAAATATGTACTCTGTGGAAGCAGTTGAAATAGAAAGAGTTAATACAAGACGAATTATCCTATCAACCAAATGGTAAATTGATTTTTCTGAAGATGATAATTCTTTACATAACTTAGAAAACATTGAAATATTTTGAAATCAGAATACTTTAATACATCAAGCTCATAATGTTGTAATTGAATCTCAAGTGAAATTATCTTGATTAGGGAAATCCTTTGGATAATATTTCATTAAGTGCAAAATTAAAACAAATATCAAATGACCGTTAATGCCAAGTATGCAATATTTGCATCACCTTTAAGATTAATTTGCTCTTCTTTCAAAAATATTATTGAGAATAGTGTGTGTTGTTGAATACATTCTTAAGAAACTACATATTAAGTGAAAATGAGAACCCCCATCAAGTATCTCTACCTTTTTGTAAGGTACCAATTTGATTTTCTCCTTTCTTTGTCTTAATTTCATTATTGAAAACATATTGAATTTTCATAAACTGGACATCTTTAAGCTCATCATGCCTTTTAGAATAACAATATTTATAATGAATGTCAAACTTGTAAAAATTGGTGAACATAATTAACTTCTCTAGATGATGTAACCAAAGTCAATTGCAATCTATGAGTTATTTAATCAACATAGTAAGCACAAGGACATTCTTTGAGAAATAAGGATTATAATAATCTATTTCATTCACCACACATATTGCTAGAACCATCATAACCCTGATCCTGGATATTTTTATCAAAGAGATCATGACGGGAAAGGATTGAACATATATCTTTTTTAAGGGTTGTTGTCGTGGTATCTTTGACATGTACAATATGGGGAAAAAAAGTCCTTGAATGAAACCATTTTCATCAACAAATATCAAAATAATAATCATTTAGCTCTCTTTTTAACTCATCTCGAGCTTCCTCGACAAGAAAATTTTGGCATTAACAATTTTTTTCCTAATAACATTTTGCACTTTACTTGCAATGATCTATGAAACCTCCTTTTGAATTGAATTTTAGGAGATGTGTGTATGGCATTTTGTGAAACATTTTATAAGACAACATTGGAAACTTTTGTTGTGTACCGAGGGGGTTACCACATATATACACATGTTTCCACATTGGTGAGATACTGTCCGCTTTTGGCCCAAACCCTCACAGTTTTACTTTTGAATATCACCCAAAAGGCCTCTCAACCAATGGAGACAAGTGTGTGTATAAACACATGTTCATCCTCTTATTTGAATGATGTGAGACTTTGCTTGCATCCTAACAACTTTATTATTATAAGTTGTTAAAAACTTTAAAAGTTCAACAAAATTGCCTCTATTTTTTAGTCAAAACTTCTATCATTTCCTTTAAAAGTGCATGATTGAAAATTTTAAATTCAATCTTTTGTTTTGTAATAAAAACTTAAAGCCTTTTTTTTATATATAAATACACTCCCTTTTCTTTTTTTAAAAAGGCAAATTTTTAAAATATCTTTAATTTTTTTATTTTATAATTTTACACCACCATAGTTTAATTTAATATTTTCTCCTTCTTTTTCACACTTTTTTTTCTCTCCCTTTCAATTTTCACTTGCATCCCTTGTCCTCCCTTTACCTCACTTATTTCAATAAGTAGTTTTAATTTTTTTGATTTTCGCATTACCTTCTTCTCCCTTTCAGTTTTCACATTGTTACCTTCTTCTCACTCTTTTAAGTTTTCCAAGCACCCTAGAATTAGTCCGCGACAACATTGTATATGTGTGTGTTTCCCTTGACAATGTTAAAGGTATCAAGTCAAACGCGTGTTTTTTCTCAAAAAATTTCCTTCCCTTTCACAGGCACCCTTTCCTTTTCCTTTCGTGCATGTGAAAAGGGATGGAACGAAAAAAAAAACAATTATTTGTGCATGGTTGGTTGAAATTTTTCATGAGTTACTTGCATTGGTAACATATTTAGTAGATGACAGAGTATAAAGGTATTCTATTGAATTTAAATTTTTTCTTACTTTCAAAAGATAATTTCCTAAAAATTTATTTTTAGTGTTTCAAAAGATATTTTACAAAACAATAAAATTAATGTTCCGTAAAGTTATTCCCAGAAAGTAAAATTAGTGTTTCAAAAAGCACTTTTCAAAATAGTAAATTTAGTATTTTGAAAATTATTCTCTTAAAACATGTAAAAAAAACACAATTCTAGAAAGTAATTTTTAAAACACGAATTTTATTATTTCAAAAAGTACTTTTTAGAATGTTAAAATTAATATTTCAAAAAATATTTTTTGAAACACTAAATTTAATGTTGTGCTTTCTAAAACTATGTTTACAAAATAACCTAAAATCAACGAGAGCACATGAATGTTGAGGAAGGGGTGCGTGGTAAAGTGGAGGAAGTGTTTCAAGAAAAATGTGTATCTAATTAAATACCTTCGACATTGACAAGGATGAAACTGTCAAAGAAGTCACACACACTTATAATATTGTTGCACACCATTTTTGTTGTTCGACACATGTCAAAACTAAAAGAGAGGAGGGTAAAATTGTGAAAATTGAAAGGGAAAAAGATAGTAATGTAAAAATTAAATGAATTAAACTACCTATTGATATAGATAAGGATAGAGAAAACAAGAGGTTATGTAAAAATTGAAAGAGAAAAGAAAAAAAAAAGTGTGAAAAAAGTATTAAATTAAATGATAGATGTGTAAAATAAAAATAAATAAATATATTTTTAAAATTACTTTTTTAAATAAAGAAAATATGATATATATATATATATATATATATATATATATATATATATATATATATATAAAGGTGTGTATGTGATGAACCAAAACTCAATACTTAATGGATTGATGTTAATCGGCATGACTCGTGGGCTTTTCTGAGCCCACGGAACACAGACTCAAAAATCTATAATAAAAAAAAATTGGAATTCATACTCATGTGTTGGTCCTTTTAGAACATGGCAATGAAGTGAGATGAGATTTCATATATTTGTCCTTGTAGATCCACTTCAATTCCGTCTCTTTAAATTTAGAAAATTGTTAACATATTATATTTTTTATTTTTATAAAATGTTAGACGTAGATTTAAAAACTTAATATAAGGTTTGTTAGATATAAAATAACAAGAAATTGTTAACTCTCGAGCCCATGCATTGCACCTCCTTCTCATTGGGACCTCGGTGGATTTTACTTTTTCTTTAGTAGTTGAGTTCAGGAAACTTACAGCGTGTTTTAACGTTTCAACATTGTTCAATCGGTCATTTTGTTAGAAACATAAAAGAAAGTGAGTGAGAGAATGGGTTTACCTCTAGTACTGAACGTAAAAACAAATACAATTTTCCTTTTTTGTCTTCATTCATTTTTAGCTAGAATTTAAACATAGATAAAGTAGGAAAGGACTTGGCGGGCACCCACGTGTAAATAATTATGGTTCTGTCCTGTCGCAATCCCCTGTGAAGTCGATAATTAGGTGAAGGCTTGCCAAACATTTATAGGACTATCACTACCCATAGGGTTTTAAGCATAACCATGAGTTAGCGACACACGTTACTCTTTGTGCTTGTGCTTTTACTAAGAGCATCTCCGAGCAACTCATTTGAGTTGTTTCATGCATTGAAAAATGAGAAAAATGCTCTCTAGTATGTCATGTTAGTATTAAGTAATTCAAACACAAATTTACTCTAATAGTAAGAAATTTTAAGAAATTTAACTTTTAGAATTTTTTTCTAATCATTTATGAACTAATTTTAATTTTTTTATTAAAAAGAGTAATTGCACTACAATAAAAGAAAATAAATTATGAGAAAAAATACACAATAAGTAGATATTAAAAATAAAATAAAGCAATAGTAAATACATAAATATTATACAAAATTAATTTTCATCATTATTATTTATGAAATGTTCCTAAATATGTTCAATAAGATCTGCTTGAAATCTAGTAAGGAACGGTTGCTTGAGGAAGCAACTCTCTCTCTTCTTCAAGCAACTCATGTTGCCACGTCAGAGTTCTTCAATGGTAAGAAATCGAGACTTAAGTTGCTTCATGGGACAAACAACTCCCATTGGAGTTGCTCTAAGTCTCTAAACTTTTTAGAATTAAAATAAATTTAATTTTCTCTTTCAACTTATCACTCTTAAAATATTATTTTCTTTATTTTAATAACTAATAATTTATTACATATTTGTCAAATGAAATAATATTAAAAAAAACATGTCTAAAGAAGCAAATAATTAATCATTATAATTGGTATAATTTGAATTCAAAGGATAAACAATGATTAAAGTTCTAATTTGATCACTGAAAATGGTAAAAGTGATTAATAAATTTTTGAAAAAAAATTTGTGGTATCTAAATTTCTAAATTTTAATTTTGTTATATAAGTTAGTTATTTTGTTATATTTAATTATTATTATTAACTTTATTAATTTTTTAGACAATTAGCAATTAAGTATTAGATTGGCACTTATTCTCTCTGAGTTAGTTGTGCTCTTACTCTTAATCACTTAATTAATATAGATTATAATGCAAAATTTTGATACTTTCCAATCAACAATAAATACTTTGTTATTTTTAAATATTTTGATATACTTTTGTTAAGATGGAAGGTTGTTTTAGATAAATTTATTTTTGGTCCCTCAAATTTAAAATTATTGTTTTTAGTCTTGAAATTTTCAAAAATCTTATTTTAGTCCCTTAAATCCCCAATAATATATCTGAAAGTGACAAATTAAGATGGTTAAATAATATCAATTGAATTTAATATGATATTTTCACTAATAGGAATATTAGTAGACAGATTTTTTACAATAATATTTTATAAATTTTTTAACAAAATTTGAATATAAAGACTAAAATAAGATATTTTAAAATTATAGGGACTAAAAATAACAATTTTAAATTTGAGGGACAAAAACAAATTTATTCTAAATTTAAAAGACAAAATATATTTAAGTCAAAAATTATTTTGTATACATGTATTGCTGTGAGGTAGCTCATAAATTTTCCTGTCTTCCTTGTTATTATATTAAGAATATTCTATCATGATCAACAATTAATGTTAAGGTATATATTTAGAAAAATATTTGAATTAATTAATTAATTAATGATTCTCCATTTTGTAAAAGTTGTGTCACAATAATTCAATTATTGAATTTATTAAGATAGTGTAAAGAAAAGAGTTTATAAGAGTCACGTGTCTTTGTAATGTAAAACAAACAATTGACTTTAAGGCTTCTTAATTAGTTTGAGAGGGAAAAGGAAAAGTGAATAATGAGAATTTATTTTGAATTTTTTCATGAAAAGAAAGTTAAATAATAAAATAAAATTGTTTTTTAAACTCATTTTTCTTTCTATTTTTTTTTATCCAAATGAAAATATACATTATTATACTTGAAATAAATAATATATGTACTAAAATGTTAAAAAAATTATACTATTAAGTATCAACCAATTAAAGTTTGTAATGTATAACAATATATAAAGGGATACTCTCTTTTGATGTCATTTATTTAATAAAAAATAATTATATCTTTATATTATATTTTAATTTCTTTCTCACTAATAGTTATTTAAAAATAAAATAGGAAGAAAATGTACATATAAAAATAACTACCTTTTTAAAAAAAATAATAATAACTACCACTTATTTAAAAAAAACATTTTTTCATGGAGGTAGGGAGTGTTTTTATTCCTATTAGTGTATGCTAATTTTTTTTTATTTTTACGATAATTATTTAAAAATAATCATTAATATATTTTTTGATTAATTGAAAATATAAAATAAAAATTTACACTATGAGTACATACTATTTTGATTCTCCTCTTTATTTCTTTTCATTTCGTCCAAATATATAAGATAAGCAATGAATTGCAAATATATATATCTGCAGTACAAGAAGATTGAGTGTCGGTGGTCTCTAAATTTAAGTCATGGTGGGTGGCTACTATGTAAATTCAATTCACTTGAGCCTTTCTTCTCCAAATTAATCACATTTCTCATGTTACACAGGACAGGATTGGTGTTTTAGATTTTACGATTTGCATCACCCAGTATATATATATATATATATATATATATATATATATATATATATATATATATATATATATATATATATATATATATATATATATATATGTTATTAATAATTGATTTCAGGTGAAAATAATTTTGAACTAAAGAAAAAATAACCTCAAATTTTACCTAATTTTGAGATTTGTACATAGAATGCATGCTACTTCCCTCTGGTTCTCGATTTGAATGGGAGAATACCTGTAATAAAGAAAAGACAACCTCAAATTTCTAAATTAATATAAGAAATATAATTTTGTGTATAAAAAAATATCTTTTAAATACGAACTGATAAGAATTAATAATTATGTTCGGATTATAAACTAAAATTATTGTATATATGTGTATTTTAAATCACCGCCATATATTAAAAAAAAAATATTTTAATACTCCATGTTTTTCTTTTGTCTTTTATTCAAAAAGAAATATATTCATCAAAATATGTATAGTAATAAGAGTTAATAACTTATACACCGACAATTTTTTACACTGACAACTAATTATATCTCTTAATTGTACTATGTCATTGTAAACACATTTATTTGTGACATGACATAATTAAAAGATATAATTAATTATTAATATAAAAAAACTTTACACTAGCAGTGTATAAATGATTATGTCCGGTAACAATATCATGCATGATTCGACTTTATACATATCATCTAAACTTTTATAATTAAGTGAGTTCACTTGTTTTAGTCCTAACACAAGAATTAAAAATAAAAGGTGTTATATTTGTAGCTGATCAATAAAAATAACGCATGATTTTTAGCTGTAAATCCACGGCACGAACCAATTTAAAACAGATGATCTCATGATCATATGACGACAACATCAATAATTTGATTGTGATTCTTTGAGTGAGAGTGTGAGAGAAATTACAGACAGCATGTGAGATCCGAAGAAAAGCTCACACTAACTCATTTATGTCATCATTCATCTAAACCAACCACCCTATTTATCCTTAATACTTCACGTACCCCACTTCACACTTGCCACCTCTTCTTCTTCTTTCTCTGTACCATAGCTAGCCATGTATAACCCCCTCAGTAGAAGAACACCACCACCACCAACCATGCTATTCCACGTACCCATTCTCTTTCTCCTCCTTTGTTCCTTCACCGCAAACGCAACAACAACAGCAACAACCACTCCCCTCCATCTCCAAGTAGCTAACTCCACATGCGAAGGCACACTCTACCCTCACCTCTGCGTCTCAACCCTTTCCTCCTTCCCCGACCTCACCTCAAAAACCCTCCCACAGACCATATGCACCCTCGTCAACCACACCATCTCCGAAGTCACACACTCCTCCTCCAACTGCACCGACCTCCGCAAGCACCTCCCAGCCCTCACCACCCTCGAACGCCGAGCCCTCGACGACTGCCTCTCCCTCTTCGACGGCACCGTCTCTGAGCTCCGAACCACCGTCGCCGACCTCTCCCAAGCCGCCATAGGCTCCAAGCTCTACCACGACTCCCAGACTCTCCTCAGCGCCGCCATGACCAACCTCTACACGTGCCTCGACGGCTTCGCCTACAGCAAAGGGAACGTGAGGGACAGGATTCAGGAGGGTTTGTTCCAGATCTCGCACCACGTCAGTAACTCCCTCGCAATGCTGAAGAAAGTGCCCGGAGTGTCGTCGCCGAATGAGGCGTTCCCTGAATACGGTGAGGCGAAAAAGGGGTTCCCGTCGTGGCTGTCACGCAAAGACCGGAAGCTGCTTCAGGCTGCTGTCAATGAAACCAACTTCGATCTTGTTGTGGCAAAAGATGGCACTGGAAACTTCACCACCATAGGAGAAGCACTTGCTGCGGCTCCAAACTCCACCACAACTAGGCAAGTGCTACTGCCACCTTATCCTGATATCCATAATCACATGCATGTCACATTCATTAATATGTTTTCATTTTTCACATATATCGAGAAAAACCCAACTCACCTAAATATATCATTAAAAACTGTTCACTCGCCATTAATTTACTACTTAGGTAAGATATGTTGTATTAAAAAAAAAGTCTCATGTCACTTAAAGTTAAGATAAACAAAGATTTTATAAGTGAAAGTAATGCTGATTTTATAAATTGAGTTAGATTTACATTTACTTTCTAAAAAGTTTCCTAGCATTTTTGTTTATACTAATAAATTTTGGGATTTATAATAAATTTAATCTATTTTTTAATGTATTATCATCACTTAAAAAATTATACTATTGATCAATTCAAAATCACAATAAATATGAATTTTAAAATACTTATTATAATAAATTTATCGTATATGATAATTTATAATTAGATAATTTTATTATATACTAATATATAAACTCTTAGTATATATTAGTGGTCAGGAGAAGAGGTTGAAATAATAAAAATACAAGAATTTAGGTTTGATTCCTATATATTGTGATTATTTTTATAATTTTCTTATCATTAAAAAAAATCATTTACTCTTTAATTTTTACATTATAATTTTATTAGGAAGGTCTTTTAAGTTTTCATTCAACTGAAATTGTGGTGTATAATAATTAAGTTTGAGAAATATTTATACTTAACCATGCATGATGTTAAATTATTGACATTGTGTGGTAAATATTGTGAGTATAGATTTGTGATATACATAAAAGCCGGGGCATACTTCGAGAATGTGGAGGTGATAAGGAAGAAAACCAATCTCATGTGGGTTGGAGATGGAATTGGAAAGACAGTGGTGAAGGCCAGTAGGAATGTTGTGGACGGCTGGACCACTTTCCAATCAGCCACTGTCGGTGCGTTTAACTCTAACTTTCTTACTATATGTTGCTTCTGCTATTTTTATTCAGCGAGTTTTAATGTTTGATGGAGTGTTCATTATTGAAAATTAAGGTTATATAAAAAAGAAAACATGAAAACGAAAGAACAGACGGAATTGGCTTAATTAATGTTTATTGAATTTAAAGCCAATAAAGAGAGGTAAATTAACCAGTGAATCAGACTTGGAGTACTGATGTTGCAAAAAAAAATAAAATAAATTACTATTTTAAATTATTAGAATTATTATTAGTAAAACAGACATGCACTCGCGTTATTTGTGTTTTGTCAAATCCAGGCACCAAAGGCTTTTCAGAGTAAAGTAGGAAACATAGATCTGCATTTTCTGATGCTCATGCAGTAACTTATATTCGCATATCACCATCACGGGCCAGTGTCGGTTGTCTGACAAGAAAAATGGCTTACTTGTGCCTAGTTGTGCATAGATCATTGGCATTTTAAAATGAAAAATACTTTTTTTTTTCTTGTCTCGTACAGAACTTAGATTTGAACGTGAGAACTTAGAATATAACTAATTCACAAAGTTATAATTAAAATCTTTAAGTACTACTTGCTCATGATTGAACTGAAAGACGATGGATCTGTATGAGTCCATATATATATACTACCCACTTTATACCAAAGCTCGATTTTCAGCTGTATCCACAAATTTTCCCTACTAATCAGACAAGTAAGACGTATAGAGATCCATTCAAGACCCACCAAAGAAAATGATAGTATATAGAAGACACAAAATTAATATCGGGCAGCTCTTAGTCAACCGATTCACTTTTGAAAGGCATAACATTATATTGCTTTGTTTAAGCAGAAGGCTGGGTATGCGGACCGGTCCGGTCCGTTTAAGGCCCGGTCCGCGAAGTCCGCATTTTTAACGGGCCGGATAAATCTGGTCTGCGAAATAAATGACTTAAATTTTCAAGTCCGTATCCGGCCCGTGAAGCCTGCGGATAAACGGATAAGTCCGCGGGCTCAATTAAATCTAAATTGTTTAAATGAATATTGACTCAGATTTTGAATTTCTTTTCCTTTATTTAACCTATGAAAATATGAGAAAAAAAAATATAAAATGATATAAATATACTTCTAATAATAACATCAAACATTGTAAATAATAAATCAAAGTCTTAAATAACAAAGTTTACACATTCTAAATTTCTAATAGAAATATTTAAGTCTCAATGCCTTTAAAATTTAAAGTCCAAGCATACTAACTATTAACCAAATATTAAAGCCTTACTACCTTAAAACTTTAAAAGTCTTAATACACAACCAAACAAATATAAAACATTTGTAAGTCCAAGTACATCAAAGTCTAAATACCTTAAAACATCAAAGTCTCAATTAATATCTTAAAAATAAACATAAAATATTTGAAAGTCAAATTACATCTATCAAATATAATCAAGCATCTTCAATAATAAAATTTGAGTCCACATTTAAACGGGTAATCCGCGGGCTCGCGGATTAAATTCGCAAAATCCGCGGACTAAACGGACCGGACCTAAAAAGTCCGTATAATTATACGGATTAAAAAAAATGAGCCCGTTATCCGTGAAATCCGCGGACTTACGAACCGGTCCCCGGACTCAAGTCCATATACCCACCCCTAAGCAGAACACATATTAGATCTGACCTCAGTAGATTAAGGCTGAGATTAATATATCAACAATCTTTTTTCCTGAGACTAATATATCATAATAATTTGGAAAAGACTATATGTCTATCAGTCTATATAACAATTTTGTTTTGAAATCAAAGACTAACCGATGGAATTTACAGGGTGGACAGCACCAAAAAGAGCAATCGCTATGAATCAATTATTAGATATATTGGATAAGAATTTTGTCTTATATTAATGTGCTTTTCCCATCAAGGATAACATATTGCAAAACCAAAAATCTCGCGTCCTACTTGGCATGACACCTTGGTCTACATATATTTCAGCATTATTATACTTAAGGTTGCTGCCGATAACACCGGCTATAAACACTTACCTAGTTACCTTAAACTTTGCATTATTAACTTTTTTTTCTCAAAAAAAAAAAAAAATGAGCGTAATCTCTTGAGTTGGCTGACAGGAGTCCACATTAATCCAACCCAACTAAAGCGGACCTCCTGTTTTTCTTAATTGCAATTTTTGCATCAATGTTTCACAATTTGTGAATTTTACTACTTAATTTTTAAAAAAAATTACATATTTTGTCATCTAAATTTTAAAATTTTGCATATTTTATTATTCTGTTAGTTGATGGTCTAACAGGTGAATGAAACTTATACATGTGTTTCAGCTGTGGTTGGAGAGGGATTCATAGCAAAGGGCGTAACCTTTGAGAACTCAGCAGGGCCCAGCAAGCACCAAGCCGTGGCCCTAAGGAGCGGGGCTGACTTATCAGTCTTCTACCAATGCAGCTTCGTTGCATACCAAGACACTCTCTACGTCCACTCTCTGCGACAATTCTACCGCGAATGCGACGTTTACGGCACCGTAGACTTCATCTTTGGCAACGCCGCAGTGGTGTTCCAGAACTGCAACTTGTACGCACGCAAGCCTAACGAAAACCAAAAGAACCTCTTCACCGCACAGGGCAGAGAAGACCCTAACCAAAACACCGGCATTTCCATCATCAACTGCAAGGTTGCAGCTGCTGCAGATTTGATCCCAGTGAAAAGCTCGTTCAAGAACTACCTGGGTCGGCCTTGGAAAAAGTATTCCAGAACTGTTTATCTAAATTCTTATATGGAGGATCTTATAGACCCTGCAGGGTGGTTAGAGTGGAATGGCACGTTTGCATTGGATACCTTGTATTATGGGGAGTATAATAATCGAGGTCCGGGTTCCAATACAAGTGCTAGAGTTACTTGGCCTGGTTATAGGGTCATCACTAACTCCACTGAGGCTAGCCAGTTCACAGTTCAAAATTTCATTCAAGGCAATGAATGGTTGAACTCCACCGCTGTTCCCTTCTTCTCTGGTTTTAGTTGATTATTGCATGCGGATTGCTGACCAATGCTCTTTCCGTATCCCCTTATTTAATAAAGTGTATAATGTCTGAAGTGAAATGGAAAGAATATTAATCTTCTTTTGTTCCTTGCTACAAAAAAGCAAGAATTTAAAATAAAAAAGTGTTTTGTAGCATATCGTATAATTAGTACGATAATGTTTGTTTGCTCATAACTATTATGCATGGCAATGCAAATTTAGAAAATCCTGTCTTCTTGCTACATGGGAGATTGAAAGACCAAACTTGTAGAATCGAAATTAACATAGATAGAGATCCTATATATGGAAGAGCATATATTAATTAGTTATCTCTTAAATCAATCTTAATACCTTAAATGGATCTTAATAGAATCTAACATTAGACAAGAAGATACCTAGATTCAAAAAAAAAAAAAAGCAGAGGTCAACGAGTAACTAATAAAATACTACTATAAGCAAGAACAAATGTACCTCATTAAGAATTAAACTCAAAATCAAGCATGTGAGAAAATGCCGTTGACCAAAACCTCTTTGAGAAACACTGAAAATAAATGAATAAACAAAGGGGGGGAAATTCCACCATATAGGGCGGGGTAATTTCTCTCTGTTGTTGAGCCATAAAATGCAGACTTGAGGAAGAGGAAACTGTTGAACATCTACTGCTATATTTTCCATACATACATTTCCTTCATCGTCGACGGCCCAATGAGAATAATTCAGTTTTTCAGACATATCTTGAACAGTTCAGCTCGTTTGTGCTATATCTCAGAATCGTGACATCCTAGAATTAATATTTATGGTCTTGACATCTCCGTTAACCAAAAAATACAGACTAATTAGTAAAAAATAAGAAAGTTTAGTAAAAATAAATAAGTTTTTAATAAATTAATCATGATTTCTATATATGAAATTCTCAGTTATTTGTCTCAATTTTAAAGTTTCAACCGAATGATTACATTTTTAAATTAATTTCAAATTATATGTTCCACTAAATAACAAATATTTAGCTTCAATGTTGTGGAATAATTAAGTTGACTGGATTGAAACATTTCACATAAAAAAGAACAAACGAAAAAATTGTTACATATAGAAAACTTATTGGGCTAAAGGCTTCTATCAACTTTGATATACCAAATGAGGCCAACACTCTAAAGTTCAAAGTGTCACTGTTGATTAAATGGCTCATTTAATATTGTTCAGCAACCAACCGGAGATCACGGGATGTAAATGAAACCTGAGTAGGATAAGTAATGGCGTAGAGTTATTATAATAAGCAACACAAACATTGAACCATTTATGTTAACAAATGTTTGATTTAATCGTATTTGCATTTTTGAGTTGCCCTTCGTCAGAGGATTTTGGTTGAAGCACGTGGAATGTTATGAAATAGTGTTAGTCTCAATTATGGTATTCATGGAATGTTTGTGTCCTGTGAAAGATCTTTTGTGGCCTTGCCCATGAAAATGCCTTCAATCAAGAATAGTGTGAGGGATAAAACCAAGAGCCGAAAGTTCTTTAGCTTATCCACATATATACATAAGTTCCATATCTATTATGCATGGGCCTTTTTTTATTTAATTGTGTATGGGCCTTTATGATGGTTCTTCGACGGTTTAATGAAATAACTGAACTTGAAAGGATATATATTTGTTCTCCATGCTTGTGTTGATCACCTTTCTCCGACAGTTTTTCCGTGTTCGAGCACCGTGCACTTGTTTTTTTGTTCACTGACAAGTCACAGACAGTTAGTTTGCATGAGTCGTGGGTAAAAACTAAAAAGTTGTCTCGGCAACCGCAACAGAACATAAACCGGAGCTCTGGTTAGATCCATTGCGCAAGTACAGTACAAATTTAAACAAACAATTAAATGTCTTTGCTATCTTGCACTGTTTATTGAACAGTAACCAACAGTGCCTCCCAGGGTGACATTTCCTTTTCTCTTAGCGGCAACGATTTCGGGTTTAACCCCACATGGGATGGTCATTTTCTAATCTAAATTTATATATATATATATATATAAAAAAAACCAATAATTCAACACAAATACAGTTGCTAGATAGTTTTTTTTTTTTAAAAGGATGTTGATCCAAGTTTGATTTTCTGATTATGAGAAAGAAAAAAAATTTAATGAAAGATATGAAATTCATTTTGGTAAATCTTATGTCTCAAAAGAAGTCAAAACATATATATTCTCGAAGTCAAAACATATATATTCTCGATGTGAAAAAGTTAGTTGAACGTGTATCATGAAAAAAAACAAAAAAAAAATTAAGTGGTAAAAGTAATAAAATTAAGTGTTAACAACTAAAAAAAAAAAACTTGTGAGACTCGTAAAAAATAATCCCCATAAACAGAGGGAAGGGAGTCAACTTTTTTTTATTCATTTTTCAAAAATAAATAACTTTTATAACGAAAATAATAATGTGTGTAAAACTTATATTAAGAAAAAATATATAATTAAAAGTAATAATTTTTTTACTTTATTTTTCCTTCATCCCTAGCATTTTTTTTTCTTTTCATTTTATTCTGTTCTTTCGTGTCTCCCTCCTCATTTAAATGAAGTAAATTATCAATATCCTGTAAGAATTAGTACTGTCTGAAAATAAAACTAGCATGCTCGTGGAAAAAGAAACAAACTTACTGTTTTAAGTTTTCAAGATATATTCTTTAAAAGATGTATATAACATTAAATTTTAACACTTTTTCTTGTTTTTTTTTATGATAACAGTAACTAGATTTGAATTCAGGACCTCATGCAATTTGTTTAGTAATAACTATGAAAGAAATGATAATTATATGGAAGAAATGATCACAAAATAGACAATAATTACAAGAAAAATATAAAATTACAAAACAATTTTTTTTAATAATTTAAATAAAATTTATTATTCAATTATTTACTAGTAAATAATATGATAAACTTGTTTACCATAACTAATATCTAAATTAACTATAGTAACATTTTTTCGATATTAAAAGAAAACAGAAAAAAGCAAACGAAAGGTAAACGACAATTACAATAGGGGAATGCAACCCCAACACTATCATAGGCATGTTTAATTGTAGAGGATTTTGATCTTTCATAGATCAAAGGTTGTTCCAAGCTTCGCTAACATGTTTGCACATTGATTACCTTCACATAAGGTGTGAATGAGTTTGTCATGCCAGGATTTTGCGAATAAATCTTTAACACTTTCTTTTTGTAGCCGAGTTAATTTGCTATTAAATTCTCATTTAGTGCTTTTTTTATGCCAAAAATAAGAATTTTATGGTGACATTTATTGGAAGCTAGTTTTAAGTAATTGACAGAATTATGGTACAAGCATTTTGTGTGTGAGAGACAGAGAGAGAAAGACATTACAAAATGTACGTGTGGGATTATCACTATAGAAAATTGTTGAAGTTATTGTCTATGAAGATCTGTGTAAAAGGTTGGATCTTAAAAATTTTGGACAAGATTTCAGGTACACTAATCATATACTACAAATTCTTTTAGAGCATTCGTATTTTGCGATGTGATGACATTGAGTTTGTTATTAAAAAAATTAACAAGTAGAGTGCGTGAATATAAATCCAAGTGTAGCCACGCTAATAATTTGTACTACTAAAACCCTGTTAAATTGCTAATTACTTATATTCGTTTGATAACACCGAATAATATTTTATGTCTACAAGTTTTATTTTAAACAAATCCAAATAATGATATTGAGTATAATTTAACCCGAAACCCTGGAGGAACCGTATTTTTTTAGTGTTTATAATTAAAAATATTTCATTTTAATCTTTATATATATTATTTTTGTTTATTTTTATTTCATATAATTATAAAAGTTTTACCTTTTAATTCCTAAAAAAAATAGACAATGACTAAAAAGAGATAAGAAAATGTTATGCAAAAGATAAAAAAAAAAATATATATATATATATATATTTTTTTAATAATATAAAATTTACAAAATTATTTGACAAAAGATGAATTAAAACTATAATTAATATTAATCCATATATGTTTGGCATTGTTCCGGATTTTCCTTTAAGCATAGTTTCTTAAAATGGACATTTGATAACGGGCTTATTAATTACCTGCTACTGCGGGTTTGCACAGAGAAGTAGTTATGTGGAAATCTAAATAACTTGTGAGTTTAGAAGAAAGATATCGAAAATGGTGGTGTTGTAGCAGTAGGATGTGGTCCTAATTATTGTTGTATTGTAACGAAGCAAGAAGGACGTTGCCTTTTATAAATACTTGTTGTATTGTTGTATTCACTATTCACACCATTGCAGTCGTTGGGCAGTTCAACATGACTTTTTCCCTCTTCTGTTGTCTCCTTTTCCTTCTTTCTGTGTTTTCTACCTCTCTTTGTGATTCCCGCCACCACCCTCACTTTGCCACTCACAACTACAGAGATGCTCTCACCAAATCCATTATCTTCTTTGAGGGCCAGAGATCAGGGAAGCTCCCTTCCAACCAGAGATTGTCTTGGAGGAGTCACTCTGGTCTCTCTGATGGCTCGGCCATGCATGTATAGTAACATTAACACCAC
Organism: Cajanus cajan; assembly: GCF_000230855.2. Taxonomy (NCBI): domain Eukaryota; kingdom Viridiplantae; phylum Streptophyta; class Magnoliopsida; order Fabales; family Fabaceae; genus Cajanus; species Cajanus cajan. Next base: position 57,576,117 of record NC_138522.1, on the reverse strand, counting down.
ATTCTTAGTCTTCTTTTGCTTGTGCAGTGTACCTTTGCTTATCTCGGCTTAAATGTACAATGCAGGTTGATTTGGTTGGAGGGTACTACGATGCTGGAGACAATGTCAAGTTTGGTTTTCCCATGGCCTTCACCACCACCATGCTTTCGTGGAGTGTTGTTGAGTTTGGTGGGGTCATGAAGGGTGAGTTGCAGAATACAAGAGAGGCCATTCGTTGGGCCACAAATTATCTTCTCAAAGCCACTGCACATCCAGACACCATTTATGTTCAGGTTACTCTTCTCTTCCTAGTAGTTACATTTTTTCTGTCATTCTTGTGTTATGTTAAAAGACATATTACTACGGAGGTGTTATTAATGGGTGCGTGTTTTTGCAGGTGGGAGATGCAGTGAAGGACCACGCTTGTTGGGAGAGACCTGAGGACATGGACACCCCAAGAAGTGTCTTTAAAGTAGATAAAAACAACCCTGGTTCAGATGTGGCTGCAGAAACTGCTGCGGCTCTTGCAGCTGCTTCTCTTGTTTTCAAAAAAACCGACCCCACCTACTCCAAAACTTTGGTTAGGAGGGCTATCCGTGTAAGTGTTTCATTTCAGATGGAGCAACGTTCTGAATGTTAAGGGAGAGCACAACTTAATGCTTAAAATCTGATACTGTACGTTTTTATGGATGTAGGTTTTCCAGTTTGCTGATAAATACAGAGGGCCCTACAGCAATGGCTTGAAGCCCATTGTGTGCCCCTTCTATTGCTCCTACTCTGGTTATCAGGTAAAGTTTTAATATTTAAATGGGTAGCAAAGTTCTGATGCATTTTGTGGGAGGTGAAGTAAAGTAAGAATTTTTCCTTAATGGTTCCTTGGAAATATGTCAGGATGAACTGTTGTGGGGTGCTGTTTGGCTTCACAAGGCTACTAAGAACCCAATGTACCTAAACTACATTAATGTAAATGGACAAACCCTTGGGGCTGCAGATTCTGACAATATCTTTGGATGGGATAACAAGCATGTTGGAGCTAGGATACTACTTTCCAAGGTACAAAATCCTTCACAATTTCTTCCTAATTGTAATGTAATGTTGTCTTTTAGGTCTAGTAACTTAATAAAGGTTTCCACTTTCCAACTTATTTGTGGTCTTGGTTTTAGGAATTTCTTGTTCGGAAGGTGCAATCCCTGCATGACTACAAGGGTCATGCAGACAATTTTATTTGTTCTGTTATCCCTGGCTCCTCTTCTGCTCAATTCACCCCAGGTATGGTTTCCCTCTTTTTTTTTTTTCTTACTCTTAGCTGTGTGGTCTAATCTAATGTGTAACAATTACCTTTGGTTTTGGCTCTTTAAAAGGTGGTCTTCTGTTCAAAATGGGTGATAGCAACATGCAATATGTCACGTCCACCTCCTTCTTACTCTTGGCTTATGCTAAATACTTGACCAAGGCCCATATGGTAGTGAACTGTGGTGGAACCACTGTAACTCCAAAGAGGCTCCGAACTATAGCCAAAAAACAGGTACACAGTACATTAGCATGGTGCTAATGTGCATTTTTAATGTTTTTTAATTAATCTTGAATTTTCTTTTTTAGGTGGACTATTTGCTAGGAGACAACCCCTTGAAGATGTCCTATATGGTGGGGTATGGTCCACGTTACCCACGAAGGATACACCACAGGGGCTCATCGCTGCCGTCCATTGGTGTTCACCCTGGGAAAATCCAATGCTCAGCGGGATTCAGCGTGATGAACTCGCAATCACCCAACCCCAACATCCTAGTGGGTGCCGTAGTTGGAGGGCCAGATCTGCATGATAGGTTCCCAGATGAACGGTCAGATTATGAGCAATCAGAACCTGCGACTTATATTAACGCTCCTCTCGTGGGCGCGCTTGCATATCTCGCACACTCGTTTGGCCAACTCTAGGGAACTGTGTGCGTGCATCTCTTGTTTTTAATTATATGAAATAGTTAGTTTTAAGCGGATTGGCTAGTTTTATTTCCTTGGAATTGCACAAGGTAAGGGAGGTGAAACCCCTAACCTTGAACCACTTTGTTCAAGCCAAAATAGATATAGCCTTGTTTATTTATTTTCCACCTTGTTTGTGTTGAACGCATGATTTTAGTGGAAGAAGGTTTATGTTTTTATTTGGTCCATTTGGTACTGTCGATATACAAGAACTTAGGATGCGAATGTGAGAATTTACATTGAGAGGCCAAATAGAATGAATAATAATTGAGTCAAAATTTTATCCTTGAAACTCGGAGGATCCAGAGATAGAGGCAGGGTATAATTTACAGAGGACCTAATCCTTGAAAGTTGGAAATAATCTATTAATACTAGCCTACCACTTTGAGAGAGGATATATAATACTGCGTGGTGTCAGTGTTTAATCCGAGAAGAGTTATTCTATTTATAACAAATAATTTATACAAATCAGTTAGATGTAGATAATAAGGAAGATAGATAAAATAAGTGCTATGATAAATATATAAAAAAAAATTATGGTAAAAATAAGGGTGTGTATGAAAATCGGCTAAATTACTCAATTGGTCTTTAGAATATAGGCTTCAGTTTTACAAAGTCGGTTTCTAAAGGAAAAATTATATTTTATTTATATATTTTTTTAATTATACACTTTCTTATGTTTAACATTAGTAAACTTATATAGAAATAAATGATAAATGACTTTTTTAATAAGTGGTAGGTAACTTTTTTTTTTAATAATATAGAATAAGTGAGATTTGAATTTTTTTAATGATTGAGATTGAAAAAAACTACGCCCATAAATTTTTATTTTTTTTATTAAAAAATATTTTTGGTTAAATGTAATTTTAAATTAGTATCTAAAAATCCACCAAATCCAAATCCATGAGAGAGTTGTAATATTTTAGTGGGTTGAAAGCGAGAGAGGAAGAAAAAAGGTTTTGGGTAAAGGGTGAAAAAAGCTGGGTGAGTTGTGAGTAGTGTCAGATGTGTAATAAGAATTGGCCTCAGACCCCAAAGACGGAAAGACATTCTTCAGTCTGACAGATGTAAATGATAAACTCATACATAAATGCTTCTATGTATGCTTCCGGCCGTTTCTCCACTATACCCTCACTAGTTACCACTTAGTATTTTCGGACAAATATTTTTCAATAAATAAATATTAACTCAAAAGTTCTTAATATATAATATTTTATTATACATATTTAAATTCATATATAATATATTTTATAATTATATATTAATGTAAATTTACATAATAAAATATTAAATAATTTTATATTTTATAAAAAGTTGTATATTTATTTATTAAATTTTTTTAATTCATTAATTAGACCATTAAAATTTGATAAAATAAATCTATTAAGAATTCCTTTTAGTGAATCTATTTCTTTTTTGAATTGCTTAAATTTCACCATAATTTTTATCTTAAATGTAAAAGGTATATATATATATATATATATATATATATATATATATATATATATATATATTACTTTAATCATTTTGATACGGAACAAAAGTGAAGTTTTTTAAAATTAAAGAAAAAAAAGTAATCACTTTTAAATTTGATTGGATAAAAACAACTAGAACCAGATTTAAAGAAAAAAGCTAGTCAGAGTTATAAATTAATTTTTAATTATTAAACATATTTGACAACCGTATTTAAATTCATCTCAATGTCATGTTATATTTTGTAAACCAATTCTTATATATTAAATATTAATCTTATTGTACGAGAATTTTTAAAAACTTTCTATCTACAATTTTTTTTAAGAAAAAAATAATTACTATCAAATTCAATTTTTATTTATTACAATTATTTATAAATTAAATTTTAATATTTTAAAATAATTACAATAAATAAAACTAATACTGTGATATGATTTAAATCATTTATCATAAATTTATAATGTAATTTATATATTGAAAGTATTTATTTATAAAATTTTAAATATAATTTATATATTAATGTTTATTTATATATATAATTTATTATAAATTCTAATTACATATATTAAATATTAAATATTAGTCTGTACATTTTAGATACTAAAATACTAGTTATATATTTAAAATAAAATATTTTATTGATTAAAACAAAACGCAGACAGACTAAAACAAAAAATTTATTTGCGTAAAAATCAAAACAAGTATTTTTAAATAAATAAGTACTAAAACGTAAAGATTAGGCAAACACTAATATAAGAAGTAAAAACTAAAAACGTAGACAGTCTAAAGTCTACACACATCAACGTCACATAAATTGAGTATTTATATAAAAAAACGAAAACGTAACAATTTGTGATGTAATAGCAGATAAGTAATTAAACCTCTACTTTTAGTAGCCACAAGATTCATCATTCTTTATTCTGATTCATATATAAGGATAACAATCCTTCCAGGTTATTTCCAGGTCTAGATTGTTGACAACTGTTAATCAAACGAAAATAAGAGTCATCCAAATTCAACAACCATTGCCCACCAAGTCGAAGTTAACGTAGACAAGTTTTCACCAAACTCTTCTAGGTCGCATCACAAACACCAGAAGCAGACTTATATTACATATATGACCCTTATTGTGCCTGCTGTCAAGCCATGCTGAAAATATATAGATGAGTTAACTTGCATCATCCTTTGCTAGCGGAACAGAATTTGCCTGCCAAAATAGTTGTAGAGCACAAAAGTTAATGCTATAAAATAAGGCACAGACTAGACCAACCCTTTTCATTAGAACTAAGAAAGCATATATAGATTATAAAGTTCGTAATACTGCATGAACAAAATGTCTCGTGACTCACCAAATCGCGGAACTTTAGGATATAGAACATCTCGAGATATCGTCGAGTTTCACGCCTCTCTAACTTGGAAACATATTTCCAGAAGCTATAAACTCCCGCCAAGGTCATAAGCCTTTCGGAATAAATCTTCCATGTGTACCTGTTCATATTTTGATTAGGATTCAGTGTGTCACGAGAAAAACAACCAAGTTTTGACATTACTTACCTTTCATAAATTCTTTGAAGACCACCATCAGATATTTTCTTCCAATGGTCTGGATCCTCCTTGCAGTTTTGGAAGAATTCAACCAATAGCTCTGAAGCTTGATCAGGGTGATAAGGATCAATGTGGAATCCTGATATGCCATGCTCAATGATCTCGGCAGGACCACCATGGCAAGTAGCAAATGTGGGGAGTCCACAAGTCATGGCCTCCACAACTGTGAGTCCAAAAGCTTCATAAAAAGCAGGCTGCAAAGCAAGAGAGAAGTTAAAACTTACAAATGATGAATGAGCAATTCAATCAAATAGCAGAGAGTATAATTTTAATACCTGAATGAAAGCACCTTGTGTATCTGCTATGTATCGATACAGCTCCCCGTTACGTGCCCTATTTGTTTGGGCAGCGATCCAACGAAAATCACCATCTAAATTGTACTTCTTCACAAGATCATGCATCTTCTCAATTTCTGAGATTTCTTCTCTGTCGCTGGACTTATTTACATCAATATAACCAGCTACTACAACAAGGTTGACCAGTTCCCTCAACTTGGCGTTCTTACCATAGCATTCTACTAATCCAGATATGTTTTTAACTCTGTCTAGCCTTGCCATGGAGAAAATTATGGGCTTTGACTTGTCATTCAGTGTACCACTGCCACATAGAGACAAAGATAAACTCGTTAACTGTCAAGGTTTCATTCAAATCCAACAAACGTGGCATGCTTCTTAACAGTTCATACAAACAGCTTTAGATATTCTATCCTTTATCAGGAATAAGCATGTGGAGGTCTAGTTGGGTTTTAAAATCAGGCATCATTGTATCAGAACTGAAGGACAAGTGATGACTTGAAAGTGGAGGCTGATAGACCTTACTTGTAAGTTTTGCATGATGCATAACAGACGACTAAGTCAATTTTCATTCATATTGACCCCTTTAGAGCATGGATGATAAGGTAGAATTATTAAATTAATCAAAAGATCAATTACTTAAGGAGATAATGTTGATATGTTGGTATAAATAACCAAAATTTCTAAGTTTCCCAATTGAAATAGACTTACATGTAATCATCAGTCTGGGTGGTATCATATAATAGCTGTTCAATTGAACCATGCAAGGCTGTAAGCCTGTTCTGCTTTTCAGAGTAGGGGAAATAAATTGACATATCTGCTCCAGGAGAGACAATATTGAACTTGGGATCAAAAACATCAATGCCATGGACAACCCTATAGAGTCCAGGAAGAGTAAAACCAGTGTGGCTCTCATACTGCCCAACAGTATTTTTCCTGAAGATAAGAAAATGAAATGAGTAGCATTAGCATAACTCAAAACCAAAAGTACTGGTTCCAATAACAGTTAAAATAATCATGGAGATGTGACATTTGGGAGCATAAATTGTTAAGCGAAAGGCAATCATTCGTATAATTTTATCTGAAATAAATAGTCTGGAGCTTGTAAAAGCAGCGAATGAATTAAGTTATATAATTGATAATAATAACAAGCCAAATATTATAAAGGGGAGAAGGGTATAAAGCAGTATCACAAGAATTAACATTGTCACAAATCATGAAGTAAACCATATATCTGAAAAAAATACTTACGTTCCTGCAATCTCTTGGTAAGTACTGGTGATGATAAAATCAGCATTATTCATGGCTATTAGGTCAGCAGTGAACTGGCATGAAAAATGGTATTTATCCTCAAATTTCTTCCAGTATAGATCTGAATCTGGATATTTCGTCTTCTCAAGTGCATGGGCAATGGTGCACTATATTCAAGAACATTCAAATCAGTTTTAAGTTGCATTCTCAGCAGTAAATAATAATATAACATGAGCTTTCGCCTTTCATAAGGCAAAGATGATAAACAAGAGGGACAAGAACCTGTGTAACTCCCATTTTATAAGCTAATAAAGATGCAACAAGATTTCCATCACTGTAGTTTCCAATGATGAAATCAGGATAACCTTGTAACTCAGCAGCAATTTCACTGGCAACATCCTGTTGACGTACAAAACCCATCAATATTAAATGGACATGCAAGCACCATGCAGTATATATTCTCGATTACTAGACCCTAACAAATCTGAACTAAGCTAAGAACTTGTTTAAATCTTAATAATTGTTCATGATCAAGTGAACAATTCAAGCAATATGTAGACATTTACCTCAGCATAAGTCTCTAGATATGGCCACACATCAAACCTTGAGATCCATTTACGGAGAGTTCCTGTCTCTGATCTGAATGGAACTCGCAAAATATGAGTGTGGTCAGTACCACTGACTCTTTCTAGCCGCTGGTTGCATGTTGTCCCTTTTGCATCAGGTATTAACCTGGTAACCTTCAGAAAAGCAGAGAATTTTAATTTGATTTGAACTGAAAAAAAAAAAAATCAAATAGAACAGCATCATCAATATGGAGAACCTGAATCAAATATTTACACATACAATTAGAATTCTAGGAGTGAAATCAAGTCCTTGTTTCTTGATCCGAAGAAGCATCTCATTTTCAAGGGCACGCACTTGATCTAGTATATAAACAACCTGCATATAAAACCTTTCATGTAAGATGGTGCTATATACGATACATAACTCAAAAAATGCAAGACAAAAAAAAAAGGATGAAACAATCAAGGGAAAGAAGGGCTAAAAAGAGGGGGCATTGAACAAGATATGCATGTCTAATTCAACTGTTCTTATCAGTATATGACAAATTATATACCTGCCCACCAGTGTCGGGCAAACCCAATACATTGGCTTGTCCAAAGTATCCATGAGGAGATAATATAACAACATTGAACACCATTGGTATTCTCCCAAGAAAAGTCTCAAGTGTAGAAGGATCAGGAGCCTGAAGAATATCTAGTAGCAGATGCATCATTTCCAATACCCGTTCAGCAGTATCACCCCAACCTCTCTCAAAACCCATTCCTTGCAATCTACACTCAGAAAAGAGTCAAAGAAAAAAAAATTAAACTAAAATGTCCCCCAAAATCCCCGTGTCATTCACACTGCAACGTGAAGACATATAAACCAATTATCAAACACAGAAGCTTACACATATTCAAACTCTGAATACAGTGTATCACGTGGAAGTTTGGAAAGATAATCCTCAGCCTTGGCCAAAGCAGACTGAAGTTTGGAAATGTTTAGTATTCTATCATTTAACATCAGTGCCTGTAACATGATAACAGGGGAGAGAAAAAAATTCACAATCTATAATAGATTCCTCGTACCAAAATTAAAAGTACAAATAAGACATTGAAACTAAAGATGTTGTCATATAATATAATCACTTTGCATAAGACAGCATACTTACATGGCCTCTGTATTTGTGAGCTCGGAGGAAATCAAGCAAGGGCTCCAAGGAATCTTTGTTGCGAAACATGATTGATGAAAGGTGGCGATTGAGAAATTGGACACCATTGCCAATGGATGATGAGCGGGATGGACGGGGAAATGTGGCATTAAATGGCTCAAAATCAAGCTCCAATACAAAATTGTCATTAGTCCTAATGCACAATATATACAAAACAAAAACGGTCATTACAGAAGCCACCGAATTAAAGTCCAAGGTTAGTTAGACATAGTTTATTTCTTATAAGTTTAAATAAAAGACAAGAGGTATATATCTTACTTTCCATCTACAAGTTCTTCCTTGAAGCTGAGATATTCAGAAACACATAATTGCTCCACGCTGAGTTCAGAGACATTAACACGGACATATTCCCAAACACCAGGTCTTGGACGAACTGCTATTGCCACAAAAGGAGGCAAAACTATGGCTTCCTGTCACAAAAAAAATGCTACACATTTTCATACCATATCTTAAAATGTTTTGATGATATCATTAAAAAAAGGTGACAATACATCAAAATTCCCTTTTAATTTATTTAGCTGTATCTAGCCTCTGGTAGACAGATACTAATCTTCCTGACCATCGTTAGACAGACATGTCAATTCAATACAAATTTGAAATTCTATAAAATTAAATTCCAATTTAATGCAACTTATTCCAATAGATAAAATATATAATTAATGCCTTGTGGAAATGTGCAATATTTCATATTTCGTTTCAAAGAAATAACTCTTTTTCTTCAGTTTCGTCAACTCCTTAAATGAGTCCGTCCTATATATATGTGACATGAGAAGATCCAAACCCTCCTCAAATATATCTCAGTATTTTAAAGATTAGTGTTTAGTTTTGGCTTAAAAAATAACTCTTAAAAAACCAGTGACGGAGTCTGGAATAAATGCAATAACACTAGAGTTGGGTGAAGATTCTAGTCACAAAGACAAGTAACACATTATTCAATCATTTTAAGAAAAAAAAATATTATGAGGTGAAATCGTACGTAGATTTCACTAAATAAACTGGACATACTTTCTAATAATGGGACCTACATGAAATTTTATCAAATATTAAAATAAAATAAAAAAGCGTCAAAAAAAGATATTGATCGAAACCAAAGTTATGACCTGTGCAGCCTTGATAATATCACCAAAGGGTCCATTTTTAAGATCCTGTTTTGATTCATCCTCACCAGGGATGTTGTCAAGCTCATCAATCAAATTATGGGGTTGCAAAATCCCTTTCCCTTGATCCACATACCTTGAAACAAAACAAAACAACAAGTATTCACCAACACACTCATAGAAAGACAGAGATGACACACAGGTGCATCAAATATGTATATTGATTATAAATTAATAAAGAAAAAGTGGGGTTGATGAAGAACCTGGAAAGGAGAGAAATGAGTTCGTTACGGTGAGCAGAGAGAGTATCCTCAACTCTGTCTCTGATACTGGGAAGCCGACCAAGCTTTGGTTGCGTAGACATGACGATCACTATGTATATATGTTCTTTCTTAGGTGCGGAACTGACACAAATTGGATTCGGATGAGTTTGCAAGTGGAAAAAGCATGGAAGATAAAGAGAGTGGTAAATGTGACGTGTTGTGTGTGCATAAGAGCTGGTTTATATAGTAAAGAGAGAAACTGGAAATACGGTTACGTGGCGATCATTCATTATTTTCCTCTACCTTGTCTTTGAATGAATGCAATTTATATTTATGTCCTTATATTACATAATAAATTTCATGTTTTATATAATTAGTAATTCCTAACTAGTGTTCGCCCAATTTTTCTGGGACAGGACCAAGAACAGATGTTAGGGGACACCAAAACTTCACGTGGCAAAGAAATAATTTTCGGTGCCTTGGTTTTGTACAAAAATGCTACCTTGGCTTATTGAGTAAAAAAGATAAAAATCTATTATTAGAATTTATAATTCTCCTAAGAACGAAATTACTTTTTCATTATGTTGTTTTTACTTAAACTAGTCCAATGTTTTTCCACGTAAACTTAAAGTATTTTCTAGCATTTGACTCCTGCACTAAGAATCACTGGAAAAACCTTTTATGCGTTTTTCATAAAATGAATATCTTTCATATTTAATTCTTGAGAGAACAATTAGCTTTTGTACTATGTTCTTGATTTAGACATATGTATCTAATACACGATTTATTTGAGTTATACGAATATGATTTAAACTCATTACAGTATGTAGCATCGTGATAATAAATTAACAATAAGTAGTGAATCTTCTAAATGACTAAAAATTAACTAATAAGTAGCGAATTATTATATAGATAATAAAAAGGGAGTTGCTACGGTACCCTCAAAGATTGAGGTGTTTCAATACATTTTTCTTATGTAAACTCTTATAATATTTAAAAATAATAATTTAATTATAAAATAAATAATCTAAATTATACTTATAAAATAAAAAATAAGATAAAATTATATAAATTAAAATTATAAGATATTAATAATATTATAAAATATTAAAAAAAATTAATAAATAGTAGAAATAAAAAATTATTAAAATTACAATATAAAAATTCAAAAATTTAAGACAAAAAGACAAAAAAATATACTTATAAAATTATTAAAATTAAAATATAGAAATTCAAAAATTTTAAGTGAAAAGATAAAAATATACTTAAAAATTTACTAAAATTAAATTATTTAAATATATAATAATATTATTACAAATAAATTAGAATATATAAAATAAAAATAAAATAACTAAATAATTTAAAATTTGAAAGAATAAAATATCATAAATAACTCTCTCAAATAAGATGAGTACCATAGAATTTCTCTAATAAAAATCTAGATTCTGCGTTCGATTGATATTTTTAGATTTTTTTTCTTTAATATATTTTTACTCTTTCTAATTTGGGTTAAGTTTGATTTTTGCTTTCTAAATTAAAATCTAATTTTTTTAGTATTTAATATTATAGTTTCGAAAAAGTCTATTTTAACTTTCAAGTCGTCTACAACACTTCACTAATAAAAATATGTTGAGTCACTTGGGTTATATTAACTTAATTTAAGTGATGTTTTCACTATTATAATATTAGTAAATGAATTTTGTGTGATAAATTTGGTAATATGTGTGTTTGTATAATAAACTTACGAATGTGATTTGGACAAAGAGATTGGAAAAAGTTTTTTTAATACATATAATAAAATAAATAAAAAAATTAAATTTAAGAATAAAAAACAAGTTTATCTCACATTTGAATGATTAAAGATATGTTTAAGCCTTTTTTTTTTAAAGAGTTATGTCCCTCTAACTTACTATCTATCATCTTTCATGAATGCAAAATTCAGACTCCAACGTTAACTTGCGGTCATCATATCAATTCGTCTAAGACTTGGAACAACCTCATCTCCAATTTACATAAGATGTGACCTATTGAAATTAATCTTAACTAGTTGGATTATCAACTTTATCTCACACGTCTTGCACTCTGATAACTTGGCACATCATGTGTAACATAATATAATGGCTTCTTGCTCATAGATATGAACTTTACCTGCTAAGGTCATCACATCCAATATATTGTTTGATTTGGTGGTTGTGGATCTTAGAATTTTATTTTTAAAAGGTACCTTAGTAGGTTAAAGGACTTTATTGGTGTGCCAAAAGAATAATGTCAAAGGCTTTGTGGCCACGTGTAAGTTATAAGTCTTCTTTCTAACATTAGTATTTCAACTTCAAGGCTGTTAACATTATTAATTAAGATCATCGGTCATTACATAAAAAACTTTGTTTACTTTTATACTTGTGAGCTTCACAATTTTGTTTTACAAAATGTAGGTTAAACAGTGAGATTGTTTGTAAATTATATTTAATCTCGATCATTTGTGAAACTTTATTTATATAATCAAATAATATCAAAAGAATAATATACTAATTAATACATATTTTTATTATGGATTAAAACTCTTTAGAAAGTATAAAATTGTTAATGAGTCGTATTCATGATTTTGTCATTTTAAAAAAATTTAATTAATATTAAAAGTATTACTAGCACAACTATAATAACAACATAATATTATTTTAAAATTAACTAGTCTTTTAGAATAAATAATACATAATTTTTTTAAATCAATAACATACTGTATTAAAAAGGAGGCTTTCACTGTCTTTCTTCTATAATTAGATTTTTTTAATATTCTATTCTGACTTAATTGTATATTTTATCTATCTAGTATTACATTTTATAATTTTGATCCATGATTTCTAATTAAATAATTTTATTTTTTTAAATATATAATTATAGAATTTTAATCCTTCAATTATTATAATTATATATTTTTTATTTATTTAAATTATATAAATTATATTTTTTATTTATGTATTAAATGATATATATTTATTATTTTTAAAATTACTAATATATATAAATAGATAAATAAATATATATATATATATATAATTATAAAACTAGACAAACTAAAATCGTATAATTATAATTAAAATTACTCAATTAAAATTTAAAAAACTTAAATTACATAATTGTACTTGATGAACTAAAAATACATTTTAAATTTTATATTTTCTAACTTCTTTAAGGTAGATTTCAAATATTATTTCTACGTATAGAAGAAAAAATAAAAGTTATCACAAGTTACCTCCATTTTATTTTTATCTACGTATTCTATATTTTTAATTGTATATCTCTTTTAATCTACCGTATTTTTATTTTTACAAATAAATTAAATTTTGATAATTTTTTAAGTTGTGAATGGTTAAAATATCCTTGAAATAAATTTATATTGTTTACATAAATTAAAAAATAATTTATAATATTTTAAAAAAAGTATTTATCATTAACTTTTATTATAATATAATTTAAATATTATATAATTTAACTATATAAAAATAAATATTTATATTGTGTAATACATACACATATTAAAATATAAATTATGTTTCAAAATTTAAGCTTATAATTAAAAATCCTTTTTTTTTGCATATTTAAAAAAAATATTATATTTTCTTAACAAGGATAACCCCGGTTTCCTTATGACAATATTAAACTTCAAATAGAGACAGATAGATATTAGGCATCAACCTACCCCAATAAACGTTCAGACACATGAATGTATCTACTATAATTACTTTAACCATATTTTTCGGTTTAGCATGATGAATGATCCAATAAACAATTTCAAAAGTAAAACTAAAAGGACAAATCTTATCCTGAACTTTTATAAAACCTTGTGCTCGACCCTTTGGTGCATTGATTAATGATTACCAAAGGAATCAATTGATTTTGGTTTGTGACTGGCACCGAAAAGTTGACTTGGTTTCTTTCTTCTTTATCCAATCCAATTATTGTATTAAACTAAGCACTACTACTATTTACACTGATGTGCTTGTTTCTGGTATATGCACCATGATCTTATCCATTTGCTTGGGTTGGGTATATGCCCATGGTTCTATCAATATCAGCTTGGATATTCTGTGTGCCATAATTGTACAACATACTACTGTATTTTAGATAAACAATCCACTAATACTCTGGGATTTGACTAGCTAGCAGACATTTTGGATTTGAGAAAACTTAGTAATACATTTTTAACCCAATTTTTTAATGAGAAAACAATTGATATATTAGTGTAATATTACTGTACATACGAAGCTTGTTAATTTTTATAATAAATAATTAAAATATCATATAAATAATGAATTATTATTAATTGTTAATATCAAAATATTTAGAACCAGAAAATTTTATTAAAGAGGAAAAAAATTACAAAAACTATAAATAACTGAACTTGATACTTAGAGTCCAGTAATAGAGGGGGTGAATTTTTATTTTAACTATTAATATTAAGAGACTATCTTTTGGGAGGAGATCTGTTCGTGTTTTTTAGATTCTTGGTTCCATTCTTATTTTACGCTCTCAGGATTTAATTGTTAAAAAGATTGTAATCGGTTGAAATTTATTATAAAAAATAATAATTTTATTAGTCTCGCTTTTTAATTAACGAGTACATCATAACATTTAATAAATTTCAACTAACAAAAATATTTAAAAAATATGTGAAATAGTAATTTTTTAACCCTTCTTTTTAATTTTTAACTTATGCTATTATTTTATAATAATTTTAATATTGTAAATTATTCATTAGTTTTATCATGACTAATTTATTTGAATAAACATTTAAATTGAATATTATTGCTAAGGCAAAATAATTTATTTGTATTTTTTATTATAAATTTCATAATGAAAAATAATTATTTGTCTCGAAAACTAATTTTAACCTTCAATATTAACCTTAATACATTATTGAAGGGAAATTTAATTTTAATTAGGGAATATTATTCAAAATATTTAAGATACTATGTTATTATAAAAGTAAATTACATTTTTTTAATCTTATAAGATACTTAAATTATATTTTTTTTATTGTAAGTTTACTAATATTATTAGAGTCGAGGTATTGTATGTTTTGACACTTGATGAATTATCACGATTTTGTTTTTAAAAAGACAACAATGTTTAAAAATTATCTTTAACTTCAATTTATAAGCGATGTGTGACTTTTCAAGGGCCAAAATATGTCAGTCGAACGAGTATCAAAGCAAATAATACCTCAAGCATAGTGACCTTAACGGTGTTAGCGGACTTAAAGTCGTAATATTGGTGCTAGAAGTGGGCCAAAACCACTTTTTCATATGAAACTAACTTGGAGATATAAATGTCGATTCTCTTTAATTAGCTCCTATGTGCTCCCAATCTTTTTTCATGGATGAGAAACCTTCAAATAGACCAAAAATGGTGGATAGGAAAAGTACAGAATGGATGTGTTACTTTTTATAGAAGATGAGAAAAAAAAAAGTGTTGAACATGCTACAAGGAAGAACTCCTTGATAAAAGTTCTCGAGAAAGAAGTGTCTACAAGAGAGAAAACTAAGACTTTTGAAGAAGAAAACTTAATATTTTTTTTCACAAATGCCAAAAGTGAACATCCACAACGTGTTTACAAGTATATACAAGGTTTGATAGCTTGTGGTGCAAGTTAAACTAACCTAGATAAGGTTAATTTGAACTCAAAACTACTTTCACCAATTTGAATTCATAGTTTACCTCCACATGTCACTATCTTAAATCTATAATAGCTCATAAGAGCTTGTCACATGGCAAGGTAAGAAAAGTGTAACTTGTATTACCATCCTAAATCTAAAAGAGTCAATAGAAGGTTGTCACTTAGCATGTTGTGTAAAATGTGATTAAACAAGACTAAGTGACATGTTAGCTTCTTGAGTGGCCTAGGAGACATCATTGTCTCCCCACATGAACCAATGAAGAAAGTCCCTTGAGTCTTTCAAACCCAATAAGTTTAAACAATTTTTTTTTTGTTACACTTATCTTAAAAAATTACTTACACCCCTAAAATTAAAAATATTATAAAATAAATTTCTACACTACTTGACAAAAATTTAAGGTAAAAAATAAGAAAAATATTTACAAAAAGAAAACAATAAAAAAGTAAGCTACTAAAAGGGACCCAACGCTCAATAAGAGCTTGAGCCTTATTCTTTCAAACTTAGTCCTCTCCTTTCTACTTCTTTAAGACTTGACACTTGACAATGATGTTATCACTTTGCTTTTGGCCTCGACTAAGCGATTGTTCCAATATGTTTACAAATCTCATATCGCTTAAAAATCAAGGTTAAGAATAATTTATAAACATATTCTCTTCTTAACTCAATGAAATTCTTTTTAAAAAATAAAACAACGACAATCTAACGAGTGTTAAAATGAATAATACTTCACGTGCGATAATCCTAACGATGACACCCTTATAGTTGGAACACTAATTCTAAAAAAATAACTCAGGTCACTTTTATTCCTTAATCTCAATTAGGAGTTTGTTTTGGTATGTTTAAAGTCTCACATCTCTTAAAAATTAAAATTATTTATAAACATGTTCTATCCTTAATCATTTCTTTCTTATTTTAAAACACGCACCTCCATTAGAAAATAAATACAAATTTTAACATCATTAAAATATAAAGGAGATTTCTTGAGAATTTTTTCTTTCTAAAATAAATAAAAATTATAGCTTCATTAAAATATATAGGAGTTTTCTTGAGAGTTTTTTATTTTTATTATAGCTATTCTCAATATGATCGATAGTTAATTTTATTTTATTTTGTTAGTTTTTAATATAAATCACAATTATTACTAAAAATTGTATGAGCGTAAAATTACGCCGTAACGCCGTAGGACACGAAATCGTTGCTTCCGAGGAAGTGTTCCTCAGTCCCTTCGTTTAAGCAAGCTGATATTGTTTTGAAACATTGACATTATCCATGAAAATTACATTAAGCCTTCTCATTCGTTTCATGACACTAATCAATTAGCAATGCCAAATACGATATACTTGAACGCGTGTCTCTTTTCCCACTCCACAAAGTTTTTTTATTAATAATAAAAATGACGGGTCAGACACAAATGGTCAAATAGCAGATTTATTCAGAGTTATGATTATGACACACTTCATGACTTTTCCAGACAAATCCACGGGACCAGCTTGAGTTGTGCTTGTGCAATTATACTTTCTGAATCAGACCTTCTCATTTTTATTTTTATTTTGTCAATGTCTTTTTTATTTTTCTTCCTTTCTTTAGTTTTAACATTTGATTTTGAAACACGTAGCAGGGTCAACTAAACATGCATATCATGAAATTGAATCTCAGCTCAACCAATTTTCCTCTCCACATTTATTTCAATATTTTCTGTAGTATGAATTTTGTGAGACCCGTGGCTGATACATATACACACTTCCCCTCACAACTCTCACTAGAAATTCTCTCTTCCCCTCTCAAGGCTCTCACTTCTCCTTTTCTTTCTCTTACTTGTGGTGATACTTGGAATCTGAAGGTGCTGATCAAGCTTAGTCAAGGACTAGCTGAAGATTTCCTCCTTTCTTCATTCAAGTTTCCCTTCTTCTCCGTTCTCCGCAGTCCCGAAGCTCGGATTCTTCACCGAGGTAAGGGAAGCTAGTCCTTTGACTTGTTTGGCTGAAAACGAATTCTAGGAACTCTTTGATTGTTTGATGTTTGATGATTTTGAGCTGAGATTGAAGGACATGGGGTTTTCGGGGTTTCGGGGTTTTGATCAAAAATTTGGGATTTTTGATGATTCGTGGTTGCATGTTGAAAAAGAAGGGGTTTTTGTGTTGATTGACGAAAGTATAGTTCTTTGGAGGGTTTGCATGTGTTTGGGTTGTTGGATTGTTGCAGGTTGTTGTTCAAAAATGGTGGAGGGTTTGTGGTTGCTGTCACTAACGGCTGAGCCGTTTTGAACGGCTGAGCCCCTTGGGAGTTTCGTGACAGGGGAGGGTTTCTGGAACCAAACCGCTGAGCGGTTTTAAGGCGCTGAGCGCTTTGGGGGCAGAGAGCTCCCTGGAACCGAACCGCTGAGCGGATTTAAAGCGCTGAGCGCATTGGGGGCAGAGAGCTAGAGGAGAATTTCTGGAGGCAAAGCGCTGAGCGCTTTGGAGGCGCTGAGCGCTTTGGAGGCGCTGAGCGCCTTTGTAATTTAAGAATTAGACCTTGTAGTCTTCAAGAAAGTTGTAGCCTTGGATGTTAGCTTTCCAATGGCGCTGAATCACTCAAAAAGGAGTTTTAGAACTCTAGATATGGCTGTTTTAGTGAAGAGAGGTTGAGCTGTCACCTTTTTTTATAGCTGTTGCGGTTTTCATCATTTTTAACAAGGTAGATGAAGGAATTTGGACTTGGTGTCTTAATGAGAGTTGTAGGAAATTTGATTATCTTTCATATGAGATAAGGATGAGCATGGTAGGAGTAGTATAACTCCCGATGCGCTGTTTGTTGTGATGGTCGCCATTTCACATTTGGTGATTTTGGTTAAGTTAAAAGTTGTTTTAGGTGCTTAGGTGTACTCTTGTTGTTTGGGTGAGTAATTTGACAAGATAAATGAGTTGTAAATAAGATGGTTGGGTCGTATTAGGTGTTGATCATGTTGTTTTAAGCTGTTAGTGATGAATGATTATTGAGCTGAATGATAATGTTGATGTGCTGCGCTGAGCGCGACCCTTGTCGCGCTGGGCGTAAGACTCCTTGGGAGTCTCTGCCTTGTGGGCGCTGGGCGCAATTGGTATTGCGCCAGGCGTGAGTGATCCTTGGGCTCTCTGGCTGGGTCCCGCCGGGCACGGGCATGCTTGCGCTGGGCGCGCTGGCCCCCCTGGTACTCTCTGGTTGCACTGCGCTAAGCGAAACCACGAGTGCGCCGGGCGCGGAGATGAGAAATTTCTATATGTTGGTTGATGTTGTTTTATGCTTAGTTGAGTTGAAATAGATGAATATAATGTGATGACTAATGGATGATGTTGGTTGATTGATGTGGAGTTGTATATTTGTGTTGTGTTGCAAGTTGACATGTTGAGTTGTAAAGTTGAGTTGTGTTGCAAGTTGATGTTGAGTTGTAAAGTTGAGTTGTGTTGCAAGTTGATGTTGAGTTGTAAAGTTGAGTTGTGTTGCAAGTTGATGTTGAGTTGTAAAGTTGAGTTGTGTTGCAAGTTGAGGTTGAGTTGTACAGTTGAGATGTGTTGCAATTTGATATTGAGTTGTACAGTTGTATTGTGTTGCAAGTTGATATGTTGAGTTGCAAAAGTTGTGTTGTGTTGAATGTTGAAACGAATTGCGGTAGGCCATAAAGGCTGAGTTGTTGTAGGCCATAATGGCTGAGTTGTTGTAGGCCGAAAGGCTGAGTTGTTGTAGGCCGAAAGGCTGAGTTGTTGTAGGCCATAATGGTTGAGTTGCTGTAGGAGATCTCCGAGTTGATATGCGTGACGACGCATTAATTGCCAATTGATGGTTTGTTGTACAATCGATGAAATGTTGACTGGTGATGTGTTGATAGTTGTAGTTGTTTATATTACTTAAATTTTGTTGCATGTTGATCTTTTTATACTAGCTTACCCTTTGTGTTTCCATGTGGTTGGACTGCTATGATCGTATTATGTACGGGAGCAGAGCAGGGATAGGATGAGTGGCTAGTGGCGAGTCTGCAGCTGGCAGGCAGTGTTGACCTTTGTGGATGTTTTGTTGATTTCAGCTACTTGGTGTTGCCATTGATAATGTATTTTGTTTTTGTACACTCTAACTCTAGTCGGATAGGGACTTTGTATATATTTATATTCTAGATCCTATATTTATATACTTGTCCTTTCTGTCTGGCGTTTCCGGTGTATAGTGGTGTGTGTAGTGACCAGCCGGGTCGTTACAAATTTTGTTTATTCAGGACTCAGGAGTGATTAATTTATATGTCTATCAAATTTTATACTACTTAATAATTTTTAATCAACTAATCTTATCTTAAATATCTCGTTACATTGTCACTCTGTTAGTAGGACTGATTTAGCTGGAAATTTGAGAGGAGGAGATGGGTTAGCAGAGAATTGGAAAATATAGGATAACATAAATTTTTAGTCGCTTAAGAGTTTGATTTTTAGTTTATTTTGATTTTTTTTTCAATTTTTAGTTTTTTTTTATTTTACATAAATTAGTCATTAAGATTAAGCTTTATTTATTTAAGTGCTGATGTGTATTAATAAATCATAATTGACTTAATTATTAATGTTTACATAATTACTTAATGAATGTCAAATCATATAATGTGTGAAATTTTATTATTCATTTATTATTATGGAGGTGAAAAAATTATTTTAATAACATTTTTATTTTTAAAAAATAATATTTGACAATGAATGAATAGAAAAATTATACATATCATATAATTTGACATCTATTAAATAGTCACATGAATATTAATAGTCGAATTAATTATGATTTATTAACATATATCATCACTTAACAAATAATATTTAACTTTAAGGACTACTTTATGAGACAAAATTAGTAGAACACTAAAAATTAGCGAAATATTAAAAGGAGTAAAAATTAAATTTTTAAAAAGTTGAGAACAAAACTTATTTAACTCAAAATAATATATATTTGGGAGAGTAAATTTCTTAAGAATTTAGATAATTTGAATGCGAATCTCTAATTGTATTTTTTACCCTCTAAATAGTGGAGATTTATGAGAAAACTTTACACTTATATTTTTAATGATTAAAATAATTTCACTCATGTGCCTCTTTCTCAACACATTTTCTTGTGATTACCATAATCAATTAAGCTAAAATCACAATCCATTAAGAATTAACTATAACAAAATCTAATGGATCAAGTAACATGTTATTTATACATGAGAGTTTACCATAATCGATTATAATTAATGAATAATCAATTATGCAATTTAAATATAAAAAGTTCAATATAACATTGCATAAATAGATATATCAATCAACATAACCCAACATGCTACTAAACTATATTTAAAAAATAAAAATAAAAAACAAATAATACACATGAAAAAAGAAGGTAATAGATAAATGCTAGTTATTTAAATTATTTTTTATGTAACATTTTAAATATATAAATAATGTCAATTTTCTTTTATTCTTTTTTATAATTTTACTTTATAAAATAATTACAAATTTTATTATATTTTTAATTTTTTTATTAAATCGCTTCTCACAATTTCTCTCACTCGTCCCCTTCCACCAAACAAAGAATTAATGATTTTTAAATTGATATGATATATATATATATATATATATATATATATATATATATATATATATATATATATATATATATAATTATAAAACAAACTGTCGTTGTGTAATCTAGATGAGTGATGAGTCGACCTTCGATAGTTACAGAAATCGGAGTGATGGATACCGAAGTGCAAATGTCACTATTAGCCTTAAGACAGTGTAAATCATTAATATTTATTACCACATCTGTTTTTATATATAACCTTTTTTTTATTTTACTATTAGTTTTTTTATAAGATTTTTATAATTATACTTATCTATTATTAATTAATAATTTTTTATAGAAAAAAAAAATATTTTAAATTAATGAGATAAACCTTTTTTTCTTTTTTTATTAAAATCGAAGAAGATAAGAATCACAATTTAATTAATTATCTAACAAATAGTTACAAATAACAAGAGATATGATTAAAATAAAAATATTAAATATTATTTAAAAAAACAATTTAAATTAAGTTAACTTATACTTTTAATTTTCTCTAGTTTCCAATTTATAATTTCAATCTCTTTTTTAATTACTTAATTTTAATTTCATTCATCAATTGATTGTTAGTTAATAATATAACATTGATTTTAACCTAACACTTAAAAGTTAACATGAACTAATGATACTATATTTTAATAGGCACATGCCATGACAGTTCACATATACTAATAATGTGAAAACTTTTATATATATGTATGAGAGAGACCAATATTTACAACATATAAAAAAGTACATTATCTATTTGATATTCATAGCAATGTTTTAAATATCAGACCGATTAATTTAACATGATGAACTAATCACGTGATCGGTTAAAATAAAACACAAAATTGGTTTGACAAAAATTCAGTTAAAGAACCAAAAGCAAATCGATCAAAAATCAATTTATAGCTGGTCAATGATCTTTTTTAAACAACATTATTTCAATATATTTTTAGGGAACATTATTTCAATTTATTTCTTAAAAAAATCAACTTATAGTATTAGTGATTTTTTTTAATATTTTAAATATAAATTTATTATTATTAATAGATATTGATATGTATTGTTAAAGTTTATATTAAATTAGTAGTTTAATATGTGTAATATATAGTCAAAATATTTATTATATATAACTAAAATTTATAATAAATTATATATACAATAAATATTATGTTTGAGTATATAAATTATTTTTAAAATTTATATAAATAGATATTTTCAAACATATAAATTATATTTTAGATTTATGATAAATAAGTTATATTATAACACAATTATTTTTATTTATTGATTATTTATTTTTAAAATATTCAAATTTTATTTATAAATAATTATAATGAATAAAAATTAAATTAGATAAAAAAATTAAAATATTCCTAAAAATATTCATATAAAAAAAATCTCTACAAATATTTTCATATGGGATAAAATTTTGTATTCAATACATACGAGTCGATTATTATAATATGTTTGATTATAATTTTTGTATTATTTTAAATATTAATGATGCATAAAATTTATGAATTATTTTTAATTTTTAATATTATAAAATTATAATATTATTTTATATATTATTTACCTATCATTATTTTATTAATACTAATTTTACTATGATTTAATAATAATTATACTATTAGATTTTAATCACTTCAATTTTAAATATATTGATCTATATAGTCTAAATTTTGTATTTTTAACATGTAACAATTACGTGTGAAAAATTGAATTAAACACTTAAATTAATTTGTCCATAAAGTTGGGGTTCACCCACTATATTTTTAAAATAAAAAATTAAACTTTCCCCTTTTACTTTTTAAATAAAAGTGACCTAAGTCCGTCGTTACAAAAGTTTCTTTAAAAAAAATTATATTTATGTAATAAGGTTGAGAGATCTCATATCTCTATATATTTTATTTAAAAATAATATAAAATAAAAATATAGAAATAGTAGAAGTTATAATATAAATTGAGATAATGTATAACTGAAAAAATTAAATAATATTAAACAAAGTAATTATAAAATTAAATAACTATTATTATCAATAAAATTAACGATAATTAATATTTTGTATGTATATTATTTTTTTAATTTACCCTTAAAATATATAATAGTGAAAAAAATTAATATAAAATAAAAGTATAAATGCAAAAAAAAAAAAAAAACTAAAGAGTCTTTATATATAGTATAAATGTCAAAATTCATATCTTCACCTCACTTAAAAAAATAAAAAAAAATAAAATCCCGTTTAATGAATGTTAACATGTATTTGAGTTTAGAATCAATTAACAGAGACATACGAAGAAAGTCTGGAATGAAATCAAAGGCATTAAAAGTCGAAGATTCTGTCAACATGGTTAGCAAAAAATATGAGGAAATTCGAGTTTTATAAAATGTATTTGGATTTGTTCGGATAATTTTATTTATAAATAGTTGTTCAAAAATAAAATAAAATTTTACATTATCTAAAATTAACTAATATATTAATTTTAAAACATTTCAAAGAAGTTAATATAAAAATATTTCTCTAAATTAATTTATAAGCTATTATTTTTTTGCTTTTGGAGATTTTTTTTTTTCTTTTTTATTTAAAAAATGCTATATCCTTCGAAAGCACAATCCGAATGATTTTCTGACTAATTAAAAAGTTTTTTCTTTTTAATTAAAATTTATATTTTATCATTACAAAAATTATAAACGTCAATCGTAATTAATTGGGAAGTGTTTTCGCTCAAAACTTGAGGATGTATCATTGCTCTTTTTATTTTCTTAAAAGTAGTTATCCAAATTGAAGCTGCTCCTTATAGTTTTCCGGTAAATTTAGATTGGACGTGACAAAATTAGAACAACACCTCTATGACTACAAAAATGTGAAAATACCAATCTCTATGACTACAAAAACGTGAAAATACCAACCAAACACGCTTGAATACATATTTATGTCTCTTTCAATAGTAAATTCATTCTTATTATTATAATTACTATATATCTTAGATATTATTTATTTTGATATTTATTGCATTGTCATAAATTTATTTTTTGAAAAAATATCTTTGTAGATTAAGAAGGGTGAAAGAAAGTAGGTGGCTTGGTAGGTTAAAGAGAAAAAAGAAAAATATTTATAAATTAACATTAATTTATATTTTTAAGTAATGTTAAACTTTTAGATACAGTGAAACAAGTCTTTCAGTTGAGACTAAGGGACAAGTGTCGTATGGAACCTCCTTCTATATCAATATTTTATAAGTAATATCACTAAAGTTATCACATACGAAGTATTGTCTATTTTAACACTCATTAAGATATTACAATTTTATTCTTAAAAATGCAAAATTAGTGAGTTAAGTAGAAATAGTGTTTATAACTACTATTAGTCTCGGTTCATAAATGATGTGAAACTTTTAGACATGTTAAAACAAGCCCCCATTCAAGACTGACGAACAAAACTGGTCTGAATATTTCTTCTAATATCAATGTTTCAATTGTAAGTCTATTTGTATCATTAAGATTACCATGTTTAAGTTTGGCGTATGTTAGGTCATCATAGTTTTGTCTTTTAGAATGCGTCTCAATAGGCTAAGGATGTGAGGGTATTTAAAAACTACCATTAACCTTGATTCATAAGCGGTGTGGAACTTTTAGGAACAAGCCCCCCAACTAAGGCTTAGGGACAAGAGTGATATGAGTTCTCTTTCTATAACATCGTTAAGGTCATCGCATCTGAGATATTATTTACTTTGATGTTCATTTGACCATTAGGTTTTAGTCATCGAAAAGGCACTTTGATGAGTTTAAGGAGAGATGTTATTTATAAATTGCTCTTAATCTCAATTCGTAAGAAATGTGGGGCTTTTAGACAATACCAAAACAATCATCCCCTTAATTGAGTTTAAGAGCCAAAAGTGGCCTGAAATCTTTTTTTGACAATGTTCCAACTGTGAGTCCGTTAACATAGTTAGAATCACTACGTCAAATATATTGTCCGATTTTTAATATTTTTATCGTACATGTTTTCAAAGAGATTAATCTTCATAAGTAATTACTTTTTAATAAAAATAACCTTTTTTAACAAAGTGTTAAAAATATTTGTTTAATAAGATAAATTGCGGTGAGAAATCTAGGTAGCATATACACAAAATTATAATTTTGAAACATTGTGGTTATTGTAATTGTAATGGATAAAAAAAAGTTTAAATATTATTTAGTTTTTATAGTTTCACTTACTTGATCTTTTAGTCCCTCCAATTTAAAATATATCTTTTAAATTTTTATACTTATCTTTTCAATCATTTTAATTAATATAATTTAAAACAAATATTTATAATCTTTATGCTTACAATTTTTTTAATTCTCTTAGTCTTTGTAGTTAATTTTTTTGTAATGTTATTTATTTTATATTAACATGATAGATTTCTTTAATTTTATAAAATTTTAAAAAGTTCTTAAATGTGAGCATTGTATCTAAAAATATAAAAGAGACATGAAGTGTTTATATACCTAATTTTTAATAACTCAATCAAAATAAATTTGATACAAGACACAAATTTAAATTAATATATTTATTACATTAACACAAAAGAGAAAATATTGAATTAATACATCAGTCACATTAATATAAAAGAGACAACATAAAAAAAAAAATTAACAATAGAGATTAAAATATTAAAAAAAATTACAAGTATAGAAACTTAAAATGTATATCTTAAATTATAAGGACTAAAAAAATAAAAAAGATAAATATAAAAAAAATTTATCCTAAATTATAAAAATCAAAAGATAGAGTGAGCGAAAATATAAAGACTTAAAAAAAAGCATTTTTAAAAAAATGCGTGTCAGCTGTCATTTATATCAAGGATCATGATATATACACCTCATTTTTTCTATAAGTACACCTTTTGAAAAAAAAAATTAAATTCTTAAAATATTTTAATTTTTACTATTTTTAATTTTTTAATTTTACATTCCTAACATTTAATTTAACACCTTTTTTTATATATCTTTTCCCCTTATTTTCACATGCACATTCATAATTTTTCTTCACCCCTACCTATTTTGATAGGTAATTTTAATTTTTTTAATTTTACATTATTCTTTTTCCCTTCTTCTTTTAGTTTTCTTACTGATTTCACTACCCACATAGTACTCTAGCATAATGAAAATGACTTTTTTTATAACACTAAACTTAATGTTAAGGTTTTTGGAGGGGTGAAAGGAAATGAAGTGTTGAAAGAAAAAATGTGTATCTAGTTTGATAAAAATTATCGAGGAAGCTACACGTACCTATAATGTTATCGCCTACCAATTCTATGATTTTGGTGCGTGTGAAAAAGTGAAAGAGGTGAGAAAATAAGAAAGTAATATAAAAATTGAAAGAACTAAAACTACCCACTGAAATATGTGAGAAATTAGAAGAAGACAAGATGATGCATGTGAAAATTGGAAAAGAGATCGAATGAGGTGTGTGAAAAAAAAAAAACTAAAAGTTAAAGATGTAAAATTAAAAAAAAATAAAATAATTTTTTTTTAAATGTACTTGTAAAAAAAAAAGATTTATATATTATTAGCCTTATATCAATGAGGAGGCACTACCAAAGTGTGGGAGCTTTAACTATTGGGCCAAATATCGGCTACCTCTCCCTCCCCAGATTCAAAAGCCCAAAGGAAATGAATTTTATTTTTATTACGGTTTTTTTATAAAAAAAAATTCAAATGAGTTTCAAGTTTTGGCACGTCGATAAAATGTCGGGCCTCAGCCCTCTTTGTTTCTTTGGGATTATTATTAAAATTTTCCAAATTGCTATTTTGACTCCCTAATTTTTTTTAATAAAAATATTTTTGACATTAGATATATCGAAGCTTGTGTTTCATTGTACTGTGAGATTATTGAAAAATATTTTATTTTTATTGCACGTCAAAAATTACAAAACATATATTTCTGTTAAATTGTCAAACCAGGAAAATAATATTTTAATATTAATTAAAATATAAGCTATTATTTTGAATAATAATTGAATTAATAATCATACCAATTATCAGTAATTTATATCATAATTGAATTCTTTAAAAAAAAATTGAAATTGATTTAATTACAAAAACGGTATATAGTAACTTAAATTAAATGTACCACTTTATTCCTAATATAGTTCACCTTAACAAAAGAAAATTATAACTCCGAGTCTCTTTGCCACCGGTAGAAAATATGAGAAATTTTATACATCTCATGCATATTTAAACTTTGAATGTTATTATTATTATTATTATTATTATTATTATTATTATTATTATTATTATTATTATATCATCTTAAGTCATCTTATTATTGCGGCTATTAATTTAATAGATATTAAATATTTTAATGTTTCAGAAATACAAAATAATTTTTTATCTAATAATTTAATAAAACATTAAAAAAAATACAAGAGGATATAACATTAGTTTAGACTTTAGAATGTTGCATGCGGTGCTCTGGTATGTTTAAAGAGAGAGAGAAATAAAGGTGAAGTGAGGGTCAGCAGTCAGCAGTCAGCAGTCAGCACCGTGGTGGTCCAGGATATGAAGTAGTTGACCTTATTGCACAATCCTGTAAAAGAAGGGTGAATGAGAATCCATGATTGAGATTCTCTTCTTCCAATTTATTAGGTACCAAACAATCAAGTGAATGATTCTGAAGAAAAAAGTAACTACTTATTCACAAGTAGGTGGTTTGTTAATTATTATACGTGCTCTACGAGAGAGTATAATTAAAGAGTCAAATTCAGTTCTAGTTAGACTAATGTCATGTTAATAAATCAAATTTTAAAACTGAAACACTTTTACTTTTAAATTTTTTTACAAACTGATTTTAAAATTAGTATGGCACGTGATTAATTTTAATTCAAGATTGTCTTTTCATCGGTTTAAGTTCAAGTTTAAAATCGGTTTAAGAATATTTGTTTTAAATATAAATTCTAAGTAACTTTACAGAAATATTCATTAAAAAGTAAACAATTGAATTTAAAAATTAATGTATATTATTTAATAAATAATATATTTTTATTTTACATAATTTAAATTAATAATAAATTATATTTTAATATAAATTATATTCTAATTAAAATTTACAATAAATAATTATCTTCAGATATATGAATTATATCTTTAACTGTTGGCAATATTTAAAAAAAATATTGAAATTTAATTTAGGGATATAGGTAAAACAAGGGAAAATGAAATAGTTGTGTGATTTTATTTATTTATTTTGGGTAGATTCGATAGAAGGTTTTGATAGTGAAATTTGTTTCGGTAATTTTTTTGTTGGACTTTAATTTTTGTTTAATTTCACTATTTGATTCTAAGTAACAATATTGGGAATTTATAATCAAAATTTACTAGGATTTTTAGCAAACCTACAATTTTTATTTTTATTCGAATGACAAGTCAAAATTTTAATTCAAAAATTCATTTAAGATCTTGATAATAGAAAAAAAATAGTATCTAACTAAATTTGATTCGTATAGATTTTTTTGGTCTTAAGGAACAAAACCAAGAGACTAGGGAACCCACCCCACAACTATCAGCAAATAAAAGATGCATGAATCATGATAGTGGGTGGAGGTTGTTAAAATTGTACAAAGTGGTAAAATCAAACGAGGTAACAAAATTTGATTTGAATATGGTAAAATCAAATTCTAATGCGAATTTCACTTTGCAATTTTAAACAAGTACATATACTCATACACAAGTATAAGTATTACACATTAACTTGGTCAAACTATTCAACATAATTTGGCAAAATTGTCCAAAATTGCAAAGTTATGCAACTATTCAAAATCATTTTAAAGGTTTCTCCATATTCAAATAATAACTGTTATATGGAGTAGAACAATTCTGAAATGTAAAATATATTGAAAAAGATAATTTATTTATTTTAAAAATTAATTAAATTTAAAATCAATTAAATGAAAAGACAGTAAAGTGTGCAATGTAATTAAAATTATGTTAAATTAAAAACAAATTGGAAAAAGCAAAAATATAATGAAAATAAATTACTTGAAAGACAATTTGCAAGGAAAAAAAACAAAAACAAAAACAAAGGTGTACTGACCGTACTTCGCACCCGGGCTCCGAGCCCAGATTAGCGATACAAAGCCACCCCGGGCACACGCTGAGCGACGTCAGCCCGGTATTTGGGGCCCAGTATTTGGCCAGATCATTCCCGAACCCAGGGATCTCGTCCCAGATCAGAACTGCCCTCCAATTATATCATATCATATCTCATCATATCATATCATATCATATCATATGATATCTTATCATATCATGTCTTATCTCATGCCCAAGGCCCAAGACAACCCTAATTCACACAAAGGTATGTGCATTATTTATACGAGACTCATACTCCCACAAACACTAACTTTAGCATCGGAGTCTCTTTTGCAGGTACCACCCCCATCTTGGAGCACCAGCGTACCAGTGAAGGAGGCTCGCCGATCTTACCCGGCGGATCAGCTCTACAGCAGATTTTCGATAAGAACATTTGGCGCCCACCGTGGGGCCGATCAAGACCAGCTCTTATCGGCCATTCTTATGGTTTTCACTAGAAGCCATAACAGACGCGCAACAGACGACCTAGATCGCTCAACTACCATGGATAGTGATGCAGCAACATTGAGGAGGCTGATCGACCAGGTCGAACAGATGCGGAAACAACACGCCGCCGACCTACAAAGCATGCGTGCCAAGCACGAAACTGATCTAGCAGCAACGCGCACCGCTAATGAAGCCGACCTAGCGGCACTATGCGCCGAGAACGAGCGCATTCACACCCAACTCCCTCGGCGTCCCTCAGATCAACCCCTTCCGCAGAGTAACCTGAATAAGGACGAAGGGCACTCGGTTTCACAACCGCCAACACCGGCTAGGGCACCGACTCCCAAGCCTCCCACACATCGGTCTCACGCGTCGACGAACAGGTCGACGCACGACGTCAGCAACGCCCCTGCCCATGGCACGGGATTCAGACGACCTTCCGCCGCCATCCTTTCGTGGACGGTATCATGGAGACACCTCTCCCCTTTGGGCGGAAGCCTTTCCACCTCGACCGCTACGACGGCACAACCGACTCGGACGAGCATATCAATCTATACACCACCCAGGTAAACCTCTATACTAATGAGGATGTTATACTGTGCAGGGTTTTCCCAACCTCGCTCAAGGGGGCTGCACTCAACTGGTATACCCAGCTACCCGCCGAGTCAATTGACAGCTTCGGCACCCTGGTCAGACGGTTCACAGCGCAGTATGCGACAAGTCAGCCTCATCACATAACATCAGTTGCTCTGGCCAGCCTCAGACAGAGCGATGACGAACCACTACGGACGTTCATGCAACACTTTGTCAGCATCTCGGTGAAAATTCAAAATTTGAATCCCGAGGTCGCCCTACACGCCAAGCTCATGGCACTCAAGCCCGGACCGTTTGTCGATAGCCTATGTCGCGAAGCTCCTCGCAACATGGACGAGCTACGCGCCCGTGCTGCTGGATACATCCAGATGGGAGAATACTCCGCCTTCCGTGACCAGGATCGCGGAAAACCACAAGGAAAGCAAGACCAAGGTCAGGCCACAAACATTTAAACATTTAAAATTCTGAGGTCGAGTACGAACCTTAAACATTCCTATCCGAGGTCGAGAACGAACCTTTTTAAAATTCTGAGGTCGAGTACGAACCTTAAACATTCCTATCCGAGGTCGAGAACGAACCTTGTTAAAATTCTAAGGTCGAGTACGAACCTTAAACATTCTTACCCGAGGTCGAGAACGAACCTCGTTAAAATTCTGAGGTCGAGTACGAACCTTAAACATTCTTACCCGAGGTCGAGAATGAACCTCGCTAAAATTCTGAGGTCGAGTACGAACCTTAAACATTCTTACCCGAGGTCGAGAACGAACCTCGTTAAAACTCCAAGGTCGAGTTCGAACCTTAAACATTCTTACCCGAGGTAGAGAACGAACCTCGTTAGAATTCTGAGGTTGAGTACGAACCTTAAACATTCTTACCCGAGGTCAAGAACGAACCTCGTTAAAATTATGAGGTCGAGTACGAACCTTAAACATTCTTACCCGAGGTCGAGAACGAACCTCGTTAAAATTCTGAGGTCAAGTACGAACCTTAAACATTCTTACCCGAGGTCGAGAACGAACCTCGTTAAAATTCTGAGGTCGAGTACGAACCTTAAACATTCTTACCCGAGGTCGAGAACGAACCTCGTTAAAATTCTGAGGTCGAGTACGAACCTTAAACATTCTTACCCGAGGTCAAGAACGAACCTCGTTAAAATTCTGAGGTCGAGTACGAACCTTAAACATTCTTACCCGAGGTCAAGAACGAACCTCGTTAAAATTCTGAGGTCGAGTACGAACCTTAAACATTCTTACCCGAGGTCGAGAACGAACCTCGTTAAAACTTCAAGGTCGAGTTCGAACCTTAAACATTCTTACCCGAGGTCGAGAACGAACCTCGTTAGAATTCTAAGGTCGAGTACGAACCTTAAACATTCTTACCCGAGGTCGAGAACGAACCTCGTTAAAATTATGAGGTCGAGTACGAACCTTAAACATTCTTACCCGAGGTCGAGAACGAACCTCGTTAAAATTCTGAGGTCAAGTACGAACCTTAAACATTCTTACCCGAGGTCGAAAACGAACCTCGTTAAAATTCTGAGGTCGAGTACGAACCTTAAACATTCTTACCCGAGGTCGAGAACGAACCTCGCTAAAACTCCAAGGTCGAGTTCGAACCTTAAACATTCTTACCCGAGGTCGAGAACGAACCTCGTTAGAATTCTGAGGTCGAGTACGAACCTTAAACATTCTTACCCGAGGTCGAGAACGAACCTCGTTTAAATTATGAGGTCGAGTACGAACCTTAAACATTCTTACCCGAGGTCGAGAACGAACCTCGTTAAAATTCTGAGGTCGAGTACGAACCTTAAACATTCTTACCCGAGGTCGAGAACGAACCTCGTTAAAATTCTGAGGTCGAGTACGAACCTTAAACATTCTTACCTGAGGTCGAGAACGAACCTCCTTAAAATTCTGAGATCGAGTACGAACCTTAAACACTCTTACCCGAGGTCGAGAACGAACCTCGTTAAAATTTTGAGGTCGAGTACGAACCTTAAACATTCTTACCCGAGGTCGAGAACGAACCTCCTTAAAATTATGAGGTCGAGTACGAACCTCAAACACTCTTACCCGAGGTCGAGAACGAACCTCGTTAAAATTCTGAGGTCGAGTACGAACCTTAAACATTCTTACCCGAGGTCGAGAACGAACCTCCTTAAAATTCTGAGGTCGAGTACGAACCTTAAACACTCTTACCCGAGGTCGAGAACGAACCTCGTTTAAATTATGAGGTCGAGTACGAACCTTAAACATTCTTACCCGAGGTCGAGAACGAACCTCGTTAAAATTCTGAGGTCGAGTACGAACCTTAAACATTCTTACGCGAGGTCGAGAACGAACCTCGTTAAAATTCTGAGGTCGAGTACGAACCTTAAACATTCCTACCCGAGGTCAAAAACGAACCTCGTTAAAATTCTTAGGTCGAGTACGAACCTTAAACATTCCTACCCGAGGTCGAAAACAAACCTCGTTAAAATTCTGAGGTCGAGTACGAACCTTAAACACGTAAACCCGAGGTCGAGCACGAACCCCGGTACTGTCCTTAAAGGTCGAATACGAATCTTAATCAAATCATTCACATAAACCCTGAGGTCGGGTACGAACCCCGGTACTCTCGTTAAAGGTCGAATACGAATCTTAATCAAATCATTCATGTAAACCCGAGGTCGAGCACGAACCCCGGTACTGTCCTTAAAGGTCGAATACGAATCTTAATCAAATCATTCACGTAAACCCGAGGTCGAGCACGAACCCCGGTACTCTTACTCAAAGGTCGAATTCGAACCTTCATAACCTCAATATTTTCACTTAAAGGTCGAATCCGAACCTCAAACACATAAATCCGAGGTCGAGTACGAACCTCAATATTCTCACCTAAGGTCAAGTCTGAACCTTCGTCCATCTCAATTTGAGGTCGGGTACGAACCTCAACATTCTCACTTAAAGGTCGAATTCGAACCTTCATTAGCCAGTTTATCACAAATTCGAGGTCGAATGCGAACTTCGACACCCCCACAAGATCGACTTCGAACCTTAATCAAACCGCTTCGCTCATCACTTCGCCAAACCGTCTAACCCATAATCCGAGGTCAAGTCTGAACCTCGTTGAAATTGTAAGGTCGAGCACGAACCTTAAATACTCTTATCCGAGGTCGAGTCTGAACCTCGTTGAAATTATAAGGTCGAGCACGAACCTTAAATATTCTTACCCGAGGTCGGGAATGAACCTCGTTAAAATTCCAAGGTCGAGTTCGAACCTTATTACGCCAAGGTCGAGTCCGAACCTTGAGACTATATTTTCTTAACCAAGGTCAAACATGAACCGTGTTACGCCAAGGTCGAGTCCGAACCTTGAGACTATACTTTCTTAATCAAGGTCGAGTTCGAACCTTGATATGCCAAGGTCAAGTCAGAACCTTGAGACTATATTTTCTTAACCAAGGTTCACGTTCGAACCTTAGTTCAAACGTTCCATTCGAATTTGAGGTCGGATACGAACCTCGATACTTTCACCTAAGGTCGAATTCGAACCTTAGTTCAATCGTTTCACTCGATCGTTTCACTCAAAGTTGAGGTCGAATACGAACCTCGATACTCTCACCTAAGGTCGAATTCGAACCTTAGTTCAATCGTTTCACTCGAAGTTGAGGTCGGATACGAACCTTAATACTCTCATCCGAGGTCGAATCCGAACCTCAATACTCTCATCCGAGGTCGAATCCGAACCTCGTTTAAAGTTCAGCCATCTTTAGTTTGAGGTCGAATATGAACCTCAATACTCTCATCCGAGGTCGAATCCGAACCTCGTTAAAATTCATCTAACATTAGTTTGAGGTCGAATACGAACCTCAATACTCTAATCCGATGTCGAATCCGAACCTCGTTAAATTTCAGACAAAGACCAAACAGAGAAACCAGACATCAAATAGAAAAAGCCACAGGCCACACCACTCACATCAGTAGTTGGAGCGACCTGCTCAGCAACTTGGGGCTCCACCTCAGTATCTCACCCGAGGTCGAATCCAAACCTCGTTAAAAGTTCATCCAACTTCAGTTTGAGGTCGAATACGAACCTCGAAACTCTCACCCAAGGTCGAATTCAAACCTTAGTTCAATCGTTCCACTCAAAGTTGAGGTCGAATACGAACCTCGATACTCTCACCTAAGGTCAAATTCGAACCTTAGTTCAATCGTTTCACTCGAAGTTGAGGTCGGATACGAACCTCAATACTCTCATCCGAGGTCGAATCCGAACCTCGTTAAAAGTTCATCCAACTTCAGTTTGAGGTCGAATACGAACCTCGATACTCTCACCCAAGGTCGAATTCGAACCTTAGTTCAATCGTTTCACTCAAAGTTGAGGTTGGATACGAACCTCAATACTCTCATCCGATGTCGAATCCGAACCTCGTTAAAAGTTCATCCAACTTTAGTTTGAGGTCGAATACGAACCTCAATACTCTCATCCGAGGTCGAATTCTAACCTCGTTAAAAGTTCATCCAACTTTGGTTTGAGGTCGAATACGAACCTCAATACTCTCATCCGAAATTGAATCCAAACCTCGAGATCACATTCTCTTAACCAAGGTCGAGTTCGAACCTTGTTATGCCGAGGTCGAGTCCGAACCTCGAGATCACATTTTATCAACCAAGGTCGAGTTCGAACCTTGATATGCCAAGGTCGAGTCCGAACCTTGAGATCACATTTTCTTAACCAAGGTCGAGTTCGAACCTTGTTATGTCGAGGTCGAGTCCGAACCTCGAGATCACATTTTATCAACCAAGGTCGAGTTTGAACCTTGATATGCCAAGGTCGAGTCCGAACCTTGAGATCACATTTTATTAACCAAGATCGAGTTTGAACCTTGATATGCCAAGGTCGAGCTCGACCCTTAAAAATCACATCTACTTAACAAGATCGAATTAGAACATTCAAACATCAAATTTGGGAGCTCCTCAGAAGCCTCTTTGCTCTTACATCACTCGGTGCTGGGGGGGCAAGTGTACTGGCCAGCAGAGTTGCCAACTTGTCTCTCACCAATCTATTGACCCGGTCAAAGGTTTACTAGCCTGACCAAGTAGCAAACTCATTATTGTCGAGTTCCTCAGCTCGGCCATGAAACATGGATATCGAAATACCACATCGGCCCAAAGATGCCACGTCATCAAACGAATAAAAATACAATTTTGTCACCGCACCGCAATCACAAGGTAAAACCCTAACAATGCCAATGTATCGGTAGACAGTAAAAATCATAATATTAAATCATTTTACTCAAAATTTGAGGTCGAGTACGAACCTCGTTAAAATTATGAGGTCGAGTACGAACCTCAACAGGCTCACTTGAGGATCGAGTTCAAACCTTAACGCGTTTATTTGAGGTTCGAATACGAACCCTAAACATTCTCATCCGAGGTCGAGAACGAACCTTGTGAAGGATTACCTAACCCTATCTCAAGGTCGAATACTAGCCCGAACCTCGTCCAAGTTTGAGGTCAAACACGAACCTCAGCACCCTTATTTAAAGTCGAGTACGAACCTTAAGTTCGTTCAGCAGAATTCAAACCCGAACCTCGTTAAAGGTCGAGGTCAAATACGGAGCTCAACATCCTTATTTAAGGTCGAGTCCGAACCTTAATAAAATTGTTTCAACCAAATCTGAGGTCGAGTACGAACCAAATCCGAGGTCGAATACGAACCTCGACACTCTTGTTAAGGTCAAGTCTGAACCTCATCATCCGAGGTCGAATACGAACCTCGATGCCCTCGCCTAAGGTCGAGTTCGAACCTTAATTAAATCATTTTACTCAAAATTTAAGGTCGAGTACGAACCCTAACACGCCCATTTAAGGTCGAATACGAACCTTAACACATTCATTTGAGGTCGAATACGAACCTTAACACGTCTATTTAAGGTCGAGTACGAACCTCGACATGTTTATTCGAGGGCGAGTACGAACCTTAGTATGCTAATCTGAGGTCGTGTTCGAACCTCAGCATGATTAAGGTTGAGTCCGAACCTTCACAAAAAATTATCTAACAGAAAAATCCAAGGATGAATTCGAACCTCGGTATGATTGAGGTCGAATCCGAACTATAGTACGATTAAGGTCAAACACGAACCTTAACACGATTATTCGAGGTCGACTACGAACCTTAACACGTTTATTCGAGGTCGAATACGAACCTTAACGTATTTGTTTAAGGTTGAATACGAACCTTAAACACGTGAACTTGAGGTCGAGCCCGAACCTCAGAATGATCGAGGTCAAATCTGAACCTCGGCACTACTACTTAAGATCAAGCTTGAACCTTCACGAAAATCTAAGGTCAGGTTCGAACCTCGGCTTATTACGGTCAAGTTCGAACCTTCGCAAAAATTACTTAGATCTAAGATCGAATTCGAATCCTGGTTCGATTGAAATCGAGTTCGAACCTTCACGAGAAACTACTTAAAATTAAGGCCGAATTCGGATCTCAGCGTGAGCTTTCACCAAAAATGAGAGTGTACAATAGACATCGAACGTTTCTCAAAATGTGTGCAAAGCAAAAACCAAACGCAAACACATAAAGGCAGAAGAAAAATATGCATATACAAATAAAGTTCCCAGAGTTCAACGCTTGAATTCAAAACAGAAAATCAAAGCAAAGGGAAAATTAAACTAGGTTATAACAAAATTGGCCTACGTAGAGGCATTCTCGCAGGAGCTATCCTCCACGTCGTCCTCCTTGACGAGCTCGGTCTTAACTCCTCGACCTATGGCCTTCAGAGCTCGGGGGGCTAGTGTACTGACCGTACTTCGCACCCGGGCTCCGAGCCCAGATTAGCGATACAAAGCCACCCCGGGCACACGCTGAGCGACGTCAGCCCGGTATTTGGGGCCCAGTATTTGGGCAGATCATTCCCGAACCCGGGGATCTCGTCCCAGATCAGAACCGCCCTCCAATTATATCATATCATATCTCATCATATCATATCATATCATATCATATGATATCTTATCATATCATGTCTTATCTCATGCCCAAGGCCCAAGACAACCCTAATTCACACAAAGGTATGTGCATTATTTATACGAGACTCATACTCCCACAAACACTAACTTTAGCATCGGAGTCTCTTTTGCAGGTACCACCCCCATCTTGGAGCACCAGCGTACCAGTGAAGGAGGCTCGCCGATCTTACCCGGCGGACCAGCTCTACAGCAGATTTTCGGTAAGAACAAAAAGCAAATGTAAACCATGGAAAATAAATGCGTGAATTTAAAGACTTGGAATATAAAAAAATAAAAATAAAAAAGGCAAGGAAGAAAAATAAAATGCAAAATATCGAATTTAAAGTAATCACGTAATCATAAAATACATTCAATTAATCACATTAATCCATGGAATTTTCACTAAATGCTTTTCATTTAAATTCCCTAATATAAGATATTAAAATATTAAGGAAGGTTTTTCCATTCTACAATTTATTTTTTTTATAAATCTAACAAGTTGGCATGATGATTAGTATATTGTCCTTGTACTCACATACCATGAGAATGATATATTTACTGAAAATTTTGAATTTAATTCTATAGTGCGTGAAAACTTGTTAGTTTAACAATATATAGTCATAATATCACGAGTAAAATTAGTCATTCATTTAGTAACAAGAGAAGACAATTTACTTTTAAAGTGTAATGAAAATGTATAACAAGTTTTTAATCATTTGCTAGCATTTATGCTATTTTCTTCGCAATTTTGATCCCAAAATTTTAATTATCTAATTTTAATTTAATTATATTAATATTGGTCAGTATAAGTGATAGAGATTTGTATCTTTTAATCAAAATATCAAAGATTCGAATAGTGGCTTTGAATAAGGAATAAATTATGTTAGAAAGAGAATATTCATCTTATATATGTTCACAATTACAAAAAAAAGAGTCTAATTATTAAATATTTATCTATTAATGGATAAAATTATAACATTAACAACTCAACATTAAATAGATATTGTGACAATTAATATTTAATAATATTTAAGTTAAATTTCATTCTTATTATTTTTATCACTCTTAGACAAAACTAAAGATTTAAAATATAACTTAACTTAAATGTGAAGTCTCACTCTATCTATTTAAGGATAGATTATAACCAATATTCAAATTTTAACAATTAAAAAAAAAATCATCAATTATACTAAAATTGTTGGTATTAAAAAATTAAAAAATTAAAATTAAAAAATTAAGGATCAAGGATCAAAATTACAGATCAGATATTATATAAGATTAAAAATTTCAGTTTAATATACTATTTATTAGTTTAAGTAGTAAAAAAATCTCAAATAATATCCAAAGTTTGAGTCTTTAAAATAAAAATTGTTAACTATGATCATAGTCCGAAATTATATATATATATATATATATATATATATATATATATATATATATATATATATATATATATATATATAAAAGAGGAAGAATTCAGTTATTTTAATAATAAGTATATCTAAATTTATTTCATTTAATAACTCATGTTTTATATCAAATTTTAACAGTCTAACAATTGAATAAAATAATCTTAATACATAGATTAAGTTTGCAATTTTTTAAAAAATTTTAAAATTATTTGACACTCAATTTCATTAATTCAAATCAACGTATAATTTTTTTTATAATTATTCGTCAATTTGAATTAAAGAAACAGAGTATCAAATTTGTAGAGTTAATTTATGCATTAAAAAAAATTAATTTAATAATCAAATCATTGAAATTTGATATAAAATATTAGTTATTGAGTAAAGTAAGTCTAAGTAGACTTATTCATGAAGTAAATGAATCATTATTCTATACGTATGTGTACGCTTTCTTTTACTTATTTTGAAGAGCTTAGACAAGATTCTAAAAAGATAAACAAATATATTACAAGGTTAACTGATTATCATAATAAAATTAATTGAAATTTATTGTCAACTTAATAAAAGTGTAGAATAAAAACATTATAATATTGATAACCAAAATTATAGAGATATTCAACTTATTTTAAATAGCATTTATAACGTCACAAAAGAAATCTGAAAGTGAAAAAGTTGTTTTAAAAACTTTTAGTGTGCGTAAACTTGAATTTTAATTTTCTACTTGTAAATTGATCAAGTTTTTTGAAAACTAATATTTTCTTAAGAACCTTTTGTTAAAAAATATTAGTTTTTTAAAATGTTTAGTGAATAACATAAAGAAAACTATTATTCAAAATTAGTAAGATTACATGAAAACATTCCACATCTTACATGGTTTGAAGAAATCTGTTTAAAAAAATTAAACAAAGGTTTTAAAATCTGTAGAAAAAATTTGGAAAACCTATAGTGAAGAAAAATGGAAATAATTCATCCTTTAGAAGAGGTTAGGTTTCCTAGTATATAAAATTTAACCAAATCTTTGGTAAAACATAAAACTTACCGATAAAAAAATATAAAGAATTTTAATTGAGAAATGAATATTAGATGAAATTAACAAAAAATCATATCAACTAAAAATAAGTAAGGTAAATACTTTCCATAATATACCCTAGAAGAATTAGATGAAAACTTTGACGATTTTGAAAAACAAACTAAAGATTAAATATTAAAATTACATGAAAAATACTCTCAATCTCTTTTAAATACCCCAACATCTAAATTTTTTTTATAAAAAAACCTACCCCACCTGATATTCATTTTGAATAATGGAATTTAGGAAATCCAACTGTTTTTGATAGTAATGGAATTACATAAGGGAATATTAATGATATGCCTAATCATCAACTAAGAAAAACTAATGAAATGGTCATTGTTGCCTTACTCTATAGAATTAAAGATTCAAAAGAGCAAACTATTAAGTTGTTAATAACCAATTTCAATAGAGCATTAAAAGGATGGTGGGATAATCATCTAAACACAAGCAAAAACATTTTATCACAACTTTTGTAAAAATAAAAAATGCTCAACAAATCCCTATAATGGTTAAAACTATAATAATAACAATAATTCACAATTTTATGGAATATTCAAATACTTTTGACGAGAAAACTTCAAATTTATTACATAATTTACAATGTCCAACCTTAGGAGATTTTAGGTGCACACTATTAATTTTATGATTATGGTTCTAATGGGGCATATTATAAAGAAAACCGTTTGAAAATAAATGTTTATAGCATGACTCCCTCCTATTTTGCCAATAAAGTAAGATAAATAATAACTTAAAATTATCTTAATACACCTTTACATGAATTAACTTATGACAAAATTATTTATACTACTAAAAACTTTGCTTTAGAAATTTGTAATAACATGAAACTAGAAAACCAAAAAAAATAAAATAAAAAGTGGAGTAAAAAGATTAGGTAATTTTTGCGCTCAATGTGGTTATAGAAAATGAATTCCTTATTCTCACATTAAAAGAGATGTTATTAAACAAAGAACTCTTCAAAGAAATTACCAAAAATCTTCTTTGAGATTTTTAGGAAAAGAAAACCTTTTGAAACAAATAACACCCCAACTCAAAAGGATACTAAAAGAAAATCTAGTATAAATTGTTATAAATGTGGTCATATTATAAAGGATGATAGAGTATTAGAATAAATAAATAACTCAAGCATGAGAGATGAATTAAAAGGTTAGATTTCTAAATTATTTTTATATGAGACCTCTAAAAGTGATTGTGAAGAATAAATGATTCAAATAAATCAAAAGAGTAGTCCTGATAAAGAAGAGATTGATAATTATGACTCATAAAATTATTATTGTTCTTACAAAATTAATGTAACAAAATACGAAACTAAATTAGTTTTGTTTATGGTTGATACAATAACAAGTGAAGAAGAACGCTTAGCATATTTAACTAAATAAAAAAATATACTTTAAGAAAAAAAGAAGGAGAAAGTTTTCCTAAGAATAACAATGTTTGAAGGATATGATTTTTCTTATATATTAAAGAAAACTATAGTATAAAAAAGACAAGTTGGTATGTCAAATTTTTAATAAAAAAAAAGTTAACAATTTAAAAGAAGAAATAACCAAACTAAAACATGAAATGAATGAATTAAAAGTAAAAGATTTAATACGAGGTATTCGAATTTTACAATTGGCTAAAAGAAAAGTGAACCAAACTTAGTAAAAGAGCACATAAAGTTAATCAAATAAAAATACTACAACAAAAATGGTTAGTAAAAGTATCACTAAAAATTGGTAAAACTTTCAATAAAATTTTTATTGCTCTAGTAGATTCAAGAGTTGATTTAAATTGTATACGTGAAGGATTAATATCTACACAGTTTTATGAAAAAATTATTCAAACTCCTATTATGGCTAACTACGAAAATTTGGAGGTAAAATATAAATTATCAAATACTAATATTTGTAACAATGGAAAATGCTTTAAAAATACTTTTATACTAACACTTGATATGGTGAAGAAATGATTTTGGGAACATTATTCTCAACATAGTTATATCCTTTTGAAGTTTCAAAAGAAGGAATAAAAACTAATAATCTTATTTTAAATTCATAAAACCTATGAAACAAAAAGAAACTTTAGAAATAAAAAGATGTTAATGAAGAAAACTCTATAAAAGAATAAAATTTAAAAATAATCAAATATTACATTTATAACAATAAATAAAATATAAATAGATAAAATAACAATTAAAAAATTCGTTAATAATAAAACAATTTGAAGAAATAGAAAATAATCTTGTAAAAGTTGAAGTTCTTACATTTTTTGGGAAATTAATTATTTTATGGTATAATTACTTTATAGAGAAGGATTTCACGAAAGTAAAATCCCTACTAAAGTAAAACTTGCACAATTAAACAAAGAAACATTAGAATATTGTAAAAAATAAATAAAATTATTTATAAATAAAATTTAATTAAACATAGTAAATCACCTTGAAATTGTGCCATATTCTATGTACAAAATGCTTATAAGAAAGAAAGGGGAGAACCAGGAATGACAATAAATTATAAGCTTTCAAATAAGGTATTAAAATAGATTAGGTATCTATTACCTAACAAAATTAAATTAATTAATAGAATATATCAAGCAATAATAATTTCTAAATTTAATATAAAATCTAGACATTACCAAATAAAATTAAAAGAAGTAGACAAGTACAAGACTATTTTTACAATTCCTCTAAGCATCATGGAGATGAGATAAAAAATGATCCCTTGAAATTCCAAAACATTATGAATAATATAATAAACTCCTATTCACAATTCCATTTGCTTTATATTGATGATGTGTTGATATTTTCTAATTCCACAGAACAACATATAAAACATCTAAAAATATTTTAAAATATTATTAAAAACAATGGAATGGTTATTTCCAAAAAAATAAAAATAAAATAGCTAAAACCAAAATAAAATTTTTAAGACCTGTAATATACTAAGGAATGATTACTCTAATTATTCTAATTAATGAAATATAGAATTTGTTGATAAGTTTCCTAATGAAATAAAAGATAAACATTGATTACAAAGTTTTTAGGATGCCTAAATTATGTTGTTAATTTCATACCCAATTTAAAGATAATGTGTAAACTCACTTTTTAATAGGCTTGGAAAGAATCCTAAACCTTGGACCTCTGAATAAACTTAAATAATAATTAAAATAAAAGGTTTAGCAAAACACATTACCCTTTATAGAAATTTCCAATCCAAAAGCCTTTATGATTGTAGAAACAAATGCATCAAAAATAGTTTTTGGAGGAATAACAAACAAAAAATAAAAGAATTCCTTGATTCCATTTGGAAGTCAAGGTAGAGTCTTAACTTAAATATAATATAATAAAAAAAATATCGCCCTTTACATTCAAAAAATTTAAAATTATTTAATAAATATATATTTTTAAAAATAGATTACATATCAACTAAAGAAGTTTTAAAAAAAGATGTTAAAAATAT
Source organism: Cajanus cajan (assembly GCF_000230855.2). Taxonomy (NCBI): domain Eukaryota; kingdom Viridiplantae; phylum Streptophyta; class Magnoliopsida; order Fabales; family Fabaceae; genus Cajanus; species Cajanus cajan. The sequence goes on along the minus strand of NC_138522.1, from coordinate 57,533,059 downwards.
TATTTCAAAACAGATTTTTGCCAAATGGTAACACCTTTTTATTTGTTTTGATTTTGAAATAAAACTTATAAAAAGAAAAAAATTAATTCCTTACCTGATTTTTTAACTTGTGAATTTCTTACAATACCCCCTTACCCTATCAGACCTACAACTCCTTCATCATCTAAAAGCTTGTTAATAGGTGACTTTACCCTTCATATATAAAGTCTACCTCTAGTTCCAAAAAATTTACCGACCTCTATAAACACCCCTATATGTATATATATTTAAGTTCTGTAAAACTAACAACTATCTAACTTTTGTAAAATTAAAATAAAATCACTCATCTAAATAAAATGTTTTATATTTTAATCATTAATGTAATCATTTTCCTATTAAATTTTAGTTTTATTATCACATCTCTCTAAAAAAAATCCTAAATAAACAAATATATTTTGTTACAGAATACTTGAGACATTGTGAAATGATTAAAACTCAGTTTCAGTTAAATAGCGATTTATCCGATTTAATGATTGAAACTAATAACATGTTTTTTTATATTAATGATGAGAAATTAAAATCGTAAGAAAACGACAATTATTAATAATTTGTCCCTTTTTAGTTTTTACACAGATATAAAGAGGAAAAATAAAAAGAAAAAGAAAAAGAAAAAAGAAAAAAGGAAAAAGAAAAAGAAAAATATCTTTACAACACGGTATTTGTGTGGCCTCAGCTAAACTCGATATCCCCTCCAAACTGTGTCTATTATCGCTCTTTTGTTTCATCTCTTCCTCTCTTTTGGTTCATTCATCTCACAGCACAACACAACCACTCTCACTCCCCAATTCCGATTCCCTCCAAATCCACAACTCCTCCCCTCGCTGCTTCCAATTCCCTGCGCTTTCGGGATTCAAGATTCAATGAGATTGCTCTCTTCCAATAAAACATGGCCTCTGCATCCTCCATGTCAGGTACGTCTACTAAACCTTCGTTAAAACCCGCACCTTCGGAACCTACATGCCTGCAAACCAATTCGCCTTATGCCCACCTTCACCTCTATTGACGCGCTTTCGATTTTTTTTTTCTCCCTATGCCAATTCGCGCGCGACTTATCGGAGTCGTGAATTTTTCTGCTCAATTTTTTTTTTTTTTTGGTTCATTCGCTGTCGTTCTTGTTTCTTTCGAGTGTGGTTTCTGAGTGAAGGTGTGCTGCTGCAGTTTCTTTAGAATGCGTGAACGCGTGCAAGTTGTGGAGAGGGGATGGAAGCGGAAGATTCGACTGTAGTCTTCTATCGTGCGCGTGGAAAGCTCCGAGGGTTCTCACCGGGTTTCTCGCGAGCACTGCTCATTCTCATCAGTGTTCGGACCGAAGAAGGAACCGGTATAATTTTGTAAGTTTTTTATGTTTCCCTTGTGCGTGCTTTCAATTTTTGACTTACGTTAGGGATGTTGATTATTGGTATGAGAGTAATGGTTGCATTCTATTCATATTAAGAGACTCTATGGATAAAAGTTAGAAGCTCTTAATTGGAAAAAAAATTCTTTATTTTCGGTAGAAAGGTTCTCAAATCGCTTATAAACTTGTATTCAAACATGCTCTAAATCGATATTGTTGCAGTCTATGAATTAATTGTTAATTAGGTTATCTTATCGGTTAATCTTGCAAAATTGATAGGGATGTGAAGCTAGTGTAGGTGGCTCGTATCCTGATGAAGCACTTGATATCATACTTTTTGAAGGATCCTCTAAATCTATCTTGTCTCGAGTTGCTCCTAAAAGATGGCAATTATGTTGTTCTTCAACCTTCTCTGTGGACACTGCCACTGAGTTTTCTGCAGAAAGTTTGTGGGAGGTACAGTCCTGAATTTTGCATAATCGTGTCTATTGTTGATTAATTATAGTTCTGTGAATGGAGACACCTTCTTTGCTAGTGTCTGAGTTGTTCTATCTATAATATGATTGCCTCAGGGTCTTAAACCTGCGATCTCGTACCTATCTCCTAAAGAACTGGAGTTAGTTTACAATGCTTTTACGGTAAGTTGATTACCTCAAGAAGCAATCTTAACATGCTCTTTCTGACAAAATCATCTTTTTAACATAGTAGTATTTATTCATTTTTGTTTCTGTTTTATTCCTGGTTGTTATAGTTGGCATTTAAAGCTCATGATGGTCAGAAAAGACGTAGTGGTGAACCCTTCATCATTCACCCAGTCGAGGTTGCACGTATTTTGGGAGAACTTGTGAGTCATGAAGGAATGCTTCCCCTTTTGGAAAATTTATATAATAAGTGTGCATAACAAATCAATATTTATGTGATGGATCCAACCATTTGTCTAGGAACTTGACTGGGAGTCGATTGCTGCTGGATTACTTCATGATACAGTTGAGGATACAAATGTCGTTACTTTTGAGAGGATAGAGGAGGAATTTGGTGCTACTGTGCGTCACATTGTGGAAGGAGAGACCAAGGTATGTATTAACTATTGAATCTCGATTGAAAAGCATTAATGAAAAGTAAAATTTTCAATAGCTCTGGTACCGTATTCATAAACTTACCAAATAAATTGGATGCATGTTACATTCCAAATCCTAACTAGGTGTCAAAATTGGGAAAGTTGAAGTATAAGAATGAAAATGATTCCGTCCAAGATGTGAAAGCAGAGGATCTTCGGCAAATGTTTCTGGCTATGACAGAAGAGGTGATCTCCTTTTCATAATAGAATTTTGTCTATTCTTAGTGTATTCATGTTGAAAGCGGTTTGAAAACTAATAAATGTGTCATTTCAATTTTCAGGTTCGAGTTATAATTGTCAAATTAGCAGACAGGTTGCATAACATGCGCACTCTATCACATATGCCTCCACATAAACAGGTTAGCGCTGCTGATTTGAATAGTGATTAGTGACTTTTTTTCCTTCTGTTCTGCCAAAAGGAAGGAAACTATTGTGGCTGTGGAGTCTGTTTACTTTGAGATAATACAAAAAAGGGAATAAATCTTCTCATGTAATTTTGTCTATCTCGCTTTACAAAACATTCCCTATCAAAAATTGTAAATGTCTACTAAGTAGATAGATGCAATTTTCAGATGACCTTTTTGCGTGAAAATCTAACATGAAAAGATACATTTCCATACCAAAATGACTTGCAATCAAGTAATGTCAGGGATTTAGATAGAAATATTTCACATTAACAACATGAATCTGAGTTTGAGACTCAGATTCATAAATCCGTTTAGTCCAATTTTTGTTATTTTTCAATGTCTTGAAACTATAAAGTGAATTTATTTGTTTATACTTTATAAACAACTATTAGGGTGGTGGTTAGGTAAAGCCTTTCCTGGGACGCTATAGTTGCAGGACTTGAGCCCCTGACATTGCAGGTAGACTTTGCCTGAGGTCATAGTCCACTTTGACTGAAAGCAACCATTATCGGTTATAGTAGTATAGCTGTTTTATCTTATATGTATATCAAATGGATTGAGTGTATGACAAGCCTACCTCCTAAATTGTGTTCCTAACATTAATATACTGTGTACAGACTAGCATTGCAATGGAGACATTGCAGGTATTTGCTCCCTTGGCAAAGTTGCTTGGAATGTATCAAATTAAGGTATGCTTTAATCTCATAATCTCTAAGGACTGACATTCATGTTTTTCCTGTAATGCCATGAGTTCACATATTCAGACTAGAACTCAGAATTGAAATGCTTTGAAGTTTATTATAATATACCTATATTTCATCACATGAGGGAAATTTTGACATATCATGATTCATAGTTGTGCTTTTTTGATGATGCAGTCAGAACTAGAAAACCTATCATTTATGTACACAAACCCAGAAGATTTTGCTAAGGTGAAGAGAAGAGTTGCTGAGTTATACAAAGAACATGAGAAAGAACTTCTGGAGGTAATGCTGGTCTGTTTATCTTAAATTGGTGTTTGAAAAGGCAAGTAGAAAAATTATAACTGCTTGCCATCTTTCTATATGTCCATTTATTTATTTTTTTCTTCCAGATGATTGTGTGTCATTATTGTCTGTTGATTAAGTTTCTATGTTCCCTCTATTGATAGGCAAACAAAATATTGATGAAGAAAATCCAAGAAGATCAATTCTTAGACCTTCTAACTGTTAAAACGGAAGTTCGTGCTGTATGTAAAGAGCCTTACAGGTTAAGCCACAAACATTAATGCCAATGCCACCATTTTGTCTGTCCAACTGTTCATGTTGGTTGATGTGTTTGACATCATGTGCATTTTACATGCATAGTTTTTCTATTCTATATATTACTTAATGTTCTTCTACATACTTCATGCATGCTTTGTTTTGTAGTTTGAGGTACTTTTCTGGTTATTCATTAAGTAATATTGCTGGTCATTTGCAGTATTTATAAAGCTGTTCTCAAATCAAAGAGTTCAATCAGTGAGATTAACCAAATTGCTCAGGTTTGCTTTGATATATACCTTGGAATATAAAGATTTTGGATAAAATTTTTTGTATGTTGAAAACCAACTGTTTGTTGTAACCAGCTTCGTATTATTATTAAACCAAAGCAATGCATTGGGGTTGGGCCTTTATGCAATCCACAACAGGTAACTACTTATCATGGTCACAAATATGGCTGTTTTCTGCACCCACTTTTACTTGGTATATCTGAAGGCATTTCTCTTGTGTTTTCTGCAGATTTGCTATCATGTTCTGGGGTTGATCCATGGAATCTGGACCCCTATTCCTAGATCTGTACGTATGATATTTTTTATTCTATTTGAGAGTAGAAAGTGTGAGTTTCAAGAGAAATAAATTTTCATTGACTGGTAAGAAATATTTAATTTGTTTTGTTTTAGGTGAAGGATTATATTGCAACCCCTAAACCAAATGGCTACCAAAGTCTTCACACCACTGTGATTCCATTTTTGTACGAGAGTATGTTTAGGCTAGAAGTCCAGGTATTTTTTATTTTTTATTTATTTTTGCTTTTTAAAAATTTTACTTTTGCATGTTGCATTTTCACTATCTACTTCTATATTGACTTTAGAGCCTTAGCTGATCCAAATGAAATTCATCATAAAATTTTCTAATAGTGTCTTACTTTTTTCAGATTAGAACAGAAGAAATGGATTTGATAGCTGAGAGGGGCATTGCTGCTCATTATAGTGGGAGAGAATTTGTTACAGGCTTGGTTGGAAGTGCGACCCCAAGTAGTAAAAGCTCAAGAGGGAAGACAGTTTGTCTTAACAACGCCAATATTGCACTGAGAGTATATTATCTGTCCCTGATAGACTATGATAGAAATAATATTTTAATCTTTAAAGAGAGATTTTTACTCAATTTTGACACCATTAGGCTGTTGGCCTAGAGGTAACGTTGTCTTTGCACCAGAAAAAGAGAAGATCTTGATGCTGATTTCATGAATGAAATATTTACTTTCCTACAGATTGGCTGGCTCAATGCAATTAGAGAGTGGCAAGAAGAGTTTGTTGGCAACATGAGCTCTAGGGAATTTGTGGACACTATTACAAGAGATCTGCTGGGCAGCCGTGTCTTTGTGTTCACACCAAGGGGAGAGGTAAGGATGAACTATGTCATAATATACTATATGACTATTTTTGCCCCCTTCAATTGATTGAAGATGATTAGAAACTTGTATCTAAATACCATATGCCGTTTCTTGATAATTTTTGTCACATTATGTGCAGATTAAGAATCTTCCTCAGGGTGCTACTGTCATTGACTATGCTTATATGATCCACACTGAAATAGGCAACAAGATGGTAGCTGCAAAGGTATCACTCCCCACATTTGCATGCTAATGGAGTCAAGTGTCAGATGTCAGTCAAAAAAAGACATGTAAAATAAAATGTTCGTATTATTGAAATATTAGACACTCATTTGGTGTAAATGCAGGTCAATGGCAATCTTGTTTCCCCTGCTCATGTACTTGCAAATGCAGAAGTTGTGGAGATAATCACATATAATGTCAGTGTTGGTCAACTCTTCCTATGTGTTTGCTTTTTTGTTTGATAGATTTGATGTAAATGGAAAGTCATTATGTTTTGAGTATATGTGCAAATATAAATTTTCTAGGAAGATACTGTGTTATGTTTATTGAATCGAATGATTCACTATCTACAGTTCTTAAGTTTCAGATTTATGATATAATTGTATGCTATCAAATGCTTTGGTATTAAATAGTACACGTTCACACAAATTTTATTTGTTAGAATATCTTGAGGGTATCTTAGGATAATTTAGTATAACATCGTAATATATTTGCAATATCTTTAGAATATATTATGTAACAATTTTTCATCTCATCGAGTAAGCATTGTTAGCAGTTGTTAAAATATTCATCATGTTTCCTCGTGATTATTAGATCATCGAGGAATCAATTACAGTTAGTAGCCTTGTTGCTTTGGGGGCCTCAGGCTTGTACATTTGATATTATGCTAGTATTTGACCGAAGTATCAATTACAAATACGAGTATTGGGTTAATATTTTGTTGCACATCATTTCACAACTTGTTGATACAATCTCTCTGTAGTGAGTTTTCCTTTTGCGTTTTCACCGTCTCTAAATAAATCCGAAAATTTGATTATATATTTCCCCTCCATAATAATTTGTATGTTTCTTCCTTGACAACCATAATTTGTTTATGCCCCTTTTAAACTGTTATTGAAGGAAAATATTTTTGCTTATAGATAGATAAATGGTTAGTCACAATTACCATATATATTTGCCTTTCACTTCATTGGAGCTCATTATATTAACTTTGTTTCCAGGCACTTTCCAGCAAATCTGCTTTTCAGAGGCATAAGCAGTGGTTACAACATGCTAAAACACGCAGCGCAAGACACAAAATAATGAAGGTAAGATTTCATATAATGTTTTAACCCCGAAAAAATTGTGCTTTAAAATAACATTTTATATTTTGTGTAGTTTTTGAGGGAGCAAGCTGCACGCTCTGCTGCTGATATCACTACGGAAGCAGTCAATGACTTTGTCACTGATTCTGATGGAGATAGTGAATCTGAAGAACTATCAAAAGGATCCAGTGGTTCCAAATATACGTGGGGTAAAATGTCTGTGAATGGAGTGGAAATTTCAACTTCTGGAAGAAGTGAGGCTGTCCACCAAAGTAAGAATGGAAGTGTTTGGATCCCCAAGGTCAATGGAAAACATAATAAGCATGTGCAGCATGAAAGTTTCAATGGCAAAGGGGAAATGTTACTGCAGGGAAATATTGTGGCAAAGATGATTCAAGTTAACATTCCAAGATATAAGGAAGTCCTTCCAGGTTTGGAAAGTTGGCAAGCCCAGAAAATTGCTTCTTGGCACAATATGGAAGGGCACTCCATCCAATGGTTATCTGTAGTATGTATAGATCGAAGAGGTAAGCTTGCTCTTCTAAATATGCTAGTAAAATAGATGCTTTGCACCTTGTGGTCAATGAACATTTAGGTAACTGCATTTTTTCGATCTAATCATGCAAGAGTGGATATCTGGGTGAAACCCATTGGCTACTGGTTGATGACTTGTCTCTGACAAACAAATGTTATTTCACCATCTTGATTGTAACCTGGTTAATAATTATTTCAGGCATGATGGCTGAGGTTACTACAGCATTGGCCACTGCAGGCATAGCCATACGCTCTTGTGTGGTGAGTGGTTAAACCAAAGTCCAATCAATTATACAGTACTTCACCAAGACTTCTTGACATTATATTAGTATGGTTATATTTTTGGCATATCATTAACACTTTGACTTATCAAATAACCAGGCTGAGATTGATGGAGGAAGGGGAATGGCTGTCATGGTATTTCACGTAGAAGGAAATTTAGAAAATTTGGTACTGCCATGTCTGAAAACGCTATTGATAGTCTAGAGATCGTTGTTTCATCAAATGTTTCCATTGTCAACTTACACAATATTTTGTTTCTCAGGTCAGTGCCTGCTCTAAAGTAGATCTGGTACTGGGTGTTTTGGGATGGTCTACCGGTTGCAGCTGGCCAAGCTTGATGGAAGACCGTAACGTTCTCGAGTGCTAGTTGATTTATTGCACACCAGATCAGGGGATTAAGTTTTGTCCAGGGCAGCATAGGCATTTATGTGGCTAAATTTTGTTCATAGTTCTCATATATTTGTTCAAACTTACTAACCCAATAATCCGGCAGCAGCCTATTGAGTCGAAGACTCGAAACTCAAGGCACTGTATATAGAAAAGAGTGATAGGATAAAGAAGTATACAATGTAAAGTACTGTGCATAAACTAAGCATTTTTAGCCAAAGTAGAATCCTAGGGCTCTCGTTACATATTGTCACTTTTTCTGGCCAGTTTAACTTTTACTTTTCTACCTAATTTGTGAAAATGCTAATAATGCTGGTATTCGTAATAGGCAGGATCAGTAAACTCATTCTAATTTCTTGTCTTGTAAAAATAATTTACATTTTTCTTTATGTAAATAATTTGACTTTTAAATATCTAATTAATTTTATTTGGTGCATAATTGATTATATGGGTTCAAAAATTATATTTATTTCCATTAGAAATGTTAATAACCTTTTTCAGTACACGTTTCGTCGTTTGTAGAATTTCATTAGGATTCACGAAATTATGATTAAAGCTTAGTTAATTTAATGGTGGTACTTGCGAAATTTCACAAGTTTGAAGGAGTTTAATTCGATATATATATATATGTAATTTTTTTTCTCCGATATTTAATTATATCAAGTGTGATTTTTAAAACAGTTATCACAGAAAGAATTAATTGTTTATTATTAACGATAATGTAATTTTTTTGCATTATCATTATATTCAAATCAAACAAAATATGTCGAAAACATTGTTGTCTCCATTTATCATAAGCCACAGACCATATGATTCAATAAACGCGAGAATAGCAATATCCATTTCCAAACTCATTTGGGGAAAAAGAAAAAAAATCGATCCTCTAAATTCGGTTGACTACTGAATTAGCCTCATCTAGGACATAAAATGATTCTTGTGGACGATGCGTGAGTAGAACTAAGAGCAAGAGCAGCGCCAGCAACAGGAAGGGAAAAAGCCAGGTTAATGGTTGATAATTGGACACCATAAGGACGTTTAGATTTTGGCACATAGTTGCTTTTTTTGCATCGTCGCAGTCGGAATCATCCACATCAGAGTCAGTGCAAACATGGGTATGCTTTGCAGGCCAGACTGGCTCCTCCTTGTGATCCAGGGTGGTAGTCCCTGTCGCTTTCTCTGAAACATCATCAACATCATCCTTTTCGTCCTCAGTTTCCGAGGATGTTATGTCATGTTGAGGCTCTTCATCCTTTTCCACCTCTTGTGCTTCCGCAACCCCACTTTCGTTGGACGACGCCGCACTTTCTGGGTGCGAATAGTCGGAAAACACAATTTCTTGGGTTGGGTTCTCCTCAACACTTGTTTCTTTAAGCTCACTTTTCTCTTCCTGAACATATATATATGATATACCCAAGTTAAAGGTCATACACAAACCATAAAGGAAGGATGAATTATCAATATCAAGAATTTCAACTAACTTGATTGACGCTGATATTCGGTGTCCAACAGCTGCATGCATGCAGTAACAAATTTAACAAAGTTAAATCCATGTGACGTAACGTATAGAGAATCCTGAAAGGCATATATATATAATCTTGAAGATATAGAGAAAGAGAGGTATATACCATGTGGCATCCCCATGTGGGATTGTTGAATCTTGAATAAGAGAGGTGAGGGTTTGAGTGGTGTCAATGTGATGATCTTCCAACAACAATTGTTGGGGTTTAGGTTGGTGATCCTTTGGCTTACGTTTGTTGCTTGCAAAGGAAGCAACGGCCATGAAACCTGCGAAGGCCAATGCTCCACCGAAGACAAGAAGGCCCGCAATGCCACCTTCGCTGCCAATGCTAATAAATGGGTGGATTTTCCTCTTTCCTTGCCTTTTGTTCTCCATGCTGATGATGATGAAGATGATGATATCTCGTTGAAAGTGCGACACTATGTTAAGGGGATCTTATATATAAAGGGAGTGAGAGTGAGATAGAAGCGGGCTTGTCCCTATTTCTTCACACCTGTTTGCATATTGGCCATCACTATCCGCACTTCTAGCTTCTTCTAATTCTTCCATTACATTTTCAAATCAACCTATTAATCCTGCCTAGTGCCTAGTGTGCACTAAAGAGACATTCAGAGTCATACACGATCCCTCATTACATCTCGCCTCGCGTGATTCATGTTCTCCATGTTTTACACGCTCTCTCACCAATCACCATACTTGACAGATCCTCTTCTTCTTTCATTATTTTTTTATTTCGAATATGTCCCTCATAGAGTTTATGGAAATATTTTGTGGGAAAGAAAATTAGTTAAATGGTATTACCCAAAATTATTGACAATTCCATGCATAGAAAACAATCTATACCCGTTAAAAAGAAGGGAAAAAACGGGAGATCATGGTTCCCCTTTCTATGATTGACGTAACCATCTCTGAATATAAAAATAAAAAAAGGTAAATAATTTGTATACCGGTTAATAATAATTTTACATCAATGGTGCATACTAAAAAATTACGTAAGAACATTACTTTTCTAAAGATTAATAATGCTTTTGTATTTATATACACAAGTGGTGGAAACAAAGGCACCCTGTGCATTGGATAGTATGGATTATTGTTATGTAATTAATAACTTAATTTATATACTAATATTTTTGTTTATAAAAACAGTATTACATCAAACTCAACTGTCATTGTACAAATATGATGTTATAGGTAATTGGATAAACTAAAAAATTCTTTTTTGAAAATAAAAAGTACTAAAAGTATATTTCTAAAATTTTAAGAAAAAAATTACATCAAAAAAGAAAGCATATTGTACATATATTTTATTTAAAATATGCTTTCTTAGTTTATAAATGAATTAAGAAAGCATATTTTAAATAAATGTAAAATTTTGTTGACAACGATAAACTTATTTTTAGCGATATTTATGCTTTGTCAATCAAAATGACTTTTGGTAACATAAGAAAATAATTTTTAAATTAACGATTTTCAATATGTTTTATTTATTTATTTTTATTTTCTCAAAATTTAAGGGGAAAATGGTTTTTGAGTTTCTATTTATTTATTTTTTATTTTCCAATATTATTTTTTAAAATATGAAAATTAATTCCTTTTGTAGTTTATTTCAATAATTAAGTTATTTAATTAAATATAAAATCAAGTCGTGGTTTTAAATGTGTTTAAAGCCCAATTTGTTTAGACGAATTTGTTAGGAATTCAGCCCAATAGGTATGAGGGTCTCCATTTAAATGGATAAAATCTGGCTGGCATACTAAGGGTTTTCTATTTTATTTTTTGCCTAATTTGCGTCCACCCCAGTTGGCATGCATGCTAATGGGATGTCCAGTGATAAAGAATGTAAAAAAAAAAAAAAAAAATGAAAAACTGAAGGATGGGAAAACCATAAAAATTTAACATAAGATTAACAAAATGATGGGAAAAATCTCTGACACGTAGCAGTGAAATTTGAAGGATATCGAAAACAATTTTTTGTTATACATAATGGAAACAAGTTTATGTTATATAACAATCGTTCTATATGTTAACATGTATTTTTTTTTTAATAATATTAGTTATTTTTTGTTTTTCACTTATATTTGTAAATTTCACTTGCTTTTAATCTTTCATACATAACATTGATTTTCTTTTTATTTTTTATTGCGTGAGAAAATTTCTAATTAAGTAAGCTAATAAAGATTAAAATTAAAAAATATGGGATAAATGAAAATTTATTCAAAGTCAAACAATGAAATTAATTGAAAGAACTTAAAAAAATACAAAATTCCATATAATAAATTTCATAAGCACTTTATATAAAAAAAAATCATAATAGAAATAATAAATTTAAAATTTATTGCGTTAGGAAATACACATGTGAGCACTAGTAGTATTCTAAAGTGCGTAGTTTGATCCAGAATCAGAAACAAAGGATGAAAATATTTTTTTATTGGGCCATTGAGACACACAAATAGAAACGGGCCGCGAAAATAAGCCCATGAGACAGAAGCCCAAGAAATATATGAGAGCACTTAGTTGTTGATTGGAAACCCTAGGGTTATATAGTGGGTTCCCCAACACATTCGGCGTTAAGCTGAGCTTCACCGTCGGTTGCACCAAAAATGGTTTCCCTCAAACTGCAGAAGCGCCTCGCCGCCAGCGTCCTCAAGTGCGGCAGAGGAAAAGTTTGGCTTGACCCCAATGAAGTCAACGAAATCTCCATGGCCAATTCCCGTAACCACTTCCTCTTCCTGCTTCGCTTTTTTATGATTTCCTTTTCACTCTTTAGTTTTCATGCGATCTGAACCTTTCCGCTGTTTTTGAGCGTTTGCGATAATTTACGTCCGTGCCACTGCACTTTGTATGTTATCATCGAATGTTATTGGCTTTTCCAGTGATTGCATAGCCTTAAGGGTTACCGAAATGCCTTTACAATCTTCTATGTTATGTATTTTTTGTTTTCAAAGACTTGTTTTTTTTTTTTATTATTATGATTTTCAGGCCAAAACATTAGGAAGCTGGTGAAGGATGGGTTTATCATCAGGAAGCCCACCAAGATTCACTCTCGCTCGCGTGCTCGTAGAATGAAGGAAGCTAAGAGGAAAGGACGACACTCTGGATATGGTATTTTTATTCCTAACCCTAATTTGTCTTATGGTTTGGGGATCCATTCTTAGTTTAGCCCCTTTTGGAAGAACTCATTTTCAGTTTATTTGGATTTATCTTGTGATATAACTACTTGTGTTAGTGTTTATGAAATAGCTTATTAGTTATTATGTCTACAATATTTTTTCAGAAATAGGTTCTACTGTGTTGCTTATAAAAAGTGTTTACAATTTATATAAAATATTGTTAAACCCCTCTTTCCATTATAAAACTAATTTACATACAGGGGATTGCATAACGACTACTTATTCAATAAGAATTTTATTAAGCTTTTTAAGCAAACAGGCTCTTAGTATGTGATCTTCTGCTTTATTATTATGTTCCTAGACTGTTATATATGTATTCATTATGGAATTACTATGATATTGTAAAGATCTTACTGAGTTGTTTGCCATTTTGATAATTGGATTGATTTTTGTAATTGTTTCGTGAATTAGCCTATAGTTTATATGAAATATTTATGGGTATATGGAGGTAATGCGTGGTTACTTATTTTGTTTCCCTGACAACTACTAGGTAAGCGTAAGGGTACAAGGGAGGCAAGGCTTCCCACCAAAATCCTTTGGATGAGGAGAATGCGAGTGCTCAGACGCTTGCTCCGCAAGTACAGGGAATCTAAGAAGATTGACAAACACATGTACCATGACATGTACATGAAGGTTAAGGGTAATGTTTTCAAGAACAAGAGGGTTTTAATGGAGAGCATTCACAAGTCCAAGGCTGAGAAGGCTAGAGAGAAGACATTGTCTGATCAGTTTGAGGCCAAACGTGCCAAGAACAAGGCCAGCAGGGAAAGAAAAATTGCTCGGAGGGAGGAGCGATTGGCCCAAGTGAGTTTCATACTGTATTGAGAATATATTTGCACGTGTACATAGTGAATTTATACTTTCTTGGTTGTTGACTTGATGCACTTGAAGATTTGATGCATTAACAAGTATTTTAGCTGGATTTTGTAGTTAAGAATTTTGACCATTCTCCTTTTTCTTGTAAAATGTCTAGGGTCCTGGAGAAAGGGCGCCAGCTGCACCCAGTGCTCCATCTGCTACAGCATCACAGCCAGCCCAGTGAGTATTATGATTTATGCTTGTCCTGTATGTACTTCATTTGGGTTATTATGCGAGTATGTTTTGTCTAAATGAAAATCTTTTATTGCAGAGCACCAAAGAAATCCAAGAAGTGAGCCACTTATTCTGAGATTGGCTTGTAGAAATTTTTGGACTGGCATCCCGAGTTTCTGTTCTAAAATAGTAGTTTTGACGAGTTTGGAGGAGTTTCTGTGTTGGTTTAGACCTTGTTTAATTTTTATTTAAGTATATGAAATTATAACATTCCGTTCTTTTTATTGGTGTTAGCTGTTTTTTTTTTATATGGATCATTTTTGTTGCGGAAATACTTGTTTTAATTCTTTTCTGGTCATGGCGTTTTGCTTTTTTAATTCGCTCATCCCCAATTGTTTTAATTTGTTTGTCGAGGAAACAATTCTTCAAAATTACATGGTAATTACAGGAAATTTCCGGTTATCGGTATTCATTAGGGAAAGGCCTGGTTAAGCTGAAGCATCGAAGGTAACTTGTATGAGATTCAGAGACATGAATTCAAAGAATTTAATTAAATACACAAATGATTTACAGAATTTGTTTTCAGCTGTAAATTTAGTGTAAAACATCTTTAGTAATTGAGATGGCGTTGAAAGACATATGAAGTATCAATGGTAACAACTTGAATTTATTGAATACATTTAATTATATGCATTAAACCAAGTTAAATAGAATTTTGTTTTGTGAGTTAATTTATGTGCAGATTAAGAATATTTGTAGTACTTGGGATGACATTGATTGACATGAAATTTTAATATTGTGATGTCTATTCGTGGGAATAATTAAGGTTTCTCAAGAAAGAATTTAGGGTTAGATTGTTTAAAAAATAGATAATATTGTAGTTAAAATATACCTTTGAATTAATACCACTTATATTTCAACATGTACGACATATGGAGAATTGATTTTGATTTTGAAGTCCCTTAAAATTTCACAACTCTTATAATCTTTACTTTTCTTTTTTATTCTTTTTATATATTTTTCTTTTCATTAATTTATCAAATGATTTAGTTGTTTTTATTTCTTTTAAATCTTCAAATGTTTTTAGTTAATTTCATCTTTTCGAATATCACGTGTTTATTTGTTTCCCTACACGAGAGATCAAATGAGAAATAAATTGAAGCCATTAGCTAATAAAAATATTATTGTAAACTTATTCAAAATATTAAAATGAAAGAATAAATAAGAAACTTGTATAATTTCTAGAAATCAAGCTTATTTAATAAAAAAGAACAGTAAGGGAAGGCATTCTACGTGTATAAAAATAAAGTTACAAAAGTAGCGCTATTTTAGAAATATATATATCACATTGGTTTTCATGCGCCATCTAATGTTTTGAGTGAATTGAGCCTACTTAGCTGGATTTTCCCTTGTGTTTGCTATACAACCGAATAATATTCCGTTTTATTTTTATCAATACATCTACGGCTAAAATCATAATGAAGTCCAGCAATATGCAGTTTATCTTGTTTGCATTGAGAATCTCTTGGAATCTGAATGGTGCCTGATAGGCTGATATGGTAAAGAGGAACTGAGCATTTCCCTTAAAATATTAAGCTGTCAATCCACAATTTCTGTACTAAAAAGCTTCTTGATGCGTCCAGACTTATCCATCACGTTTCTTCCCAATTAACGGTTAAAGTTTAGCACAAACAACCGAGTCACAGACAGCAAATCTAACGTAGCTTCCAGTACGATGAATGGCGGCAAACCAAGTAACGTGACGAGAGATATACCAAATAACATGGATAGACAACTGATTAATACTGATTTATGAAAACAAATGCCACTAACACAATATATACTTATAGTCAAATTAAGTAATGGATCATCTCTCAACTTTGTTTCATTGGTATTGTATTCTAGTTAATACGGCAGGAGTTCGGATAAAACCTGTTTGTTAGAAATATGCCTGACATAGTAATCCTAATCTACATCTGCAAACTGCAAATTATACCATTTAGCGCATGCAAAATGAGAGTAGGTTTACTCCATCTTGATGACTGATTGAAAGGTATGCAATTTTGGTTTCCTGGATATTAGAAACTTCTTTGATTGCGTCGAGCAGAAAAACCAGTGTCGTCTTCATCTTTGATGAAGGGTTTAAATCTAGCGAGGCCACCACTTCCACTATATGCTTGGCCTCTGTTTGCAGCTTGGTGATCTGATGGATCTGGATTGCCACAAATCCCAAGTTTGACTATAAATGTAGCTGTGCTTCCTTTGTCAAGACCCTCACTCTCAATCCATATGTGACCTCCCATGAGGTTTACAAATCTGAGTCAATTTTTTGAGGAGTCAAAGACTTAATAGACGAATTTAAGCTATAATATAAACACCCATTTAGCATAAATGCAAAGACGGAATTGAGAAACTAATGCAAAAACTCAAAGCAATATTAGACACGGGTGTGCATGGTTCAGTTTTTTTAAAAACCACGTTAAACCAAACCGCATTGTTTTTACCAAACCAAACCAATTCATAAACTATTTAAATCACGTCAATAAACCGGTTCAAAGTCAAGCCATTTTTATAAACAGGTTTAAAACTGATTTCATAACCAAATAAATTTCGAACTAATTTTAAGATCAGAACAAAATCAAACCAGTTTTTTATAACAAAAAAAAGTTATTTTTTTCTAAATTCTGAACAAAGTCATAGATAAATACATTCTTTAGAGATAATTAAAAGCCTTTTACTAGCTTGACATCTTACTCAAATACTAATTAAATAGATAAACATAAAAATGAGATAGAAAATTGCTTATTTTATTAAAAAATATTTTTTTAAAAAGTTACACTAACGACCTATTGAAGTCAACTCAAAAGCATTGACAGCTATAATAATCGTTTGAAAAATTACTTCTGATTTAATTTTATTTCATTATTTAAAAAATGGTGTACGTGTGCACCAAACTTAATTATCAATATAGTTCAGTTTTTAAAATTTATTTTATGTAAAGAATCCGGTTTAGTATTTTTCTAAATTGGTCATGATTTTTTTAAATGATGCTTTGGATTTTTTTCACACCCCCAAGTATTAGATGCTTTTCCCTCACCTTTTACAAATGGCAAGCCCAAGACCTGCACCACTGCTAGGTCGAGCCGGTCCACTCCGAGACTGAGCAAACTTGGTAAAGAGATGCGGAATATCTTGGGGGGGAATCCCACATCCAGAGTCCTTAACCTGCACAAAGGATGCCCGTGTCAATAATAATAATAATAAAGAAACAGCAATATCTAGATTGACTTCTAACATTTGCCATATTGACGTCGATAACAACAAAAGGCAAAATATCTTTGGTTTAATTCCTAGGAATCTAGGTACGACCGTATGGATGCTTCAGATAATTCAAATTTTAGATAACCAAAGAATTCAATCGCATCACAACCCGGATATAAAACATGGAATTTTTCTAAAACTTGATATTGGATGGCTCGGTCATAACCTGGACTCGTATGTAAAAATGCCCATCAGTTGATGCTGGATAGAACTCTGGAGGTCGCCAATCCTGTAAAGATTCTGGTTTTGCAATAGATGCTCTTATAGAAACATAACCCTCCTTAGTGAATTTAACAGCATTACCCACAACATTCAAGAGAGTCTGTGTAAGCCGCTTTTCATCACCGATGGCATGAGTAGGTAGATCAGGAGCCAGAATTAAAGAAATAGGCAATTTTTTTACAGATGCTATAGGCTTTATTAGTTCAACGACCTGTATTCAAGATAGAAAAACATAACGACAATGCCTAAATGCAATTCAAGGTAAAGATTAAAGAACTATGTTACTGCTATTTCAAAATAATGAAGCAAAATCTTATAGCAACTACCTCTCCCAAAACACCATGAAGGTTGAATTTTCCCATTTCTAATTCAAGGCTACCATCTTCAAGTCGAGAAAGATCTAGAACATCATTAATTAGTGTTGCCAAAACATTACTACTCTTCAACACTGTCTCTATCATAACCCTCTGCTCTGGAGTCAGTTCAGTTTCCAAGAGAAGTGACGACAGTGCTATAATTGCATGCATTGGTGTCCTCATTTCATGATTCATGACAGCTAGAAAATCATTGCGAGCATGAATTGCCATCTCTGCCTCTCGTCGAGCTAAATCTAAAGCAACATTCTGCTCCATGAGTTGATCACGGGCTCGCATAGACTCCTCCAAAATAGCAGCATGTGAAAGGGCAACTGCTACCTGTTTGGAAACTAAATGAATTCAACAAGTAGAGAAATAGACACCAAATGTAGATATTTTGAAATGTCTCAACAATAACAGCAATGCCGCCCCATTTGAGTTGCATATAAAGAAACAAATCCCACTAACACCAGAGAGTGTCAGAACTTTTTTGAAATGGAAACTACAACAAAACCAAATTTCAAACATCATGTTAACACGGTCATTCAATCTAGTAAGAAAATGATATTCCTAGAAAGCATCAACTGAATGAAACGTTATGGGTGGTTAATATGGTGTTATTCATATAATGAGGCATACATATAAATGGGGAATGAGGCAGATTCCACACATGCTGAATTACTGGTTAAATTTAAGCTAGATAGATGTATACATCAGATTAGCTCAAATTTTCTGTCAAGAGATGCTATTAGACGTTATCAAGTGTTTGTTTTCACCTATATTCAATATCCAAATGGTGTTTGTTAAGATCCTGCATCAGCTAGGTATATAGCCGCAGTACTCCTTATAATTACTCGGATAATTTCCCCCCCTTGAGCTAACTTCTGATTGAGTGAGCACGTTTGGATAAACTTTTCCATAAATACTTATAAGAGAATAAAATAGAAAAAAATAAAATAAAATAAGTTTTTTCATAAGCTTAAAATAACTTGTGTATAAGTTAATTTGTAGAAATTTTCTCAAATTAACTTTTAAAAAAAATCATTTTAACTTATGCATAAGTTAATTTTAACTTATAAAGAAACTTATTTCATTTTTTCTTTCTATTTTCTTCTCATAAGTACTCATGGAAAAATTTATCTACACAGATCCTCCCTTAGAATCTTAGACCCCGTCCATTCTCAATTTTAATATATTATCAAAGTCTACCTTATTCCCAATCCCACCTTAAGGGAAAAGAAAGAGGCATGATGAAATCTGTGTATTGACTACATGGTGGAGGTTCAATTATATACAGATAAGTAATATATACAAAGATCACAGATATTCTAATCATTTTTATTACAAAATGAAATGCAACAAATTCAATCTAATTATTGTAATTATATCATTCTTCCTTCCTCAGTGGTTCAGAGAAACCTACAAACCCCAAATCGTTATTGTTCAAGGCAAGACCAAATGGCCAATGGTTGATAACCATTTCCCAATTCTCTTAATATTCTACGCTCCAAAACAAGTTCCATATTTGACAGTAAAAACAGAACTTCCGAGTAGCAATGACAATGAATAAGTCTGTCTGGGAAAACTAATAAGGAGTAAAGGAAAACACGGTAACGAAAATAAGGTATGGAGAATATACAATCAAAAACAGGAATGACAAAAAAAAAATAAAAATGACAACCAGTATGATAAAGGAATCTCAAATGAACCCAATACCTGATCTGCTACCACATCAACAAGTTCCAACTCATGGTCTCGCCATTTTCTAACACTATCAGTAGGGAGGATGAGAACCATGATTGCGTAGCTTTTTGCTGAAATATCGGGCCAATCATTAATCTGAAAATTTGACAGATTTAAAAGTGGCACCCGAACAGCAACAACTTCAGGCGGCACATATCTTCCCACAAGAGGTCGGATCCTGGCCAGTGGACAGGTGGGAGGTATCCGCATAGCTCGAGGGCTATTGAAAACTTCATTAACAATAGGGTTGTTTGTCTGGACGGTAGACCCAACTTGTACATGGTAGGTTAAAGTATGGGAAAGTTGCAGATTGAGACCACTTCTCGAAGGCATCCACAGCGCACATTCCTCCAAACCCAAAGTCCTCCCCAGCTCCACAAGTGTAGTCTTGAGAATGGTATGCCTGTCCAGTGTGCTCCTAATTTCATGAGTCAACATTCTAACGTGCCTCCCAGTCTCTTCCTGGGTAAGAATGAGCCCCATCTCCCTGTCAAGCTCTTCGGCCTTGTTCTTAAGGAACAACTCACGCGTCTTGACGCTCAACAAATCAGGAATAATGTGGACAAGCATGAGAGCCGTCGCACACGACACAATCGCACACGACACCTTGGCAATGGTCATGACAACAGCAACGGCCTTGGAGTGCGGGGAGAATGTCCACAAATTTATGAAATGAGTCGCCCCACAGAGAACAATGAAAGCACCAAACTGCATAAGCACCCATCTATACGGAAAGAAAGCAGACTTCTGAACAAAATAGATAAGCTCCACCGGAATCGAAAAATACGCAAGAGCAATTAGCACATCGGAGATATACTGATACTTCACCAGAAGCTCATCGGGCGGATATTGCGTATCTATACAATCACAGGACTCCATCATCCAACCGGATCTGCCATAACCATAACAGGTTTCCAAAAGGTTATTCTATAATTTCACAACCACGTATTCAAACTTGAAAATCAAATCAACAACCATTGACTCGGACAAATAAACCCTATTTGTACCCTAAACCACGACTTGAGAGACCAAACCAAATACTAGTTCCAGAAAACACAGTCCGACACGTTTCTATATATATATATATATAGTACTAATGAAATCCAAGAATCGTTGAAATCGCGATGAAATCAAGCAGAATTAAAATAAGGAAGTGGCTAATCTAGATAGGATAATAGTGAAAATAAATCTGCGTGCAGAAGCAAGCAGAGTTAGGAAAGTGGTTATGAATGGATGGAATGATTGAGAGAGAGAGAGAGAGAGAGAGAGATTACCAGAGGATGAAGAAACGGAGAGGTGGTGGAGCGATGGGGGAAGACATGAAGAAGGAAGGAGAGAAAGAGTGTGTTAAAAGCATGACATGAGGCATTAACTCTTAACTTAACCCCTCCCCTCACGGACAAGCATGGCAAACTCCTACTCCGTCTCGGGCGTGTCCTTTTTCCCATGCTTCTCTCCTTTTACTTTTCGCTTTACACACGTGCCACATCCTTTTTGCATTGGCCGGCGTCTTTTCTTTTTATTTTTTACATGAAAGTTGCTACGGTACCTTCAAAGATGGAAGGGTTTCTTCAAAGATGGAAGGGTTTCAATACATTTTTCTATGTAAACTCATAAATTTTTTTAAAAAAATTAATTTAATTATAAAATAAATAATCTAAATTATACTTATAAAATAAAAAGTAAAATAAAATTATAGAGATTAAAATTATAAGTTTTCAATAATATTATAAAATATTAAAGAAAAAGAAAATTAATAAATAGTAGAAATAAAAAGTTATTAAAATTACAATATAGAAATTTAAAAATTTAAGATAAAAAGACAAAAAATATATACTTAAAAAATTATTAAAATTAAAATATAAAAATTTAAAAATTTTAAGTGAAAAGATAAAAATATACTTAAAAAATTATTAAAATTAAACTATTTAAATATATAATAATATTATTACAAATAAATTAGAATATATAAAATAAAAATAAAATGACTAAATAATTTAAAAATTGAAAAAATAAAATATTATAAATATTATTTAAATAAATTACTAAAAATATAAAATATAAAAAACTGTACCGGTACTCTCTCGGTAGAATTTCTCTTTTTACATTTATGGTAATCTCATTAGACCCTATGATTTTTTCAGACGCTGATGCCCCTACTCAGCTTCGCCTTTTCTGCCATTCACCCATTCAAAAATACTAAACCCCAAATACTGCTCCACTTCTGTTCTCTTTCTCTTCTCAATTGTTTTCTGCCATCAACTTTCTTTGAATTTGGTCACTTTCCATCTCTGTTAACTTTTCTTTCTAGTGTTGACAAATGGATGTCAAATCCACCGCATCCCGTCCAAATTCCCAATTCCCTTCTTTCTTTAATGTTTATGACATTGAAAACCGATACCTTTGCCCCCCCTATCATGTAAAACAGGTTTCAATTAATATTAATTATTAACTAACAACGGATTCCCTTAATCACTTTTTCACTCACTCCATACAAGGATGACAGATAAAATTTTACAAGGTTTAATTATAATTTTAAGTGTTTATAATTGTATTTATATATGTCAGTTTAGTTTTCTTAATCTCATATTTTAATTATTTAAAGTAAGTCTCTTAATTTTTTTATCCAACAATAATTATTTAAATAAATCTTTCATTTTAAATTTCTCTTTAATTTTATCTGTTATACAAGTTGATATAATTTTATTGTACATGTATTCTATATATATATATATCATGTGATATAAATTGGTAAAAATAAAAAATCAAATAAAATGAAAAGAAAAGAAAATGACTTTATTTATATTTTATATATTTTAGTTTTTTATTAAGATATTTACGTGTCTTTTTATGGATTTAGATAAATCTGATCACACTTAAGTTAATAAAAAATGTACTCGATGAGAATATGTCTTATTATGATAAACAGAAAACTAAATAATAGTCCTAAGTTATAAATAAAAATAAGGTTTAAATATGTTTTTAGTCCCTCAAATTTAGGGTAAATCTGTTTTTGGTCCCTCAAATTTAAAATTATTGTTTTTAGTTTCTGTATTTTCAAAAAAATCTTATTTTAGTTCTTATATTCAAATTTTGTTAAGAAATTTATCAAATATTATTGCATAAAATCTACCTATTGGTATGTCTATTAGTTAAAATATCACATTAAATTTGATTGATATTACATAACTGTCTTAATTAGTCATTTTTAAATATGTTATTGGTGACTTAAGGAACTAAAACAAGCTTTTTAAAAATTATAAGGACTAAAAACAACAGTTTTAAATTTGAGGGACTAAAAACAAATTTGTCTTAAATTTGAGGGACTAAAAACATATTTAAGCCTAAAAATAATTAATGAATGTGACATGTGATTAAAACTTAATTATAGACACTAACTCATAAGATTATTATTGATGATGATACATTCATGATTGTTACCATCTTTTACTTTATCATTATCATCATCATCACTATTGTCATAATCATCACTATTATCATTATCATCACTAATTATGAGAGGTGATTGTGGTGATGACAACAATAATAACATTGACAGAGACAATGTATGGTGACAATAATAGTATTAATGTCGTTACTATCACTACTACCATTATTATTATTATTATTGTTGTCATCATTATAATCATCATTACACTCACATGGCAATAACAACAACAGTAGTAATTATGGTAATTGTGGAAGTAAAAATGATAATAAATTTATAATTTAATGTCTATGATCAAGTTTTAATCTCAATCACTAATTATTTTTATTTATAATCTAAAAATTATTATTTAACTCTCTCATATATCTTATAATAAGACATATTTTTATTGAATATGTTCCTAAATTAAGGTTTGTGTTAATTATGAGAGAGAATTTTATGGTAAGGAACCTAATTATAATAAAGGTATGAAAATTATATATAAACAATTAAATATATGAGTGAATTATATAATAAAATGATAGGAATTAAAAGCATAATTAAGTAAAAAAAATACGAAGAAGAAAATGAGAAGATAAAAGCTCAATCTATTTTTAATAATTATTTATTTTAAAAAATAAATATATTAACATTTAACCCATATTAGAATTAACATGGTAATAAGTTATAGTGTCTATATAACTTTCAATGTAAAAGTACTAAAATTCTGTAATTTTATCGTAGAAGTTACCTTCATAAAATTAAAATAATATTACATTTTGTTTAATAACACAATTTTAACAAATTTTATAATCGTAGACGTTATTCATTTAATAAATGTATATTATATTTAATGAATATTCTATTCAATCATTATGTAAATTGATTTTATATTACATTTGATAAATATAATAATACTATTTTACATTTGGTTTTACTTATATCACATGTAAATTTATGATAACAAATGAAGGTATGATAATAATGTATTTAATAATATCAAGTCATTAGTCTCAATAAAATTGAATTTAGTCTTTTTAATTAAAGTTTTGAGTTTAAATAGAATGAATGAATAAAATGTAATTAATGAAAAATACTCGATTAAATTTGATTAGTGAGATTTTTTTTATGAAAATTAATCATGAATAAAAATAAATATTTTATATCAATAATGTAATTATCTCAACAAAATAAAATTAACACCATTAAATAATATTAAATCCTTATAATTTTTTTTCAAATCTTTTTGTTACTTATTAAATAAACCAATAAATAAGTGACTTGAATAAAATTAAACTTGATAAATTTGAGTTTTATAAATAAACAGATTAAAAACAAATTATTAAAAATAGTTAATTTAATTTTTTAGTAAAAATTAATCATCGACTAAATGAATAAATAATTTATATAATAACATGAGATAAAAGTATTATATATTAAATAAAAATGAATATGTTATTCTCCTATAAATATAAAATGATTTAATATTATCATATAAAATATTAGGAAAATTAATAAAAATTTAAAAAAGTCACACATAATTGAGTTCAAGTTTTATTATTGGTTTCAGTAAATTTTAAATAAAAATTATAAAAAATAAATAAATCAATTTAAATAGAGAGTAAAAATAAAATAAAATAAAATAAAATAAATGTTGGATAAGAACGAAGGACAGAAGGTATCATCATTAGTTTTGTATTTGTCAAAGAGACAAGGAGTGGAAAGGAAGAGATCCATCGCCTCATTTCCAATATCAGAATGTTGGTCCATGTACAATGTATTTCACTCACCGTCGCTCTCACCTCATGCACTTAATATCACATCACCATCTACCACAGATTATAAATCAAAATAATTGGACCACTAAAAATCAAAATCCCTCACATCACCCTTAATTAATTTATTTTTTTCTTAAACATATCAATATTAAATAATACATACATAATTATGTATTACTCAATAGTTATTAAAAAAAAAAATTAATTATCTTGTAATTTTATAACTAATAGTCTGGGTGAAGACTACTTAAGTAACATTAATATTTATTTCAAGTTTTTCTAATAACTCAAAAAAATCGAATATTAGTTGAATAAATGATGTATGTGATGCAAATAAATTTGATATAGTCATTTAATTTAAAAATTGTCATGTGTAATAAGTTAGTATTATGTTTAAATATATAAATTATATTTAAAATTTATAAATAAATATTTTTATACATATAAATTATATTTTAAAATTATGATAAATAATTATATTACAGTAATTTATTTATTAATAATTTATCTTAAAATATTAAAATTTATTTTTTAATAATTATGATAAATAAAAATTGAATTATATAAAAAATTAAAAAATTCTAAAAAAAATATTTGTCAAAGAAAAGTCTCTAAAAACATTTTCATACAAGATAGAAATTTATGTGTAATATATAAGTGTCAATAAAAGTAAAAAAAAATTCTTTATTTGTTTTGCTTTTGAAAAAGAAAAAGAAAACAGTATTTGGAGAAATAAAATATCATTATTAATGTGCATGAACTTGGGGAGGACAATTTTGGAGACTAGGTCAGGGGGGTTATGAACTTCTGATATGAGATATTTTTTACTAATGATATGATATTCCCACTAATTTATTATTTATTGAGATATCTTTGGGTCATACGAGAATGAAGTATCCTCTTTTATTTTTTCGTTCATAAGATGATAATATATTATATATAATCTATTACATTAATAAAAATATCCTATTTTAGTGTTATTTTTTTATCCCTTAAATAATACATGAAATTATTTCATTATTTTTTATGAATTATGTAAAAATTTGTAACTAAATTTTTAATTAAGTTTTTTTTTATTTATAAATACATGACAGTTTTTATTTGTGTGACTTTATTTTTAATAACTGCACGAAATCATTTTTGGAGATATATGTTCACTCTTTTCTATCCGTTTTCTCTTTTTTTATTTAAATAAAATTTATAGCTAGTTCTCTGAATAGGAGTCCATTAAAATTGAGAATGGGCCATTTCTATTTTTGATTTGTCTGGGCTGGATTCAGCTCAGTAATAATAAAACCCAATTAACTTTACTTCGTTGATTTGAATTCTTCTATTTTCCTTAGTTGATTTCCATCGACCACAATTCATATATGATGTTCTTAGGAAAGAGTTTGAATCATATTTTATCAAAGATAAACTAATGAAACTGATTCAGGAAGATTTTGTTTTAGTTTTTTTCTAATAAACTAAATACACAGAATTAGGAGAAAGGAACAATTTCGAATAGATGATTCTATCTATTTTTCTGGTGAAGCTGAAAGATGGGGCCCTGATTTTGCTGCAAAGTTTTTCATAAAAAAAAAGTGTCTGATCTTGAGAATGACACCTTTTACATGTGTTATTTTTTTAAAATGGAAGAAATTCAATCTTTACAGTCCTTCTGGCTGTGCATCTAAAGTTCCCTTCTTTGAAGGAGTATAAGACAAAAATGCATGTTATATTATCTGGGCTGCGTCACAAAAAATTATTAGATAATTTTAAACTGTATAATTTTTATATAATATATAATTGACCGTTAATAATTTTTTTTTATAAATTAAAAAAAATTAAATACATATCATATAATTCAGTAGAACATAATAAACCTGATCTATCTAATAATTTATGGTAACCAGAAATAATTTGTGGTAGGTCACAGCAAGAAATGAAGAAATAGGCTATGCAAGCCAAATCTATAAAGGCGCACATGTGTGAGAGTGCAGTTCACTGACTTGATTCGGGTCAGCACCCACTTGTTTCATTAAATAAATTCTCGCTAAGAGCGTTTCAAAAATATTAATTTTGAATTTTTCAGCTGTTTTGTTTTTCCAGCAACAAGTTGTATAAAAATAAGTTATAAATTAGATATTTAAGTATATATATATATATATATATATATATATATGAAGAGAGGTAATATATTTTAGTAACATGGATTTTAGAAAGTAAAGACGTATGTTGTGTGATATAAAAGATGAGAGGTAGAACAATTTGTAGTCGCTAATTGCTTTTGGCACTTTGATGATAAGACATGATAGTTTATATAATGATGCAGTGGCCAGTGGGTGAATACGAATAAGCATTTAGCGGTTGCACCTATTGTACCGCTACTTCCATGTGCACCTCTGAATCAAATTAAATTTGTTTTATAAAATGTCTTACAAGTTGCTATGCTTTTCAGCCCTGCCTGCTGCCACCGCACATTTCGTCATCTGCTTCCAACTATCTCCACTCAATCTATTCGTAATTTGTTTATATTGGGACAATTATTTTAGTAGAGAAAAATTACATCTTAAATTGCATAAATATATTATATCTAATATCTTTAAGATAATCAGTAAAATTACAAACATGATTCAAGTTTGCCTATTCAATGGATTTTATTTTATAAACTGAATTTGTAAGCCTAATTTTTCATTTTGAATTGAGTTTTGAAGTAAAACCAAGAAGAAGAAAAAAACATAGTTTACACTGGAACTCTAGTGAAATCCGATAAAAGACATTTTAAACACGTTTCTACTGAAAACTAAATATGTCCATAGCTATTGGAGCTAACTCGGCTAAGTAATAGCACATGAATGTCAGATATTTTGATTGTATAGTAATACTAGTTAATAAGTTAGTTAATAATTTAGTTGGAAACTAGGAGGTAGGAACTAAAATAATAGAAGCATATAAGTTAATTAAATAAATAAAAAATATTTAATAAAATTTTAAATTAGCTGATAAATATAAAATAACATATTTTGTTTATTTGATAATGAGAGTAAAAGAATATCATGTTGATAAAATAGTTTTAAAATTTTAAAAAAGTAAAGAATAATTTCAATTAAATTAACAATAACAAAATATAAAGAGATAAAAAATCATAAACTTTTAAGTTATAAGTTATTTCAAATAACTTATGAAAATAATTTGTAGGCTTTTAAAATAAATACTCCTACCAAATAAATTTAATTTAATAAAAAATAATAATTCATTCCATCTGATTTTTCAATCATTAACAGACAAAAAAATTTGTTTTTTTTTTAACTTTTAATCTTCAATTAATGTCCATACTTTTTTATTACAAATAATTATTTTCATGTTTTAGAGAATCTTGTTTTTACTACTTTTAGGTTTGATTAAAAGTAATAATTTTTTTTTTCAACAACTTAATTATAAATTTCATTTATATTCTTAATTTTAATTTTTATATGTTTACTTACAATTAGTATTAAATATTATAATTATAAAAATTGATTGAATCGATCAGTCAAATTGATTCAACCGAGAACTTGATCTAAATTGGTTTGATTGGCTTAAAAAATCATTTTACATCGAATCAATAAAAAATTAATCAAAATTGTTCAAAAACCAATCAAATAAAAAAATTAATTTAATTTTTAATAAATAAAATTTAATGAAAATATAATAATTAAAATAAATTATTTATAATACTTGTCTCATAAATATAATTTAATAATTTAAATTAATTTAAAATTTTTATTTTTTATAGCTTATATTATTTTGATATTTTTTATTTTTTATATAATTCATTATTATTAATGAACATTTATATTTTATTAAAATTAAAATTTAAACATTAATTATATTATATATAGTTTAGAGTAGGAGTGTTCAAAATCGAACAAGAAAGGAAAAAAAAACGTGAACCAATCCAAAAAAATCAAAAACCAAAAAAAATTAGATTTTTTGGATGTGTTTTTCAGAGAAGGGATTGATTCAATTCAGTTTTTGGTTCAGTTAGCCAGAATCGAACCAAAACCGACAAATCGTAGTGTTGTCTATGACTGCATCTATGTGTGTGAGTGTAGGTTAAACTCTAGGTCTCTCACTCTTATTCCCAAGTTTGAAGTCTTCTCTACTAGTGTTGCCTCTCTCCCTCTAACCTAAGTGTATTCCTTCGTCCGTCTACCATTCTCTCCCTCTCACCTAAATGCCTTCCTCTCTCATTCTCTCCCTCTAGCCACTGCACCTTTGCTTGCCACCGCCTCTGTGTTTGCTTCTCTCTCACCTAAGTGCCCTCCTCTATGTCTCTATTGTTATCTACCTCTACACCTTTGTGTGACTGTGTCACACTACCGTCTCTCTATTTGCTTCTCCTAACGTTTTCCTCTAAGAATGAAAGTCTCTTTTTTTAGTCATTTTCTTTTTCTCTTTCTTTTGTTAAAAGCTTTTTCTTTATAATGTGTGGGTATTGGAGAATAGCACATAGCTGATAGTAGTTGATTCCATTGTGTGGGTATTAGAGATAATCACAAGTTCACAATATTGACATCACTATGGAGGTAATTATCACGTTCTCTATAATCACAAGTTCACAACAATACTATCTATAGATGTGTGAAATTTTTTATGTTTAGACAAATAACATAAATAACTTCTCTATATTCCAGTTGGTCTTTCATTTATTTGCATTATTTGGGCACGTCACATTTGTATATGTGCATAAAGTGTTTAAGTTTATGTTTTGTCAATCTATTGTAGGTTGAAAACACACAAAGTTTATGTTGTGACCTTGTGTTGTGTTATTGTATACAAAAAAAAGTGAAAAAATCACAAAAACTGAACCAAACTGAATTGCAAACTATTGATTTGGTTTGGTTTGAATATTATAAAAAACTAAAACTGAATCGAACCCCACATATTTTTGTTATTTGGTTTGGGTGACTTTTTAGTTAAAAACTGAATCGAATCGAACTATGAATGCCCCTAGTTTAGTGTTTTACTTATATATTAAATATTATTAATTTATGAATAACATTTTATTTTAATTTTTAGTGTTATAAAATCATAATGTTATATTTATTTAATATTATTTTTATATTAATAATAATTATATTTTTTTATTAATATTAAATTGATCACAATTAATTATGATTAAATTATTGAACTTTTAATTATTTTTAGATCGATTCAATGAATAATCTAATTTTAAAAATATTTTAAAATATAATAATCACTTAAAATAAAATTTAATTTTATAATAAAATTAATTAAAACATAATACTTTAATTATTTTTTATTTTAATAATTTATCTTATATTATTTTTAGTTAAGATCATTTGTTAATATTCCCTCAATGTCAACTTATTTTTTTTCTTCTATGATGGTCACTTTCTACCGAAGTTTCAAGATTATTGTGTTAATGATATAAAACATCTTCCCAATAAGAAAATTTTCAATTATTGTGTTAATGATATAAAATAAAGGGCTGCACAAGATCTTGGCTAAGGTTACACACTTAACTCAAGGTTTTATTTATTTATTTATTTTTAATTAAAGTTAAAAATATTTTTTTACATGTATGGGTTATTATTCAAATGATTATAAAATATTTTTTCACCCGTGTTTTTCCTAAAATTATTCTCATGATTATATAACTTTCTCAAACTAGAAAGACATTTCAATTCTAACGTTATTTTTATCACGTCATTTAATATAATTATATAATTATATTTGAAAGAAAAAATATATTTAGTGTAATTCAGTTATTACACAATGAAAAAAATTAAATAAAATCAACTAATTTTGGTTTATCATACAATTGTCACCTCGTCATTCATGCATGAAATGTATGTTCAGGATAAAAAAATTTAAAACAATTTTAGATCATCGATAGGAAAACATAATCCCTTACGGATTACATATATATAAATACATCAACTACATAATTATATGCAAAATAAACTTAATTATCAGTCAAACGTCTAAACAAAAGCAAGCTACATAAGAGAAATTCCAAAATTGGGTCATCACCAGCATGACCCTTAACCAAACTACATAAACACACTTGCTAATTATGCTTTGTTCTCATACCAAGTATGGTATAAGGGTGAAATTGTGTATGGATAACCCGCAAATCCGCACTAATCCAAACTGACCCAATCAGTTTAGATCAGGTTTTTCTTTTGTGTTTGAGTCATATCCAACCTGACCCGTTCAAAACCTGGTGTTATATGGGTTGAGTGACATGTTTAGTGATTTCTGCCCCATTATCCGACTTTACCTGATAGTACATAATTAAAATAATAATAATAATAATTTAGAAATAGAAATTAGAAACTCTTTCAAGTGATTTCAACAATAGTCAGTACTCACTAAATTGACTCAAATTAGAAATAGAAACCTAAAACCCTCTCACTCAAGCCTCAAGTTAGGGTTTATTTGTGAAGCTACCCTTGCCCGTTGCTCAACCACTAGTTGAGACAATCATTATGCATACAAAGTTTTTTTTTTAACATAACAAGGGCACCTAAAGAAGCTGGATTAGGCAATGCAAAAGTTAGTTCAAATGGGATGGATAGACGAGGAGTAAAAATAACTCAAGACCACAAGAGTAATTCATCAAATAAAAAAGCCATCACCATATGCATGAGAATAGTTCAAGTTTTTTAAGTTATATTGTCCAATTTTAATGTGTAGATCAATTGATGATATTAAGCTTGACTCAATTTAATAATAAGGAGAGAGTGAAAACAAAAGTTGGCAATAATAGGGTGTAGGGGAAACATGAAGGCGCTTTCCACCTACCATGATCAAAAACATTCCTCATTCCTTAGTAGAAGTGTTTAGCATCTCAATCATAGATGGATGAACAAATGTTAAGTATAAATAACCTTGGCCTCAAAAAGTGTTAGGTTACAACTTAAATTTGATTTCTTAGGTTTCGTCACTTAAATTAAGAAATCTAGTACTACTATTTGGGTATAACAACTTGGGTATGAATTTACCACGATATTAGTTTGCAACACTAAGCCTCCTATAGGATTAACCAACTGACTACTCTCCAAATACTACGTTCTTCTAATACTCAGTTAAGGGCTAAGACCCCAACTTTGTACTTTACTCGATTGGTCACTTTATACACATATGCCTCGACTTCTCTCACATATAGATTCCACATAAAATCTAAAGGAGACAACTTAAAACAATAACCCATTTAGAAGCTAGATTACTTACTGAAGGGTCTCAACTGGACTTTTAGAATATCACAACTTATATATACACAATGAGGTATTTTAATTTCTAAAACATCTTTTACTCACTTTTAGTTTTTATGTATCTCAATAGAGACATATCTACACCACATGCCTAATGACTTAACATATTAATCAACTATACAACATCTTCATCTATCAACTTAGAACTTAACAACATAAATATCATTATACATTCTATCAACTCAAAATACAATATGTATCGTCATACCATCTTCACCATATAACTCAGTCATCATCTTTCAATCATAAAACAACTTAAAACATCACATAAAAACTATGCAACTCATGCCTAATGCCTTCGTTTAGGCATTTGACGCCATCGAGACAAGGGGCTTTTTGTTTCATTCATGCACGACACCAAACTACCCATGTCCAACATGACTAAGGCATAAAGTTTCCTACACTCTCGCACCTGGCGTGGTAAAAATCCATGCTTGACCTCAATCAAGAAAATGGGTCTCTACCTAATTCACACCTAACACCACTTCATTGACACCCAACGTCAACCCAAGAAGAGACGATTATCTTTCCTCACACTTGATGTCATTCAAACCCACACCTGGTGTGGCCAAGTCAGAGAGGATTATCCCTCCTCACACTTGACACCATGAAGATGCACTTGGTGTGGCGACGAGTTCTACACTTGTTAGAAGCTCGATTTCTCCCAATCCACTTGAAAACTAGAAATCCACCAACACGCAACATACAATACAACATATACACTACAAAAAAATGACGATTTTGCGACGGTTATGTGGCCTACATTGCGACGGTTAGAACTGCCGCAAAGACAATATTGCGACGGTTTGGGAACCGTCGCAGAATTGTCCGTCACTAGGCAATTTTGCGACGATTATCAGAACCGTTGCACAAATCGTCGCAAAATTGGAATTGCGACCCCTGAAGCACCCGACGCACTAACTGTCTCTATATTAACATTGCGACCCTTTCATCAACTGTCGCACCAACTGCCTCTAAATTAATATTACGACCCTTTTTTTATCCGTCGGAAATTATAATTTTTTTAATTTTAATAAATTTATTAATGTAACAATCCTCATATTTGACCTCTCAAGGGTTCTATTTCACGATATTTCACTATTTAGCGTGTTTTATCCTTACTTGTGCAATTTTTGGGAAACTTCCTAGAAGGTCACCCATCCATGTACTACTCCAGGTCAAGCACGCTTAACTGTGAAGTTCTGATGAGTAAGCTACCGAAATGTATATGTATGTTGTCAGTATAACTTGTACAAATTAATTCATTTAAGTCATCCTCAAATATACAATATCATATTTGTACTATAATAATAATATATAATAATTTTATATTACGAATAATAATAATAATAATATATTTAGTTACTCTTTATTTATATGTACTTACTTTTATAATTAACATCTACTTATTTCTATTTAAAATTATAATTTAAATTATTTAATTTTATAATTTATAATGATAATTTAATTTATAAAATTATAAATATTTATTTATTACATACTTATAAATTAAATTTTAATATTTTAAATAAATTATTAATTAATTTAATATATTTATTTACCTTAAATCAAACATATAAAATTCAAAAAAATGTATTTATCCTTGTTTTATTTTCTAATTATCAACTATTAATAAAATACTAACTTAAAATATTATCTAATTATATATAAAATTCTCATATCAAATTTAAAACTAGATATTAGTTATAAAAAATATTAAAATCATATAGTAAATTGTCAATAAGATTTTAGTTAAATAATTTAAAATAATTAATGTTTCAATTATATTGTTAATTAGCAAATAATTTATTCCAAAACTAATTAATTTTTTTATATTAATTATTTGTAAAATTTAATAACTTTTAAATTAACAATTAATTGTATTGATGAAATTCAACACACACCATGAGTTATTGAGTGGAATAACTTTACCAAGAGTTATTTTGTAAGTTATCTTAAATCAAACATATAAATTTCAAAAAATGTATTTATCCTTGTTTTATTTTTTAATTATCAACCATTAATAAAATACTAACTTAAAATCTTATCTAATTATATCATAATATTTTCATATCAAATTTAAAATCAGTTCTTACATTTTCGAAAAATATAAATTTTTCTGAAATACTCCATCAATAATATAGCTTTTCCTACAAAAATTTTCTCATCGAAAATATAAATTTTCTGACAGATTTAATTTAATTTTATAAGAAATCATCTTCGATTAATATAACATTTTGTATATATGATTTAAGAGTAAAAGATTTTCAATTTAACGGTTGAATTTACAAAATTTACATTTAATATAAAGTTATTGAGCGATGTAACACTTAGTAAAATTTACACCGATGTAATTATAACCCCCCTCATATATATATATATATATATATATATATATATTTATATATATATTAAATGTGACTTTTACTAAGTATTACACCGCTCAATAACTTTATATTAAATATGAATTTGGTAAATCCAACTGTTAGATTGAAAGTTCATATCTCTCATAGATTATATATACAAAACTTTATATTAATCCAAGATGATTTGATACTTCATTTTTATAAAACAAAATTGATGTAATATATTCATTTCAAAATACACTAAAATATAAACACTTTGATTACCTTCCAGTTGTTGTTCAATTTTAACAAAATTTGATATACACTTATAAAGTGATATGAACTTTCAATTTAACGGTTGGATTTACAAAATTCACATTTAATATAAAGTCATTGAGCGACATAATACTTAGTAAAAGTTACACCAGTATAATTATAACCCCCTATATTATATATATATATATATATATATATATATATATATATATATATATATATATATATATATATATATATATATATATATATATATATATATATACAGGGACGAATGCACGTTTGGAATAGTGGGGCACTTGCCTCCACTACTATTTGACATATACATAATTTTTTATCTAAAAAATAATATATTTTAAAAAATAAAAATTATATTCTAATAAAATAAAAATATAGATTCAGAAAAAATGTTTATTTATTTGATATCTGTCAAATTTTTGAAAGAAATTAATTTTCATGTGATAATTTTTTTTTCTTAATAATGAATTAATTTTTTAAAAAAGTTTAATTATAATATATATATGTCTTAATATTCACATATATAATGTAATATATTAAAATAAATAATTTTTTGATAAAATAACATTTGTACCATGCAAGTTTATCTTTTGTGTTTTTTATTTATTGTATACGTTGATTGAAAAAATTAAAATAGTAAAATTGTATATATTGATTAAAAAAATCAAAATAAGAAAAATCAGAAGATTTATGTTCCATTTAGAATTGTTATTATAAGATATATTTTAAAATAAATTATCATCTAAAAATATATATTAAATATTAAAAACATATTTATATCATAAATAAATTAAACTGGTTTTTTTTATAAAATTTAACATATTTATTTTTATATTTTTAATAGTGTTAAAAAGATGGACATTTAAAATAAAATTTATAAAATTTAACATTGTAAATTATTCAATAATATGTGATCTGATAACTCAAAAATTAAGTTATAAAATGATAATTATATTTATTTATATACTCTAACACATCTTACATACAAGATAAATTCATAAGTTTGTTGAAAGATAAATTTATATTCTAGTCACGATTTCGAAATTATATAAAGAAAAAAAAAATCGTGTACCTCATGTTAAAGGAAGTATATATAAAATTGTTAATAAAATTTAAGTTCATTAAGATAATATACATAATACGTCAAAAAAAAAACTTTTAAATTCTAATATAAAAAAATTTTGTCTTGTAGATTGTGACGGTTTATAGTAAACCGTCGCAATGCTGAAAAATTTGCGACGGTTTATGATTAACTGTCGCAATGTTAAAAAAAATTTGCGACGGTTTATGATTAATTGTCGCAATGTTAAACAAATTTTGTGACAGTTTACGATAAACCGTCACAATGTTGAACAATTTTGCGACGATTTTGAAAAACTGTCGTATGAAGGGTCGCAAAAGTGACGACAATTTCTAGATAACTGTCACAATTTTTCCATCGCAATTTATCATTTTCCTTGTAGTGATAGGTACCATAACACAACTCGAAAACTACATCATACATATCATGCAACCAACAAAATTTTAGAAATTCAAAAGTGACTCAAGCACACCATTTTAAGATCACCTTCCACGACATATTCAAATCATGACCTTCACCAATTTCAAGAATGCAAATGACAAATTTCGACCATAGCAACAAGCATTCAACATCAAATGATTTAAACCACAAAGTTTCCCTCACTTATTGTCAATCTAAACCGATAAGAGGAAAATAGAAGAAATGAGCGTCGTACGACCTCCAACTTGAGATTTTTAACTCTGAAAGCTCAAATTCTTTAACTAGCTAAGTGAATCAAGTACAAGGAAAGAAAGAAGGAAAAGCTTTTCAATTTAGAATAAGGAGAAGAAAATTTGGGTTTAGAGAACTTCTCTCTTGAATTTTCTCAAACACATGAACTTATGAGGTTCACGTCTTAAGAAAAATCTTATATACTCTTCTTGAGGTTGAACCAACTTAACAAATCCTAGGATTAACCCAGAGGAAACCTAACTTTCAGGATCCCTTGACCACCAGAGTTCTCAAACAACATATTGACAACTAAAACAATTGATCAAATAATTAAATCAAGCACCTCAAAATTAATAGTGTTATAATTGACAAGAGTGGTGAGAAGTGAATTTTTCATAAATTAAATAAATTGACCTATGTTATAAGTTATAAATCATATACAAAACATTTTTTAAGGTTTAATATAATTTTTTGTCTATGTAATTTACTACTACCTTTTCATTTTATTTTACTTTTGGTCCTTGTAATTTTATTTGTTGATGTTTCATCCTTGACATTTTATAACAAATTAAAGATAGTTCTTATCATCAATTATTGTTAAAAAGACAAATAAAATACATATTATATATTTCACTTCACCATTGTCATGTAAATTAATTGATTTTAATTTTTTTAGACAAAATTTTAAAATGCACTTCACGATAGCCAAACCCTCACCCTTGTGATTGTGCTTCTCCTTTCATGTCCAAATTCAACAATGCAAACCTTAAACATCCCAATCCAAGACCCAATCCTTCAATGAGGAACAGCTTTTCATAATCTGTGATCTCGACAACAACACTAAGTTCTTTCTTAACAACCATCACCTCTACAAGGTCGTCATTGGCCACCATCTCATCATGGAGGAGTTTGATCTCACACCAGGCTACTCCCTCATCATATAGGAGCTCATGTACCACAAGAGTGTCCACTACTCTACTGGCATCACCACCAATGTCGCCTCCCCCAAGTGCAAGAAAATTTGTGCCGATTAACTTAAGACCATCAAGATTGTTGCCACGTGCTACAGCCTCCACAACAGCAACGAGCGAGACACCTCATTGGAAAAAAGAGATTGGTGGTTCAACTCTACTATCGACAATAGTTAGGATGTGACGTTTCATAGTCTGAAGAGGGTGTGCATAAAGAACATAATGAAGTGATAATAACAGTAAAGTACATTTTAAAACTATCTAAAAAATATTAAAATTAATTTACCTACGTGACAATAATAAAATAAAATATAACAAATATAATATATATTTCGTTTGTCACATAAGTTTTTTTTTTAAAAGAAGTTGATGATAAAAACTAATTTTAAAATGTTATAAAAGATTAGGAATAAAATAATAATAATAAAATTTAGATGAACTAAAACTTAGAAAATGATAAATTATATGGAAAAAAATTATATTTGTTTGTTTTTTAATATTAAATCAATGAATAACTTTATTGGGTCTATCCACGCACCACGCTCCATAGTTTTATTTTCCACACGCCATAATAATTTATGAGCATTAAAGTGAAAAACTAATTGATACGAGAAACTCTCCTTTGAGGGAACAAAAACGTGTAGGGACTAGGGGCCCCAATCTTATTTATTGTATTGCTAAAAGGGTAAAAACAACCATAGCAAGGGATGATAATTATGGTAGGTGCGAATCGGATTTTGTTTTCATGTTAGTCATTTTATTCCAAAAATAGCATTGCATGTATGTCTCTCTTGTACGAAGGCAACAAATTTTTTAACTTGGTAATGGTAAGTAAAACAAAATAGATACACCTAATTGTAATACGATTTAAATATTTATTTTCGTACTAAACAACCCTAACAGCACATATTTATTAGTCTCATAAAATAATTACAGTGAAATTTTTTCGGTAAGAATTTAACTTTTTAATAAGGTGCATACGATTTAATAATTAGTTGATAAAATTAAAATTCAAAATAAAATAATAGAAAAATGCTCTTCCGAATAATGAGTGTGGTGGAGGTAGAAATTTGCCCACATCAGACAGATCAGTTGCTCAGACCGCACGTGACTTAAGTGCAAATTACGTAATCAATTACTTTAATTAATTAATAAAACGTTTAATAACTCAATAAGTTCGTGAATTATTTAAAATTTATAAAAAAAATTATAATTAGATTCTTAATTTTATAAATTTTTTAGAATTGGTTTGTGGCAGTTTAAATTTCTCAAAAAAATATAATTTGTAAAGTTTTAAAATTTTAATTATCAGAATTTTACAATATCAATGACTCATTTATTATTTTTTTTAGCCAATTAAGTTTAGTCCAATTGAGAAGGATCAAATTCATATTTCAAAAAATTGATGATGCAAGGACTTTATTAATAGATAATAAACGTTCATAGAGTTTTGAGATTTGTCTTCATCCTAATGAGATCTCACGATTCAATTTATCTAAGCTTTAATTCAATGTATAATTTTTTTTAATTTGAAAATTTAACAAAAAATATCTAAATAATCCACAAACATATAATATTATTTGCCTTAAAATCTCCGAGATCAAAACAGATTCACATTGAGCCGCTGCAATATCCATCTGCGTCGGCACAAACCATGGGAAGGACCTTGATTAGTCAATTTGATATATTTCGATGGTATATCAAAATCAAAATGTTGCTGAGATTTAAGATTCTTTAAAATATTATTTAGTATTAATTATTAATTTTATACTACTAGTTTCGTTGTTGGATGCGTATAAATTTGTTAATGTACAAGGTAATGTAAATGCGGAGCTGGCATTCCCTTTTTAGCTGTCTCTATCTCTCACCACCTTTTTATTTATTTATTTATTCGGTACTTCCCTACCATTGTATACGAAATACCATTGCTCTCTTTCTCTTGTTCTGTATTTTATTATGTTCTTCATCTAACCCGCTCCCTCTCTTTAACTCCATGCAACTGCTTCTGCACTCGGTTCTGAACTTTCTTGCCCCATTGCACTTCCAACTTGTTGCTGCTCAAACACACATGAAGGGGCTAGTAAGTACGTTGTCTTGTCATACACACCACAACAATTTTTTGTTTTAAACTACTTTTGTTCTTTCACTCTTGTTTTAAGCCGGGGCTTGTTTGTTTTGAATCTCAAGTAGCCTGCAAAATCTTTTTGTTTCACTCACTTCAACACCTATAATAGGTTTTCATGTTTCATGTTTGTTTCCATGTTTGGCTTTTACATTACACTTCCAAGTTTGTATCTTACTCTTCTAATGTCTGTGTATGTAGCCATCATAAATTATGTCATCATCTAGTTATGATCTATTTCTTTTTTAATAAGAATTCTGCGGAGACAACAAGAGAGATTAGAGATTGGTGACTACGCTAAGGTAGGTTGGTTGAGGTGTTGTTTTCTCGTATGTGAACTGAAAATGAATGTAGAGATCTTTATAGTTCCTTGGTACGGTATTATGGTTTAATGTTTTATTTGGCCTTTTTCATAATATTGTCCAATTGGAAAGTGGAATTTCACTATTAAACGGTTCGGTTAATTGATTTACGTGTTCAGTTTGCTTTCTGATAAAGCATTTGCATATCTCTAGAGTGTATAGGTTATGTTTTTCAAAAATTATATCCAATTGAATAGGTTGTTACTTGTTACTTGTTAGTGTTTCAGAACTCAGAAGCACTTTCTTATTACTTAGTACTTAGCCCTCTCAACCGTTGTTGTGAAGTTGGAATTGTACTTTAATTAATCTCTTTCTCTATCTTCTTTTTAGGTGGCGGTGCTTTTACTTGTAGCAATAAGCACTGTTGTGGAAAGCAATGGAGAAGACAATGGTGGACCATGTAAACAGAATGCATTGAAAGTTAGGCCTCACAGTGTGTCGATCTTGGAGTTTGGGGCAGTTGGAGATGGAATAACAGTGAACACAGTTGCGTTCCAAAATGCAATATTTTATCTCAAGTCATTTGCTGACAAAGGTGGTGCTCAACTGTATGTTCCATCTGGCAGATGGCTTACTGGGAGTTTTAACCTCACCAGTCACCTCACTCTGTTCCTTGAGAGAGGCGCTACCATCATTGCATCTCAGGTTTTGATCTTCAATTTTAATTTTAGTGCCTTTTCTGCTAACTTGCCCATTCTATTAGAAGAAAGCACTAATGTATAACATATCGTTTCTCTAACTCTACATGAAAACTAAGACTTCAAGGAAAGTTGAAAGTATTTTAATAAAACACCTACTTTAATTTGCTCACTCTTGAAAGTTGAAATTTTTAATATATGCCTTTTATCTTATATCTCTTCAGGATTACTCTCATTGGGAAGTAGTGGATTCCCTCCCTTCATATGGTAGAGGAATTGACGTTCCAGGTGTGAGATATCGCAGCTTGATCTATGGACAAAATTTAAGAGATGTGGTAGTTACTGGTAAGAATTTTCTTCAATTACCATTTAATCTTTTAACTATTTCTCTCAAAGGATAAGCAATGCAATTCTGCCTTAAATTCATATATTTAACAAATTCACCAGGTGATAATGGAACTATAGATGGGCAAGGCTCTATCTGGTGGGAGCTGTTCAGTTCTCATTCCTTAAATCACAGTCGACCAAATCTTATAGAATTTGTTGATTCTGTTGATGTCATAATTTCAAATTTGACTTTTTTAGACTCTCCTGCTTGGGACATACATCCAGTATATTGCAGGTACCAGTAGCTCATATTTGTGTTTGCTGTTCACTGACTCATTTCTCAAAGGAATTTTTTTTACCTCTCTTTTTAATCTTTCTTCTTTCCACAATGCAGTAATGTTCAAATTCAAAACATAACTTCTCGTGCACCAGCCGAATCCCCTTACACAAGTGGTATAGTTCCAGGTAAATTAATAACTTTTAGTTGTCTCTTTCCTGATTAGGATGCTGAACACAAGTCCTTTAAATCATAAACTTTTTAGTTAGCTAAAAAGTAAAAGCCTTTAATAGGAGTTTTAATTATAACCAAGGAAAGTATAGTTTACTGTTATTTGGTTTATTAGTTCCTTTAACATACCTCATTTTGTTTCTTCAATTCGTGTAGGTGTTTCTTATTATTTTGCTATTTTCGACATGCAATTTAGTCGCTTAGTGATAGTTTCTTGCATTGCTTTCCTTAGAGCTTGTTATGTAAACTAGTTATTTTTGGGCATCATGACTCATTAGTCTTTGCAACTTTCAGATTCTTCTCAGTATGTTTGCATTGAGAACAGTAACATTAGTACTGGCCATGATGCAATTGTGCTGAAGAGTGGTTGGGATCAGTACGGTATTTCCTATGGAAAACCAACCTCGAGTGTCCACATCAGCAATGTTTACCTACAATCATCGTCAGGTGCTGGTTTGGCACTTGGGAGTGAGATGTCTGGGGGAATACATGATATTTTTGCAGAAAAGCTTCATATACTCAATTCTCCTATTGGCATTGAGCTGAAGACAACTAGGGGTAGAGGTGGCTATATGAAAGGCATCTTAATTTCTGATGCAGAATTGGAAAATATTTGCTTAGGGATTAGCATGACAGGATTCTCCGGTTTCCATCCAGATGATGAGTATAACACAAGTGCATTTCCAGTTGTTGGTAGCATCACGTTCAAGAATGTGATTGGTGCAAATATTGGTGTTGCCGGGAATTTTTCAGGATTTGTTGAATCACCATTTTCAACAATCTGTCTTTCAAACGCGACCTTTTTTGTCAGTTCTGAAGCATCTCCTTCATGGTTCTGTTCTAATGTAGTTGGTTTCTCTGAAGAGGTGTTTCCTGAGCCATGTACTGATCTCCAGAGTTCGGATTCCAAGTTTTCTTTTTCTTGTTTTTCTTCCCTATATCCACAATTAAGTAATGTCTCAGCCTTTTTGGATCATCACCCACAAGAATTATAGTCGCTCATTTCATTCACTCTATACATGATATTGATATACAAAATTCAAATCCATCTAGAGGTTCTTCAACTTCATCACAATTTTCCAATAAACGAAAGTTCATGATGCAAATGTGTTCCTTCTCTTCAACATTTCAATCGACCTTCCATTGTTGGTGTCAAGTCCAAATATATAATGTATATTTATTTATGTACAGCCTCAATTTCTTCATTCATGTAAGATTTTTTGATGGCGGTGTACAGGCTAAGACGCTTTTTGCTTTGGACGTATCATTTAAAATGTGGAGTGCTACCTTGATTCTTTGTCCATGAATTGGCACTGGGGTACACTGTATTGGTTTTGCTAAAGCAAAGCTGACAGTACAGTATTCTCTTTACTTCACAGTATATGATTGCTTTTGTTGACTTGCTTGATATAACAGAAGCATGCATGGTGATGGAATTTATTAGCTTTGAATTCTATAACGTTTTTTTCTTCTTGTCACGACATGCATAGCCAATCTTGAACTAATTTGAGGACAGGAATATTAGGAGTTAGATTTTGATGAACAAGGATTAAAGGTTGGTGTCCAAATGTTAGGTGAGTTGTCTTGATTCTTCCGCTTTTTCTTCCTTTTCACCGTTGCTAGACAGCTATGCTTGACTAAATCTGATGGATTGCGAGTGGCCACCAATTTCATCCATGTGGCAGTTTATTGTCCCACTCCACCCTGGAGCTGGGGAACCTGAAACAGCTACTTACATCACTTCAACTTTCTTATGTACCATCTAATTAATGGAACTGCCACTAAACAAACAATTGGCATGCAAAACATGGTGATCACCGTCATCAAATCTATACGCGATACGTTACTTTCGTCATTTACATTTTATTCACGAATATAAATAAGTACTATGATGTTTTTTTTTTTAAAAACCTCGTAACTGTAAGTATTTTCCAAAATAAAAAGTGAGTCTTGTACGCTTTTAAATCAAGGAATGATTAATTCGTGGTTACTTTGAACAATTATTTAATGTTGATTGCGTTGGTATACATATAGATAAGATATTTTCTCCCTTTAGCAAAAAAGAAGGAAATAACCAGCGGGGCATTATTAAGACCAACTAAAGGGAAAACAAAATTCTGCGATAGTTAGCATTTAATAAATTAATATAAACAAACTGAAAGAAAAGCAGCTGGTGGATTAATTGAGGCTGCCAAGCATTTTCCCCAGTGAAGTAAACCTTTCGTCCCCCTCCTCCCACAGTAAAAATGCTTACCCTATCCATGAATATAATTCAATTTTATTTATTATTATTATTTTTTTACTTTTTATCTCCTATCAATTCAAACGTTGTTTGAAGAAGGAGAATGTTTTAAGTTAATCCAATAACTTGATGACATGGTACTTCAGAAGGAGAATGTTTTAATTTCAATTTGTTTGCAATATCTAATTTTTCCTATATTTTTTACAAAATATTTTCAACAAGACTCTATGAAGTAATTATGACATTAGTTAGATGGTTAGTTAGGGGTTTCCTTTCCTTTGTACATAAAGTGTAAGCTCAATCGTAACACAATCCAATTCTTAATTTTTACAATTTTTTTCTATGAATATTTATAGAGAATTTAAACAAGCAAGAAAAATAAAATAACTTTTATAAATTAAAGATTAATTTCTCTAAAAATTAAAAATAGTTCTTAAAGAAGTTTCTGTAAAATATAAATTAACATATACACAAACTAATTTTAACTTTTAAAAAAAATATTACTTTTTATTTTCTTCTTTTATAAGTGTTTATAGATAAATCTATTCATACAAATTTAATTTCAAATCCTCTTATTCTCTTGACTCCTCTCTATATTTTAGATTCTTCTATATTGTTAAGTAAAAAAGCAAGTTTTTGCAAATAACTTTAAATTTTAGACTCAAAGAAGGTTGAAATGAGAAGTGTCAAAATGGTTTAATTGAACGGATTTAATCATATTTTTCAACCTCCAAAACTCATAATCTAACTTGCACACCCTTCAAGGTGTCAACCTAACATGTGAAATGATGCATTAAATTGGATTGGAGTTGGATTATCAAGTTGATCCATTGAGTTGTCTAATTTTTTTCATGAATTTTACTTATTGACATTTATCTAAGTTATTTTATTTGTGGTTCATTTGCTTGTTAATATTTATTTGTGATTACTATATGTATTTAATTTATTATTGTTTGTAGACTTGTTTGTGATTGCATTGTGATGTTGATGAACTTATTTTATTTTTATTGATGGACTTACTAACATGTTTTATTAAACATTTGAATCATTTGATTTATTACTAGTTTTCTAACATTTTTTTTCTTGTTTAATTATATTTCGTCGTGTTTTTTTTATAAAAAAATTAAGACAAGTAAAATAAAAATAGTTTATAAATATTTTTTAATGGGTTGATAGGTCAACCTAACTCACCATAAATTAAATTGAGTTTAAATTTTCAATCTAATGAAAAAATAAGTTCAACCCAACCTAACTCATTTTTTAAAAGATGAGAAAGAGTTGGTTACATTAATTCATTTGACATTCCTAATTAAAA
This sequence comes from Cajanus cajan, assembly GCF_000230855.2. NCBI lineage: Eukaryota > Viridiplantae > Streptophyta > Magnoliopsida > Fabales > Fabaceae > Cajanus > Cajanus cajan. The sequence continues at coordinate 57,488,327 of NC_138522.1, read as the reverse complement.
TTACCTATACTTTTTTTCCACTCAAAATATCTCTCAATCAAGAATTAAAAGTTGATCTCTAAAAAAAAAAAAAAAAAAAGTCCTACTTAACAACTTAAAATCTGCCAACCTGATTTTTTCATAACCACATGAATATGGTTGTCTATCAACTATTCCACATATTATTAAAAATTACACCTTAATTTAACACATTTACTCTTACAATATGCCATTTTGAAAACATACATTCAACTTCTACTGCAACTCACTACCTTATCATTTTTTTCTTTCAAATTTTCTCTTAATTTTCCATTACATCATTCAACATATATACCAATTTCTCTCTTTTCTTTCATTCCCCCCCCCCCCCCCCCCCCCCTCTCTTCTTTCCACCCAAATGGGGTGTATATATATTGTTATTCTTTTAAATCTATTCATAACTTAGAGTTACATTTTTCTAGTGTTCAATTGATGCAGTATTTATTGTTTTTCTTGATTTTCGTGTGTAATTTGCATGCTTCACGTATAGGTGTGTTCATTAGACCTAATTGACTTGATGAATTTGAAAATTTAAATCAAACCAAGTGAATTAGTTCAATTAATTAAATTTTCACTTTAAATTTTAATTTAACCAATTATAAATGGTTTGGTTCTCAAATTTACCCTTTTTCAACAAATGATGATTCAATCAATTATTTTTACTTTAATTAACAAATTTTAGGCTTTGATACATAATTTTTCTTCTTCTATTTTTTTATCATTTATCCTTTATATATTTTGATTTTCTTTTGGTATTTAGTGTTATCAAGTATCTTATAAAATTTTGTCATATTTATGGATGGGAATCAAGTTATTTAGAATAACTCTCCATTTATTATATTCATAATTCATCATTTATATTAAAATTTAATAATTTAATTATTAAATTGAAAGTTTTTATTGAGTAGATGAAATTTACAAATTTTTATAAAATTTGAAAGTTATTTAATACTCCTTCCTCTTCTTTTTTACTTGTTGTCTTTTTAATAAATTTTTCTTTCTAGTTAAGATAATATTAATTATTATATTATCAATTATATTCTTATATTTTACTTAATTTTTAATTAATTTACATATAAAATTAATATTTAGTTATTATAAAAATAAAAATAAAAGAAAATATAATAAAAAATATTAAAATTATTTTATAAAATTAAAAAAAATTACGTTTCGTGATTTATGTAAAATAATCTTAAATAATATTATAAATAAATAGATATAGCTCTTCATTATATAAATTTAAATTAAAATATAATATATTTAAAATGAATTTTCTTAATTATCTGAACCTCATATTAAAGCATATCATATATGTAAAATCTCAAAAGAAGCAGAAGATATATACTCCAATCCACAGGATTATGGATATATTAACAATTGGCGTGCTACAGCCTGAATGGTGGGAAATTAAACAATGTTAATAATTCTCAACTCAACTATGCAAAACTACATATTGATAATGTGATGATCAAAATAATTAATTGAATTGTAACAACGGGAGTCATTATTATAAGATACGTGTTTTCTTTGCAGGACATGCAGACGAATTCCAGCTTAACCCAGACTTCCCTATCCCTTCATTATCTGCCATCATATCCATTACCAATCCTTCAAAATCCTCCAACATGCCTTTCTCATCCTAAAATTAATTAAGATCCAAGACGTATTTTATAAATATTATATTTAAAATAAGCAAAAATATGGAACGCCATGTACACGTGGGGTCTTTGTTTTCAAGTTATAAAATCAGATAGAGAATTTTTCAACAGTGAATATATGCTTAAACATAAATATATGATTCCCACGCTTTTTTTTTTCTTAAACAAAGACACCCCGTATCTAAAATCCAAGAATTCTTTTTCATATACATGTACCGAGAATTAAAATCCTGAGTCCTGACAAGTGACTACTAAATATTTAAAAAATAATATTATTTATCAACCATATCATATCACACACCTTACACCTTATTAGACACTAATTTAAGTACACATGTCATAAGTTTAATAAATAACTAAACGGAAACTAAAGTAAAGAGGGATTGTGTGAGTGTGAGGTACCTTGGTTCTGACATTCTGCATCATCAAGGCCATTTCTTGCATGAAATCAACAAATCCCTGTAATTTCCATAGTTGCGAAATTCAGCTACCAAATCTCATACGATATAATTAATTAACTAATTAACAATTAAATGGTTTCCAACTCTTAAAAAACCGAACAAAGTAAAACATTAACTAGGGAGAAATCCACCTCATCATCGTCCTCTCCAATCAGACCAAACAAGCCAGCATCATATATCCTTCTCTTCCCTTTATTGGACAAAACTACATTAACAGCGGAAATTAAGCAGAGACAATCAGTTACAGCCTCATTATATGTAAATATAACAGATACATAAACATAAGTTTATTCTTAATTTGTTAACATAAAGCACCTGAATAAGCCTCTTGAACACACTGAAATCGCTTTTTGGCTTCTACCGCTAGCTTTGGGTCCTTCATCCACCTATCGGGATGCCACTTCTTTTAATCCAAAACATCAACACAAATGCACTAATTCAGACCCTTGTTAAATAAATAATAGTAATATCATTAATTAAAGTTACACAAACATAGTACAACATTTGAGCGCTGGGATTATATGTTAATACCAGAGCCATCTTACGATAAGCACATCGAATTTCGTGATCGGTGGAATTTTTTCCAATCCCAAGCACTGAATAGTAACAAACGGCACCGTTATTCTCAACGATGGTGGACATGGTTGCATGCAAAAACAGAAATCAAAAGGTGAAATAAATATAATGTTATTTCAATGCTTGAGTTATAGTATGGTTAATTAGCAGCTGCAGTAGGAACTTTTGGTGCATAAAATACATAATGTAATGGAGGTTGTGCTAGGTCCCTGTAGTTTATTGTTGAAAAGATTTGAAGTGAAAGATTCATGTTGTCGACCCAGAAAGTTCCAGAGATTTCTTTTGGGTCTTCCACATCCACACGTTGCATGACTTATAAAGCCCTAAGATTTCACCACAAACTGATTTTGCCTCGCGCATTGCCTAGCCACAAAAATTGAATTTTTAATTTCTCTCCCCAATTCGTTCAGTTCACCAATAAATTGGAAAAGAAAAAGAAAAAGTGGTGGTCCTCCTAGTTTATTTATATATGTGGCTGTTAATTTACAGCTTCCTCTCCATCTTTCGTCAAGTATGTTTAAAATATTTATTCAACAATGGTGTGGGAACATTTAACTTGCCGCAAGTAAAACAATCCTATAACAAATGATTGATCCGTGTAATGAAGTTTAAGTATCAATGAGTTTAACAATGATACACTTACCATATAAAATAATTTTGCACTATCAATTAATTAAATATTATTATTATAATGAATTTTTTACTTATTTATTAAACAGTCAACAACTTACAATAAATGGTAACTTATGATAGGAGGACAGTATAAAATTACTTTATTCTATTAGTGTATCTCCTATTTTTATTAATTATATCAATTATTTTAATTTTTTTAATTTAAATATTTGCTTAGTTCCTATAATTTCATAATTTTTATTCATTTGTTTGAAACTGATACGTTCAAATTATTCATCGTTGCCACGCTTACAAAAACATTCTCATCGTACATAATCCAAAGAAGGAAGAATGAAGTATGTGATTTGAACAATGAAAGGCTTACGAAGGAAAAAACAGGGAGGGGGTATTACTATTAGTGATAAGGAAATTAATTTGTACAAATAAAAAATCATTTCAGTGTTAAGAGTTTCAATTTTTTACATCCTCTAAACTCTAGTGTGGAGTAAAACAAAAGAATGTCATGATACAAACAAAGCAACATGCCTTATTGCTCCATTATCCGTGTGATTACAAAATACAAACCAAAATTAATAATAAAAAAAATTATAACAATCGCTCTCTCTCGTCGATCTAAAGAATTGAAAAAATTGAAAAAAATCAAATATAAACAATCACTCTTTTTTTTTTCTTCCCCCTTTCAATAACACGTTTACTTTCTACTCCCAGTTCTACGTTTGACGTCAACTGGAGCTGGATGCCTTCCTGTTCGATGTGGGACACCATTTGATTGTTTGAATGAAGGTGAAGGACCTAGAGGAGAAGAATGAACACCATTCTTGCTGCAAAATTGCAAAAGAATTATTAACATCCAATAGATAGTAGATAAAAAAAAAAAGTGCAATATACTTTACAATATAAAGAAACATTTTACTATAGAATACCGTTTTTGCATTACCTAAACTCTGGGCTTTTTGCTGTTTTTGAGATAGATCTCATAGTCTTTGGTCCAATGCTGCTAAGTTTGGAATGATTAAATTGCCAAAGTAAGTCAGGTTCGGAGGAATCACTGGTTGCAGCATCAAGGTCATCCGTGTCATCTGAACCAGCAATGTTAAAGTGGTTGCCTCCGATGAACATGTTATAGGATTGTTCTGAGTGCATTTTGGGGTATTTCTGATAAAAAGCCTCAGATAAGTTCCCATTGCTTGCTTGCCAACACTCCAAGAGGTTCTCAGTTTTGTTTACCATGACCTTATCAACCCATTCTCCAGAACCAGTTTCTTTGTCATCCTCCGCATAGTTTTGTCCAAGGCTATTATTATTATTCACTGGGGGCCATGGTGGTGAATTTGCTGATATCTCATCAAAATCAAAGCTCTGAGTTTTCTTCCTCACTGTCGTGTTACTCTCAAGCTGCACGATGAACCGTTCAAATTCCTTCTCAGTTCAACATGGAATTAATAATAACCAAACTAATTTGCATGTTATAATTCTCTCATTGAATTATGATATTAGTAACCATGTGTTTTTTCCAAAATCATATCAATTTTTTTTAAAATGAATTCTCTATACTAAATATTAAGGGATTTCTTTTTTCCTAGGTGCATCAGATCATTTTACACAATTGAGAAATTATAATGCTTTATCAACGCTAGTTGGTTCAGCCGTATCTTACACCGGATTTTTTTTTTAATGTGTTTTATTAACAATAATTTATTATTAAATATATTTTTGTTATTTAGTTTAAAAAATGATACAATATTTATTTCATTAATATCAAAATATGTTCATATAAATGTAAGTAAATTTCTAAATTTTTTAAAAAAGTTTTTAATTTTAATTTTAATTTTATTAATGTATTTTTTTTAATATTACATCAATTTTTAATAATTAATTTTTATGTGAATTTTATAATAACTTTTACTTTAAAGCTATAATAATTTAAAATTAATATAATTAAAATTTTTGTTGTCGTTACTGTTTCTTAAGTTACTGTTATTATATCATATAATTAATATAATTTTAATTTTAATTTATAAAATTTGTATATAACAATTTATTAGAGGAATTTTTTAGAGAAAAAATTATTGAAGAAGTTGTTTTCTATATATAATCATACAAAATCATAATTATTAAAATACTCATGTATATATAAATTAATCTAAGAGGGACAACTCGTGCACACTAACATATACTCCACACACAAAAGATAATTTTATCCAAAAATATTTTTGAAATATTTCCTATACCATAATTTTTTTTAATGTAAATGTAAGTAAATTTCTAAAAAAAAGTTTTGAAAAGCTTTTAATTGTAAGTAAAAGTTTTTAGAAATTTTGTAAATTTTCTAATTTTTTATTTTGATTTATTTGTTTTGATATAATATATAAATAGTATATAATATCTATTTTCTTTCTTTTATTTTGATATATTAATAAAAATATAATACAATATTTTTTATATAATATAATATTTTTTATATGGTTTTGTTGGGAAGAAAATTGCTACAGGATTTCTTCTCTTTGTATTATTAATTATTAATAGATAAGAAAACCACGAGGAAAAGAAAGAAGTATACATACCTCAATGTTGCCAACCTCAACCATTGGTCGTCGGTATCCAAGCTGATTCCCACTGTCAGGATAAGGTGATAGTTCACTGGCCTTTGTCCTGTATTTCTCAGAGCTGCTGGATAAAGAATAATCTGATTCTCCTTCCTTTCTTGCCAATGCTGCTTTGAGGCTGGCAATCTGAAACACAATTCAATAGTTAGACTTGATCGGAGTGGAAAAATGAAATTACTAGTTATTATAAAGAGATCTAGAAAATTTAGATTTGACCATCAACCTGATCTTTGAGCTCTTTAACATCTGCACTATCTTTGTTTACTCGAGCAGCACCAAGTTCAACTGTGGCAACTCTTTCAGCAAATTTTAAGGTACTAATTGTTTCTCCAATAGCATCACTCTCTGGACTTACGTGAACAAACATTAGTGTCTTAGCCTGTCCTCCTGAAACAAATCCAACCAACACTATTAGATTCAAAGAGATTGTGCAACTCAAGAACAGAAAAGAATATAGCTGGCAAACCAACTTCTTAAAGCATACCAAGTGAATCTTGGAGTAATTGTGTGAGTTTACTATTTCTGTAAGGAACGTGTGAGTTTTTCTGAGCAAGGGAAGCAATGACATCTCCCAAAGCTGAAAGAGATTTGTTAATATGCTGTGCCTCTTTTAGTCTATCTCCTGTGGCCTCAGATTTATCTACCCTCTCACTTCCTGCCAAGTCAACCAAATGCATGCATCCACGAAGCGTAGCTCCAGATGTCAAATCTCTTCCTTGAACATGAACAGTCAAGCAACTGCCAAATTGATATTTGGAAGAAGAGAATGATTAATTGTGTCCAACAAACACCATCACAAAAGGTGAATAGGATATATCATACCTATGAGATCGACTACTGCGGTCATTAAGGGCTGTTGCACCAACTGCACGGTTCCTTTGCCCCAGGTTCATTAGTTCAATAACATCAATAGTTGATGATACAGGGACAAGGCTTGCATCTGGCACACTGAGCCCTTTTTGAGAACTACTGCGAATTTCTAATGTGTTAATGGTTAAGGGAAAGCATCATGATTAAAGCTTGTTTTCATTTATTAAGGTCAGGAATCAATGCTATGCATGTTCTATAATTTTTGAGGTTATACAAAACCAAAAGAGAATCAAATAACTGGTAAAAGGATATCTTTTGTTTGTTCCATCAGTGACCAGAAGATCCCTGACTTGCTCATTGTAAATCTCAATCATTTGAACAGAAACGTCATAGTGGAAAGTGTCTTTTCTTTGATCTGCTATATGAAACAAATCGCCTAGAGCCCTGTAATTTACACCTTGGCTTTTCTCTGTGATCTCTTTTGGTCCAGTCTACATATTGAAAACATAAATCAGCAAAAGATCATTATAGTTTTCATTCTTTTTTTGTTTGCAGAGAAAGTTTCAAGTGGATATGGATCCTACCATAGTGTGAGTTTTTCCTGATCCTGTTTGGCCATAAGCAAATATGCAAACATTATAACCATCAAGAACAGATCTAATGAGTGGCTGCATATCTAGGAAAACCTCGGCTGCAACACAAGAGAGAATTTTCAATTACACTAAAAATATTGTTGAAATATTCATTGAAATGTTGTCATGGAATTGAAAATTTGAATTATTATCCCAACAAAAATATAAATCCTTTGGAGACTATTGAAACCAAAAAGCAAACCAACCTTGAGTCGCAGATGGTCCAAAGACTTTGTTAAAATTGAAGGACCTGCGTCCCTTCCCATTCTTTGAAGGAACATTAACGGTGATAACTCCATCGTCTATACTTTCCACTGCGCTTAAATGGTTTGATTGTCCAGGAAAGAAGGGTCTTACTCGACAGTACACCCTAATACTTCCTGATGAAACAAATTTACTCGTCTTAATTCAATTTTGGGATTAAAAAAAATCACAAAGCCATAAAAGCCTGAACCAAAAGTTACAAGCCAACTAGTGATATTTATTACCCTTAAGATCCTGGACTTGATTGTATAGTTTGCGATTTTCTTCAAGAACTCTATGATATCCAGAAGCAGCATTAGCTAAGCCATGAATGTGCATGCCTGGTATTACACATATTCAAGCTTTAATTAGCTTTCTACTTCATTGATCAATCACAAGGCAATAAAGAAAGGAGGAGAACAATCGGGCGAAAAAAATATGAATTAATCACAAATCCTTACCAAGATTGGAGAACTCCTCATGAAATTTCATTTGCATGAACTGCATACCAGATTTTGTGGTGTGAAGAGTATGCCTTAGCTCCTACAATAACATAAGAACGAAAATATTTAACTAACACGGAGGAAATAACAAAGATTAAACATTGATAAATATCAACTCAGATTCTCTACTTGAATTTCTCTTTGCTGTTGGTCAAAGAGCATCTGCTGCTTCAGAAGTTGCCTTTGTGATTCCTCATCAGCAACTTGATTTTTATGAATGCGATCCTCATTTTGTGTTACCATTGAAGAAACTTGATTTTTATGAATGCAATCTTCCTTTTTTGCTACAACGTGAATATTCTTCTCACCCTGATCACAAAATAGATGATTATAAGAATTAAAGCATTTTCAAGTTACATCAATGTTCTAGAATATGTTAAACACAAGCATGTTACCTTTGCATCTGCAATAACAGACCCGTTGCTTTGAGAAACAGGATCTCTTGGAGTTATTTTTGTCTGGGAAGTTACATGATGAATGAAATCAAGAACAGATTGTTGCAAAATCAACTTGAGTAAGGAGAAGTATTGTCTAGTAATGCGGTAAATAGCTCATAATATGACCGCCCAATTACCTAAAAACTAATGACATCATGAGAAGGTGAATATTATCATACCTGTTCATCCTGGCTTGCAATTCGTTGCTCAAACTCCTCTACAACCTTGTTCAAAACAGATTCAACCAACTGTCCCATACAAAAGAAGAAAAATATTACTTATAAACGACTAGTTTCAAAGGCACTCTTGCTCTTAGTATTAAAAGAAACTGAACTGAAGCAGCAGGAGTCTAGTGATGGGACTGTGAATGTGATATTGTTTAAAGTAACATAAATGGCATGACAAACCAAGAGTAGTCTTACATGATAATGCTATAATTTTCAAAAACTTTTTATCTTAATAGAGTCTCAAGTAACGTAACAGGATTATAATTAATGAGATATAACTTAAGTAGTAAAGTTGTGATGAAATTATTCGAATACCGTTGGAACTTCTTCTGGCTTCTTATCTGATAGAATTGCACGAACAAGCGTACTCAAAGAATGGGAACCAGACTGCAACTATAGAAATATAAATAAAAAAATTATTTAGTTATTCTTTCTGTTCAACTAGACAAATCCAGAGCAGGTATAAATGTCAAAAATCAAGCTTACCTACCATTTTATTAGACTCAATGTCAGAATTAAGAGCGTTGAGAGATTTATCATTCAATGATGAAGTCCTTGACAAGGAATTAGTAAATGGCTCCGAGTTTTTTCTCACAAAAGATTTTGCAGATACAGTAGGTTTGAGATTTCCGCCAAATTTCCACACACCATTTGACCCGCTCATTTTCCATTCACTATAGGATTTCAGGGCCAACACGCAATTGACAATCCTAGACGATTTTCCTCCCTAAAAGATTACCAGTTATTCAGTAGAAAACCAAAACAATACATCATTAAACTTTCAAGAATTTGCAATTTTTAAGTGCTAAATGATCACCAGGTGCTATTAACAATTGAATTCAACATGATACAAATTGGTTACTTAAATAAAAATTAGTAACAAACTAACAATTATATAATGATTTGTTTACATACTTGTTCCAGATCAGATGCCTCAAAGGTAGGAATTCCAATTTCTTGGACAGCAACCAAGAAATTCCTCACGTTTTCAAAATACTGATATGCTGTTAAGGGTGCCCCATCAGGGATCAATGCAGAATCAACAGGGCTCTCCACAACCTTAAAAGAAGAATACATTGTAAACAAAGAATAACCAAAACCTGAGCCTGCAAATTAAACTAAACTATGATCTAGCTCACCTTAGGCACAGCCCCGGATTGAACTTTATTAATAACATTACATAGAATAATTCCACTTCTCAAACCAAGCCTAAACTCCTCCTCAGATGGCTCTGCTGGCAAATCTTTAGCTGCAACAACTCCAACCATTTTTCTCAACCACCCTGCTGCTTCATACCTTCTTGATGCTGCATAGTGCATAGTAAACAAATTTCCATCAAAATCCAAATATCTTTTCTTAGAGAACAAATTGAAACTCATCAAAAGAAAATGATAAACAAACACTTTCATTTCAAAAGATGATTTTTTTAGCACATTATTGTCATTAGCATTATCATCAGCAATTCAAAAACTGAATTTTGTTGGAACCCAAGAAAAAAAAGGGTGAGTACCAGCTTCTTCTGCCTTCCTAGATTCCAAATCAAGATCTTTGAGACGAGGACCGTGCTGTTGGAGCACGTCCTCCACCACTGATGCCACAGAAAAGAAGAAAGCCGCATCTGCCGCCATAAGATGAAGACCAGAAAGTGACAAATCCAATAATAATATGAGTCAGCAGAGACATTGCACAATCTGATCCATGAGGAGGAGGAGGGCGAGAAAGCTGGATTGGATTAAAGAAAAGAAAAGAATCTAATTAATGAGAGGAAGAAAGAAGAAAGAAAAGAACAAGTGTGAGATATGATGGTATTGTGTGTTGTTGAGATTTATTTGCATTGCATTACCTTTAGTTAGCTTTTCTCTTTTCTTCTTTCTTTCTTTCTTTCTCTGCCTGCAATTACAAAGTAATAGTCGTACAACACAACAGGTAGTAGTTACTTCGCTTTCTGTATCCAAATCCGCTTTATACTCCTCTCAGCTCCGAACCTACTCCCATACCAAGCTCTTTCAAACCTTCATTCACTAAAATTAAGATTTTTGCTTTACCAAGCCCCACTTCGTCTCAACACGCGTGCATTTCACATTTTTTCTCTTCATTAAACTACTCTTTCTATCTCTTTCTTTTTCTTTAAATACGTTTTTCTCTTCCTTAAACTACTCTTTTTATCTCTTAAATTTAAAATTAACTTTTTAATTTTATAATTTTTAAAAACAATTCTATTTTTATTTTTTTTCAGATGTTGTGAATAATTTTTTTAAATAAAAAGTACTTATTATTATATTTGTAGTACAAATTATCATTGTGACTTTTTATTATTAACTATTAAATCAATATTTTTCTTTCAAATTTTTGGTAATCGTTCTAAAATGTTACAAAATAATTAAAAACATCTCTAGCAAAATATAACATATACAACTAAAAATAATTTTATTTTTCAGGCTTAATTTTTTTCTTTTTGTAATATACCCCTTTTTCATTTTTTATTCCTATAAATTTTTCCTGTAATTTCATTTTTTTGTTGTTGTTATTGAATCTGTTCTCACAAATTTCACTTGTCAGTGAAAATATCGCATTTATTTAATTTGTATGATATCATATAATTATTTTAATTTGTTATTATCAGACTATCAATAATTTGAATGATTAAAATAATATATTTATGAAATTATAATATTAAAATATATCAATTTTAAATTTTAAAAAATATATCTTAAATTTAAATTTATCACAATATATAAAACTTTTAAATTATTATTCAATTTGTGATTCAATAACAATGTAAAAAGTTTATATATCGTAGATGCATATATTATATTTTTTCTTTTTAATTTGTTTTTGTTTTATAAATTAAGAAAAAATATATTTAAATTTATTAAAGCGACTCTTAGATTAAACTAGTTATTTGGCTACTTTATCATACTATGAAAAAACTCATCTAATACGTTAATTAGTATAATGAATCAATAAAACTAACTAATTTAATTTAACGGAGATACTTTAAACTGTTAAAATAAAACTTTTTTAATATTTAAAACAGAAAATCTGAAACTAGAAAAGGGAAGAAATTTTTTTTAAAAATGAAAATAGAATTATGTGGAATGTTGATTGGTGGAGATTTTTGTTGGATACTAATTGCCTAAAAGTGATACTGTGGTTGGATTTTAGGATCCTACGGAGAATTGATTAACGTGCTAGATCTTCTCAATTCAGGCTTGCTTCAATTTGCAAATAAATCACTGCCACCTTTATTTCCAGATTCGTTTGTCAAAACTCAACTATTTGTTTGTACAGCAGCTGTGAAGCAACAAATTAATACGAAGAGAAAGAGACCATCAATAATAACAATACTCAAAAGGAAACACAATGATTTATTTTTTTCGGTAACAAACGCATGCAATGATTTGTTTAAAATAATCTTCATGATGTTGTTTAACCAATTAAAGGAATGATCAATTTTGGTTACATGAAAATATTAATATTTATATGATGCTTTAGTTTTGGTAATATTATCAAGTGGACAGACCAACCATTAGCTGTTAATGATCTTTCTTTTGATTTTGTTAGGGTCATTATTATTAATTATAAGCCTCATTTTTACTGTTCCATTGAGGCTAATGAAGTTGTCCTCATTCCCCCCACCAACTTAATCAAAACCTACATGGTCACATGAATACTTGCCATCGATAGTTCCCTCCCTAATTATTTTCTTCTCTTTGATTTAAAGTTTCCAGCTTGAGATTTTCATACAAAAGGAAAGAAATGAATGTTGCATGTATAAACAATGCGTTTCGGACATGACCCATTGTTGTTGTATTGGTTGTCCACGTAACCTTTTATTCTTAAACAATGTTGGAGTGTATAATTTAAGAGTTGTGACATTATGACAGTCACTTAGCATCGAAAACGCTTGAATGATCCTTTCCTTATTCTATGTTTCTATATAATGTGCTACCGTGTGAGAAATAAAGTAAAGTGAAAATAGAATAATCAAGGAAAGAAAAGTGAAATGCCATCTCTTGCCTAACTTAACGGATTAAAAACCCTCCTTTTGGGTTCAAAAATAAAATAAAATCGTAGCACCTAAAAAATTCTGCGAGAGGATGGTGGTGGTTGGCTTTGTTTGCTTCGGCAATGCTTAGTCAAGGATGTATTTACTAAAACTTAAACAATGAAAAAGTTTATTTAGTTAACTATATTAGCCGAAAGGTGTCCGTGTTTTGAATTAAAAATATTTAGTAATTATTGAACTCACCAATAAATGTGAATGATGTAAAAGGATTGTTTTTCAGATAAAATATTTCAAGTTTAATTTTTTGTTAGTTGATTTTCAAATTTTATCATCTTTTAAAGATTGAATAAACATTTATAAATCTTATTAAATAATTTGAGATGAAGGCACCAACCGCTGGAATATAAAATTATAAACATGGTTTTTCTAATGCTAAGACTAGGATGATGATTTTGTTAGGCTAAGTAACATGCTTGTATGTAGTTTTATCGTTGAGACTCAGATAACATGTTTGGATGGTTTTTGCTAATTAATCAAAGAACTTATTATACCCTCCCAATGTTAACTGAATTCGTATGCCACAATCACAATGTGTTGAATGCAGTCAAGTTTCCAAGTGACGAAGAATTCGGCACGTAGAACCAACCTGGCTTGAGAAAGTTAAAAAGGTTGTAAGCAAACATCCATAATGTTCACATCGTATGTTACATATTATAATCCATCTGGTAGTAACTTGAAATGAACAGTCATGCAACCATAGAATGAATTTGGTAGACGTTCTCTTTCGGTTAGTGCTATGGTTGTTGGGAAACAGTTATCTCCCATGCCTTCAAATTAAAATCATGAAATTAAAACATAGACAGCGAACGAAACTAAACACAATGCAACAACTGCGCATCTACTGTTTGTGGCCTTCTCAGCCAAGTAAATTTGGCGATCCGGTTGATAAAAGCATAAGATACAGTAACATGAAAAATATTACTAAAAACTTCAAGCTACTAAAAGCATAAGACATAGTATGTATGAGTTTGGATTATAGTTGACAAAACTAAGTTTAGTCGAATTTGATTTTGTAAACTTAAATATAGTTAAAACTAAATTTAGTATAGTTTGGATGTTTTTATTTTAAAAAAACTTTTATCAAAATGAATGTTGTTTGAAAAATATTAATAAAAAGTACTTTCATATCAATAATTACTAAAATGGGTATGAATTTATATTGTGATATAAATATTAATATTGCTTATTTTGTTATTTTTTAGTATATTTGAATTGAGAAAAAAAAGGTTTGTTGTTATTATTTTACATTTTGATATTAATATTATCACTCAAACTTATTTTAAACAATTTTTTTATTATGAGAAAAAGAAATGCTTGTAAAATCAAATGTTGCAAATGAAATGAGAATAGATTAATGAGGTAACTTACTATCATCAGTCATTTGACATTCAACGAAAAAAAATCACAAGTATTTGATTTTAAACCCTAAAGCAAAGCACATTTTAAAAAATTAAGGTTCAACTCAATGTGAAAGAGAATTCTCAAACAACCTCGTGCAGTGTTTCACAAAGACTGAACGTCCGTTTGGATGTGTAAATCAAATCAGAACTCTATAATGTTACATGTTTTTGTTTTATTATTATGTTTGTTACATGCTTTAGAATGTGGAATGTGTAGATGAACTAGTATATATGAAATTGTTTTAAACATGAATCTAAGTTTGAGTGTTGAGTATGTAACTGTGTTAAATATTTAAGTATAAAATTTTGTTGTTGTCTCTAATAAAAAATACATGTAATCTTTAAAAGAAAAATTATATTACATTAAAGCACTAGGTCATCTTAATAGAGGAAGAGGTAGTATTAGTTACATGAAAATTCAAAAGATATTATTATTTGAAGTTAAAATCAACTTTTATAGGTTAAACACAAATTTTTATTATGTTTGAGAATGTTTTTAGGGATTTTTCTTTAATAAAAAGATATTTAAAAAAATAAAATTTAACTTCTTATTTAATTTAATTATTATTTATCATAATTATTTTTGAATAAAATATTAATATTTTAAATAAATTTTCAATAAATAAAATAATTTTATGTTACAATATAAATTTTTTGTCATAAATAAAAAATATTATTTATATTTAAAATATCTATTAAATATTTATATAAATTTTATATATAATTTATATATTCAAACATAATACTTATTTATATTTAACTTATTATAAATTTAAATCATATATGATAAACATGATTGTACATTGTACAAGTAAATATTAGTATATTATAAATATAATTATATTTTTATGCACTACGTCATGTGGCGATAAATTAAATTGTTATTAAATGTTTATATAAAAACTTTTTACATTGATTACATTCTTATAAATTTTAATAGATTTATAACAATTTTTTCATGTAAAACATTAATAAAAAGGTCCCTTTATAGAAGCGATATGGCAAAGAGACATACACTCTTACAAGCAATCGGATTTTATCTGAAGAAAAATGTCATCCTTCTCCCAACCTCCTCTCAGAAAAAGAAAAAGAAAACTAATAAATGACCTTTAATATAAAACAATTTATTGATTATATTTAATTTTATGAATAAAGGCAATTTTTATGACAAATTAAGTATATAAATAATTAAGAAAGTAGAAACAGTTGACCATGCTCTCAATCTGCACAAACAAATCTATCTTTCGTGAATTGAACCTTATTCCAGCTAATTAATTGCTCGTAAAATCGATAATGATTCATGAAGATTTAATGAGAAATATTTAAAGTGAATAAAAAGAAAATTTAAAATTTGAATGAAATAAAAATATTATCAGTTTGGGGCAAAACATTTTTGGGAGGGTGGAGAATGGGATGAAGTAGGACCCAAGGAAGAAGACAAAAACGAGGGCATAGTTGTGAATTGGACAAAGAAAGAGTCAAGAAGAGCATCCCCGTAACGTTCGAAAAATTCAAATTCGCCGTTCGGAACCAAAGCCATTAGGTTCGGGAAGGCCCACCAGAGCGTGTTCCAAGGGACCCACTTTACCGACAATCATAGGTACTCAAGCGATCGGACGGCAAATCTAACTGAAGCAAGCCATAGTATTTGTCCACGTGGCATACTTCAACCGGCATCGTACTGTGTAGCGGGTGACCCGCTCAATCCCATCCTTTGTAAAACTACTTTTCATTGACACCGAAGCGCGTGGATATCCATTAGCTATGGAATAATTAGTAATAAATCACTTTTCATTAAATTACAAATTTATCACCCTAGAAAAGTACACAATTATCTTTATTTTTAATGTTATTTATTATAAAAAAGTATTATCTTGACGAACAATTTAATTTTTACAATATTTTTATATTAGTCTTCTTATTTATCAATTAAATTATTAAATTGTTTTATATTTTCAAGATAACAAATATATTTACTTTTATTCAACATTTTTTTAATGAAATATATATACTATTAACAAAAGAATATTGTAAAACGTATAATTAAGGCAATTTTCTCTTAAACACCTATATCGCAAAATTCTCCTTAAATGTAATTTTAAAAACTCTAACTGAGAATAATTAAAAAAAAACTAATTTATTAATTTTCTTTTTTTTTTTAACTATAGCACTAATATAAAATATCTATAGTTAACAATAAAGACTAACTTTCATTAAAAGTTATAAACATACACAAAATAAATATTTTTTTCTCAACATAATATAATTCATACTTAAAGTCACAATTGAATATTATTATCATATATTTTTAATGTAATATGTGACTATACATTTTAATTTTTAATTTGTAATATTTCTAATGTAATAAGTTTATAATTATTAAGTTACATGTTATTGATTTTTTTTTTGTTTATGACTTTCACATGTTAAGTGAGCCCACAATATTCTATGCGTAAATTGTGTTTGTGAGGTTTACATTAATGTTGTAAACTCTAAAGATTGATGGAGGCACATGCAAAGCAAAGCAATATACACAATTTACGGACTAGTCCTTTTTAGTCTTTCTCCCCAAACACTATTCTTTTCTTTTTTATATATTAATGTATACATACCTCAATTATTATTATTTTTTCCTTCGAGAAATCAGCACATATTCAAATAAGTTTACCTAAAACAAAACAAAAATGAGATTTGGAAATATTCATGTATTCTTCTGTCAAAAATAATTGCTAATTGATGATGATCACTATGATGGTAGTTTAAAATTTAAAATGGTTGAAAGAGGACAAAAGTGTCAACATCATTATAATCCGGTTAGCAGTTTGTATTTTCAAATATAAAAAATAAAAAAATCTCAATTTGAATGTCACGACACATTAATAATTCCAACGCTGGTTTATGATAAAATTATAATATTTCTTATTAATAAAAGTCTATAAATTCAAATTATGCTGATATTACTCGATACTTCGTGTTCTAAATTGTGCAATGCCCCTAATAAATAGTAACTTTATATAATTAAAAATTCAATAAATAGTTTTTTAAAACATATAAATTATATTATAATTAAAATTTGTAATAAATGAATATTTTTTAACATATAAATTATATTTTAAATTCAGAATAAATTATTTTTTGATATAAAATAATTTTAACCTTTGATAAATTTTATAACTTTTAAAATTAATTTATAAATAAAATAAAGTAATTAAAAATGCTAAAAGGTTGAGAAATTTTTTAAAAAATATTTTGACAACTCTCTAAAACACTCTATTCAAGATATTATTTTTAATTTATATATATAGGGAGAGGATATGCATATTTCTATAACTTTTATGTAATGTAACAAGTAACACAATTTTGGTCAGAATTACATGAGGTTACAAATTTTAACTTAAACAACGCAACTATTGTAAAAATAAAGTAATAATTTTAAAAATAAAGTAATAATTTTGTTCATTATGCATGATACATTACACCAAAATATAAGAAGATTTTCACATTTTATTCATCATAGTAGTGTCTTTTGGAAAAATAATTCTGACTTTGGCAAAAAAGATTCTAGGATGTTAAAGGCCTTATTATTCCCAAGAGAGGTCATTTTCCATGTCCAAGTTAATGACATTCATGAAATCAAAGAGATCATAATTGCAAACTATATAACAAAAAAAAAAGTAAGATAAATCAGCACATAATAATATTTTATAAAGAAAAGGTAAGCTTATGCTTAACCATTACTTTCTATTTTGCTTTGGCGGTGAAAGGTGTTGTTGATGTGTTACCAAAATGTGGCAGTAGAGTAGGTGAGTTTAAACTCTATGAAGGGAAGGAAAAGGGTTCACTGTTCAATTAATTAAGGGTCAAAATTCAAATAAAAAAGGTTTAATAAAGAAACTTGCACCAACATTCCAAAAAGAATCATGGAAGTATACCACTTTCACTCTCAGTTCCCTTGTTTGCCTTAGTTATCATGGTTGGAAAACTTTTGGTTAAATGTATTTTTAGGCGACGTAAATATATTTATTTTAATTTTAAAAATTAGTTATTTATTTTTATACTGCATTTGGTATAAAGAAAATAAATGAGAAAAAAAAAAAGTGTGAAGAATGTAAGGAAATAAAATAAAAATAAAAGTTATTTGATAAGAGAGAAATAGAAAAGAAATAAAGTAAAAATTATTTTTTTTTATAAATAACTTTAAACATAATAAATGTTTTTTATTATATTTATTTATTATAGTAACATTATTTTTTAAATAAATAAATATAAATATACCAATTTTCATTTTCAAATTTCAAGCCATATCATATCATTATACAGCTCCAAAAGAAAGTATTTTCTGTTTTTAATCTTTATCGACACAATAACAACTAAAATAAGTGACGACAAAAATTATGATAATAATAAGTTACAATTTTTTTTACAAGAATTAGAAATAAAAATCACTATTTACATAAATATAAAACTAACTTGAGACCTTTTTAAATACTGCCTCATATAAAGTTTGAAATTATAAACTCTGTAAGTTTTTTTCCCCCTTTTTTAATCCTTACGAGCCTAAGTTTTTTTTTTTTTTTTTTTTAATGAAATATAAACCTGTCTCACCGAATTGATCCTATATAGGTATTTAATCACAATTTCATACTTAACTTAAAGAATGAAATTACAATCATTAATTATGTTTAAATATCTATTTAAAATTACGTTGAACAGAAAAATACACATTTTAATAAAAAAAAAAGTAAAAACTTGTTAATAAACCTTTTTTTTTCAACTCCAATTGAGTTCTCCATTTGAATAATTGAATTCAACACTGATTTCCAATTACATTTTAAGTTGCACGACTTTAACTACTGACTTTTAGTTGGCATAAGTTACTTTAATAATATGTTTTACCAAACATTTATTTTAGTGGTACAGCTTGTTTAAAAGATATATTTAAAAAACTTATTCTAAAATAAGTGATGCTTTTAAAAAATAAAAGGAAAAGATAAAAGTTACTTCTTAATAAAAATAAAAGATTACTTTATTTTCTTAAAAAATAATTTAGACAAACTTATAAATCTCCTATTTTCAACTAATTTTTGAAATTTTAATAAACATGTCCATTAATTTTGTTAAACAGTTTCATATGGTACTTTTATTTTGATGTTGCGTTCAACTCAAATTCATAACCTCCTGGCCATCAAAGTATCATGATTCCCCCTTTCCAGTAATCTCTTTCTAGGGCATTATAACAATGGGACTCATCCAGCAAAAATGATTATAAGAGCCTCTGTCTTGGTTCAGATTTGAAGGATTATTTAGAAACTACTATCGGTCTAAAAAATATATTTTATCTTTAAATTAAGAAACATTAAGATGATTTCATCTCTAAACATTTTGATGTGGTAAGTACTTGACCTGCGAAACAAGATTACTGAAGCAAAAGATCGTGCTAGATATGTTCTACAAGATATGATTATTATTCCCAAGTATCCAAATGAAATAAGCAGCAGGATGACATCTACCACTTCATCTTTATCGTCGTTATCACTCAAATATATAATTATCCATGTCTCCCTATTGCAACAATGACTTTGCACAAGTTTGACGAGGGAAACCGGACTCAATTGTGGTTGAAATATGTGGGACTCTACCATACATAATCAACTAAAAATCACAAAGAATGATATATGCATCGCCAAAAGAAGGATTACTCAGCTGGACTAGCTATGTTTTGGAATCTAACTGTGCTACAGAAGATCAATCGTCACAAAATATGATTCTGTGGATCAGAAGGAAAAACTGAAACAAGAAAACGGTGTATCATTTCAAAGCTGGTAAATGTGATTACGGCAGCTGGTGTTGTCCTCAGAAGGTTGGTGGCACAACCTCGGTAAAAACCTTGTACACCTTCTTGTTGAAAAACCTTTCTAACACAGTCAATCACACCAGTGTACCGTTTCTCTGAGTGATGCCCTTGTTCTTGCAGTCTGGAACGTACAACCTGCAAACAAAATGCAAAAACATTTTTTTAACTTTCGTATGCTTGTCTGCCCAAATAACAGACATACAAAAAAATAAAATAAAAAATATATACAAATCATAAAATCTAACCCCAATTAATATGTGTATGTTAGTTCCAAGTTAGCTATGAAAGAAAAAGTGTGAAGCCCGAAAAATTCAATAAATAGCTCTTGCAAACAGAAAAAAGACCCAACTCCACAACACAGACTAGGAAACTACAGGTACGAGTACCTATGTGGACAAATATCATACCTCATGAGGATATGTCAAAGTTGATGCAAAAATTTTGGAAACTGATGAAGCAATTGCAACATCACGTGCACCAAGTTTATCCATTGTTGTGTTATCTGATACAACATAGTGAAAACACTAATTAACTGCCAAAACTTCAAACAATATACAAAGATCTAAGACAGGCATGAAATTACCTTTATTTGCCAAATAAAATTTTATTGTCTCGTATGTGGGAAATTGGATGGCAACATGACTGACACCAGCCAGAGCAGGTACAAGGCCACTGTTTATGGTTAAGAATATCTCAAATGTCATTAAATCATTGATTATAAATTTATAATGCCATATACATTGACTATTCTGCTGCATTTATGTTAAGCAACACAAACCTGTACAGCCCCCGAATGCCCTCCTCATGAGCAATTCTCCTCAATGCAGACAGTGTGCTTCTATATGGCACAACACCAGGTCTCATTCCCTGCGTCTGAATTATAAAATGCACTAAACTTATAGCTCAGGATACACAAATGCACTGATAATAATAAGATAAAAGAAGTCACGTAGTTATGTTCTCTCTATGGTTTCAACAGATAAATATGCAAGATGGAGTTCATCCATACTACAATGAGGAAGGTTTGTTATCAATGCAAATCCTTTTAACGTTCACAAACAAATGGATAGCTGAATCTTCTCACAGCAAAAACATATAAAGTAGATGTTCTATGTGTTCATTATTTTCCCAATCCATGAGACAGTTGTGTCATCTTGCATGGAGATCGTGCAGAAAGGCAACAAAGTCAAATTTATTGTGCCTTCCCTTTGTTCTCATTTAATAACCATATAATTCTAGAAGTTATGCCATGAAAAAAATGAAAAATATCAAATTGCATAATATTAACAGTTAATGAGACAATCAAATAGCACTTCACTCTCTGATGAAGTTATGATCGCATTTATGTCATGGACAACTAGCATACTCGAATAGATCGGCATAAATTTAGCCTGAACTGGAGGAACACACCTGAAGTCTAGTCTTGACAACCCAAAGGGGATTTGTAAACATGGTAGTGGCAGCTCCGGCACCAGAAGCAGCTACCATATTAGCTCCAATTGAAAGATGACGGCTTTCATCTGCATACATAACATAGCTATTATTGTTTGTACATCTACATAATGAAGGGGCAAAACAGAGCAAGTTGGCAACATAAAAATAGTCGATGAGTGGAATAATTTCATCACAAATAGAATAATGCCTCCAACAATCCCTTAATGATCAATAGAAAATAATCATTAGTGGACTAACCATCAGAAGAAAGAAGGCTCTTAAGATGCTCATATGCAGTAAAATAAACCTGCAAGTTCACAAATTGATACAATTAGAACACTATCTAACAGAGCATAACAGTTTTCTGCTATTAAAAAAAATGACATACTAAAGAAAGATTTAACTTCTTTTTCTAATTAATTTTTAAAAATTTAAATTATTTTAAATTTAAGTTGTAAAAATATTCCACAGAATATTAACATATAACCAAACACATTTTCTAAATATATCCAGAAATAACATTTCAGTCTAACTATTTTTAGGAATGAGGTTCTCAGAAATGCAATGTGATACCTTGAAACAAATACCCCTTACATTTTTATTTACATGTTAGGAGTGTGGGAAAGATATATTCCCATAGGAATATGGGAAGTCACGTCCTAACACACTTGTAACTTATTTTTCTAATTATTTTTTATTTAAATTATTTTGAATTTTAAAAATTATTCCAGGAATATTATAATATAACCAAACATGTTTACTATATATTCTTGGGAATAAGATTTCAGATAAAATATTACTAGAGATGGGATTCCAGTAATGCAATATAATACCTTTAAACAAAGGGCCAGTAAGGTAAAGTTTTAAACCATTGAAAAACTGTGCAGTATGATTACTGGCATCCATATGATGCTCTGATAATGAAGCATTCTGAGGAATTTCTTTGAAGTTTGAATGACAGTGGGTGTTCAAGTGTTTTATTATTTTAATATATCCTATTAACCTTTATTCAGTTTTTTTTTTTTCTATCACAAGACATAATCAGAGTATATTTCCAGTCTTCATCATTGTACCTTCAATTCCTTCTCCAATAAAATTCTAATTTTAACACAAACATTTTGATAAGAATATTGGGTGTACCACACCACAAAAGCTAGCTGTTATAGTTGAGAGCCTAAGGCCTTAAAAAGAACTGACAATAGAATCCCATACTTCCCATGTGAGACTCAAGTCCTATACCTTGCAATTGGATCCTAACGCATTCTATTTCTCATTTTACATGGCAGAGTGCAGCCAAGTAATTCATTCTAAACCAGTCATAAAAATGGAGGTCGGTTGATATGTGATCAAGGGCACAGAGATGTTGTTCTCCAGTGTATTTCCACACAAAAAAATAGAAATCAAGCAAACCAAAATCAAATATGTGTCAACAAACCATAAAATGCTCATATTCTTAACTTAATTCACCAAGTATTAATGTTTCTCATGAATGACTTCATACCATGCAATTCAGATAACATCAACCATCCGCAGGAGCAAGGTAGGTATTAATTATTATAGATACATTTCATTCCCAAATTGACGGCTAGAATTCATAAATATAATATAAATATAAATATAGTTACAAATTTAGGACAGGAAGGTAATGAATTTGTCAAGATTCTATTACTCCATCAAGAAAACAATGGACAAAACTTAAGTTTGACCTAATGATGTGCAAAAAAATCCAAACTAATACAAAACCGATCAGATCGAGGTTATAAAATCTGATCCATTTTGAGAAGAAGAAAACAAACTGATCCACTTAACAAAAACAATTCAGTTAACCAGTCCAATTTTATAAAGTGGATTGTTTTAGTCCAGATTTTGAAAAGTGGGTAACCAAACTGCACCAAACCAATCTAATTAAAAAAAATCTGATCCAATTTTTAAAAGAACCGAGTTGATCCATTGGTTTAATTTGGTTTGAATTTTTCAAAAATTTGTTCCATGAACAATCCTAGTTTCACCTCAATAATATATGTAATAAAGGATTTCATGAAATGTAAAGGCTGATTATCATAAAATTTCACTAATAAAGTATTGTAACTAAGTTTTGTCCAAAAATAATAGATGCATACAGAGCATTGACAGGGAGCAATGACTCACCGCCCAGTTCGGAAGTAAAGCCAGCACAGTGGGCGCGAGCCCTCGGTACATGCCACGTAAGCCCTCCTTGTGAAATATTTGTTCCAAACTAGAAACTATCAGGCTGCCTGCTAGCGAAAAGACCCATAAGCTAAAATTGCAAAATTAAGTTTCAAAAGTCCTACAATAAACTTTCACAATGTTGCTTTGTCCTTCATATAACGTCTTTTTAAATGAAAGGCAAAGCATCATTGTATAGTTTCTACGCTAAAGTTGAAATAAATAGATCAAACAAATACAAGAACCTGGAGGTAGGTTAAAGTCATACCTTTAACAGTTCCATTCGCGAGCTGCGGGACACCATGAACCTGAAACCTAGTTTTGATGACATCTAAAGGACAAACGAACGTAGCAGCAATAACCCCTGCGTCAAATTAAACGTAACAGACGCATGAATCGAATCCGGCGGAAGGGAAAATTGAAAAAGAAAAAGCGATTGGAAAAAGAGAATTGATTGGTACCGGCGGAAGCACCGGCGGCGGCATTGCAGAGAAGGCCCCTGGGGTTGATATTAGGAGCGGAGTGGGTGTCGGCGGACATGGCTGAAGAAATGAAGAGAGAAAGTGGCGAAAGTGAAAAGGAAGACCTCTCTGGGGAGGGCGATGGGGCAGGAACAGGGTGGTCGCATGGCCTGAGAGAGAGACACGCAGTCTCGCTCGATCGAAACTAACCCTAATTGGGATTATTAGATTAGGGTTTGAATGAGATCCAAGAACGAGAGTCAAGAGGCCTCGTCGCTCTCTGATTCGTGTATTCCTCCTCCACCACACCGCTCCATCCTCTCTCTCTCTGTAATCAAACCGATGTTTACTATTATGCTTTTCCTTCTCAATTTCTAATCCTTAATTCCAAACTCCATTTCTTCTCTTTCCATACCGGATCTTTCGCCGAGATAATTTTTAATCACCATTTATTTATCTTTTAACCCAGTTGTTAAGATTAGTTTAACATAAATCCCATAACACTAGTGTAAAATTAAAACCTATGTGCAGCATTGGAATGAAAATTATATATACATTTTTAATAATATAAATAAATAGTAAAAAATTTTAAATTATCACACATATCTACTTCAATTAAATGTTTTACATTTTTTATTAATACGAAATAAAGAAGTCAAAAATAAAATAATTATAAATTCTGTAAATCTTTTTTATCAAGGGATAATTTTGTTATAAAATTTTATTTAAATATATCAAATTAACTACAAATTTAAAATTATAATTTTTATACGCAAGTTAAAAAAATATCATAATAATTATAAGATTTGTAAATCTATTTTACCAAAAGATAATTCTATTAAGAAAATAAAGTCACTAAAATAAACCTTAATCTAAAATCCTAGAATCCAAAAAATATAACCTTAATATAAAACCATCTTTTAAATTTAATAAATTATTTTTAAAAAAATAAGTTTAAAAAATTTAAATATTTCGGTTAAAAATATTCTTCCGAATATTTAAAACCATCTCTGTAAAAGATAATTTTGTTATGAATCTTTTTTTGAATTTATCAAATTTATCTAAAAATTTAAAGTTTTAAATATTTCAGTTACAAAAAACTTATCAAAATAATCATGAAATTTGTAAATCCTTTTTCTAATATATAATATATAATTATAGTATAAGAAATTAAAGTAACTAAACTAAACCTTAACTCATACACCTTAAACTCTAAATATTAATCTTTTTTTAATTTATCCAATTGTCTAAAAATTTAAAGTTAATTTTTTTTTCTTAGCAAGTGTTTGATATGTAAAATGTTTTTACTTTTTTGAAAATTTGAAATTGAAAATGTTAGTTTATCATGAATGGTTTATCATTTAAAAAATATTCCTTGAAAATATAGTTTTTAAAAAATATTTTTTATATATGTTTTCCACCAAGTTGTTCTCAATAAATATTTTAATATAAAAAATATTATGTTATCTTAATTTATCTTTTTAATATATACAAATCTTGAATTTATCAATAATATTTATAAAAATTCATAAAAGAATTTATGATCAATTAAATAAATTTAATTATTCCTGAAAATCGTGAGTCTTAAAATTTATGATTCCTAAAAATCAAGTCGAACATACAAAAAATTCCTTTCTACCAAATGCTTCATTAATGTCTCATCTCTTTCAATTTATTTTTTTTCTTTTTTAAATGAATTACAATATTTTATAAATTATTAATAATTAAAATAATTTTTGTATATAATATAATTTATTTATCGTAAATCTAAGATATAATTTTTATGTTTAAAGATTTTTATTATAAATTTTAGTTATAATATAATTTAAGTTTAAATATATTTTTAATTTCTTAAATTTAAGGTATTTTTATTTAATTATGTAATAGCACACTTTGCACAACACAAATAAATCACAAGTAAAGTTATAGTTTTTCTTACCCTCAAATATCATGATTCAAGATTTTGAAGAAAAGAGGAAGAAGAAGAGGCTCTACAAAATTTCCGCACCAAACACTGGAACAAATTTTCAACATTCCAAATTTCAATCTTCATTTAAGAATCTAAGAAAAAGAAAGGGTGGTTTCAAAATCCTTAAAGTTCCTCTCACTACTTTCTCTAACTCATTCGAAAAAATTAACTTATGAAACCATTTATAAAAAAAAGGTCTTAATACACCTTTCTTTTAGAGGTCCAATTTAACCCTTGCTAAAAGATACCCCTAAACATTTAAAACTCATAATTTTAGAGTTTTTCAACACTCAACACAACACATATAATAAATATAACTATCACAACACCCCATAACTTATAATATTACATATTCTTCAATTTTATTTTATCTTTATAATTAAAAAAAATATTTGTCTCTCAAATCACTAATAACATAACTAGTCATAAGATTAAGACTATTACGTAACATTAATTATATTTAATATAATATTTTTATTTACAAAGACTCTACAATTTAGTGAGCTTTGTATCATAATATTTGACGGTTTCTCTATACAAGTAACATTTGAATAAAGAATCTAAAAAAAATCACTTTTAAATTTAAGAAATTAAAAATAAATTTACTTCATATAAATAATAAAAAATATATTTAAGTTTATAAATTATATATGTTAAAAGTATTTATTTATTATAAATTTTAATTATATAAAATAATTAAGTAGTACTGACATCCTATTTCATGACATCCCTTAGAAATGTCAGTGAGTCAGGTGCGGATGATACTCTCCTACTTCTCCATTCTCCTTTTGTTAACAAATCGCAGGAAAAATATTTGTACTCATTACTACTGAAGCTACATATTTGTTTATCAAATTTTATCTGCAAAAATTTGCAAGGATTTTTTTTTCTTTCTATTTCTGAATGAAATTCATAAAACCAAAAAGGTAAAATAAAGACAACTGTATAACCCTAACTAGGTTAGGGTACAATTGTATTCCTTGGAGGAGTCAGATTCAACCTTGTCCCGGAAAACCTTATCCCCAACAAAGCAAACTTCAAACTCCCACCAAGGTGCCCCCTTTTTAATTTTTTTTTTATCACCGTTATTAATTTTTAATTTCAATAATCTTACAAATTTTGGCACTAAATGGGTTCTCGTTTTGTTGCAAGAATTGTGATAGACACTGTTCTCTCACTCTTCAAATTCAGCATTATATGTTTTTCATTTTGTTTATCAAATTAAGATGACGCTTATTCCGTTCATTGTTACTAAGATTTTCTGTTTCTGCATTTTGACACCACTATTAAATTATTATTTTGTTATCAACCACAATTAAAATTATGATGCAATAACATATTAATCAACCACTGTACAATAGCATATATCTGCACAAGATTACAATTTTACATGCCTTGGACAATGTATGTGCACTGCTTATAATTTTGTTTCAACTATTCATCAACCTTAGTAGTGAAATCCGTCATCTTGTGTTACATTGTAGATAAGCACATGGGTTTAGGGAATGGCAGTGGACGTCTCAGAACAATTTGGACACGAGATGCATCGTTATTTCGTTGATCTTATGCTATAACAGGTTGCCCATGGCCGTAAATTTGAGGATCATTTGTTTAGCAAAAGAGCCTGGAAGTATGTCTTTAAAGTTCAATGCCAAGTTCAATTTTCAGTATGAAAAAGATGTTCTCAAGAATTGACACAAAACATTGAGGAATTTATACAAGAGTATTAAGAAGCTTCTTGCCCAACCAGGGTGTAGCTGGGACGAAAAGCGAAATATGGTTGTTGCTGATAATAATGTTTGGGATGAATATCTCAAGGTATCAAAATTTGAAATTATTTTAAATCATTTCCACATCACAACTAAAGGAGTCCAATAATTTATCTTCTGCATAACAATGCAGGCAGATGCGAATGTGCGATCATGCAGGGTTAAAAGCATCCCCTGTTTCAAAGATTTGTGTACTATTTATGAACATGTGATGGAAGGAAAATGTAGGTGTTTTTGTTGAACACTAATTTGTATAGGTCATGCTTGATGCTTAGAAGTTCTAATTTACATTTCAACATCTAATGAAATATGAATTTCCTGGTAATGCTGCAGTGGAATGGTCATCTAATTCTGGCGAACATGGAGCAATCAAACCCTGTCTATCTAAGGATGTCTGTGAGGATGCTGATGAGCTTCTTTGTGATGTTGGGGCTGATGAAGACTGTGGAATCTCTAGCAATGACAGTACAACCAATGATTGTGAGCAAAGGGTGCCAAATGAAACAACATCCACTTTTGGTACACGGACCCGGACTTGTTGGCATCCACCAGTGGATCGTTACTTCATCAACTTAATGCTTGCCCATGAGCACAAAGGGAATCAATTTGAAGGGGTCTTCAGAAAACAAGCATGGATGGAGATGATTTCATCATTCAATGAAAATTTTGGTCTTGAGTATAATTCGGAGATTCTTAAGAATAGGTACAAAACTCTGAGAAGGCAATACAATTTAATTAAAAGTCTTCTTCAGTCGGATGGCTTTGCCTGGGATGAAACATGCCAGATTGTTTTGGCTGATGATTGTGTTTGGAAAGATTATCTTAAGGTGCGTATCAATATAAGAAATCTGCTGGGAAATTGAACCTCTTTGGACATCTACACTTCGAAGTATTAATTGGTTATATTACTAATGAGAGTTGGCTGTTCTCATCTGATTTCATGATGGTATATGGAGTTTGGAGTGAATGCTTCTAGAAAATTGTTTGCCGTGGACAATAGGGCTAAATTTCTCCAAAAGCACTTTTAGAAAAGAAAATCAGAATAAAAAATGAAATAAACTTTTTTATAAGCTAAAATTAGTTTATGCAGATTAGTGGAACTAACAATTCCGAGAATAGAATTAGTATTTTGTATGGAAAGGTAAACTTGTATATTAACATGTTTGGCTAGTGACTGCACAAAATGCATATATATAAACAATACTCGGGTTATGTGGACGATAAGTGTTTTAAAATTTTGCCTCCTGCAATTGATTGATAATCTAATATGAACTAGGTATTTATTGTAGTTTAATAGGATAAATTCCAATTACAAAAATGATGAACCCTCAAAACAAAGAAAGTAGGAAACAAAGGGGAAAGCACTGCAGAGCTTTGAGGGTTTGCACCTCCTTGCTCAAAGGCCCCCAAAACCCATTCAATGACTATCCCCCCTCTTCTCTACACATTTACAGTATTTACCTAGCTACACTTTATCATTCTATGTCGGACGATTTTGTTTTGCGTTACCTCCAATAAATTTCTTTACCAAAAAATAAAACATGAGTTTTATGATTCCATACAATTTTATCATCCATTTCAAAAATTTATACCAACTTTTATTCAATACTAAAAAAAAGCGGTGTGAAATTTCGAGAAATCCAAAATCTCGAACAATGCCTTGGGTGTTTGAAATATTGGAAAGAAGACTTAAAATCTAAAAAAAATTAGGATGTTTGAGGCATTCTATAACACTAAAAAAATCAAAATACTGAAAATAGCATCAAACATAATTGGAGTTAATATGATGGCCAGTTGAACACATCCACGGGTCAGAGTGCTATGCTAACAGAACACCCCATCATTATTAGCACCTTTTTCTCACATAATCTCGGCTATAGCCCATTGGCAACAGTAAAGCAGTTATGCTACTGAATCGGTTATTACGACGAGTCACAAAATCCTGAGAGAATGAGGGCGTACGCAATTATTCTTAACTAATAATAGCATTGTCTTGAATATACATTACTTTTAATTCATACATATGGATTAGTTCTCTATACTAGGTGGTGTATCCCAGTGCATACAACAGAAACACTGATCGTTTGACCAAGAATGATGTTCAAGATTGAAACTACGACTCTCCTTTTTTTACTCATTGAATTGAAACTAGCCACTGATGTCCTTGATTGTCTCAATCAGAAGTCAGGGTCAAGGATAGTAGACATCAAAAGTCCCTGAACAAATTTACTGCGCTGAGCTTTCTCTATTTGGTCTTTGTCCGATAAAGTAGGTTGAACATCTCTGCAATAATTAAAGTATTAGGTACACAATAGAAAGATAAATGTAGTCATGTCAATTAAATATCTTAATTAATACGTACAAAATGAAACAAGAACAAATCAGCAGCAAGATAATAAAGGTCATATAAAAAGCTACAAGTAACATATGTAATCATTTCCCCTAAACTTTTAAAAAAATACGAAAAAGAATAAAAAAAAAGCCCTTGGGACTTTATATGCAGCCCAGTTTTTGGCTCAAACCATCAAAATCATATATCATCACTACTGGAGAAGCCACATAGTTAATTGCATTAATCTAAAAATTACTTAAGAAAACAATCAAAACCAAATGTTTTAGAGGGGATGCTTATAATGATTTCAGGTGAAGTGCCTGTTTTGAATATTTATATGATATAGCTCCACAAACTGAATGGTGGTCTCAGAATGTCAAGTCTTTGGCACTATTGATCATCCAATAATATGATTTATTGGTCTCAATACTAAGTTTTTTTCATCCACAAACTCTACAATGATGGATCAAGCATCGGTATGAACAATAACTTAGTGATTTCTTAGTTGATATTTGTCAATGCATGAGGAATGTGATATGACACATGGTTGACCGACTGATACTTCATCATACCTTTCTAAAGCCTTATCATTCGAGTGTATTTCTTCAGTGCTTACTTCACTTGAAGAATCTGGCTGCAAATGTTCACGTTCCTCAACAGCAGATGCACCACATAAAAATGACAGCCATGGATCTCTTGCTGCCTTGGAGGTAGA
This sequence comes from Cajanus cajan, assembly GCF_000230855.2. Classification (NCBI taxonomy): domain Eukaryota; kingdom Viridiplantae; phylum Streptophyta; class Magnoliopsida; order Fabales; family Fabaceae; genus Cajanus; species Cajanus cajan. The sequence goes on along the minus strand of NC_138522.1, from coordinate 57,457,333 downwards.
CATCACAGGAGATAACTCAGCAGAAAAAGATTTCCAGTGTCCATCCCGTTCACACTTTCTTGAAAAGGAAGGAGCTGGGTAGGATTCATGTTTGTAGCATTTTGATTTGAGCTGACTGTAATCTCCAGTAAAGGAAGTACATAGTTGAATGAAGGACAAAGAATAGCAACACGAAGTATAAAATGTAAAAAACTTAGGTTAAAAGGAGACAGAAGGGCAACAAGCTGATACTATTTACACAAAAACATTTCTATCAGGCATACCAGAAAGGATATCTTAAACATGTTTCCGTGTTGTGCTGCTATATGATCAACTATATTTGTCCCCACCCACATTGTACAAACGGGACAAATCTGCACGTTCAAAAAAAGATAGACATAGCTGAGTGTAATTCAACAAGCACAAGTATAGATAGTACTGCACAACATAAGTTGGTAGAGAAATACATCAATTGTATAAATAAAAACCAAAAGTATACACACGTCTGGATTTAAGGGCTGTCGCAAATAGCCAGTATCAGCTTCTAAATCCGCCAACTGAACCCTCAAGTTAGGAGAAATATTACAATATAGATCATTCTATCCCCCTTTCTAACATATTTTGTAAATTATGTGATAATCATAAAATGTCTGTCTAAAACACTTGTTACACTTCTCATAATCTACTTGAAATAAAGATTATAAAGCATGTAAACATTTGATATTTTTAAGAATGAAACATTAAAAGAAAATTCTCACGCAATGACAAGCATATTAGAGATCTCATGGTTAGCAAAAATTGATAGACAGATCTGGAATATTTCTCATAGTTTGAGGGTGGAGAGGGGGTTACTAAATTGATGGATTTAAAAGTTCATGGTGGTTTCTAGCCACCTCCCTAAAGTCCAACTGGTGTGTGTGTATGTGTATTTTTGCCTAATCAATCATATTCAGTATCAACTGACAAAAAAGTAACAACATCAACTTTAAATGGAAGCTCATTCTAAGTGTGCCAAGGATCTAAATTAGATTCATATGGAGTAACCCCTTCAGGTTCTACAAGCTAAGATCTTGTAATGAACCACATCTTTAAGGCCTTAAGGGCATTTGCATAGACGCAAGATATATAAAAGTCCAATAAGAACAGCATAACAAGGTTTCACTTTGCAAAATCACATCAGTGATCAACCCCAAGTTAAGATCAGCAAGATGTTAATCCATAAATGAAAGTAATAATGAAAATTTCAGAGGCAGTAGAATGCAGAAATGCAAAGCTCAACTTGAAAAGCTATCTCGATTTGTTAAAGGGAAATTTGATGTCTATTGTCTGCACGAATGACAAGGAAGATATTGACTCAAATTACGGGTATCATAACCATGGAAAACGATATTCAGAAGGTCTGTGTTTGTTTTAATCAAAATAGATGTCATTTGCTGGATACATTAATTTCAAATGCAATCACCAACCTGCTTCTTTCATTCTTTCTGAAATAGCTATTCAAAACATATGGTTTGTTCCTTCTAGCATTTTGTTTTAAGGGGGGACACAAAATCAACAAATCACTTAAAAAGTTAAAACTACGAAAGAACTTGCTATGCAAAGCACCAAAACCACCCAATCTCAATGAGAAAACTCCAAAATTGAAATCTTTCTCTATAAAACACCACCAACTTGGATAGATTAATTATAGCCCGGCAGCAATAAAGAAGCAACAAAAAGGTAAAGGGTACATAAAAGCTCCTATGCAAAACTAAAAAAGTAGTACGAAAGGGAAATAAATTAAGGTGAGACTTGGGAGAAAAATAAAATACCCCAGACTTGGCATCTGATGGATGGTCCAAGTCAATATGGCAACATGGTTCAAGAAGATCAAAATCCTCGGCGCAAAAAGGGCACGTGTAAGCCGTCCTCAGCTCATCATCCCCAGTGACCTCATCAAAATCGATGAAGAGTTCTGCTTCATCAAAAAGGTTAGACATTTAGCTAAAACAAGACACCCCATAAAAGAAAAACCCATCAAAACAGTTTCCACAAGAGCGGAATGAAGCAAAACGGTGTTTGGAAAGAAGGAATCACCAAAATGTGACTTGAGCCTCGACTGGTAGCCTCTGGAGGCAGTGGAGAGGCCAAAACTTAAAGTCTCGTCTTCCATTGACTTGCACAAAGTAGTGAGTACAAGCACGATGAAAAAACAAAGGCTGTCCCAGAAATTGTTGTTGTTCTTTCTTTCTTGTGGGTGTTAGCGGTGTGTACTATTTATATATAATGTTGCTGTGAAGAGAAATAGGACGAGGAAAATACGAGGGACTTTCGCTCGGTTTTGGATTGTGCGTGGTTGTTGCGTTGCAGTGCTGGGGATCCTTAGCCTACACGAATTCTAGTTATTATGCATTTACCCAAACGCCCTCCATGGTTTTAGACGACACATAACACGAGTCATGACATGGTTACATATTAATTATTTTTTTACTATTATTACGCATTGGACCACTCATAGTTGACCGAATGAGACCATGCAATAATTCTTTTGTATGACAGCACAGTAATTTGCAACAGTGAGAAGCGGTGAAATTGAAAGAGTCTGGAACACACTTTCTTCTGGAGTAAGGCATGGAAGGGATTAATTTACAAATATGGCCCTCGCATGATTCCCTAACCCAAAAGTCTTGTACGGACGCGTTCTTCTCTGTTCCGAGTTCCAATCGCTTGTGCAATGGCGACGAGAAACCGAACTTTGGAGTTCAGGAAGCACAGAGACGCCGTGAAGAGCGTGCGCGCTCCTCTCTCCTCCTCAGCGTCTGCTTCCGCCGGTCCCGTCATCGAAATGGTTACAACTTCGCTTCTTCCTTCCAATCATCGTTCCTCCTATGCTCCTCTTAGCACCCACGATCCTGGCCCAGCCACATCTAGGTTTTCCTTTTCGCCTTATCAATTCACAATTCATATTCGTTTCTGCGCTTTAATTTCATTTATATGCATAATATTAGAGTATTTGCTAAGTGTTTCACCATTGATTTGTCTGGTTGTCTGGAGAAAAAATAGAAAGAAAAAAATGATAGGAGAAAAAATAGAAAATAAAAATGAAATAAGTTTCTCATCTAAAATTAAATTGTGTATTTGTCAAAAAGAAGATTTGGAAGAAGTAGCAACAGAGTTTCTACAATTTAGCTTTTCGAGTATTTCTGGATAAGCTTATTTCATTTTTTCTTCTAAAATTACTTCTAGAAAAATTTATCGAAAACTCGGTTCAATCATCGAATGTTGTGTGTTAGGGATGCATTTACTGTGGGGTTGCCGCCATCTTGGGTGGATGATTCTGAAGAAATAGCTACTAATATACAACGTGCTCGTGTTAAAATTTCTGAGTTAACCAAAGCTCATGCAAAGGCTTTGATGCCCTCCTTTGGGGATGACAAAGAGGATCAGCGTCATATTGAGACTCTCACCCTGGAAATTACGTCCCTCCTCAGAAAGTCTGAAGTGAGGCTTAAAAGACTTTCTGCTGCTGCTGGATCTTCTGAGGATTCTAATGTCAGAAAAAATGTACAGGTAATTTTGTTATAAAAATATTGTGACATCATATGTTTAGACTTTATTTTTTTCTTCGGTTGAGGTTGACTGTTATTGACTTGTTCTTAACGTTGATATAGAGGCTCATGAACTATATTTTATTTTGGGTGCAAGATAGAAAGTTACAGGTAGGCTAGTGGATTATATATGTTCTGCTTACTCTTAGCTGGTGATTGTCCCAAAGATATATAAGCTCTTGCATGAAGTTTATCTTCAATTCAACTATTATCATCAGGTCTTATTGTTGAATCGTAGCTTTAGCCTCCTCCATCCCTTTAAAGCCCACAATCGCCTTTTTTTCTTGTTTCTCCTTGTTTTTCATGTATTACTGTACGTGAATTTATATGGTTAGGGGTGTGTTTGTCAGTTAAAAGGGAAACAAAAGGAAGGGAAAATGTAGGGTAAAGCCTTACTCTTCTTGGGATGTTTAACCAATTCACAATGAGAAGGAAATAGAGGGATAGTTAAATAATGGTGAATTCAAGTGTCCCCAACACACATACACATACAGGGAAACCCATAAAAGTGAGGGTTTATGAAATTTTCTTCCCCTCCTCTTAGAATATTTCCAAGTTCCAAACAAGAGAATGGTCAACCATAAGCCTTTCCGTTTCCTCTCTCCTCTTATAATCCATCATCCAAATATACCATTAGTTTCACTACACTTATTTTACATCACTTCTATTGAAAATAGTTCTTGGGTGAAAGCTGGATTGTAAATAGACAAGATTTTACTTCTATCTCCGTTACTTGCTTCAAATTTTAGCCATTTTATGACATGCCACTTTTTCCTTATATTTTGAGATTGGTATAACTGGATTTTTTGTATCTATTTTTGACAGCGTTCCCTTGCTACAGACCTTCAGAACCTATCAATGGATCTCCGACGAAAGCAGTCAGCATATTTGAAACGCTTGCAGCAGCAAAAGGAGGTTGCATTGCAACTTTTACTGTGTAGCTAATTTTTCCACATGCCACCATTTTGTTGGACCTGATTCTTTGTTTGTGAACTCATCAATCAATTTTTCTAGACTCGTCACTTCTTGACTTCTTTCTTTTTAATTTTAATTCTCTTGGTATTCAAATGTTTGAACTTATGGTCATATTATCCAAATGCCCAACCCACAAGTCTGTTGTGCCATCAACAGTGGAACCAGTGTAATTTTTGTGTTATTATTTATGTTGCTTCAGTAATGTCTATATTTGGATGTAATCATGCAGGGTTATGACGGGGTTGACTTGGAGATGAACTTTAATGGAAGTAAATTTGAATCACACAATGATGAATTCGGTGATATGGTATGTTTTTTCATTTTGGCAACTTATTTACCTGGCGGGGCCATATTATTTTAAGAAATTTTATGCTGTGTTGAAATTATTCGGATGTAGGTATTGAGGGTAGGATAAAGAGGGAATAAAACTATTTGCTGTGTAATGTTTATGTTACAAAAGACAGAACACTTATGCTATGTCTGGTTTAGGAAAGAAAGAGGGAAGAAAAAGGAGTGAAAAATGAGATGATTTTTTTAAGGTTTTTTTTTTTTTTTGTGAAAATGATTTTTAAGTTGTTTGATAGGGAAGAAAATGACAGGAAAAAAAACAAAATTTTTCATTGGAAAGAAAACTATATTTGTAAAATGACATAATTATCTTGAATAAAAAAAATGAAATATGATAATAAATAAGGTTATTTTTTTTTTAATTATATAAAAAGATCATTCATCCCCTTTTCCGTTCCAAAATGCAGAGAAGCTTAAAAAGCCATCTCACTCAGTCACACACATGCAAATCATTGTCCATCCTCTTGTCTCCCATCACCAAATGGAGGAAGGATTATTATTTTTTTATATAAAGGCCATTTACTTTTTATCTATAAAGAAAAAAATCCCTTATTTTTTTACAGCACTTTACCATTTCTTGAACTTATCATATGAGGATATATTTACCTTTTATCTGAATCTGAGATGAAGGTTACTTTAGAAGGAGTAGCGTGATTCATTGGATCATTTTGCTTGTGATGGAATCAGTCTCTTAGGCCAAATATTTCTATGCTTACCATGAAGCTGACAGTTTAAAAGGAGCATAAAATGTTATGAAATATTTACTTGCATTCTATTTCATCCATTTTGGATGAATTCTTATCTGAAGAAAAGATAATAATATTTGTATTTGATTAATTCCAGGGTTTTAGTGAAGAGCAAATGACAAAGCTAAAGAAAAGTGAGAAGTTCTCACAGGAAAGGGAAAGAGAGATTGAACAGGCAATTTGAAGACATTTGATGTATTGCTGCAAAACAAATCACTTTTTACCTTGTCTGACTATGTGAAATTTGCTGTAGGTTGCTAAATCAGTCCATGAACTAGCTCAAATCATGAAGGATCTCTCTGTCCTTGTGATAGACCAGGTGAATGTCCCTCCCTTGTATAAGATGGATTTATAGAATGAAAGTGACGTGATTCAGGTAACTTATATTCCTGCAGGGAACAATTGTGGATAGAATTGACTACAACATTCAGAGTGTTGCTACATCCGTTGATGAGGGCTTAAAGCAGTTGCAAAAGGTTTTGTTTTCTCTCATGCTCTTGCTTACTTGCATAGAGACTGTGCTTAGTCTTTACGATTGCAAATTGGAGCATCCTTTTTGATTTTTTTATCTGCTGTTAGCCTGTTATAAACATCTTAAACATGTACTAATGTACTACAGGCAGAGAGAACGCAGAAAAAAGGAGGGATGGTTATGTGTGCAACATCGCTTGTTATAATGTGCTTTATCATGTTAGTTCTCTTGATACTCAAGGAGATCCTCTTCTAGTCATATCACTGACCACTTTACCCGCCAGCATCATGTTAATTCCTCCGTTCAATGGGAATCAAATTGCATTCTGTTTAAAGACAAGTATCATTGGCACTATGATAATGCACTTTAGGCATGGGAATTTGTTTTTGAAGAGCGTTGGATTTACATGATTGGCTCCTTCTGAAGAGGCCAATAGGGGATGACACTGTACAGTACCGCTTCGTACAAACATAAATATTAGTTTTAACAATTCCTATAAAGAGAAATTTTCAGCAAGTTCATCTCCAATGGCCAATCTTTTTAGGAAAAAGAAAGTATTGCTAGATGGACACAATTTCTTGTTCAAGGATAGATCCTATATAAGAAAAAGTAGAAAGGCAACTTGTTGGATACATCCAAGAGTCATCGAACATGTTGATATATTGTCGACTGTTTTTTTCCCCCCATTTTATATGCTTCATGCTTGTTTTCTACCCTTGTTTATATTCCGCTAGGAAAAAAAAATCAAAATTGTATAGTGATTCAGGCTTATTTTCAGCTAGCGTTGGTGAGGTTTGTCATTTATCGGAGGATCTTACTGCAAAAAGTGGGACATTGATTTTATTCATGGTGCAGTTTTTCTGTTTTTGTCCTTTCACCCTCTTTCCACCCTTGGTCCCACGCGCTTTGCAAATAGATCTGCCATAACTAAATATTAATCTCAAAATATAGCAAGTATTAAATGTTTGTGAAATTCATCTTTTATTTGAACTAGAAATCAAATGACGCGCTTTGTAGGGATGATTGTGGGTTTCTGGCTTATATTTGTTTTCTTTTATTTCTTTTATGCTAATGTATATTTTTAAAAAATTTAATAGCATTAATTACTATGATAAAATGTTTTTCTTTAACAAAATTATCTTTATTATAGAGTTAGAATGTGAATGTAAATTTATTCAAACATGTTTAACTTCAATATATTATTAGCGTAATTTTTTATATTATTAAAGTGATTATTAAAATATTCATCAATTTTTACTCATGTCAATTGATGTTTGTATGATAAATGTGAAAAAAATTATATTATCATTGTGTTTTAATTATATTATTTAAACATTAAGATGACATAATAATGAATTATAAATTTTCTTGATTTTTTAAAGTGATAAATATTTTTAGATAAATTAAAAATATTTAAAGAGACATATAATACTTGTAGTAAAAAATTTTATTGAAATTTGGCTATGTTGCTGTAATTTTTAAACTTATCCCGTAGGTCAATTTTGCTTTGATGCTTTTGTTTTAGTTGATTTTGGTGATTTAGAATATATATATATATATATATATAATTAAAATTTAAATAAATAGATAATTTTAAATATATAAGTTATATTTAGATTTATGATAAATAATTTATATTTTTTTTGTTTGTCCCTGGAGTATCCAGGGCCGATAGCAGTGACTAATCTCCTCGCTACGAGGGAGGCACCTCGAAGGGTAGGATAGCTGACCCACAAGATTTAAGCGGCTGCATACACAAGGCAGGATTCGAACCCCTGACCTTGTTTAAGCGTGGATCAACCCCTACCGCTGAATCACACGCTTGGGGTTAATTTATATTTTAGTAAAATGATATTTTTATTTATTGGATAATTTATTTTTAAAATATTTAAATTTGAATAATAAATAATTATAATAAATAAAAAAATTAAATATGAAATTAAAATAATTCTTAAAAGGATAATTTTTAAAAATATTAACACACGAAATCATTATTTGTATTTTAGATATAGAATGTGCTTAAATCACTTCAACTTTGACACTTTTACTCAATTTTGGTAAGAAAGCTTTCAAGGGAGAAGAGATATTATATATTTCTTCTCTTTTGGTTGGTATGCAACAATAACATAAAGGAAAAAAAAAAGTAGCTGTAAAAAAAATAAGTGAGCCCATATGATAAAACTTCATTTGATTATGTGGGTAGAAAAGTGGGAGGATAATGTAACTTTTTTGTATAAAAACATCAAAATTTTCTGTCTAAATATGCTCTGTTTTATGCATATTTTTCCTAACAAAAAAGTGAAAAAGTGAATACACTTGCGGATTATTTTCTTATCGTTTTCCTAACTTAAAAGTGAAAAAACTTCTTTACTTTCTATTTTCAATCCTAAAAAATTTATAAAATGTGTTTTTTTACTTTTTTTTTCCCATTTGGTTAAACTATATGTTATCCTCATTTTAAATTTCGGTACTTACATGAGAAAAGTTTTCAAGTTTTTTTTTAGAGTTTTAAAATTTTAATTCCTACACAAGCATAAAAGATTAAAACTTAAAAGTTTTGGCCTCCATTACTAAAACTAATAAAATAAAATAAAACTTCATCGCCAAAATTTATCCATGAACTAAATTTACATTTTTGAGTTTGTCTCGTAAGAATTAATTTTTACTATAGTGACTAAGTGAATAATTTAACTTTTTAATTTTCTATCATTATCTAGTGGTTAAGTGTGAGAGTTGGTGGCAATTGAGTTTATAAAGTTTGATTCAAATATATGCAAGGTAAACAAATGACTTAATTTTACTCTCCACCTTCAAACTATCGTGATCGTGTTTTCATTTTCAATTGCATAGTTAGGTCTTAAATTTTTTCTCCATCCAACAATTGAGTTTTTCATTGATGTGAGATAATTTTTTAACAAAATTTGCGCTGTCAAAAAAAAAAAAAAACAAGATGCTAATGTGACTTGTTAGAGATGATATCACACTAACTCACATGCTGACATGAGCATCTAACACGGATCACTGACATGAAAAGCAAAAATATTAGTGATTAACACCCATAAAAACTTATTTTTATGTGTGATCTCTCTTTTTAATTTTTATATAATATGAAAATAGATATCAAACTTAGAGCCAACATAAATGAAAATATCTCTTAATTTTTATAATATTTACTTTATAAAATATTTTATTTATTATTATGATTGCAAGTTATTATGTGTGACTTTTATATTATGTTTATTTTCATTCTCACAATATTATTTTTCTATTGTTTTAAATTTTAGTCCATTATATTATATATATATATATATATATATATATATATATATATATATATGTGTGTGTGTGTGTGTGATTTTCACATAATAAATACTAATGTATATTTTTATTATTAAGATAAATATGCTTATGATATTTTCAGTATTTGTTATAAAATTATTTTACTATCATTAAGATATAATTATTTTTCCATTCTAAATAATTTGTGGCTTAAAATTATCTTAATTTTAACAAATATACTATATTAGGTATTTTTTTTTATAATTACATATGTAAAATTATATAATCTTATTTATTTTTTATTTATAATTTTCCTTTGTATAATTATGTTGTGAAAATTATCCTATTTATTATAGCATTAATAAGAGATGAATATATATCATATTTTAATATTATATTATTAATTGATAACTGTTTTAAATAGGTATTATACAATATTATGTATAAGGTCCACTTTTTTGAGTGAAATTGACTTCACATTAAAAAAGTCACCAGATTTATATATATCTTAAATTAGAAAGCGAAAAACAAAGCAACCGGAAGGAAAAGGAAAACAAAATCAGCGGTCCAGATCCATGATATCCGTCATGAAGTAAATCAGCGGTTTAGATCTAGTGACCGTTGCATTTAAGTCTCAAAATGTGGACGTTTTTTCACTTTCAACTTTCAAATTCGACCGTTGCTCCTATCAACAACACTACTTCTACTTCAAACTTCAAACTTGAAACTCTCACTTCCTTCACTTCACATTCACAATTCGCTCTTTCTATTATTATTATGGCCCATTAGCGATTTCTGTTCTCTCACCGTTATTTCTTCACACCTTCTCATTCCACATCCTTTTTTAGCAACATGGTCAAAACGGCGTCGTCCACGTCCCCTTCTTCCTCTCCGGTGACCATAACGGTGTCGTCCGGAGGCAGACGCCGGAGCATGGGGCTGACCAGTCCCGTTGCACGCGCCTCCGTCTCCAACAACCCCAATTCTCCTCTCAGAGCTTCCGCTGCCGGCGGAAGGAGGCTCTCCGGCGGCGGCGTCGAGGAAACTAGCTCCGACTACGTGACGTACACCGTTCAAATTCCTCCGACGCCGGACCGGAAGCCGATGACAGCATCAGAGGACGGAAAGAGCAGCAGGAGTTTCATTTCCGGCACAATCTTCACCGGAGGGTTCAACTCCGTGACGCGCGGCCACGTCATGGAGTGCTCGATGGAGGGCGAGGTGCAGGCGAAAACGGCGTCGGTTTGCGGAATGAGAGGATGCGACGAGGAAGCGATGAAGGGAAGGTTGTTGGGTGGACCCTGCGAGTGCGGGTTTAGGGTTTGCAGGGACTGTTACCTGGAGTGTAGTGGAAAGTGTCCTGGGTGCAAGGAGCCTTATAAGTATGTGAGCGATGATGAGGAAGAGGAAGAGGAAGAGGAAGAGGAGGGTTCTGAGGGTGAGGATCAGCCTCTGCCTCTGCCTTCCATGGCGGAGTTCAAGTTGGACAAGAGGCTTTCCCTTGTCAAGTCCTTCAAAGCGCAGAACCATCCTCCTGACTTTGACCACACAAGGTGGCTATTTGAGACCAAAGGGACTTATGGGTATGGAAACGCTGTGTGGCCTAAAGATGGCTATGGTGCTAATGGGTTTGAACCCCCTCCGGAGTTCGGAGAGAAAGCTAGGAGACCCTTGACCCGCAAGGTTGGAGTTTCAGCTGCTATTATCAGTCCTTATAGGTCAGTTGCTCCAAATTCAGACCTTTCACTTTTTTTTACTTTCACTTATTACTATATTTAGTTAGGATTTAACTGTGATACACCGAATTTGTTATATAACTTTACATTATCATTTAATCATGATTTATATAGATAATAAATTTGTTAAATTATAATTACCTTAAAAGCCATACAAGTATGTACTGACTTATTATTAATATTTAGTTATTGCTTACTAGCCATTTGCAAAAGTAGATTCTGATGATTCTAATGTCTTTGTTTAGGTTGCTTATTCTGCTGCGTCTTGCTTCCTTGGGACTATTTCTCACGTGGAGAATTAGACACCCGAACCATGAAGCGATTTGGCTGTGGGCGATGTCCATAACATGTGAGCTATGGTTTGCATTTTCGTGGCTTCTTGATCAGCTTCCTAAGCTCTGTCCTGTGAACAGAGTCACTGATCTGTCTGTTCTGAAAGAGCGGTTTGAGTCTCCAAACCTGCGCAACCCGAAAGGGAGGTCTGATCTACCAGGCATTGACGTGTTTGTTTCCACGGCAGACCCAGAAAAGGAGCCTCCTCTTGTCACTGCCAACACCATTCTCTCCATCCTTGCTGTTGATTATCCTGTGGAGAAGGTTGCGTGTTACTTGTCTGATGATGGTGGAGCTCTGTTGACGTTTGAAGCTCTTGCTGAGACTGCTAGCTTTGCAAGAATTTGGGTTCCGTTCTGTCGGAAGCACCAGATTGAGCCCCGAAACCCCGAAGCTTATTTTGGACAGAAGCGTGATTTTCTTAAGAATAAGGTCCGGTTGGACTTTGTGAGAGAGAGGAGAAGGGTGAAAAGGGAATATGATGAGTTCAAAGTGAGGATAAACTCCTTGCCAGAATCCATTAGGAGAAGATCCGATGCTTACAATGCTCACGAGGAGTTGCGTGCCAAGAAGAAACAGATGGAAGCAGGTTCCAATGTGTCTGAACCCATTAAGGTTCCTAAAGCTACATGGATGTCCGATGGTTCTCATTGGCCAGGAACTTGGGCTTCAGCAGAACAAGACCACTCAAGAGGGGACCATGCTGGAATAATTCAGGTAAAAATTCTTCAATACTTGTTCATGTTGTGTATTGTAACAATAGGTAAAATGTTTATATTTGTTTTTAGGCATGTAATGGTATAATTTCATGTTTATAGGACCTTAAACATTTTATTCATTTTTAGTTCATATGTTTAGTGATTAAAAAATGACTTGGTTTTAGTTTCTCATTATACCACGAGGAGTAAAATCTAATGAATAAAATTTCTGTAGAGATTAAAACTAAATAATGTTCATTACATCTTAGTATTATCATGTTGTGCTTGAACCGTAGATAGAGAATACTAACACCGAGTTTTTCATGGTTTTTTGCAGGCAATGTTAGCTCCACCAAATGCAGAACCGGAATTTGGGGTAGAAGCTGATGGGGAGAACTTGATTGACACAACAGATGTTGATATTAGGCTGCCCATGCTTGTTTATGTGTCTCGTGAGAAGAGACCGGGATATGATCACAACAAGAAAGCAGGAGCCATGAATGCTCTTGTTCGCACCAGTGCCATTATGTCCAATGGACCATTCATTCTTAATCTTGACTGTGATCATTACATCTACAACTCCTTGGCACTGAGGGAAGGTATGTGCTTTATGCTTGATAGGGGTGGTGATAGGATATGCTACGTTCAGTTCCCACAAAGGTTTGAGGGTATTGACCCCAGTGACAGATATGCAAACCACAACACAGTGTTCTTTGATGTGAGCATGAGAGCTCTTGATGGCTTACAGGGCCCCATGTACGTGGGAACAGGCTGCATATTCAGAAGAACTGCCCTTTATGGATTTAGTCCTCCAAGAGCCACAGAACACCACGGGTGGTTTGGCAGGAAGAAAATTAAGTTGTTTCTGAGAAAGCCAAAGGTGTCAAAAAAGGAAGAGGATGAGGTTTCCGTGCCAATAAATGGTGATCATAATGACGATGATGCAGACATAGAGTCCTTGCTTCTTCCCAAAAGGTTTGGGAACTCTTCTTCTCTCGCTGCATCGATTCCTGTGGCAGAATACCAGGGAAGGTTGCTTCAAGATTTGCAAGGAAAGGGAACACATGGAAGACCAGCAGGTTCTCTTGCTGTGCCTCGAGAACCATTGGATGCTGCCACTGTTGCTGAGGCAATAAGTGTGATATCTTGTTTCTACGAGGATAAAACTGAGTGGGGCAAACGAGTGGGGTGGATATATGGTTCAGTTACAGAAGATGTGGTGACTGGTTACAGAATGCACAATAGAGGGTGGAGATCAGTGTACTGTGTGACCAAAAGGGATGCTTTTAGAGGAACAGCTCCAATCAATTTGACAGACAGGCTCCACCAAGTGCTTCGATGGGCAACAGGTTCTGTTGAGATTTTCTTCTCAAGGAACAATGCATTATTGGCAAGTCCTAGAATGAAATTCTTGCAGAGGGTGGCATATTTCAACGTGGGAATGTACCCTTTTACTTCTATGTTTTTGATCGTTTATTGTTTTCTGCCTGCAGTGTCCCTATTTTCGGGGCAGTTTATAGTCCAAACCCTCAGTGTAACTTTTCTGGTGTTCTTGCTGGGCATCACAGTCACACTGTGCTTGCTGGCACTCCTGGAGATCAAGTGGTCAGGAATCACTCTTCATGATTGGTGGCGAAATGAACAGTTCTGGTTGATTGGTGGAACAAGTGCACACCCTGCTGCTGTTTTACAAGGGTTGTTGAAGGTCATAGCAGGAGTTGACATATCATTCACTTTAACCTCAAAGTCAGCCACTCCAGAAGAAGGAGATGATGAGTTTGCTGATCTTTATGTGGTGAAGTGGAGCTTTCTAATGGTACCTCCAATTACTATTATGATGGTGAACTCCATTGCTATTGCTGTAGGGGTAGCCAGGACTGTGTACAGTCCCTTTCCACAATGGAGCAAACTAGTAGGAGGGGTGTTTTTCAGCTTCTGGGTCTTGTGCCATCTTTACCCATTTGCAAAGGGCCTTATGGGAAGGAGAGGGAAGGTTCCAACCATCATCTATGTTTGGTCTGGATTGCTCTCCATTATTATCTCTTTGCTTTGGGTGTACATAAACCCTCCTTCAGGAAGAACACAAGATTACATGAATTTCCAATTCCCTTGAGTTTGAGGAAGATGAAGTTGCTCTGCTTCATCTCATTAAGTTGTCTATGTTGTACTAGATTAAATTGAATTGTGATTATATATTACTTTCCTGATTACGTGTGCGAGAAAAATGAAGTTGCCAACTTCATGCTGTGTAGGCTATCAGTTAAATTTTTATTTTTTTTTAAAACATCTCAAATGACTGAGATAATATCACTCCCGCTTCATTTGTATCAATCATTGTAGGTTATATCATTTTTAATCAATCACTGTTAGCTATCAGGTTCTATTTAATCCGAAGATCGAGTCGATTTCATGATTATAAGTTCATTCCATACTAGAGCCGAATGGAATAAGGTTATTTATATATATTCTCATTATGAGAGAAAGGGATGATTCGAGCGTATCTAAATAGATATTATGTTTATATATAGATTCTTATTGTTCCATTCCATCTAAGATTAAGAATAAGCGTAATCGGACCTATTTTTTACATATCTCTCTTTATCTCTCATTATTTAAGACACTATTAAATTCACTTATCTGGGCTTCTATTGAATCGAGAAATAAGTTTAATTTCTATTCCTGTAAAGTCTGGTGATAGCTACACATGTTCTCCATCTCCGATAACACCTTTTCTTTAACATTTGTATAAAAAACAGTAAAAAGTAGTTCTTTTTTCTTTCTTCGTTTCACTATTTGTATGCAAATAAAAAAACATTCTCAGGAAGTGTTAACGATTGTTGCGGCAGCGTTGGGTGGTGGCAGCAAGTGTCCATGTGCCATAAGCAAGGAGTTGTACATATGTACCATCATCTCTTCGTCGTACTCCTTCGCCGGTGGGGCTCTGCCGAAGCCTCCGCCGTAGCCGACGGCCGAGGCAGCCGTGGAGCTGGCGAGACCCAGCATGATTCTGACGTATGCGTCTCTGAGCCACAGCACCATTTTCTTTGGGGAAGAGATTTTGGGGATTCTCATCTTGGGAGCTATCTTGATATGCCATGTCCTTCTTCTTCTTCTTCTTCTGCTTCCAAGTTTGGTCGCTTCCCTCCTTCGGCGATCGGAGCCATATATTAATCTTTGGTATCCCTTAACCCTTCTCATCCAGTACTTCTTCAAACCCCACGAGATTCCTTCCATTGCCATGAAATTAGCTACATCTTCTTGCTCTTTAAATATATTCGCAACATATTACAATCAACTGTAAAATAATTTTATGGTACTCACCCGTACAGTATTTTATATTTTATATTTTTAATAATTTATTTAAATAATATTTATAATATTTTATTTTTCAAATTTTAAATTATTTAGTTATTTTATTTTTATTTTATATATTTAATTTATTTGTAATAATATTATTATATATTTAAATAATTTAATTTTAATAAATTTTAAGCATATTTTCATTTTTTCACTTAAAATTTTTGAATTTCTATATTTTAATTTTAATAATTTTTTAAGTATATTTTTTTATCTTTTTATCTTAAATTTTTGAATTTCTATAATAATTTTAATAATTTTTTATTTTTACTATTTATTAATTTTTTTTAATATTTTATAATATTATTAAAATCTTATAATTTTAATCTCTATAATCATCACTTTCGTGGGAAAAGCTTGTCTAGTAAAGTGTTTACGTCACGCAACATTTTTTTTAATAATAATAATAATATTATTATTATTTCTTTCTGCTTTTTTATTCACTTCATTAATACATACATAAGAAATAGGTGAGTACTAAATTATGTAAATGAACACAGAAAAAGAAAACGAGTAAAATATGTTTCTATCCATAAAAATATTTCAGAGCGTTGAGTAAAATATTATAAGAACTTTATATGTTTTTAGTCTCTACACTTATTTAGACATATTTTTGTCTATTTACATTATTATTATATATAAAAGTTTTTCAAATAAGTTAAAGGGCGGTTTACTTTTATTTTTATTTCATGTTTTGATTTTTATTTTATTTTTAACATAAAATTTTCATCTTATTTTCAAATTATTTTTAAATTTTTATACAAAAATAAAAGGAAAAAAAATTGTTTTCACTTATTTCTATACAAGTTCTTAAAAGCAATAAATGGATTGAAAATAAAGTAATAGTTTTATAAATTTATTTACAAAGCAGAAATTGAAAGAAGACGAAGACATTAGTCAACAAACTCTTACATAATTTTCAATACACATATTGCCTATTCATCATTTACTTTGTTTTTTTTTTTATTGATATATCATTAATGCATAATCCCTTAATGAACTGCATAACTATATCTATGCGCATTAAAAGATTCACAAATCACAAACACCCCCGGTGTAGCTTAATTTCATGTTCTTTAAAGGCTTAAAAGCTAAAATATCCTTTTAGCAATGATAGAGTAAATGATCAGCATTTAACATATTCATTATATATTTTACAGTAACTAACATGATTGAGATACTTTATATACCTCTCTATATATATTTTGTTTAAGTTAAATTAAGAGATAACTATAATTTGATATATGCAATTTTTATTTATTTTTTTGCTTTGGTAGTTCTAGGTAAAAATGACGTTGTTTCGTGTATGTAATGGAGATTTTTTGTGTTATGTATGTAGTGAAAGTTAGTAAACAGTTGATGGGGGGTTTGTAAAGTAATTTAATATTAATTAACTAATTATTAAATTAATATAATAAATAAAAATTACTAACTTATTATTTTTTCATTAAAAAAAAGCATAAAAAGTGTAGACGAAAACATGGTTAATTGATTAGGGCAGAGAGTGGGGTGGGGTAGGTTAAAGTTGACTTCTGAAGGGTAATATACAGTATAAGTTATCTTCTCGTGAATCAAGTCTTCAAGGAAGTTTTGCGTCTTCGTCTTTCGGCTGGTAGTTGAGATGAGAATGCATGTTTTATTTCTCCCATATCTTCGTTTCTATAATATAAAAAAATAGATTAAAATAAGATACTATTGGTGTAAAGTGAAAGTCATTATTAACCTCTACTAGATGAGAGTGAATTTGCTTTTATATAAGCTTGATTTGCATTTATATAAAGTTTTTAAAACCCATTCGTTGGGTATTTAGGAAAAAAACATTTTCAAAAAAAGATATTGGCAACGTTTAATTTTTTTTAGTTAAATAGAGGTTAAGAAGAAAAGCAAAAGCGGAAGCTGAGTGAATTAATGTGAGGTCAGGATGTAGGTATAACGGTATAAATGCGGTCGGCATGTATGTGTTGAGATCAATTAATATTCGCAACTTCCGTTTCAAATTCTAACATCATCATCATACTTCGCTCTATCTGCCAACCAGATTCAGTTTCAAACAAATGACTTTTCCATAAATTCTTATTTTCTCGGGAAAAAAATTTATTAAATTTAAGGATTATACTCCGTAATTATTTGCCTTTACACATCTTAATTACTATTTTTGCGAATTTATATTTGCAAAAATAGTTAGATATATGGGACAATACAGTAGCAATTTAGTACTTCCTAAAATAGTAAGTGGTAATTTCCAACGGCTACTGTTTTTGTGTATTTACTCAGGAATTTTGTAATTATATGGGTCTTCGTCGGTGTTACAATATTTATTACACACTTCCCGCACTAGCGGTCATTAATTGAGTCAACATTGATCGAGACTCTCCTGTTCATCTCATAGCAATATGCTGCCTTTGAATAAGTTTTTTTCTCTTTCGGTACAACAAAATCAATAATTAAGAATTAATTTATATATTCATAAGATATAATTTTGTTAATTAAATATTATTTTAATACAAATATAAATCTATTAGGTTGACTCTTGTGTTTGAGGACAAATTTTATAATTATTAGAATAAAAGACTAGGTTGAATAAACTATTTTAGATTCTTTTAAAATACTACTTATTAAGTGTTTTGGTATCGAAACTATGATAGTCTATTCAAAGCATAAAAGTGATTGTTAGGAAAAAAACTTACCTTTGCCCTCCTAGTCTCAGTGTTATATATATTAATAAAATTATATCTTTTGATTTTATTAAATTGAATATGTCTTTAATTCTTAGTTTATTTATCTTATATCTTCACAAAATTATTATAAATTATACTATATTTTTTAGTTTGTTATATCGATATTCTCAATGATAAGCATATTATTTGATAACCTTTTGGACTAAGTCCTTAAGCTTAGGAGATAGATTTATTATGTGTCTATCGTTATTATGTTAATTAACCTTTTATTGCTCAAATATTGACCAAATATATGGGTCGATCCTAAATCTAAAAGAGTACACAACCCTTTAGTCTTAAACGTTATAATACAAAATTGCTAAAAATTGAAGTTGAAAATGATCAACTTGTCTTTAGATAGATCGACTTAAAGTTTGAAAGAATACACAATCTCTCGGTCTTGAGCATTATAATACAAAGAGACTTAAAATTAGTTAAAAACAATCAATCAATTTTAGGTAGATTGGCCATAAAGCCCAAGAGAGTACACGATCCTTTAACCTTGAGTACTTTTAGCACATAAAGACTAATTGAAAATTGATTATTTACGAGCGTCCCCTTGTTGATCAATGACAATCTAGGAAAAAATACTCGTAAAAGATACCAATAGTGTTTTGAGCAAGAGTTCTAATTTACTTTAAAATTCTTATATTTATTTTTTTAATAAAACATTTTTATATATATTGAGCCAATTCTTCTTGAAGTGAATCGTTTTCTTCAAATGTCGTTCTATGTCTCACGAGTTTTTATCGCACATTTTCTCATGCTTAGCATACGTTTTTCTTGTCACTTCACATCTCGCACTTGTCATGTCGTCAGTGCAATGTCTTGTTTATCTGTTCGTGATAATGTTGGTGATTTTACTTGGACACAACTTTCCTTTTTAAATAAATGTAGTTGGTGCATTCTTCTTAGAGAATGGTTGATTTATCATTGAATTTCGTTAAACGAAGAAAATACACGTTCTAAAGCACTAAATT
Source organism: Cajanus cajan (assembly GCF_000230855.2). Taxonomy (NCBI): domain Eukaryota; kingdom Viridiplantae; phylum Streptophyta; class Magnoliopsida; order Fabales; family Fabaceae; genus Cajanus; species Cajanus cajan. The sequence continues at coordinate 57,438,126 of NC_138522.1, read as the reverse complement.
AAAAAGTAATATTTTTTATCATTTTTATTGAACATGATATCGTGAATTTCCAACGACAAACCAAACATATCGTGTGTTTGGTTTATTGTTTAAATTCATTAAATTTACGTTAAACGGAAAAATTACAAAATATTACTTCTTATTTTAGTGCATTGATAAGAGAGAATTTCAGTTTGTAAATATGCAAATGGATATCCAAACATGTACTTAGAGAGTAGGGGTGTTAAATGATGACTCAATCTATGCTTCCCTTTAAATTGGATGCACCATCTACAGATAATATCCATATTGTCCAACTTGTGTCTGATGTATGTAGAAGGTGAAATTAACTCTACTAGCAGAGAGAATTTGCCACTTGATTGGTCCTCGAAGTGCATAGGTTATCCCATATTGAAAAAGTTCAACAAACCATTTCACCAATCTTCCAACAAGATTGGATTTTTGTAGGACTTGTCGAATAGGTTAATTTGTTCCACTATGACTAGGTGACTTTGAAAACAACGTAATTTCTTTGCAACTTCTGCCAAAGTTAGCTAGAGCTACTTTTTCAATTTTTTGGTATCTAGCTTCGCTCCATGTAATACTCAACTAGCGAAGTAAATAGGTCTTTGTTCGTCTCCCAATACCTGGACCAAAGTCAAGCTTATGGCATGACTAAAAATTGATATGTATAAGAGTAATGGAGTGTCAGTGGTTGGTACTTGGTTTTGTGAGAATTGGGGTACTTAACAAGAATTCTTTTAATTGTTGGAAAGCCAATTCACATTCTTCTCTCCATATAAGTGACTGACTGTTCTTTTTTAAACATTGGAAGAAAGACAACACTTTGTCTCCAAACCTAGAGAAGCATCGAGAAAGGGATGCAATTCTTCCCGACAATTGTTGCACCTTTTTTTAAAGAATTTTTTCATAACAAAATAATTTTTATTTTATTTTAGGCACAAAAATTTATAATAACAAATGATTATTCTATATATTCTTATGATTTAAATAATATCAAAGATAAAATTATTACTCAATTAATTACTACAAACCATTACAAGAGTTAAAATTATTATTTTTATTATACATTTTTCAAAATTTCATCTAATTACGGTGCTAATTCTAATAGTTAATTGGATGATCCTTTTTAAAGAGTGTATTTATTTTTCTTAAATAGAAAAAATGACGTAATTAATTTATCTCTTTTTAATTAATTTCGCTTTATAATCTTCTATTTTTTAGATGTCACTAATCAATAATTATATTTTTTCACAAATAATTATTACAACTTTATTTTCTATAATTATCTCAATTTTTTTATTATTTTTTTAGTAAAATTAAAATTATATTGAATAAAATTGGTTATCCACATTGGGAAAGAAACATAATATCAATATATTTAAAATATTTATGAGTTAATATGCAAATGTTCAAAACAAATATATTATAATTTAGTATAAGTTTTAACGATATATATCAATATTTATTAATAATAACAAATTTTTTTAAAACAATAATAAAAAAATCTCATGTACTTGTTTAAGGACATATTCATAATTTTCTCGTAATTTGGGGACCGAACTCGTTCCGATCTATGGGACAGTGGAGATGTACTTGCAAAAGATACTCCAACATTCAAGTCAGCACGTGAGTGAACAGTAATGGTAATAAATGGATAGTAATTTTACCTTGAGATGTGAACTATTTATATGTCATTAATGGGCCCAGATCTCGATGACCTTGTATTAGGGTTAGGAATTAGGTAATGCGTTGCTAATAGACTTTACTCCTGTAATTCACCTCTAACTCCTAATTAAGGATAATTAACCACCATTTAGGGGAAGTCTTATTTTTGGATCCTATCGACTATCGAAGGTACCGAACGAAGTTAATGCTTCTTAGAATTAAGGGTTTTGACTACTGAGTGGATCAAACGGGGTTAGTGCCCCTTGATGTGGAAGGTCTCGGGTGTCGAGTTTGTCAGATGGGCTTCAACTATCGAGGGTGCCGAATGGGGTTAATGCTCCTTAGGTTGAGGGCATTGACTGTCGAGGGTGTCACTAGTACAGAAAGGGTCTTTTACGTCGTGTATTTTGACCCTTTTACGTCAGAAAAGGGTCCGACATTAATACGGGAGTCGTAAATTTACGTCGCCTCTAAAAGGCGACGTAAATTTACGTCGGGGATTTCTCCAAACCGACGTAAAATGGGGCAAAATCATGCCACAATTTTACGTCGGAGATGGCTTTGTCCGACGTAAATTGTGGGAGTTTTTTTTTTATAAAATGTTTGTAAATTGATATACCCAACACCTGCATATAAATATAATCCAGAATACCAACTCTAAACCAGGCAGTCCAGAATAGAAATTCAAATTGTATTTCAAAATTGAATGACAAAAAGAAAATAATATATAAATCTTAAAAAACATAAATTATGACAATGCAAATCCTATTATCCTAAAAAAAGCTATAAAACATGTTTGTCAATGCTATCTAACTAACTAAACTAACTAACTATCAAACTATAAACATAATATCTAACTAACTATCAAACTATAAACATAATATCTAACTAACTAAACTTAGAAAAAAATTTGCCCATTGTTCTCTTATCTTGAGCAACTCATCTTCGGGCAATGGAGATGGATCTTGAAAGACCTGAAAGGGTAATTTAAGTGTCATTAATATGCAATGTTAATTATTCTAAAGGTAAATATAGTTAAATAAATTTTGATATGAATTACCTACGCCCAAGAATCAATAATACCCGCAGAAACTATGGCTTTCATCCAATACATGATGTAATAGTCACATTCAAACGAGTCTTGTTGCTTATTACACTAAAATGAGAAACAAATAACTATTAATTCCAAAGTCAATAAATTTAAATATTATTGATTGTATGAATTTATTTGCTAACCTTAGGGTATATGAAATGCAATGACTTTAATGATCTGGCTCTTCCACTTAATATATTAGCTCCAGACACGATTCTAATTAATTGAAATAAAAACAAATGTTAGCCAATATATATAATTAGTTTTAAAACATAATGAAAAAATTTTAGTTACCCATGTAATTGGCTTTTAATTTCATGGCTTGGTTTTTGATGAAGTGAACAAAACCACACCACGGTATATTCCTTAGGAATGATTACCATTAACTGCCAATGGGACCTACATTGTATGACAAACAAATCAGTTAAAAAATTACCATGATTAAAAAACCAATTAAAAAACTAACCCGTCAATGTATGGAGCCATGTATATATGTCTTCTTGAGTCACTCATCCATGTTTGCATATATTGTTGGATCTGGACCTGAGTGTTTCCTGATTTTTGGATGGATTGAGGCTCAATAAATCCATATACTTCTGCTTGTGCTTGCTCCACACTCAATTTGTCCATGTACCTAACACAAATAATTATTATAAGTTAAATGTAATTATTGTAAATTTAGACTCATAAAAGAAAATATGACTTACATGGCCCACAACTGTATGACAGATATATTTAACATGCAGTTTCCCTCAACAATCTCTAATGCATCAGGCAGAGATATGTATAGTGGAACATCAGAGCTATCAACTCCAAAAACTCTAATGTCCCACTGCAATTGAATTGGATGCTTCTTTATTCGTGGTAATTTGATTAGAAGCTTAGATATGGATGACTACGAACAAGAGACTTACGATGCCTAGTGTACGCAGTCTTTTGCCCATGTTTCAATTGGGTATAACTTGTGTTTTCTTCACATATAAGACATGCATAATGACCCTTCACACTATACCCACTCAAGTTACCATATGCTGGAAAATCATTTATTGTGCAAAATAACATTGCACGCATAGTAAATTTTTCTTCACGATATGCATCAAACACCTCCACTCCTGTGTCCCATAACATTTTCAAGTCATCAATCAATGAACTAAGATACACATCTATGTCATTTCCTGGTTGTCGGGGACCTGATATCATCATAGACAACATAATATATTTTCTCTTCATGCATAGCCAAGGAGGCAAATTATAAATGACCAACAAAACTGGCCATGAACTGTGTTTACTACTTAAGTTCCCATAAGGATTCATGCCATCTGTAGCTAAACCAATTCTCAAGTTTCTTGACTCTGCACCAAATTCTGGAAATGTTTCATCAATCCTCTTCCATTGCGGAGAATCAGCTGGATATCGAAGAAAGTTGTCACATTTTCTACCATTTTCATGCCATGTGAGGTTTTTTGCATCCTCTTTAATGGCAAACAATCTTTTAAACCTAGGTATTATTGACAAATACCATAAGACCTTAGCAGGGGGACCCTCTATTTCTTCCTCACCATTACTTCCATCAGTTTTCTTTTTGAACCGCGACAATCCACATGTGGGACACACTTTCAGTGTAGCAAAATCATTTGTATACAATATGCAATCATTAGGGCACGCATGTATCTTCTTATACTCCAAACCCATTGGACATAGTATCTTTTTTGCCTCATAGTTGCGATTAGGTAACGTGTTATCTTCTGGAAGCATCTCCTTCAATAACTCCAACAATTCTGTGAAACTTTTATCAGTCCAGCCATTTCTTGCTTTTAAACTAAACAATTTTAAAGTTGCTGATAATCTTGTAAACATACTGCATCCTGGGTACAATGGTTGCTCAAAATCAGACTTTAAGGTATCATACACATGTGCTCTTTCAAAATTTTCTTCACCAACATCACGTATCATCTCTTCTAAGTTATCGCCCATCCCTTCAAAATTTTCAGTTGTTGACACTGTTGGAATGTCTAATATTTCTCCGTGCCATGTCCATACTGTATAACTCTTCACAATACCATATATAAATAGGTGACCACGTATTTCTCCAACTTCTTGACGTATCTGATTCAAACATCGAACACATGGACAATAATATGCCCCTTTGATGGGTTTCCCATTTTCTCTTGCAAATTGTAAGAACTCTTCAACTCCATTTCTGTACTCTTGACTAATGCGACTTGCATTCATCCAACTTCGATTCATTATCTATATATTAACACAAATTAACTATTGACTCAGTTATTCATAAATTTTCTAACCTAAACTACAACCCTAAAAAATCGATGGTAAACTAAAGGTCAACGCCTAAAAAAGTCTCTTCTTTAATACATCTGGAACGGCCCGTACTGAAACTAGAACGGGCCGTTCCAGATCAAAAAATTACAACAACAAATTTCTAGCAGAACGGGCCGTTCTCTTTGCAGAACGGCCCGTACTGCTTGCAGAACGGCCCGTTCTGTAAGGTTGCAGAACGGCCCGTTCTCCTTACAGAACGGGCCGTTCTGCAAGCAGTACGGGCCGTTCCAGCGGAACAAATAGCAAAAAAAAACAAAATAATTACGGGGACAACAAACTAACCTCAAACGACCAACGTGCAGACACTTAGAGACTTGGATACGTTGAATGTAGCAATAAACGCAGTGGGAGACTCAGAAATTCAGAGAAAATGAGAGGGGTTGTTTGTAAATTGTGAGCGCGGGAATGGAAAATACAAAGGTGAGGAATATAGGGCCATTTTTTACGTCGGGTTTCGTTGTTCCGACGTAAATTTACGTCGCACTATGAGACTGCGACGTTAATTCCCACATTTACGTCGGACTAGGGGGGTCTCACGTAAATTAGTCTCCACTTAATTACGAAACTGCCACCGCGTTTTTACAACGTCGGTATTTACTGTTTCCGACGTAAATTTGGTGACCTAAATACCCTTTTTTGCACTAGTGTGTCGACCGAGTTTCAACTAACGAGAGTACCAAACAGGTTTCGACTACTGAAGATGCTGAACGAGGTTTAATGCCTCTTGTGTGTCGAGGGGTACAGTCGATAGGTCTACTTTGTAGACCCATAAACACTTTGGACTAATTATTTTTAAGAAAAATTAAAAATATATTTAAAAAATTGTTAATCCACTATAAATTAGTTTTAACACGACATATATTGTTAAGATTTGTAAGACTCTTTAATGTAGTTTGTGAATGATGAAAATAAAAAGAAAAGCAAATTCCTAAGATGTGCAAACTACTATGCATATAGTGATTTAACTGCTGTTGAGTTTGCGTGAGAGTCTTAATGATGAAAATAAGAACAAAAGCAAACTCTTAAGTTTAAGATGTGTAAACTACTGTCCTAATTCTTACAAGACTTATTATTAGATCACTGGTTTTTTGTCGTTCGGTTTGGTTTCTAAAACATAATTTTTAATCAATTTGACAAATTTTCAACTGAACTTTTTTATTAATTCCATGAGTTTTTTTTTTTTAATTATTTGGATTAATGACGGAACTTGTTGAATTAATAGACAGTGAACTTTTGATATAGAAGATTCGTACATAGACATGAAACTTAACAGTTCATTAATAATAAGATACAATTATTTCCACCTTGAACACTAATAAATGACAAAAAGCCAAACACTAAATAAGCATAGCAGAAGGACACATTACATCAGCGATCTTAAGTTTTATTTTCCTCAAATGTTGTGGCTTCTTCCGCAGCTATACCTTGATGAGTACATTTCTTCTTGCTTTTTAGCATTCATTTTTGTAATGTGAGTCTAAGTCCACCACTAGTGTGAATTAAATTAAAAACAGTGATAGCTAGGACAAAGAATCACCCAAACAATTAATTCACTAAATGAACAAGTAAGCAACAAGGAAGAGAAAGACATGCCACATCGCCTGAAAAGGCTTCATCTTTTCACCGTTATTCTTCACATAGTATGGATTCGGGGTTCCTGGTGGAAAGTACAACACCGGACGTGGAGGTCCTTGTGGTATTTCACAATCTTCACATGATGTCTTTGGTGGTGGAGGGCATTCAACCACAACTGGTAGCGGTGGCGGCGGTGGCGGTGGCGGGCACTCTACCACAGGTGGCGGTGGCGATGGTAAGGGCTGGCACGGGTTGTCGCACTCGTCGCACATTGTGCATGGAACTATGTCTTTTGTGACTGTTGAAGTGGCTTCGGTGTTATTGATAGCTGAAACAGTGTATGCAAGGAAGAGAATGAAGAAGGAAGATACCAAAGGCAATGAAGTAGCCATAGTCTTTAGTTAATTGAAAACTGTTTGATACAAATAAAACGTAATAAAACAGTGGGTTTCATTTGGTTAAATATAACCTATGCATGTGTATAATGTATTGGTGACCGCACTTGTTGTCGGTGTTTTGTCCTCTACGGCATCGTTTCATCATCAGATCTTGCAACCAAAGTATATAAAACACAATTTCACACATCTGCTTCGTGTATATCTTACAAACACCATGCGTGTCAATCAGAAAAAGTAAAACTGCATGGTTCATAACTTATTTTGCAAAGTACTATATATTAATTATGTTGATTTTTTGGTCATTTTTTTTCATAAATTGTTTTTAATATAATATCAACAAGGTTTAAAAGGTAAGTAGCTAGAATTGGAGCATAATCTTGATTTTTTTCTTATTTTGCTGTGAATTACTGTGCTAACTACTAGAGAGTAGAGACGCGATACACCGTATGCAAATTTGAAGCGGCGGATTCTATCAATTGGTAGGATATGTGACGATGAATATATTTGTCTGTAATCCTATATATCGCTTTCCTAGTCACGTGAATAGAAATTAGAATGACATATGTACAAGTGAATGCCAAACTCATAAATGTCATTAACTATACAGGTGGTGGATCCTAGAAAATTAAATACATTGCTTAGGAAAAGCGAACAGAACTTGAAAGAAAAAATACTTAACATAGAGCTATGCTCCCAACAAGCTAGGCCACTTCTGTACACGAGTCTTCATTCTGTCTTAATTTAAACCTACAATGAACAATCGGCTCAAATTTTTTTGAACATCAATCTCAACTCACCAAGAGCTCTTAAGTCTAGATCTGTCCAGATAATTCTATTTTATTTTACACTCCTTCAAAATTGACATTTGACACCATATAATTTAATAATTTTAACATTCATTGTAAATATAAATATTTCTTATAATGCCGAGACTTTAAAATATTATCTCTAAATAATATAAAATTTTAATATATTCAAATACAAATATATAATCTCCTCTTAAGGTTAAGAAAAAGTAAGTTATACTCTTTAAATACTTCATGATAATGAATAAAAAAAATTATACTCTTTGATTATTCTCAACTTAAACTGCTGCTAAATTATTTTATAGCGTACTTTGTAGCGGAACAAAATGTAATTCAAACGATAATTGGTGTTTTTCTTTTTCAAGTGTCTATAGTTATATTTAACGGTGTCACACCAAATTCATGCTGCAGCGACACGATAGACAGTTTGTGATTTAGGTCTAAAAATTGTGAAGGGTGTTAGGATTTGTCCACATGCATTTGAGTTTGAGGAAGTATGTTTGTTATTTACTCCTTACATTACATTTTATTTTATTTGACGTTTAAGATTGTGGTACAAAATTTTAAAAAATGTAATTAATATGCCTAATTTTATGAATACGTTATGTAACTTTTTAATATACTTTGAATCTTCTGAATTCTCAGCAATAATTAAAAAAATTCATTAATAATAATAAAAAATATATATTATTTTCAGTTCTAATTATAAGCAATATATATCAAGACCAAAAAAAAAAAATTAAGTTTGTTGTTTTAATTAACGTTGTCAAAAATTATAATTTTATTTTAAAGATAATTTAATGTTAATTATAAGTGAATGCATAAAAATAAAATTAAAAATATTTAAAAATATTTAAAAATTATCTTTAAATAATTTTAAAATTTGATAATTGTTACTTATAATTAAGATTAAAGAAAAATTTAATTTATTATTTATGATTAAGGTAGAAATATTTAATATTATATTGATATATTATAAAATAACAGTAAAATTAAAAACCGTAAAAAATAAATAAAACGAAGGAAAAAATATTTTATTGAGTCATTTGAATTTCTAAGCCAGATATTGCCCCATTAATATGCCAGAAGGATTCTAACATTATAGATTCCCAACGAACGATATGTACCAAAGTTCCAAGGTAAGAAAATTATATTTATGGATTAAATTAAATTTTAAGAATAATTAATACAATACATGTAAATTTTATTTTTAAAACCAATAATACATGTTTTTTTTTTCTGTTTTGAATTATACTTTGTATTTTAATAAAATTTAAATTATGAATGCTTTATAATTTTTATTATATCTAAAATTTTAAATGATCATAAAGTACACAATAATTAAATTTAGATTTAGACTGAATCCAAATATATACTATTTCTGTTTAATCTTGGGTGGAGAAATTATGTACGTACCGTTTCTCAAACAGAACAACCAACTGGATCTTTAATTTTAGTCCACGGCCCGAAGTACACGGACTTTGACTGTCCAGTTGTGGCATCAGAAGCCAGAAGGGCTTGAGCCTGTCAGATGAACCAATTTTTTCATTAAATGTGAAAATAAACAAAATGGCCAACATATAGAATATAGATGGACTTCTGCCATTTGTTTTTCAGATCCATCTCTCCTTTCATATCAGTGTCGTATGAAAATATTTAGAACATGTGTTGTATTATTCTAATCAAAATATACTCTCTACATGATTCTCTACGGTAATTCCTTTAAACATTTTCGAATAGAATCACAATCTTTATTTCTTTTAGCAGTAAAAATATTTAAATTCGTGTGCGGCTTTCACTATTCTTACCCCACACTTATTTTAAAACATTTCAATCATCAACTTATTAATAATTAAAAACTCATCCTCAAAAAACCCTATTCATAATAAACCGTAACACAAACTCGCTAAGTAACTTCTGAAATCAATTTTACAACTCGAGTTATTAAAAGAAATAAAAACAAAGTCCATTTATTTGAATCCCAGAGTTTATAGAAAAAATAAAATGATTAAATAACATACAACATTTTTAATGTGAGAATCCAAACGCTGATCAGTAAGATGTAATCAAAATCTTATTCCGCAGACAGCAACTTTACAATGATATGGAAAGAGAAAAAAATAAATTTGTACTAGGATAGTAGGATTACATGTGAAAGCAAAACCACCTGCCCAACGTGCAAGTTCTTAAAATAATAGAAAAACAACATGCAAGATCTCAGGTTTGGGTGTATGCAAGACTTGCTCCAGTGATAAAATGGCTATTAAGAAAATGGTCTGAAATTCGAATCCGAAAAGAAAAGAAGACATTGATCATAAATATATTAATTAATTAAGATTAGCACCAATTAAAAAATTGGCCAGAAATTCGAATCTGAAAAAAAGACATTGGTCAGAAATATATTAATTAATTAAGATTCTTAAGTGGAGTTGTGTGAATTATTCAACACTTTCTTATTATTTTTAAGATATACAGTTCTTATTATATTATTGACTATTGACTAAAATCAGAATTGTAGTCAATAATTCTCAAAAGTCTTCTCCACGAAGAGCTCTGAGAACCCTAGAATGAGGTGCATCAGGGTCACCACGCATGGCATTCTGGCGCCACATCTCAGCGGCCCTCAGCAGTGTCTCCTCCGCTGACTCAAGCTGCTCCGGCAGCCACCCAATGACATCCCCACCTCTTCCAGAATCTACAGTCTTGTCGGAGGCTCGAGAAATTGGCTTCCGCGAATCCACAAACTCTATCTCTGACAAGGGCGACGCTTTGTGGTGCTTATAGTACTCTTTATTCTCCTCTCTCCCTTTCTCCTCCGGCCACGGAGTCCCATCAAGACCAGCGCAACTCACTTCTTCTAAACCCACCGTTCCATGCTCCCGCTTTTGCTGAATGCTTGGCTCCAATCGCTGATTCACCCCCGCGCTCTCTAGTTTCTGTGAAGGTTCACATGGAGATTTTAAAGACTTCAACTTCTCGTGCGCCTTATTGGCATTGCGTTCTGTTTCAGCAATTTTGGCTTCCTTGGCTTCATCCTTTGTAGTTATACCCTGCAATATTTATATGCGTAAAGTTAGCATATCCGTTTGAGCTTATGATCGATGTGGGATATCTAACAAGAGATAAACGTTATTAGTATTACTCACTTGGGGTTGTCCTCTGTGGACCGCGGGACCAGCTTCTTGTTCTCCCGTGTGAATTTCTGTGTCTGCGGTTCGGCTGCGAGTGCCAGAGCAAAATCCTCGTTTGATGAGAGGAAAACGAGTGGTTGAAAATAAGGCCCAAGATGTTCTTCTTGTTGCTTCTGCTAGTCTCAATTGCATCTTAATTAACGTTGTTGTGGTTGCTTTGATTCTGTGTTGGACTTGAAAGTAGACTGTTAGGAACAGGATGAGATAAACTTGAGATTTGATGGGATATTGGAACAGACAGCCAAGAAGAGAAAAAGAGCTGGAGGGACGTTCTGGAAATTCCTCGACACGTGTATTGATTTTGACGTGGCACTGTCTTCTGTTGCCACGTGTTGGAAAGAGAATTAACATGATCTGCTTGTTCTTGAAGAAGCACCCTCTAGTTTCTAGAACTAGAACAAAGAACACCTTTCTGGAATGCTCCACGAACACATACTTGGCATTTGTGGAATTAATCAGTCAAAAATGTATTAGATGAAACTAATTTCTATACGTCATTTCTTGGGCTAGGCTATCGAACAATTATTTTTGTGCCAGCCCGAAACTTGTTTATTACAGTACAGTTCATTTTTGTAATGGGAAATGGATTTTGTGTTCATAGCAGTCCAATAGAAAATAAACCGAATGAAATGACAACAGTTCTAATAAGCACGAAGTGAAAGATGCCAGAATATGACCAAGCAGGTTTAGCAAGGTATCCATGGCAACCAATAATACAGATAATTCAAGAATCACCATTGACTTTTACCTATCTATATCTTCACCATTAGTTTAATAAGAAGAAATCGTCTTTTTCATTCTTCAATCCATTTACTTTAAATATCCTTTTTATTTCTATGCTTATTTTTTTTATTTTTCTTTTAAAATTACTTCCAATTAATTTAGATTCAATCTTATGATTGGGTTTATTAAACAAAATTAGGCTCCTCAAAAAAATGTGTAATATAGAGACTTAACCTAGGCCATCTTTCAAGAACATAAATTTATTTTATTTTTTATTTTTTTTTATCATGTAATTGAGTTAGGTTTTGGGAGAATTTTATTTCGAAAAGATTGCAAACAACAATATAGAAAATAGAATCTCAACATAGAATTTCAATATTATCAAATACCGATTCAAGATTTTAATTCCTACGATATAATTTTCATTGTTTACAACAAATACGAATTCTCAACCAACCTAATTCAATTCAAAATTAATCAATACAGAGATCTAAATCTAGATTATGAATTTCATTAAAACAAAGAACCACAATCGCAAACTCAAGATTCCAACAAAATCCGAGAGTAGTAATCAAATTGAATTAGGTTGATTTAGGTTATTTCAATTTGAAACTGCATCTTCTCATTTTTGTTTTTGATTCAAAACGAAAATTCAATATCATAAAAAACAAAATTATCATAAATAGAAAAGAGAAGAGGAAGAGAGAATTTGTTCGGTAAAAATTAGGAATTAAAATTTATCGTAGTTTTTAAAATCCTAAACTGATTGATGGATTAACTTCGCAATCATGTTGTTTCAGCCAATTCTAGTAGACAAGAGAGAAATTTCCTGAGTGAGAGAAAGAGAGAAGAGAGAATTTGAGAAAAACTTCTTGAACAAGAATTCCCAAATTTGAAAAATGAGAGTACAAAGTTAATGTAAAGAGTCATTACATGAATTTAAGGACAAAATAATGGGACTAAACTAAGGGTCCAACCCATTAATTACATTCCTAAAGCCTAATTAACTACAACTAAACAGTTTCAAGACAAGCTGAAAACTTCAATGTAGGGCTACGAGATTGAGGCATGATTTTGGGCCTGAAAACGTCTGAACTGGGTTTTTCTTCCAACATAGAAGTTGTAGATCTCTTTCTTATCTTTCCAGGGACACCAAATTTGCCCAATTCCGAGTTGTGTTTCTCCAGATATGGCTTGCACAATAAATTGTGTCAAAAGAAAAAATTATTACAAAAATTTAGTAAAATTTACAACTACATCCTAGATGACTCACTAACATAAATCTTTTTTTTTTTTTGGTTCGTCCCTGGAGTATCTACCGCCGATAGCGGTGACTAATCTCTTCGCTACGTTGGAGGCACCTCAAAGGGTGGGATAGCTGACCCCAAGATTTAACGCGGCTACATACACAAAGCAAGATTCGAACTCCTGACCTTACTTAAATCTAAATTAATACATGAATATATGACACTAAAAAAAATTAAATAAGGCAAAAATATATTAAAAAAATGTACTATGACTATCACCCTAAACTTAAACAATAAAGAAAAAACGTTAAGAAAACGTCGCTACTTCATGTGAATTATTAGTTAGGACCTTTAAACATATAATAATGTTTGATTCTTGATTGTGTATATAGAACAATATCTGAGTAGATGAGATGTCACTTAACTGATTTTCAACGTTTTTGGTGTATTACTCTTATGACTTCTGACAACGAGAATATCTTTAGATCCAATCTTGAATCTAAAAGAAAGTAAAATAATTTTTTTATAAAATTAAATTTAAATCATTACACATAATTAAGATATATATTATATTAATTTAATCTTAAATTTCAAAATAAATCATGTTCTACAACAGTGAGTAAGCCATAAGCGACAAATGTTGGACGTTGCTCCTAAATTAGCTTTTGCTCTATGTTGATCTTTTCTCCTCCTGCTGGTCTAGAAAATGAATAGCCCATTTGTGTTTTGTGGTTTAAGTTAAAATAACATGTTTTATACAAATTTAATATTTTTCAATAAAAAAATCTCTCAAAAACATTTTTATCTTGTATACAAGCAGGTTATATGTCATTGGCTCTCACTTTTGCTTGATCCATAAGCGGAAAAAAGTATCGGAAAAAGGAATAATTATGAGTGTATCATGGGCTCGGAGTAATTGTGAACTATGAATCCAATGAACTGTAAGTTTTGATTGAACACGTGTTTGATTTCACGTCTGTCAAGTTTAAATTCCGTAAAAGACGCAAAAGTAAAAAATAAAAATTTCTTACTTTTATGTTAACGTGGATCTTAAACGTGAATCCAAATTATACCGGAATTGTCGCTCAAACATCAACATGTGTAATGAAAAATAAAATTTATATCGATGCAATTTTTTAAAGTATTTTTGGTATTATTTTTTAAACTAAAATTAAAGTTTTACATTATTAATCTATGTTAATCCTCAATTTAAATTTTATTATAATAACATCAAAAATAATTACATCTAAATAAAAATCCAATTGCGTTTTATTGTTGAAATAAAAATCCAATTCTATTATAATAACTCCAAAAATAATTATAAAATTACATCTAAATTTTGTTCAAAAATCAACCCATGTTTGCCCCCATATTAGTCAGCGAGTCAGTCCAGTAACTTCATCCTTTAATTTTTACATTTTCTCCATATATCTCATTTAATTCTATTATTTTTTTTAAGTTTTATTTTGGTATGGTCCGTATGGAAGACCTCTTCTCAAAAAACCTAGCAATTAATAATCCAATTTTAGAACATTCAAAATGTATATCCTAGGAAAAACTATATATATACTTGTGTATTGAAATATCGGCCTTTTGGAGATAATTTCTAAAAATCTCAACATAATTTTCTTTAAGCCTAATTATTATAAATATATATGATTCACAAGGTAAAAGTATTGGACTTTTGTATGACTAAGTCCGTAGGAATCCGACATAATGGTCTACAATTGTCTTGTTAAAATAGTTTGCTTTTAACTTTGGGTTCAAGAGGTATACATCTCTCCAAATTCAAGCACTAAAGTATAATTAAAGAGACCTAGTGAATGCTTAATCTATCGAAAGGTATGAATCGGCTGAAGACTTGGACAATACTTGTTTAATAATAAAAAAGTATATGAATTTTTCGTGGAGTGCACTTAGGACAGCAACTGTATTTCCCAGTTCATGAAATGTGTTTTGACCGACTGGGCCTAAATTAGCATACCATTCTTTTAGGATACCAGTCATCCTACATCCAAATTCTTCAATGATCTTGAAGGATTCAGTATCTCCTTTCATGAATCTGGTGTCTAGCCAAACTCCAAATTCAATTAGCCGAGATCTCCATTGACTTGGGTCAATATCATCAAGGGTGAACCAAGGTCCCCTAGTTGGTTTAATGGTCCTATTTCTAGGACTCTGTATTGGGCTCTCATCAGGGGATTCATAAATAGGATCTGGTCCGGTGGATACCATCAAAACAGAGAGATCTGCTAATTGTGTTTCTGAGGAAGCTGTAGTAATGGAATCTTCATCAGATAAATTTGTGAGAAGATCATCTTCTGATCCAGTGTTTACAGAAGATTCTGGAGTAACAAGTTGTTCATTCTCTTTGACCATCATCTGAGAGTAAGGGTCTTGTGAGTCTTGAAAGTAATGACCCTTTCCCGTATCATGCCTTTTTGGTGATGAAACCGGAGTAGAAGATTTGGAGTCATCTTCTATTGATTTAGAGAGTTTTTGTGAACTGGATTGTGACTTTCTCCATTGCCAATTTGCAGAGGCAGTAGGAATGTTGTAATGTGGTCTTTCAGGTTTAGACCATGAGACGGATGGTGTCTTGAACAGAGAATGAGACACAGGTGCAGGGGGGTGCAAGAATGCGTAAGGATCTGCAGCAACTGGCTAAGGCTGTAAAGCCTTTTTCTTTTGTTCTATTTGTTCCTCCAATTGGAAGAGTTGAGCTTTTAAACTCCTGATTTCTCGATCCTTCTCATTTAGTGCTGCACCAAATGGAATATTCTTTATTTTATTCTCCAGTCTGGAAATGTCAGCGGTTAACTTTTGGTAGTATGTCTTCATCTTGGATGAGAGATAATCCAACTTGTCTTCTGATTTTTGCATACTGCTTGACATTTTTGTAACCTTGTCATCAATCCTTTTCAGCAAGGAGTTCTGTGCTTGAGCATTTTCTGTTTGCCAGTTGAGAACTTCTTTTGCCTGACTCAGTACCTTTGGCTTTCCGTCAGTACCAATCTTCGAAGGAATGATGGTAGGTTTGGTAGAATACCTCGTATTGGGGTCTATTTTTCTTTCCAAAGGAGGAAATTCTACATCTTTGTTTGCTTCAGAAAACATGAAGCATGGTACTGGCTTAGGTGTAGGAGGAGAAAACCTTTTCACCTCATCTGAACACCTTGGTGAGATCTTGTTATAAGAAGATCTGCTCCGTTGATTAGTCTGTCTGTTGAAAGAAGACTTGTTTTGTGAATCTGGCCTTCTGTTAGGTCGAGGTGGTGACTTACAGGGTGTATTCCCTCCTCATTGTCACTGTAATCACTATCTGATTCACTATCTTCTTCTTCGCTGGTGTCTCCTGAGTGCATCCAGCAATCGCACTCAGGATCGCACATTTCTGGGGCAACATCCCAGATGAAGTGACCATTGATTCGGTCTATATAGATCTCTCGCCCGTCTGGATGTACCGCAAAGATGGGAATTCTTTTTTATTTGACGAAGGGTTCTAACATCATTGTTTGGAAAATTGGACCTGAGGCTTTCTCAGGTTGCTGAAAGATTGTTCTGACTGTTCCGTCGACGGATCTTCTGAAAGTTGCTTGATCCGTTTGAATTGGCTTGACATGGTGCTTGTGGAGATTCTCATCATTTGTCACCCATTGTAATGGGATGAGCTCCTTCAGCTGTTCCCTGGAGATATTCCTGGGAACCTGGACGATTGATGGGCTCTCTTCTGCCTGGTTTGCAAGAACAAACAAGGCACTATCATTGCTACTGGGTAAGGCCAGATTGATCGCATGGGACTGTAGCCTATATATGATTTGATAGTGGAGAGTAGCACAAACAGCATCAGCGGTCTGGGCAGCTCCGGTTATCTGGACTTGGACCTTTAGTCTCTCTGGTACAGTGAGGTCTCTTAAGCTAACATTGTAATTGGGGAACAATGTTAGAACGACACTTCCGGCGTGAAGTGTAGTCAAGACCGTACCAATCACAACATTTTCGTAGTGCAGATAGCTAGTATCTAACAGGGAGATCCTTGAGGAGACAGGAAGTCCTCGTCTCCCATGGAGTGTGAGCATAAACCTAATGGCCCCGTAGTGAAGATGGGTGTATCCATCGGTTCTCCAGTGTCAGATGAGTTCCTTTGGGATCTCAATAGTAACATACTGCTCTTCAGAAGTGGCCATCAAAGAACACTGTTCCATCTTGGAAGATTGAACATATTCTTTTTCATGTGGACGGGTGGTTCTGACCAACTGCCTGATAGATCTAAGAGTAGATCTTTGGCGTTTGAATATATTATATGGACTTAGAAGGGGGGCAGTGTCTCAGAGATCTGAGCATCTTCAGGGACATACGAAAATTCAACTAGGTTTTCAATCTTTGGTGCTAGAGTTCTAGAGACATGGTTGGGTAAGGATAAGGAGGTGTTTAGGAAGGCGGGTTGAGTGTCTGAAGCAGAAGTTTCCATGGTAGTAAAGTCTCTCTTCTACTCACTCTGTCCTCTAAAATAGTATTATGGCCTCAGTATTCGAGATTGTTAGGCTCTGATACCAATATGGCCGAGAGCCTTATAGACCTATGATTAATTTGACAGGATACAAGAACGAGCTTACTCTTTCGGCATTCCTCGCCTACTCTTTTCAGCAATTGTCTTATATTAGCCAAATTAACCATAAATCCTAAGGATCGGAAGATACTGGATCTAAGGTTCATAGCGTTCTGTTGTACAAGATCCTCTTAAAGAGGCGAGTACAGAGCATACTGGCTTAAACATATATCACTGAGAACATAATACTATAATAGGATCAAGAGCTTTCGAAAGAGAGGAAAAGAGGTTTAGCAATCCATGAGTAATAAGCACACAAGAAGTTTTATTGCAAACTCGACTTGGTTACAAACTGAAAGAGAACCTCCTTAAATAGACTCTGAGAGGATCTCATGAGAATAACAAACAGCAAGCATTTTACACATGAGCCAATCCTGATTGGCTCCCTAAAAGCTAAATACAGTAAAGGACCCCCGTGGGGTGTGACTCACACAACTAGACAAACTATTATGACTCAGATGATAAGAACGGGTACAAACAATATGGACCTACATGGTCATGACTTATACAAGCTGTCATACACACTTATTGTACACTGAGGGCAGACAGTACGAAAAGTAGATTCCCATTATTATCCTTTTTTGATGATGGGCTCGTGACTAGGAGAGAGATTCGGATCTGATGCACCTGAATCCGAACAACTGTCTATCATCAATTCAGCATAATAATCATCTTCGTCTTTATCTCCTAGATCATTAGCTGTCTGGAACTGTTCATCTGGCACGTAATATTCAGTTCTGCTCATGAAAGCATTGATACCCTGATGGCTTGATTGGCTAGGAATGAAACGAATGTGTGATGAACTGGCTTCTCCTTGGTTCTCTTGTTGGATTTTTGCTTCCTTGAGATGGTTGATTAACTGTGCCTTGTAACTTTGATCTGGGGGATATGTTTCAAAGGTTCCCCAAAAATAAGCTTCATTTTTTTACCACAGTTGTCCTGTAGGTTCTGGAAGTAAAGACACCTGATGATAATAATGGAGGTTAAAGACTCACATTGTTCTCTTCCCATTTGATTCTTTTGAAAATCGAGAACCTTTTTTAACTCACTTCTCCACCATGGGAGAGGCGAAAACCATTCTAATAATGTCCAGAATAAAAATTCTGCCTTGTCTGGATTTATCAGAATATTGTAGGCTGATTGTGTCTTCAAAGCAATTACAATTGGACTTTGGACAGTTTTGCACCATATAGCCCAAAGAGTTGGCTCACATAAATCCCAACCAATTTCACAGAATAATTCAAATATTCCGGGATGTTCTTCTGTAGGATCAAACATGGTTGGAGGGACTACTTTAAACCTTAAAGTCTCATGAAGATAATAAAAATAATGACATCTGGCGAATTGAATAATCTCTTCAGGACTGTTAGGTTTAAAACAGGAGGATATAGCTTTCTAGTTTTTGCTGTATCAGGTAGAGGTTTTGCCATGAAAATCAGTGGAAAGCTATAGGAGGATGAGATGACCAAAACTGGCTTTTGTGGTCTCGAAAGAAAATCAGGAATGAGGTTATGTTTTCCTTTGATGTGTTTAACAATAAAATCATACCTGGAAAACCAATCTTTTAATATTATGATTTGAGGTTCTGGTGGTAACTTGTTCTTGAAATCCAGGATTTTGGAAAAGGAAGAATTATCCATTTGAACTTCGAAGTGATATCCTCGCAGGTGGAAATCAAACTTCTTGATTCCATTCTTCACAGCCAATGCCTCTTTGTAGGTGGTGTGGTAATGCTTTTCTGCTTCTTTGAATTGTCCACTAGCATTCCCGTAGTAGAACCTCTTTCCGTCTACTTCTTCAATGAAGACGGCACCCCAGTAATGATCACTTGCATCTGTCTGGAGGATCCTTTTCCCATCTCCTGGGATCTTTAATGCAGGAGGATTCTGTGCAATCTTCTTTATTTCTTGGACAGCCTTGGTTTGTTCTGGTCCCCATGGAGGGGGATCTTTCTTCAACAGTTTTGAGAGAGGGCTTGTGTATTTAGCAACCTTTGGTATGAAATCTCTGATGTAGTTGATAATTCCAAGGAATTGTTGGATCTGTTTGACAGATAGATTTTCTTCAGGAAAGTTGAGTAACTCTTCAGCAATATGGGGTTGAGGTTGGTAAGTTCCTTGAGAGAACTTAATCCCTAAGAAGTCAATCTCTTGTTGGGCTAACTGTATTTTTTTTTCTGAAAACATGATGCCATACAGGTTTGCTCTTTCCAGGAATTGGCTTAAGAGCTTTTTGTGACTTTCCATGTCTTTGGAGAATAAAAGAATATCATCTATGTAGATGATAGTATTGTCTAGGAGTGGCTCGAGTATCTTTGTTATTGCTTTCTGGAATAGAGATGGTGCTACCTTTAAGCCGAAAGGTAGAACAGTCCATTGATACTGTGCATTGGGTATGCAGAAAGCTGTCTTGTGCCTTTCACTGGGATCAACTCCTAACTGCCAGAATCCAGATTTGAGATCAAATTTAGAGAAGATTTTTGATTCTTTTAGCAAGATAGGCAGAGTAGAAGTCTTGGGTAGTGGAAACTTGTCATCTTTCAAGAAATGGTTGAGAGGCTTGTAGTCAACGACTAATCTTTTCTTTCCTCTGAGTCTTTCTGATCTTTTTTCTACGTAAAAGGCTTGGCACGCCCAATTTTATGTCGTCTGTTCTATGAGACCTTGTCTGAGCAGTTCTTGACATTCTTGTTTGGCTAATTTAAGATCAGATGGAGACATGCCTGGATGAGAAGCTTTTGTGGGATTTATATGCTCATTCAGCTTGAATGGCAATTGTACAAAGAAGTCAGGATTTTTCCAGAGTGGTTTTGGATGGGTGAAATCTTTATGATTATCAGAACATAAAGATTTCAGTTGTATCTTGATCTCTTCCAATTCTGGTGGAACTTCAGAAAGAGAGTATAACTTATTGGTTGGCACGAAAGGCTTGAATTCTCCTTTGAATCTGAGTCTAGTTGGATGAATGAGTAGCCTGTGTGCTTGAGTGAAGACATCCATTCCAATTAAGATATCTTTGTTAGGTAATTTAGTTCCAACGACTTTGGACCAAATTATGCATTCTCTGAAAAGACAGATGCCTACTGGTGCTCGTGAAATGACTTCTGATTTGAAGATCTTTCCGTCAGCTGCTATGAAGAAGGTATCTTCCTTTTTCCAGAAATGTGGTGGTAAGATTTCTGGGTTCATCATAGTCTTAGAAGCACCTGTATCAAGAAAACCTATAACCTTAATAGGTTTCTCATACTTGGATGGTAGGATCTCAATTTCCACATTGGGTTGTGAAGGGACAACAATTGTCATACTATCGCATTGATCAACAGCGAAGATGGGGACTGAATCTTCCTCTTGGCTATAAACATCTGTATCACTGTTAGAGTTGTCTGAGAAAGAATCTTGTAGAGCAAATACAGTATCTTCATCTGCAGAACTTTGTTCGGAGTAAAGGGATTCTACTTCATCCTTATCATTCAGATGTAAAGATGTAATCATCTTTATTGCCTTTTGAGCTTTATTTGAACAGGACTTAGCAAAATGTCCTCTTTTGCCACAGATGTAACATCTTTGCCCTGGATTTTTCCCACGAATTTCCCTTTTCTTAATATACTTCTTCTTCTTGAAATGAGATTTGAACTTCTTGCCTTTGAATTTTTTCTTTGAACAGTGGCATCGGTCCTTGTCTTTGCATTTGATTTCCAAGAAGGGTTTTCTGCAAGCTTTAGCATATTTTCCTTTATCTTTCAGCATATTTGAGAAGTATTTATGTTGTCGGCAAAGCTTGTCTACAGCCTCTTGGGTCATCTGATGGATTCTACCCATTGTTAGGCCTGTGAAGTCTTTATTTATGGCAGCAGCCATTCTAGCACTGTAAAAAATAAAATAGCTAGTACTGTTACACAGCTCCTTACTCAAACGAAAATCAAAACTTGGTGATCCTTTTTTTCCTAATACAAGTATTTGACGAAGAATGTAGACTCAACACCTACATGTTCATGTATTGAACCTTCTCCCGACAAATATTTACTATTCCTAACCCTTTTGCAGGACCTTTAATAATGGAACTAGAAGGCGAAACTTTATAATTTTCTTTCCATACTCAACACAAATCTTTGATCCTAAAATGATTAATATCCGCAAGTTGAAGGCAGAGAGAGAAAGAAGGGGCCTATATTTCTTGAGTTACACGATACAAATCACATGAATTGCGGTTTGGGTTTGACTTCAAGTGGAACAACAACCATGCACCCACATCCAACTGTAAAGTATAAACCACTGCTAATCTAATCTTGTCTTCGACTTCTGAACCTTTGGACCCTCCTCAAAAGCACACTTGCTGAGAAAGAAGACCAAACAAACGAGTCTAGAAGCCTTCTCTCAATAATTATTACTTTAGTTGAGAGGAAAAAAAATTTATTATATTATGCGTCACATTTAATTATGAAGTAACACTGTTTCTTTAACTTGGTATTGAGCTCACATATAGTTTATTGTGTAATCTTTGTAAAACTGTTTTAGTTGGATATATATTGTTTGGTCTCGTGGAATTAATTAGATCCTGAGCTTGGAATCTATGAATGATCCATTCATGCATCAGTGTGTGGAACAATGCAACTAGATGGAAGTGTAAAAGCAGCCAATAGCATGCATACTTGACCTAAGCATTGAAATCTTATCTATTTATTAAAATGGTCTTTCTGCTTCATCATTTGTGTCCATGACGGGCTTTTCACTGAAAAAGGGACTAGGCTGGCTTGGGCTGTGGGCCATCTCCAAGGATTTTGTAATCTTCATCATGCATGTGCTCCATTAAATGATTCCATTTTGTGTTTGACAGTACTGTTTTGGACACATCCACAATAACCCCCAAAAAAAAAATTTGCACAATTTTTATTTACAGTTATTATTTTATATATTTATTTTCTCATCTATCTCATTTTTTAAATCTTTAACTTCACTTTTCATTACATCATTTTTTTAGTCTCTTTATTTTATCTTCTTCCTTTTAACTTAAAAGATGAGATATACTTAATCTTTCCTTATATTTATTTGTTAGTTTTTTTTTTTTAAACGACAAATATTAATGATTAGTTTATTAATTATTATTGAGGAGATTCGAACTCACACTCTCTTAGTCACTCAACCCTAAACCCTATATTTATTTGTTAGTACCTTTCTTATTGATGTGATTTGTGTTTATTTCGATAAACTTGAGTTCAACTTCATCAGTGGCCACTTGTTTACGTGTGCAAATATTTCTCTGTCCAAAATTTTGAAGTAGAACAAAAGATAAGCGCATATCTGCCATCAAATTAATCAGTTTTATTAAGGTATATATTAGATATAAATTGCAAGTATGCATTTTTTATTTCTCATAATGTTGTTTATCCCTTCATTCTTTTAATTCGTTTCCTCCTTGTAAGGAATTTTATGTATCAGTTTGATTGTCTAAAAAAATATGACAGCTCAACTATAATAATTCTATATTTGATTTGGAAGAAAAAAAAATCATAGAACAACTTGTATATTAAAAAAACTAAAAATAATTTGTGGCTAAAATTAAATTAAATATATTTTAATTATGTTTAATATATTTAAAAATTATTCTTATATATCAAAACTAATAATGTGAATCTTAAAATAAATACAGGGTTAAATGGTTGATGAAACACCCAAGAGTTTCTTTAACATACCATTATGGAATAATATGTTACTTCGTATGATCATTACATTACAAGGTACCAAAAAAGCCATAATGGGCTGAGGGTAAAAGACGGTATAAAGTGGGAAATATTGATAATGAAAAGAAATTTCCCTTTGAGGGGATATTTGAGTGAAGTTTAAGATGATGTAATTTAGATAACAAGATATGTATTAAGTGTTATATATGAAAATTTTACAATTAATTATTTTTACGATAGACTTTTTGGTCTTATAATATTATGGGTATCTTTGTTTAATTTCTTTTCTTCTAAAAGTGTTTCTTTTTAATAAATTAGACACTTTTCTTTTAAAATTTTTTGACGAGTTAGTTTTTTTTTTTTTTTTTTTTAAATGAGTAGTTTTTTTTAGAAGCAATTTCTATCTTCTTCTTGAAAAATTACTTATTTAAAAAAAACTTGTTTAAAAACACTTATTTTAAAGTTTAAACAAACAAAATCTATAAAATGCTAATTTATATACATTTTATTGACTCTGCGGATTTTATTACTAGTATAATTTTTCTTTAATATTTTTAGAATAATAGTACGTTGAGGTTATGTAAATGATCATATAGTGTGTTTGCATTCGAGTTGTAACGTGAATTTTCACGTTTACCTTGAAGCAAAAAATATTAACTTCCATTTTTTGCTGAAATGATACTTTTTTAAAAAAATTTACCTAAATAGTAATTGTGCAAATTTATTTACACCACTAGTACTGTTTATTGTTCACGTTCAGAATGGGCTGTTCTGATATCAGAACGAGTCATTCCAGGTGTAAAAATAACACATGACGAATGGATCAGAACAGGTCGTTTCAGATTCAGAACGGACCGTTCCGAATTCAAATTTAACACATGAAAAGTGGGACTAGAACGGGTCGTTCTGAATCTGGAACAACCCGTTCTGCCCACTTCTAATGGACCGACATATGAAACAATAGACGTGAACACACATTGATGGATCATCCAATACAAGGTCCATTATTTCACACACGAGAATACATGGAATGGTATAAGGCCAATTCCATCTATTTTCTATATGTGTCACGACTACTACAATGCAAGCTCCGACATGAAGATTATTGGCTAATAATGACAAGCCTAGATAACCTGCACATCGCACTAGGAAGACATGTCCAAATAATATATAATTATAATAGTTTATACGCGACATAGTGCATTAAAAGTAAAAATGCATAACATTAAAATTCATATTATATTGATAAAGAGACATAGTGCATTAAAAGTAAAAAACGATAACATTAAGATAGAGTGAATTATATAAGTTTTTTAATCTCCGTAATTGTATCCAATTCCACAACGAGGGCGACGTCTGTTACGGTCTGGATTACGCCGTAGAGGTTGTTGCTCAAAAGGATTTGGTTCATCATCAAACACTGGTTGTTGAAATGCTGCTGAAGAACTACCAGGTTCATTAGCGAATTCCAGTTGGTAAAGAGATTGCATTGTAAAGGGAAATAATAAAAAGTCATAAAATCTGTATAGATAGGTCCTTGGATCTTGTAGTAGTCATGACAGAGATAGGAAATAGATAGAATTGGTCATGTACCATTTCATGTATTCTCGTGTTTGAAACAATGGGCCTTGCATTAGATGACCCAACAATGTGTGCTCACATCTATTGTTCCATATGTCAGCCCATCAGAAGTGGCCAGAACGGTCCGTTCCGGATTCAAAACGGCCCATTCTGGTCCAGTTTTCATGTGTTAAATTTGAATTCGAAACGGGTCGTTCTGAATCCGGAACGGCCCATTCTGATCTATTCATTATATGTTATTTTTACATCTAGAACGACCCATTCTGATATCGGAACGTCCCATTCTGAATGTGAACAGTAAACAATACTAATGGTGTAAATAAATTTGCACAGTTACTATTTAGGTAAAAAAAAATTAAGGTATTATTTCAATAAAAAAAAGTCTATAAAATTCACATAGAGAGAGAAAACAAAATAACGTTAGAAAATAAATACCAAACACGTGCATTGATTATTTGAAGAAAATACTGGCCATGAACCATGGATATACATATAAATTGACGTTGAAAAAGATTGAAAATGGATTATTAATTATTAATTCTGAATAAGAGAGAGCGGAAAGAGACATGTCAATCTCAAATGCATACATTATTAGGTTTGGGTTCAGTTTTTCAGCAAGACGACAACCCATGATTAAAACGAAGATTTTGTGAAAATTGTCGAAAAGTAAAACGCAAAAGAAGGAAAAAGGAGTGGGCCATTTGCTGTACTTGGTGCTGTACATATGTATTTCATTGCCTGTGCAAAGCATACTGACATGTTCACACATTCAAGGAATACTTTTTTGTTAGCAAACGAAAGAGAAGAGGTATATGGCCATTATCCGGGAGAAATAACTATTTTAATTTTAAAAAAGTTGTAATCATTCATTGTAAGGAAAAAAGAGGGGTGTGGGAGAATAAGAATTAAGTTAATGACATTCTACCTCTAAAACATAGATTACAAGTTAGGTATGTTATTCGAACTGCTATTTATACAATTATTTTGTTAAAATGCAATTTTTTAGTTATTTATATTTTTAATCTTATTTCATAAAATTTTTAAAAGTACTAACTCAAAAAATTTACAATATTATTATATATGCATATAATAAAAGCAATAGATATTTTGATAATTACCTTTCTTTTCCGATTTCTTTTAAACACTTCTACCTTTCACACAAATTTCTCATACTATTAGGTTTTATTAAATAAAAATTGCACAATTAACTTACCCAACTAATACTAGTGTGTTTTGGAATCTTTTACCAGCACTTCAAACATGAATTCACTATTTTCAAAACACTAAAATATAAAACAAGTTTTTTTTATCTCTTCTGTTGAACGTGAATTTGCAAGTGACCAGTAAACCGAAAACGTACTACCACTCCTTAACCGTATACAGTTTTGCTTTACATCTTTTTTCTTTAAAAAAATATCTTTAAAGAAATATAGAAACACAATTATCTCCTGCACTCTGGTCTATATTAGCGAATCTTATTAGTTAGATACAAAACTTTATAAAACAAGAAGTAATGTAAGACATAATTTAAATGCAATATTTTAGATGCTATTTTTAATAAGAATTAAAATTCTGTCTTGATAATTAATATATTTATATTAATTATAAGCGTGTGTGTGTACGGTGAGAAAATAAAAATATGCATATATGGTTATAATGATTATCTGTATTTATATAGAATTGATAGGAGCATGAAGGTAATATGAATGAAGGAATGTAGGTGTGAGTGAATTTTGAATGATTTGGTGTATCTGCGGGAATCCAAATTAACGTGGAGGGAAGGCGGGATTTGACAGCATTAGAATAGAGAGTGGTGTTGGGGCCTTGGGGGGACTGAACTAAGTATCTAGGTTCTTGAAATGCGTCTGAATTCTGAAATTAATTCCCTTGCTAAAGTAGGGAAGTACATATAAGAAACAGAAACTTCACATGGATTTATACGAACGCTGTCTACTGAAATGATTCAAATTAAGGGGTAGGGAGAAGCGGGACCATTTCCATAAAGTGAAAATTTAAATATAGACAAATCTCATGAACAATTAAATCGTTAAAGAGATACCCTACCAGACTTTGAAAGGTTTGTCACACATCTTACTACTAAGCAAGCAGGGCCATGGAAGACACTGTCATCAACCGATCGACCCCAATTTAGGACCGAACAATGCGAACAAAGGACACGCGCGTTCTAGTGGCCGACATCATTTTCGTCTTCTTTTCGATATATACCTAGTAAGCATATGAAACACGTGTCCATGTTTCGAAACACTACGGACTTGCCAAGTACATCAAATCATTTAAGTAAACACTATCTTCCTTTATTTATTTATTTAAATGATACATATAATTTTTTTTATATAAAATAACATAATTTATACATTATTTAGGGAGAATAAATTATGTATATAAATATTAATAATTAAATAAAATTTAATCTCTTGATTAATTTTAATTCTCAAATTATATCATAAATATTATGTATTTTATGATTTGAAAAATATATCAATTTCAAAAAATAATTTTTAAGAGTTGATTAAAAAAATTTGTTTTAAAATTTTAAAACGATGAAAATTTTATAAAAAATAAAATATTATATGTAATTCAAAATTAAAGAATAAATACATATTTGATTGGCAAAAATATAAATTAATTTTTATTTTTTTTCTCCTATTTTAATTAATAACATTATTTTAAAAAGAAGTGAATCATTTTTAAAAATTAAAGAAGACGCGTGCATTATCTAAACAAACTCCATGAAAGGTGAGTGCAACTTTTTTTTTGGTTCGTCCAAAGGTGAGTGCAACTACATTACTCACTTATTTTTTTTTTAATATATTCAAGAAAATCCAGTTAAAAATTAATTATTAATTTTTTCAAAATATATTAATATTTATTTATAAATTAATCTCTCAATAAATAATCTTCTATTTACACGAATTTAAAAATAATACATGTTTGATTAGTTGTCGATTGTATATTACTCATTTGTTTTCATAACCCAAAACATAATTAATTCGTCCGTGTGTCATATCTATACACCTTTAATATCCTAATATCTTTCAATTATATATATATATATATATATATATATATATATATACATAGGTTTTATTAATAATAATAATAATATTATTATTATTATTATCATTATTATTATTATTACGTAGTGTGTTTTAAGTTAGTGCGATTCTTTCTACTTCAATTTAGAGACTCGTGCTATACACGTTAGTTAACTAAAATATTCGCATTTATAAATAATACTTTAAAAATAAAATTATAATTATTGATAAGTGATTAGTTTATTAGGTGTAGTTAAATATTTTTAAAAACATCATTATCTTATCGTATCTTTATCTCTTTCAATTAAAAAACTGTATTTATTTCTTTGCTTTATCAACAAATAATATCATTTCTTTTGCCGTCGCGGTATACACTCTTTCATCATTATATAACATATATATATCAAGATTATAAATTAGTTTATAATTACATGATTACTTCAAAAAAAGTCATGAATATTTTCCTTTTCCTCTCAATCATTCAATTTGATCTAATCTAATAATATATATTTATAATTTCTCACAATAATTGAGTATTCTCACGAGAGTCTCTTTGTATATCTATGTGTTTACTTTAGTGAAAAGCTTAATTACACTTCACTATTTAGTTTAATTTAAAGAAAATGATACATAAAATTCATTACAATAATTTAATAATTAATTTATATTTAAAATTTTAAAAGAAAAGGAAAATACAATATAGAAATATTAATAAATTACTTTCGTTAATTTAAAAATACCATATTTTAAAGTGTTTATCCTGAATATAAATTAATATTAAGCTTGCTTTTTTTGGGTAATATTATATATTAAGCTTTCTTTGTTTAGCCATTGATTAATTATTGGAGATATATGATGCTCATGCCACAAGTTATAATGAGTTTATTCTTCTCTTTACTTGATCCAAAATTTTGATAGAGCCAATTTTGTGCATTCAAATCCAATTTAACAACATTTAAATTACATTGCGAATTTACTTGACTTATTGACACAATATACTAATCTTATATTATATATATAGTTAAATGATATAATTAAAGAAATATACACATGCAATTAAAATATATTTTAAATTGCATATATTTTAAGATAAATAAATTTAATATAAATATTATATTAAATAAAAATCTCACTCTTAAGAACAAAATAAATAATCTCAATTATTAAAAAAAAACTGAAAATGTTATATATGTATATATGACAAATTATAAATGTACTCAAGTATTAAATAATGATTTTTTCAACGATTATGATTATTTACATTATTATTCTTACTATTTTAGAGAATCTAGTTGTCAATTTAAGCTAGTTAAACCCTTATCTTGGCTTGGCATTTCCATTTTCCACGCCCTATGGCTATGAATGAGCCAAAAGATCCATCACATCACAAGCGGGATTGTCTCATATAAAACATAAACCTATATAATACGACGGAGAAGGATGTTTGCTCATATCTAATCATAGCCCCTCATAAACATGTCAACTTGATTCTTGTAGGGAAGATATATGTCATAATCGCATACATTGAACCGTGGCAATTCATGTATTCACCACAACTATTCAGAGAAACGTGGGTTTACCACACATCAGATTCAACCATTTTGCCACGCCTAGTCCATTCAGTGCGGTTGCGGTCATGTAATGGGAGTGCATTGCGTCCTTTGAATCAATGCCATGAATTATGATTTTCATTTGGATAAAAAGGAAACGGATAGATAAAAGCATGCAATAGTATAACTACATATATACTTTTGCCATAAACATCTGAGGTAAAGGGCCGCTTCATCAACCACATCTGAGGCTTATCAACAACTAATGCCAGAAAACAAAACCTCAACATCATGGAATATTTTCTGGAATAAGTCACATAAAATTTACGATTTTTTCAATAACTTTAACCGAATATGAATATATTTATCTTTAATGTAATATTAAATATTTATAATCTTAATTTATTAAAATTTGACTTTTAAAGGCAGGACATGAAAATATTTATATACAGCTTTTTCTATAAAAAAAATTAATTTTAATCATTAATGTATTGAAAATCAATATTTATACACATGTATATTTTCTATAACCACATGCGTGCCTATGTATTAATTTAAAAAAAAAATTCTTTAATGAAGTGAAGTAAATTTAAGAAGGGGAAGTGGAGGATCTAGATCTAGACAAGTGGATATAAATAATGAGATGAATGAGAAAGAAGAAATGAAAGAGTTGTGAGGTGGGCATAGTAACTTTTTTTTCACTTTCACACGTTCAATGGTCGGGCGTGGCCTGTTCCCTGTAGTACTACTGTATTGCACGATCGCTCTCCTGCTCCCTTTTATTTTGTTTTTGATACATGAACCAAATTGTGATTCATTAACTGCATATTCAAGCCATTTCTCACGTGTCGTTTTGATAGGAAATGTAGAAACATGAGCACGTATATTATTTCTTCATCTACACAGTATATATTATTCTGATTTTTGAAATAATTCGTTCAATACCTCTACATTGTAAAGGAAGTTAATTTGATGCCGATCTAAATTTTGATATTTATATCATTTGATAATTTTTTTTGAAAATTGTAATCTATAATTAATTCATACCTTTATTTTGATAATTATTTTGAAAAAGTAAATAATACAAATTGAATTTAATTACTAGCAATAATGTTGTAAGAATATTAATGTGAAAAATTTTACATCAGGCTGGTACATTATTATTCGTATATTAATTATCAAGTTTATTTTTTTTACCCAAATATCAAGTTTATTAAATAATATAACATCAAAAATTTTGATAGTACTTTTCTAGCGAGCCATTCAAATTAACCTTATACAATTCTTTCTTTGATTTTAATTTTCAAATAAATAAATTATAGTGGTTGTTGGATTCCCATATTCAAAAAATAAGTTTTTTTTTTTTAAAGATAGGAAAGATTAAAAAGATGATTGCAGTGAGGATTGAACCTAAGTCCTCATGCTTCTAACTATCCCAACCACTAGGCTAACCTTAGTAGTAAAAAAAATAGTTTTTTTTAAATGTTTCTTCAAAATATGTTTTTAAAAAATGACCTCTTTCTTAAAATATACCAAAAATTAAAAAGATATACTTGAGATTTTTATACAAATTTAACAAGTAAGACGAGCTCTCCAGATGAATAATGTACTTTTTTAACAATGAAGATTATCTGCAATACTCTCTTTACCATACTCCTTCTAATATATTTTTATTATTGGTTAAAATTTATTAAAACTATAAAATTAAAAAAAATAGTTATTAAATAAGAAGTGAGAATATAATATATATACCAAAAAAAATTCAAAATAATATATTAAAAAAAATAAGGAGTGAGACTTATCAAAATTTAAAAAATAAATTTCAATCAACAATACAAAATATATTTAAAAGAATGTGTTACATTAACATTTGTCTTTAACTTGTTTTGGTTTAAATTTATTGCATAAAAATTGAAGTCCATCTTTTATTCTTTGTTTTATATCATTCATGATATTGTCTAGTTGTATAATTGACATGAGTATGTTAAAGGGTTATAAAATATGCACACGAGTATGAAATGGTATTTTAATTTTGTTTTGGATAGGAATAGAAGATAAGTCCGCAATAGCGAAAAGACAATAGGGCAATTAAATGAAGGATTGGGACACAGTTAATGTGTGTATATATATGTGGCAGGACGAGGTAGATGGATAGAGAAAAGAAGCATACATGTCTTCGGCACCGAAACTATTTGGTTTCCCACTAACAGAGCAAGAGGAATTTGCAGATGTGGGAGAGGACAGAAAATTCAGATGCCACTACTGCAAGCGAGTATTCGCTAACTCTCAAGCCTTAGGGGGCCACCAGAATGCTCACAAGAAAGAGCGTCAGAGAGCAAGGCGTTTCCAAATCCACACTCACCAATACCATAGACGCTCCCATGCAAATGCAATTACATCAGTAGGACTACTCTCTTCTTCTGCTTCTAACACCTCTCCTGTTACTCTGCAATCCATTTTCTTTCCTTTCCACCTTTATGTTTCATCTAATGTACCGCCTACTTCAGAGAGGGAAGTTGATGTCCATCTCAAATTATAATCTCATTTATAAATTTTCCACTACCAGACACAACCACTTTGCTTCCTTGTCAATTAGATTAAATTTTAAATAATAATTTTTTTTTCAATACTATATAATTAACCCACTTATAGTATTATGGAGTTTTAGATAGGCTTAAGTTTTAATTTTATTGACGCACAATTATAAATTACTCATTTGATTCGGGCCTAAAGAGTGTATGAACTTTGTGCACCATCTAAAACAATTAAAAGGACATCAAGAAGACATAACAGACAACGAAAAATGCACGCATCCCAGCCACATACATGATACATGTTGTATTCTCTGATAACAATCCAAAAGTGTTTTCAGAATAATTTGGTAGTATTCATCATTTGTCAGGTCCTTCACGTTGAAGTCAGGAAATAACATGTATCAAACATTAAAATAACCTAATTAAGTGATTAGTAAGCTAGACTTATTTGGTCAGGTATAATCTCTCACTTTTATAGATTATTATATTAACTCTAGACTCGATCAATAAGAATCAAAGCTTTTAACTGAATCATTGTAGTGATAACATATTTTCCTGAGGAAAATAATTTCATTGGGATTCCAGGAAATGTGGTGGACAGCAGAAGTGACGTCGTATGTAAAACGAAACGAATCATGAGACTCACACACCAAAATGGACAAAGTCGTTGGTTTTACTGCAACCCAAGTATCAAAACACTGCAGCATCCATAAGCGGTCATTTTCATTTTCATTGTCTCTCTCTTAAATTTGAATAAACCGAAAAAAAGTTTTTAAAAAAGAGAGGGTTCATAGTTTCTTTAATCGTGGAAAGTACCATCCCAGATTCCGAGCGCAAAGGCCACTTTTCAAAGATCAGAACATTGCACATTCCTCGCCACTGCACTTCCCAATATACCCTTTAAGTTGAGTCTTTCTCGATTCTCGAAATTTCTAAACCCTAACACAGCTTCAAAAATAAAAGGCACTAGACGCTGTTTTTTTTTTCCTCCGCGGCAGGCATGGAGAGTCACGGGCGGAGGATGGAGGTGGTGAGTGGCAAAAGCCACGGTTGGAGTGGGACTCGGTCGCCGGACTCAACGAGGGCGAGTGAAAAGCCATGGAGAATAAGCGATCCAGAAACGAAGCGGAAGAAAAGGATAGCCAAGTACAAGGTTTACGGCGTGGAAGGGAAGGTTAAGGCTACGCTCCGGAAAGGGCTTCGGTGGATCAAGAAAAAGTGCTCTCAGATCGCCCATGGCTACTAGTAGTGTAACCATGCCACGTCAAATGCTGACATGTCAATATCTGGCTGTTCTGATTTCACTCCTCGCAAAGGTTCTTTTATTTTCCTTTTGCTTTTCTCGATTCTTTTTTCTTTTACTCCAATCACTTTAAAGTTAATATTCTTCCGGACTGAAAAAAAGTTTGCATCGATAGAGGATTGTGATTATCTTGTTACTTCTACTAAGGGATGCCCGTGAAATTAGAGCCGTTAGATTTTTTTTTTTCTTCTTAATCCTAATTTTGATGTAAAATGTTGTTCTCATTTCTAAAATTCCATCTACTTTTAAAAAGTATTTGGATGTATTGTTAATGTCCTCTCAATCTAAGTGTGTTTTGATTAGATTTTGATTTTATCCAAAATTAATTATTATAAAAGTACGTTGAAGACAAAAAAATAATAATAAATAGTTACTTTAATTTTTTTCAATAATTTTCTATAATTTTAGAGTTCAATATCGAAACATATTAACAGTGTGTAACCATTCAACGATGTTGAATCAATTTTTTCATCTTTCCAATATAAAAAAAAAAAAAAAAAAACTATCGTGTAGTGTTATATTAAAGTAAGTGCAGTATTGTTTTTAGTTATGTTAAACGAAATTGCAATACAAACAACCTATATGTTTGTATTTGTACAGCAGTTCAACCAAACGTAATATAAATCCATGTATTTATTATTAAAGTTTTGAATGTATAAATAATTTTACTAATTTAAAGTTTTTTTTTATAGGAAAATGCTGACTAATATCTTACGAGATAGGTTAAAAATAAAGTGGAACATTTTTATGGTAAGAATGTATTTGCACATTTTTTCAAATATCAGACAAATCCTACTGTACTTTTATAAATTTAAAAGGTTTTGGAATTGTTTTATATATATATATATATATATATATATATATATATATATATATATATATAAAAGTTATTGGTATGAGTGACATTGGATTATTTTTTTTAATAAGGCTTTGAATTTGAATTTTGTATATGAAAAAAGTGTAGTTGGAAAGAGAGATCTTAAGAGATGTGTGTATGTGTACGCACATGCAAGTGTGTATACGGAATAAACAAAGGTTTTATGAAGTTTATCCTTTTAGTAAGGGTATATTTTGATGATCTTATGAACCATGAAGAATTGAGATTTTTAACACTTGTGTATAAGTTATCAATAATTTTATTGTGTTTTTTCACTCTTATTTTAATTTCTATAAAATGATTTGAAATATTTAGACCAATATTTAATGATAAGAAAGAATAAATTGACTTAAATTATTCAAAAGTGAAAAGAAAAAAAAATACACATCATTTCATATGTTGGTTTAAAAATTGAATGTATCAAAACAACTCAATTTATATGAATACCGTGGTAATTCTCCTAAATTTATTATAATTCTTAATAAATAAATTTTACATATTGATTTTTTTTAACAAATACTTTTAGAGTACTTGTTAGCAAGACTATTTTCATGTATACTTAATAAATTTTACTTTGTTTCACACTGCAATAACAAAAATTCAAGAAATAAAATAAACAATAAAAAATCCAATATTCATAGCAAAATAAAAAATAAAATCCGAAATCAAAGAACAAATTCCTAAAACTAAAAAATTTACATAACACCAAAAATTGTAGATCCCTTAATCAATTTCATCAAAAAATAATAATTGTTCGTTATTCATCATGGATATGGTTGTTATTTGTTTGTCACATCACTATTACTCAACCAATATTTGTTGGATACGAGATTGAATCATCCAATTGCATAGTGGTACAGACGTAAGTAGGTCTAATGTTGCCTTTTAGAATCTCATCTCAACCAAAATGACCATCACTATCTATATGTTTAGTATGTTCATGAAAATTGGATTTTTGGAAATGTAGAAAACAACTTGACTATCACAATGAACACGTATAGGTTGAGTATGTGAAATACCAAGGTCGAAAAGAATTTCCTTTAACCATTTCATCTCGTAGACAATGGCTGTCAGGGAACGATATTCAACCTTAGTGGATGAGTGCGAAACTATGGGTTGCTTCTTTGTTTTCCAAGAAACAAGAGAGTTACCCAACTGAATAAGTCATCCTGTGAGGGACTTGAGAGTAAGGGGACAACTTCCCTAATCCAAATCACACCATGTAGTCAATTACAAATCATAATTTCTACTCAAGAGCACATTTTACCCTATATTCCCCCTTAAGTAGTGAATTTCTCACAACACAACTATTCCCAATGCTCTCCTCTAGGTTGTTGCATTAACTAAAATAATATGTGGACACAATAAGACAATTCTGGTATAATAAAACAAAGGTAGATAAGGAGTCCCACTAATCATCTACATTGATTAGGATGAAATAATTATAATCTCGTAACAAGACCTAAATGATGATTCTACTTCATGGGAGTACTTGTTGGTTTTGCTCCTAAAAGTTTTGTTTCTCTTATGATATTCAAAACACATTTTTGTTGATAAAGAAAAATTTCACTAGAAGAGCAAGCCACTTCAACACCTAGGAAATATTTAAGTTTTCCTAGGTCTTTCATATGGAAACAAGTATACAAATAATCCTTGAGGAGGTTAATAGTTGCATGATCATTTCTGAAAATGATATGTAAGGTCGTCCACATAAACCAAAACTACAAGGAATAAGTGTTGTTTAAGCAAAACAAAAAGAGATTAGTCAGAAAGTGATTGTTTCAACTCATACTTCTTTAATGTAGTAGCCAATAGACAACTTTGCAAACCAACATCGAGGAGCCTGCTTAAGCCCATAGAGAGACTTCTTGAGTTGACAGACCATCCTAGGGTCATGAACAGTGAAGTCGAGTGGTGACTTCATATAAACGACCTCTTCAAGTTCCACATGCAAGAATGCATTATGAACATCCATTTCATGTAATTCCTAGTCCTTTGCACCCACTATCACTAACATTGTACGCATAGTCACCATTTTGACAACAGGAGCAAATGTCTCAGTGTAATCAATCCCTTCCACCTAATGATTACCAAAAATAACTAATCACTCTTTAAACCTTTCTATTCTCCCATTAGATTTATTCTTTATTATAGACCCATTTACAACTAAGCATTTTCTTCCCAAGGGGTAAATGTGTCAATGCCCAGGTTCTATTATTTTCAATAGCCCGTATCTTGTTTATCATGGCTTCCCTACACCTATTGTCCTTTAATGCTTTAGCATAAGAAAATGGTTCCTTTTCTTGTGAAATAGAGACAAGAAAAACATGATGTGCTAGAGAAAAATTGTCACAACTCACATAGTGTGACATGTGATAAAGATCATCTAAGCATACTATTGAGGAGGATGAATGGTTGGATGAGCTCATTCTTTTAGTAGTGTGAGTCACAAATGGTTGTTTTACTATGTGTCCTCTACCCTATTGTTCAATAAGTTAATCATTTGGTGCACCCTTTTGTCATCCACTAAGGTTACACTTCCCATAGAATCTTGTCCAAGGCTCCTCAGAAGTTACCTTTTCTAAATATTCATTAAAATTCCTAACATTATGGTTACTTTGTTCTTTGAGTGCATTGTCACTAGCAAAAAGGTACATTGACTCAAAGAATTTGAAATCTTAAGAGACAAAGAACTCGTGTCTCCAAATCAAACAACTTCCAACCCTTCTTACCATATGAATACCCAATAAAAACACACTTTCTACTCTGACTTGCAAATCTTTATCTCCTTTTCTTCCTTGATGATGATGTGAATAACACAATGATCCAAACGCCCTCAAATGTTCACACATGGTTTTTTGTCCACGCAATATCTCGTAAGGAGTCTTTCCATTCAACACCGTGGAGGGAGTTTGGTTGATTAGATAACCTGCAACCAAAATACATTTTCCCCAAAATTCAATGGGAAGATTTTCTTGGAATTATAGTGCTCGTGTCACATTCAAAATATGTTTATGTTTCCTTTCTACTTTCATTTTGTTGGGGAGTTGCAATGCAAGATGTTTGAAAAATCATTCATGATAAAGAAAATATTTTCTCATGCATGTGAACTTAGTCTTGTTATCCCTTCAAAATATTTTTACTTGTTTATGAAATTGCCTCTCAACTAAGGCAATTTTTTTTGAAGTTTTTGTGATACCTTATTTTTTATCAATCAACAAAAATATCCAAATGACACGTGAATAATCATCAACAATTGTCAAGAAATAGAAAGCACCACATGTTGAAGGGGTCTTATATGGTCCCCATAAAACACAATAGATTAACTCAAATGTACCACTAGCTTTATGTTCACTCAATGGAAATTTCTCTCTAATTTGCTTTTCTCTAAAACAAATATCACATGCTTTATTTAATAACATATTGTCTTTATGTCTACTAGATCCAGGAATTAACTAAGTAATGTTCATTGAAGGGTGTCTCATTCGTTTGTACCACAAGTCTATGAAACTCATTCCCTCAATCTTATAAGCCTTCACTCTTCAAAATCCCCCCAAATAATAGTCCATCCACGTGTTCACTTGCACCAATCAACATTCTTGAAATGCAATCCTACATAACACATAATTTATTAGTGAATTGAACAACACAATCCAATTCATCCATTAACTGAGAAATTGATATCAAATTGCATTGCAATTTAGGAACATAAAGAACGTTAGTGATTTTCAAGCCTCCATCCAACACAACAACTCCTTTTTTTTGTTTTTGTTGTGTGTAGGGATGGCAATGGAGTAGGTTTTCCTCTTCCAATACTTGCCCCCGTAATTTATATTTTAAATATTTATAAAAATTAAAAATTTAACTTTAATTTTTATATTTATATTTATATATGTGTATATATAATGCTATAAAAATACAACAAGTTGGGTATGCATGCGAGAAGTTACATACTCGAACCCGTACTTGAACTCAATTTCTCAAGTTAAAGAAAATTCGTATCAGGTCAAAGTATATTTTTCCCCTCAAAATCAAATCGGGGTTGGACAGGTACCTACGAGTGTGAGTTCAATTGTCATGCCTAGTTGTGTGTTGTCCATTAGGGAGTCTTATTGGGCAACTTTGTGCAAATCATACATATTGTTTAAGTTTCTGGTCATGTAGTTTGAAGCTCTGGTATCAATAATCCATTCGGTAGTGTTGCACTCGTCTCTCATCTTCTTATTACAATTTATTTGTTGACCTTTCAAAATATCCATCAACATCTACAATTGTTTTGCAATTAGCCCAATCAACTCAGAATTATCTCTTCTTGGGTAGGTTATATTAGAGTCTACTCCACCATTTTGAACATTCATTCTCAAAGCCTTAACCTGACCTTGGATGCAATAAAGAACTCTAATTTAAAAAAAAACAAACTTGTTCTATTGTTTATTTCTTCACAAATATGTGAATATATATATATATATATATATATATATATATATATATATATATATATATATATATATATATATATATATACTTACACACACATGAATGATACCTCAAAATACGTTATAAGAATCTCTAAGAATCTGTCTTGAAAATCTTCAAGAATCTATTTACAAATTTATCTTAATAATTGATCTAATACACCAATACAAATATACCAAATATATCACAAAATATGTTAGAATATATTAGATAATCTTAAATATCTTACAAGATATGTTAGGATATGTCATATAAAGAATAGAATTTGTGGAGAAAGGAAAAGTCATATCTTCACTAACCTTCTTGTGTAAAGTTCTTAAATCCATATAACATTATTGGCCCATAAAATAAGATAAGAAAATCACTTAAAATATAAACATTAAAGATGTCTTAATAGTAGTATATTAAGTTATATGATATTTTGGGATTCTGCTATAGTTTATGTAAGCTCAAGAATAATACTCTTATAATGAACTTGTATAACCATTTTATACTATTTAAGTTTATTTTATGAAAGTCAAATATTTATGTTGAACTCAACGGAGATCGCTTGTACTTTCTTTAAACAAATATACAAAGAAATATATTGCAAAAGCAACAGGGATGAATTTTGTCCTCACTTCCGGGACTGTCTCCTTGAACCTGTTTGTATCATCATTAAACTGTAAATCTGCGTCTGGTCTCATTTTGGTCAACTAAGGCAAATTAACCTTATATCTTATTAGTGTAAAGTTGTTTTATACTGACAACCAATCATATATTTTATTAGTATCATATCATTTGTTTATTTAATGAATTAAAAATAAAATAAAATAATTTAAAAGATATGATTGATTATTAGTGTAAAAAATTTTATACTGATAATGTATGGATGATTAACTCAGTATACATCATGAATAAATATTTGGAACATAATGGTATGAAATAAGTGAATTTCAATGGGCACAGGTCTGATATAGTTTAGTCTTATATTTTCTAGTGAAATATAATGTAGATAGGAAAGTGTTTTAAAGACTTTTCAAGTAACCAGTAATCATACGTGACCTTAAATCCTGTTTAGAAGTGCAAGGCCTAGGGCCCTTAATTGGGAAGGCCCAAAAACTTTTCAACCATGATAATTTCTTTATAAAAAAAAAAACGTAAAAACACATGTTTTGAAAATAAAAAACCGCATTTAAAACAAACAACATTCACTTTCTAAAATATACTTTTAAAAATGATTTTTGTATCTTATTTTATAGGTGACGGATAAGACAGCGAAATCGACAAGTAAAACAAATATTTTGTTGATAATAAAGGATAATATAAGAGTTGATTAAAGAAAAAAAGACATTAATTTTTTTTAATTTATAAAATTCAATTATATTATGTCTTAAAGTAATAAGACATACAATTTTTTTTAATGAAATTATGTCCTAATTCATTGTTCGTCGTCTAAGGCAAGTAAAATGTTAGGATTGGGTTCGGGTCCTTCAAGTAAGAGACATGGATTTGTATATACGAGATTGAGCCTCATAGGTATCATAGGTTTTAAATTTTTTAAATTACAATTTTTAATCACCGTTTAATTGACATGGTCTTTTAATAAACTTTGCGCTAAATTTTGTGGGTGTTTTATATATCCAAGAGGACCAAGAGTAATAAGCTAAATTTTTTTGAAAATTTCAAAAGCGCTTAAAAGCAGTTTTCAATCCTTATGAGTATGACAAGAGTGATGAATCACGAGCCCAACGACCTATTACTTCGCTCGATGTAATCACGATCCATGGAATCGAAACGCTGCAACCTCATTTGTTGGTAGAACTGAGCAATGAATTCCTCAGCCTTTGAATCAATCATCTCATCCCCATCACCGTCTTCTTCTCTGCTCTCCTTCTCCTCCTCGCTCTTGACAAGCTCGTTCAACCCTTCCGCCGAAGCGTAACGGCTACTCGGTGGGGACGACGAGTAGGGCTCCTCCGCCGCCGCCGACGGGGACTGCACGGGGGTGGCGCGTGGGGATCGGGTGCTTTGAAGGTGCAACGGTCTCATGGACCCCACAAGCCTCCTCCAAAAGCCCTTGGACCCGTCATCGTGTACAGGAAGCTTTTTTGGTTTTGCGGAACGCCCTCGCGTTATGATGAATGCCACCCTGTGAAACCGCTTTGCACCGCTCTTCCGCTTTTCATGGTGAAGAGGTTTTATTGTTGTTATGTTTGGGATGTTGGCGACGGCGCATTCAGCTTGTTTTTCCATAAATTGAGAGAATGAGAGGAGGGAAGGAATGAGTATTTAAGGAGAAATCTCACCCCCTCCCCTGTGGGGAGATTGAAAAGCGCTGACCAAAAATGTTGCTGACATTAAACAAGTTTATATACGAGGAACAAACTGCATAGCTTTTTATGTTTTGTACACGCAAAAATTGGGTCAGCAGTGCTTTGGTGTAAGGTCTCCATTAATGACTCTTATATTTAGACAAATTCTTGGGGTTTCTATTGCATGTATTATTTGGGAATTTAAGTAACCAAAATTAATAACCTTTTTTTTTTTTACTTTATTTTACCC
This sequence comes from Cajanus cajan, assembly GCF_000230855.2. NCBI lineage: Eukaryota > Viridiplantae > Streptophyta > Magnoliopsida > Fabales > Fabaceae > Cajanus > Cajanus cajan. The sequence continues at coordinate 57,396,878 of NC_138522.1, read as the reverse complement.
TAACAGTAGATTAAATAGTGTCATATTATTTCAGCTTGAACAGTGGTATATGGTTTCAAATCTGAATTCTAGCTAAAAATGCAATTACACTTAGTAAGTACTTTAGGGGAAAAAAAAGTGCAATGCAGCTTATAGAGACTATACTTGTATTTTTTTTTATTTTTTTTATCAATATTAATATAGATAGATTTACTTGGTTTTTTTTAGGATTTATTTGTGTCTTTTTTACCTGTTTAGAGGAGGAAATTAAGAAGAGAGAAAGGAAAGAGTTAGAAGTTCTATTTAGTTTAAAGAAGGGGATTAAAGATATTTTAGTAAAGCAGAAATAACTTTTTTTTTATGCTTTCATATTTTTTTAATGCTTAATATTCTTCTTGTTTAATTCACGTGGATAGAAGAGATTTTAAAATCTAATATTGCCTTTATGTTTCTTTATAATTCTGATTTTATGAAATATAAATAATAATATTTTACATATTATATACAAAATATTTTAAATATATATTCTTCCACTTCTAAAAAATTGAAGTAATTAAACAGCAAAATTTTAGGTGTTGTATGCATTATTGATAAAATTACCGCAAAGGAAACTATATAAAAGCCCAGGAAGGAATAATATCTATATAAATCCATCCTAAAATGATTAATTTTGTATACAAGCTGTCTTGATCCCAGCCTATATAAACTATATATTTTTCTTGCATCCTTGTTTTTTGTTATCAGATGGAATTTACATTGCCAAACACCATAGAAACTCTCACACCAGATGTTTCTAGAATTAATGATGTACCCCCTTGTATTGATTCATCATCGACTGGGCAAAGTAAAGGTCGGTCAAACATGTGGGAACATTTTACTAAACAAAAACCTTATTCTGAGAAGAAGGCTAAATGCAATTACTGTGGAGATTTGATTAAATATTTGGCTGGGACAAGTGGCATGAGGAATCATTTGATGAGATGCAAAGAAAATCCTAATAGAGAAGTATTCAAGAGGCAAAAACTTTCATCATCAACTACAGAAGGGGTTAGTGTTGGCCCTTCGCCAACTATTTCTAAATTTGACCAAAATGCATCTCGAATGAAGTTGGTGAAGATGTTTGTGAAATCTGAACTTCCTTTTCGATTTGTGGAGGATGATGACTTTCGTGACTTTGTATGGTCCTTGCAACCACGATTTGAAGTCCCATCCCGCACCACATTGAGGCGTGAAATGTGGGAACTCTATGAAGAAGAAAAAGCAAAGTTAAAATTTTTTCTGTCAAAACAATGTGGGAGGGTTTGCTTAACTACAGACACATGGACTTCAATCCAAAATCTAAACTATATGAGTTTAACAGCGCACTTTATTGACAATGACTGGAAGCTTCAAAAGAAAATTTTGAATTTTTCTCAAACAACAGGACATTCAGGAGAGCTCATTGCTAAACATGTTGAGGCTTGTTTGAATAATTGGGAGTTGAAGCGGGTCCTTAGTATCACTGTGGATAATGCTACAGCAAATGATGTTGGGGTTCAATATCTTAAAAGGAGGATGTTATCATGGAATTGTCTTGTCTTAAAGGGAGAATATGTCCATATGCGCTGTTGTGCACATATATTGAGTTTGATTGTGAAGGATGGTTTAAAAGAGATCAAAGATTCAATTTTGAAAATTCGAAATGCAGTTAAATATGTGAAGTCTTCTCCAGCTAGATTTGCTAGATTCAAGGCTTGTGTTGAGCAAGAGGGAATTTCTTACAAAGGTATTATTTGCCTTGATGTTGAAACCAGGTGGAATTCAACTTACTTAATGTTAGAGGCAAGCTTGAAGTACAAAGATGCCTTTGTCTTGCTAGATATGCAAGACAAGAAATTTGGTGTTGAAATGGCCAAAGGTAATGGTAGTGTGCCACTAGAAGAGGATTGGGAATATGCGAGGTCTGTTCTACCATTTTTAAAGATGTTCTATGACTCTACCATGCGCATCTCTGGTACTTCATATGTCACCAGTCATATGTACATGAAGGAGGTGTTTGGAATTGGTAAAAAGATTCGACAATATTCTGAGAGTAGTGATGTGAGCATAAGGTTGATGGCATTGAGGATGAAGGGAAAGTATGACAAATATTGGGGAAATCCTAATGGAATTAATATCTTATTATTGATTGCTGTTGTGCTTGATCCTAGGAGTAAGTTGGATTTTGTTAATTACTTCATTGACTATATATTTGAATCTGATATGGCTAGTCAATTGAAATCAAAATTGTTGTCATCTTTGAAAGCACTTTATGAACAATATCAAGGTGTAGAGGAGGGTTCTCAAAGTAGCCAACAAGAATCACAACTAGATGATGAAGATGATGATCCTCATGGCATGAGTTTCTACCTAAGAGCTACTGGACGTAGAATTGATTATATATCAGAGCTTGATAAATATTTGAGAGAAGATCCTGAACCTTATACAAAGTTAGTTGAGCTTGATGTTTTACATTGGTGGAAAGTCAACTCAACTAGATTTCCTATCCTTGCAAACATGGCTCGCGAGGTGTTAGCCATTCCCATCTCTACTGTAGCATCAGAAAGTGCATTCAGCACAGGCGGAAGGGTGATTAGTCCTTATCGTAGTTGCCTAACGCCTAAAATAGTGGAAGTACTTGTTTGCACCCAAGATTGGTTGAAAGGAACACCTTTCTCTATACTTTTTGATGAGGATCCTAAAGAGCTTGATAAATTTGAGCAAGGTGAGTCTATATTAAAAATCTATATATTTTTTAGTTTATATTTTAAATTTTTGAAAATGATAGAATATTTTATTTTTTTTGTAGAGATAACCTCTCAAGATGAAGTGGGACCTTCAAGTGTTATTCATTTGGATGATTGAAGATGTATTAATTTTTTGATTTTGTTGTTCATGGGAGAACCTACATATTTGAACATACAACTTATAGTTTTATGTTTTTTTTTTTGTTGATTAGAAACCTATATTTGATTTTGTTGGTTTCATTCTGTTTAGTAGTAAAATGTCTGGTTATCATGGTTTTCAAAATTTCAATGCTACTGAGAGATTGGATTATATGTTATAATTATGATTATATGTTTTACCTCTTAAATTAAATTATGATTATATGCTATTCCTTTGACACCTTGGCAATAACCGGGGACAGTCGGTAATGATCAAGGTATCTAAAGACTTGAGATTTTCTATTCCTTTGGGCAGTGAAGCCAACCTTTTGCATTCACAAATCACTAGTTTACGAAGTGATGTGAGGTTGCCTATGCTATCCGGCAATGAAGTTAAGGCGTTGCATTCATAAAGGCATGCAATGCAACTCACGGCAGCATTGGACATGTAGTTTAGAAATGCTGATAAATAATGGTCTATCTTTTCCCCCCTTCTCAGTTTCCCACCAGCTTCTGAGTTTTGGGCAGTCAGAGATTGTAAGTTCCTCCAACGATGGAAAAAATGGTTATTATCTTTGGGGTCCAATGAGGCAGAGAACTTCATTTGCTCCAGATGCAAAATTTCCAAGTTCCCTCTAAGGTTATTGAGATCCGCGAGTTCCCTAAGACCTCCCATCTGGTAGTTCTTGCTGGCCCCAAAAAGTGACATTGTCTGTAGATGACTCAACTTGCCTATCCCACGTGGCATGAATAGTACATTGGGATAGTTTCAACGTCTACTAGTGGAAAAGCTTTGTAATTGAACTAGGAAGCTTCTCTATGTTATTATGGGACAGATCGAGATACCTCAAAAATAGTGCATGAATAGTATAGTTATTAATAAGTGGAAGTTTAGGCACAGTTTAGGCACAGTTTAGGCACAGTTTAGGTTGAGTTTAGGCACAGTTCATGAATAGTTCAGTTTAAAAATAGTGCAGTTCAAAAACAGATTAAGGTGTACAACAGTTCAGTTTAGTTTATATTATAGTTCAGTATAGTTCAGTACAGTACAGTTTAATAGAGTAAAAAACAGTTCAGTTCAGTTCGTCTGAACTAATATTTAGTTTAGTTCAGTTCATGAGAATTATTTTTAAGTTTAGTATAGTTTTTATAAGTTAAGTTCAGTTCAGTTCATTTTGCCCACCCCTAGTTTCAAATCTGAATTCTAGCTAAAAATGCAATTACACGTAGTAAGTACTTTAGGGGAAAAAAAAAGTGCAATGCAGCTTATAGAGACTATACTTGTATTTTATTTTTATTATCAATATTAATATAGATAGATTTACTTGGTTTTTTTTAGGATTTATTTGTGTCTTTTTTACCTGTTTAGAGGAGGAAATTAAGAAGAGAGAAAGGAAAGAGTTAGAAGTTCTATTTAGTTTAAAGAAGGGGATTAAAGATATTTTAGTAAAGCAGAAATAACTTTTTTTTTTTATGCTTTCATATTTTTTTAATGCTTAATATTCTTCTTGTTTAATTCACGTGGATAGAAGAGATTTTAAAATCTAATATTGCCTTTATGTTTCTTTATAATTCTGATTTTATGAAATATAAATAATAATATTTTACATATTATATACAAAATATTTTAAATATATATTCTTCCACTTCTAAAAAATTGAAGTAATTAAACAGCAAAATTTTATACAAGTATCTCTCCATCCCCCCATTTCCAACCAACTTAATGTTGAGTAAGGTCTTCAATTTGAGTTTCTTTGAATGAAAAGAGGTTAAAAAAAAATACTTTACTAAAAGTGATCAATTCAATTTTTTTGACAAAAAATTAGTCATTAGAAAAGTTAATGTTGTTAACTATAGTTTAAGATTTTTATACATAGATTTAGAACAATAATAAATATATAATTTTTGATATAATTATACTAACATAGTCTCATTGTCTTAATAAATAAATTACTTTTAATTGTGATGATTAAAGACTTTATGAGAGAATAAATTAAGAAACGATACAAGATATAACTTTTTTTTGGTAATAATGAAAAGTTTAGATTAAAACAAGGTACAACTTCATATAAGGTAAAGTCAATTTTTTTTTTAAAGATTTTTAACAAAATTACAAATCATTTATTTTATTTCTTGCACAAATTCATATATAAAATACAAAAGAAACCAATTTCAATCTCAATCATAATTAATAGGGGTGAAAAGACTTAATTAGTTGTGTCATTTTTGTAAGTGAAACAAGATATATAAATCTACGTTAACTTGTATCTCATTTTGAATAATAACTCAATTTTTTAATCAATATTAAGTGTAATAAAAAATGTACAAATTTATCATCAAATAATATTTTAGTAATTACATTAAATTTGCAACGTTGCCTACCTTGATAACATGGTAATTGGCAGTTTAATAGTAAACTTTAAAGTGAAGTAGTTTATTAAATAAATAGAAGAGTTTTTTTTTATTTAATTTTAATTTTGAAAGTAAAATTGTTCATATAGTAAATATTAAAATCGATTCATTTTAATTATATTTTTTTTACAACCATTTTATTTTATTTACTAATAAGTTATTAACATCCTTAATTTTTCTGTAGATAGTATTAATCTTAAAAAAAATATTAATTTTAAATTTAATTATTTAGTTTGAACAATGATCAATACAAAATTATTAACAAAATTTATGCAACAGATATATTTAAAGAGGAGAATTATAATAACACCGGTGTAACTTTTATTAAGTGTTACACTGTTCAATAACTTTATATTAAATGCGAATTTTGTAAATCCAACCGTTAAATTGTAAGTTCATGTCTCTTAGATCATATATACAAAATTTTATATTAGTCTAAGATGATTTAATACTTTATTTTTATAAAATAAAATTGACATAATATATTCATTTCAAAATACACTAAAATATGAACAATTTGATCACCTTCAAATTGTTGTTTAATTTTAACAAAATTTGATATACACGTATAAAGTGATATGAACTTTCAATTTAACGGTTGAACTTACAAAATTCACATTTAATATAAAGCTATTGAATAGTGTAACACTTGGTAAAAGTTACACCGGTATAATTATAACCCCTCTCATATTTAAAATGACCATTAGTTATATTTTGTAAGATTATGATTGTTAGGTAAAATTTGGGTTCAATTACGAATGAACTTAAGATGTTTGACTTTATTTACGATACTAAAAATATTAACGCAGAAGCACACATGTGAAGTTTACATGCTAGCTACGTACCCTAAAACAAAATGATTTCCCTCATAGTCTTCAGAGTGAACTATATATACCATTCAAAAAAAAAAAAACGAACTATACTGTCACTCAAGATTTTATAAAATTACATAAATACCTTCTAAATTTTCTATCCTTAAGGTAACTTCTTCAATTATTTAAAAAAAATATTAAAAAAACATATTATATATTACATTAACTCTCCCTTAATTATTTTTAAAATTATTATATATCGTAACTCATTGTAAAAGAGTTATCATAAACGTTAAAAAATTAATTATGATAGTGTAATTGTTTTTAGAAATACTTGCAGAAAAGATTATTCAAACAGCACTAATCGTAATTTACTCTGGTTTTTACATCCATAAATGATCATGAAGGGGAAGAAAAATGACAGAGAATATATATGTGGTCCTTAACACCTAAAAGAAAAGTGATTATACATCAGGTTGAAGAGAGAAAGCAATGAAGCATAGCATTTTGTTTCTATGGATCAATCTCTCGAAAGCTCTGAAAATCCGTTTCTCGGTCTTCATCTTCACACAACCAAGTGAGGAGGTCTTCATGATCGAAGTGCACCATGCTTTCCCAGTCCCAGTTATCATCGTCCAAGCCCGAAGCCACGGAGGAGGAAGAACGTAACTCCCCAATAATTTTGTTGGCACACGTGTCGTCACCACTTTGAATATTCCGAACCACATCATTGCTACCAAAAAAGGCCAAAGCCCCACTTGGTTCCTTCCAGCAATTGTCCATCATGATATCATTAACAAGATGTACAGCTTCCTCACAAAGGTTTTGTTCTTGAGTTGCAAGATTTTGTTGGTGATGGGCACTAATATTGGTGGGGAAATTGTGGGTCTCAAGTGGTTGGTTGTTATGAGTAGAGTGAATTTGTTTGTGGGCATAGGATTTGTTCTTCTTCATGGCCCATCGACTGGTCCTACCACGTTTCCGGCTGGGGGGTAGGGTACCGGTGATGAAGTCTTTATTACTTGTCCCGCCGCGGAAGCTGTAGATTTTTCTGCTCAAGTGAGAGTTCCAATAGTTTTTTATCTCGTTGTCTGTTCTTCCAGCCAAGTGACTTGCTATCAACGACCACCTGACAAGTTACCAAATCAACAACTATATACATATCATTATGTGCCACCACGTCCTTTTCTTTTTATTCTTTACCTTCTGTTTATGTCTAAATGATAACATCTATATTAAAAATATAAATATATCAAGGTAATATATTCTACCATCATTATTATTCTAAAATTTATAATTATTGCTTTTTAAGTCTTAAACTAGAGATGGAAGCATTCTAGCTTAAGACACAAATATAATGGAAGCATCTATTATATTTGTTTGGCCATTGTATTTGGGTTATTAGAATAGAAATTTAGAAAGAATAAGTATTAAAGCATGAATCATAGAATGTTAATTACATTTAGGAGTAATTAGAGTTTCATTTGGGTCACATGTTTTGTGCTAAAGGTGACTGCACATGTGTACATTCAAATGAACCCTAAATTACCTCTAAATGCAATTAAGAATCTAGGGCTGCACATGGCTTAGAATAAGTGGATGTCCAATTTGAATTCAAATTCAAATTTGAATTCAAAATTGGCGCCACTTTTAGTGCACATGGGTTGGCTCCTTGATCCGTGGCTTTATATACTTGAATCCTTCATTATTGTAAACATTATTGATGAATAAGAATTCTGAACATTTTTTAGCCAATTCTTCTCAAGAGCCACCGTGAGCTTTCTTCTAGCCTTAGGGAACCCTACTTGTTTTCTACCATTGAAGTGAGCAATCCTTTGTGTCTTAAGCTAGGATGCTTCCATCCCTAGTTTAGGCATTCCTAATTCGTCTTCTATATCAATCCAAGCTTCATTCAATCGGTGCAAGTCATCAAGAAGTTGATCCTATGCGTGGTGAAGGAGAGGAGAAGCAAATCTTCCACTTCTTCATGAACTCCACCATCATTTTTTATTTATTTATTTATTATTATTATTATTATTATTATTATTTTCATTTGGGAGATGCCAATCCAATAGCTTATTAAGAAGCAATTCAACCACAATTATACTTAAATTAATGAGATATTAGTTGTTATTTGTTTCTTATATAAAATATTGTAAGAAATGTTATTTAATTAAAAATAATACAAACAATTTTGAATTTTGAGAAAAGGTGCTTTTAATCCTTATTATTTTCATGTCAAAGGTTGTTAAAGATTTGTATTTTTATATTAATTTGTTTTTAAATTTTAATATATATATATATATATATATATATATATATATATATATTCACTCTTGACATTAAATATATAGTAAATAGTATTTTAATTTGTACAATACATATAGATTAATATTTAATTATGAATTAAAATTTATAATAAATTATATATAAATAAATATTATATTTAATATATAAGAATTTATTTGATAATTATATATATAAATTTTTTTTTATTTGGTTCGTCCTTGGAGTATCCAAGGTCGATAGTAGTGACTAATTTAGCACCTCAAAAGGTGGGATAGCTGGTCCCAAGATTTAATGCAGCTGCATACACAAGGCATGATTCGAACCCCTGACCTTATTTAAGCGTGGATCAACTCCTACCGCTAAACCACACGCTTGGAATATATATATATATATATATATATGAAGTTTAAAAAAAAAAAAAAAACTTGCACAGTAGTGATCCAACGGATGCATGAAAGTTTAAAATGTATTTTTTAAATTAAAATTATATGAAAATAATATGTTTTATGGCCTGCATTGTGTGGCTTTGTTGAACAACTGTAGAGAAACCTGATCCAGTGTTTCCGTGATAACAGCCACTAATGCATTAATGCATATGAAAAAGAACTGCAACAGCATTTAAGTTTGGGCATAAGCCCTCACTCCATCATTATTACGGGTTCACCCTGTTATTGTTAGTCCAACCTTTTTAATCAATCAGGAAGAAAACTTTTTTGTTTTTTAATTAAAAATGATATATTATAAAAATGGATGCAACCCAAATTCTCATATTTTGTACTATCTCAATCTCTTCCCTCAATGCTCAATTATTAAGTTAATTCTACTGCTCAAAAGTTAAGAAATGAATAAAAGAAAAATAACTATACATTATTTATATAATAGAATATCAAGTTAATAATTAGAATATAAAAAGTGATTAATAAAATCAAAATTGTTAGTTGATGTGATTTGTAATTTATACTTTTTAATAAAAATTAAGGTTGACTTTTTACCTTAAACATAAAATTGTGATTAATAAAAAGTAGATTATATAATCAAAATTTGTTAGTTTAAGTAATTTTTATGCTGTTTAATCAGGAAGTAAGTATCGATTTTCACCTTAAGCAAAAAGTTGTAGTTGATGAAATTGTAGTTAAAAATATGGCTTTGTTAAAAAAAAAATGTTTTATAAACAGGCAGAACAATCGATAATATTAAAAAAATTAATTTACAATTTTGTTATGATTAACATCAAATAATTAACTCATCATGCTTTATAATTCATGTAAGATCAAAAGAAATCATGAAAAGTTGATATAACTTACTTTATTAAAAAAATTATTAATTTATTATACTTTCAGACCATATTATCCATGATAATTTCTTACACCTTATGGTAAAATTGGTTTTGCTTCCAGTCTACATGATTTTAGTAAAAATATAAATATTTGATTATTAATTATTGTGTAAAATTGATTTTGTCTCTAATCATAGTTTGATTGAAAGTGATAGCGCATAACTTTCATGTTAGATTGAAAAAAATTATACTAAATTTTACATTAAACTTGCTTTTCGAGCTAGATAAAAAAAAATTCCAAACATTAATCAATTTATTTCAAAATTAATTTTATTAATATTTATTCTTTTGGAACCCTTTTCTTTCCTTTCTCTTTAAACTTTTACAAAAATTGTTATTGAAGTCTCTCGTCTCAATTATCTTTCCAAACTAATTAAACATGACATTAATTGATCGATTCAGTAAAGTTATTTTTTCAATAAAATCTGGTCTCTTAATTTTATGCACGAAGTTATAAATATATATATATATATATGTATATGTGTGTTAATATCGAGGATACTGAAAATAAAATGAAGAAGAAATTGTTATATATAATTTTTGAAAATACTTTAGAATATTTAAAAGTAAAAATGTTAGGAATTGTATTTGTAATAAAGTTGGCGCTTTATGTCTGTTTTTATCTTGACTTACATTTTTAATTTTTAAAGTAAGCAAAGGGCGTTGAATCTCATATATGAGCATGTGGACACTAACCTGTTGCCAAACGAAGCATGCAATTTGACGATGGTAGTTTCCTCCTCAACAGAAATGTTCCCACGTTTGAGATCAGCTCTCAAATAGTTAATCCACCTAAGCCTGCAACTCTTCCCACACCTTAGCAGCCCTTAGTTTAGAAGAAAAGCCATGAGATGGGGGTGACATCGATCGCAGTCGACAAAAAGGTACCCAGCTAAGCAAATTAATTAAATACGAACTTTGGTACGTAGTTACCTGCTTTTTTTGGCAATGCCCTCCAAGAACCTTCTCCATTGGCCTGAATGTACTTGGCCAAAATTTCATCCTCCTCCTCTGTCCACCTCCCTTTCTTCAATCCCACTTTCTCACAACAAGGAGCTCTACCCATGTTTGAGCTTCACTACGTGCCACTAGTGCAAATATTATTAGTGCAGGCAAAGGCAACAAATTAAACTAGCCAGTATTGAATCGCGGTGCATATGTGATATACTTAAGAGCAACACAGGATATTAATTAATAAAGGGTAGGGTGGTAGGGAGTAGGGAGGATGAGAAGAAAGTGGGGCTAACGATGGAGATATATCAGTGGTGGTAGAGCGTGCCACGTTCACTGTAACTCAATCATGCAATCGTGGCTTTCCCACCGTCGAGGGACACCGGCCTCGTGACAGGGCATTCCATCTCCTACCTTCATCCACCTATGCATTTCATTTATCCGTTAATTTCTCATTTTTGCTCCTCCCGCTTCTATACTATTACACTATATAACTTGGGATATACTTCTGATAATCAATAAATAACCTACTTCTCCTTGTTTAATTCCATCATTATATTATATAGTGGTCCTTCTTATTTCATTTCATATTTCTAGTAATCTAGATCACTTATTATTTCTGACTCAATTTATTTTGTCTTATGAAAACAACTTATCTCTTATTTATCATTGTGCTCTATTTAGTATATGCATGGGTGCATGATGAACATAATTTCAATTAACGTGTTCGGTTCTGAATAAGTTATTGACAGCCTGGTAAGTAGTAGATCCACATTGGCATGATCACCGTGTGGTTGATTGGGCCAAATACAATCAACATTGGGCCCTAGAGGGTCCATTTTCATAATTGTTATCACTTTAATATTTAAATTTAATGAAATTAAAAAATGTAGTTTATGAATTTGTGATCTTCATTCATATTTTTTTAAGTCTCTATTTATTGACTTAAGTGAAATGTTTTATACATCTGACTTGTTAGGAGTGAAAAAAGGAATTAAACTCACCAAATCAATTGGCCAAACTTGTCAAAAATATGAGATGGATTAATAATTTCATTTACCAACTTGACAAGTTGAAGGCAGGATAGGAGGATTCAATCACCTAGTTCATCTCATCTAATTCTTCGAAATTTTTAACTATTACCAAATAAATTTATATTTAATATATAGATGCATATAACATAAAATATAAGTTGGTATATTTTTCTATTTTTTCTACCTTTTGTAGGTTAATTGGCAAATCCACTAATAAACAAGATGGGTTGTGTTTAGCCTACTTTTGTTAGGGGGTCAATATGTCATGTCTCAGCTATTTTAAGGGAAGTTGTCCTGATTTGCCATCTCATACAGCATGTTAATTACTTATGAAAAGTCATGTGTCCATATAATTCACATATGCAAAGATTATTTTAAAGAGTTTCAGAATTAAGAATTTATATGAAAAGTCATAAGTAATCCGATTTAATCCTTTTTTCTATTTCTTCCCTCGTTGTATTTAACACTCGTTACTATATTAGTATTTTAATTTGGCAAAACTAAAAAATTGCCCATAAATTTGTATTGCATAGTAAACACTGGTATTTTTTCTTGAGATCAAGGTATAACTATAATTTATTTTTCAAAAAAGGTATAACTATAATTTTAAAAAAATAAAATCAAGTGCTCGAAATAGATCAAGGCATAATTAAGTGAGAATTTTTAAAATTAAATTAAAAAATAATATAAAGGATTATAAAAATACTAAAAAAATTGAAATTGTTACAAATATAATATAAAGTAAAATAAATATTTCATTATTTAAAAATGAAATTTAATTTAAATGGTAACATGATAACAATAATTGAATTACCAGTAAGGAAAAGCTTTAGTTAACCATAACTTATAACATATGCATTTTAGCTAATAAAAAGAAAATTCCCTTTAATGTATAAAAATTAATTAATAATTTATTATCATATGTTAATTATTTCATGAATACATCTGATGAGACCAGATTTTGTCGTGGTCCATTTTAAATCAAAATTTTACGACCGAAGAGTACATAAATTTGAAATGTTTTATTTATAAAAATAAAATTGAAGAATTTCAATTACTAAAAATATATTGAATGTATAAAAGTCTTTCAAAAGATATTAAATTATTTTCAATTAGTAGTTTTTTAAATAAGATTTTACATTTAATATATGTATTAGTTTTTATTTCACGACCGATTATGCCAAATTATTATTTCTTAATTATATAATATTTAATAATAATATAAATTATATTTTAATTTTAAACACATTAAAATTCTATGTATTTTAAATCAATACTCGCGTAATGCGAAGATTAACATAGATATTCATTTATTCAAACCAATTTTCTCATTTTTCAAAAACTAATAAGTTAGTATTCAATTGAATTTTTCTACTTGAATACTCACTTTTTTAAAAAATAAATTAAACAACTTTTTATTTTTATCTTAATGTAAAAAATAATTTAATTAACAACTATATTTCGAATATGTAAAAAAAAAAAGAACAATAGTGACCCATGCAAATGCCTATCGTTTTTGAAAACTATAGAATTGGGTCTAGATGTGGGCTTATTGTTTTTACTATTGGACCTTATGGATCATTAACCGGACCAAAAAATAAAGAAAACAGAAAAAAAAAATTCCTTAAGAGGAGAATTTCCAAGACGTTAGGAATTAAGGAAGGTGGTGAAATGGCAAAGCTGACGTGGAGACGCAGGATTGGCTTGAACAAGCAAAGGCTCACGGTGATTGGCCAGTTTTAAAAGGAACACGTTGCAAAAGCAAAGCGTATTGTCGACTCCCATAGTCAAGTCTTGGCGGAATCACTTTCAGGCTCTCTCAGAAAACACCACAATACGAGAACCCATTCCATAAATCAGAAATCATACATCACTAACCACATTTAATTTCTCATCCCAGACCCTAATCCCCAATTTTGATTGCAATTCCAAAGAGATCCAACGAGGGAGCATAGCAGAGCCCTAGAGATCTAAGTCTCTTCATGGCGCATCGAAGAGCGAAGCTGTTGTTCCTTTTATGCGCTCTTTGCTATTCTTTCAACGCCATTGCCGGGTATTCTTTCTCTCTCTTCTTCCAACAATAACGTATCCTCCTGCATTGATTGCATCTTTCTTATATATGTGTATATTTGTTTGAACGTGTTGCAGAAAGAGCTATTATGATATACTTCAACTGTCGAAGGGTGCATCGGACGAGCAGATAAAGAGAGCTTATAGGAAGCTAGCGTTGAAGTATCATCCTGATAAGAATCCGGGCAATGAAGAAGCTAATAAGAAATTTGCTGAGATTAGCAATGGTATATATATCTTTGGTTAATTTGATTTTAATGTCCTCACTCGTTTGAATAAATTCTTCCATAAATGCTTATTATTCTTTGAAGGAGTTAGACGAGAGATCTTCTATGAATGTTTAGTGCATCAGTTGATTTTATATTATAGGAGAAACTCATTTTGTTTTACCATATTATAGGAGAAACTCATTTTGTTTTACCTTATTATAGGAGAAACTCAATTTCCATAAACTCTCTTCGTTATCTACAAGTGTTCAGGAAGAAGTTTATCCAAACTGTCCATGATTTATTGACTATTATAATATTATTACCGTTTGTGTTGGTAATTTTTAAAGGGTTTTTGTCGTTGCTGCTTTTGATTGTTATTACTACCAGCGTATGAAGTGTTGTCGGATAGCGAGAAGCGAGGTATTTATGACAGGTACGGCGAGGAGGGTTTGAAACAGCATGCTGCTGGTGGAGGCAGAGGTGGTGGAATGAACTTCCAAGATATTTTTAGCACGTAAGTATTAACTTTAGCTCTTGCTGGATTAGTTCTTAATCTGTCACCATTGAGACATGGTTTTCTTGTGCTAATTTCTGTTTTTTTTTATTTGACATCTTTGTACATGAATTAGTATGTGAATTGCATCAAAATACTAAGAGTACAGGCATTGGGTCAAAAGAGGCGACTAAGGAAGGCTAAACATATTTTCTATACAATCGTACTAAAATACTCTTAGCAGAACATTTATATGGTTTTTATTGATTTATGGCACAAATCTCAATCTAGCCATTGATTTGTGGGCTAGATTATACAGCCATGAATAGGCAGACAGCTGTGTTTTGGACGTGTGTTCATTCTGCTATAATTATGTGCTAAGCTTTATAGCATGGGATTCTGAGTTTTGTTAAATAAATGACGCTGAAACATAATTGTTTGGTTTAGTTTCTTTGGTGGGGGATCAATGGAGGAAGAAGAGAAAATTGTGAAAGGAGATGACGTGGTTGTTGATTTGGATGCAACACTTGAAGATTTGTACATGGGGGGTTCCTTGAAGGTGAGACCACATTTAGTTCCTGTTCTGATTTCTGAGTAAGTGCATTAATTTTATATATCTGCTGATGTTGTTAGCTTGCCACGTGTCATTTTAGAATTTCAGCTAAATTTTATTCTAAGATATAAAATGGACACAGAATAGGTTCAAGATTGTCAAATTTGTTTTCATGTAACACATGGTAATGTCAAAGTACACTCTTATTAGCTGCATTATTCAGTAGAAGAATTAGGAAGGAGATGATAAACAACTAGGAAGAAGCACTCTAGGAGCTGAGAAGCCGAACTTAATCAAGCCCAGCCTCATGCATTTAGTATTCATTTAAAACTTGAGATCTGATATTCCTTCTCTGACCTATCTTGGATACTTATCATCTGTATTACACAGTTAAATATATTCATCGAGGTAACACTTTAACCACTAATCAGGCACTCAGGCATAGTTAATAGTTGTAAACTATTACTATGGATATCATTTTGTGGAGAAATTTGGTCTGTTATTCAAAGACTAATTTATGCATCAGTGACTTGAAATATGGAATTTGAGTTGGTGATTTTTCTCTTTTTATGACCATTGCATTGTAATTTTCAGGTTTGGAGGGAAAAGAATGTAGTAAAGTCAGCACCTGGGAAAAGACGCTGTAACTGTAGAAATGAGGTTTATCACAAGCAAATTGGGCCGGGCATGTTCCAACAGATGACAGAGCAGGTAAACAGCACGTCTGAGAATTTTGATAGGATACATATTTTTGAATTTTTCTGATTCTCGTCATTTTCTAATGATGTCTATTCTTAAAAAGACACAGATTCCATGCTTCATGACATTTACTTGTACGTTTGTGAAATGTTTACTTATTGCTCATGCTCAAAGTTTCTTTTTCTTTCCTCCTTGTTTGTGTGTTTGGGGTAGAGGATTGTGCAGTTTTTATTTTTTTAATCCTGTTTTCATATGTGGAATTTTTCACTTCTATTTCTGAATTTACCTGTTCAGGTCTGTGAGCAATGTCCCAACGTCAAATACGTGAGGGAGGGGTATTTCATCACTGTTGACATTGAAAAGGGCATGCAAGATGGACAGGTAAACTTTTAAAGTTTATATCTTATGCATGATATCATGTCTTATTACCCATTTTCGTTAAAGCTCTCTACACTGAAATATATCTAAACTTGTACTCTACATCTAAATTGTAAAGTTAAAGTGCTTTGTTTTATAATTCCAATTTTAGTTCTGTTAGAATTGGAACTTGTTCAAAATTCAACACTTTAGTTTGAATTGCGCACAGGATTTAATAAATTCTCTGTTTTGTTTCACTTAAACTGAAGATAAGTTCTTGTAATTTACAAATTATACCTATTTGTACATTTAATTTATTTATTAACTTTAAGATGTTATAAAATCAATACATCAATTATAGTCTCTGTTGCACTAAATAAAGAAGAAAAATCAAACATATTTACTAAATTGTACCCATAGCCATATGCATAAATGTTAAAGTTATTTTTGGTTTTGAAACTATCTACGCTCACCTTGTACATATAATCCTGACTATCAATATGATCAATGGTTCCATGTTATTTAGTGGGTGCATTTGTTGCTAGTTTTTAGTGCTATATATCATGGAACTCGTTGGTATAATGAAAGTTGAAGAAAGTGAAAGGTGGGATAAACACCACCAACAACCACATTGTCTTTCCACTACATGGATTTTACTTGAACCAATTGACATTGTTGTTAATGAGAGAAACCGCTCCATTTTCTCTACTATTTTCCACTTTTCTACTCTACAAGTGTTAGTTTTAATTAAATGATGTACATGAATGGTGATTGAAGGAAGCCGGCTGAATATTTATTTTTTCAAATTTAAAATTGAGACAATTGAAGCCCTATGGAGTTATAAGTTTTTGTCCTTTCACAGGAGGTGCTATTTTATGAGGATGGTGAGCCCATAATTGATGGAGAATCTGGAGATTTAAGGGTTAGTAACTCGTCACTTCCTGTATGCATGTTATTATGTGTGCAATGTGCTGACAATTAATATACTTAAACAGTTTCGTATCCGTACTGCACCTCATGAACTCTTCAGAAGAGAAGGCAATAACTTGCACACTACAGTCACTATAACTCTGGTAAGTATTGTTTTTGTTGATATGCATGTTAAATATATTAAATATTCAAATGCCTGAGTTTTACTTTACCTTTGCTGTTTTGGACATGATGAAAGTAGTAACTACTGTTCGACTTCTCTCTCTGATATTGGCAATTGGCATCCTTAAAATTCCGGGCATTGTAATATTAACTTTAATCTTCTTCAGGTTCAAGCCCTTGTTGGTTTTGAGAAGACCATTAAACACCTAGATGAGCATCTTGTCGACATAAGCACAAAGGTGAGTATAAAATATCATCCTTGCTTCAGATCAGATCTCAATTAGTGTTGATGTGTGTTTTTGTGAGGAACACAGTTGACTGACTTCTTTTGACCCCTTAGGAAATCACAAAGCCAAAGCAGGTGAGGAAGTTCAAAGGGGAGGGTATGCCATTGCATATGAGCACCAAGAAAGGAGATCTTTACGTCACTTTTGAGGTTCTATTTCCCACGTCACTAACCGAGGAGCAGAAAACAAAGATAAAAGCAATTCTTGGTTAGAATACAAACAAGATACATGTTATTTCGCCCATTATGTCCTCAATGTAACATGGTTAGATGGTTATAGTAAACGCATACCTTGGGCTTTCTGTCCATGCCCTTTTTGTTAGTTGACAAATAGATGCCTTTTCCCGTTCATAATGATGCGCATCTTGTAATCTTTGCCGTCCTCTTAATTTCATTGTATTATTGACGGTGCTATTTTGACACAAGGAAAATGACATTAGCTGAAGAAAAAGAATTCTTCCATTGTTTTGTACCGTGTCTGAAATCGTTCATCTTGTGAACTGGACTAGATTGCTTGTCTCCTTCGTGTTTTTGATCATCATTCAATGGTAGTTGACACTAACTTATGATGAGTTAATCCTCGGAGATTAATGAGGTGCTGTCTCTTTGATAATGCTGTCAAACTTAGGATTATCTTACTGAAGTTGATGCATTTGTAGCTGCGGAAACGTTGAAAATAATGCATATGGACCATAACCGTTGAGAGCTACCTGCCTTCAATAAAAACTTTCATTTCTATATTCAAGGCTGATATGCTCAAGCGATATGTTTATTGTTTATTATTGCAAGCTCACTATGATGGTCACGTGCCTTGTGTTTGTCTGAGTGCATCACCTAGATATTGAGTGGTTTGTTATTAATCAAGGCTTCATAATATTGTTATTATCGTATTAGACGTATTTTAATGATTGATTTAAATCAATGATCGAAGTTAAACCTGGGATTACTAAATCGATCGTGTTAGAGCTAAAGAAAGAGACCGACCGTTGTAGTCTAGTAGACACGTTAAGGGAGCGCTTGAAAGAGTTTATTTATAATTTGTTTAAAGTTATGATATCAATATTTGTAGCGTTTGAGAGAACTGGTAAAATAATTTATATGAAAATAGTTTAATCATGTTTCTTATTTGATTATAAAACCGCCAAATGTTTATTTACTAAGCATTTAAGTTACTTATTCAAATACAAACAAGGATAAGCAGTACATTTACTTCTCACAATTATTTTTATACATAAAAAAAAATTAAAATAAAAACTTAAAAAAAGCCAATTACATTCATGTGAAAAATATCACTTAACATTAAAAAAAAAGAGTGATAAAAGACATTTCGTTAAAAAAAAATTCAAAATCTTACAAATGGAAGATAAATCTCGATCACAAGTTATAGTTAATTTGTACAATTACTATCTATAAATCAAATTTATGGAGAGTTGATTATTGGTTGTAAAACCTGACATTGCAAATAATTATTTGTTTTAGATTAGATGATCGTTTTGTATTTCCTTGTTGACAAGGAAATGTATATTTTATTCATGTGTCATGATTGATTGCCATTGCAATCTTATGTAAGGCATATTCCTACACCTCTTTGGTGGACGATTAATATATTTTTGTAATAAAGGCATGGTGGAAAAGATTGTATGTTACCGTTTTGCTTGCTCATTTTTCTTGTTTCTGGCAACGTTGTTGTTTTGCAAATTTCCGACATTCCAAAAGCAAACACCACCTCAAATATGGTCACCTTAACAATGCAATAGACTTAAATGTCGAATGTCGATGCTAAAGGGAGAGCCTGGGTCACACGTTTCACAAGACCCTTTAGTACCTTAAACCTCAATTAGAATTTAGATGTGAGTAGGGTGGGTATGGGCTGATTTAGGTCCAAAAAGCCCAATCCACCAAACGTAGAACATAATATGGCCTATATTAAACCGTTTGGATTGCGGTGTTAATCAAGTTCGGATTGGATGGAGTGGGTTGATTCATACATGGGCCAATATTAAACCAGTCAATTTTTATCATCAATTTTTACTTGGATCGTAAAAAAAACAAAATGATGCGGATTGAATATTATCTATAATATATATAAGAAAATACAATACCTCTATTTGATTTTTACATTTTTTAGATATTTTTTTTATTATATATTATTTTTTCTACCATCATACTTTTAAAGATAAAATAGAAGAAAAAAAATAATTATCCATTTTTTCAATAATGATTATACTTTTATTTTGTAACCACTTTTTTCTTTAATTTTATTTAAAATTATTTTTCTTTTTTTAATTATATATTATCTCACTTAATTTATATTTTATATTTTCTATTATTTTTAAATAAAACGTCTAAAGACATAAAATGTCTCGTTAAAAAAATGAATGTAATTTAACAAAATAAAAGGAACATTAGGATAATAAAAAAATTTATAAAAAAAAAAAAAAAAACGCTGTAGAAAAGCATAGCAAGATTTTTTTTTCACTGAGGTAGCATGATACCATACCACATACCAGTAAAGATAACGCCACGCGCGCATATTGGTACTGTGTACTAAAAGTCAAAGATAATCACTGCCTCTGTCATGTTTAGGTTGACTATTAATTTGCTTCGACCATAAATTAAACTCTGACCAGTGTTTCTTAACTGTATAAACTAACTTCATAAGAACCTTGATAATTATAAAATGAATGATTTTAATTTTATTTTCTCAATAGTATGATTATTTAAAGGGCTAAATATTGTTTTCACTCTAAAACTTCACTCTATTCGATTTTAATTTCTTAAAGAAAAATCATTTTAGTCATTCAAATTTATATAATATTTGTTTTTAATCACTGATAACTTGTGTAGTTGAAATAGGTCAATTTAACATCCAAAACATCATTAGTTTATTTACATGAAAATTTTTAATTTAAAATAATAATTATATTTTTATTGCAAATAATTATAGAGATCTCAAAAGGCTAACTACAATCATGTTGAAAAAATATATTTAAATAAACTAACCTTTAATTTAAGACTCATAAAAAAAATTATAAAAAAAATTATCCTTTCTATTTATATCTAAAAATTAATTTAGTTTCTGTTAATTAATATTTTATTTTTTATAAGAATATAAATGGGTTAAGTTCAACTAATCTGTTAAGTGAAAACAAGTTAGATACATTGACCTTCCGTATTTGAGGATGCCAGGATAGGTTGGCAGTCAACAGACCAGATTGCCAAAAAAAACAAAAATATATTTATTTTAAGTACTTTTCTTAATATATATTTTCAATATTTAAAAGATTTACATAAATTAATACAGTTAAATGATAAAATAAATATCAATTATAATAGATTTGATTAGATTTGTTGCAAACAAATTTCAAATTTGTTTCCTTATACAATAAATATATCATTATAATAGTAGTAGTTCTTTCAAAATATTTGCTGCACAAAAAATATTAAATCACATATAATATAATAAAATAAATTACTTAAGTTTAATATTAAAAATATATAAAACAAATAGGTAGACTAGCAGACTAACTCTATTTAGCCTGTCATTTGGTATGTCAGGTTAGATGAGATGGATCGAGCAAGCTAGAAATATCTAACCTAATCCATCTTTTATTTGCAGACTAATAGACTAATCTATAAATCAAGGCCCATTTTACCATCATATAATTAAGTATTATAACTTTTAGAACCTCATAAGATTAGAACATGTCTAGCTTTATTGGATTCTTTTGAAAATTTTATTTTGATTTTTTTTATAAGGCCTTGTTTAATTTTTTACCAATATTTTAGTATGTGTGTTGGATAAAATAAATATTTATTATATATAACTAAAATTTATACTAAATTATATAAATAAATAAATATTATGTTTGAATATATAAATTATACTTATATTTTATATAAATAGATAATTTTAACATATCAATTATAGTTTAGATTTATGATAAATAATTTATATTATAACATAATATTATTTTAGTTATTAATAATTATTTTAAAATATTAAATTTAATTTATAAATAACTATGATAAGTAAAAATCAAATTTTATAAGATGTTAAAAAATTTTCCTCTGATGAAAAACAAATTGAAACTCCACTTTAGCCTTTTAATTTTCCACATTACACGTTTATCACTAGTTTTTAAAATTGAAACTCCAATACCCTTTCCATATAGTTTATCACTAGTTTTAATTAGACCTCAAGCTTTTGTATTTCATTCATATTCATTAATATTTTAGCATTTTAGCAGGTGTAATATATAATATAAATATTATTTATTTTATATAATTAAAATTATAATAAGTACAATTTTAAAATATAAATTATATAATTTATAATAAACGATTTAACTTACATAGATAATTATTTTTTTGATGGAAATGTATGACTTGAGGAAACAGTGGCGTGTCTGTGTTAATTTGTAGCGAGTAGGTAAGATACTATAGGCGAGGTGCGTGAGAGTGAAAATCTGTCCAAAATGATAGGAACATGAATTTCAATGATTGTACCATATTGTTCATCTGCGCTTTACACCACGTGGCACCTCCTTGCTTTTGCCACGCAACTTAGGAACAAAACGACGTAGCTGCGAGAAAAGCCACGTGCGAATAAATGAAACATGGATGAGTATCTGTTTTTTCTAAATCAAAAAGTCGGTCTTTCCTTGCATAGTTCGAAATTGGAACGTGTCTGAGATTAGCAAATAGCATTACCTATATTTGGCCATTTGGTTACGTTTTCTTCTTTGATTTGATTTGATTTTGTTCTGTTCAACACAAATCGAAGAAGACAGGAACCTGAAGATTCTTTGGGTTCCACCATTCCCTGCTCTCATTCTCCTTTCTTCTTTCTCTGCAAACCAACACACAACACAACCATTATAATAACAACCATAACAATACACAATGGATACTCTCTGTTTACAAACCAGTATTCGTGGGATAGTTCCTTCCATTCCCATAACTGCAACAACCGCACGTGCCAATGATTATGTTTCACAGTCTCAGGTTAACGCGGTGGGACATTCTTCTTTGTTTTCCAAATTCTCCTTTAGATTCCCTTTGAAGTCTTTATGGCCACATCAATCAGCGGGGAATGCCTCCGGCTACAACGGTCTCGCCGTTGATAACGTTGTTTTGGCGGAAAATGGAACAGCGGAAACAGAAGGAGAAGAAGAGGGTCAGAATGGGAACTGGGTTTTCAAGATTTTTCATACAAGGTCTG
Organism: Cajanus cajan; assembly: GCF_000230855.2. Classification (NCBI taxonomy): domain Eukaryota; kingdom Viridiplantae; phylum Streptophyta; class Magnoliopsida; order Fabales; family Fabaceae; genus Cajanus; species Cajanus cajan. The sequence goes on along the minus strand of NC_138522.1, from coordinate 57,374,179 downwards.
TTTGGGGAGGGGAACACAAGAGCCATGACCATGATGAAGAGGATGAACAAGTTGTGGCTAATGAAGAGGAAGAGTGTGATGGTTGCATGGTTGATGATGATGATGATGATGATGATCATGAAGAAAATGAAGAGGTTGTGTTTGACAGAGACTCGTTTTCGAGAATGCTTCGAAGGGTGTCATTGCGCGAAGCCAGATTATATGCACGCATATCCCACTTGGGGAATTTGGCATACTCTATTCCCAAAATCAAAGTATATATTTAAACCTTCTATTTCATTATTTCCTTCTTAACTTTTTTTAAAACATGCAACGTCTTACCAAAAATGAATCATATATCTGATCGCTAAATTGGCATCAAATTCAGAAACTGATTTTAAATTTTGAATAATATATTGTAATCCCATTCTTTGAAGATTCCATCAATTATGTATAGAAATTTTGTGCACATTCTATCTCTTTTAGGTCACTGTTAGGTGTATAAGTTTGTTTTTCAAAAACCCTTCAAGGTTTAAAATGGCACCAATTTGGAAATGCATTGATTTAAGATTTGATGTTTGCATTTATGTAATCAAAAAACTAGGAATTTGGTTTAGCAAGGAATGGGCATGGTATGTGATACTATATCTTGTCTTTGTTTATTTAGCCAGGGAACCTCTTAAAAAACTGTGGTCTGCGTTTTGTAACTTCGTCCATAGAGAAGAAGTTAGTCATGGAAGCTGAAAAAAATCAGACATCTACCACAACACAGAATGAAGAAACAAATGAGAAGGATGAGAGAGACACAAAAGAGAAAAGCAATGGTGGATGCAAGACAAGTGCATCTGCTGCATATGATATTGTTGTTTCTGCTGCATCATATCTCAATGCTCAGACAAGGAACATACTTCCATTCAAATCTTCTGATGCTGTCGAAGGTGAAGGTTCACTTGAAACAAGCAATGAAAGATTTGACAATGATAAGACGTTAAACAAGGATGTGGCGGCTTTACGGGCAACTACAAATTCAGTTACAGCAGTAGTTGCTGCAAATGAGGAAGTAAAACAGGCTTTTGCAGATGATTTGAACTCAACAAGATCTTCACCTTGTGAATGGTTCGTATGTGATGATGACCAGACCTCTACAAGATACTTTGTGATCCAGGTGAGACATATTAGTTAGATACATTTGTTTTTATCTTGTCCAATAAAGTACATTTAGTTGCAGTATTCTCATAAAATGGTATTAATGCATGAACACTTAAATATGATCATTAAAAGCATGATTATTTTAATTACCAATAACTAGTTATGTTTATTTATTCCTAATGTGTGATCACTTGCATTGTATGCGATTCACTGCCAATTTTGGATATATATGTAATGTGTTGTGTCCAAATAATTATTGTTTAATTTGCAGGGCTCCGAGTCTTTTGCATCATGGCAAGCAAACCTACTATTTGAGCCAGTTCAATTTGAGGTAACTGTTACATTGCATTATTGCAAGCTAATTAGCTAGGTTTTTTTTTTTTTCTCATTAAAGAGGGAAATAATTTTTTTGTTTAAAGTTATAAACAAACTCAAATCTTTTTAATGTTCATCCTTTACTGAAACTGGGATAATTAAGATACACGTTTTTTCTTAGGGGTTTGATGTGCATGTACATAGAGGTATATACGAGGCTGCAAAAGGGACATATCAGCAAATGTTACCAGAAGTTCGTGCTCACCTAAAATCTCATGGTTCCCGTGCAACTTTTCGTTTCACTGGTCATTCTCTTGGGGGGAGTTTGGCATTACTTGTGAATCTTATGTTGTTGATAAGGAGTGAAGCACCGTTATCATCTCTGCTTCCCGTGATAACATTTGGCGCACCATCCATCATGTGTGGAGGTGATAGTTTACTTGACAAGCTAGGATTGCCACGGAGCCATGTTCAGGCAATCACATTGCACAGAGACATAGTTCCACGAGCATTTTCTTGCAAGTACCCTAACCATATCGCCGAACTACTAAAGGCTCTTAATTTTAACTTCCGTAATCATCCTTGCCTTAATAACCAGGTAAGCTTCCACTTTTAGACCACTCATGTAATCTCTAATTAACATAGTTAAGCACTTATTTAATAAGCTTATCAATTTAATTTATATCACGCTATCAACACATTATATCATGAATTTAACAGTTATTTTCTATTAATGCAGTAATTTTTACATGATCAATTAATTAGAAATCATTATTAGTATGATTTTTAAGATATTTATTATAAAAATCAACAAACTTGTTATATATAATATTTTATGATTTAATGACAATGTAAAACGAATTTAAATTATTATTAGTAGATACTCTTAATATTAGATGTTAAAATAAATTTGCATGTAACAATTTCTTTGTAGTTTTAGCATCATTCAATTCTTGGTGAATCTTTTTACTGCAGAAACTGTTATATGCACCAATGGGTGAACTGCTGATTCTACAGCCAGATGAGAATTTTTCGCCAAGTCATCATCTTCTGCCCTCAGGCAGTGGTCTATATCTTTTGAGTGGTCCTTTCTCAGAATCTAATGACACGACAAAAGAACATATTTACGCAGCTCAAATGGTGTTCTTGAACACACCACACCCACTTGAGATATTAAGTGACCGATCTGCCTATGGTTCTGGAGGAACCATTCAAAGAGATCATGACATGAATTCATACTTAAAATCTGTGAGAACCGTGATTCGCCAAGAACTTAACCAGATTCGCAAGGCAAGGAGAGATCAAAGGCGAAAGGTGTGGTGGCCTCTGGTGGCGCCACGTGGAAATGATGCGGGCATGGTTGTTGGGAGGTCCGTGATGTCTGTTAACATGATTCATCAAGAGCAGTCTCCATTCTCTGGCATCATTCAGATAAGTAGAGAGTCATTGAATAGGTTCAGTAGTCTTGTTGCGTCCCAACACATGCAATTGTTTATAGTGTTCCTTTTTCCTGCACGGTTGTTACTCGTGGGAGCATGCAACTTGATTAGCTTAAGATGAAAAGATGAACATTCTTAATTTTTGTGATGGGAGAGTTGTATAGGAAGGGCACGTTGTTGGTGGGACAATTAGATCATTCTTTATTCGTTCATTTCAAAATTCATTGTATCTCTCCTCAATAGTAATTGTATAGAAAATATTGACAAACACAATTCTATTTGGCTAATTTCTTTAGCTCTCACGCAAGTGACGCTTTTTGTCCAAAATACAAGGAACCGAGTATTGGTTTTACAACTAGTTTTAGGTGAAATGTTCGTTATTTATTATTGGTTCATGTACGTTAAGACCACATTAAACTCATGCGAGGATGAGGACACCATGCCATCAATATTAATATGTTATTTGACGGGCATTTCCAAGCTTGATTTAGAAAAGGAATTAACTTGGTTGAGTTAGGTGTATAAGTTGATGTAACCTTCCTTAATTTGATTTTCATAAATAAATAAAGTGAGAAGATAAATAAATAATCAATTATCATAGTCTGAAATAGTTCAAGTTTGTACATATCTAAATAACTTGAGTGATCGATTATATTTATTAACCTTATTGTTCAATTCTTAAATTGTATATATGTTGTTAAGGTTGAGCCAATTTTTAAATATAAACGAGACAAATAACTCTTAAATGTATAGATCAACTATTAAAATATAAGAAAATAATATTAAGATTAAACTAAATCCTAACCACAAAAGTATGTGTATATATCTTAGGCTTAAAGTTAAGATGGATCATGTAACATTCTTTAATGTGATGGACTTAAATTATCACTATATTTTTCTAAAGAATATTTTTTGTGACGAAATTAATTATTTATAAATAAAGATTATTAATATGTTTAATTTTGCGTTCAAGTATTTTAAAATGAATTTTCATAAATTATAATATTTTAAATGACAAAGCAACTATATTCATAAATTTAAATAATAAAAAATGAGTCACATTGAACCCAACATATATTTTCGAGGACACACTACATCTATGTTGTGTCTTTACGTCCACCAGCCTCACGACACACGTTATGCACATGCTGATTCAAACATCAATATGAGAATCCAAAAACCCAGATGGCATTTAGTCACAGACAAAAGAAGAGTCACCTCACACCCCTAAATCTTAGTAATTATTGAGATACAAACAAGTCTCACATCGATAAATTAACACAACAAATAACAACTTATATAATACAAACATACTTCAATGATTGAGAGGTCTTTTGGGTGATGACCATATCCAACCAACAAAGCAAACACCCGTCAAACTTGACAACATCGATTAGGATATATATGCTCCAACCACGTTTCCATTTTAATCTCAGCCAAAACTAGAAACTGTCTACATAGTAATTTATATCAATCAGTGCATGTCATCATACAAATCCTGGGGACGATTTCGAAATTTCATTGATCCCTAACATCATCCAATTCTCAAACCATTTGAGGTAGTTGCAACAACAAATCGTCATCCTTCGCGTCCAAAGATCAAGATTAATCGTTATTACTTCTTTATTACACCATCGTCAGTCCATACCGTATGCAAAAGGGTTGGACATTAATATTTGTAAATACTTATAAATCTAACAGTATTAAATTATAACGTTTTTAAGTCGTAACATGTGTATTATTTTAGAAAGAATTTAATATATAGGAACTGAAAAAGAGAATGTATGGATTAAAATTAGAATACTTACCCAAATGTCATAAAACTTATTATTATTATTATTTACATTTGACTTAATTGTAAATTCAGTCTCTTTAATTTAGACCACGTGTGATTTCGGTTCTTTAATTTTAACATTGAACAAATTTGATCTCTTATCAATTTTCTTACACTTAAAATAGTTGGAGTCTTATTTTTAACTCATAATGTTCAGAAATGTTTTCTATCAAAGGCCAACAAAACAACATAAATTTAACCAAAAATAATAAATATAGTAAAATTTCCCACATGATCTTAAATCTCATCAATCTTTTTAATTTTATCAAGTTTCTAATGAAAAAAATTTACTTCCAAAGTTTCAAAATTATTTCATAAATCAAATTCATTATAAACCCTCTAAATTTAAATAGAAAATAATTTGAGGGTCTAGAATAGAAAGAAAATAGATGCGAGATTAAATATATTAATTTTAAAAATAATGAGAAATCAAAATCATGAATCCAAATTAAATAAAAAATAAATAAAAGGCCCTTACAATTTCACTTCATCCCTTTCTTGATTAAACAAACTATTTTTTTGGGGGGTCCATGTAAGCCCACTACTGTTTTATTATCTTGTGGGACAAATATTTGTTACGGGGTTCATGATATATACACCTCCTTTTTTGTTTTTTATAAGTACACCTCTTTTTTTAAAAAAATTAAAATTCTAAAATATTCTTAATTTTTTAATTTTTAATTTTTAATTTTTTAATTTTACATCCATAACATTTAATTTAGTTTTTTTTTCACACATCTTTCCTCTTTTTTTTCAATTTTTACATGCACCCCCTTATCTTTTATTTACCCTACCTATTTTGGTAACATGTGAAAACTAAAAGAAAAAAAAAATGTGTGAAAAAGAAAAAGAAAGTAACAAATTGAAAATTAAAGATGTAAAAATAGAAGATTTAAAAAAAAAACTACAATATTTTATAATTTAAAAAAATATATAAAGAAGGTGTACTTACAAGAAGAGGAGGTGTATATATCATGACCTTGTTATGGTTGGAAGATGTAAGTGAGATTATACACAGCCCGTGTTCAGGCTCAATCATAAATGAAACAAAATTACTGGCTAATGTTGCTTGTGTTGTGTACGTCAAAAATAAAATTTTAGTACTTCGATGTTGGTGATATAATGTACATATATATATATATAATTATATAATTATATAATTATATAATTATATAATTATATAATTATATCACCAATAACATATCATATTAGAAATGACTTATAAGTATTGTAATAGCCAACAAGATGATATAACAGCGTTTGAAAGACCAATAGTGTAAAAACTTTTCTTCATTATTCTTGTACTATTTTCTTAAATTATAATCATTAATTAAATATCAATTTAATTCAATCTATTTTTGAAGATATTTTTATTTATTAAATAAAAATATATATAATTTTTTTTAATTAGTCGGTCTTTAAGTTTAGGTTTTTTTAAGTTTCTAAATTATAAAAATTTGTAATCGAGTATTTGATTTATTATTTTTTAATGAAGTCATTGGGGCAATCGTTTATTCACAAACGGTTAACTTATGTTCATAATGCTAGTTACAAAAAAATATGAAAAAGAAGATTACGACCTAGTTAAAAGAAACTAAAAAATTATTTAATATGCAAATCTTGTGTGTTATTTTATTATTATTATTTAGAGTTGAAGAGAATAACATTTTATAAAATAATTACAAATAAAAAATAAAATATATCTTCTCTTAAAAATTAGAGCACTCAACATTGGTATGTCCCAATAATTTATTGGGTTAGATTAAGTCAAACTAATTAAGTTACACTCTTTAGTTTGTGACTGATAAAAAATAAGGAAAATTTGATATGAAGGGTCAAATGGATTGAGTCAAGTTGTGAGAAAGTTATTAAATTTATTTACTTGATATTCTTGTTTTTTTTATAAGAAGTATATAAATTTATGTTAAAGAAGAAATAAAATAGGTTAATTTAAACTAACTTGTAAAAAACAAATTGCGGTTTGTAAAAAAACAACTCGCCTACTTTTCAAACTTAAGTGTGTTGAACAGTTTAGATTGAATAACTCGTCTAGATAACACTACTAAAAATGATCCAACTAAATTTTTTTTGACATTAGTATTATATCATCATCAATTCACCATATATGTTAAAAATCAGATAGTGAATTAATAATGAGAATAAAATCGACAATTTTTTTAAACGTGTAGACCAAAATAAAATTAATTAAAATAATAAGAAATCAAAATTCTCCACAGTTAAACTAGGGAAAGAAAAGATACAATTAAACCTTATAATAAAAAATACGTCTCTCATTTGATCGTTTTTTCTCTCGATTTGTGATTATTTAGCAACCTAGAAAATTTGAGTTTTTATAGATATAACTTATAAATTATTTTAAACTGTCGTATATTTTGAGTGGTATTTTAAAAAGATTAACATATTTATTTAATTAACGTTTAGAAAATTATTATAAATTAGTTTAGTTCATATCTAAAATATATTTTAATTAAATTTGGTTTTATTGATTTGGTCATATATATTAAGTCTTATCTTATCCCTTTAACTTAGTTTTTTAAGAATTATTTTGAGATAGGTCTCCCACATGTCTCCTTTTTATTATTTTATAAATTTCACGGGTTATTCTCATTTAAAATACTTGCTAATTTTGTTATCCTTGATTACAATTGAAAAAAACCTATTATATCTTTGGAAACTTGTGCATCATACAGATAAGTACTTAAGAATAATGTTATCACATATTTCAAATCATTTTGTATTTGTGATTGTACAAGTTTCGAATAAGAGAAAAGATCCTTATTCGTGATTGAGGTCAAAGATGGACAACAATTTAGTACAAAAACTACCTAAAATACTAAACTACACCTAGATAAGAAAAAAAGTAGAAAAAGGTAATAGAATTATGTATTTGATGTGATAAGAAGAGAAATATATATAAAAATGTGAAGATGTCAATGAAGTGTTTGAAATGCTTAGTTATTTAAATATTATTATTTGTCAATGTTATAATTGAAGGGTACTTTTTTTTATCATTTTTTGGATAATTATGTTTATTTATTGATATGAAGTATTTATCAATTTTGTTAATAATTAATTTTCATGATAAAATCGGACCAATTATCTTTAGTATAATTTTTTTTAATCATTTCTTTTATACACAAACATGAATAAGAGGTCAAGTCCAATATTACTTAAATCAACAATTTTTTTAATTTTTTTAATCTTAATTTTCTAAAACCACAAAGGAAAGATAAAATTGAAAATACTATGATTTAGAACATAATTGTAAAAAAAAAAAAATTGGATAAGCAAAATAAAATTAATAAGAGTACAAAGGGTACTCTAACCTATTTACACAAAGTACTTTATAGAAATAAATTAAGAAAGTTAATTCAATCCACGTCAACCCAAAAGCTCAACAAAAGAGCGACTTAATTAACTAATATCCAGCAAACTTCTCGTATCCCAGAAAGCTAACAACCAATGTACAATATTAAGAAAGGTAATTGTAAAATTTTATGGAGAACCATTTAGAATTTCTTGCTTTTATAACATGATAAATCAAGCAATTTTTACACCATAAATTATATTCGAACAAGGTAAAATGAATGAAAATATTTATATATATTTTTTATTTAGTGTTATACATTAAAATCACTGAATAATGCATTTTTGAATGAAAATTGTGTAAACTTTGAACTTTTTTTTACATAATGATTATTAAGATAACGATACGTTAATACACAAATTGACATTCCAAAAGCTTTGAAGAATTCTTTAAACCAAAATACAATAATTTTAATAAATTATTTTAATTGCCTTAAAAATTTATTATTTCAAAATTCAAGTTAAACTTGATTATAGGTGGAATTGCCTTTGCATCTAAGTGAAAAGTGAGCTTAACCTAAGTTAATAGGAGTACAATCATCATTTTACAGGAGAGGAAATAAAAAAGTAAAACTGCCCTTTTTATTTATTTATTACTATTTACTGATAATTAAAATGCTGCTTTGCTTTATCGGTAATCCTTCATGGAAAATCGAAATGCTACAAGCTAGACTAGTAGGGGGGGAAAGGCAAAAAATTTAATGCAACTTGCCTACATCTAACTGGTTAATTATGTAGGAATGAAATACTATACAATATAATATTAGAATAATTCTAAATCTTCCTACGAATTCTCCGGTTATCATTTTATGGTAAGTATTAATAAAAACATATTTAATATTTTAAAAATATATATGCTTACCATAAAAGAAATAATAGAAAATTTTTAGGAGGATTACGTCGGAGAATATAACATTACTCAAAACATTATACACACGCAAACATGGGATTCCATTATTTCACTATATGCATCAACAAGTGCTGCCTGCGGCTGCGAGTCATGCTAAACCCTTTCATTAAAATTAGTGCCATGTGGCGCTCATTTCCCTAGTTCATAACAAAATAAGGCTTAAATATTTGTTTTCTTTAAATTCTGGCCTAATTTTCTTTTTACTTTTCAAATTCAAAAGTAATTATTTGAGTAACTAGCCATTTTTCAAACTGTTGTGATAAAAGAGTAAAAATAGTATTATAAAAAAAAATATTATGTGAATAGTATAACTCATTACATTTTATGATTTAGCTTTCAACCTATAAATTTCATACATACAAAACTTATTTATTATATCATAAAAATTTTAATTCCCGTATTCTAATCCAAAAATTATGCATACTTTAATTCAGTTTCTTTTTTAAATTAATTCTATTCAACTCTATTTCACTGTTAAACTAAATAAACTCTTGATGAACACAATTTTCATTGATAAAGTATGAATTACCTTCAATAAATAGTTGATATTAAACATCAGTTATATCTTTGAATTTAATTATTTAAGTAAATAAATGAATTAAGAATGCTCATCTTATTCCATGTTAGCATGAGTTTAGTGGTAATAATATCTTAAATTGTTCTTATATTATTGTCAAAATTCTTAAAAAGATTAAAAAAAAAAAGTATTCGATGTTAGCTACCATAATGTTAGCTATTAGTGTTACAAATTTATGCAATGAAGGGTTCAACAATATTATTAGGTGCACAAGAAACTAAGCCAAAAATAAATAAAATTAGAAGGTAGGCTTTGTTTCACTTTCATCTGATTCTTAACAGGGACAAAAGGCTTTGGCTTCATGTTAAGTTTCAACTTGTGGGATCGCAAAGACTATAATTGTACGATTACTTTTTTGTTCATTACCTAAAATTTCAAATGGAAACGCCATCAATCTACCAAACTAGTACAACGCGTACTCAATTTACTGCATACGACTTTTTAAGTCGCAGATAGAAATTTAGAAAGCCTTTCATTTCCTTACTTACCTTATCTAATTACATTACATGGTACTCTACACAATATGATGTTTATGGCCCATACTCTTTTCCGTGGACATTCACAATGAATCACATCACAAAGTGCGTAACACCATACATATCCATAACGTTTGGTGCCGAATATCTAACGCAGTCTTATGATGCAAATGATGCAATAGATTTAGTCATAGAGATAGACGTATAGGCCTATGAAGAATTGGACAAAGGCCATATCCTGAGACCCCCAAAAACAAATCAGAATCCTCCGTAGCATTGGTTATTTTCAGAACCACTCCTTAAACAAGTAATGTGTTTTCAAATGTCATTGCCATTCTTCATATATAATATTAATTACGGTAGAAAACTTAATTGACTAGTTTACATATAGTGACATAAAAACCATTCAAAATGAGTTGTAAAGGTTGTTTACTGCAGACTCAGATCTCTATAAACGTGTCTTTTTTTAGCTCATAATGAAATTCGACTTCCCTTGTCCCAAACAATAAGAAAAAAACGCATTCTTTTGTACCTTTTCTTTTGTAACTATCTGCATTGCATTATAGAATTAATGAATAAAAATAGATAATGTGAGAAAATTTGTCAGATATTTCATCCAGCACACGGTGCCACCAAGGTTTGACAAAGAGCCAAGAGAAAACCCTCTATAGTCCATCATTGTTTGGACGGAGAAGCACATGGTGCCACTAACATTATAAGTGGGCATCACTTCCCCTATTGTTCCCTACATTCAAACATTGAGTGTTATTTTTTTCCCTCCCAAATACCTCTCAGATATGTTTAAGCTTATCTCAATTTCAGCCCCAGTTATCCCAAAAACATTGTTTATAACTATTACTATGTCTCCCTCTTAGTCAAGTCCCCTCAAAATATTTTAAGGAGAAATTCTGAATACTTTAGATTCATTGTTCATTTTATACAATCTAAATACAATATATGTACAAAAAGTATTACATTTTCTAGTGGCGTCATTTCATGAGGTGAAATACATGTGGTTAATATATGATCCTAGACTCCCTAATTAGTCTATAGATTTAACAATAGTATAACACAAAATGACACACACACTTCAATGTCTAGAGAGGATCCGACTCCGAGTGCCACACTCACAAATACACAAAAGTGGGGAAGAAAAAGTCTTTCACAGATGCCCTCAAGACTCTGACTACAAAATAAAGTACTAAAGAAATAGATGGATGCCCTCGTGAGAAGCAACTTTTCTTTCGCCTCAAGAAATTGAATTATGCTTTCAATACGAATATGAAAGGTTAATGAAAAGAATAAAATAATATTCTGTCAGAGGAGTAGTTCAAGATCACTAATTTAGCAATGGCGCTAGGTGGAAGAATTTTGTTGTTTACAAGAATGATGGAGATGTGCGAGGCATGTTTTCCTCTTTCCACCAATGCGATTCATCATTCCAAATCTAGTATAAATGATACAAAATTTTATTTATAAAACTCTTTTTCAATGATTGATAAATAAGAAAAGAAAGGAGTAGTATGAATATAACATGTTTATAAATAATGCACGTTTTATTATTCATTCTATGACAAATAGGAAATTGGTTAAGAGCATTCAAAAACTTCAAATCAGTTAAGTATTAGCTGTGCCGCGTGGCGAAGTATACAATACATCCAGCTATATATTTAACTTCATGTTTCAAAAATTGAACCAAACTCACATTTTAATCCCCACACCCGGTCCCATTATTTAAATGTTTGCTTCAAGTGAGTTGGGAAGCACTTTTAGTGCAGGTAGCTAAAATGGAAGGTGGGAAGTTATTATTTAACATGGGTGCAATTTGAACTTGCATCCTCTAATGTTAGTGGCAGAGAAATGCATAATTGCTTAATTACTAGTTCCCTTTACTCTTCAATAAGGGTTCACGGTTGAAGATGATGCGAGAACATTCATAAAATATGCTACAAAATTACTAATGTTCATTAACCAATTATTTGGTGAATCAATGATCTATACAGAATTGAATGATTGTGGATGACTCGAGGCATCTTGATAATATAAATCATATTTACTAAGGTGAAAAATATGCAAACATAATCATAAAGTAAGGTTGAAAAATAAAGTGCCGTCCTTCAAGGAAAAGGGACGTCAAATCTTTTCTTTTAGTTGTTTATTCTTGCCAAGGAAAAAAGGCATCAATTCACTTGCAAGCAAGGAAAGGAAGAAAATTTCTGATCTCCCGGGTAAAGATCAACGAGACTATTGAATACATATGGCTCTTTAGGAAGCCTCTAAATTAGGAAGCGATGAAACGTAGGAAAGGGAAAAAAGAAGTATGAAATGGCCGTCAAATAAATCACTAACAAAATGGTTAAAAATTTAAAAATGCAATTTGATGGGAGTCCTTCACATATATAGTGTGAAACCGGAACGGGACCTTTATACATTTGCAGTCAACATTCAATCTGCTCGTTGACCCAAAAAAATAAATTAAGTTTCACAAATCCAACTGTTAATGAAATTGAAAGCATTGAATACATCTCTCTTCTGTTTTGGAAAATTCTCAACGCAATGGGTTTTTTTTTTTTAAACCTTTGGCAGAAGGATTTTGACCTATTTTGTATTATTTGCGGAATGAAAGATCATTGAGATTTTTTCTAATCTCACGTTTTAAGTTGCTTTCATATTTTGGATTCGAATCAGCATATAGTCAGCCGGTGTATTCTAAGCTTTTTTATCCTTCTGGCAACAGTTGTATCAGTCGTCCAAAGTGACAGCCAGGGAATCACTGTAGAAACACAATAATGCATCTTTTCGTGGAGCAGAATCACACAGGCTTTTTCATGAATCAGAAGCCACGCCTCAAATCATGCACCATTATTACTCTTGGGGAGGTTGAAACCCACATTGATTCCAAACTATCCCCTTCTTAATATTGTCCAAACGAAAGGACTGAAAAAATTGCTTTGTTCTTATATATTACACGCTCTTTTACAGGATAAGTGGTACCAATGGTCCAATGCAACAACACCACCAACATCCTCAGACTTGCTAATACCTACACTTCGTTTCATAAGAAACATAGCAACTTACCCAACCATAAAAATAAAAAGCAGTACGGAACATATGTACAGAGCGAATAAAGTTAATGACATTTTCTATCTAATCCCTTTGTTTTCTCGTATTGAGTGCAGATTAGACCCCCTTGCTCTTTTGTTGTATTCCTGAGGCTGAAGGGGAAGGAAAGAAAAATCTGACAAACCCTTTTTTCTGTTCACTTCAAAACTGTCCTCCACTAGAATATGACCACGTTCACGTACCTCAAAGTCATGTTCCATGAAATGGACACTCTCCCATCCACAGCAAGTGCTTTTCCAACCCTTCCTCATGAAAAAAGAACAAGCCAATGTAAGCGCAAAGAAGAATGAGTAACCAAGACCATAAAAAAGCATAAAATCTTGAGACTTTTTTAACCCAAAACTCGGGCGTAGCAAATTTTTGGTGGACATAAAAATGAATAAGATTTAATGGAACGCCAGATTTCCTGATAGATTGCTGAGAAATATGGAAAGCAAGCACATAGGGACAACGGGAAAAAGGAAATCGGTTTCAGTTACTGTACCACGCTACTGGCACGACAACAAACAGTAAAAGCCTTTATTTTCCATAACCTAACAAAACATAGAATCTATTTTTTTTCCATGTCCATTAGAAGCACAAGATTACCGTTAATCAAAACCAACATCACTTATATACGAAATTAAAGAGGAAGATCCAAGCAAGGCAAAGCCAAAATCCGAAAGTAGAGTCTTCATTCAGTACTGATAATCTGTACATCTGATAGATAATAAAAAGATGGCTAATAAAGGATAAAAAGTAAAAGGTGACAAAATTTTCCGGCAGTCTAAAATACTTTTAATTTTCCTTTGCATAATTTGTACAATAAAGTGAACGAACGAACCAGAGATTCCCTCTGCCGGTAACATCTCCACCAGCCCCCCCACCCACCAAATATTACCATTTCCGACGAACTTCATTTCAATTCAATTTAATTAATCAACAGCTCAACGCTTCATACTTAACCGGCATTGACCGATTAAACCCCGCCTGAGAAAGCAAGCTCCCCACCACCGCAAGATCACGGCAGAAAACACCCTGAAACACGGCGGGATTCACAGTCGAAGAAAATACCACAGACTTATTCTGAGACGTTTGAATATTTTCCACGCTGCTCCTGTTACTCTGAATACTCTCCCCCTTGTTACACTCAGATTCATTGGCTTTCTCTTTCTGCACTTGAATAGCTTGCAAAGCAGCTTTCTTCCTTTGCTTCTCAGCAGCTTCCTCATCCATGATGCAACCCATCACATTGGTATAACCCTTCTGAATCAACCTATACAGCAACAATGCTGACATCTTAGACCTCTCCTTAACGGACTCAACATCACGCTCGTCCGCAAGCTCGCACCTTTCGATGAAACCCGTTGCCTTATCAGGCTTGTGCCGCAAGGTTAACAACAGGTGAGCCCTCTCCAGCTCCGAACGCGAACACCCACGTCGGACACCCATCAAAGCATAGTAGTCAACGTTCCCAATTTCACCGGAAGCCAGCCTCTGCTTGAGTTCTTGAATTTTAATGGTGAGGGCGCAGAGTTTCCCTGGAATCTCCCTATAGCGCACGTTGTGGCGCTTCCACGCAGGACCGGGAAGCTTGCGGTCACGCAGGATTGCATTGTAGAGGAGCTTCAAGTGCTCGAGGTCGTGCAGAGAATCGGGTAGGCAGCGAATGGTTTCAAAGAGCGAGGCTCTGGTTTCGAGGGCTTGAACGCAAGTGGGGTCCAGGGCAAGGGTGCGGTTGCAATCGGCGATTGACTCTGCGATTCTACCGGCGGAGCGGTGCGCGGAGGCACGGTTCATGTAGCATTCCGCGAGGAAGCTCTGTGGCGCGCTGCGGCGGCCGTCCACGATTTTCGAGAAGTGGCGGACGGCCTCCGAGTAGAGCCCGGCATCGAGGGCAGCCAGTGCCGCGGAGCGACGGCGGAGGAGGAACTTTATGTGGCCGAGGAGTTGGTTCACCACGGTCTCGGAGTCGGCGAGTAGGGTCCGCGACGGAGTCGTGGGTAGCGCGTTTGTGGCGTCTCCGGTGAAGGAGATGTTAGTTACAGAAAAGCTATCTTCTGACCAGCACACACTCTCCCGCCGGAATGTGGCGCTTGCAAGACGCTTCCCCGTTTGAAGAAGAACCATTGCATCCTCCATTAGGCCAAGGTGGCAACATGCTTCACCCAATAACAAGTACCTGTTTGCATTTCACATACAATTAATTAAACCCACTCGAACAATAATACATATACAACTGTAGTTGTCTACATGTTTCAACATTTAATTTTCTAATCTAACTATATTACCTGTCAAATAGTTTTATTTAAACCATTTATTTGATGTATAAACTTGTCGTTAAAGTGGAAGAGCGTATCAACGGATGGGAGAGCATTAGCAATGTAAGCCACATGGTATAGTTCAACTCAGATGGCATTTTATTAGCTTTTTTTTTTTTAATGTCTTTGAAATATGTATATGGTAAATAGAGTAATGTAGTAGGGTAAAAAGAGGCGTGACAGTAAATAATGGAGTAGTACTTTGATGGTGCATTGAATTAGAGTGGGTTCGTTTTTGGAATAAAAAGAGCTAGAAAGCATTTGCCTTGCGTGTGTCTGTGGTGGCTGGCAGTGGCAGGAGCAGGAGAAGGAGCATTTACTTAATTACTTGGATCTCATGGCAAACTTAAGTAAATAAAAATAAAAAAAAAAAAACGTGAGAAGCAAGAGCAATGAAACAGAATAATATTAAGTAAATTACCTCCATTGGCCTTCCTTGTCGCAAGTTTTACTCAGCCCTGCCATGACCTTCTTCTTGAGGTCGGAGACGGAGAAGCACTTGAAGGTCTGAGGCGCGTCGGAGGAGAGAAGCTTGACTCCCTCCCTGGAGAGCTGCTGCGAGGAGGCGTCGGAGGAGTCATCGTTGCCCATTCTGAAGCTCGGAATGTAGTCCTGAAGCATATCGGCGACGTCCTTGTAGCGCCGCAGATAGAGCAGCGCCCTCGCTCTCAGCTCCAGCGCCTGGTCCAGCCGCGGCGAAATCGCCAGAGCCGCGTCCACAAGGTTGAGCGCCGAAGCGATCTCGGTCTGGTCTTGCGTGGCTATGAGAGTCCGCGCGTCTTTCATGTATTTCTCAACAATCTTGAAAGCACACAAGCGTGAGACTCCAAACATTTGGAAACCATAAAACCTAACCTAATTAAAGAGTGATACTTTAACTTACCTTTCTGTTGGTGAGCCACCAGTACTTCCTTTCTGTGGCAGATAGAGAGTGAGTAGTGACAGCCATTTTTGGAGCATGAAATTCTGATACTGAAAGCCTTTGTCTGGTTCCCTCCCTGTATAGGGGAAGGAGGTGGAGAGAGTGAGAACTGAGAACTGAGAAGGAAAAAGAGTAGGGAGTGGAGAGTAGGGAGGGGTTTTATTAGTTTATATATGAGGGATGGATTTCGTGTTAATGTGGTTATAACTTATAACGCTAGTGAAACAAGTTACAAGGCCAGAAGAGGGAAAAACGCATTGACCCTCACGGAAACCTTTCATAGCTGGCAATGGCATGCCAACGCCCCAGATTCTCTCTCTCTCTTTTCAACCACTGGGGAAAAGGTAACCCCAGCCAAATGCCTCAAAAGTAAGCAAAGCTTGTAACTAGATCCGCGTCTTATTTATTTCTCACCCAATTAATTCAATTCCGGATTTACCCTTCTATACGTTGACCCTATATCTCTATCATCCTCCATTCCTCCTTCCACAGATCATATTTTTCTCTCTTTTTTTAATTATTATTATTTAATAATTTTTCTATACATACAAACGCCCTTCTTTTCTGTCTCTTTTCAGTAACGCACCTAATACCATGATTGACTCAATGAGAATTGTGAATAGAGAGGCAAAGAAATAGTAACTCCACATGTGAGCTTAGCTTAGAGGGTAATCGATGAAACAGATAATTTAGCCTTTAGACAATCTGTGTCACAAAAGCCACTCCAAGGATAAATAATGACCAATCAAGGATTCACTTTGACATTAAACACACCTTTTTTTTTTCTTCTTCAAGTTGCAATAATCACAGTGAACGAACGAGACAGGCCATCCATAATTTGACAAGCACAAGAGGATAGGATATCATCATGAGGTTTTGAACCAATATCATGGTACCAATTTTTAGTTATTAATTATTTTCCAACTCATATTATATATGTTTCTTGTTTAACAAAATGCATTTGTTGTGGTTAACGTTAACGTTGTTGTTTGTGGGTTGTTTGGAGAGGCACACATTGCAGATAGGTGGTGATAGGGAGTTGTAAGTGAGGGCAAATTGGTGAGTGGGAGGAAGAATTAGTAAAAAAAAGGAGGAGCATAAAAATGAATGGGGAGTGAGAAAGCGACCCTTGTCTCGTAAGGCACAGGAATCATGCTTTTTCTTTTGGAAGGGTTTGCTTTGCTTTTGATTTCACCTCACCCACATTGATTAATGAATGCACATGAATTGGGATTAGATAGCCAGATGGGTTTGTCTTAAAGGCTCTCTAACTTCCCTTTCCATTGCCCCCACAATCCCATTATAAATCCTCTATATGGGTGCACTGCCTACAATCTCGTCTATTCCCATCTTAGTCCCCCACATCCTGCCATGTAATCCTACTCATGCCAGCCTGTCTCCACGTGGCATTTCTGAATTTCGTCTATTGCAATTCATATTCCCATCTTCGATTTATTTATTTTATTAAAGCCATTGACAATTGCGGAATTAAGCCGCCATAGTTCATACTATGGAATATATTACATTAGATGCTCACATATTTTTTTATCCAAATTTCTGAAAAATCAACTAGTATGCTTATTCTATTTTAATAAGTAACTACTTTTTACTACTTAAAACCCCATGAAACAACTAAATTAAATCTAAATAAATTAAATTGAAATTCAATCTACATTTTTAACTAGGAACATTAGAGTATCTCCTACGCACATTGCTTCATTGGTTCTTATAATTAATAACTTCTTTCTATTTCTACCGTAAGAGCAAATTGAAAGTCCATGTAAACATGGTTGCTTAATTAAGGGACAGGTGTTTAACGATAACAAAAAAAATTTTCGAAATCCACGGGATCCTACTCTTTACCACTTAACCACATGCAACAACTAAATTAAATCTAGTTAATCAATTAAATTTTTATATACTTCTTGTTAACTATATATGAACATTGATATTTTTCATTCTAGTTGGATGTTAAAGGTTATATATACTTATTAAAAATTACAAAATTTTGCAAATCTCATACCTTATTTAATGAATCTCTCACATGATTTTATATTTTTTTAATAAATTATAACAAATTAGAGTAATGTGTTAAAAGAGTTTTTTTAAGACTTTACAATCAATTCAATTAATAAAAAGAGACATTATTCTCTTTTATGTTTAAATAAAATTGTAAATTATTACATTTTTTTCTTATATATAAGACTCTTTCAACTAATTTACATTCTATAAGATAGTTGATTAATTTATTTAATAACATAAAATTTGGTAATATTTATTATCAAAATTATCCTTAATACTTTTTAATAGGGGAAAAAACTTATCTCATTAATTTGTATATTTAAAGCCAAAGTAGATGAGCGTGACATTTGAAAATTGTGTTTACTCATCTACTTTAATCCTAGTAATAAAAAAAAAGTTTATCTCCTTAATTTTCAAATTTTATTATTTTTTCTTAAAGAACTATTAATTAATACAAGAAAAGAATCATATAAAAAAAAAACAAGTAAAATATTAAAAAAAATCTTATAAAATTTATTTTCATATTATATCTTAAAATGCAATACATGTCATTCTCAATTTAGGCTATAAGTTATGCAAAATAGCATCAAATTATACCGGAACAAATGAATACGACTGAATCAATGTTAGAGATTATAATGTTTTAAATGATTATGACAATGTTAAAACACTTTACACCGTAGATGCAAGCACTATTTTCTCTGACAATAACATTTTAGATTTTTAAATGATTAAATTAACAACAAGAGATATTACACTAATAATTCTGTAAGGCTAGTAGTTAAATAGTATTTTTTTTCTTTAATATATTAATCTTACACTTTTTTCTATGGTATGGTGACTACTATATTTAACCTCTTTAACAATATTTTTATTAAAATTTATTAAAGATTAAGTTAATAGATTATTACAATATTTTTTTTATAGAAAATGATATTATGCATAAAGTAACATTCTTTTTATTTTAATATTATTTTTATAATTATCTTTCAAAATTAAGTCTTATATAGAGTAAAAAAATAATATATAAAAAGTATATTTCTCTCACTTCTAATTATTTTCTAAAATTAAAGTCCCACATTAAATAAAAGAATAACATATAAAGAATATATATAATGATAGAGTAAAACTTAAGATAAATAATTTCAATATATGATCTATATTTGATGGTGACTAACTTATGATATCTTTTTTTGTCAAAAAAACTTAATATATCTTAAATTTTAAAAGATTTGTGGACAAAAGTCATAAAGTATAACTGATGATATCATCTAATTATCATTTTTTAAAAATTACAAAAATTTAACAACATTATTAAAATGTTACAAAATACCACTTTGATAACATTTTTAAAAATGTTGTCATTAATATATAAAATATTATTAATTTTTTTTAATAATATTGATTTTATCTTACATTTGATAAATATATTATTAACATTTACTTATCATTTAATAGCATTTTTTAAATGTTGCTAAAAACACATTTTATTGTAATGGACGAACCTAGTTTTATTTTATTTTATTTATAAAGTTTTTCATATGCATTTTTTTATTAATAAATAAAAAAATTATTATAACAACAATAATAAAAGTATAAATCTAAAATCTTTTATATATAACCCTAGCCATCAACTATTAGGTCAATTATAATAAGTTTCTTCATATACATTAATATGCAATACTCAAACCTCAAATTATATTTAAAGAAAATTATACATGTAAACTTAATTCAGCCTACCATTGATAATGGCGATAAAGTATTAGATACATTATTATTAATTATTAAAAAATAAATATTGAATATCTTTTCCAAACATAATATGCTTGGAGGATGTAAAATTGGCCAGCCGAAAATCGTTGAGTTATAATGAAAACACCCGTAAGTAGTGATGGCAATGGGGTCTCATGGGGATGGGTAATAATAAACCCGTCCCCGTCTTCGTCTCGCGGGATAAAAATTGACTCTATACTCATCTTATATCTATGCGGGTATTCATAAATTTATTGAATACCCACGGATATCCATGGATATTTATAAAGTTTTTAAGAAATTAAATAATTATATTAAAAATAATTTTAGGTTTATATTTAATATCATTGAAATATTAAAAATAAAAATTCAATATTAATTTTAAACTTGTATTTAACGTTAATTTTGTTGAAATAATAATAAAAATACAAGATAATCAATAACTTAAAATACATCAATCTCACAAGTGAAAGTCTCATATAAGAAATCTACAATAATTCAATCTCATAATTTCAAACGAAAGTAAACAATTTAAAATACATAAATCTTATTGTGATGACTAATGTGTGTAGGGATGGCAATGGGGCCCCATGAGGGTGGGTAATAGTAAACCCGCCCCCGCCTCGCTGGATGAAATTGGCCCTATACCCACCTCATATCCGCGCGGGTATCCATGAATTTATTGAATACCCACAGATATCCATGGATATTTATAAATTCTTTATGAAATAAAAAAATAATATATTACAAATAATTTTATGTTTATATTTAATGTCATTGAAATATTAAAAATAAAAATTTAATGTTAATTTTGAACTTGTATTTAACATTAATTTTGTTGAAATAATATTAAAAATGCACGATAATCAATAACTTAAAATACACCAATCTCACAAGTAAGTTAAAGTCTCATCACAAAGCTACAATAATTCAATATCATAATTTCAAACGGAAAGTAAACAACTTAAAATACATAAATTTTATTAGTCCAATTAAGGCTAGAAAATTAATCAAATTACATCCAACATAATTCTATAACATGTTTAACACATGTTGGTAACTTCATCAACTTCACTTTTGTAAGAAAATAAGATGAAAGAGTGTAGTTTTAAGGTTACGTAGTACAAGGATAATTAGGATATTTAATAAATATTATTAAACGGGTACCCGCGAGTATGAATATCATCATACCCACCCCCGCCCCGCCCCGCCCCGTTTATAAACGGTAAAAAATTATCCGTTCCCATTATCTACGGGTACCTAATTAGCCTATCCATTTATTATTCGTAGCGAATTTTACCCGCAGATACCCACAGGTGTGGATATTTTTTTCATCCCTAAATGTGTGGACTGTGCGGCTATGGAAAGAAAATAAGATGAGAGAGTGTAGTTTTAGGATTATGTGGTACAAGGATAATTAGGATATTTAAGAAATATTATTAAACGGGTTCTACGGGCATGGATATCATCATACATGCCCCCACCCCGTTTATAAACGGGTAAAAATTATCCGTGTCTATTATTCGCGGGTACCTAATTAATCTATTCATTTATTATCCGTAACAGATTTTATCCACAAATACTTACAAATGCGGGTATTTTTAATGCGGGTATTTTTGCCATCCTACCCGTAAGTGTTTTGGGGGGGGGGGGGGGGGGGGGGCCTGGGGAGGTGAATGAGTTTCTTGAGTTTTTTCTTGGTTTTTTAATTTTCAATTTTTTTCTTATGCTATTCTTTTCTACCTACGTAAGTGACGTGTGTATTATCGTTGTTCTCACTTCCCACCGGGATATTGGGACCATTACATTGTGGAAGGACAAGGGTCTACAAAGTTTGGTTTCTTCCATACACATGGCTGCAATTCTGCTATACGCTGGAACAGCTAAGTGGATCAAATGAGACTGGGACCCTTCACGGTGATGGTGACGATGTGTTTAATTTATTGGTATGAGTCATCAATGGCGGAAACTAAGACATGGCCATAAGAGGGTCCACTTGTTTTATGTGATACACCCCCCTTAAAGCCCTATACCACAAGAATAAGTTTTGTGCACTATATTTATTCCCCTTTGGTGCGTCTTGTTGAACACTTGCTTTCTGTGCATGACCCCCTCGTCCCTCTATTAGATAGCAATAACTAGTTTATTCCAACCTCAATGGCCCTTCCCTTTCCCCTCCATTTCTGTTAGAGGGATATTTGAAATTTCTTCATTAGGCGTTATGAAGTCTCTGTTTGTTTGTATGAAGATGGGGGCATGAATTGTTTAAAGGACTATCTTAAATAACATGCTAGCAAACATATCAAGCGATCATTTAAGTTTAAGTCTGCACACAACACATGCAGTGTCTAAAGGTTCCTTATGTTAATCAAAAGATGGGTTCTACAAAGTGACATGTAGATCACTACAAAACAGAGAACATAGGCCCTTCCTATTCGACATTGTTTAATTGGTGCACCCATAATTTATAATTCCACTTATCCTTATTTCGTTGTCATTCTTCTCTTCCTACTATTGCCAATTATTAGGTCAGTCACCCTTAATTCGAATGCAACTTCCCTCCATAGAAATATTGGTCTGGCAAGTTCCTATATATTTTTTCTTTTATAAAAGTTTTGATTGGATAAGAAGCCTAGTTGATAATGGATGGTCCTAGAATTTGTCAATTTGGTCTTTCAAGTTATTATCTTCACTTTACATCATTTTTATAATTGAAAATACGTATATTTATCATCTGGTTAAAAGAAGTCTGCTTGAAAAAGATCCTGTTATATATGCAATGATTGTTATTGGGTTTGAAGCTCCAACTTCCAACAAGTTATAAATTGTATCTAATATAAATAAAGTTTAAAAATCAGTTCATAAAGAAAAATAAATTTTAAACAAATACGATTATTTTTTAATACTTATTAATTTTAATCAAATTTGAATTTAAATAAACTTAAATGATATAAAAATTAACATTAAATCAGAACTATTTTTTTTTGGTACATACTAATTTATTTAAATGTACAATTCACCAATAGATTACTTATATATATATATATATATAATGTATGATATAAGTATTTTTTTTTATTATATACATCAAATTATAAATGACAATTCCGGATCGATGTGGAGAAACAAACTTTTATATGTTCTGCTGATTATATCGGGGGACCATTTTCTGTTATTAACGGGAATCTAAAATGGTTGTGGTACCTAACTGCATGCCATATTAGTACTACTATGAAACAAACCCTCATTACTTATTGTCGTCATGCCATGGTTACAGCTTTAATTTAGTTGTAATTCTAACAATCGCCAAACATTCCTCTAATTAATTAGCTAAAACAACATTAAAACTGAACTACTTAATTATTGCATCGTATCACTGCACTAAAAGAACGACCCAATAATAACAAAAAATGATTAATACTATTTTAGAGGCTAATCCAGATACCAGAATATGGACTGGATGCTATAACGATCAATATATCAGAGAGGAAAAAATAGGATTCCCATAAGAGGCATCACTTTGCCAGGGTGGACATTAACTATTCCTTATGCAATAAGATATATATTTTTATATATAAAATAACCAATGAAGGAATCACGACTTTGGTGATTAATCTTAGTGGTTAAAAAGTTATAGAGTTGATTAAGAATTAACCCACGATTAAAAATTAGGGTTCATGGGAAACGGTTCCATTCTAAAGACATGTTTGCACACATGGAGGCAGTGTGACGTGAAGTCCTAAGGATTCTCTTATGAAAACTACCGTTCCTGGATAAGGTTGTTTTCTTTTTCCCCTATGTTCTTTGCTTTGGCGGCACAATACGTCAGTGACTATAATATAGTAAAAGATTTTTCATTATTCCGAGTTATAACTCATATGCGACGCATTTCATTTGCTTACCGTATTCGCCACACTTTATTCAATGTTATTAGTATTTTATTCTTGTTCTCTGCAAAAGCTCGGGGAAGCTATGTGGGATGCACGTGTCTCGTGGATGGAAATTCACGAGGAAATGGTAAGGCTATAAACAAGTGACATTAGATCGAGTTTTAATCAAGCCCTAAAATTCAACTTCACCAGGTAAATCGATTTGTTATATGAAAAAAAAAAAAAAAAAAACGAAGGCAACTAAATAAATCGATTTAGATCAGTTGACGGTTTACCCCCCATATGAAATGGTGACCCATGTGCTTTGCGAACCAATGGTAATGAAGTCTTGAATGAAATTATGGCCCACGAGGCCAACTTAATCAGAGTGTGATCTGCTCATAACAGTGCTTACCTCAAAAGTTTGACAACAATGCATCCACTCACCAAATTTGAATTCAAATTTCAGACAGACGTAATGCACAAAACTGCTCTTTAAATTATTTTTGGTATCAGATTACAAATGTTCTAAAACTATACAAAATCTGTTTGAATGTGATAAAAAAAAAAATGTATTCCCAAGCAGTGGAGCTAATTAATCGATAAAATATATTGGAAAGTGTAACCGATTTTATCCGGGTGAGAGTATTGAGTACCTATTCATTCATATTTTTCTTGTAAAAATAGTTTGATATTTATTGGACGCAAGACTTATATCTTATATAAAATTTAGTTATTAAAGATTATAATTAAATATCAAAATATGATATTTAGTGATGGGTAAATATTTACAAAATCTTAAGATTCTTAAGACTCAAAGGTATAATAATTAGTTATAAAATTCCTATTTTAGGATAAAGAAAAGCATAATGTACTTTTGATATTCTGACTTTAAACAAGTGACTAGGTTACTTTTAGTGCATTTTCTAAATTAGAACATTTTGGTTTTCACTGTGCGATTTTGTTGCTTCAAAAAAGTCTTTCTCACAATCATTATAATTACGATCTTTGATCTTCTGTTAAATTTTAACTTTGCCACTAAACACCTCTTAATCCTAACATATTTATGTAGTTAATAAACTTGAAATAAAAGACAGTTAAATACTTGATTTCATCTTAATATTAGATTTTATTATACCGAAATATATATATATATATATATATATATATAAAATTCCAAACTTATAAAATGCATTGCTATATATAATATTTGAATTACTTTTTGATAAGTTTGTTTATGAGTAAATCATGTTAAACCTAGAAAATTGATGATGTACACAATCTGATCCTACATATTTGGATGGGATTTAATTCATGTAACATATACTATTATTGTTTTATTTGAATATTGAATTTTATTTCATTGTTATTTAGACATATAACCTAATTTTTAAATATTTAATATGAAGAATTTGGTTTTCTTTTTAAAAAAATGTTGAAATTCGAAAAACAAAAATATCATTCTTATAAAAAAAATATTTTCTTATATAAAATAAGAGTATAATTGTATATTTTGATTTTCTCCTAAACTTCCAACAAATTTATTGCCTATATAAAAATCATAAGGATTGCTCCTCCAAAAAAAAAAAACCTCTTTATTACTCAAAATCTTTTTTCAACCTCTTTATGTCTCATTCTTAGATTTAAATTTATTTATCTTTTGAAAAGTTTTTTTTTTTTTGTAATTTGTGTATCTTTTACTTATTTTTTTTCTTCATTTATTTGCACAATCTTGTCTTTTTATTTAAATGTTTTTTCATTCATTTATTTCATGTATGCATGTGATCATTAATTCTTGTGGAATTACTATTTTTGATAATAATTATGTTTATATATATGAAGTTTAGCCGAATGCCTAATTGAGTATCTCACCACTTATACCCTTATTTGTAAAATAGGTTGACATTTATCCAATTCAAGACTTATATTTGATACAAAATCTAGTTATTAATGATTATAATTGAGCACCAAAATATGATATCCAAGACAGGTATATTTTCATAAAATTATGAGATTCTCAAGATCCATAAAGACATAACAATTAGTTATAAGATCTTCATTATAAGGTAAAGTATGACATAATATATTTTTGAATGTTCTGACTTGAACAAACAATTAAGTTACTTCTAGTGCATTTTGCAGATCATAATAAAAAAAGAACAAAATAATTGTTTATATATAGGGTAGTGACAAATTGAGAAGAATCAAATAAGGAACTGGTTAGGGTGGATCGCTACTTGATATTTCCTCAGAGGCCATGGCCAAATTAAGTAACTAGAGATGAATGATGGCTACAAGGAGATGGAAGCATCCTTGATTTTTAGTTGAGAGACATTATCGTTCATTTTTGTATCCTCTTGATAGATAACCGACCAAATGACTTACACTCTTAAATCTCTTCGTGTCTTAGTGCTTGAAGCTGAGGGGTTAATTATATGCCCTTTCCAAATGTAACTAACCAACCGATTCCCTGATTCACTCGGTCGAGTTAATTGGTGGATGATTGTTTTAAACTATGACAAGGTTTGAGTAGATAAACTAGCGTTGTGATTTAGGGGATCATTCCTATTAGTAATAATGGTTTTGTAGTTTGCAAGACAGTTGTTGGGAGATCTAATATGCACATACAAGATTACTTATACGTATATAAAGAGATTTTTAAGTTAGAACAAACGAGTTACATTCTTAAATATTTTAAACTTGAATAATTGTTAATATTCTTTAGTTGTAATCTTTTGTATTGAAATAAATTCTTTTATTTAATTTAACTGAATCTAATTACAAATTTAGTTTTTTTTAAACATAGTTTGAAATAGAAAAAAAGGGAGAGTTGTTTTTACAAACTCTGTTTTTAAAATAAAGTTAATTCAAACTTAAATTTACCAACATAATTTAATCTAAACACGCATTGATTGAGTCAACTCAATCATATCGGAGTCCTTTAATGTTTCCTAAATCAAGTTCAAATCTATACAGAACCAAAAAACTGAAAGAGTAGTAATAATAGTGAAGTCTGAACTCTAAAATAGTAACCCAATCGAATAAAGTCAATGGTGTAACCTAAAATACTAGCTAGTAATATTTAGGCTGTGCATGCATGCCTATGATACAGGTTCATACTTCATAGAAAATGAGAGATTTTTTTCCCTCACCTGTTTCCGTACTGAGATAAGAAAACCCTTCTTCCTTAGGGAAACAGTGCGAAAGGAGAGGAAAGGACAGAGTAATCCCTTATGGCCTTATCCGTATGTATCTCCCAATAATTGAAACAAACACATGTCATGCATTGCAGCCAAAAAGTAGTGGGTGTCAACTTTTGTAATACTGCGCTGTGCTGTGCCTCATCACTGCTTAATTGTACACTTGTACTCTACACCCCTTTTTTATTATTTTTATTTTTCCATTTTTTTGAACCTATCCGATTTAATCACCCTTTACTCAACTTTGAATTAATATACTGTAGAAAAAGAAAAACTCTTTCTCACCTCTTCCTACTTTGCTTCCTCTGCCCTCTGTTTATTCCTTTTGCTTACGCCAAAGAAACATATTCCCTCTTAAAGCCATCGCCACTACTATTAGTGACGCATACATGGAGCTTCAGATGTGATGTTGTTAAAGAGAAACTTCAATTCAAAGTCAAGCATCCCTTTTATACATTAACTAACTACGTACCCTTTTATACATTATCATGAATATGACTATTATATAAAAAATCAACAAACTTACTATATTATGTATTATGTTTTCAATTAATAAAAAAGTAAAAGATACATTGAGGTTAGTCATGTGTATGTTATAATATATGCAGAAACTTGAATGGGCAGCAACTCAAACGTACAACTTCATTTATCAGTTGAAAACCCATTTTATTATTGTGTTTATCTTGTAAACATGTACTACTCTGCAATATTTGTATGTTTTTAAAGAAAATCTCATTTTATGTTTTTGATTTTCAGTATTTCTGAACCCGATATGCGTCTAGAACAGTGAGTAGACCTTGTGCGGAATGTGTGATTCCAAATATTGGAACATGGGGACATTGATGCTTTGGTATGGTTGGTTTATGAGAGCCAATGTTGTCGATGGATCATATCAATGCTATCTAATTAAGCGTGTCAACATCAGAGCCATTTCCAGTTCTCAAAGCCACCTTTTGTTTTTATTTTGCTGTATTTTTGTTTTAATATATGGGCCAACACATGCTACCTTGGCTAGCTCATCTCATCAATTGTTGCACATGCATGATTTTGCCCAGTCTCTCCAATATCAGTCACACATAAAAGATAGCAAGTCTTGCCACTCTCTTTTTTTCCATTCTGGTTATTTGTTCTCAATTTGGAAGGTAACTCATCCCTAATTCGTGTAAATAATTAGAACTGTAAGAGACTAGCATTTTTTAAAATAATGCGCCACATGCCCAGCTTAATTATGCATTTCAATTTAATGTATTTTGATGCACTATTGCACTTTAATACATTAAATTCAGTTTAATATTTCTCCCTAACAATATATTTTTATGTTTTTTTCCACTGCGTAACAAGGATCATTTTTTCATCGAATAATTCCTAAAGAAACAAAAAGAAAACTATTCTAACATTTTTCTTGTGAAAATCTTAAAATGGGTAAAATCATAAATGAACAACATTATCAAGTAATCGCAAAGTTATATTTATACATATATATATATATATAAAGTACGATAATATTATTAGAGTGATTAGGATATCTCACTTAATTTGCACAAATATACAATTTCTTTTAAATAAAAAGATACAATGCACCAAACTACCTAGTTAAAATAACCTCTTTTAAAGGAAAAGAATAATAAAGATAGAAGGTATTACAACAAAATTAATTCATTAATTTAGATCAAGAAATTATGTTATAACAATAAATTAAAAAGTTTCAACAACAGTTTCCCACCAATGTGTTCCATTTAAAATGATCATTTTATTTTTGTTGACTATGGTATCTTTTGGTTCAAAGTTAGAGATTAATCTCCCAAAATACAAAAATCTATTTAAAAAGTTGATCTATATATCCTAACAAATATTTTTTCACAAAATCATTAAGACAAACTTAGAGATTCAAAGTTAAGAAAGACTTATGAAAAGAGATTTTTTTTTACAAAAAGTCTCATGATTTATATAATATTATAAGTTCATCTCCTTTTTAATTTTGTTTTTAAAATACCCTAAATCTTTCTTTTATTCTCTAAATTTTAAATTTTTTACATTTTCAACTTTTAATTTAGCATTTTCTTCTTCTTTTTTACACATTCTCTTTCCTCTTCCTTTCACAAACTAAAAGAGATCCAGACAGAATTTTACGAGGAAGCATGAATATATGGGACGAAATAACCTCACGAGCAGATTAGTTATTTAATTTTGTTTGCTGTTTCATCACCCCTTTTTTCTTTTATTTTTATTTATTATTTTGTTTTTTATTCGATCACAACAAAAATAAATTGATAAATAATGTCATTACCATACTTGGATATTGCAAGATCTTTTTTATATTTCGGTAAATATGGGGGGCACAGGCTGGGAAGACTGAAGAGACTTCAATGGTATCACGTGCGTTGTGTTGACTCCACCCCTTGTGCTTCGTTTTTATTAGCATATTCACAAGCCAAAATCACTTTTATTTTATGAATGTGAAATTGATTGATTTCACCCCTGTGCTTCACTTTTAATAAGATATTCCCGAGTCCAAAGCACCGTTGTCGTAATGAACCACTGGCTCGGTATAGTGATGTTATATACATTTCTGTGTGAATTATTGAATGTGTATCATCCCCATAATATAAAATATTAAAATGTAGCATAGTTCTAAAGCAGAGAATTTATATGCCAATCTTATTACCAATCTTGTAAGAAAGACAAAAGGAGAAGTTACAATTACAATTACAATTTACCAATCCTATTGAGAACACAAAATAGAAGTCCTATATAAGGTAGAAAGATAGAGAAGAAGAGAGAACAATGCATTTCCTTAATCTCCTATCCAAAATGGAACCAATCCTATTGTTTTATTGGAGTGTGATAGATGAATCAATCTAACACGTCTTGTCTTCAATCCTTGTGTATCAACAGTTTGGTTTTGAATAGATGGCTCATTAGAACCAAACACTAATTAATATTTACGTGGCATACAGTTGAGTAAGAGGCACATAGATATTCCCCACCTTGGCCTAAACTTCAGGACTTGATAATCCCAAGTGCTTGAGGTTGAAGTGACACGGAGTGTCTAACATCACCAATATGAAGACTGTGTTCCCCCAACGGGATTCTCCTGATCCCAGACTTATCCACTACACTTAAAAGCTTGCACACGTGAATATTCACTCCAACTCTCTGTTGACCCTTGGCACGAACATGAACCTTCTCAAACGCCACAAGTTGCTTCTCTAGTGCCCAATGAGCACCAGCACCTGCAGGTGGAGCAGAGAACACTAGCAACGTGTGTGTGCCATCTCTGGACCCCACATTTTTTACGTCCACCTGGAGCGTGATCGAGAGCTTCCCACACCGTGCATGGGACACTCTTATTGCCCTGTTTGACAAATTCGTCGCATTGGCACGCCGGTGACCATTCAATGGAACCGACACCACTGTGGGAGCACTTGCTAATGTATGAACAAAGTGTGTGTATGTTAATCCGTGCCCAAATGGGTACACCATTGGGCCATTGTAGAATCTATACGTTCTTCCTGGGTACCCTGCTGATTTACTTGCTCGCATTGCCATCTTTGTCATTGGCAACTTTGTTAGATATTCTTGCGGGTACCATGTCACAGGCAGCTTCCCCCCTATACTAAAATTGAAACATATTAATTTCAGACATTTTATATTTTATTATTTTATACTATGAGACATTTTACGAGAACAGACAAACCTGGGTTAGCTGTTCCAAACACTATATCTGCGATGGCAGCACCACCAGCTTGGCCCGGATAACCGGCCCACAGGATCCCCACAATTCGAGGGTTGTTCTTTGCAAAGCTGATGTCCAAAGGCCCACCGGACATTAAGACCAAAATGGTTGGTCCTTTTGAGGCAGCTGCCACTTTTGAAACAAGGTCTTGCTGACGCCCTGGCAAAAGCAACCCAGTCCTGTCCACGGTTTCAGCTTCAATGGACTGGTCCAAGCCCATTACCAAAACGGTTGCATCTGCTTGACGGGCTGCATTTATGGCAGGCCCAAATTGCCTGTCATTAGTACAAGCTACATTTTGGCAGCCCAACTGATGAATAGTCCGGGCGTATCTACCTATTCCTTGTAGGGGGCTGGTATATCCACATGCAATACCTATTAATCAGGTAATTAAACGATTAGAGCTTTCTTAATATCATGGGCATAGGTTTTTTCAAAAAGTTTAAGAAGAACATGGACTGATGGACTTAGTTAGTTAGTTACCACTTACCAGCATAGTTTCCAATCATTGTAACAGTGGCATTAGAATTGGGCCCAATAACAGCGACGGTATGGTGACGCTGAGGGGATAGAGGCAAAACAGGGCCAGTGTTCTTAAGAAGCACAATTCCTTGTCTTGCAGCTTCAAGAGCGAGGTCTTGATGGGCCGGTTTGCACACATCTTTTGGGCCCAAATGACCATATGGATGGGCCGATGGCTCTCCGTCAAACATCCCTAACCTCATTTGGACCGTGAGTGTGTTCACCAAAGCAGTGTTGACATCAGCTTCGCTTAGCAATCCCTTTTTGACCGCGTCCTGCGTGTGCACAGCTAGAAAAGGCCCACAGTCTAAATCCAAACCTGTGACATGGTCAAAAAAGAAAAACTAGTCATTAATTGTGGAAAAAGAGTCAAAAGTTAGAAGCTGAATTTCAGTTTTGATGTATTAGTGGTGAAGGAAATAATGAACCGATTAAGTAGTTTAGTGAGTGCTACTAGCCTGCTTTAATGGCATCTGCGGCAGCTTCTTCTGGCGTTGATGTGTAGTGTTGGTTATCATAGAACACACCAACGGAATCACAGTCTGATACAATATACCTAACCACAGAAAAGCAAAAAAGATTTAATTAATTTTTAGTTTTGACTATTGAACAGATGAAGGTGGTATCCGATGAGGAATTTGTTAGCTTACCCATCAAGTTGCCACAGTCCGCGAACAGTTTTCTTGAGGAGGTTGGGGTCGGCACAAGTAGGGACCCCATTCACTTGATTGTAAGAACACATGACACTCGCTACTTTCCCTTCGCTCACACACATTCTGAATGGCACGTCGAATGTATCCTCTATGTCCT
Source organism: Cajanus cajan (assembly GCF_000230855.2). Classification (NCBI taxonomy): domain Eukaryota; kingdom Viridiplantae; phylum Streptophyta; class Magnoliopsida; order Fabales; family Fabaceae; genus Cajanus; species Cajanus cajan. Next base: position 57,341,857 of record NC_138522.1, on the reverse strand, counting down.
GCTTACTCACCTGCACATTATCTTCCACAAAATTACTAATTACTAATTACTATTCAGATAACATCGTGTTATACTAATTCTTTAATGCAATGCCACAAGAATATTGACTCACGTCAATCCACTTATCATTTCTAAGTTTATTCAGATCCAGTATGGAAAAGAAAAACAATATTAACACACTTCTTATCATCTAACTCATACTTATTCCTTTTCCTTTAAAATTAATAAAACCATCCAAAGAAGCAAAATAGTAAGAAAAAAGACTAGAAAGAGGACCTTCATACATATCATCTTGGACTATATCACAAGTTCCAAGTTTAAGAAGTTTCTTCTAGCCGAGATATCATTTGACATATTTGTGAATGAATGATACTATTATCATTTCTAATTTTCCTGTAACATTAAAATTTAACTGCAAATGTTCATTAATTCACCGCCGGTAGTCACAGGTAGGGATGGCAAATATACCCGTACCCGTGGGTAATACTCGAACCCGTCCCGACTTTGACGGGGAATACCCGGTTTGACCGGGTACGGGTACGGGTAAAACCCGATATATTGAATCGGGTACGGGTACGGGTACGGGTATGTACTTACCCGCCCCGTACCCGTACCCGTACCCGTCCCCGTTCTCATTTTTAATTTAATATTCACATTTAATTTAATTATATTAAAAAAATTTAATATTTTTTTACGTATGATTATTTATTATAATGCGAGATAAAAAAATAACCTAATTATAATTATAATATAATAAAAAAAAAATTTAAAAATATTTTAAAAAAAAAATAAAATAAAAATTGACGGGTACGGATACGGGTACGGGTATACCCGATACCCGACGGGGACGGGGATGGGGATGAAAATCCATACCCGACGGGTATGGGGACGGGGATGGGGATGAGTTTTACTTGCGGGGACGGGGACGGGTATCATGAAACCCGTACCCGCCCCGCCCCGTTGCCATCCCTAGTCACAGGTCACCTTCAATAATCCAAGGAATGGAAGCGGCATGCCATGTGTATATATATACTCCATTTAATAACTTATATTTTATGTTAAATTTAATAAATTTAATTATAAATTTTTAATATATAAATTAAATATATAAATTTAAAAAAAAAATTAAAAATTACATGATACTTTATTATATAAATTTAAATAAATTTATAAAATATTTTTATGATTATTTATCAATTTGAATTAATAAAGGAAGTATCACATAATTTTCATTTTTAAATTTATTTTTTTGTAAATATAACCACTTCATCTGCAATATATATAATGATATTATTATGGAGAGTAAATTATTTTAATCTCTTCTAAAGTTCTAGTTTGAACCTCTCTACACAATTTTCAATTTACTAAATTTATAAAAGTTAAATAAATTCTATTCTAGTTTTTATAAAAAGCTAAGCGCAAACTCTCAATCTTTGTTTTGTATAAAATTGAAAAAAATTCTATATTAAATTTTTTGGCTTGTTACAGTGAATCCTCATTATTTCTTTAATATTAGACTAATTTCCTTCTATTTTATGAATAGATTATACTGTACTAATAAAACGCACCTGTGCATTAAAGTGGAAGCGATCGACGCCGTTCCAATTATCGAGGTCATAAGCGGTGAAGTGTTTGCAACAAGCAGCAACCTTCAACCGGTTAGCGTCGGTGCCCTGTAGGCCTCTGACGTAACTAGCGGCATATCTACCGGCTAGCACAGGGTCCTCACCGGGAGTTTCCTGTCCACGGCCCCACCTTGGGTCCCTGAAAATGTTCACGTTTGGACTCCAATACGTGAGCCCTGCTGTTCCACCGTTGTACATGGCCCTTGCTTCATCAGACACAACCTGCACATTATTAACCGCAAATTAATAATCTCTTTTTTCTTTTTCTTTACATCCAACACACTCTTTGCATCTCTTATTTTGTGTACTACGTACAATATATTTTTAAATTTCTTTTTTATGCATGGGAATTATGTTAATAATACTAGGTTCCGAAATTAAGACTCCATGTATATTACTCTAATTTTTTTTTTTATTTATCATTATACAATGTATAGACCTTTTTTACTCTATTATTTATTTATTTTAGAAGATTTTTTTTCTTCTAATTCTCTCTTATATTAATTTTTTTTCTTATACTCATAACTAATAAACATTTTAAACTAAAATTTAATAAATACTATAAATGAAGAGATAGACTCTTTCTCTTTACAGGCAGTAGTAGAACATGGCAAAATTCCCCAAGTTTTTCTTTATGGTTGATTCTGATATTTGGAAAAACATGAGTAGCATTATGTGCAAGTTGCTTAGTAAGGTCCTATAAAGGGGGACGGTATACAGGTCCCCACGGACAATGATATGCAAGTTGAAGCCAACCAATCACGGATGAACTAAACAAATTAATTAAGAGGCGAAAAATGAACCAATCATGATTCTTCAGTCTAATAATCATCATCTTCATTTTTTATATAGTACTACTTGCGAATAGCAATAATTTTATGAGTCACTTTCTCTAGCATACTTTCGATTTTAATTTGAAGAGATGTTAATTACTTTAATTGATAATAATTATAATAAAAATAAATTAGTCTAAAATTCATGTAGACTAAAAGAGTATTGTAATTTTTGACAAATTACAATACAGGTTAAACATTTAATTTATATGTATTATCAGCATAAATTTTTTATTAGATGCTTGTGTAAAATAATTTTATAATGACAATGCATATAAATTATATTCTTAATTTTTTTAAAAAAGAATTACCTTAATTTTTTTAAAACTACTTTTAAATTGTCTATTATATATAAAAATATCCTTAAAGGAATATATATTAATTAATTAGGTAAATAATTAAAGAAAATAAAATCCCAATATTTAAAAAAAATGAAAAAGTATATAATTTATTAACAGAATTAATTAAGTCTCATAAAAGGATTACAAAGAAAGATAGAAATTATTAAGGCAGTGGTTTGCAAAGATTCTTTGGAGCTGCCATCTCAATCTGAGCCCGTGAGTAGAAAAGTGAAGTAACAAATATAATTAAATGAATGGCTACCTCGCCGTGCACAATGCACGCTGTTTCATAACTCTAATTAAGGATGCAACTTGCAACCACGAGTGTGCCCACAATTGCTGTATGTGGTAATCAGTAATGTTACGTCTATGCCTCAAAATAACATTTCTATTACACTTGGTTACTATAATTGAGACTTCATAATTACTCCCTCATCTTTTCATTTTATAAGAGGATAAAATGTAAGTGCAACTTCTTAGATATTTTTAGAAATTAACCTTTTCGGTTTTTTAATTAATAATAAATTCTATTTTAATATATTAAATGTTAACATTCATAATTCTAATTTTGATTTCAAAACAAAAAATGCATAAGATAACTTATAAATTAAAACATATTCTCGTTGATTTATATTAAAAAATAATTATTTTTAGTTACTTAATAACTTCTACTATTATCCTTTGTTTATGACAAGTATGCAAGGAAATAATTATCTTTTAAACCAAGGGTGTGTTTAGCACATGTATATTTGATTGTTAATTAAATACGATATTGGCTGGTTAATTGTATAATAAATATTGAGAGTAATTAGTGTATGGCCTACGGGGTTGTATAGATATTAAAATATGATGTTTTTGGCAGATAAGTATTTAATAGTAGTAGTAAGATATATTTTATATTTTGACCTTAAATGTGTCTATAAATGTAGTCCTTAATTAATTGATGATGGCTAAATATAAATTAATTGTGGGGTTTCTCGTGTATGGTAGCTGAATATTAAGTATGCCGCGCGGGCAGGCGAAAGAGCAGAAATAAAGTACGAAGATGGCAACACAAGTTGACAGAAAACCACAGCGAGAAAAAGAGAGCATAGAAAAGTGAAGCACTTAAACTTATAAAAAATGATCAGAATGCAATTTACAGTTAAAAAAAATAGATGAATTAATGGTATAGAAGTAAAAAAGTAATTAAATTGAAATTAATATGAAAAATGATGGAAAGAAAATCTGACCCGTCCAATTGCTTCCCACAAAGAAGCGTTGAAGGAAGCAGCGGTGGTGATGACTTGAGGGAAGCTAGTGGCGGCGGGAAAGTGAGCATCAAACTTGGTTCCAGGGCCCACATTGGAAACGCCGTGAAGTGCTTCGGACCACCACTCGTAGCCTTTGATCCCAAGGCGTGGAAGCGGCGCGGCATTGTTCACCAGAAGCCTAACTTTCTCTTGCAGACTCAACCTTCCAATGAGGTCCTTCACCCTCTCCCCTATCGCCACGGAGCCCTTGCAGAACGCCATGTTGTTCGTGGTGGCATCTTTTGGGTCGCAGGCGAAGGGGTCACGTGCCTGGCACGTGTGCCAAAGGAGGAGGAGGATGAGAGCAATGAGGGGTGAGAAGGTGGAAGGCATTTGGGGAAACCGAAAGTGTGTGTGAGTTGGGTGAGTTAAGGAAATGGGAGATTATATATAGAATAGGTGAGTCGTGACTCGTGAGTGTGTGGGATATGATAGTACGTAGAGTAGATGCCTCCTTTTATGTATTCTCACTTCTCACTTTCTTTTTATCTTATGCTCATCAAACAACTTGTGAAATCTCAATTATGTCCATCAGATCACTCTTCTCAATGCCAATGCTCATCATGACTATACATATTAGCAACCAAGGAAACTCACCTGCCGCTTTTCATTTTGAGGGGCAACTAATCTCCCCAAACATAATTTCATTTTTACACTTCTTAAAAAATATTTCATATTAGTATGTTTAATTTAAAATACCTTCCTTTTAAAATATGTACACAATTATCATTATGAAATATCAATATTAATTGTTAAATAAGTGTATAGGTGAAAAAAATAATTAATATCATTTAAAATGTGCAAAACATAAAATAATTTGCAACAAAAAAAGTTTAAAATATAAAAAAATTATGGTATGGAGAGAGTGTATCACTGTAAATCTTTTTTTTTTATAACACTTAAATAATATAATTTTTTAGGTTAAATATTAATTTTTAGTTCCTAAAATATAAAAATGCAAGTCATTTTTAATTTTTGTCCACGCAATTTTGTTTTTTTTTTTTTTAATTAAGAACACTATTTTAGTATACTCCTTAACTATATTAAATAGTAGGTCAACTTATTATCTTAGATGATACTTAAAATTATCAAATGAGTCAGATTGATTTGAATCATAATACATGTAAGTAAACTAATTTGATCTTGTATAAGTCTTTTAAGTATTAAACAATTCATCACTCGACCTAACCATTTAGACAAACAAATTTAATGCATTTCCTTTTAGTTTGTTTTATTTGAATTTTATAAAGAAAAGTTAAAATATATTATACAAGGTCAAATAAGTCAAATAAATTTAAGACTAAAAAAATTATTAGTTTAATTAGTCTATCAAGCTAGCTAATATAGCTTCATTCTTCATTTAGTCTTTTTTTTTTGTCCAACTCAGCTTAATCTACTATACACTTTTAATTTGACACCTATAACTACCATTGATATATATTAGCATGTAACACTTAAAAAAAAAATCTAAAATAAATGTTATTTATTCATGAATAATAATACACTAATTTATATAACATTTTTTTTTGTCTTTTTTGATCTATATATTTTTTATCCTTTTTTTTTAAATCTCTATCGCTGTATCACCCATTATATTTATGCAGTATTCGAGGATAATGTGACAATTAATAAGTTAACTAATATATATATATATATATATATATATATATATATATATATATTGACTTGATTTAATTATTCTAGAGTAAATAAATCGAAAAATGTTAATTAAATCATGTTAGAATATGTATAGAAAAATATAATTTTTCAGTTTCACTTTAATAAGATATGTTAAATATGTAACAAAAGAATAATAGATGAAAAAAATTATAAAATTATGATACTTTAGAGTCAAAAGTAAAATTAAATTTAAAATCTTTTACAAAAAGGATTTTTAAATGGCTTATATATATATATATATCAATTAAATAAATCAGACAAAAAAAAACTGGTAAAGCTCATTCTAATCCATCTAATTTCCTCTTATAGTAATAAATATATATAGAATCTCTTTTGTGATTGAAAACTATATATGACCACATATTCCTTTCATTAAAATACAATTATAGTAATATAAAATTCATCCAATCCTCGTCACGTATCATGGTATACTCACCTTTTCTTTCTTTCTCTCACCTCTGCATTTTTCTCTATGCTTCGCACGGGCCCACAACTTAGTAAAACAAAAAAGGAAAATCATTGAAAGCATTAAGTTAAATTAACAATTTTTATTATTAGAAGATTTACTTAATTAATCAAACTTTTTGAATGCTTTAATAGTTTCATTCATTGGTACCGTCCTCATAGGCATGTTGATCCAACGTTTGGGAGGGGGCATTTGTAGTTCTGCTTTGCATCCAGTTGATCATATTTATTATAGAAAATTCACTTTCTCTAAAGCAAGAAATACATTTCGGAGACGATATAACGTTTAATAACAATTAATAATTATGATTATGATTATAGTAAATTACAATTTTGAATTAATAATTATAAATCTGCATGATTTTGTTTAAAACTCATTCCCCCAATTCATTAGAGCCAAATTTAATTATTAGAAACTAATAAGTAGGAAGCATGGGCTAAATATTAGATCAATCGAACTGACCCTCTTAGCTTTGGAGGAAATATTTTCCATTGCTTGTCTTGTTTCGTTGTTGCACGCCTGGCAAGTACAACTTATTTTGGCCAGAAGTATGTTTCAGTGACTCAGATAGTAGTATATATACCATGCTTTGTGGCTAATGTTTGTCACTTAACGACTATTATTTCTACAAAGTCTAGTTTGTTTGGCAAAAAGAAACAAAAACCAGGAAGTTGCATTTATGGAAAGTTGATATAAACTTATCCATTTATTTTTTTCTCTGCCAAATGTCCCATGCAGATCCAGAAAGAATAATTGACATCCTTGATGCAATCCATCAAATGAATCAAAAGTGTGTGAGTCACGTCATTTTGTTAGTTAAACATTTTACCAACATTCAGTAGCTTGATAGTTTTCACCCTTTAAGCTAAGTTGTTAACTTTGCGCAAATTAACCTTTTGTAAAATTGGTTGAGCATAGGTCAAATAAAAAATTCAGACACGAAAAAAGTGGAGTCATTGGTCAATAGTAGTGGACTAAAAAGCAACAATGCGTACTTCGCATAGGCTGAATTTACAACAAGTTAATAATAGAGATCAAGAAGCTAACTACCGGCAATGTTAGCTATCGGCAAAAGTGCTTGTTAGTTGAGAGTAGCTTCACTTAGAAGTTAGGCTAGGCTTAGAGCTTTTCTGGTTCAGAAATTCAAACCCAGAGCGAGCCATAGTGATGGTGGATATATCTCACATCACGACGCTGAAAACTTAACATAAAATTATATAATGCCTTTAGCGTAAGTTAGAAAAAGATAAACATTATTTTATACAAAAACATAAAGATCGACAGGCATTAGCATTTAGCACTAATGAACTCTATTTTTTTCTTTTATCTTTTTATGAACTGGTAAGTAAGGACTAGGAGGAGCCTAAGAAAGTTGAAACAGAGGGGGGACATTACTAATATCACCCAACAAGGACTTCTCTTGATAGATAAAGACAATTTTCTATGAAAATACAAGTTGCTCCTAGCCACCTAGGTTAATTTTACTTAGATAGTCAATGAATTGCTTATCTTTGACTGTTTAAGAGATCCAATTAATCAAGTTTCTTTTTCAGTCGGTGTTGTTGACTCCTATAATTTACATTTTCTAATTTTCCAATTGGGTAGGTGTATTTCATTGTAAGTTTGTAACTATATCTATAAGTGCTCTTCTCTTGTTTAAACCTCGAAGCATCCGAAATTCAAGTCACGAAAACAAAAATGAATGAGTGTAACAATATTATTGTCTGCACGTGTTGTGATGGGTGGAGAAAGAATGGGAAGATATTAAGAAAATATCCACTTGTGAGTGGGTGGTCAGTTGCTGGCAAAAGAACATTAATGAAAAGCATTGTTAGGTTTTCTTGGGAAGGCCTCCATAGTGTATTACACAAGTTTTGTCTGCTTTCTTCCCCCACGGGACCCATTTTTCTTTTCTCATCCTTCTAACCTTCATGTAATGTTTAATACTACAAAATATGATCGATTCCTGTTTTCGGATATTAAACCTAACACAACAACAGAAAGAAATAATTGATGAAGCCTTTTCCATATTCTGAAGAAAATGTGAAATATCTCTCAATACATAATAAGGAATATTTTGTTTTGGTTCAAGGGGTCCACGACTAAAACACATTTTTATATTGGCTGTATTTGAGTTGCCTCTGCCTCGGTTCACTGCATCTATTTTAAAAGTGACACACCTATGCCTCAGTGGATTACACAAGCATTTACCTATCACTCACTCACTGCAGATACCTAGAGCTCTTCAAAACCCAAACAAACACCAATTGGAAGAGAAAAGGAATAATACAAAAAGAGAATCACGGGAAATTGACCACCACTGCACCATCATACATCATAGTTCAGGGTCAGATTCAACAGCAGAAATTATTGGTCTGGTGGACCCCCACCTCTTAATATAAGCGTCTAATATCAAATTTAGTTAAATCTCATACAGCTTTAATTTAAATGATATAAAAATGTGTTAACAATTTCGCAGTGTTGGTCTCTTTGTTGTTACTAAATACTACCAACTAACTAGTGACTTGCAAGTATACCTGATGAATAATGATCTTTTGGGTACAACAAATAGACATCAAATGAATTTTACCCAAGAATTTCATCATAAAGGTATAACTAATATGCAAATGATTTTAAACAAACTTCATAATTGAAATAATGGTAAATGATTCGTAAATATACTTGTAGGCTACGTTTGACCGTATATACTCGAACTGATCATGCATCGGTTAACTACTTGGCTTGCACTTCCAATTTCGGGACTGCTATTGTTATTATTATGTATCATTCATATAAAGATGTCTGTGCAATGTTGTAGCATGACGGCCGCGCTTTATGGTACAAATAAGACCTTGCCTCTTTCAAGGATATAGACATCATACCATGATACCATTAACAACCTATTGAAGCACCATGCTCTATAACTTGGTAACAACACATATAATCTGTCAAAATTTCACATGTTAAAAATTTATATCCGTTTATTTCTCTTCATAAATATTAGCAAATTTTGGTATAAAAAAAAGAAATTTTCACATGGCCTTCTCATGTAAAAGTCTCACACAAAATGTTTCATTCACGAATTGGCAAGCTATCTGACTTTTTGAACGTTGTCCCCTTTTGGATTGTAATTTTTGTGGTCCTTGGATAGATGGATGTTGATCTTAACCCCATATTGAAATGATAGAAACTTTATAGCCCAGCTAAGAATGGTGTCCCATCACGTTTCCCTGAAAGGGAATGAATCCTTTGAAATAATTTTATCACTACATGAGAACCTAACCTTTAAATAAATCTTGTCGATATAATATGCCTTTATCATAAAATTAAGGTTTAAAAGAATGAACTGTGAGATCACAATTCCTGACTATGTCAATTTCTTTTCACTGGAGAAGAACTGTTCCCATGATGAACATTCCTTTTGCAACTTCAATGATGACAACTAGAAATTAATGCGAGGCCAAAAAATAAAAAATGTAAACACTGCTAGAGAGTAAACTCAAGCGTGTGGTATGCCCATGAGTGCATGACGTATACTTAAATTTGCATAAATCTGATTGGAAAATTTGTGTAAACAATATTTGATACGCTAGAGTCAAATAAGAGAAACAGATTGACTCATTTAATTTCTAGCGTCTTTATATTCTAACATTCATAATCATCGCATTAAGTTGGAAATCCAAACATACATGTTTTCCTCACTCTAAATTTTTCGTTGAAATATATATTGGATTTGTGTATCATTGGCTTGTAGCTCTAAACATTTGGCTTTTGTTTAGAAATATAATTTCATTTTCTTAACTTAGAAAATAGAATTTTACTCATAAAATAGAAGCAAGCTATCAAATTTTACTATTAAGCACATGAATTAACTGATACATGATTGTTTCAATTTAATCAATAATCTTTAAATTGAGTTCTAGATATACAATTGTACTAAATGCTTAAATGAAAAGAGAGATTTTTGATCTATAGTGATCTTACTTATTTCATACAGAATTATCTGAAATAAAATATAAAACCAAAACCAAAAGCACTGTGGGGGAGATTAGAAAATGATGAGTATAAGAAGACGAAGTTGACTTGGAGGTCAATTAAACAAAATTGTATGATGATGGATGTGGACATTTACTCTTTCGTAAAGTTGAAGCAAACAAAGCTAATAGGACCCCCCTCCCTGTTACTTTGAGATCAGACTGACAATTTACACCTGCATAGAAAAGCCCACAAAACATACTCCTCCTCTTTTGAATCATCATTCTTAATTTGTTCAAATAACATACATAGAGCAGGTGGAGCCCTCAAATTACGAAGTACCAACAAATTTATTTATTTTTGGGTGCTTTGTTTCTTGTAGTAAGATATACATATATCAGCATTGATTCTTTATGAAACTGTTCGTGGGCAAATATGAAATATCAAGTTCAACCTTTCTTCGAAATAATAAAAGAGTTCACCTCCCCCATAAGGCCCACTCTTTTCGGGTGTAATTATATATCTTGAAGCTCAACTGATTCACGTTAGCTGATCTGCTTTCTGGGCCGTTAAATATGTTTCGTAAGTGGGTCAGTCCTTGTCATGGGTTTATTTAGATTTCCCCCCCAAGACTTAGCTAGGGATATATTATCTATATCTCAATATATATAAACTAACCTATTTTAGGTGAAAATGGAATTAAACAACTCCACTTAAGGTTGATCCATATAATTAAGACAAGGTTTCTTAAATTTAATCGCACTTATTTATTTCACGTGAGTGAGTAACTTACGTAAACATGTAATATCAATATTGTTTTAAGAGGGTGTAAAAATGTTTGTATAATAATATTTTAGAAAGGTACAACTAAAAGAAATTGAAAATTGTGGTCCCCTCGTGTATATGAGAAAGAAAATGACATTGGACATAACCCTAAATTTGTGAAGGTGAATTAGTGTATGGTAGGTGTGAATTAGTATAACTTAGTTTTATTCTCTTACTTTCTTCTCTCTTCCAAAAGAAAAGAGTATTAATCTGAAAAGTTTATTATTATTATTATTATTATTATTATTATTATTATTATTATTATTATTATTATTATTATTAAGAAAAAATACAGTACGTCCTCGATTGAAAAATAAAATAGGTGGATAATTATTATTAATTGATTAGGTAGTTACTTTTTTATGCATTTTTTTCTTATTTTATTCTTAAAAGATATATTAGTGAAAAATATTGAAATATAATAGAGAAATATAAATGTCTTAATAAAATTGCACATCAAAGAAAAGTATCAATTTATATATGAATATAAATTATTATTGTATAATTTCAAAATCATTGTTATCACCACCATTATTAACATTATCACCATCTCACCACTGCTATTGTTATCATTACTACCATAGTTATTGTCACCATTTATAATTATTATCGTTATTTTTTACTACCAATGTCATTATCTCCACTGTTATCACTACCTTTATAAAAAAAATTACATTATTATTTATAAGAAAAATTATATGTAATAAGAAAATTTTTAATAATAGTAAAATGGTGGAATCAACAAGTTATTAGTATGATTGGATGGGACAACCATTATAAATGATCAATTAAATTCTTAACAAAAATTAGTCATCATAATCAATATTTTATGTCAATGTTTATTTAAAAGTTAAAGAGAGAAAATTAATTATCCTACCTCTTCTTCCTTATTATTTCATTTTTACTTTTTAAAAATACAGTAAATATTCTATAAATAAAAAAATGCCCAATTTAATTTTTATAAGATACTAATTGAACACAATTCCTATTTATTAGACATGTTATAAAAAATTTAAGCAACCAAATTATGCCATAGTAATTATATATAAATATTTATATTTTATGTAAATAAAATAAAAGAAAAAATTAAATTTTTTTAGTTTTACATGTGATATATATAAAGGAAGTTAATTCACGTGATTGTAAATTTTGCTTAAAATAAGGATAGAATTAAAAAGGTAAAAAAAAAGTGAGATTTAGAAAACGGAAGAAAATGTTTTATAAACACCGATTACAAGATAAAACATCCTACTAACATCCTTCAAAACTTATTTTTTTATTCTTTAATAAATTAAAATAAAATATTTGTGTGACTAAAAAAATAGTCATGTGGATGCATGTCTTAAGCGTGTATCTAAACAATTGGTGTGAGAAAAAAAAAATGGAACCAAAAGCTATAATATATATATATATATATATATATATATATATATATATATATATATATATATGTTAGGCATACTCGAAAATCATGTGACTCGAAAAGATTGATAGCGCTGCCTGAGAAGTAAAATCAACATATGATGAAATTATGGGACTCGAAAAAACAAGTGTTGCTCGAAAATAGTTGAAAAGTTGAGACTGTCAGAACATGGAGGTTAAGCCAAAACGGTTACTAAAAAATCAATCGAGAAAACAAGGAACGTGGGAAGAGCGGTTAAAGGAAGTTGAGTCAAGACCACGTAGCAAAGATAGTGGATAGCGGTTGAGTCAAAAGCGTACATATACAGAATCAACCGCCCTTGATTGCTCTATAAATACAAGGAGTACGGACCTTTACTAGGGTCGAAAAACTCATACTAGAATTGGACTCTGAAGCACTCTCTGCCTACACATACATATGGCTTTCGTGCACAAGATCGTTTTTGGGTATGACTGACTCTCGGCCACTTTTTTCTCTTTTTAGGAGTAGAAGTAGAATAGTCTTCTTGTTCGTTGTTTAATTACGTAGTGTATTCATGTACTTGGATCAATATGTTCGCATGTGTAACGTAATTTGATCATTGTACGAAATGAACTATGATTTGCATTGCTAACATATATATTGTTCACTCTGTTCATATTATTATTTGTTTGCATGAGCATTGCTTGTTAGTAGTAATAGAAGAACATTTCGAAACAAGTAGTTGCTAAGACTTTTTCATCCTACTCTCCATTCTCGGTAACACGATAACACACAGTAAGGCACCTAAATTGAAATACGTTCGTATGTTAATCTAAATAAAAAAAACCCAGGATTTGATTGTTAATTCCACCGTAAACAATATATATGTATATTTGACATCTAATATTTGTTTGATAAATAAAGTATTTTTTACACTTCTAATAAACACATATTTAAAAGATAAAATTATTTATCAATAATGTCACTCAATATTGATTTTGACATATAATTTTATAAGTTATTTTATTCATGTATTTAATTTCTCAATCTTATAACTTTTTTTTATTGTTCTCTTTTTTATTTCTCATCATATTACATCTATCATTTTTTATGTATTCCTTTTTTATACACAAAGGAGGGTAAAGTCTAAGGAAAACAAAAGTTACAAACGGTGATTATGGGTGAAAGACAATCTCATATTATTCTTCATAAGCAAATTAACTACTCCCAAATGAATTGAATCTAAAAATATGCAATTCAAGTTCCCAATGTAAAGCTCTAGCTAGAGGTAAGAAAATATGCAACATTCCCTCTCGAAGCACATGCGTAAGAGAAAGGTGTCAATCCCTCTTAATACAAAATCCAATGGCGGAGACCATGGTAAGATAGGGGCACTGAAGGATCTACATATAGTATAGTGGGGGCCCCACTATCATTTGATATATATATATATATATATATATATATATATATATATATTTATTAAAATAATATATTTTAAAAAATAAAAATTATATTTTAATAAAATAAATATATATATTTAAATTATCATATGTATAAAATATAAATTTAAAAAAGGTGTTTATTTATTTGATATTTGTTAAAAAAATTAAAAAGTTTAATTATAATATATATATATATATATATATATATATTAATACTCATATATATAATGTAATATATTAACAAAAATCAATTTTTAATAAAATAAAATTTGTAGCATACTTTTTATTTATTGTATACGTTAATTAAAAAAAATTAAAATAAAAAATATTAGAATATTTATGTTCTATTCAAAAAATTTAATATAAAAATATATTTTAAAATAAATTATCATCTAAAAATTTATATTAGACATTAAAAACATGTTTATATCATAAATAAATAAACTTGATTTTTTATAAAATTTAACATATTTATTTTTATATTTTTATTAGTGTTAAATTATTATAAAGTAGATCTTTCGAATTTCATTCCTAATCAAACATTTAAAAAATGTCTATGATAGATAAATAAGTCATATATAAGATAAGAATTTTTTTAAAAAAATTAGATTCAAACCTACTAAATTATAATATAATATAATTTGACCTAATTTATTTTCATCTTTAATTGTAACCGTAGATATAAGAGCTTGTAAAAAATAATTATGATATATTTATATTTTTAAAAGTTATATGCAAAATTTTTAATATTATAAATATATAAATAAATATTACTCCCACTGTCTAAAAATTCTATATCCTTCACGGTGATGATGCCCCTCGCTCCATTAGTTACAAACTGCACGGCCAGTTTGCTATCATTCTCAATCCACAAGAATTGATATCCATGCCTCCAAGCAATTAACTTCCAAGAAGATAGAATCCCCAAAGCTTTGCTATTAACACACTTGATGAGCCAATAATACGAACAAATCCAAGGAGCCACATGTCATCCTCGTTACGAAAAACTCCAACACATCCAACATGATGACCTTCATCAAGAACTGACGCGTCAGAGTTGACCTTGATCTAGGGTCCTTGTGGTGATTGCTAGAAGACTTCCTCCGATCGTGCAACCCAACTATATATGCATGCGATTTGATTGGAACCAGGGCACACGACCGAAAGCATGGTGACTTTGCCACGCTCGTTGCCAAACCTCACGAGATATACCTTGAGGCTGTATGATTTCACCCACAAAAATGATCTTATTCATGTGTTTCCATAACACATGGATACAGGCGATAAAGATGAAAAACCACGACACACCCCTATACTCGAAAACTCTACCAAGATTATCCTGAATCCTCTCTTGCAAGCTATGGGTTTCAAAGAAGAGCTCAGGGATTTGCAAGCCCACTATGTTCCAGATTTAGTTTGCATGTTGGCAGTCCCTAGCCATATATAGGATGATTCCTCATTAAGCAATTTAATCAAATTCATTTGTTGCACAGAAGCCTTAGCAAACAGAAGCTAAGTCATCCGCAAAAAATGACCAATTCCTTGATAATTTAATAGGTTTCCATATGTTGCATATGCAACCTCCTGTTCAATCAAATAGGCAAACCCCTCCTTACAATACACAAACGAAAAGGGTGAAAGTGGGTCACCTTGCCTGATCCCCCTAGATGGGCAAAAGCTTTTTGATGGAGCTCCATCAAACAATACCTGCATGTTAACAGAAGACGTACAAGTCATAATAAGATTACAAAAGTGCACTCCAAATCCCACCTAGCTCCTTTAGTGTATCTAAGAGAAAGCCTCATCGTTGTCAGTCACATGTTTTCTCCAAATCTAAGCCATAAACCCACTCTCTCCCTACTTCTTGTGCATGGAATGAAAAATCTCCTGAGCTATCACAACATTAATTGTTAATCCCATGTCTACCAGGAACGAAACTACATTGGTTGGGTCCAACTAATTAGATCCAGCATAATCAGCTTCATCCTTGTAGCAATAACTTTTTTAATGATTTTATAAACAACATTGCAAAAGCTAATAGAACGAAACTGGTTCATACTAGTAGGAGCATCACACTTTGGAATGAGCACAAGCAACGTACCATTAATTTGTTTCACGAAATCTGGATCAACAAATCTCTATCACTCTTTTTCTTTAACCCATACACCGGAATTTAGGGTGCAAGTTGAGTTTTTTTTTTTAATTGATAAAAAAAATGTCTTGCAAGTGACTTGTGACAGCTGCAGAAGTTGTATGAAATTCTATGTGACGTCGGTCTAGCTTTGCTTGACAATGTCATCCTAGATCGTGTTCCTTTCAAGTATCTTGCTCTACATTAATCTTCATCATCACAAACCTTTATCGGGCTTATATATTATGGTAGGCCATATCCTTACCCTTTCAATCAAAATCACTTTTTTATTTTATAATTAATGTAAAACTAATGTCTGAAATTAATTAATTTAAGTATACATTGTACTTACATCCAATGGTCTAAATTAATTTATTTAACTTTAAATTACAACAAAAGAAAATTAATTTAATTAATTTTTTTTTTATGTACAAACACTTAGAATAAAATCCATAATACCTACATGCTTAAGGATCAAAAGGTTAAATTATATTTTTAGTCTTTTATTTTATTTATTAAATTTGTTTTAATTTTTTATCTATTAAAATGTTTATTTTGATTTTAATTTTTTATATTTGAATCAATTAAATACTTTTAAAATAAAAATAATTTTTAATTTTGTAACTAAATTTTAAATCAATTTTTTTACTAGTTTAAGATCCGCAACTTAACAATAAACTCAATTATATAAAAAATTATAAAATTCAATGAGTTTTAATATAATAAAAATCGTATATAAAATATGTAAATAACTCCAAAATAATATGAAATATAGTATTTAAAATTTCAATTGTCTTTTACACTTATTTTTATATAATTTTATTATGTTTTTAATATTTTTTTATTTGAACTTTAGTTGTGTTTAATATATAAATGAATCTAATAAAATGAATTTTAAATATTAAGTCAGTTAAAAAATAATTCAAAATCATATTTCTAAATTAAAAACAATTATTATTTTAAAATAATTAAATTAATCTAAATTTAAGAAATAAAAATTATAATGAATAATGAACATTTTAAAGATAAAAAAAATAAAATACATCTAAACATCATGCTTTGATCACATGAATTGTTTCCCCATGAAAGGCCTTTACTCCCTTTGAACACGAGTTCTTACAAACAAACAGATCTTAAGATGACAGGAGTACATACATACAGAAGGCATGGCTGAACACGTAAAATGAAATACTATACCCACATAAGCCATTAACATATGTATAATATATTTGTATCTAAATGTTTGCAGAAATAAAAGTTTTGAGGAAGAACCAGCGAGACAGTTTCCGCTTAACCTTCTTCTCCGTAATGGTGTCCAAGCTAGGTTTCCACCCCTTCCCCGATAACTGCCTACTCATATACCCTTCCCTCCCTTCCGCCAAAAACTCACAAAAACCCTCCCTCTCTTCTCTCTTCTCCACCTCCTCCTTCCTCTGGAACAACCCTGCAAACCAAGGAAGAAGCCCCGAAGAAGAAACAAAGTACTTGGAATGCAGAGAAGAGTTAACGATCAAGAGAATCCGGCGACTATCTTCGCTGCTCAACCCCACAGGCTTCCCTCGCATCACCGGAACCATCACATACGTTTTCTTCACCTCTAGCTTCTCGTCAGCGGGTAACGGAGACGGTCTTTTTTGGTTCACGGCGGAGTGAAACTCCACCACCACCTGTTGCGGGTGGTCCAGCATGAGCTCCGCCGCCGTTAGTGCATGTGGCTCGTCAAATTCTTGAACCGAGCCATCCCAGTGAACGATTCTCCCCGTGGCGTCTCTAGCTATTTGGTTTCCCATGAGAGGGTGTGTTTGTATGTTCAAGGTTTTATTTGTGGATCAGTTGCCATTCCCACGACGGAGAATGTGAAATGACTTTATATGGAGGTTGGGACAGTGTACGATGATGTTTAATTTGTTAAACCGCTCCAACGTGTGAAGGATATAATGGTGGACTTGGTAGTTTCATTTGGCTGGGTCTTTGTGTTACGTTACAAGTGCATTATTACTTCACATTTTTTTGACTTGGAATTCGCCTGTCTCCCACGTTTATTAGTTTATATCATTAAAAAAAATAGGATCATCTAGAGTTTGATGTATATTAGATTGTGGGATGGCCCTTGCCCCTTGGTGGTGACCCATTCGATTCTTCTTAATTTTGCCTAGTCTATTTACCTAACTCCAATGTATATTCAAGGAACCGTTCAACTGCAATTTCAATTTGTTAATTTATTTGATTCTATTGTATGTGACGCAGTATAGTTTTATTGGGCTTACCTGTCTTTTCCCTTGTATTAATTCCCGAGCGCAATTTCTAATGACGGTCCAATTTGATTAAAGCCAATTTGGGTTGCTTGTCGGTCGTTTAATTTTTACCTCGTGACCTTTTCTTTTGAGTATTAGTAATATATAAATAATTTTAAAAATACACTTTCATCGCATATTATTTTCAAAAAGGTTTTGTGGACACTTCATTAGATGTAGAGATCATATCAAAACAGAAAAGGAAGAGAAAAATAAAAAATAAAAGTGATCAATTTGATTGGTGATATGAGGTGATAAGTGGAAGATAAAGATAAATGGCAAGTCCCTATAATTCGGTGTTTGAACTGTTTAAGTATCTAAAATTCAACACTCTTATATACCCTTTTAACAATTTAAGAGGTAAAACGAGAAAAGGAAAAAATGTCCATGATGATGAAATGGATAAAGATAAAAAGTAAATTATAAAAAGTTTTTAAAATTTTATTTTATGCAGAGTATTATTAGAAATTGGAGAAAGAAACAAAAAGTACATGCGTTCAAGCTAGGATACCCTACGTTGTGGGGTATCATTATTAATTTGATGTACCATAATATGAACGATGTCAATATGACGAATTAATATGCTCATATCGACTTCATGAGAGGTAGCACGCGAATTCTATGCAAAATTCATTGGAAAAGTTTTATTAAGATTTATGATGTAATAATGGATGATAGTAAGATGTATGCAAAATTCATTGGTAAGGTTTTGTTTTAAGATTTATGATGTAATAATCGACAATAATAAGATATAACAAGACATGTCATATATTGAACATTTATGGGTGATTTTGATTATAATAATATACATAAGTGAGAATTCTCATAATACAAATTAATTTAATAAGGATGAATTATAAATTCAAATCCATATTTTTATTTAGAGTTTATCTTAGTCGATTATGTTGTTGTTGGACATATTAAATCACTCATTATTCGATATTTATCGAATTACTTATAAATGTTTAATTTTACAAATTTCATACTTAAAATGTTTAATTCTTGATGTGATAGTCCCACATCAATTAGAGATATGATAAATAAATAGTGTATATAATTGAATAATAATTCTCATTTTACTAGTTAATTTTGTAAATTTGAATTAAACTTATAACTCATTTTTTTAAAATGCATCAAATGTTCAGTCCTCGACGTGAGTTAGTATATTAAGGATCTCACATCAACTATATAAATATATCTATATATATATATATATATGTGTGTGTGTGTGTGTGTGTGTAGAATAATTTTTATCTAATTAGCTAATTTTGTAAGATTGAATTTAATTATTATTCATTTTCTTAATATGATATCAAATGTTGAGTCTTTAACAAGAAATAAAAGACAATTTTGTGAAGTTGAGTTAGACTCAATCGACTTTCTTAAGAGGGTGTTAAGATAATTTTGTATTTAGGTTTCGTTATTCAAACAAAAAGAAATTTTTTTAAAAAATATTTTTTTATTTTTTTATTTGCAAAATTACTTGCTCTTATTTTCATCCGTAAAAGAAAATTGTTGCTCCCTAGTCTCTTCATTCCATAATATAGTTATTTTACATAGGTATAAAAAAAACTAATAAATAGATTAAAAAATTTAATTATTATACAAAATTAATATTTTAATAATAATTTTTTTTTGTTTAAAAATATTATAACATATTAATCACTTTCTAAATAATATTATAAAAGGATATAAATAAAAAAAAGAGATAATTAATATTATTTTAAAAAAATTAATACAACACTTATTTTAAGATTTTTTTTTCTTCTTTAAAAATGACACTTGTTACGAACCGAATAGAGTAAATAGTGCCAAAAATGATCATTTAAGAACGAAAGAGGATAACAAAATCATTTGTAGGATATATAGAGCGTATTTGTACCCGCCCTTCTCTATTAAAATTTCTTTTATTTAGAAAAATAAGAACATTTTGCTTGTTTGCTTAAATTTTCAAAAGAAAAATAATATTTTTAATATTATTTTGAGATTTTTTTAAAGTATATTTCTAAAAAAATTAAAATTATATTACCTTTTTTAAAATAAAAAGTGATTTATATAATTCATAAACTTTTTTCAGCAAAAAAAAAATTCACAAGCTTTCTTTAAATGTATCACCTTTTATACATTTCCTAAAAATTACTTTTTAAAAATCCTAATGGTAACTCATAAACTTCGTTCAACTCTCAAAATGTAGTTTCCTTATATTGCTTGCCATTTAAAAATAAAATACTATAAAATTACGAGGTTTGATTTAGTTAGCAAATTCTGATTGCAATATTGAAATTAAGGGCCAGCTAGCTAGCTAGCTATTTCATTCTAAGGAAATTAAGCACAAAATTAAAGGAATCAATTCTGTTGAAAAGATTGCTTTTTTTAACCTATCCTACTTTCTTATAATACTTGTTATCTTTTGGTCTGTCAGATATCTCTTTCGGGTCTGGGTCCCTTATATATAAGGAGGCCTTGCATTTGTAATATACACTTAACTTGATACTATTGAAATAAAGACTGATCTGCTGCATCTGTGAAAGAACATTCAAGAAAGATGTCAAACACCATCAGGATCGAGAAGTTTAATGGAAAGAACAGTTTCAATCTCTGGCGCATTAAGATGCGAGCTCTACTGAAGGAACAAAGAGTTTAGGGTCCTCTAGTTTCTGTTTCCGCGAAGAAGGAGAACGTTGCTAAATCA
The DNA here is from genome assembly GCF_000230855.2 of Cajanus cajan. Taxonomy (NCBI): domain Eukaryota; kingdom Viridiplantae; phylum Streptophyta; class Magnoliopsida; order Fabales; family Fabaceae; genus Cajanus; species Cajanus cajan. The sequence goes on along the minus strand of NC_138522.1, from coordinate 57,320,874 downwards.
TAGGAGAGACCATCTTCTGTGAAAAATGAGGATCTTGTAGAACAAGAAGAGAAAGCTCACTCATTGATTTTACTGTCCTTATCAGATGAAGTTCTTTATGAGGTAGTTGATCAAGAAACGGCTAGTGGACTATGGTTAAAGCTAGAAAAGCTTTACATGACAAAGTCAATCTGTAACAAGTTGTTGTTAAAACGAAGACTGTTTGGTCTTCACATGAAAGAAGACACACCTCTACAAGATCATCTGGATGAACTGAATTCAATCTTGATGGAGTTGAGAGACATAGATGTCAAGATTGAAGATGAGGATGCAGCAATGATTCTGTTAGCCTCACTTCCACCCTCATATGAAAGCTTTGTAAATTCTCTTAGTGTCGGGAAGGAATGCATCACGATGGAAGAGGTAAAATCAAGTATGCACTCGAGGGAGCTCCGGTTCAAGGCATCTGCAAACTCTGAGGGGGTAAATGGAGCAGGACTACTTGCTTTTAATTCTACCAAGAATGGTAAGAAGAAGAAAGAACAAGGGAAGAAGAAAATTAAATTCAATCCAAGAGACATCTGCAACTACTGCAAAGAACCGGGTCATTGGAAGAAAGATTGCCCAAAGAAAAGAAATCAGAAATCGGTTGCTGCTGCTACCCAAGAAGACTCCTCATTTGAAAATGAGCTCGTACTGTCCATTGTTGACAATCATCAACATTCTGCAGAACAGTGGGTACTTGACTCGGGTTGTTCTTATCATATGTGTCCTAATAGGAGTTGGTTCTTAACGTATGAGAAGAAATCTAGTGGTGATGTTTTCATGGGAAATGATATGGCATGCAAAATAATTGGTATTGAAACAATTCAGATCGAGATGCATGATGGTGTGATAAGAACTCTTACTGAAGTCAGACATGTACCAGATTTGAAGAAGAATCTAATTTCAGTTGGAGTTCTGGATACAAAAGGTTTCAAAATGCAATGTTGAAGGTGGAGTGATGGAAATCAGCAAGGGCTCAACTGTTGTTATACGAGGTATCAAGAAAGGAAACCTATACATGCTTCAAGGATCAACCAATTTAATCTCAGAATCAGTATCTGTGGCTGATAAACATACACCAGATTTGACACATCTTTGGCATATGCGCCTTGGTCACATGAGTGAGAGAGGAATGATGGTGCTAAGCAAATAGAAGCTGTTGGGAGATCATACAGTAAAAGAACTCAAGTTTTGTGAACACTGTGTTTTTGGGAAACACCACAGGATTAAATTTCCAAAGGCTCAACACACCACCAAGTCCACCTTGGATTATGTTCACTCGGATTGTTGGGGGCCCTCTCGAGTACCTTCACTTGGAGGAGGTAGATATTTTCTCTCTATCATAGATGACTATTCTAGAATGACTTGGATATTCATTATGAAGCACAAAAACCAAGCATTCAAATACTTCAAAGAATGGAAAATTTTGGTTGAAAATCAAACTGGTAAAAGGATAAAAAGGCTCAGAACTGATAACGGTTTGGAGTTTTGTTCTGCTAAGTTTAATGACTATTGCAAGAAAGAAGGGATTGTAAGGCAATATACGGTCAGGAACACTCCTTAGCAGAATGGAGTAGTTGAACGCATGAACAGAACGTTGCTGGAAAAAGCAAGATGTTTGCTGTCCAATGCTGGCTTGACCAAAATTTTTTGGGCTAAGGCTATGAACACAGCATGCTACCTGGTTAATAGATCACCCTCCACTACTATAGGTTGCAAGACACCTACTGAGGTATGGTCCACTAAACCTGCAAACTATTCAATTCTTAGAATTTTTGGTTGTCATGCATACTATCATGTAAATGAAGGGAAGCTTGAACCTAGATCTAGGAAAGGTTTGTTCATGGGTTATGGAGATGGAGTGAAAGGATATAGAATCTAGTCACCTTCTGAAAAGAAGATTATTCTTAGTAGAGATGTTATTTTTGATGAATCCCACATGTTTCACCCGAGATTGGAGTTTTTTGTTACAGGACAAGGAGTTAGAAGATGAAGCATTCGAAAATTCTCAAGAAGAACAAAGCAAAGATAATGATGTTGATAAGCAAGAGGCAACTTTAAGGACTCAATCTGAAATCGAGCCTAGTCAAAGACCTCGAAGGCAATACAAACCCCCTATGAGATATGGTTTTGAAGACATGGTTGTCTATGCTTTACATGTAGCAAAAGAAGTGGACTCACCCGAGCCTACCACCTACAAGGAAGCTCTAAATCATGAAGATTCAGAGAAATGGATCCTTGCCATGGGTGAGGAAATGGAATCACTTCAGAAGAATCAAACCTGGAAGCTTATCAAGCCACCTAAGGGAAGACATGTTGTTGGATGCAAATGGATATTCAAAAGGAAATATGGAATTCCCGGTATTGAAACAGTAAGGTACAAAGCACGTTTAGTTGCTAAAGGGTTCAGCCAAAAGGAAGGTGTGGACTACAACGAAATTTTCTCACCTGTTGTGAGACATACCTCCATAAGAGTTTTGTTGGCCCTTGTAACTTGTTAAGACCTAGAACTTGAGCAATTAGATGTGAAGACAACTTTCTTACATGGAAAGCTAGAAGAAGATATATTAATGAAACAGCCAGAGGGTTTTGTGAGTCAAGGAAAAGAGGACTATGTTTGTCAGCTGCAAAGGTCTCTATATGGGTTAAAGCAGTCACCTAGACAATGATACAAAAGGTTTGACAACTTTATGATCAACAAAGGGTTCAAGAGGAGTCCCTATGACTGCTGCGTTTATCACAACAAGGAGGAGGATGGGTCTATGATATATCTTCTACTCTATGTAGATGATATGCTGATAGCTGCCCGAGACACAAATGCTATACAAAATCTGAAGACTTTCCTAAATGGAGAATTTGATATGAAGGACTTAGGAGCTGCCAAGAAGATCCTAGGGACGGAAATCTACCGTTATTGGACTCAAAAGAAGGTTTTCTTGTCACAAAAGGAATACATACAAAAAATCTTGCTTCGTTTTGGAATGAACAATGCAAAACCCTTAAGCACTCCTTTGTCAACCAAAGAGAGATTATCAGCTATTTTTCAGACTCAATCTCAAACTGACTTGGATTATATGTCACGAGTACCTTATGCAAGTTCTATAGGGAGTCTAATGTATGCCATGGTATGCACAAGACTTGATCTTGCTTATGCAGTCAATGTTGTGAGAAGGTATCTGAATCAACCACAGAAAGAACATTGGAAAGTTGTCAAGAGGATATTCCGGTACTTGAGAGGAACACTTGACATTGGACTCATTTATGGAACCTGCACAAATTGTCACCTGGCTGGATACTCAGATGCAGATTATGCTGCTGATTTGGATGGAAGGAAATCAATCACAGGTTATGCATTCACTCTTGGAAACTGTTTGGTGAGTTGGAAAGCCACATTACAACCTTCTGTTGCTCTATCTACAACAGAAGCAGAGTATATGGCTTTGACAGAAGCTGCAAAAGAGGGGATATGGCTGAAAGGACTAGTAACTGATTTAGGCATTATTCAAGAGTGTCACTAGTACAAAAGACCCTTTTTACGTCGGGTATTTAAAGCCATTTACGTCGGGAAAGCATCAGACGTCATTACAGGAGACGTAAAATTTACGTCGGGGGTCAAACACCGACGTAAATTTACGTCGGACATACCCAGGTCCGACGTAAAAAATCGTAAAAATTTTATAAAAAAAAAAAGAAAAACGAATGCAGCAAAACGGCCCGTACTGCTTGGAGAACGGCCCGTTCTCCTTGCAGAACGGGGCATTCTGCTTGGAGAACGGCCCGTACTGCTTGGAGAACGGGCCGTTCTCCAAGCAGAACGGCCCGTTCTGCTTCCCAGAAATCGCTTTTCTTCTGGGTTTTCCTCCCAGAAATCGCTTTTCTTCCCAGAATCGCTTCTCTTCTCTGTTCTCCTCAGGCTTGGCTTCAGCCACTGGTTGTTCCTACTCAAAATATATAAAGAAACACACATAATAAGTTCAAAATACACATTTAGTCGTATGAACGCAAACTGCTTGTTTTTGTCGTATGAACGGAGACTGAATGATAGAAAAATTATAAGGAAGGAAGGACCGAAGGAGTAGGAGGCGGAGGGATTTACACAACGCGCGGGAGAAAGAATTTTTGAAATCTCCAGCTAGTACGTAAAGCTTGTTTTAAAGGAGAGATGCGGCTTATTTACGTCGGCCCTATAAGGGTCCGACGTAAATTTTAACATCTACGTCGGACACATTGTATAACCGACGTAGATGTTAAAATTTACGTCGGTCCTTTAAAGGTCCGACGTGAAAAAGTCATAAAAATTACGATACATGCCACCGCGTTTTTATTACGTCGAGTATTTGTATTTCCGACGTAAAATGGGTGACGTAATAGCTCTATTTTGCACTAGTGTGTGCTCTGATTTTCTGTGATAGCTTAAGTGCTATATGTCTAGCAAAGGACCAGGTTCATCATGAAAGGACTAAACACATTGATGTGCGGTACCATTTCATTCAAACTGAGAAAAGGATTAAGGTTCAAAAGATTGATTCAAAACATAATCCTGCTGACACGTTTACAAAGCCTGTCCCTAAAAGCAAGTTTATGCACTGCCTGGACTTGCTTAATGTTGACTGCTGGAAATAGCCTTTTTTTGTGGCAGGTGGCAACAGAGTTTATTTCTAAGATCATGAGGATATCTGTTTCAAAAAAGGTTCAAACGCAAGGTGGAGATTTGTTGAAAAGATTGCTTTTTTGAACCTATCCTACTTTCTTATAATACTTGTTATCTTTTGGTCTGTTAGATATCTCTTTCGGGTCTGGGTCCCTTATATATAAGGAGGCCTTGCATTTGTAATATACACTTAACTTGATACTATTGAAATAAAGACTGATCTGCTGCCCCGTGGATGTAGCCCAATTTCGATCAAGGGTGAACCACGTTAATCTCTTGGTGTGATTCTTCCTTTCCCATTTTTCTGTTTTTCTTTTTAATTGGTTTTTGTTTCTGGGTTCTCTATTCTTGCTTGTTTGTTCTTTTACTCTGTACAGTTACAACAAACTCCATGTTTTCTATAATAGTTTTAGACAATAATAACACAAATATATTTTCTTTTTCTAGTGAATATAAAAAATATTTTTTCTATTACTACGATATGTGCAAAATATCCACAATTTATATTAATGACTAATTTCATCCGCTTGTCTCAAATTGAGACCAATGATGATATATTGGAGCCTCCTCTGGATGTTCCATTGCTTTGAGCGGATGTTGCTGGAGACCGGTTTTTTGAGATTTTAGTTTATGGTTGTCTTGTTGCTTGTCGATTTTCTTTTCTTTTGATTTTTTTTTTACATCTTCAACTACCAAAAAATGATATATTGGTACCGAAAAATGTTCGAATACACGTTTTGAATTTTCATTAATATAAATAGATTTTTGTGGTCGTAATTAAGTTTTTAACTTTTTATAATAATTATTTTTAAAAAATCAAAATATATTTATTGATTAGCTGATAATATAAAAAAATACTGAAAAGGCATTACAACTAAATTCTTGAATTTAATTATTTTCAAAAACTTGTTTTCTACAATCTATTTTCAAAACAAAAATCAGCACAGTTTTTACATGTTTTAATTTACTATATCTTCTCCATCATAACAGGAAAATATATACTATTATTAATTGATGGCAACGTATAGCAAATAATGAAATAAATAAATAAATTTGTCTATAGAATCTTAACAGCATGCACACACTCAACCATGAAAATACATATAGTTTTTTATATACGCAGTAGATCCCCATAACTATTAACTACAACTCCAAAGATTTTCAAGTACGAACAATTTTCACCAAACTAATCATTCAATGAGGAATCTCTATGCAATTTGCATATAGGAGAGGACCCGTACTCATTGAATTCTACTAGAAATATCTTGTCAGTTATGATTATTATCAATTGACGTCTGGATATGAATCAAAAAGTAACATAAATGATTTTTGTGATTTTACTGTAATATTGCTATTTCACTGAATTATGTGATGGAAAGATCATAAAATAGGAATTTTCCTTTGTTATTGTTTTTGTTTTCCACTTTTCCCCAATAAAAAAGAAGAGTGGTGGCAGATTATCCAATTCGTTAGGCTTGCAAATCTTCCTAACAATAGAAGCAACTCAACATTCAAGAATGAGGACAAACATTGCAAAGTGACGCTCATAACTGCATAAGACATGTCACATGCCCACAATCACTTCAGTTCTGCTAATATCATTTCACTAATAATTCAAAAATTATAAAGATTTTTTATTTGTTCGGTACTGCGAATTATTTTACTTTCTCTGTAAACTGAACGCACAAAATTAAATAGGAATGAAAAAAACAATTAATTTATTAAATTTTTTTAATACCAATACATTCATTTACAAAAACTAGTAATTTTTTTTATTAAAATAAATATACACGAGGTTAATTTTCAGGCACTATCAATATAAAAAAAATCATGCTATCAATTAATAAAATATATAATAGATATAATTTTTAAAATAATAATTATAAAAATCAACAAACTTATCAATTGAATTATGATTAAATGACCATGTGATAATCATTTTGAAAACCTTCATATATACATGTTAGTGCAAAGTTAAATATTATGAAAAAATAAAATTGAAGACGCAGAGAGAAAATGAAGATCAAAATTGTGGGCCAAATTGGTGGAGAGGTGAGGGGGATTCGGAGATAGGATCCAGAAGGGGATTCCAGCGTGTTTGGAATTGGTTGACCTTTTTAATTGGGAAAACGGTAACCTCGTTTTGTCCGAGCCTTTGACTTGACCTCGAAATGAGTGACGGCGAAACCTTGGGCATTTGATTTCCCTTTGTCTTCTTTGTTTGGGCACTAACACTATGTTTCTCCGCAATGCCCATCTCCATCTTTGAAGCCTTGCAACGAACCCTATTCACCGGCAATAGCAGGTAAACCTTCCCCGCTACAAGCTCTTCATCGGCGAGTAAAGCCGAAACTCGACCTGTTCTGCGGATTTCGTCCACCGGACTGATGACGTGGCCTAATTCTTGGATCATGAGCTCCCCACATTTGGCGGGTAGCTTGATCTCTCGCCTGTTTCCACTCCTGTACAACAACATCGCTGTTTTTCTGCCTTTTCCTTTCTTCTTCAAAATATTCCCCACACTAACATCATTAGAGATGCAAGAACCACAACTCATGTTCCCCATACACTACCCTCCTTTACTCTACTTCAATTTTATTATTAAGATGCTTCCTTTTCTCTGCTCCAAGATGGGCTTCATCTCTTCAAATTTCAATCTCTCTTTATATGGTTCACTCAAATATTGGATTTTCAATTCGCATTTATTAATTATTAAATAACATTAACTATAAAATTAATATTCTGATATTTCAATATACACCTAATTATAATACTTCCTCAACCTATATTAGTATATATAAGTAAAAATGTTTTTTTTTACTAAAAAATAAGTCAATTTCATTAATGATTTTAATCAAAAAAATACTCATAAGACAATAAATGAGGTACTATTTATTATAAGTATGGTTAAAGATATTTTAAAAAATGTAGTATATATTTTACATAAAATCATAAAAATTAATATATGTAATTAAATTTTTTAATCTATGTAAAATAGATTATATATATATATATAAATATAAATAATAGATATTTTACTATCTTGAACTTAATTAATGTGGGCGAGAAAAAAAATATTATGTTAGACTGCAGTCACAATATAGTGAGTGAGTATATAACTCCATAAGTTAGAAATATCCGTATGACAGAAAAAAAAATACTTAATATATATGTTAAGAACAAAACTTGATTAATGTGTAAATGAATGGTTTGAAATAGATTAGATACGTCTCTTATTGAGTGTTTGACAAGGGGGTCTTGCTTTTATTTAACTTGTCTGTAAATTAAAACTATTAAGTAAAAAGTAAATTTTTTGTCATTTTTTTTACAATGTTGCGTGAAGATAATAGATATGCATTACAATTTCTTATTCTCTATATATATACATTCCAAAATATTCTTTAATCAAATTATGTGATGACAGATTTATACGACCCCTGATTATTAGATAAGATTTAAAAAACAAAAAAATTCAAAGTAAGGAAAGAATCTATCAACAGCGAGGTGTTGTGTGTGTGGCCTTGTCATGTGGGAGTGATGCAAATTTTGGCCATTTGAAAACGTGGATCGTTTTAAGGTAAACTGTATCTTAAAAGCTAGATTATTTTGATAATTTATTATATATACAATTCATTATAAAGTTTGTTTGGTTAAATTGACTGAAAAATAAGTTTGAGATGCTTAACATAATTTAAATACACAAAAATCAGTTTTCATATAATATTTTTTTAAAAAAAAATTATAGAACAATCATAAATTTCAAAAATTTCAAAAATAACTTACTTTGCTATTTAATATAAATTTAATTTAGATGAAAACAGCGAAAATAAGGGAAATCGTCTTTCTCAAAGTAGTGTCAAAAACGCGGATCTCTCTTTTTATACTTTTCTCCTATCTTTTTTATCTTTTTCTTTTTAAAATCTTTACAGTTCAATAAGTGGTATATTATCGTGCTTTTATAACTCGAAAAAGTTATTCTATACTCATCAAGTATAAACTTATGCTCTGTTTAAACAATTTTTTCTTATAAAATACTTTTAAGAAAAAGAAATAAGAATAAAAATAAAAGAATCTTATTAAAAATTATAATTAATTTATACATAAACTAAATGATAAAAAGTCTCTGGTATGGTTCTTTATAAAGTATATTTTAATTTATATAACTTATATAGAAAAATTATTTTATTTAAATTTTATATTTTTCTATAAGTGATTATAAAAAAATTATACATATATATATACTCATAATAAGAGATTTGGAAGGGAAAAATAGTGAGATCAATATATAATGTGATATAACGTAGAAAATAAAGTAAACAAGAAAAAATATTATACAAATGAATGAATATTATGATTATTTACGACTCTAAATAATAGACTCAACCATTGTTTTTTAAGAAGTTCCCGAGTTTGTCAGTTAGTGTGAGGTGCGAGCGTGTGACATAATCCTGCTTTCAACTATACTGTCTGAGTCAGATTCCAATTTTGAACGAAAATACCGAATTGTGGCTAAAATTCACAAAGCTCATGTTATGTTATGTTTTGTCTCTCATGTCTCGATAAAGTAACAAAAAGTTTCCTTCGATCGCTATGTTCAAGGTCTCACAAATGGAAACCTAACCATGCGCGTAACCTTTTCATTTGGTTTGTGTGCTTAACAGAATTACAATAACATCGGATTGCCTTTGCTCTCACTGCCAGCTAAAGCAATCAACTGTGAAAGGAATTTGTTTGAAAGAAAAAGGAAATACAAAATTACTACCTATTTCATGGTGTACGGATGCAAAAAAATTTAAATATAAAAATATAAATACGGCAAGTAACATGATAAAAAAAGAAAAAGAGACATATGAAAAAATAGAATAAAAAAAATAGATATATATATATATCATAAAATCAATAAGAAATTGAAATATCAAAATTATAATTCATTAACAATCAACACATTCTATGTTAGCGGTCTCATATAGAATAGAATTCAAAATTTAACATAGTACTTAAGCTATAAGGTTTTTCCGAGAAAAGATCTTCTCAATTAATTTCTTCCATTTTTTTAAAAACTTTATAGGAAAATAAATAAAATAGAGATAATATATACTTTATGGAGAGTAATATTTATTTTCTCAATAGCTCAATAATAGGTGAAATGGAGAGAATTTTTTTTATGGATAACTAAATGTGTTAGTTCAACTTATTTAAGTCCAACTCATTAGTCCACAAAAAACAAATTTAGTTAAGCTAGTCCACCAAATAAAAACAAGTTAAACACATTGGTCTGTTTTGTCTAAAGGTAAAAATTGGTGGATCAATGAATCAATTCGTAAAAAAGAGTTAAAAAATATTTATGTATTTAATTTGAGTATCTTTTTTAAGGTTTTTTTTTATATCTAAAAAATCTATATAAATTAGATAAATGGAAAGAAACTGATTTTGCTGGTAAGAAGAAGAAAAAGAAAAGTCACTATTTCAAAAACACCTCAATTTTATACTGGTAATAAAGTGATTGCTTCTAAATTTTTGACTGCCTAGCTTATTAGATTGACTATACAAGGCTCATCAGATCAACTCATGGAACTTAGACAACCCTAATTATTACACTGACTAATAAAAAATAAAAGTAAATATTTTTACACAAGTGACAATATATAAAGTTTATTTTATCGTAACTTCTGTAGACGGCTTTTTATTAATATTTGTTACAAAGTTGTGATAGAATGACACGTGAATGGCCTTAAACTTGAAGTAACAAACGCAATGTTAAGTTGCTGATTGCAATGCTGTTCTAGTGAGGAGTTCCATGGTTCAATCTCTTGAGCTTTTGTTAGCTTTGTAACATGGTCAGTACTAGTCATCATTATGACATTATATACAGCTTTAATAATATATATATATATATATATATATATATATATATATATATATATATATTTCTTATTAACAGAATTGACTTTTATTACTTGTCATTTGTAAGACTTTTTAGGAGCCGAAATAGCAGTTGAATCTTTGTATAATCATTTACTAAGGGAAGCCTGATTCTGTGTGAAGCTGGACCCACAAGCTAGTATTGTCTCTTCAGGTAGCCCTAAGCCAACTTGCAACTGAACTTCTATACTTAATCGTGATTGTTGAATATTTATTGTCTAATCTGATAAAGCATGCATGCCGAAAGATACACGCAAATTAGGAATATCTATTTTCTAGTTTGTACCCGTATGGACAGTTAATCGTGCTTGTTGCGGTGATTTATTTATTAATTATATAGATAAAACAGACATCACATCACATCACGTAAGTATGTTTTTATTTCGGATATATTTCATTGGAAAATAATCAAAGACAAAGAGTAGCTATTTCAGTATTTCGACTATTTCATAATATAACTGTAGATGAAACAAGCAATTTCCACTTAAAGGGCTCAGGATTCCCAAACATTTTTCCTGTTACATTTGCATTATATTATATATGTATACTAAAATCAAGCAATCTAATTTGTGTGGGGCAAACAAGAGTTAATATGCTCCGGAAAATGCTGTATCCTCCAAAAGCGAAATTCGAAATATCGTTGGAATTATTAAAAAAATTATTATTCTGAATTATTAAAAAGTTATTATTTTTAATAAATTTATTATAAAATAATTATTTTATAATAAATTTATTAAAAAAAATAATTTTTTTAATGATTTCGACAAAATTTCAGATTTCCTTTGGAGGCTGCAGGAATGCTCATATGCTCCTGAGAATATAAACGTTCTCCTCGGGAAGAAGGTAATAAATAAAAAAGAAAAGGACAATTATTGGTCTTATGGTTGTTTCACGATTACAACAGCACACTTTGCATGGCTGGCACAATAATCACTTACACTTCCAACAACCACCCTGCAAGGAGGTTATTTTCAATCACACTCATTCCTTAAAATTATAAATTGAAGGTGTCTGCAAGCTCCACGTACGTAGTACCTCTTAAAGAATCCATATCCATGTGTTCCTAATACCAAGGTATCAGCCTTAAGTTTTTGAACTGCACTGCATGCATATATATCACATCCTTCGCTTCTCCACACCCTATTACTTTCTCCACTTTGATCTGCACACACCCCTTATCATACGCGGAACTAATAAACTTTTCTATACATTTATTAAGAGCAAATACGAAGATAAAATAAATTTAATTGTTGGAATCCGAGAGAGATAATTCCAGAAAGACTTTCTAGTTAGAATTCGAGGGAGATTAAACAGATCATGTTAAGTGAACTTGATACCAAATTTTAAACCAAAATCTTAATGCGTCATATTTTATTAGTCTTTCCCACTGAGATTTAACTCAGTATACCAGCATATACTCATATCTAACGTGACATGAGACGATCATTTACACTTGTACATGAAAAAAAACGCTAAGATAAAAGAGAGTCGATAAGTAGGCATACATTTGTGGTGTTCAAGTTCTTGCAGATGGCTTCAGTTCTTTCCATTACTGAATTAGCCAAAGCATTGCGGTATTCTTCCATAGGTGAGATAGCATTAGTGGAAGACAAGTACCCTGTAAGAAATGAAGACTGGAACTAGTGAAACATGGAAAGAAACCTCAAATAACATAAAAAAGATGTGATTAGGAAATATGGGGAATGGGAAGAAAAGTAAAACATGCATATAGCAGCATTGAAGGCGTGGACAGGAGGAGGTGGCTTGACATAGAGGAGGAGTAGTTTAACGTTGGGGGTGTCGGCAACAAGGTTGGTGATACACCAAGAGAGTGCAAACATGCTCTCCTCGCTCTCATCCACACCCACCACTACCTTTACCTCTTTTCTCTCCATTATTATCCCTCACCCCCAAATTAAGGATCCTGCTATTGTCTCCCAACTTCTATGTGAGCAATGCACTACTAGCCTTAAAATGTAGAAAGCATTAATATGCTTTGCCTTTCGGGGTATAAGGAGAGTGTTAGGAACACGTACACTCTTTCAAACACTTATTTGATTCAAAGAAAAAAAAATTATAAAATCATAATAAATAACAACTAAATAATAAGTGTAACTTGCAAAATTTTATATTTGTCAATAAAATTCAACTCAATAACATAGTGTCTTCAAAACAGTGTATTAACATTCTTTATGTTCTCATTACATTATTATGCATAAAGTAATATATATATATATATATATATATATATATATATATATATATATATATATATATATATAAGTATCCGTTTCCTTTAAAAGTAGGTTTATTTATATTTACTTCGTTCAATAATTTATATTTTACATCAAATTTTAACGATTTAATCGTTGAATTTAAAATTTTTAATGCATAGATCAAATTTATAAATTTTTAAAAATTTTATAAATCATTTGATACTTCATTTTAAAAATTTATAAACTTAATCTATATATTAATAATAAATTTAAATTTAACGGTTAGATTGTTAAAATTTAATGTAAAATATGAATTATTAAACGAAATAAATCTAAGTAAATTTTTTCCTAAAATAAATAGATCCCTTATTATATATATATATATATATATAATATCTTCTCCCTCTTATCATATCAAATACATATTAAATATATTAGTTTTCAATTTTTTTTAGGTGTATATTAACGGGAAAGGATTCTCTCATGCGAGATTTTTACTTTATTTTTTTTCAATGAAAATTTTCACTTTTAAAACTTTATACCTTTCTTTGTTTATTATTTAAATCTTCTCTCATTTTTATTTAACTGAGATTTTACTAGACAAAAATGGCACATGAGATAATCTAAATTCATATATTAACATATTTTGTGTGCAAGAAGGTCTAAGCAAAAAAAAAAGGATAAACTTAAATATATCAAAAATAGTTTATTCGATAGATTGGCCTGATGGCCCAACAACCTAGGTTTCGAGAAAAATGACTTAAAAAAATTGTTTCAATTTCGTTAAATTTAGAAGACTAATTAAATTAAGTTGGGACTACTAATTTTTAGGCTCAAAGCCTACCGATTTTATTTGGTATGATATTTTTTTATATATTTTTTCTTTTAAAAATTTAAGTAAAAATAGAAAATAAAATAAAATAGGAGAATTTGGCTTCTTTAACAAACTAAAAAGCCAAAATAACATTGTTCAAATTCAAATAACCAAAACAACTCAATTTAGTTCAAATTGTGGCTCAGTTCAAATATTTAAAGTTTAGTTCGTTTGAATCAATATCAAATTCAGTTTAGTTCAAATGAACTTTATTTCAGACTCAATACAATTTTTATAAGTTTATTTTAGTTTAGTTCATTTTGTTCATCTTAGTTACAAATTGATTTCTAAACATAGTCAACTCGTTATCAAACTCTATTCATTAATGTTTCTCTCTCTTTTCTTTTTAACCCACGATAACATTGTTCACTTTCGAGAGAAAAGCAACAAATGGAGATGCAATAAATTTATCATGGAACTTTTTTTTTGTTTCTCTCCAACCCAATGTAAATATAAAAGTCTTTGAATCAATAAAATTGAACGAGACTAGTCAAAATGAAGCTACTTCTAATTTATGGTGAGAGAATTATATTTGCACTCTTTTTTTTTCTTTTTCTTTTTTACTTTTCTCAATTCAAATAACCAAAATAATTTAATTTAGTTTAAATTGTAGTTCAGTTCAAATTTTTAAAGTTCAATTTGAGCGAACTTTATTTTTAGCTCAATACAATTTTTTTAATTCTAGTTTAATTTAGTTCAATTTGTTCACCTTACTTACAAATTGATTTTCAAACATAATTAACTCATTATCAAACTCTTTTTTATTAATCTCTCTCTTCTTTTTAGTCCACAATAACATTGTTCACTCTTACGAGTACAATAACAAATAAAAATGTAATAAGTCAATCATAAATATTTTTTTTATTATTTGTCTTTGACCCAATGTAACACTAAAAGTTCCTAAATCAATAAATTAAATGACTAATTTTGAGCTACTTTTAATTTATTAGCACTCTTTGTTTTTACTCTTCTCACTCCCCTCTCATTTTCCCGTACTTTTTAAAATATTCAAACTATCTATCTTTCCTCCCCCTCTCGTCAATCTCCCCACCGCACCCGTTGTCTTATTTTTCTCTCTTTTATTCACTCTAAAAGTCATATTGGTCTTCCATTTTTATTTTTTTTTCACTTTTTACCAATCTTGTAAAAATTAAATTTTGTAATGTAGTTTTTACGTCTCGAAATCTAGTTTCGGTAACCTAGTAACGTAGTTAAAATTACTGAGTCACACCAGTCCAAAATACATATCAGAAAAAGGTAGGCAATGTAAAAAGCAAAAGGTAGGTTGCAAATAGTATCCTCCTTCTGGTATTGGCTGATTGGGGGGTGATAGTACCCAATAAAGGCCCAGACAAGTGGAGCAACAGAGCTTTGACATTGGCCCATATACTATACTTTCCTCTTACGGGAAATTGGGAATAGACTATTAAGTTGTGACAAAAAAAAATGCTTTAATTTACAGATATATATGAACCATCTTATCTAAGATATTCCACCTTTCGTGTATTTATCTTATATTATATGACCTTAATCTTAACGATATTATCCATAGAAATGCATGAACTTTGAAGCTAAGCCATCGGCATTCAACAACTAAGGATACCTTTCTAGTTTGCACTCCTTTATCAAAAGAGTTTAATTTGCAAACTTTGGGTGAGTGATTGCTTTGCTCCCCCTTTATTCTGTTTATTAGAGGACATGTTTTGGTTGTATTATAGAAGACTTAGCTTAAACTAAACTCAACAGTGACAGCATTTGCTTGATCTAACGGTTCGGAACAAACTTCGTTTTCAATTCAAACCACCACCAAATATCTCCAACTTCTATACATTACAATGATTCTATTAGGCAAGGTAAATCACTCTATCGGTTTACTAACTTTTTCAAGTTACCATTATTAAATTAACAATTAGCATGGAAGTTAATTTCTTCTTATCCCCAATTTTTTTTTTTTAAACTTAAATCTATTTTTAGTCCTTAAAATTTTGAAAATGTGTAATTTTGGTCTCAAATTTTTTTATTACAAATTTAGAATCTCTAGATTTCAAAGTTAAGTAGTATTGATCTACTATTAACACTTCATTCAAAATTAAACTTTAAAAACTAATGTATTTGTGAGTACTATAACTTGATAGTTACTTAAAGTCTATTTTCTTATGAGTTAGAAATATTTTTGAAAGTTTAATTTTTTATAAAAAATAAAAAATATTTCTTAATAAATAAACTCTTAAAAGTCTTTACAAGTTTGTATCTAAAATAATTCTTAATCGGATTGACTTTCGTATAAGAAAAAGTAATAGCACTATTTTTACAACGTATATTATTTTTCTTTTTAATTTTAATAGAAATTTATAATCTAATAGAATAATTTAATTTTAATTTTTAATACTACTATTTTCTCATGTGATACACTATTAATTGCATCTGCATGTAGTATAATTCGTAAACACTGCTCAATATTTTCTATTTAATTTTAAATAACATGTTTATTACTTAATTTTAAAACTTAAATGAATGAAATTCATAATAATAATAATAAAAAGAGTTGATTACTGATGAGGAAATGGGTAATAACAGGATGGTTAGGTGTGAAATTAGAATTAAAAGTTGGATAGATGAGGTACAGTTTTCTCAACGTAAGGTTATTGTCCCCACAGAGTGGCGAGTGGCGACCACTTGCTTATAGAAAAGCACCCATAAGAAAGTGCAAATTCAATCCCCATTAGTTGTGATTTGTGAGTTGTGAATCTTCTAAATGACAAGGATTGCTCATAATTGTTGGATAAATCCACATAGTTTCGAAGGGAACGATAAGAACAAACCAGAAAGGGATAAGCACGTGCGTCAGCTTACGAAACGGATTAAATAGCGTTGCTTTTTCTTTTCTTCACACGGCAGACAATTTTGAAATCGATTTTGTTAAGGAAATTGCATGCATGAGATCTAATAACAACATTAATAATACCATGTCATTTGTCACATACGTATGTAGGGTGTGTAATTGAACTATTTTCATGAATTAAGAAATAGTTGAACTACTGAATAATTTCCTTATCCATGCACTATTCATCACCTAAAAAAATCCAAAGATTCTAAAAAGCTTGGCGTGTAAAGGAGGAACACCGAAACCGAACAAGTCTAATGATGCGTTAGGGCGCGTTTGTGATTACTGATTAATCTAACCAAAAAGCGGGGTCCATGATTTCAAATTTCAGTTTGTTTTGAACGTTTGTTACCGTTGGCGAAGGATCATAGGTCCCAGATTTTAAACCTGTAAAGGGCAATTTTCGAACTGTACTTGGAGGGTCACTAGGAAAAAAGTATCTGTGTCTCATAAATTTTCGTTTCGTAGATGCAATTATTTGCAATCTTGCCCCCTTCCCTCCCAACAAGAAATAAACAAATAAAAAGGTGCACAGGATGTTTCATCCCGTTTGTTTTTTCTTTTTCTTTTTAATCCCTGGTTCATTTAATTGAAGCCATACCCATGTATTTCTTTTCTTTTTCTAGACATAGATGGATGTGAAATCATCCATATATTTGGTGTATACTTAGCTCCCTATTTAAATAGGACGTGTAACCTAATGTAAGAAAATGTTTACTCTTTTTCACGTAACACGTGCAAGTGTGTAACCAATGGGTAAGAATTTAGACAATTACTCAACATCATTAATTATTTGCTTAATTTTCCAACCTTCTCCAAGATACTACTTTGGTTTATCACCAAATCTGATAAAAGCGAATTACTAATTTGGTAATAGCAACCACTGATTCTACTGTTAAAAAAAAGTGAATCTAGAACAAATTTCCATTTGTAATTTTCTACTTTGCATTTGTGCAACCAGAAAATGGGAAGTGATAAAAAAGAAAATAACATTTACGACAGGCAATAGTTAGTTGGGTGCACATTGGGATTTCAGAATTATTGTCAACGCATGCATATCTGACCAAACAACAGGAAAATTGAAAAGATCACCTAATAAATGAAACATATTCTAAAATGTATAGTAGATAGGTTAAAATCTAAATAAATTAACAAAATAGATATCTTCGTGGTATGATAGGCTCTATTTCACTCCTAGATATGCTTTCCTTACAAAAGAATAGAAAAATATACATTTCTTTCCCCTTTCTTTTTCTATTTTCCCAATTTGCCACGGATTAAGACTTTTTTTTTATTTATATTTATTATTATAAGCAAGGAATCTGAATAAAATTACTCGGTTGTTCAACAATCTTTACAACCTGAAACCTAAAGGGTATTATTAGAGGAACTTTTTGTTTGATCATGTATTGCAAGCAAGTCCCTTTAGGCAAGGTCAAAGCTAGCCTTCGTGGTTAGGTTCTTTTGAAATGAAGTCATTAATTTAAAAATAAAATAAAAAAAGAGGGGGGCAATATCGGAACTCTAATTGTTTTATCTTTGGTATATAAGCTTGAGATTCCTGAGAGAGCATAGAAAGGAAAAGAAAAACAGAGTAGCGGACAAAATTTGAAAACAAAGGCTGAAATTTGAAGAAACAGAGATCATTGGGTTGAAATATATGGCAGAGGTTGTCTTGCTAGTCGATGATTTGAAATTACTTTCTGGGGTTCCTCGTTGTAGAATATGTCATGAAGAAGAGTTTGAAAGCTCAGAAACCATGGAAGCACCTTGTGCTTGTTCTGGGACCGTTAAGGTAAGTAAATACATATTTCCAAGTGGTTTTTTTTTGTGTGTATGATTCCTGGAATTTTCTTAATTCTCATCGATAACAGCGCCTTTGTTGTGCAGTTTGCTCATAGAGATTGCATACAGAGATGGTGCAACGAGAAAGGAAATACAACATGTGAATTATGTCTCCAGGTATAAACTTGGCTCATTCAATTTTATTTTCTGTGCATCATGTTTTCTCATGTTGTTTTATTTAGCTATAATCTAATTTGATTTCTAGATGGCAATCAATTTAGTTTTTTGTTCTTTTTCAAAAAATGGAAGAGAGTTATCGGTGTGATTGGGTGCGCTTCCCTGTCTGATTTTGACATAGAAACGATAACAAGTTCCTTTCGAAGTGCAGTTGCTTTTGTATTTGGCTTTTGCTCAATTTTGAAGGCTTTCCGTTTTAGACTTTAGTATACAATAGGATATAAACGGACTTACTCTGATATATTTATTTTTTTAATTTGATATATTAGGAAAAAGGGGGGCTGAATTTTTTTATCGTACATTCACTGAACCGAGCCCCATTTATATCGTATTGTATAATGATGTATTTACCTCCAAAAAAAGCAATAGATAGAAAGGTTGGGTGTATTAGATGAGCGCAAATTGATATATTAATTTTGGTTTTGCAGCAATATGAACCCGGATACACAGTTCCGCCAAAGAAGTCTAAGATAAATGATGAAGCAACGTCCATTAGGTACTTTTCCATAATATAATGTAATTGAATCAAAGTGCACTTTTAACTAGTGAAGTAATAAAAAAATGTGAATTTATATTTATAGGGATGAGGAAGAAGCATCAAACGGAAGAATAGAGATTATGGTTGAAGGAGTTGCAATAGAAAGCGAGTACTCTGAATGCAGCTCAGCCGCTGACAGAAGCGCGTCTTGCTGTCGATCACTAGCTATAGCTGTAAGCATTATCTTAATAAAATTCATATTCCACTCTTCATTCCAATGTTGTCAGTGTTGCACTTGTCAAAGTCCACTCAGACACCGCTATTGCCAACTGGGTGCCAACGCAGCCCCGGCATTTTCTTTCATGTGGCTCTTGGATTAAGCTTCAGCAAACTTTAATTCCATTTACCCGTTAACGTGTAGACAGACATGCTGAAAAATTAACTGACTACGTTACTTCTGCAGTTTACACTAGTCTTACTTGTAAGACATCTTTTCGCAGTGCTTACAAATGGAACGGAAGATTACCCATTTACTCTACTAACTGTGAGTAGTTGTTTTACCGTTTTAATTTTTATTTAAATCAAACCTTTGCCTACGGAATGCTAGAGACTAAAGAAACTTGGTATACTATTTTGATGCAGGTCATTATATTAAAGGCTACCGGAATTATTATACCCATGTACATAATAATTAAGACAATCGGCGCCATTCAGAACTGTCAGGATCCTGACTATGACACGTCAACATCTGACGAAAATGAGACGGCATAATGTAAATTCCTAGATTATTTGCTTAGTGTATCAGAGCATTATGATGATGCTCGTCAAATTCAAATATTTTGCGGGATAATTTATAATAAAATAAATAAAGTAATAACTTGTGCAACATTTATATTGACTTCAAAAATCTATTGGATAACCTGCTCAACATGTACAATGGGTCAGAGCCTTCAATCTAGTTATCTATTAGTTTAACTCGTATCGTATCACCGTTTTATCCGTAACTATTTACAAGCACAGCGCTAAACAAAACTTGTTGGACAACCAACATACAAGGCCATTTCCTACAGAATCGATATCAACGTAGAATACGGCCACAAAATTGCTTGCTTCTCAAAAGAATGAATTACTACTGTTATCTGGATGCCGGATGACAAACTCTTGAAATAGTTTAACATCGCAGCATTAGTTCTCTTGCTTTATCCTGAAGTTCACTTAGGGAACCGACGCAAATGGCTTCCTGGCAACTCAAATTTGTAGCAGCGTTGTTCAGTTTTTGTATGATAACTGCTATCTCATCAAGCCAATTTTTATTGGGAGGGTTTGTTTCAGTAGACACCTTTCTGCATTTACCATAAGTGGCCTCAAATTCTCTGGACTTTGCAGCAGCCTTCTGAAGCACGGAAGATGGAAGCCCTGAAAAAAAATTATTTTGCTTTATTATCATATGAATTTGTTAATAATTATACAACACATTAGAATAATGAGGCTTGGCACATTTGTACCAAACAATAAAATCAACATGACACTCGATCACTCATTTACAGTTTTACAGAATCCAGAGTGACCCAAAAGACGTTATGATTGGAAAATTAATGGTTGAAGTTGTGATCAAATACATCTTATAATCGCTAGGTTATTAAATTCTTAAATAATAAGTTTCTAATCACCAGTTATAATTTGGCACTTTACGGTCAGAAAATATAAGAGGAGCACAATCCATGTTAGTGATATTGCAAAACAACAAAAACATACCAGCTATCCGAGCAACATTAACACCATAGCTATTGGGACAAGCACCAGGGGTAAGCCTGTAAAGAAAGGTGACTTCGTCCAAACCTGCAATTCCAGTACCAACTTGGCATGCCATGTGGCAGAGACTGACCTTTACAAGCACAAAAAGCTAATTCAGAAATATGATTTAAGTTTCCAAACTAAAATTGACCAAAACAGTAGGTAGAACAAATTACTAAAATATAACGTAAACTTTCTATAGGACATCGTATCTAAATAGGACATGACTGGCAATCTTATGGGCACTCAAGTAAATTAACAAAACTAATGTAGGGAGATTAAATGCTTCTTACAAGCATTAGACCATGAATTCAATTTAGCACAGTACCACAGTAATGATTACACTGGACAAAAAACTGAGAATACCTTGGGATCTTTGAGATAATCTACAGCTAATCGATGATAGTGTGTAGAAAACAATCCCCGACATTGCACCTTTCGCACAAGATGTTCTAATACGGATTCCCTGACAAATGTTTGAAATACAGAAGGAAGAATCTGAGATGAACTCACCAGAAGCTATGAAATCAATAAGAATACATAAGGGAAAAGAGCATGTCCAACTAATTCCACAATAGACACTTACGCAATGGCTTGCCCATCAGAAGTTGCAGTCCCTCGCCCAAGCTCATCCAGAGCCACCAATGAATTACGTGTGGCTGATGACTACTCACCATCAAAAGTACATATTCAGAAAGAAACAATGCTTTAATAAGATCAGATTCAAACACATCAGTGACCCATAACAAGCCAAATAAAAGGGCTAATAAAGCTTCACGAAATACACACAACTAATTAATCCATTGCGGACAAAACATATAATTATATAAATAAGTGAGCTCTAAAGAAAAAAATGCAAAGGCAAAAGTTTTCTTCCTCCAAGTTGTGTCATTCATTGCTGCTTACATTTTAGAGAAAAAAGTCTATCATAAACCAAATAATCTTGTTCAGATTCAAAAGAAGAAAACATCACTTGAAATACAACTATTTCACAGGCGCTGTCTAGTGACTTGAGAGCAGCCAAATTTTATGCCTATTTAACCTTAATTACCAGTGATACAAGTTGATACTCAAAGGGACAACTTACCAGCATTGTTGCAGTTTCTGAAAGCTCAGTTAAAAATGTACTTTGGCCAGCCATTATATTATCTTTGGCCCCCATTCGAACAAAAATCCGGTCAATAGGTGACAAATCAAAACTTTCTGCTGGGACATTAGCTCCTACCTGCATAAGAAATTAAAAGCATAAATCCACAGATAAAAACTGGCTTATTTAAGACAAGACTCAGCAGGCAAGGCCAACCTTCCTACACAATCGCCCCACCCCTCCCTTAAAAAAAGGCAAATAAAGAATAGATAATGAGAAATGTAACACAACTTTAAAGCTTCACCTGGGCCAAAATTACAGTCAAGCAAACTTGACGAAGAAGAGTTGACTTCCCACCCATGTTAGGACCAGTTAGAAGAATAAAGCTAGCATGATCTGGACCACCAATGGTTATGTCATTGGGTACAAAGGCACTCTTGCCTAAGGTATCACTCCTAAGGACTGGGTGTCCCAAATTTTTAGCATGGAGGTAAGGAGCTTCTTTTGTGCATAATGTGCCTATGAAATTAGGTCTGCATGTTGGTCCTTCATAGTAGTCACCAGCAATAGCTAAACTGATCAAGACATCCAGTTCTGCAACATGTGAATGTAATAACCAATTTAAGCCATGTAAAATAAAAGGTTTTGATTTTATATTTACATGCAGCATCAAAAATCCATCTTGTAAAAACTCGAGTGCAAGGCTCATATTGAATCAAATAAAATGGCCGAAAAATAGAAATTGATTTCAGCTGAAGAAATATAGGTTGTAAATGTAAACAGGCATTACACAAAGCAGAAGATAAACTACACAGCATTACACGAAGCATGTACGACAGAAATGCATATTCTCCAAATTATGTACTTTTCCTTTTAATCCAATAGTCACCTTATTATTGAGCAGAAGATACTATTTTTAAGATAAACTAAATTCCCTCCACAGGCAGCTGGAAAGCCATTACATTAAAAATGACTACCAGTTTTAGTTTATACATCTATTGAAGTATCATACATCAACAATCTTAAAAACCACTTGTGAACTTAAGTGGGTGTGAGCTATGGATGACAAAATGACTGGGAAGGGCCACAGTATGTACCTGCAGTTGTGGACACCAACTGCTTCCACTTAGTGTGATGTTCACAAAAACGCGATATTAATCTCTGAAGTGTACTTTTAAGCAAGGACTCCTTTTCAGATTCAGCTCGGGAGAGCTGTCTCAAAAACAATTTAATATCTGGAGACCAGTACCTAAAAAAGCCCTGCATATACCGGATAGGGAAAATGAGAGAAAAATTCATTTATGTCCATAGTTGGTATATGCAGAATATAATGTATCAAGGACTAACCAACAATTTCACAGGGATTAATTTTTTTAATGTGATGCAACATGATAGTATACTCTTGTGTAAAAAGATAACTCGGGATAAAAGTATGCGCGATTATTTACAAGAAAAGCTGACAAACAATGAAACAGAGCTAGCAAATGGAGACACTCTGCAATTGGTTGGAATCTACTTTAAAAAAACATAATTTAGTGGGTCTCACTTCTTTAACGAGTTTCACTCATGATTTTGTAATTTTTAATATTCAAATCAATAATAGTGTGTTAGTGAATGTGTTAATATTTTTCGACAATGAAATATTGTTGTAGACTCAAATACATAATCTAACGAATTTGCATTTAATTGAGATAAGTCTTCAAAACATTGTGCGTCTTCTTACTTTCCTGGATGAACGCAGTTCATAATCCCGAGGAATATTCCTACTCAAATTTTCTGGCACTTCCAATAGGTATGAATCCTTTCCAACACTGACATAAGTAATCTGTAATAGAATAAGTACATTCAAAATTTGATTTTAAGCAATATAAAAAATATTAAACTCCAATTGCTTTGACTATAGATCTTACTGATGTATCTCCAAGTATTTTCCTTTGTTCCTTGAGATGCTTCAATAAACTGGACTCAATCTCTTTAACTGCCTTACAGGCCGAGTCATACTCTGTGTCAACTCCTTCACGAGGTATTATACGCCCAGAGTTATTGGCTTCCACCCAATCGAAGGCATCCTTGAAATGATTGAGATCCATACAGACATCAGGAAGACCTTTACCTGAAGTTGGCACCATTCAATACATTAAAATGCAGCTCCAGAATAATTTCATGACGTATTTATTGAGACTACTGTACCTGGTGTTAACAGATTATGAAGTTGTCTGGATTTGACATGATTCAAAATGACACCAAGTGAAGAGCACGCTTGTTCCATCTGTTCACAACCACGCAGAGCTGAAATAAACTCTTGCAGTTGCTTCTTGGATGCATCCTCATACAGAACCACTTTGTTAGCATTTCTTCCACTAGCTTCACTGCATTCATGAAGATCAAGGTGCATATATAGTTAAAGACTTTAGATTTTACAAGATGACGACAATCAGGACAGTTCATATAAATATCATACATAGTTGTGTGCAATAATTCTTACCTAGAGGAAAAGATGCGTGCAAGCAACCGCTCCATGTCAGGTAGCTTGGATAATGCTTTTCGAAATTCTAGTGCAGAAGGTAGATTAACTCCCTGAAAAACAAATCATATCTCAAAAAACAATCAATATTATGCACTGATTTTCTATCTGATGATTATCATCAGCTTAATATAGCCACTGTATCATCTTGTAGATGTCAACACCGTACACAACAGCCAACCTTCTATCTGTATCAGTTCAAAAGCAACATAAATAGAAAAGCACATTTCCAATACACGTTTAAAAAGACAACCATATTATATATTATTGAACACAGAAAATCAAATAAACTGCTAGATCTGGGGTCTACATGGAACAAGGGTACATTTCCCCAGAAAGAAGAGTCTGGTAATTATATAATAAACACAAACAAACATGATAAGATGTGTTCTCAGATTTATTTCAAATGAACACAATTTCCCATGACTAGTGCTAGTTAAAGTCCAGAAAATGATATCAAAAGTTGAGAAATTGAACATCCAAAAATAAGACAAGCAATACTAAAAAGATACAAACAAGAATAAATAAGTATAGCTAACATTAACAAAAAAAAAATCTTGAGCTTTAGAGCCCTGCTTGACTTAAATGGTGTATGATATAAAATAGCAACAGGGCATCCATAAAGTTCATTGTATCATGAAGGATCATCAGAATCAGAAGAGAAATACATGGTCAATAAACCTACCTTCAAACCTGCAACAGCTTCTTGGCGTTCCTTAATTGACTCCACATGACATAATGGTCTTGCAAGCCATGTCTTTAGCAATCTCTTTCCAAATGCAGTAACGCATTGGTTTAGTTGGGCATAGAGTGTGCTACAAGAAGCATCATTATTTCAGTAAAATATAGTAGTAATATACACATAAATTAAGTATCTTGTGTAAAATAGAAAGTGTAGATAACCATATCACAAACATACCCCGAAGAATCTCCATTCCTGCTATTCTCAAAAATCTCAAGATTCTCCAGGGCAGCCGCATCAAGAACCATGTAGGGTTTTGAAGCAAAGTCACCAAAACCAGAACATGGAAGTAACTCAAACTGTGCAAATCTAAGCAATCTCTCATCTAGAAAAGCCTGTTTCAGATAATAGAGAGCACCACCTAGTGCTGAAAGTGCACTTCTATTGTCATCACCTGTCTTCACCAGCTCCAGTAAAACATCTGGCAGGCCACTATCTTCAACACTAACATCATTAGTATTCCCATAAATTTTCTTCAATTGATCCACTGTTTTGTCAGCATCCCAGAATTCCACAATTGGGACTAATTCATTCACTAAAGGATTTCTGGTATGCTTCTGCAGTACTCTCTCCGTTTCAGCACTGAGTAGTTTAGCAGGTTTCACAATTTCAACAGGCCTGATCTCAGATAAGATACAGCACAAAGCACTGCACTCCAAGTCATCCTTAAACTGCCATAGAGTGAAGCCAATTACTATTTTTACATAAGGGATAATATAACCAATCAGAAGATTAATTAGGTCTATATTTGGTATGCATGCTCACTTTCCAAATAAATTCAGGAAATTCTAAAATAATAACTGATCACCAAGGCAAATGGAGGAAGGAACAAAGCAACCAAATGAATATTGAAATTTTGTGCAAAAGCCTTATACAGCTACAGGTAGAAGAATTCAATACTTAACAGCCAGATCACATTTGCAGATCCCATTCAAGGTTTGGAATAAGTTTATGCATAATAAAATTTAGCCAGAGAACTAGAATGAATGTACAGTGTCATACCTGTCCAAGAATAACCCTACTTGTGGCAACATCAACTATACAAACACCATAGATATGCTCTGAAATTTCATTTGGATTATTTTCGTGATGCTCGGTCAGGGCCATTAAATAAGCAGCTTCAGGGTTTGAAGACAGCAGCTCCCCATCCGTTAATGTACCTTTTGTAACCACTGCACATATTTCACGCCTTACAACCTAGAAGGAAAAAGAAATATCAAGTTAGAGACCAATGTTGCTCTATCAACACTAGGGTTAGCAAGAAAAGTATCTCATAAAATAAAGATATAAAACAATATTCTACACAGAAATATAAGGCTTGGTAAAAAGAGAATAAAATATAATGACTTCTCCTGGTCATTGTGAGATGTGATCAGACCTTATCTTTAGAGCCCTTTTCCTTGCGACGAAGCTCCAGCTGTTCAGGTGTTTCAGTCTGCTCTACAACAAGAACTCTATAACCCTGCTCAGCAAAGGCAACTTAGTAAGTTCCTCCCTAGTTGCAAGTTGGCTTCTTGGACATAATAATTATCTCAGTAGAAGAGATGAAATAAAAAAATAAAAAAAGCTATCTACGAGGCAAACCTTCCTGGCCAGTTTCTCCACATGCATCGAGAAATTCTTCTCTGGAAATCCACAATGAGGTTGGTCTCCCTGGAAGAGTCATATGGAAACCAGTAAGCATGCATTATTTAGAGCAAGCAAATAAGACACCTTGAGATTCTAAAGAAAATCAACAACCCTAGACACTCATGCACACCTTCATATACTGCAAGTCAAGCTCTTTCACGCCTACATGTGCATCCATTTCAAAAAGCTCATAAAATTTACCCATCTGCACCAACAATGAGGAAAAATATTCAATTTGGTTATAAGGAATGAACTAATTGCACCAACAAAACTTATCCAGCTCAAACCTTGAAAAACAAAACTTTGTCCATATGCTTTGACTTGAAATCCCACCACTGTTTCTGCATTTATCAAATGACAGTATTAATTGCATGCATCATTGAAATTTTGAGAATTTCACCCAACTGCTTTAGCAGTAATACCTGCCCATCCGACAAATTCTTTAAGAAATCAGGAGGCAAGTAAAGAGTTTTTGAATCATAATTATCATCTCCCGGCCGTCTTCGCTTGGCATCCCTGCGATCTCTGTAGCAATACCATACACATAGATAGCAACATAAAATTAAAATATATACCAACAAATTAAATGACTGAAAAAATGGCACAAACAGCCAATAACTGCAAACACATAAATGGTATTGGCATAGCATTTCGAGGCAAGAAAGAAATTTAGGCATGAAAAACTTAAAACACTACATCACTATACTCGGCACTCACACTTTCAGGAAGCGCAATTTCTCAGCTTCACGAGATGCAAATCTTTCAGAAGCCTCGGCAGTCACAACATTATCAGCACCGTTAGACGTATTTTTATCTGCAAAATTTAAAGGCATGACTTAAATTATAAATTACAAAATATAATAATCTCTCGTGTGTTTGGTTCGCATTTTAAAACTTGCAAATGACAGAAAAGACAAAACATTGCGTTCTACTTTCATGCTTTGGGAAGTGTGAACTCCTTTTGCAATGATGCAAACGGGTTGCTTTATGAATTTCAGTTGGCTAGTGACATCATCCAGTGGAATAAGAAGGAGCATCCGGAAAATGGTGCCAGTGAAGACGGGGAAAAATATTAAAGGCATGTATAAAAGTGTTGCCATTGGAGAAACAACTACAAGAGTGATTTCTTCCTTTTCCTTTGTTATGAAATCTTTACCATCGCCATGCAATGTTTTTGGCCATTTCCTTCCGTATTTAACAAACATGTGCTTTTGATCTCAAAATTTGAAAAATCCCATATAACACACTCTCCACCGCCACAAACGTAATAAAAACAAAACTAATAAGATAATGATCAATATCAACATCTGAACGCCAAAATTAATCTGAGAAAATTCAAAAAACAGTTTCTCTGCTAGAAAGCTCCATTGCTTAACTAGGTCACTTACTCTCCAAATTACTCGTAGGTTCCGACACAGAGAACTTAAAAGCTCCCTTGCCAACTTCCACTCCACTCTTGCTCTTTTTCGCAGACTCTTGTTTCACCGTTCCACTTAGCTTCCGCTTTCTACCCTCAACCTTCCCACCAGGTTTCCCTTTAGCCATCTCTGCTTCATCCCCTTCCTCCTCTAAGTCCGTATCTTCATCACCGTCCCCAGCATCCTCCAATGCAGCATTATTCCCCCAATCTTCATCATCGGAATCATCACCATCAGCAGCATCATTACCCTCTTCTTCTTCGCCGTCGTCAATCACCATCTTCCTAACGACGGGGACGCCGCGACGCAGGCGTTTAAGTTTCTTGGAAGAGGAATCCTGAAGCAAGTGGACCTTCTCCTTGGAGAGGTCGAGCGATTCCTCTTCGTCGTCGTCGTAACGAACGAGGTGCTTGGAGGTGAGGCTGTCGAAGGATTTGACGGAACCTTCGTACCAGGCATTGTCCAATGGCCAATAAACCTTGATCCTTCGGCCAACAACTTCTTGGCCGTAGAGAGAAGATGAGGGCGGAGAAGCGGAAGCGCCGATGAGAAGAAGAGGCTTGTGTTTGGCATTGAGAGGGGTAGGGTTAGGGTTAGGGTTAGGTTTTTGGGTGGTTTTGGAGAGGGTGGGAGAGGGAGAAGGAGAAGCGGATTTGGTGAAGAAGGAAGTGATTTGACGCTGCTGATTGACGAGCGGTGATCGACCGTTGGTGTTGCGACGCGAAGAGGACATAGCTGTGTACTGTTGTGTGTTGCAGAAGAGAGTGAAAGGGTTAAGGAGAGGGAAAGGGAATGGTATTGATAACTAGAATTGTTTCTGGGGCATGGCGGGAACACGCTACTACTTTTTTCTTTTTTCTTTATTTTTTTATAACCAATTCGAGTCTCTACTTGCGATGCTAGTACTAGCAGAGTAGTAGTGCTCGTTCAGATTTTGAGCCGTTTCGGAAAACGAAAGAAATGGGCTGCTTTTATTTTGTTACTAATTCTTACTTAGGGACGATGGTAAATCAATTAACCACAACTCAAGTTCATAAAAATGTTTTCTGCTTTTGGATTACAACTGTTATAAAATCATAAATTATTTATTAACTTTTTTTTACCAGAACTAGGATAGAAAATTAAAAAATATAAAAATAAGAAACTCGAGTTTGTGGAATACGACTTCAAAAGTAAAAATCACATTTCAAGACATATTTTTTAAAACAGTTTACATAAAAAATTGAGAAAAAAAATAGGATTGTCCACGTCCAAACTAATAAATAAATAAATATATATATATATATATATATATATATATATATATATATATATATATATATATATAAATTGATCCAAAGGTGAAAATATTTTTTCTTTAGTTTTTTCTGGACCATTTACTTTACATATCCGATCAGTTTTGTTTAGTGTTTACAAAATTAAATTGATCAAAACCAAACCAGTATTTTTTAATACACACGTGATATTGTATGTTGCTTATGTAACTTCTAATATTAATATTAACAGTTAAATAATATATTAACATATCGTTAAACTGTACAAAAATATTTTTTACTATTAATATATTAATAGTTTTTTTTAGGATTTAAAGTTTAAGATTTAGGACTTTTTGACTGAGGTTCAGAATATTCATCATCGACATTTAAATATGAAATGATATGTTTGTTAATTTTGTTGTTGATCATTACAAACATGATGCATATACGTATTTTTATGGCCTTCAATTATAATTGGATTCATCTTCTTTTAAATGCCTTCAAGCCCTTGGGTGTTTGCAGGGTGATTTGTTTCGATTTTTTCTTAAAAAGTTTTCAAATTAAATAAAAAATTAAGTTTGATTTGAATGAATTATATTAAATCAAACCAAATCAATCTTTTAATATTTAGTTTGATCCAATTGTTTTGATTTTAAAAATTTATTATTTAAATATTAATTAAAAATATGTAACATTATATTATTGATCTGATATAATTAAAAATATACAAATATTAAAATATTTCAATTACTTGATATATTTAACATCAATTCTTATTTTATTATTTTAGTAAAAATATTTCTTTAATATAATATTAGTTATTATATTAAATATTTTTTTACATGTATATAGGCTGTCACTTAAAAAAAATTGAACCTTATAAATAAATCATAATTTTTCATTTTAAAATCCAGTTTAATAATTTATAATCTTATAAAATAATTTTTAAGTATTATAACATATATTTAGAGAGAGAAACATATTTTAGTAGCTTAAAATTTTATAAAAACATATATTTATGTTATGTATCAATTTTGTATACATGCATTATGCATTTGAAAAAATATATAAATTAGTACAGTTTGGTTTAATTTAGTTTATAACAGTCTCAAATTGTTATCCAAAAATTAAATTAAATTGTGCGATTTTAGAAATTTTCAAATTAAATCAAACCACTAATTTGGAGAAAATTTTTTTATTGATTTCCAATTTTTTGGATTAATTTATAATTTTTTATTTGAGTTGATTTGATTTTGAACATCATTATTTTTAAAGTTATCATTGAGTTGAAAATGAACAATTAAGACCACGTGAGTGAACTATAATAAAAGTCTTCAAAACTAAGCTTAATTTTCCCGTTTGAGACAATAAAAATTTATATCATATTGTAGACTTTTTTTTTATCTTGTACCTATAAAAAAACTATAACATTACTTTTGAGGAAAAAGATTAAAACTATACATCCAGTGTAATATTACAAGAAGAAAAAGTAAGCTCTAAAATAAATGTTGTTGTAATATTAATTATCTTTTATTTAGTTATATCCTTAATAATATTATTTAAAAAATCATTATTATGTTATATTATTTATAGGAAAAAATAATTATAAAATTAATTTTGTAATATTGTTTTCTTTAATCTATTAAAAAAATTGATGTGTAAAATTATATAGAATGAGCATGAGAAAGTAATATTTTTTATATTAATTAAATATATGTTCGAAAACTTATCACATAAGTCATAACATCTACACGATTGCGTTCTCGTTTTGCCTTTATCTTAACCCTATGCCTCTGCCGTCGTCTGATGATAACTCATTTTTGGCGAGTCAGTGGCATTTCTATCTTACTACAGATGTATTCGGTATTGCTGGGAAAACTAGCTTCGTGAACTTCTAAAGATTTATGGAAGCAGAGATTTAATCAATTTCCGGTCGAGTCACAAATTTGGCTAGATGAAATTTAAATGGTTATATGGCTGAAAACAAAGCAAGGTCCATCGTTTTCCTAAAAGACTAATACCTATTTCCAATGTGTGCTTCATGTAATACTAACTTAAGCATACGAAATTTAAATTTGCAATAACTGTACTCAAAGGTAAAAAACGCAAATCTAACTGTAACAATACAAACAGCCTACATCAAATAAATAAAAACCAAAGTACAAAATATGATTTCCCCAAGTCCACCAAGCACTCTTATCCCAGCTTCTTGATAACAGATTGCCGCAAACCATGTTGACGGGGGAGAAGAAGTGCATCAAGCATCAATAAATCGTATATCAAAGGTGTGAGGATGTATCTGCCATACATTTAATGCTGCATACTCCTCCAAACACTCTTTTAACTGGGCTTCGCTGTATCCCTGTTTGAAAGCCAGAAGTTCTAAGGTCAGAATATTATTGTCTAGAGGGGAAACTGAACAAGTAACTTATCAACAGACAGTGCCTTGCTCTGGCTTCACACAACTAAAACAAAATTCTAAATGCTAGTAGATTTAGTTTAGTTTATAGCCAAGTATCGCATTGTCAGTAATTAATTCCAGAGAGGATCAAGAAACATCATGCAATTGTGCAAAAACTAGGAATAGTATTTACTCAAATTATGCCAGTCTATATAGATTCCCAAACCATTTTGGCTACTCATTTGACAATATATTCACTGTATGACTTTTTATTCAATGAAATAAATGATTCTTCTAATAGTTCCATGATCTTTCTACTGTTCAGTCCTTCGTGTTCAACAAACTTGAATCTAGACTCTTATCAAGTGTGATGCAAAAATCATATGGACAGTATTTGACTTAGACCAGTATGTACTTACCTTCCTAGATATCCAGTTCAGTGCATGGGCATAGCTGACATCCATTCTGTTACCTCTAGCTGCTTCATCTCGCAGTACGGAATAAATATCAGATATAGCATCCAGACCAGATTTGTGACGGTCATCAGAGTACAAAGAGAATTTTGACATCTGCATTAACCTCAGTGCTTCGTCCACATCACTCTGAGCAACAGTTTCAGAAAAACGGAGTCTTGCTAGAGCCTGTTTAGAAATTAAAAATGGAATGATATTTACTTAGACAATATAAATCATCAGATGCTTTCTATTTCACAATGTGGACTTAAAGGCAGAGGCAACATAAATGACTAATAACAGATCTTTAATGCCAAAATTTATTAACCAACACCTAAATCTGTTTTATTTTCAGACAATGCGCTTGGAGCGATGAAATATTTACATAAATTATTAACCCCAAAAATGAAAAGTCAATATAACCTAAATGGAATGCCTAATTTTATTGCTCTCTTTCACCGGTAAAAGATGAAGACTTACAGCTGATATGCGGAGAATACTGAGCAATGTTCTGACAGTTGTGTAGGAATGAGGAGCATTGGACCTTGCTTCTTCTTGACGAATGCTGGAGTATGCACTAGCAATATACTCTTCCAGTTCCCTCGGGACACTAGGAGAAATTCTTCTTGCAGCTGATATGTATGCACTGGATAAAAGCAAAACAATTCAATTTGTAATAGTTTTCTTTTAACGTAGCATACAACAGAACATTGGTAGACTCCTATTTGAAATTATATGAGCAGTTAGAATAAACATGCAATTAATTTAGCAACACATGTGCGCCATATACTCCAGTTTCTAATATTTTTAAAAAGGTTTAAAAGCCATTAGCGATCTTTCTTCAGTACTTACCGTAGAACAGATGGTTCAAGAGGAGTGAATCCTAGGGCGGGAGACTCCTTCTTTTGATGAACATATACAACATGCCTAGCCATTTCAAGATCATTATCCATATCAGCTCGATCAAGGATTAACCACAGAAGATCAAACCTTGATAGGAGGGCATGAGGAAGATTAATATTTTCAGCTGGAGTTCTTCTTAGATCATATCTTCCCCTTCACAATAAAATATGGATAAAATTAGAAATTGAAAGAAAAGGTCTGCACATCTATACGATCATGCTGCAACCAATGAGATGAAAAGAAATAATACCATGCTGGATTAGCAGCAGCAAGGACAGCAGTCCTCGCATTCAGGGATGTAGTGATCCCAGCCTTGGCAATGCTAACGGTCTGTTGTTCCATAACTTCATGTATAGCTGTACGATCCGATTCATCCATCTTGTCAAATTCATCAATAGCACATATGCCCATATCTGCTAGCACCTGAAATTCAGAATGTTCTTTCATAATACCCACTCATAACTGGAAACAACTAGCTAAAAGAACATATATTGTATTTATATAGGAGCTAAAGAAGTAATTTGATGCATGACTTATTATTTACCATCTTAATTTTGTATGAACTGGCAAGTGAAAACATTTCATGCACAGTATTTGAAAAGATTTTTCCTCTTTTTTTTTCAACCAAACATAATATAAGCACCAATAAGGATAGAAGGACTTGTTGCACTTAAAAAAGGAGGCTTCAATTACCAATGCTCCACCTTCCAGAACCATCTCATTTGTCACTGGATCTTTCTGAACAGCAGCAGTTAGACCAACTCCACTACTTCCTCTGCCAGTGGTGTACACCCCTCTGGGTGCTACGTTGATTATGTGTTTAAGAAGCTGACTCTTGGCAACACCAGGATCACCCATCAAACATATATGTAAATCTCCTCTAATCTGCAATCAAACGAAGACTATAATATTTAGTAATTTACTCGTGTATATGAGATACAGCATACACAATAAATCAAACAGAATGCAAAATGAGCTTAACTACAGAAAGTTTGACTAATAGTATTGGAGGGAGAGGGAGAGGGACAAAACACTAATTCCATACTTTTCCTTTAATCACTAATATCATTGTACTTTTGCAAATGACACCATGTCTTAATTCCTACTAATTCAACATAAATTTTGTGTAAAGTTTGAACTTTAATCAGTTAGCAAGTGGTTTTATTTATACACAGTTCATTACCTTCATTCCATCTTTCAACTTCCGATGGGGAGCACCAACAAGGAGAAGAAGCAGTGCCTTTTTAATGTCATCATGTCCAAAAATTTCAGGAGCAAGTGATCGTGCCAATTTGTTGTAGATGTCACCATCCTCTGCTAACCGTGCTATTTGTTCTTCTTCATCTCCTAGAAGTTCATAGCTGACAGAATAAATCAGTTAGGCGGCTGTTGCTTCCCCCCAAACTACTTTAATAAGAATTATAAGATTAACCAGTCGATACATATTCATTATGTTCAAGAAAGCCATTACAATATCAATACTTGCATGGGGTAAAACAAATGGTGCCAGTCAATATCAATGAAGATCTGGAAACTAACTTACTCTTCATATTTTTTCTTGAAATGAGTTACAGACATGGCCTCTAAATAGGTGTCAGCAACTAAGCCGGCACGCACTGCTCGAAAACCAGAGTACGCTATAGGCAGAAAAATCCCGGACAATTCAACCACATCACCAGGAGAAACCTGACAATTTACAAGAAGCATGAGTTAATAAATAGTAGCAGATAATTAACCATTAAAATTCTGCTACTTGATAACATATAAAGTGACTATTAGTTTAATGCCAATTGACAGGAAATAAGCAACCTTTCTTGTGAGTTCTCCTCTTAAATGAACAGTCATTGTTCGTGGAATATGGCCTTTGGGAACATGCTCAGATAATTCTTGAATTTTGGCCTGCAGTTCAACCATATCACAAATCTCTTATGCTAAAGCAAATAAGCAATTGTATAGATTATATATAACAGCATGAATAAAGAAAGCAAATGAATATGTTATGACTGAACCAGAGAGCAAACCTCTTGAAATCTCAAAAATTTTGATGCTCTCAATTGAAGGATAACATTCCCCTTACGTCTATTTGTATCACAACGCTTTGATGGACACTCAAACAAAGGCATGAAGACTCGAGCTGTTACTTCCTGTTTAGGGAGGGGGGGAAAATAACAATGTCAAGGACATACTGGCAAGCAAATTCCATACTAGTCTAGACACATCCCACAAAAGAAAATAATAATCCCTGACTAGAACCTAACTAGGTTTAATAGATAGTTATAATTCTTTAAATATTGTAGTTTAACATCATTGCAATCAAATTATGTAGACAGAGAAAATTTAAAAACTGTAATGGACATTTTTGAATCACCAAGAAAATCCCATGCAATAGTTCTTTTATTTTCTTTTTCCTGCATAAACTATTTTGTCAAAATTGTGCAGTTCAAGCAGTCATTCAACAATCACCTGGTAAATTTCAAAACCACAATCCTCGCATGTGTATACAGCCACTTTCATCAACGGTTTAACATCTGAGCATCGCGTCACAATGCCAGAGATTCTCACAAGCTGACCAATGTTGGAAGCCTTCACCTCCCTAATTGTAAATGGCCGTCCTTTTGAAGATGCTTTAATATAAACCTCACTGCAAAACAAGCACAAGGTAAGATTAGGACTGCGAGTCTGTGACATAAAAGCCAAGGTATAAACACTATACACAATGAGATACTAGTATTTTTGACATTACATAATACCCATGCCTATTGAATTTCTTTCCAAGCAAAACATAAGAAACTGGTCTTAGGAAACAAATTTCAGCAATCCCAATTACACAATTCCTAGAAATTGAATTGAATTGAATGAATGACAATAAAGCGAATCTCACTAGTAGCGCTTGATTTCAGGAGGCATCTTTTGAAGTGGATCAAAACCATCGGTGCCTTCGGGTCCTTCGTCGGATCTCTGAGTCATCAATATGTCATGGTCATCATCAGTGAAGGCCTCAGTGGACTCCGGCATGAGCTCGTCAATTGCATTGGAAAAAATCCCAATATACCTTCGAGTGTTCTCAGTAACACGCCTCAGAAACTCCTCATCCAGATCTTTGTACTGAAATTCTCCAAACATAACAACTTAACACAAGCGTGAATTTCGGTTAAAAACGTATAGTGAAGTGGCAAATCTTACGTTAATTAAGTCCTCGAGGTCGATCTGAACTGCTCGTGTTTTGTGGTTCGCGACATCTTGCTGAAACGCGAAAAGAGTAAGAGAGAAAGGGAATTAGGGCTAACGTCGTCGTTTTCGACGAGAGGCTGAGATAAATAAGAGTGAGAGTGAGAGCAAAATAGAGAAGTTACCAGAATGTTCATGTATTTGGCTTCGCCATTGGCATCTGCGAAGCTGGAAAGAAACTCTTTCGCCAGAGCTGGGAAAAGAACAATGGTTTAATGTTTGGGGTAAAAACCCTAATCGGAAAATTAAAAGGGGAAACCGTTTACCTTTGTCTGCATCGAAATTGAGGTCCTTGGTGCTCATGGTGGCGACGGCGGCTACAGGGCGAAAGACGAGCGAAAAATGTGTTGAGAGACTGAGAATTGGGCGCCAAACCTGTAAACAAGTAGGCAATTTTTGGCGGGAAAGGAACAGACTCCAAGATATGCTGCGGTCGGGTACACGGTAACGAATGATGTGGGAGCATTTAAGAACAATTATAGGACTGTCTATCTAAAAGCCCAAACTAGATAACGTATTCGGGCCCATGCTATTTACACAACCTTTTTACTTTTTGTACTGTCTATTTTCTTTTGTTGTATTTTTTATGGAAATTTGTTTTCCTAATGTAAAATTCCATAAAATGATTTTTTTATACAGAAATTAGTTTTTGTATTGTAACCAATTTTTTTTATTATGCTTTTTATTTTTAATTTTTATCAACAATTTGATAACTTTTATGAGTTGAATAACTTGTTAAATAAAATATACATATTAATGTATTTAATTTAGTTAATTTTGGAATTTAATTTTTATTTATTTTAAATAAATTTGATAATTTAATTACTTGATAAATAAAATATGAGGCAAAAAAATTAGAAAAATTCAAATAAGTCAAATTGTTAAGTAAAAATTAAGGTAAAAATATTAAACAAATACATTTTCTATTTATTTAGTCTAAAAAAACATCATTTATATTCACTTAAATAAGTCTATTTTTTTAGTCAATTTCTTCTCTGTCTTTTCTCTCATAAAATTTTTCTTGACTATTGTTTTTTTTTTTTGTTAAACATTAATGTCAGAACATTCTTGTAATTTCAATACTTTCATGTAGGCACGTAGCAACTAAAAAAAATATGTGGCTCATCTAGCACGTGTTTCACGAAAATTGATAGTGAAAAGAATGTAAGGAAAATTTGGTCTTTGAAGCAAATATGAAAGGCCAACATGATCATAGCCTACACTTCTAAGTTCCATAACATGTTTATGAAGAGATTGCATATTGTTCCTTATGTTTTGCCATCTTTGCATGTATAAGTTTGTCCAATATAGGGGGCTCCAGTGGAATTGGATCAAGACATCGTTCTACAGCAGCAACAATCACCTGTCAACAAAAAACCAAAGGTTCAAAGTAGATAAATGATGAATTATTATTATTATTATTATTTTTTGGAAAAGTATAATGCTAATTTGAAAAGGTCAGAACCAGGACAAGATTGTTTTTCCAACCTCATCAAGCAAGAAGTCCGTGACAGCTTCATCTTCAGCTATTTCTTTTAATGGATTCCTCAAGAACTGAATATCCAATTGAATTTGTTGGAATCCACTCCGGTTTAAAGTATGAAGTCGAACAAATTCTTGTAAACTTTTAAGGCACAATTTAACAATGGCCATAATAACTGATTCCTGCAATTTGCAAGTAAAGATTGATAAAAACTGTTTGCAACAAATTATTTAAATTTTGCATCACTTATATCATGATTATTCAAATTATTACCTGTGTATTTTCCACTTTTGTGAAAATTTCAACTTTTTGCTTAAACAGTTTTGCAAGGTGTGTTTCCAAAAGTTGTTGGCTCCTTCCCTTCTGAATATTTGAGCGACTCAACTTCTCTTCCCGAAAAGAAGTACTTCTTGATGAATTAGTACTTCCATTACTATCAGCCCTGCGGTGCTTTTGCAAATCTTGAGGTAAAATTTGCTTCACTTCAGTATCTGTAATTTTTAGCTGAAACATATATTAAATAAGATAAATCAATATGTAAGAGTATGTAAAAATTGCTTCAACTTATTACCAAACACATTCATCCAATAAAGATTTATAACTCTTTTCGTATATTATACTCTAGAGTAGACAAAAATAAATCAAATAAGATCAGTATTCTGGTACAATCCTCAAACAATTCAACACGACTTTAAAGATGAAAAGAACAGAGCAATTAATTTGAAAGTACCCACCTCTTGAAGAAATAAATCAACAAACATATGAACTTCTCTTGGCTCCTTGTGCTGTGCAAAGGCAAAGCAACAATTTCACATTCAAACTCTTTCAAAGATAAA
Organism: Cajanus cajan; assembly: GCF_000230855.2. NCBI lineage: Eukaryota > Viridiplantae > Streptophyta > Magnoliopsida > Fabales > Fabaceae > Cajanus > Cajanus cajan. The sequence continues at coordinate 57,282,050 of NC_138522.1, read as the reverse complement.
ACTAGTATTTTTATTTTTGAAACAAAGACATAAAAACATACTAACCTTAACCCAATTAGGTGTGGCAAACCTCTTCTTTACGAGAAGTGATATTCGCTGGGTTCTCATATTTATGTACTAAAAATAATAAAATAAAGAATATGTAAATGCTAATTAACTTGTCGATTGATTTTTTAAATAGAAAAAAAAAAAGATTTATTAAGCAGAGGGAGAGGTATAAGGGTAAGAATAATAAAGGCATTAAAGTGTAATGACATTATTAGTTGGAATGATAACAAAAATTCACACTCACAAGTATTCATAGAAAAGATCTATCATAAACAATAAACAAATAACTTAAATATATACTTGTGGATAATGAACTTAAGATTTTTTCCACCTACTATAAATAAAATAGGATAAATATGATAATATCCATCCCTGCATATATGTGTTATTTAATATTGTTTAACTACCCTGTTTATCTTACTTGTGATAAGTTAAATAGGAAGTTCATATTTTTTGTTAAGTTACAATTTCTTATTTTTATTGTGTTGATCAAATGGTAATTTGGTATATTTGAGTTAATTATTGATTATTTTTTATTTGATAAACTTATTTTTTGAAGTGATAAAATAATGTCAAATAAAAAAATACTTTAAAAAGATTTAGGATGAAGATAAGCATAGAATTATTTCAATAAAATTAAAGTTAAATATAAATTAATAATTTTTTAAATATATTTCTTATATTTTTAATTTTTATTCATAAGTATTCACTTAACAAATAACGACGCGTGGTATGGAACGGGAATGAAGGGAGTACTATTCAGTATTCACTCCCACCTGCCTTGGCCCATTGTTATATGTAATGTAAGTATTAGACATGATGTCCATTAAGCTTTAAACAAAAGCACTCAAGAAAAAGTGCTATAACATAGAAACAACAATAAAGTTGAGCAACTAATCCCTTCGAACACTTGATATGAAATCACTTGAGTTATGTCCTGGTTTATGGAAAAGATTATTTGAATTATTTAACAATATGAAATGAAGTGAAATATGATTGAATGCATCCCACTCAAGTCCATCCAATACCCCTCCTTTTCCTTCCCCCAACACACATTTTAGGGGTAAATAGAAGCATTACTGTGATAGGTTTTTTTTCCCATTTTGTTCTATTCAGAATCTAATATCCAAACAACCAAAAAAGATCGTCGACAAAACAACACCACAAATTTAATATATTATAGGGACAAAAAAACACTTTTAAATATATAAAAAAAAAAATTAGTCAACTAGATACACCAAAAATCTAGATAAAAGTGTTAGCATGACGAGGTAAAAATAATAAACACAATTTTTTTATGCTTCAGAAACGTTACAAACAGAAAACAAACAGGGAACAGCAGTGCCCACTACATCAGCAAAAATACAAATAAAAAATTAAACTTGCTACTTCATCGGAGCGAACGAGTAGATAACAAATATTCAAATACTAACACAACTAAGATATTTAAGTGAGATTTTACTTCACATAAATATACAAAAATACTGACCTAAGATATATTGATATTCTTAGTGAATATCCTTTTTCCTTGGAAACAAAAATATTATCTAGCAAAACATTACTAAAACCAAGCTTCAAAATAACGAGGGATCTTGGATACAACTATATGTTATAAATCAATAAAGGAATGACAGTGAGAGGGTGATAAAAGACAAGATAGAACTATATGAAGTTGAAAACATACCAGCTGCAACAATTTTTCACCAGTTACCCTAAACTTTTGAGAGATCTCTCCAGGAGCAAAGGTCAGACCATATTCATAACCTCTAACACTTCCACCAGAAAAGGAAGCTGATAATTCCTAAACATTACAATGCAAATTTTTAAGGCATACATACATGAAAGAAAATCATTTTAAGGAATTAATTATCATATATAAGTCAATCAAGTGGATCCTTGCCTCAGTGATTTTTGGGATGGCAGTTTGTCCAATAAAAGCAGAAAGTTGGGCCAACACTAGAACAAGGCTATGAAAGGTTTTGTCAGCTTGAGATCCCTCTGACAAACCATGAATTTGAGTAAAATTGTTTCTTTTCGAAAACAATATGAATTGAACCTCAAGTTCACTAAAAAAGTCTTGGTATCCTTGTTGAACCCAATCAATTATTAACTCTCTTAGTTTATCAACAATCTCTAAGTTGTCATCTAGAATTTTGTGGATATCCTGAAACAACACAAAACATAAATAATATAAAATTTTGAACAACGATATTACGTGTATATATATAATATACATGCATAAATATAACCATACATGTGTCCATATAGGTCTAGGTACACCAATGTGTTTACCAATAAAAAATTCCTGGCTCCGTGGAAAACCACTTTTATGCTAGCATCTAGGGCAACTTCCAGTGAGGCCTCCTCTTCTCCATCCCGTTTTAGTACTTTTAAGAGGTGATCTGCCAAATAAAAGTTAACTTATAGCATTGTTATTAAATAATTGTCTACTAACTATTGTGTAGCATGCTCTAATCGGGCGAATAAGACTAGAATCCTTGACGATGTAATTAATATTCTCTGTTTTGTGCTTTTGATCATTTACATAAGATGTCATATTAGCCAAAAGCAATGCCTTCCCAAACAGTCTTGAGAATTTTATGCCTCCATTCTCCCAGAGTGTGACAAGGTAAATATTCCAATTTTTCGTGCTTAGATTTAAAAAATTAGAAACATTCTACAAAGTCATAAAACTAACCTGAGATGTCTTGGATTAGATGAGAAAATGCACTTCTAATATACAGCTTGATAGCAACCTTGGCAGCCTGGAAATATTTAGTTTTATTGATGAAATCCATTTTTGAACTAGAAATGTCATTGGGATTGTATTGTGAATAGAAAAAAGAATGTTGACTTGAAACACAACATCTATGAGTCAATGGCAAAGTAGAGCGAATAACTTTGATAGATGACCTCAAGAGAAAGATTAGAGATAGATGCTTCTTCCAAGACTTCATCCATTTGGAGCACATCATTCCAGATAACACCTATGCCCAAGTGTAATTACACATTTGAAGACACCAAAATTAGATCTAGAAACATTTGCTTATAATAATTTTGAAAATAATTTTTGTGAGCACAACCACATTACTGATTTAAAAGCATGGTATTATAAAAGACATTTCTTTTAATTAATTTGATATAGAAAAAATGTCTTATTACAAACATATATAGCCATGATAAATGGAGATGACGACGGGATTTTACTTGCAGACTAATACATATGATTATTTGCCCTTCATTGCAGAAAACAACTTCAAGGTGGACAAAACAAAATCAAATAGATGCATATAATCGTCAATAGGTTTTCCTGATGGCTATAATAAAAACTACTGTGAATTTTTTTAAATAAAAAAAAATCAATCAATGTAAGAATTTAAATTAACAAAACTAAAAGATTGAAGTGATAACATGATTAATCGACGCTACTTACGAAGCACACCAAGTAAATCTGTTGCACAAATCCGTGTCTTTACGTAGTCCTCTATAAGTAGAAATTGTCTGTATAGCAATAAAAGAGTTAATTTAATTGCATATAATGAAAAATTCATGTTATATAATAAATTTAGTAATATTTTTCACTGTATCATAAAGATACTAACTTGGTTACCAAGTCTTGAGCAAGTTTAACTAATTGCTTTTCTGAATCTGGAAAGATTACTTTAAATGCACGAATGGCTTCCACAAACTCGTGAATGGCTACCTATGTTAAGAAATAAGAGCATAAACATATGCTCAGTTCATCAGTCTCCTAATTATAACTATTAACAAAGACGTATGATCATCATCACGGCATGAAATTAACTGCCCCTCCCACAAGAAATTTTTTTTGAACATAAACAATACAATGCTCAAATAATTTTATCTCACTCAATGACTATGAATTGGAAGTAAAAATAATCTTAGAGCAACAAATATTTCATACTCTCTTTCAAAATATTTGTTACTTCAAAAGTTTTTGTTTTAACTAGAAAACAAAAGAAGTTATTAATTACTTTCTCAAATTTTATCGTTGTCTTTTGATATACTATCTATTAAGTGGAATATGATAACAATAATGGTATTAAGGTAAAGGATATTAATAACCCGCTGAATTTGCTTTTATCTTGAAATTGAGAATATTTAATGATTTATTTTAGGGAGTTGCTACGGTACCCTCAAAGATGGAAGGGTTTCAATACATTTTTCTATGTAAATTCATAAATTTTTTTTAAAAAAATTAATTTAATTATAAAATAAATAATTTAAATTATATTTATAAAATAAAAAGTAAGATAAAATTATAGAGATTAAAATTATAAGTTTTCAATAATATTATAAAATATTAAAGAAAAAGAAAAAATTAATAAATAGTAGAAATAAAAAATTATTAAAATTACAATATAAAAATTCAAAAATTTAAGACAAAAAGACAAAAAATATACTTAAAAAATTATTAAAATAAAAATATAAAAATTCAAAAATTTTAAATGAAAAGATAAAAATATACTTAAAAAATTATTAAAATTAAACTATTTAAATATATAATAATATTATTACAAATAAATTAGAATATATAAAATAAAAATAAAATGACTAAATAATTTAAAAATTGAAAGGATAAAATATTATAAATATTATTTAAATAAATTACTAAAAATATAAAATATAAAAAACTGTACCGGTACCCTCTCAAATAAGATGGGTACCATAGAATTTCTCTTTATTTTATCATGTTCAAAATCTAAAAGTTCAAAATTATTTAAAACAAGGGAAATACAATACTGATTCACTATAATCTAGTTTGTTGACAAATAAATTGACAACATCAATCATGGATATTAAATCAATTATCAATTTAATAATTTTTTGGCTATTGTTATCCTTTTGTGCACATGAATTTGATATAATTTTAGAACAACATTTAAATGTCTCCCCAAATAATGTGACAATAACTATATATTAATTCTATACAATGATGCATTAGCCGACATGGCTATCTATATCTTACCATAAATGTTATCTTAGAAAATGTGATTTTAATGTTCGTCAGTTTCCACAAAAGAGATGGGAGTTTATATAAACTATAGTCACTATATAAGATTTTTATTGATAAAGAAAGAATGAGCGAATAGGCAAAAGTTACAAAGAAAAACTGACACACAATGTGACATTTGAACACAACCTTAATCAAACAAACATATAATAGTAAATATAAGCATATATAACCTTTTGAAGAAAAAAAAATTTAAACAAAAAGATAATCCTCTAACACTACGTACCTCATGAGTTGGGGGAGAAGCATTCTCCATTGCTTCAGGAATAAACTGAATGTCTTTAAGGGTAAACTCTAACTTCTCTAGTAGCTTTGTCTTTAAATTTTCCACCTGCCAATAAATAGAAAACCTAACTTTTTTGAATTTAACTAATAATACCAAGAATAATCCTAACTGTGTTATTTCCTCCCTACATGAAATGGGATGGGATGAGTGAAATTGAGACATGTTCGATCCCTATAACTCGCAAAATGCAAGAAAAAATTTATTTATATTAAAAATTATATCATTTTCACCATTTATCATAAATAGTGAGAAAAGAAAATGATTTATCGAGGCCCATCAAGTATTCTCAACACGTGATGCAAAATGTCATTCTAAGGAAAATAAAATCAATACATACAGGAAAATTCAACTGCTTCAAGAGCACTGCAGCCTCGGCTCTCACTTGCAATGATTCAGAATCTGAAAATAGTTTTCCCTGGTTAGAAAAAAAAATGTCAAATCATGAAGAAAAACATCTCAAAACATAATAGCCATAATTAAGTTGTTATTCTATTTAGCATATTATTAGAGACTTGAGATTCATTACATTCCTTGAACTTTTAGATCATGTGTTAGAAACTGGTTTAGAAAGGATAGATTTGAACAAGCTAATGTCATCCAATTTTATCAAAAGTTTGATACCCAAATAAGGTGGGATGTAACTATCCAGCAAGAGCCTTGTATCAAGATGAAAGATGATAGAAAACATAAAAATGCAAAAGAACTGTACCTGCAAGTTTTTTACTATGATAGCTATTGCTTCTTCAGATGCTCGCTTACAATCCTGGAATGATGAATCTCCATATGCCTAATAAAGAGAGGGGAAAAGGGAGCAAAATTAGCAAATATTTATTACATTAATTATAGGAAAAACATGTGCCCAAGTGTGTGTCGTAAGTGTAAAATAATGGAATTAGACAAATGAATTGATTCATTAAAATCTCATCCAAATACGACCTTAAAAATTGGCATTGCACCGATGTAGAACCTGACTGCATCCGCATAAGCCTCAGATTTGATGCACTTGCCTAGTCTATCAGGTAGATCATATATGAACTGCCCTTTCACAAGGATGAAAAATGATATAAAACATTTTGTGTTAAAATCATTGTCCATAAACAAAACTTTGTCAGTCATAACAATGATGTTAACCAAAAAACTAAGATTCATTGCTTTGATACCTGAATTTTACGAAGTAGATTGCATGTCCGATGCATTTTCTCTATATGCTCCCTATTTTCGCATAGAGAAGTATTAACACTGTCACTCCTTGATTGTACAGACATTATCTGCATTGGAGAAAAACGTGGATTACTCATGAACTCTTACAGTTTTCTTTTTTTCGTCTCTTCATGATAAAGTTCCAAGAGTGACAAGTGAAAACATTAAATCTCAAAACAAATTGAATAAATTAATAAATGATTACCTTTTCAAGAAGATGTTCCATATTTTCCTCCATCCCCAAAATATTACTCTTCATTCTGTTTGACAATTTTTTCGTCATTATTTTCTAAAAGCATGCATTAAAAAGAGCATGCATGTGACGAGTGCAGGAAAAGATATAGACAAAATTTTCACGATATAGTTCAACAAATAACGAGGCAAAATTTGCATGTAGCGTAGCAAAAGCTAACAAAAAAGGAAAATCATAATAAAACTAAACCTCTTTATAGTATCTGTAGCGCAAATAAACTTGTTGTAATTCTCGTAGACGAGCATTTGCAAGTCAGTGTCCAGATTCTTTATTTCAGCAACCATTTCAACGTGCCTCTGGAGTAGACCTTCTAAATTCGACTTACGCGCCTTCATGAACGATTGTTTCAATATAAACAAATCATAGTTACTTTCTATCTTCCGCGTAAATGGTTAAAATTTTATATTCTAATAATCAATTATGTTAGTAAGTTATCACTATTAGTCAGTTATATTTTATGTGGTTAAATTAAATGAGTTATATGAGCTTAAATGAGCATGTGTCAGTTTGTTCCATTAGAATTATGAGCTAGAACCCTTTTAATTATTAACATTATAAGAAGATTAAGATGTTCTAATAAACTCATTCACGCATATCGACAACTTTTGCTCTCTTCTCTCCATATGAAGAGAAACACGGTCGTCCATGATGAAATTCAATAAATTTGGTTGAAAAATAACCATAAAGCCATTAGCCTCGATTAATTGGCATAAAAATTCTACAGCAGTTCTTGAAGAATACTTGAATTAAAAACTATCCAGATATTTAACATATCCCTTAATAATCAAGCATGTTATAGATCCTAGAGCCTTTATTATATTGTCAGAAATTTACATTTGTCAATTTTGACTTTCGCATAAAGAATAAATGTCAATATGTCTTTGCATCCAAAGAAAAGAAAAGTAAAGAAAAATTAACAGTTACCATGATATTCATGTACTGATCAGGTTGGAACGATGCAGAATTGATGTCGTCGGGAGAGGTGTGCTTGGAGAAGGGGTTGGAGGAGGCTGAAGGGATGGGAGAGTAGAAACTAGCTAGCAGATCTCTCATTCTCTTTGATTTGTCGTCCAACGGTGTCTCGTCATCGTCCATTGTTTGTTTCTGCGTTTTTGATTCAAATGAATGAGTGTTTTTCTCCTTCTCCAGTATGCAAAATTAATAAGGGAAAGACGAATAACATGTCGTCTTTACCGGAATAACTGTTACTTCCTGGACTACTTTGCATCTGCTACATGTTGTAGAGACTTTTTCAGCTGTGTAACACATGGAACGATGTTGTTACATTATTCACTTTCATTCTTTACACGTTCACAATTAGAGATTCATATGCTATAGAATTGTTTTTTTTTTTATTGATTAATTCCTCCCTTCCTTTTAAAAGTATATAAGCATGTAAACATATATTTTAATATAAAGATGCAAAAATACTGTATATATTATACTATAATTAGTATAATTATTTTGGTGCATAAAACAATTCTTCTTTATTTTATTTGGTGAGAAATTCATGTTTTTAATTCAAGTAGTATTTTAAATTTAAGGAAAATACAAAATAATTAAAAATTAATATTTAGAGCCCAATATTAAAATATCTATATATAACTAAACTAGTATTTAGAATTATACTTTTTTACGATTACAAAATATATGTAGAATGAATTTAAAATAATTTAAATTTAACTTAAAAACGCCTTTAATTCATGTAAAATAAACAAGTCTTAGTTGGTCTTATGCTTTTTTCTTTTTTCTTTTTTTATTTTCTAAAATTTGAAAGTTTATTCTTAATTTTTACTATTATCATGATCACCTTTAACTATTATATGTTTATTAAAAAGTTAAATAATTATCTAAAATATTATTCAGAATTATTATAATATCGTGTTAACACGTGGAACCTATAAATAAATTTATAGTTTTTTAAAATAAATATTATTTATATACCTTTTAAACTAAATTTTAAAGGCCAAAAATAATAATTTAAGACTTTAGAGAATAAAATGTTTAATATATATACATATATATTATAAAGATCAAGATTAAAATATACCTATTTTGTAAAGAACAAAAATAACATTTATATATTTTAGAAAGATAAAAATTTAAAGACTAAAAATAAAATTTATTGATTTTGAAGAACTAAAAATATGGTTAAACTATTAAATTTTGAGTAAAATATAAGTTAATATAAGGAATGGATTATGTGAGTGGTATAAAAATAATGAATTTCAATTATTTAATTAAATCAACGGTCAGATTTAAAATTAACTGGTAATTAAAACACTTTTGACCATCCACGTGTAACTAATAAAAAAATTTAATTACTAGAGTTAGTTAGTACACTTCATCTTTCACTTTCATTTTATATATATATAGATAGATATTGTAACATTCCAAAATTTTATTTTTTTTATGTATTGGAATTAATAGAAGAGTTACCATATTTTTATACGTATTTTACTATTTACATATACGTATTTTACTATTTACATATATGTATTTTACTATTCATGTATACGTATGTATGAATAGTATTCTACTATGCATGCATAGTGAATGGCTGCGCATGAGGGGCGGCTACGAGGGGCTGCGGAATTCAGAATTCTAAAAATTTAATTAATTCTAATATTTTAATGAATAGTGCATAGTAACTTTAATATTATAATAATGAAATAATATTATTTTAATGAATAGTGCATAGTGTATAGTAATTTCAAAATTTCTATAAATAGGGGCCTAGGGTTTTGAAAATTCATAATTCTAGAGAGAAGGAAATTCTAGAGAGATAGAAAGGGAGAAAGAAAGAGAGGAGATTCTGCCCTAGTTCCGGTTCCGATTTAAGAGGAGGAGGTTCTGCCCAAGTTACTATTTATCCAGGTACGGGAGAAAAGAGGGTTATTTATATGTAGAGTACATGAGGGTATTGGGTAGAATTTCTCAGAAGCATGTTTAATTTATCTGAATGGAAGGCTGAGCCTCCTATTAATTTATAATTTAAACGTTTTTTGATAAAAGACTAAAATGTACATCTTTGTTATATTTTTATTACATGATTTGGAAAATATAAATGGATTCCTAACTAGGAGGCACTGCCACCTTTACTGGAATTAATTTATATTTCTTTATTATTATCTGCATATATATAATTTATAATTTAGAATAATTATTCTATTGAAGATATAAATTGATTCCTAACCAGGAGGCACTGCCACCTTTACTGGAGTTAATTTATATTTTCTCTATTATCATCTGTATATATATTATAACTAAGCGACCCATGAACGGTTGGACCATTGAAATATTAAACATTGAATTATTGACCCTTGGAATATTGAACTTTTGGATTATTGGACTAATGAACTGCATTAATGGACAATTTAGATTATAATTAAGGGAATATAATGTGATGTATTAAGTATGTAATAAGTCGAGTGTTGAATCAATAAATATATGACATGTATCATTAATAATCTTGCTATATTTTGTTGGAATTATTAAGAATGATTGAGGGGTATGTAAACTCTATTTTGTTGTCTTAATTGTTATGCATATGAAATTGCATATGTGATAGAAATTGAATTATGAGTTGAAATGTTGTATGGTTGTGATATAGATGTGATTGTGATGTTTCACATCAATGACTAGGATGGCACGGTCCTGTATAAGTGGTGCTATAGGGAAGGCGTGACCTAGCATGGTGTGTGATGAGTAAGACAGTTAACACCACCACTTATGTCATTTATGGCTGCCCTGACATAGGGTTAATTGCAAGAGATTGTATTGATTGTAATGTGATTGTGGATACTCACACTAAAGGATTAAGGATGATACGAACCCTGGGTGGTGGATACTTTAGGGATGAGCGTATTCCTTGTAAGATCAGGGATGATACGAACCTTGGGTAGGTGATGCTTCAGGGACGAGCGTACCCCTGGTATGGTGTGAGTTGAGTGAGGCAATTAACCCGTATCACTTGTGTCAGATATGGCGAGATCTGGGCATAATGTTAACTGTGATATTGACGTGTTTGATGGATTATGAAAATGTTGAATAATTGATATTTAAACTATATATATGCTTGTAGATATTATACTGTGATGTGTTTGTATGTACTTTGCATATAGATATTTTCTTTTCTCACCGTATAAATTGTGGATATTTTAGGTGGAGAGGATCCAGCTGCAAGTGGCATATAAGATGCTAGCATTTTATTTTGGGAAATGCTCTGATATTGTGACATCGGGGCAGAGGATTTTTAGGACGAAATATTTATATGCATTTGGTATTGTAATATTATTTTGAAAACAATTTGTAAAACTCTTATGTTTTATGTTTTATATTTATATTATTGTGATGTGAACCCTGTTACCATAATTGAAATATTTATTACAATATAAGTTGGGGTAGTAAGGGTGTCACATTTAGTGGTATCAGAGCATGTCGATTCAATCGGCCGTGAGTCATGAGTCTACTGTGCTTGTTTGGTAGATGAATGGTGTAGTAAATTGATTATTGAACTTAATTGATATGTTAAAATGACAATTGTTGTTTTAAAGCATAATTGTTAACTTTTCTGGGAAAAACAGAAAAACAATGGCAGGAGGTAGAAACGATCGTGCAATAGCTGATGCTCTGCAAGCAATGGCTCAGGCTCTTGGTAATTTGAACCAACGACCAGACATTGATTGGCTAGAGAGATTCCAGCGAAATAATCCACCAAGTTTCCGTGGAGGATATAATCCTGACGGAGCTGCTGACTGGATATTTGAAGTTGAAAAGATATTCCAAGCTATGGGATGTCCTATAATACAGAAGGTGACTTTGGCTACCTTCATGCTCTCTGGAGAAGCTGGCATCTGGTGGCAAAGTACTTGGAAAAGAATAATAGCTACGGGAACCCAAGTAAGTTGGGATAATTTTAAACTGTTATTCTTGGAGAAATATTTTCCCCGAGATATAAGACATAAGAAACAGGTGGAATTTCTTGAGTTAAAACAAGGAGAGGATTCGGTGGCGGAGTACGTGACCAAGTTTGAAGATTTGGTTAGATTCTGTCCTATGTATGATGGTGTGGGCAATGAGGAGGACAAATGCGTAAAGTTTGTGAGCGGTCTTCGCCCAGAGATTAAACAAGTATTCAATTATCAAGGGATCACGCACTACCACGAATTGGTAAATAAATGCAGAGTTTATGATGAGGACAACCGAGCTAGGGTAACTCATTATAAAAGTGGGGGACCAATGAGAAATAATAAGTTTGGTTCATCCAATAAGGGTAAACCTTATAACAAGCCCGCTGGGAATACGAATACTAAAGTGAATAGTCAAGACTTTGTGCAAAAGAACCAAGCTAGCCAACTTTCTGGAAGTGGGAGTGTGAACATTGTTCCACACAAAAACTGCTATAACTGTGGAAAACCAGGGCATAGGGCATTTGATTGTCGATTACCAAAAGCAATAATATGCTACAAATGTCAACAGAAAGGACACAAGGCTAGTGAATGTCCTCAGAATAAGAAAGAAACAACAGAGAATGGAGGCAACGCTAGAAAACCTCGAACCACAGGAAGAGTATTTGCCTTGAGTGGTGTCGAAGCTACTCAATCCGAAGACTTAATTCAGGGTATGTGTTTCATTAATGGAACTCCTTTAACCGTTTTATATGATTCTGGTGCGACTCACTCTTTTATATCACATGCATGTGTGTCTAAGTTAAAATTACCTGTCTCTTCCTTATCTTTTGAGTTAATTGTCGAAACACCCACTAATGGTTCTGTAATTACTTCTAATGTCTGTCCAAAATGTCCTCTGATTATTGAAGGTAGAGATTTCCTGGTTGACTTAATTTGTTTACCTCTAAGTCAACTAGATGTTATTCTGGGTATGGACTGGTTATCTTCCAATCATGTCCTTTTGAACTGTGCTTGTAAATCTATTGTTTTTGGTGAACCTGTTGAGAAAGTGAGTAAGGATTATTTGACTGCCAACCAAGTTAAGGTATCTATGCAAGAGGATGCCCAAGTATACATGTTGTTAGCTTCTTTAAATTCTGAGAAAAATGTTCTGATAAATGAACTGCCTGTTGTGTGTGACTTTTCGGATGTCTTTTCTGAAGTGTTTAGTTTACCACCTAGAAGAGAGGTAGAATTTTCCATAGATTTAGTTCCAGGAGCAGGACCTATTTCTATTGCACCTTATAGGATGTCACCAATAGAATTAGTGGAATTGAAAAAGCAAATAGAAGACTTGTTGGAGAAGGGGTTTGTGAGACCTAGTGTATCACCTTGGGGAGCACCCGTACTCTTAGTCAAAAAGAAGGATGGTAGTATGAGATTGTGTGTGGATTATCGCCAGTTGAACAAAGTAACCATTAAAAACAAATATCCATTGCCTAGGATAGATGATCTTATGGATCAGTTGGTAGGTGCTTGTGTGTTTAGTAAAATTGATCTTAGATCAGGGTACCACCAGATTAGAGTTAAGAAAGATGATGTACCTAAGACAGCCTTTAGAACTCGCTATGGACACTATGAGTATCTAGTAATGCCTTTTGGTGTGACAAACGCTCCTGCAATTTTTATGGACTACATGAATCGAATTCTTCATCCGTACTTGGATAAATTTGTAGTTGTCTTCATAGATGACATACTAGTTTATTCCAAGACTAAAGAGGAGCATGAGGAACACTTAAGGGTAGTACTACAAACTCTCAGGGAGAATCAACTTTATGCAAAGTTGCCCAAGTGTGACTTTTGGTTGGAGGAGGTGAGTTTCTTAGGACATGTAATTTCGAGTAAGGGTATAGCAGTAGATCCATCTAAGGTTGAGGCTGTGTTGAATTGGGAGACACCTAAGTCAGTTAGTGAGATTAGGAGTTTCCTTGGTTTAGCTGGATACTATAGGAGATTCATAGAGGGATTCTCTAAGCTAGCATTACCTTTGACAAATTTGACTAGGAAAGGGGTTGTGTTTGTTTGGGATAGTAAATGTGAAGATAGTTTTCGAACCCTTAAGGAAAAATTGACCAGTGCACCTGTTTTAGTATTGCCTGATCTTAGTAAGACTTTTGTGGTTTACTGTGACGCTTCTAAGATGGGTTTGGGTGGAGTGTTAATGCAAGAAGGAAAGGTTGTATCTTATGCATCCAGACAATTGAAGGTACATGAGAGGAATTACCCCACCCATGATCTTGAATTAGCAGCTGTAGTATTCACACTTAAGATTTGGAGACATTATTTGTATGGTTCTAAATTTGAGGTGTTTAGTGATCATAAGAGTCTTAAGTATTTATTTGATCAAAAAGAATTAAATATGAGACAAAGGAGATGGTTAGAGTTCCTTAAGGACTATGATTTTGATCTTAATTATCATCCAGGAAAAGCTAATGTGGTAGCTGATGCCTTGAGTAGGAAATCTTTGCATTTGTCTTCTCTTATGATTAGAGAAATGGATCTTTTGACTCAATTTAGAGACTTAAGTCTAACTTGTGAGGTGACCCATAGTAGTGTGAGATTAGGTATGACCCGAGTGACTAGCGAGTTGTTAAGGGAAATTGGAGAAGCACAGTTAATAGACCCATTTCTAGAGGCTAGACGTATGGCTATAGGACAAGGGGTGGGAGGAGAATTTACCTTAGGTGCAGATGGAGTGGTAAGATTTAAAGACCGAGTATGTGTGCCTAGTAACCCTACACTTAAACGACTGATACTAGAGGAAGGTCATAAGAGCAAGCTTAGTTTTCATCCAGGAGCAACGAAGATGTATCAGGACCTAAGAAATATATTCTGGTGGCCTAGGATGAAGAAAGACATAGCTGAATTTGTGAGTGCCTGCTTAGTATGTCAGAAGGCTAAGATAGAACATCAAAAACCTTCAGGACTGCTTCAGCCTTTGAGTATACCCGAGTGGAAGTGGGATAGCATTTCCATGGATTTTGTAGTTGCTTTGCCTAGGACTAGGCGAGGACATGATTCCATTTGGGTTATAGTTGATAGGTTGACCAAGAGTGCACATTTCTTACCTATTAACATTAGGTATTCTATGGAGAGATTAGCTAGACTGTATATTGATGAAATTGTGAGATTACATGGTATACCATCTAGTATAATTTCAGACAGAGACCCTAGATTCACCTCTAGATTTTGGGAGAGCCTACAACAAGCTTTGGGAACCCAACTGAGACTTAGTTCAGCATACCACCCTCAAACTGATGGTCAGACTGAGAGGACTATTCAGTCTTTAGAGGATTTGCTTAGAGCCTGTGTTTTGGACCAAGGAGGAAGTTGGGATAGCCTTTTACCTTTGGTAGAGTTTACCTATAATAATAGTTACCACTCTAGCATAGGTATGGCACCCTATGAAGCCTTGTATGGTAGGAGGTGTAGGACTCCTTTGTGTTGGAGTGAGCCTGGAGACAATGTCATCTTAGGACCTGAAATTGTGCAGCAAACCACTGAAAAAGTTAAATTGATACAGGATAGGATGAGGATAGCTCAGAGTAGACAGAAAAGTTATGCTGACAGGAGAAGAAAAGATTTAGAATTTCAAGAAGGTGATCATGTATTCTTGAAAGTCACTCCGTGGACTGGGGTTGGTAGGGCATTAAAATCCAGAAAACTTACTCCTCGATTTATTGGTCCTTTTCAAATTCTTAAAAGAGTCGGTAATGTTGCCTACCAAATTGCTTTGCCTCCTAATCTGTCAAATCTTCATGATGTTTTTCATATTTCACAACTTCGAAAATACATCCATGACCCTTCGCATGTGATTGAGTCGGATCATATTGAGGTTAAGGAGAACTTGACGGTGGAAGCTACCCCGGTGAGAGTCGAGGATCGAATGGTAAAGCAACTTAGGGGTAAAGAAATTCCTTTGGTAAAGGTTATTTGGGGAGGAGCTATACCAGAAAGCGCTACTTGGGAATTAGAGGAGAAGATGAAAGCTTCATATCCATTTTTATTTGCATCAGGTAATTTCGGGGACGAAATTTCTAAAAGGAGGGAAGTAGTGTAACATTCCAAAATTTTATTTTTTTTATGTATTGGAATTAATAGAAGAGTTACCATATTTTTATACGTATTTTACTATTTACATATACGTATTTTACTATTTACATATATGTATTTTACTATTCATGTATACGTATGTATGAATAGTATTCTACTATGCATGCATAGTGAATGGCTGCGCATGAGGGGCGGCTACGAGGGGCTGCGGAATTCAGAATTCTAAAAATTTAATTAATTCTAATATTTTAATGAATAGTGCATAGTAACTTTAATATTATAATAATGAAATAATATTATTTTAATGAATAGTGCATAGTGCATAGTAATTTCAAAATTTCTATAAATAGGGGCCTAGGGTTTTGAAAATTCATAATTCTAGAGAGAAGGAAATTCTAGAGAGATAGAAAGGGAGAAAGAAAGAGAGGAGATTCTGCCCTAGTTCCGGTTCCGATTTAAGAGGAGGAGGTTCTGCCCAAGTTACTATTTATCCAGGTACGGGAGAAAAGAGGGTTATTTATATGTAGAGTACATGAGGGTATTGGGTAGAATTTCTCAGAAGCATGTTTAATTTATCTGAATGGAAGGCTGAGCCTCCTATTAATTTATAATTTAAACGTTTTTTGATAAAAGACTAAAATGTACATCTTTGTTATATTTTTATTACATGATTTGGAAAATATAAATGGATTCCTAACTAGGAGGCACTGCCACCTTTACTGGAATTAATTTATATTTCTTTATTATTATCTGCATATATATAATTTATAATTTAGAATAATTATTCTATTGAAGATATAAATTGATTCCTAACCAGGAGGCACTGCCACCTTTACTGGAGTTAATTTATATTTTCTCTATTATCATCTGTATATATATTATAACTAAGCGACCCATGAACGGTTGGACCATTGAAATATTAAACATTGAATTATTGACCCTTGGAATATTGAACTTTTGGATTATTGGACTAATGAACTGCATTAATGGACAATTTAGATTATAATTAAGGGAATATAATGTGATGTATTAAGTATGTAATAAGTCGAGTGTTGAATCAATAAATATATGACATGTATCATTAATAATCTTGCTATATTTTGTTGGAATTATTAAGAATGATTGAGGGGTATGTAAACTCTATTTTGTTGTCTTAATTGTTATGCATATGAAATTGCATATGTGATAGAAATTGAATTATGAGTTGAAATGTTGTATGGTTGTGATATAGATGTGATTGTGATGTTTCACATCAATGACTAGGATGGCACGGTCCTGTATAAGTGGTGCTATAGGGAAGGCGTGACCTAGCATGGTGTGTGATGAGTAAGACAGTTAACACCACCACTTATGTCATTTATGGCTGCCCTGACATAGGGTTAATTGCAAGAGATTGTATTGATTGTAATGTGATTGTGGATACTCACACTAAAGGATTAAGGATGATACGAACCCTGGGTGGTGGATACTTTAGGGATGAGCGTATTCCTTGTAAGATCAGGGATGATACGAACCTTGGGTAGGTGATGCTTCAGGGACGAGCGTACCCCTGGTATGGTGTGAGTTGAGTGAGGCAATTAACCCGTATCACTTGTGTCAGATATGGCGAGATCTGGGCATAATGTTAACTGTGATATTGACGTGTTTGATGGATTATGAAAATGTTGAATAATTGATATTTAAACTATATATATGCATGTAGATATTATACTGTGATGTGTTTGTATGTACTTTGCATATAGATATTTTCTTTTCTCACCGTATAAATTGTGGATATTTTAGGTGGAGAGGATCCAGCTGCAAGTGGCATATAAGATGCTAGCATTTTATTTTGGGAAATGCTCTGATATTGTGACATCGGGGCAGAGGATTTTTAGGACGAAATATTTATATGCATTTGGTATTGTAATATTATTTTGAAAACAATTTGTAAAACTCTTATGTTTTATGTTTTATATTTATATTATTGTGATGTGAACCCTGTTACCATAATTGAAATATTTATTACAATATAAGTTGGGGTAGTAAGGGTGTCACAGATATAGAGGGGGAGGGGAACGGAATTTACTTATTTTAAGAGTAAGTCTATTTATATTTATTTTACTCAATAACTCATGTTTTACATCAAATTTTAATATTTTAACTACTAAATTAAAAGTTTAATTTTGTAAAATTTTAAAATATTTAAAAATTATATAATACTTTATTTTATTAATTTAAATTGATAAATTATATTTTTTTATATGTTAATTTGAATTAGGGGTGAATAAAAAATTCGGAGCCGCCCAAACCCGAGTTACCCGAATGAAAAATGGGTGAAGCCAACGATTTAAAATGGTTAAACAGATTTTTCAGTTATAAATACGGTTTAAATAATTATTTTAAATAATTTAATTTGATTGAATGGTCAAACTTAAAATTAATTAACCATTAAAACACTTTGACTGTCTTTTATAATTAGAAAAACCTAAACATTTAGCATACACCAATAACACACTATTTAATACACTTTATCTTATTTGTTATAATTTATTAAAAATCATAATATATAAAATTTTATATTTTTGTATAAATTTTAACTGATTAAAAAATATATTCCTAATATTTGTCGGTTATATACGCGCGTGTGGGTGTGTAGGACGGAAAATTGACATTAATTAAATTACATTTCCATAAGTAATTATTTTCCCATTTTGTTCTATTTCAAAACAAAACTCTTTATCGCAACAAGTGAAACGACTTCAATTAAACTTTTGGAGAAAATTGAAAATATAGGAAAAGATCCCCAAGTGGACGAGATGAAGATGAAGAAGTCAAAACGTGAATCTTCAAGGCGAACACGAAAAATGAAGAAGAAGCAACTGGAGAATTTGAATGATGAAGTCATTATATAAGTTGCAAAGTGCAAACAAGAAGCTGAAAGAGAGCATAAATGCTAAGGAGAAATCGTGGGCTGAGATCGAAGGTTTTGAAAACGATTGAGATTGCTGAGGAGGTCAAAAAGTTGTCTGTTAAGATTCCAAATCTCAAGCCATCAAAAATTCCTCACCAAGAAAGTTTACGTATCGACCCTTTCTCTTTTTTGCTATTGGTGGATTTGTAGAAGTTTAATTAAATATGCTACAATAAATTAAAACTTTATTGGTAAATTTTTAATTTACAATTTTGATGCTGAAGAAATAATTATCTATACATGAAATTCGCTTTATTTAGTCACAACTTTGTAAGAATTTAAAGAAGATATCAGAAAAAACCTTTATAAGATTAGAAAAATATCAAAATTAAAAATCAAAAAACAAAAACAACTCCAAGCATGAATGTCAATTTTTGTTAGAGATATGACCATCATACTAAAACCAACAAGTAGGAAAATAGACATAATTCAAGTATTGTATCCAAAGATACTTACGTATTTTCAACACCAAAAAAAAAAAATACTTACGTATACTTACTCATATTTAAATTGATACCAATTAAGAAATGATTGTATTTAAAAATTGTTATAAGAATTTAAAGAAAAATAGTACAAGAATAATTTTAGGCTTTTCTAATTGAATAAATTACAAAGAAAAAATGGATGTAAATTGATATGAATAAATATATTGGTAATTTTGATTTAATTATATTGTTCTTACATGTACCAAATAATCACTTATTAGGTTATTAATCTAACAACTAATAAATTTATTTAAATTGAAACTCTGGTTTCTTAAGCATTAGAGTTTAAATCCTTTTATTAAACTTTCAATTCATTGCAAAGATTATGAGTGATCAAGTCACAATAAATTTAAGAGTAAAAAGAGAAAACAATTTACTAAATAAAAGCCTTGGAGATTTTGGTCTAGCTACATGATCATCCAACACATATATAAGTTTAGCTACTCATAATCATGAAGAAGACAAAGATAGTGGTTATAGATATCATTGAAGAGCTTTGTAGTATTAACTTTTCTCCAAGAAGATTATATCAAAATGAGATCATTTATAACTTTTTTTTAGCGTGCCTTTATATATCATAAATTATAATGAGTGTTGTTACCATTGCGATTAAGTACATCAAAGTGATTTACTTGAACAAGGCTTCTTTGAATCCTTTTTATAATAATGTTATCCTTTTAAGTGTGAGTAATTTGCACTTAGGGAAGATTTGATGATGAAAATTCTCCTATTTGATTTTGTTTAAATGTGAATTTTTATTAAAAAGTTTTTCATTGATCTTGCTTAAACAAGCTTGTTTTTTAAATTTGACCCTTTCAAAGTTTAAATTCATAATAAATTTAGAATCAATATATACTCGCAAAAATAAAACATATAAAACAATTTAACTCTGATCATAGAAAACGCAAACTTGATGGAATTAGCTAGGAAAATCTTTACAAATATAAACATGAATAATAACAAAAGATAATATAATAAACATGCATTTGATATATACGAATACATTTTTTTATGATAAAAAAAAACTGTGACGAACTTGCTGCTACCACCTGTTAATTTATTTTTCTAAAAAAAATACTAAGTTTCTCGTATCAAACTCTAGAAGATTTTAAAAAAAAAAAAAACATGTATAAATAATTTTCTTAAATTCAAGAATTACAAGATTAGGATTTTCAAAATTTTTCAAAAACTGGAAGTTGGTCATCATAAACTTCTTTTAAATCACACCATTAAGAAAACATTCTTAATACCCTAAACACTGAACTAATACAAATAACAAGTAAGAAAACCTTTAACTTAATAACAGGAGCATATATGTTTCACCATAATCTATATTTCTTTATTTGGTATATCATTTTGTTATGACTTTAACTTTATTCCTCTTATTATGTCTTTTCTCATCCAACTTGTTTTGTTATTACTTTAGCTTTATTTTATTTTTTTTATCTCTTTTCTCGTCTAACTTATCTCAAAAAAACTCTTTTATGTCAATTACTTAATAATCATAGGGGTTATAAACTATCTCAAATACAATTCTCTATTTTTTATAAATTGATTAAGTTTTTTGTCGAGAAAATTCTATATTAATGGTACTAAGATTATCTTAGATTTGTTTTAAAAAAAAGTTATTTATCATTTATATACATAAGCATCAAATCTAATAGTGTTATTGAGTATGAGGAAGTGAATTTAAAAAAAATACAAGTTTCACATATTTTAGATTATTAAAAATAGTCATTTATCATTTATCCACACATCAAGTCTAATAATATTAAATTTAAAGGGATATATTAAAAAAAATAAAGTCACATATTAATTAAAAATAAAATAGATAAAAATATATAAATAAAGAAAAATCATCACCTTACAAATTAATCTTATAGAATTTAGATAGACAAAAATCATTTATTTTACATAACTAGCATCTATTTTACATAACTAACATCCAAAAAGTGATAAGAATAACCTCAACAATAGATTTAGGTTTAATTTGAAACCCTAAACCACATATAATGACAAGCAACTCTAAGAGAATGTTTACTAGAAATTCCACCTTCTTACAATTCCTTCAATGCTCTTTGTTCGTTAATATTTATTAAAACATCTACAAAATCGTAAAAGAACATTTCCAACCTTTTAGGGTGACTTCAGTAAAAAATAACATGAATAATTTTTTCTTTTTTGTCATGGCTCTCTTGTTATACAACCCACGTGACTTACCAGAGTCTGAATATCCAACAAAGATATACTTTCATTGAATTCAGCATTAAACTTTCTCAAAATATCGCTGTCATATATTATTCAATATACGCAACACTTGCAATTAAACGCATGCAAATAAAAGATGTTGGGTTTTTTGTCCTAAGAATTTCAAGGTGAGTTTTCTTAAGAATTAGTCTAATGAGTACTCTAATGATGACGTAATAAGTCGTATCACGACATCCACCGTAAAAGATTCAAGTAATTATTAACTTATATTATTATGCATAGTTCTAAGAAGTTATTCCAGTGTTTACATTCTTATATCAACAACCTTATTTGTTAAGGTGTCTCGAGGGAAGTGAAGTTGTGCTTTATCACAAAATGTTTCAAATACATGATTGTCAAACTCTCTATAATGCATGCAATGTTAAAGGTCTTTCTCATTTCACAGTTTCTTTATTAATTAACCTTTTAAATGCACAATATATTTCATGTTTGTTTGTAATGATCGATGTCCCAATATATCTTAAGAAATAGTTAACTATTACTAAGAAATAAAAAATTTCATCCAAACTCATGACTCTTAAAGCTCTAGAAAGATCATATGCAACAATTGTAATGGCCTAGTAGAAGACATAACATTCTTAGGCTTAAAGCTATTGTTGGTTTTTTTTACGTACCCTTCATACATGCATCCCATAAGTCATCTTGTTCAAATTTTATTTTAGTCAAATCAGCAACCAAAGTTGTCAACACATTTAAATGATCCGTATAAACGTGTGCTATCCTCCTTTGTCAATATATATTCCCTTGTATCATTTTCGTTAGTTAACAAGCAAATTGGATGCTATTATTTGGAATGTTATCAATATCAAACATGCATATGTTATAAAATTTTGCCAAAAAACCATGATTTATCTATCAACATGTTCAACCATATGCAATATCTGTAATCAGATATGATTTCGTATAACCCTTATCACTTCACTAATACTAAATAAATTATCATTATAAAAAAATTATTACATAATAATATACATTTTATAATAATATTGTGACACCCTCTACCCCAACATAAATACAATAGATATAAACCATCTATATATAAATTCTTTCTTAATCTAATATAAAATAATTATCTCAAGTATCATTGGGTAAAAGATGCACATTCATAATTTTCAACTATAAGTATCAAATTGTCAAGAAATAATAAAATAAAGATTATAGATTAATCCCAGTAAAGGTGGCAGGGCCTCCTAGTTAGAAATTAACTTATAATCTTTTAGAAAAATTATAATATGACAAAAATACACACTTTCAACATAAATAACATAAAAATTACAAAAGAAAAATAATAATAATTTAACAATAAGTCTAGCTAATCCCGATGTCACATCCTATCAGAGCGAAACCCAAACAGAAGCCTAAGCTTCACCACCAACATCCTCAGCCTCATGCTAATTATCTGCATCATAATTTAAATATACACAAAAATGACAAGGGAGTGAGAAACTTCTCACTCAGTTGCAGATATAGAAATAAAAGTTAAATAGCACACACACACGCAATATAATTCACATATATAATCAATCTCACATATATGCTTATGTATAATGATTTTCTTGACTTGACTCACTATTGTATGCATGTGGCGCCATACGGAAGTTTCAGAATTTATCACTGGTGACCCAAAGGTACACCTATCACTGGTGTTCATACACCTCGTTAGCATGTTACATCACTGGTGTCCCGAAGGCACACCTATCACTGGTGTTCATACACCTCGTTAGCATATCGTGGGTGACTCAAAGGTACACCTTGTTAGTCGTGGGTATGCGGCCTCAGCGGCACACCTGGAGTAATATGTGCATATGATGCATGTCATACATTCACAGACTCAACCTTTAGCATGTTACACATATTATATTCATATTTCATAATTAAGAATTATTTCAATAATCCAATTTAATAGTCCAATAGTCCAACAGTCCAAACAGTCCAACAGTCCAAACAGTCCAACAGTCCAACAGTCCAACAATCCAACAGTCCAACAATCCAACAGTCCAGAGGTTGCTTAGGTATCATATTTTTCAATAATAATATATTAAGATCTTTTAAGTAAAGTAGGAAGCTTAAAAGGTAATATAAGATAATAATGAGGCTCAGCCTTCCATTTAAATAATAGATGACAAATTTATAAATACTTAGGAGGCTTAGCCTTCCATTCAAATAACAGATTCTAATATGTAAATAAATAAGATATAAAACAAAACACATCAATAATACATATTCAAAGAAATAAACAACAGGCAAGGGATCGGGAGCCAATCCAACAAACAAACTATTTAACAATTATTCCCACACCCCCAAGCGAGGTTTCCCACTCCCCCCTTACCTGGGTTTACAGAAATTTGGGCAGAATCTCCTCCTCTCTATCTTTCCTTAAAAGGAATCGGAATTAGGGCAGAATCTCTTCCTCTTTCTCCTTAAACAAGACACTAGAGCAGAACCTCCTTTTCTTTCTCCTTCTCTCTCTTACTTTCTCTCTCTATTTCTCCAGAATTTCCTTCTCTCTAGAATTCTAAATTTTCAAAACCTTAGGCCCCTATTTATAGAATTTTTGAAGTTACTATGCACTATGCACTATTCATTAAAATAATATTATAAATTACTATGCACTATGCACTATTCATTATTATATTCAAATTAATTAAAATTTTGAAACGTAAAGAATCCGCAGCCCACGTTTCAGCCGCCCCTTCACTGTGCAATTGCATAGTAAAATACTATTCATACATACGTATACGTAAATAGTAAAATACATATACATAAATAGTAAAATACGTATACATAAATAGTAAAAATACGTATACGTAAATAGTAAAATACATAAATAAAATACTTATTCACATAATAAATACATAAAAAAATATTTCTTTTCATTGAATAAAATTTGGGATGTTACAATTCTCCCCTCCTTTTAGAAATTTTGTCCCCGAAATTTTTGCAATGGTAAACTCTTCGCATTCTTACTTCTAATTCTTATGCAACATCACTACCTTGTTGATGTACAACTTTTATCAATTTCCTCAAAGGATTTGCTTAGGGAAAGATCTTGACGAATTTATCCACTTAAACACAAACAAAATCAATTTCTTAAGCGTCTTAGACAAATCTTCCACTAGGGTCTATCTATTCACCATCTTACTTCCAAAATGGAGCATCTAAGTGCTACAAGATTCTTAAAAACTTCTAGTATGCTAACCATAAATATACAATTGCTTTACTCCTCTCTTCATCTTAGGTCACAAAATATCTTCTTAATATTTTGGTACATCTTAGTAGTTTCTGAATGGATACTAAAGATACTCTTATGACCTTCTTCTAGGATTGCTTTATTAAATTCTAGCACACTAGGAATGCACAACTTATCCTTAAATCTCAAAACTCCATCCACTCCAAATTTAAACTCACTCTCCATATCTTGATTCAAGTTCTCTACTTCTCTTTCCATATTAGACCATCACGCTTCCCCTGCGCCACTCTGATACATTTTAGTAACTCCTAAATAAATGTTAAGAGTACTCTTATGTCCTTTCAAGTTTTATAACTAAACATCCAACTGTGTCCTTTCTAATCTCTTGCTTATTTGGGTCACTAATAAAGGATCTAACTCCTAGTTCCTCTAATCTCATCTATTAATCTGATAGTTACTTCCAACTTAAATAATTCAATGCTACTAGGGTAATCTTACACATCAAGCATAAGTTTCTAAATTCTACAATCAAATTCAATCCTTAAATCATCAAAATAATAATTTGGTTATCATTGTAATCCAGATATTTGCCACAACATCAACACCTAAGCATTAGATACACATATCAGATCACTAATTTTACTACTCTATCTACAACCAATTCAAACTCTTCTATGATCAATTCTAAAGATCAGGTACCTAAGCATAATGTACACTCGGTATCCATATCAGTTCTCTAGTTTCACCATTTCATCTTCACCCAAGTCATAATCATATCCATCACCTTAACCTATAGCCTTATAACTTGTTACCAAAATAAATCAACTAATTATGCTCCTATAATTTTCTTCAACAATCCATTCGTTATTCATACTTAATCTCACAATACTAGAAGTAACCTTATAATCCAAACTTAAATTTCTAATTTGAGCCAAAAAGATTCATCTCTCTAATCATAATGAAAGATAAAGATTTCCTCAAAACATCAATCACCACAATGGCTTTAGCCAAATAATAAGATCAAAATTTTACTCCTTAAGAAATTTCAACTATTTCTTTTATCTCGTATTCAACCCCTTTGGTCAAAAGATATTTAAGGTTCTTATGATCACTAAATACCTCAACCATAGAATCATATAGTTAGTGTCTCCAAATCTTAGTATAAATGACAAAGTCGCTAACAAGGTTATGGGTAAGGTAATTTCTCTCATGAATTTTCAATTTCTTAGAAACATAAGCTACTATCTTTTCTTCTTGCCACAATATTCTTCCTAAACCTATTTTCAGAGACATATTTATATATCACAATAATCTTACTAAAATCTAGTAATATTAACACTAGTCAATCTTTCCTTAAGAGTTTGAAAACTACTTCCTCAATTGTTATCCCATACTAATGTAACTCCTTTCTAGTCAATTCAGTCAAAGGTAATAGTAAGTAATTCAAAGAAGTAAGCAACGAAATGATTTGGGTAGTTAAAAATATACATAGGTTCAAGAATTTCTGATATAGATTATCCTTACGGTTGATTCCAAGGGTAGGCAAGAAACAACCTAGTGAACTGAAACATCTTAATAACCAAAGAAACGAAGGCAAAAGCAATTTTTATAGTGAGAGCAGTTTAAACCATGAACAGCTGTTAAAAAAAAAAAAAAAAAAAAAAAAAAAAATTACTCACTGAATTTTCATATAAACTATCAAACAAGACTCCTGATTTTACTAATTGACTCAAGTATCTCTCACTTAAGCACAACTTAGGTAAATCTTCCTCCGCAAGAAATTCATGGTCTAAATTACTCACCTCATACAATCCAAATTCATACTTAGACAATCTAGTTTAAATCTATACTCTAATATGATCATCTCACATCCTAAGGTCAAAAACATTTTATTATCGCAACCCTCCACTGATTGATCCATAAAGTCATCTATTCTTATTTCTACATACATGTATATCAAATCATATTAGAATACCTTTTTCATAAATATCATTCCTAAGCATGTATGAATTGATCATTGCTTACATCCTATAGCATGTACAAGAACCAACTTTTACTACTCTGCATTATATCATTTTAATAGACCTATCAAATACAAAACCTCAAAATATCATATTTAAATCTATTTTTATACCTAACAACTCAAAATATCATGATAGCATATATCTGCCTGATACACAGAGTTGTATTCATCCAAGTGATTTCAAACTTATCTCAAACGAAAGTTAAGTGAATAAGCTACAACTCTTTATGAAGACATGAGATTTCCAAGAGATCATCTCTTTAGCTAAAGATTCAAATATCACCACTAATAAATTCAGTGCTTACTAAATTTCTAATCACCAAGGCAGTCATAACTTGAAGTTCTAGATTTTTGTTTCATCTTATCCTAGTTCTATTGAAAAGATAATATCTAAAGCCATATTCTTCATAAAGACCTCAAAATATAAATTTGGTCGATATAATACTCATACTATCATAACAAACTATAATGAAAATATTTTCGACACCAAATAGCAATAATGTATCAATATATCT
The DNA here is from genome assembly GCF_000230855.2 of Cajanus cajan. Classification (NCBI taxonomy): domain Eukaryota; kingdom Viridiplantae; phylum Streptophyta; class Magnoliopsida; order Fabales; family Fabaceae; genus Cajanus; species Cajanus cajan. The sequence goes on along the minus strand of NC_138522.1, from coordinate 57,254,789 downwards.
AATGCCACAAAATACCTCAACTTTTTCCAAATTCACTACTTAATTTCTCATTCAAGTCTCTCCTTACTTTTCTCAATCAAAACAACTCTCATGCTACCTAAACCATAAATAATTAACATACCAATAATAACACTTAAGGGAATTACCATCATTTCGATCTCTCACCAAAGAGACAACCACCTTTAGATTCAACCTACTACAACTATAGATGTCAGAAACTTCACCAATCATAAACTCTTAGTACACTCAATATATCACCTCCCATCCAAGGTTCTAATAATTCGAGTTGGCTAACACTATCATGATTATCATTCCTCTGATTACAAACTAACTTAACAATCTCAAACTCAACAATATCAACACAGGACGAACATCATCATCATAATACACAACAAACAAGACATAGTCAGAGTACACAACAGAGTCATGATAAGCACATAACACACACGGTTGATAAAATCGACTTGCTCTGATACCACTAAATGTGACACCCTCTACCCCAACATAAATACAATAGATATAAACCATCTATATATAAATTCTTTCTTAATCTAATATAAAATAATTATCTCAAGTATCATTGGGTAAAAGATGCACATTCATAATTTTCAACTATAAGTATCAAATTGTCAAGAAATAATAAAATAAAGATTATAGATTAATCCCAGTAAAGGTGGCAGGGCCTCCTAGTTAGAAATTAACTTATAATCTTTTAGAAAAATTATAATATGACAAAAATACACACTTTCAACATAAATAACATAAAAATTACAAAAGAAAAATAATAATAATTTAACAATAAGTCTAGCTAATCCCGATGTCACATCCTATCAGAGCGAAACCCAAACAGAAGCCTAAGCTTCACCACCAACATCCTCAGCCTCATGCTAATTATCTGCATCATAATTTAAATATACACAAAAATGACAAGGGAGTGAGAAACTTCTCACTCAGTTGCAGATATAGAAATAAAAGTTAAATAGCACACACACACGCAATATAATTCACATATATAATCAATCTCACATATATGCTTATGTATAATGATTTTCTTGACTTGACTCACTATTGTATGCATGTGGCGCCATACGGAAGTTTCAGAATTTATCACTGGTGACCCAAAGGTACACCTATCACTGGTGTTCATACACCTCGTTAGCATGTTACATCACTGGTGTCCCGAAGGCACACCTATCACTGGTGTTCATACACCTCGTTAGCATATCGTGGGTGACTCAAAGGTACACCTTGTTAGTCGTGGGTATGCGGCCTCAGCGGCACACCTGGAGTAATATGTGCATATGATGCATGTCATACATTCACAGACTCAACCTTTAGCATGTTACACATATTATATTCATATTTCATAATTAAGAATTATTTCAATAATCCAATTTAATAGTCCAATAGTCCAACAGTCCAAACAGTCCAACAGTCCAAACAGTCCAACAGTCCAACAGTCCAACAATCCAACAGTCCAACAATCCAACAGTCCAGAGGTTGCTTAGGTATCATATTTTTCAATAATAATATATTAAGATCTTTTAAGTAAAGTAGGAAGCTTAAAAGGTAATATAAGATAATAATGAGGCTCAGCCTTCCATTTAAATAATAGATGACAAATTTATAAATACTTAGGAGGCTTAGCCTTCCATTCAAATAACAGATTCTAATATGTAAATAAATAAGATATAAAACAAAACACATCAATAATACATATTCAAAGAAATAAACAACAGGCAAGGGATCGGGAGCCAATCCAACAAACAAACTATTTAACAATTATTCCCACACCCCCAAGCGAGGTTTCCCACTCCCCCCTTACCTGGGTTTACAGAAATTTGGGCAGAATCTCCTCCTCTCTATCTTTCCTTAAAAGGAATCGGAATTAGGGCAGAATCTCTTCCTCTTTCTCCTTAAACAAGACACTAGAGCAGAACCTCCTTTTCTTTCTCCTTCTCTCTCTTACTTTCTCTCTCTATTTCTCCAGAATTTCCTTCTCTCTAGAATTCTAAATTTTCAAAACCTTAGGCCCCTATTTATAGAATTTTTGAAGTTACTATGCACTATGCACTATTATTAAAATAATATTATAAATTACTATGCACTATGCACTATTCATTATTATATTCAAATTAATTAAAATTTTGAAACGTAAAGAATCCGCAGCCCACGTTTCAGCCGCCCCTTCACTGTGCAATTGCATAGTAAAATACTATTCATACATACGTATACGTAAATAGTAAAATACATATACATAAATAGTAAAATACGTATACATAAATAGTAAAAATACGTATACGTAAATAGTAAAATACATAAATAAAATACTTATTCACATAATAAATACATAAAAAAATATTTCTTTTCATTGAATAAAATTTGGGATGTTACAAATATAATACATGTTACTAAAAATTATTTTTATTTATATAATAAATATAATATATATCAATATATTATTAAAAAATATTGATATAAATTACAGTAACACATAAAATATATTATAATAATATTTTTTATATGTTATTGTATGGAAAATTTGTTGTAGCAACCTAAGATATTTGATATATACAACACACTATAAATTGAGCTAGTGTATGATTTAACATTCAATATACAATACAATCGAGCACACAAGCCAAAACCGTTGAATTGAATTGTTTTTCCTTTTTCGTTCAGTTTTGGTTTACTCAATTTTTTAACACCTCTGTACGTTAGCCAAGCCTCAATAATAATAACAATAATAATAATAATAATTATTATTATTATTATTATTATTATTATTATTTATTATGTATGAAAATATATAAAGAGATAATATCCAAAAAAATTTCTCCACGGTTTTAGAATTACTTTGCTCCTTAATTTTTTTTTTCTATTAGCATTACAATGACATCTTAAAATTCAAACATAAAACTATTTATATATTATTACTTTTTTCTACTCTATTATGTTTTAAACGCATATGTAAAATTACCCACTAACTATAAAATTTAATTTAAAAAATATATATGTTACCATTTCTTATTTAACCTCGATCACTTATTTTATTTTTAAAATAAAAAATAATTGTACAGCTCACTAACTATATTAACAGAGTTTGTCTCTTGTCTTTAGTTTGTTATAAAATTGTTTTTCAAGTCTCATATTATATATTATTTCCATGTTTATTCTCTTGCTCTGTTTTTTATTTTATTTTATTATCTTTTCAATGATCAATAAAAAAAAGTTAAAAATATTATTAATTTACGTATTGTGGACGGTTACGTTTTGTATAATGATATACTTCACAACACAATTAAAATTTTCAACAATTTAAATTTTTTTAAAGTAATGGTATCAAAATAAATAATTGCTATAAACACAACACAAATTAAAATTAACAAACCATTTACTTAGAATATAATTATAATTACAATATATAGTTACATATGAAGAGAATATTTAATTTAATAAATTAAATTTACTTGTATGGTCATATATATAATTATTTTTTGTATTGACTAGGATAATTCTCTATAGAAAGAAATCATGTTCAAGACAAATAAGACTATTATAAATGATTGTAAAACTCTTATGGTGTGTTTGGATGAGGAATTTTACAAATTCAAGGAATTTTAAATTCTTGGTATTTGAATTACTTTGATTTCAATTTCTATCATTGTTAAAATATTTTGTTTGGATAAGTCAATTCAAATTTCTCAAATTTTAAACTGTTAGGTTGGATATGATAATTTGATTCCACCATGATAAAATTGATTTTAAAAATATATTTATATGTTGAGATTTTTAAATTAAATTTTAAAAAAATAAATATTAGCTAATTTTTAAATATTTAATAATTTTAAAAATTAATAGTAGATAATATTTAATAATTTTAAATATATTTTTGAATATTCAATAATTAAAAACATGAAGAGATAAGAGATAAGATAAAATATATAAGTGAAGTAAGAAGATAAAAGTATGAGGAATTTCAAATTCTTACTCTTTTGGGAGAATTTGAAATTCTACTATTTCAAGGAATTTCACAAATGCTTGAATTTCAAATTCCTTATAAATTCCTCATCCAAACAAGGTATTTTACCTCAAAAAAATTAAAATTCTTCAAATAAATGAATTACTCCATGTAAATTCTCCATCCAAACACACTATTAAAGTATCTAACACAACAACATACTCAAAAATTTAACTTGGAATCAATACACTTGCATACCAAAACTCATTAAACTTGAAACAATCACATGCTAGTTGATCTACGCACTTAGTGCTGATGAAATATTTGTATTATTAATAATTATGCTATATAAAATTAAATTATTTTTAAATTTCATTTGACCTATATTTTATTAATTAAATATATTTTTAAAACATTTTTTTGTTATAAATAAGTTTAGATAAGACATAATTTTATATAAGGTTAAAGTCGACCATCAACTTCTTCAAGGATTTTTAATATAGTTATGAATGTTCTATCTCATCCTCAACTTTCAATCCCATATCTTATTAAAAAATAAAGAGATATAACCAATTGTATTATTCTTGTGGGACATGTATTTTAAACTTTAAAATTAAATATTTATTTCAATTAATTAATTAGTCTTTTAAACTACAATCAATGTGATTTTCAATATAAGTTATTTATTCATGTACGTTATCAAAATTACATCTGATACAAATATAAATAATAAATGTTCAATTAATAATAAAAAAAGAACAATAATTGATATGCAAAAAGTAAATTATATTATAATTTATTAAATGAGAAATTAATATTCATGCATTAATACATGGATTGACTTGGTGGTCCTAGATTCGATTTTTATCTATGTTAAAATAATGTATGATCAACAGAAGTCATGCTCTGCCAATGTAAATTAGTTTTTGATTATTAACTTTGATACGTTGCGAGAATTATGTCTATGAATAAATTATATAAAAAAAATATAAAAAATATAAGATAAGTTATTAACACATAGTTAATCTTGACTTGTGTATTAAATTTTAACTACTATTGTCAATATGCAAGAGTCACAGTTTTTCAACATTTTAATTATACAAATTCATTTTTTTTAATCCGACGAACACCATGTATATTTTATCCCAATTTTCCGCCACTAAAAACCGAGATTAGTAATTTATTATACAAATTCATGAAGCACATGAGATGATTTTTTTCGGTACACTTCAAATATTTCAAGGCTGGAAATGCTTTCAAAGCTTGTCAACTTGCCTCAATTGTACGTGATTATCTAATTTTATCTAATAAAAGATAAACAAGTAAGATCCTGTAAGGAAATATAAAAAAAAAAACCAAGATTTGTAAAAATTCTTATGAATAAGTACCGAAAAATGATGCTTAGATTTTATAAAATTTAAATAATTTAACAAATTGAAAGCAATAAATAACATAAAATAAATTAAAATGATATATTAAATTAAAACAATGGTTTTTTGAATGATAAATTTTTATTATTATAAAATTTGAGATTATTTTTCCTAATAAACATCTATCTATTTATCTATTTATATATATTTGAGCATTTAATTGGAAGAAATTGTTAAAATTGAAACCAATTAAAGTAAATCTGAGCATTCATGATATTGACTTTTTTCTCCTCTCACACTCTTCCAAGTATATATGTGTGTGAAGTTCACATTTACACTAATTAAAGTTAAGTTATATTCCTGTCTTTTCTTTTAGTTCTATTTTTCAAATCAATTACTCTCTTCTGACATTTGAAATGGCTTCTGAATATGAAGGAGATTTGCAAATGGATGAGATAAAAAGGAAGAAGAGGGCCCTAAACCGTGAATATGCAAAGAAATCCCGATTGAGGAAGCAAAAGCAGTTGGAGGATTTGGCTCATGAAGTGAACAAATTGCAAAGTGCAAACAAAAAGCTGGTAGAGATCATTAAGGCGAAGGAGGAAGCCTATGCGGAAAACAAAGTTGCTAACAACATCTTGAGGACTCAAACTATGGAATTGGCCGATCGATTGCGCTTTTTGAACTCTATCATTCAAGTTCAAGATCTTAAGCCATAGCAAATTTCACACCCAACAAAACCCTTTATTGTCTCCAAAACAAGTTTATGCATCCATCCTTCTTCCTCCTCGCTCTTGCTGGATTTTAGTAATTTTATTAAGTGATAGAATTTAAATACTCATATTCATGCTGAAAAATATTTATATATATATAGAAGAAGATTGTTTAATTTTCTCACAATTTTCTATGAAATAAACAACTGATTTTCTATTTCTTTTATCAATAAATAAAATCATAATAACAATAATAAAGTTCGAATCTAAGACTTTACGTATATTATTTCAATTTTTTTATTATTGATTGACTTTAATAATTTTTATATTACTTAATTATTATTTAATGACCAAGAAAACTATTTTTAAAAAAACGAAATTTGGCCACACAGTTTTTTACAATACTTTTTGGTCAATATTTTGTATAATTTAACATTTGTGCTAATCATGCAATAAAAAAAAAGGAATTTTTATCAATTCGTACCATTCATGATATTTATTCCTTACTCTCACCTTAAAAAATAAATTTAATATTTATATACCGTCAATATAAAAAGTTTTACTGATAACTAATAAAAAAAATACCATTTTTATAACTTTTTAAAAATATTATAAAAATTAACAAATTTATTATTTGTATTGAATTGTAATTAGATGACTACGTAAAACTATTTTATATTACTGGTATATCATCATTAAATTCATATATATATATATATATATATATATATATATATATATATATATATATATATATCGTAATATATGTATATATGTATTTTTAGATAAATATGATATTAAAATAAAATATTTATCGTAAAAAATAGTAATTAATTTTTATTAAATATGTAACTGTATATTAAATAGATATTTTTTTCCTAATAAAATTTATTTTATACTTAAAAATAGAATTCAAACTTTAAACATAGATACAAACCGTTTATCTATGCATGTAAACTTACTAGTGGTAGCAACATGCCCCCTTTTAATTTAAAAAAGGAACAACTTGCCCCTTTTAATTGAACAGAAAAAACTTTATTAATTAAATTTAAAGGCACAAACTTGATTTCACATTTGTTTTATAGGGCCTTTTCTTCTCCCTCTTTATCCACAATCTAGTGGGTTACAAACCAAGAAAAAGAAAAAGAAATTCTGTCCCCTCTTTCTTGCATCCATAACAGGTTATGATTGAATTGAAGGTGAATAGTTTTGTACACATAACGAATGCAACAAAATTGGATTCTCTGGTGGCATGTACCAACAAGAATCCTAATTGATTTAACCTTTAAAACGGATATATAATAAATTAATAAATATTTAATTACCTCCTCAAGAAGTTGTTCCGTGTTTGTCTTTATCTGCAAAATATTACTTACTCTTCTTTCTGCTTCACAAACAAATCCCGACATTCTTTTATTGGAAACAAATCGTACATTAAATACACATACATAATATAACGTAACAAATACCAAGATTGAAATTACATGAGATGTCGCAAACAAACATAAATTTTACCTCTTTGTAGTATTTATAGGCTATAACGCAAATGAGCATTTGCATCTTAGAGTAATTCTTTATATTTCAGTGTGCTTTAGGAGTAGGTTTTCCAAATTCGACTTAACCCATATTCATCAACAGATGTTGTGATTTAAACATCACATTCTGAAATGTGTCTCTAGAAGAGAGATGAAAGTAGAAAAGAAAGAAATATAAAGTATAAAAAACTACTCACAATAATATTAAAAAGAAAACTACATATATAAGAATAAAATAACTGTAATTAATAAAATTTAATTACGAAAAATTTTAAATTTCCAATTCAAGTGGTATTTTAAATTTTAGGAAAATATAAAATAAATTAAAAAATATTAAATCAACACAAATAATTAAAATAGAATCCAAAAGAACAAATTGAAAATTATTTTTAATATTACAAAATACATGTAGAATGAATTAAAAATATTTGAAACTTTTTAAATAAAATAAATACATTTGACATATATGTTTTAGATTTTTTTTATAAATAAGTTAACATATCCGATCACACACAAATTTTTAGGAAAAAATTATTTTAATTGTTCATTTACTTTCTCGATCCTTTATTTAATTTTTATCTCATTTTTTTATTTCTTTTTCTTTCTTATCACATCACTTATTATTCCATGTAACGAGTCACCTTCACTATAATGATAACTAACATTATTTAAATATGGATTTAATTAAGATTTCAAGTTTGAATTTTAGATTTGATAAAAAAATAATATTAAAATAGATTATTTTAATCCAATTAAGATCTCAAAAGATAATAATTCTTAGCTAAATTGATAAATAATTTTACCAATAATATTGAGAGAAAAAAATCTTTAGTTTGTGTTTCCTATGTATATAAATATAACATCAATTATAATAAAATATACCAACATACAGAAAAATAGATTTTAGTGTATTAGATTGGGATTTTTTTAAAAAAAATCAAAAGATATTTTTTATTATAAAACAAATTATACGGCATTTAATCAAGATATTTTTTATTAATATAAAATGATCATGTGGTATTTAATTAAAATAAAAAAAATTCAAAGTACATTAAAACCTTGTGATATTTAATTAAAAAAAATTACTTTAAAAAAGTTGTTAATATTCCAAAACATAAAGATTTTAATCAATTATTTCAATAAATGAATTTTGTGAGACTTTTTAGAAAAATTTGCATATATTTTACTCATTCAACATTTTCACTAAAATTATTGAGATTATGCATATATATAATTTTTTTGTTTAAACATTATTATTTATGTATGTTGAGAAGTTGGAATATTTTTAAAAATCTATATTATCTTTTGGAATATGATAAAATCATTTCAAATCTTGTAAATTCATAAGATACAAATTCGTTAAAATTTATATTACAAAATCTTTATTAATAAAACTTTTTAAAATAGATCTTAAAAAGTCGTTAGATTCCTACAATTTTTTTTGAAATAAATCTTAAAAAATAAAAATCATCAAATTCCTACAAAGTTTTAAAATCAATAAAAAAAATTATGCTAAAAAAAGGTATGAAATCTCAATTTAATACACTCCCCTAAACATCATCTATACTTAATTTTGGAATGTTATCTAATACCTAACCCAAAAGTGGAGGTGTACATGTGTATCATATATGGTGTTACTACAAAAAAGTTGTCATATAGTGACACACACCTTATAGTGGTACTATACATGTCACTAAAAATTACTTTTATCCACACAATAACTATAATATATGTTGGTATATTATTAAAAAGTGTGAGTATAAGTTATAGTGACACACAAAATATGTTGTTAAATGTCATTCAAAATTAACATTAAAATTGTGTGTAACTATATACATATATTGTACCTATAGTGACACTTTTTGTATATCACTATATGTAATATCATCTGAAAAAATTATCATAAAAGGGATAAGACGAGTTGGTCCAACTTATTATTAGGTTTAAAATAAATTTTAAAGTCAAATTTTTTATAATTAATAATACTATTTTTTGATAAAAAAAATAGAAATGAATCTTTCCTATTATATATTTTTGGAACCTATGACAATTGATGTGAGAACCAAACTCCAATGACTTGTCTGTCATATTCAATTATCCACATTTCATATAATATTGTGTTAAAATATATATATCAAATAGTTATTTTAAACAATCATCCACAATTGATATTGTGAGACCCCTTTTCTTTTCTTTTCCCGGACCCTCACCCACTCTCACTTGCACTCTCTTTTACACTTGGTGGTTGATCCTTTTTCCTCTCAAGCCTTAACCTTGTTCAATTCCCTTCTCTCTAGCTGAAGCCGTGAGTGATCTTGGAGACCCTTCTTTGCAAGCTTGAAGCCATTCGTAGCTAACCGTGTGCGGAGTTCTCTTCCTCTTCTTCTCTTTCGTTTTCTTCTTTCCGGAGCTCAGAGTTCTTGAATCGAGGTAAGGGAAGCTAGAGTCTCGCTGTGTTTGGCTGTAAATGAGTCCAGAAACTCATTTGTTGTTTGATGATTGATGGTTTTCGAGCTGAGATTGTTGAAAAATGGGATTTTGGGATTTTCGGGATTTTGAAGAAATTTTGGGGGTTTTGATGATTTGTGTTTGCATGTTTGAAATGAGGCGTTTTTATTGATGTTTGATGAAAGAGGGAACTTTTGGATGGTTTTCATGTTGGTTTTCTGACTGTTTTTGCAGGATTTGGTTAAGTTTTTCAAAAATGGAGTGTTGCTGCTGAACCTCGCGCTGGGCGCTGTTCTTCGCGTCGAGCGCGTGACCACCTGGAGGCTCCTTTTAGGCAAGCCCGCCGGGCACAAAGGTGTATGTGTCGGGCGAGCTTGAGAAGGAGAGCCTCTAGATGGCCCATGCCGGGCGTGACCTGGACTACGTTGGGCGCGATATCAGTTGTGCTATGTTTTGGGTTTTTTGGTGTCGCGCTGGGCGCCACCATTGTCGCGCTGGGCACGGAGGCTCATTGGGAGTCTCTGCCAGAGGGGCGCTGGGCGCAATACGAATTGCGCCGGGCGCGAGACCTTGGTAGGTCTCTGCCTTACCCACGCTGGGCGCGGGCTAGGCCACGCTGGGCGCGTGAGACTCTTTGGAGTCTCTGCCTGGACGTGCGTTGGGCGCAAAGCTGAATTGCGCCAGGCGCGTGAGAGCCTTGGGCTCTCTGGCTGGGTCACGCCGGGCGCGAGCACTCTTGTGCCGGGCGCGCTGGCCCCTGGTGCTCTCTGGTCGTGCCACGCCGAGCGCAACCATGAGTGCGCCGGGCGCGTATGAGGATGAGGTGTTATATGCTGAAATTTGCTGAAAATGTTGCTTTATGCTGAGATGATCTGAAACCAATGAATATGCTGTGCTGTTTAGATGAAAATGTTGATGTATGATGTTAAGCTGAAATAGATGTATATAGCTGTGCTGAGCTGGGCTGTGATTGATGATTTTTTTTTATGTTGAATGATAGTAAGTTGTGTTGAGTACTACTTGGCTGTGCTGTATGCTGATTTGCTGTGTTGTGCTGTGAGCTGTGTTAGCAGAGTTGTGTGCTGTTATAGCCGTTATGTCGGTGCTGTTATTAGCTACTATTGTGGTGTTGTTATAGCCGCTATATCGATGCTGTTATTAGCCACTATTGTGGTGCTGTTATAGCCGCTATGTCGGTGCTGTTATTAGCCACTATTGTGGTGTTGTTATTGCTACTAAGCAGTGCTGATATTGTTGAATGTTGTGGTGTAATATAAGTTGTGCTGGTGTGCTGATAGTTGTAGCTGTTTTCTATCATATTGCCATATATGTATATTGATTTCTTTTCACTAGCTTACCCTTTGTTGTCTCCATGATGTTTGGACTGCAATGATCATACTATGTATGTGAGCAGAGCAGGGATAGGTTGGTGGCTGATGGTGAGTCTATAGCTGGCAGACGGAGTTGATCTTCTAGGATCTTTTGATGTTTAACTACTTAGTGTAGTAGTCGTTGTTGTATTTTGTACACTTTAACTCTATCCAGACTTGGATCATGTATATGTATATATTCTAGACCCTATATGTGTACACTTGTTCCTTTCTATGTGATGTTTCTAGTGTGTTGTGCCGGGTGTAGTGACCAATTGGATCGTTACAAATATTGCATCATGAATGATATTATAGGTACTCAAAATGTATCATATTCATTCGATAATATATTACGTTGATATAATAGGTACTTAAAAGAAGTCATATATATTCAACTATCACATTTGATATTATATTCAACTATCCACATTTTATTCATTATGAATTCCTTTTCATATTACAATATATTATAATTATAATGTCTTATGGACATAAAAAAAATGTAACAACACAAGTTAATAAATATAAAAATAAAATCATAGTATTATATATTATTTTATTTTACATAAAAATTAATTTAATAAAATATAATTTTAAAATATTAATTAACTTTTATTTCTCATGTAATTTCACTTATTTATCGATTAAAAGTTTTACTATGTTTTTTTCATTCTCACCGATTCTCACCCTTTGTCAAGCTTAGTGTCAGAATTTTTCAATGGCTATTTTTCTTGTACTCGAAACTGGTAGCATGAACAGTAGAATCAGTAATTATATTAGACATGTAATTGGTCGGGTATAAAATAAATTTAAAATAGTACAATTTATCAAATATATTTAATATAAATATTTTTAAATTTTTTTTTAATAAAAACCGAGTCATGCGGTACAATTTGTGACCCACCGGTTCAACCTTTGACCCACTGAACTAGTACCCTAACCGATTTGATGACCGGTCCGATTTTTAAAACTATGATTACATACTCAAAAATAAAATCAAAGATTTATCTTGATCATCAATTTTATAAAAATCTTATTTCACTTATTAACTTTTATTTTTCTTCTAACAATGCATTTTATCTTAATATACATTTTTATATTTTACATGCAAAAATAGACATATAAGTTATCAAGATGACACCAGAACACAAATAAAACAATAATAATTGATATGCAAAAAATACACTATTATTTTGGGATAAAGTATACTATTATTTTGGTATAAAATATAGTCCTTTAAATTTATGATAAATTTATTTTTGTCCTTCAAATTTAAAATTATTGTTTTTAATCCTTATAATTTCAAAAAATTATTTTAGTTATTATATTCAAATTTTGTTAAAAAATTTATCAAATATTATTATATAAAATCTACTTATTGGTGTCACTGTTAGTGAAAATATTGCATTAAATCTAATTGATATTGTATAACCATCATAATTTGTCACTTTTAGATATATTATTGGTGATCTGAGAGACTAAAATAAAATTTTTAAAAAATTTAGAGACTAAAAATAATTTTAAATTTAAGAGATTAAAAACAAATTTATCTTAAATTTAAGAGATTAGAAACATATTTAAACCTAAAGTATATATATGTATCTTTTATGTGAGATAATTATTTTGAGTTAAATAATATTATTTTGTAATAAATGGTTCTTATTATTCAAGTATTTAACACAATATCATAAAAACTTAAACATCATATCACTAGTCAAGTTAAAACAATATTATGTCACTCAACAATTGTACTTAGATATTAAAAGATAAAACAATATAATAATTCACGTTAAATTTAAAAATAATTGTTAAAAACTGATATTCATGTATTGTCATTGAAATAAAGATCAATAGAAAGAGTAATTAATAAACGAAAAATCTTGACTCTTGTATTAAAATTCAATAAGTAATTAACAAATGAAGAATATTGAATTTTATATTAAAATTCAATTTGTAAATAATAAATGACTGACCTTGACTTTGATTTCTACTAAAATCCAATTATTGTTGTTATTATGTTGAGATTACATATTTTCAACATTTTAACATAAAATTAAATATTATTAAATAAAAAATGACAAAGTCAATCTTTGTAATTAAATTTCAAATTATAATTTTCAAATCAATAAATAATGTAATTAAGTGCGTGAAGGGACTAAAGTGAGACATGTGAGGAATGAATCTTAACCATTAATTTAAATAAATGATTAAAATTAAAATTAGTCGAAACGATCTTGACCATACATGGTAGCACGGTGTAGGTTAACTTCTCCACCCTTGGTAATCTTAATGGGGTCATGATAGCATGGTCTATAAGTAACAAAAGAATTCATATGAATTAAACTTTTATTTGTATTAGTTAATTTCCTTTCATTTTGTTATATTTCTTACATGAGAACTCATTGTGACAAGTGAAATGGCTTCAATTCAACCTTGCTCGAGTTCGGGATATAACAGAGATTCGCAAATGGAGGAGAAGAAAACAAATAAAATGTTGAATTGTGAATCAGCGAAGCGAACGCGAATGAGGAAGCAGAAACAATTAGAGAATTTAAATATTGAAGTCAACAAATTGCAAGGTGCGAACAAGAAGCTGGGTGAGTGCATAAAGGCCAAGGAAGAAGCATACATTGAGAGCGAAGCTGCTAACAACATCTTGAGGGCTCAAACGAAGGAATTGGCTGATCGACTCTGCTTTTTGAACTCAATCACTCAAGTTGTTAAAGACAACAATCATTTTTCTATTGAGATTTCAAGGATTAAGCCCTTGTAGTGGTAGATTTCTCGCCCAACAAAACCTATTGTGCTTTCTTCAAACAAATTTGCGTTAATCATTTTTTTTCTATCTTGTTATTCGTGGATTTTCGTAATTTAATTGAATGTTGTTACAAATTTAAACAATAATTTATCAATGACAACCATAAAAAAAATATAATAATTTATCAATGACAAAATTTCAATATACAAAATTGATATTGAAAAAACAATTACACATATATGTCACTACAAGAATTTTAGCTATTATGGACAGAAAAAATCCATGGACGAAGCCCAAAATTTTGACAAACATAAATCTATTGATAATAAGCTTGTAGATAATTATTATTGAAAGTTTTTTTTTCATTTGTCAATAATTATCGATAAATTTGTTCCATAATAAATATTATAAGAGTTAATTATCTATACACTGTCAGTATAAAGTTATTTTACACTGACAACCAATCATATTTTTTAATAGTGACATGTCATTTGTTTATTTAATCAAATTAAAATAAAAAAGACACTATTAAAAGATATAATTGGTTGTCAGTGTAAAAAAACTTTACACTGACAATATATAGATGATTAACTCATACTATAATTGTCCACACACACACACACATATATATATATATATTGATCGGTAAATTAGTCACAAAAGTTACTAATGCATAAATTTGTGAAAAGTTATCAAGATTTATTTGAAGGAAGTTAACCATAGATAAATACGTGGATAACTAATTAACGAATATTTGTAATGTTAATTATAAATAAATTTGTCCTAAATAAAAATGAATATTTCTCAATTCACTCACAAATATGTTTGTAGGTAATAATTAAATTTGTCAAAATGAATTTTAATTCATATATTAACTTGACTTATATTAGGATTGGATAAAAAAATTCTTAATAATTCATCTAATCCACTTACATCTTCCATATCAACTCAATGCACCATTTTTCTAGAAGAAGATAAAGTTGATATTAAACAACATGAAATTGTTATAGATTTATTTACTTAAACGTTCAATAGAATTTAATATTGATAGATTATTACACCAATGACAAGAATTATTATTATTTTTGGATTATTTAAAATTATATTTTTTAAAATTAAATTTAATATGACACTTAATTTGATAATTTTTTATTTTAGATTAGATGTTATTTTATATTAGAGTTTATTTTGATTTAAAATTTATTTAAAATTATATATTTTTTTAAAATTAGGTGAATTAGTTGGTTGGTCTGTCTAGCCCACTAGTCTCTGAAGAATCATGTTGAATTATAAAATTCTAAACATTAAAATTGATCACCTAAAAAATAATTAAGATCGATCGATCTAAACGGATCAAACCAATCTATTTTGACAGTCATAATAATAATTACCTCCAAAATACATTTATAAAAAATAAGAAAATATGCAAAAATAAATATTACAATATATTTGATGACTTATATTTACTGTTTTTTTTTAGTAACTATGATATGCACTTATGCTATCTTTGATACAGGAGAAATAGCGAGAAAATAAAGATAAGAGTTTTGTTTGGTGCAAAATTTGTTAGAAAAAAAAAAGAGAGTTTTATGTCTTCTTTTTTCTTCACAAATCAGTACAAAAGTAAACGGTATAAACTAAAAATATATTTACACATAATCAAATAACATGTTATGTTACTCATGCGAAAAGTCTTTTATTTATTCGAATAAATTAAATTTTATTTGATTACATTTTCGAAAATATTTGAATACAATTTTCATTCGAATGATTCGAATTTCATTCAAATATAAATTGTTTCATTCGAACATTTATATAATTTTTTAAATGATTAGAATAAAAAAATTAATTAATGAAAAAAATTAATTAATAAAAAATATTTTTTGTTTTCTATTTAATTCTTCCCCCCCCCCCCTTTATTTATTTTATTTTTTGTTAATCTTTTTTATATATTTATTTTTATTTTATTAAACACACATAATATTATTTATCACTTATTTCTGTTCGATCAAATAATCAAATTTTTATTTATTCTATTTTATCTATTTTTAATTACTTATGTCTCTCTTTTATATTTTTTCCATTCTATTTCTTTCTTGTTTCTTTCTTTTATGTCAAACAAACCCATCCTTAATGTGACATGTTAATTATAGGAATGTCCTTAGCAAATTTTTATCTACTTATAGAATAATTTGATGAAAAATAAATTGATGGATAAAAACTATTTACAGAACCAATTCGATAATTTATCAATAGAAAAATGAGAAAATATAAAATCGTTTGAAAATTGAATAAAATAAATTAAGACTTATTTATTTTTAAATTTTATTTAATTAAAACCTATTATATTTTTTCTCTATCTTGCCAAACTTTTTATTTATCAAAAGTTCTCAATACTTTAACTTCTTAAGGTCTTAAATTCGATCCGTTTTATTCTTACAGTATCAGTTCCGAAGAAAAAAAAAAAAAAACTGGATTCTGAATTAAATTTTTATAATTTTTTAACCACCGCGTGGAAGAGAAGAGGTTAGGTCATAGGAGGATTTGTGGTGGAACAAAAGTGTCGTCATTGCATACGCCAGCAATGACACGGCCATTTCATTTCACGCCCTCAAAATTATTGATTGAAATTTCCCTTTTAATATTCATTCCCTCACAATCCTTCTTCTCTCTTTTTCTATAAAAGCTAACCTCCCCTTCGTTTATAACCTTCTTTACCATACCCCTTCTCACATCCCTTTTTTTCTCTCCCCACCCAAACTATTTTCCCCCATTTTTTATTGTCCAGCTTCAGAAAATTAGGCCTCTTAGAAACGGATCTGTTTCAGATCTAGGGTTCTCCGCCCCAAATCACGAGCCCATTGAGTTTCATGTGTGGGATGAAAGCATAGGAACTGCAATGTTTTCCGAATTTTTATGACACGCACCTTCTCCATGCGTCGAATCCGTATGCTGCACTCCTTCTCCGTCGTGTTCCTCTACTGGTTCTACGTTTTCTCATGAACTTCCTCTCGATTCCGTCATTAATTAGATCTCCCTAGTTAATTAATCTCTATTATTCCAGTAATTAATTAGATCTGAAACTCCTATTTCCGTTAGTTTTTGTATCTCTTTCATTTCGTTCTGTTTTCAAATCAAATCTCCTTCTCGGAAATGGCTTCGATCCAACGCTCTGCGAGTTCCGGATCCGAAGGCGGAGATCCGCAAATCGACGAGAGGAAGCGGAAGAGGATGCTGTCGAACCGTGAATCCGCGCGCCGCTCGCGGATGAGGAAGCAGAAGCAGTTGGAGGATCTGACCGATGAGATTAGCGGATTGCGAGGCGCGAACAAGAAGCTCGCGGAGAACATAAAGGCCAAGGAAGAAGCATGCGTTGAGACCGAAGCTGCGAACAGCATTCTGAGGGCTCAGACGATGGAACTGGCCGATCGATTGCGCTTCTTGAACTCGATCCTTGAGATCGCTGAAGAGGTCGGCGGTTTATCCGTTGAGATTCCTGAGATTCCAGATCCTCTGCTTCGGCCGTGGCAGATTCCGCACCCGACGCAACCGATTATGGCCACCGCGAACATGATTCTGCGTTGATGCTTTTGTTTTAGTTAATTAATTAGGGTTATCTGTATTAGTGTTATCTGTCTGTGTTCAAATCGTGTGGTCCGCACTGCATCGGATTCCTGAGGTACAGGGTGTTGATTGCTGGCAGTGGCGGCTTCCCTTTTCGGGACTTGTAATCATTGCTAATGCTGTCTGTTTTTATTTTACATTTGAAAGTAATCGTTCGTGGTTATCCTAAGCATTTGCGCATCTAATCCTACTCTTCATATTTCTTTCTTAAAATATAATTTATAATTATGTCTTCTAAAAGATAATGAAAAATATTGCTACGCATGTATGTTGTGTAGAGACTTTAATAAAGAGTTAATTGTAATAAGGAAATATAAAAATTGAGCTGTTCATTAAACGTTTTTATTATTATGTATTATTATGTGACAATACGCTGATAATGTACATTTTTCATACTAACAGTAAATAAGCTTTTAATTTAATTGTTTAAGAAATTATGAGCGTGTTTGAGTTGGAGTCTGGACGTGAAAAATCACGAAGTAAAAAAAAATATTAGCTTCTTCGTAAATGAATATATAAACGTGAAGAAAAAATAAAGTTACGTTTGAAAATGAAAATCAAACACGCACCGTTGAAATGTGATGCATATAAATTTAACTTCCATATATCTTGATTTAGTAAAAAAATTTGCATTATTTTTCTAAAGGTTTAATTGCTTTTATTTTAGTTTTTGTAGTTTTATGAATTTTTTTAAAAAAATTATTAAATGTTTGGACATGTCATTTTTTATCTTTTATTATGTTTTGTACATTTTAGTTTTTATTTTTTTTAGTAAGGAACGACAAATACTAAAAATAAAATGTTATTACTTTTAGTTTATCTAAAAGATTCAACTTAAATAATTATTTATTTATTTTTATATATAAGATTTAGCTTATATTAAAAAAATTAATTAAAATGTGTGATCTTAATTTAGTAAAATATATTAATTATAATTTTTTTTAGAAAATATATATTCTAATTAGTTAAAAAAATATATAAATATTAATTAAGAGACAAATAATATAAAATATGAATTTTAATTAGTTATATGATATATATAAGTATTAATTAAAAAAAAGTAATAAAAGAGTAATTTAAGTATATGTGCGTACGTGTGATAAATTTATGATTATCAATTAAATTTTTTTTTAATTTTTTTAATGAATTGAATAATTAGATCTTATATTATGATTATCAATTAAATTAATTTTTATATTTTTTTTAATGAATTGAATAATTAGATCTTATATAAAAACAATGATAATGATTGTGAGACTAAGTAAAACAATGTAATAGTTGTAATTAAATTTCTCTAAATTTCATGAGAATATGATAAGGTTGTATATTTCTTTAACAATTCATATTTTGAAAGATTTATTTAGAAAGAATTTTAACTGGACAGTGGCATGAAATTGTTTTGTTCAATAATTTATGAAATTATCTATCTATATATATATATATAAATAATAATAATAATAATAATAATAATAATAATAAAAGTAATAATTCAAGTAATCTATAAGTTTTAATAGTATTTTATTTATTTATAGACTTCACGTTTTTCTTTTTATTGTGAAATTTTATGGGTGCAAATATTATCCAATGAATTGATTACTTTGAAATTTAATTTAAGAATGAAAAATAGATTGAAAAACATAAGAGATTAAGAATTTTTTTAAAAATATTTCTGTTGATGAAAAATAATTAAAAATACTTAATAAATTATCAAATCACTTTAAGTAACAACTTTCAATATAATTGATATATCGATTATTTATAACAATTGATGAATTAAATCATTTTCCTCGCATCAAATATTTCATAATAATTTATTATGAAATTCTTATTAAATAATTTTTCCTATTTATATACTTTATATTTTTTATTATAGAAATTATACAAGAACATTTATTACATGATGAAGCTTAGAGCATAATAATGATTTATTCCAAAATTTAATTAGGACAACTATATCCATGCTACTAAATAACTGTGTTAAATTACTCACTTCAAAAAATTAAAGATAGATGAGTAGATCTCTTTTTCTAGTTTTTAAGGGTTGCTTCCATAAATAATTTTTTTTTTATCTTCAACTTTTGATTTCTAATTCAATATAAAATACAACTATTGTTTATAATTAATTAAGCAACCTTAAATTAGGGAAGATTAACGCTGTCCATTTGGACAAATGCAGGCCACAATTTTGCCATTGCAAGTCGCGGATTATCAGACGACTTATCCAAAACTTGTTGGGACAATAACATGGATTAGAGATTTGACTAGGCCTTTATTTTATTAGTAATTACTAAATTACGAGCTTTTAATTAATATACCAGTACAATGAAAATTATCTCTGCATTTTATTATTTTATCCAATGATTTGATATTTATAATACCTTTAAAATATTTTTAATATGATTATATATTGTTAAATTTTGCTCAAATAAGTTTAATTTTAAAAAAATATTGTAGAATATATGATTAATTAAATATTTTATTATTTATAATTATAATTTTAATTTCTTTAATTGATATTATACATTAATTATATTATTTTTAAATCACCATTTAAATTAAATTTATTAAATAATTTTTGGTATTTGAAAATTTTAGATTTTAAAATTAAACTTTCTATATTTTGTTCTTCAATTTCTTTCTATTTTATTATTATTAAGATAATTTTACATAATAATTTTTATTTTATAAATATACTTTTTATTGTATGTAATAACTTATTTATATAAATTTGATTTTTTAAGAAAAATACCAAATAATTTATAAATTAAAATAAATTTTTAACTAAAAATGAATTTTAAAAAATAACTTCTATTTTTTTTTTAACTTTAACTCGAAAGTTATTTTTAAGTGAAAAAAAGCATAAATACCCTTACACTCATCAGAATCACATGTTAATTTCAGCTTAATTAATATTGACATTAAATAATATTACTTTAACAATATTTCGATTAATTATAAATATATTATTAATTAAATATTAAATTTTCAATTAATCGGACACCATGTGAAATATGTAGCATTATTCGGAGTTTTATCGAGATCTCAATTTCAATCCCATTCAAATAGAAAGGTAATTTCTTGAGTTACTCATGATTTCAAGACCCGTCATTTCAATCCCATTCCAATGATTTATTTGTTTCCAAATTTCTAATTATTGTGTTTGTTTCTAATTATTGTCTTCGTGACATGATTTTCGTAAGTTAAATTACAAGTTTAGTTCCCTTGGACGATACTATTTTCATTTTAATTTTTTTTACCAACAAATATTAATAATTAATAAATTGATAAATTTTATTAGTAGAGAAATTTAAACTCACTTTTTCTTTATCACTTAAACCTTGTGTCTTTTTCCACACCATTTATACTATCTTATAATTCTTATTTTCATTTTATTTTCACTTAAACAATTTTTAGCATTTTTTAAGTATATAAATCAAATAAAATATTATTATAAGTAGGAACTAATATGTAAATACATTTTTTTTATATGTGAGAATTAAACTGGATCAGTATTAAAAAATTTATAATGACTCTCATCCACTGCTTAACAAACTGAATTATACTCTTTGATCCAGATGCATTTTAAGTAAAGATTACAATGCAAAGATTTTCATATAATGGTTAAAACAAAACAAAAAGCTAGAAGAACTAAACTTTTAATTTGACTATTTTAGTAATTCACTCGAAGCTGGTTCCATCATAATTATTATAAAGGACTAGTCCGGAGATGTCGTAGAGGGAAGGTCTTATATTACTTGTATGAAGTGTCAAATATACCTTTGATGATATTAATGTGTTGCACGACTAAGCTTATAGTTTCTTCCTAAAATAATTTGTGTCAATGACGAGTTGGATGGCGGATTTATTTAGATAAGCATAAGCGGGAATGCATATCACAAGCAATTATTTTATTTTGAAAATAAGAGATAATAAACCAATTATATAGCATGAGTCAATCTAATCTAAAATGTTTTTCTGATAATCCGGATAAGAATGGGATAGATAATATAAAAGAACAAAATAAATTAAAAAAAAATAATACATTATAAGGGAGCATGATAAGTATAATAATATAGATTATATAAATAAATTTATTATCATAAAAGATGGAAATAGTAATGGTAGTTCTAACGAAAAAGAGTGAGATTGCGATAATCAATGGTAAGAGTAAAAAAGTCAATTTATGTGTTAGTAAAGTTGATTTATATGCAAGTTTAGAAGAGATTTAGAGTTTATTTTATGCTGAAAATAAAGAGTTTTTTTTAGTAGATAAACTTTGAAAAAAATACTTAAAAAGATATATATTAAAATATAGAAGTTAAAAATCATTAATAAAGATAAATATAAGAATTAAAAATATTTATTTTAAATTATAAAAATAAAAAGCAAATTATAATAATTAAAAATATATTTCAACCAATAATGTATGTATTTATATATTTTTATATATATTTATTTTTTTAGTTTTCATTTTTAATTTTTTTTAATATCATTCTTTTAGGTTTGATGTAGTAAATGTTTAAGGTTTAAAATTTCTCAACAATTAATATCACAAGTGAAAGTAAAAAAAATCATGAAATGTCGATGAACCTAATTTAGAATAAATAAAATAAAATTAATAAAATTGACATGGAAAAATAAAATCAAATGCTTTATTATATTAATACAAACAAGACAACATAATAAAAAAAAATACTGAAAACTAAAATAATAAACATTTACAAATATAAAAACTTAAAAATAAAATAAGTAAGAAATAAGTATTAAAAATATTTTAATCTAAATTGTATTTGACAAACTCGAGGTAGTAATGATTACAATGAATTTAGGTAGTTATGATAGTGATAGCTTGTACGATATGATTGTCATAGTAGTAACTTATAGGAATAAAGAAAATAAATTGAGTTATTCAAAGTGCAAGCATAAGGAAAAAGAAGAATAAAATATTATCCTCCTATCTTATATATCTTGGGATACCTTTCTAATTAACAAGATACAAATGAATTAACAGAATAAGAATATTGATTAATCAAATTTCATATATTATAAATTAGAAAGAGTTGTTATTCATAATTGAGAGATTTTTAATAAATTTAAATCAATGATAAAAGGTATATGTAACGACCAGATATATCACTACACTTGTTACTGAACAACCATTGTAGTAGAAGGTTAAACAACATACATTATAATTAAAGTTTATAATACAACTAATAAATGATATCAATATATACATAATATATACAAAATATTGTATCAATTGCAAAATAAACATAAATGTCGATCAATATCTATAGAAAAATTCACTACATAAGAGTAGTTTACAACCAAAAAGTAGCCATCTCCAATGTGATTCTCCTCCAATTATGCAATCATCCTGCTAATCCTGCCCTGCTCATATACCAAGTATGATCATCGCAGTTTCAACCACAAGGAAAATACAGGGTAAGCTGGTGAAAAGAATTCAAGATAAAAGTTGATAAAACATCATCATAATAGAATAATTCAACTTTGAACAGAACAACATCACCATCATAACAACTTAACATCTCAGAACATGTTCATCACATCAACATACATACATTTACTCATCTAATGTGTTGTTACACATATTTACTACAAAGATCTCCTACATCTTAATGTGAGCAATTTAAGTGACTTGACCCTATCAAGATTGTTAATGTTGTAAAGATGTATGATGTATATGTTGTGTAAGTTAATATGTTGTATTAGTTGTGTGTTGTTAAAACTAATAAGTTGAATGATAAAAGATGATGAAGTTGTTAAGTTGATAAATTATAGATATGTGGGTTAGATATATATCTTAGTTATGATACAAAGAAACTAAAAGAGAGTTAAAGATGTGATGTTTTCGAACTTCATATCTCATTGTGTGGATATATGTTGTGGTGCTTCGAGCACCTTGCTAAACCCTTCAGTAAGTAAGTTCACCTCTAAACGGGTAAGTTATTTTTTAGTTGTCTCTTCTAAGTTCTATGTGGTATTGTAAGATGTTATATGTGTTGATATGTAGTAAGTTGAGTAAATCCTACATCATAAATTAGCTTAAGAAACTAAAATAACTTACAACTTTGTAACATACTCAACTTATTACATATCAACACATAACATCTTACAATACCACTTATTCAACTTATTCATCATTCATCAACTGTAAAACAACTTTAACAATCATACAATTTGCACTTGATGCCACTCACTGGGCGCTCGATGTTATTGAGGCACTACAACAAAATTGTCATATAGTGACATACATCCTATAGTGACACTATACATGTCACTAAAAATTACTTTTACCCACACAATAAATACAATATATGTTGGTATATTATAAAAAAGTGTGGGTATAGACTATAGTGACACACAAAATATGTTGTTAAATCTTTTTCAAAATCAACACTAAAATTGTGTGTAACTATATGTCAAATAGACATATACCTACATATATTGTACCTATAGTGACACTTTTTGTATGTCACTACATGTAACATTTCTTGTAGTGAGGTAGGGAGTTTCTTGTCTCACTCATGTGAAGCGTCACACCAGTCACGCTCGACGTAATTGAGACAAAGAGTGCTCCACAATCTCACACCTAGAATGGCAACACCCATGCCTGACCTTGATCATGATCAGGTAGAGGGTTCTTTGCCTGACTCACGTTCGACGCCACACATTTTAGCACCTAATGTGAATCCAGGCAGAAACAAGCTTCTCATTTCACGCCTGACGTGATTTCAATCTGAGAAGAGTCTCTCTTCTCAAGCCTGGTGCATTAATCCTGCACCCAGTGTGAATGAGACAAAGATCTCTCTTTTAGAACAACGTCTAATGCGATATCAGATTTTACAGTAGTGTAGAACCCAATTTCTTGAAAATTAGCAAATCCCACAAAACGCAACACAATAAACAACATTTATACAACATACACAACATGATTTCATCATCAAAAACAACATGTAACAATTAGAAGTCAAGAATGAACTCAATCTCTCCCACTTCTCTTCAAGCCACAAAAGCTCTCTCAAATTCATCATGTTTATCATCCAATCCTCTTATCAACTTAAGAATCAACTCATGCTCAACATTTCAACCTCACAACGCACTCAAGAATTCAAAACACAGCTTCCCTTACCTCTTGGAGAAAATATGCAAGGAAGAGAAGAAGAGAAGCGACTTTGCACACCACTTGCTTAAAGTTTCCAATCCTAGAGCTCGAACTGCTTCACCTTTTATGATCAACTGAGCAATGGCAGAGAAGGAAGGGTTCAAGTGAAAAAAAATGAAGAAAGGGAGAAAGAAATAAAGAAAGAAATAAGTAATCCTGTCTCTAGTTTCTCTATAGAGTTCTTAAGATTGAGTTATGAGCTTCCTTTAAAATATTTTCCTTCTATATCTTTCATGAATCGGTTCCACTTATCTCTGGTCTAACCTTCCAGAGATCAATGTGCCCTCAGGGTCTTCCAACCCTAGAGTTTGAACAACAACTGTCAATTCAAATAACAAGATTATAAAATAATAATGTTATAATGCTATAATATAACAAGCACACCTTAAATAACAATGATAGTTATAATAATGATCTATTTTAGATAAGAATTAGGAATAACAAGTTATCATATTAAAGATGTCCCAAACACTTGTGAGATTAATGTGTCACACCTAAATTAACTTCTTTTTCATTTTTTTTAATAATAATACTAATTTTTATTTAAAAAAAAGAAATTTAATAAACTTTTAAATATAGTAAAATATATTTATCAAATTAATAATTAAGGTGCCAAATCTAAAATAGCTCCTTTACTCTTTTAAGAAATAATAATAATAATAACTTCTTTAAAAAAAAATGAGAGAATTCTCATAATGTCAAGATATTTCTATAAGTGTTCCAAATTCATCTTTTTGGATTAATTAATCATCATATCTAAGTTATATCTTTGTTTTAAAAATTTACCTGTACTTATATGGATTTGTTTTGATCATAATTATATATGTTATTTAAATATATTTGAATGAGTCAAAATATATCTATTTATACTTTAAAACAATAAATAAAAATTAGTTCATCTTATAAGTCAAAGATAAATAAAATAAAACTTAATTAAATTTAAAATAACATATAATCATTTAGATTTAGATTTATGAAAGAAAATTATGAATTCGACAAATATTTCATATTAATAATATAATTATTTAAATATTAAATTAAAAGTAACAGTAAAAAGGTCTTCAATATTTTAGTTTCAATTATTTTACTATCATTCTGTCCCTTATTTTTCTGAAAAAAAATGTATAAATTAATCCAAAATTTCCATTTGCTAAAAAAATAAGATTATGTCCCAAGAAAATAAAAGGAACAAAAGGGCATATGTCATTGAGCAACAAGATTCATCAATATATAATGTCATCCTAAATTAATACTTGAAAAGACATTGAACAATCAGATCCATAGATAGTTGTCATGTTATTTATTAATTAGTTATTTTCCTACATGTCTTTTTTTTTTTTAATGTCTATTTGAGATACAGTAGACACTCAATACAGGCATGCTTTTTTTTAATGATTGATCTAATCATGTTAGGAAAAGCAAACCATTTCCACTTAGACCTAGTCGCATTGATTACAATATTACATAGTTGTCATATCGAAACATGTTGACTGAGATGGTGTAAAAAAAACATCATGAGTGAGATAATAATTTTGTGAAATCCATTTGCAATAGGTTCCTCTCTACCTTGTAACTTAAAAGAAAAATATTGAATCACCCTATATAATAATGCATATATACATATATAGCAAATTATATATAGAAATATTAACTTACATTAAAGGACAAAGTTACATTTTTAAAAGGATTGTTAAAATGAGTCGTTTAACTCAAACTATACGTTATGATAGATCAAAGTTAAAAAAGCAGGTTGAACCAATTTTTTTTATTTATATTAACCATATTTAAAAGAAAAATTAACCCACTTTACCTTTTCTTTAACATAAATTTATATAATTTTATAAATAAAAAACTTGAGCCAATTAAATTATGATAAATTTTTTATTAGTTTTTTTCATGGTTCAATTTAACCTATTTGACCTATCATATCAAGTCAAATTAATTTTATTTTTTGAGTTTCTAAATAAAGAATTTAGCTTAGTTTATTTATGCCTAACACATTACATAATTAAATTAGGTCAATTTTGATAACCCATAATTTTAAAAGAAGTTACATAGTTTTTATATTTTTTGTGCATAATTATTTTAATTAATATTATTATTTTCATTTCAAAAGTTAAAATGTCATCAAAGCAATTTTCATATTAAGTGTTCTTACCAAATTTAATAGGTGTGTGATGAGGTCTTTGTATTCCAATGTTCATGATAGTGAATATCCCTGCAAAAATACTTCGACGTTCAAGTTAGAAGAGACTTTAGGATAAGTGTAAAAATTAAGTTAAAATGATATTTGTTGTCTCATTTATAAGTAATTAATCTTATCTATAAATTTAAATATAATGTTGTATATATATCTTAAAGATATATATTCCAATGATTGTGTGGTGAGATTATTCTTGATAACGTGATCCTGGATTCTGAAAAATATGTGAAGCAAAGTACTCTCATAGCTATTGTGAATGAACCGCTTATTGTGACATTGATGGACTAATTAAAAGCCTAGTATAGACAAACTTGTTCTGAATTTGATTCATCTAAACTGATAAAAAAAAAGCAACTTAAATTGATTGAACTAAATGATACATTAAGTAATATATAAATCATTTGATTATGTCCTAATTTTTTTTCTTTCAATTTTAGTGAATATGAGATGTTAATAGCAATTTGATCATTAATTTTAGAAAAATTAAGATGTTAATAACAAAAAAAAAAAAAATTTAAGAGCCCATTTTAACAACATTTCATATCAACATATATATTAAACCTAAATTATATATTAATATATTTTATACATTAAAACTGTAGTAATAAAAAAAATGGAGAGGGTGTCAACTAATTGAGCCAGAAGTTTCAGTTTTGTTCGATAGTTTCCTTTTTGTATTAATAATTGTTAATAACTGAGGGGACAAAATTAGTAAACCAAAAGAAGCAGAAGGGCAACACAATAACATCAAATCCAAATCGTCCTTTTCTTTCTTTATCTGTTTAACTTCTTCTCTTCGGTTTACACAATTGCCACATCTTAAATTCGAATAAAGAAAGAAAGAAAGAAAAAGAATCTAACCTTTCCCATTCGAAACAATCGATCGTCGTGACGAATATAAATTGAAAGAAAATTAGGGTTACGGTTTGTATTATCTTCACTCAAAAAAGAAAGGAAAAGAAAAAGTAAGAAGAAGAACCGTTCTTTATGATGCAATCCCCTGCAGCGTCGGTCCACGACAACAGCATGAAGGTCCACTACTCAGTCGCGTCTCGGAGCTCCCTTCCGCTACGATGCCGACGTGGCGGTGGAGGAGGCCCTCGACTGCTTCCACTTCGTGGCAGAGATCGATAGAATCGGCGATCAAGATCGTGGTGAGGGACGGCGGCTCGATGGAGGTCTCACTGGATCAGTTCGAACTCTACATGTGAAGGTTCCGGTTGCCGAGATCCAGGCGGCCGGAGCTCGCGAGCACGGTGGTTGTCAATGGCGAGCTTATTGTCACGGTGCCTAAGGAGCACGAGGAAGAGGATAGTGATGGTGATAGAGGTATGGTAGTGGACTCGTGCTTGTACAGTGAAAAATAAATGAGAGAGTGAGTCAGTGATTCTTTTGGTAATGCCTTGTTACCTTCCAAACTTGGCCATAACATGTTTGATTCAAATTCATATTATTTTTTAAATTAGTTTCTCTCAATATTATTGTTAAATAATAATAAAAAATCAGAGAAAATTTTATTAATGTCAATGACAATTTTCATAATTAGGTATAATTTAGGCATTTTTCTTTTTTCAATTTTTATTTAGTGTGTGCGTTCTTTGGTTTTCTTGGTAGAGTTAGAAATTCTGTTATGAAATTTATTTTTTCTTGTTAGAGTCGGTAAGTCTATAGAGTATATTATATTTATAAGAACTCATTTTTAAAACATTAATTCTCTTATATATTTTACTATTTTAATTTTTTTAATTTTGTGTCAATGTTAAATAAAATTTATATATTGTATCAAAGTCGTGTTGTGTCCTATGGTTGATTTTATTATATTGTAGTTGTGCTACATGTGGTAATCATATTTTCTTATCCACTAATTTGTCTTACATATTTAATAAAATCAAACTAATCCAAGTTATACTTAATTTAATGAAACTCAACATGTTCATATGAGGGTAAATTAGCTACAATGTAACATACCCATCTTAATTAGAATTATTAATTTGAGTACCTATGTGATGAATTATTAATTTTTTAGGTTAAGCATTTAAAAAAAAAATAAGTTACAAAATTGGGTTTAATTTACACATTTATAAAAAAATTCATTGCTAAAAGTAGAGTTTTCATCATATAAAATGTTTTTTTTCATATAGCAACAATGATATTGAAAGAAACTAATTTCAAAGATAACCTAAAATCCGATTGACAAATTAAGGCCAAGTTTGTAACAAGACATTAACAAAAGAATCAATGATTCACCTACTCACCCATTTATTTATCTTTGTATAAGGACAAGTCTCCTACTTGTACCTTTGTCACCGTCCTTATCCTCTTTCTCATGTTCCTTTGGCATGGCCGCAATGAGCTCGCCATCAACAAACACTGCACTCACAAGCTTCGACCGCAAAGCATTTGAATAGCGATCCCAAGTGTCTGAGCCTCCAACATCAGGTTCCTCCCATCACGCTGAATTGGATAAAGATGTTGCGCTTTCGCCAACGGGAGCCGGGTCATAAGGGGTGGGAGAACCAATTTATAAAATAAATAAATATTAAATTTTATATAAATGTGCTTTTTTTTTTTTAATAATAATTCAATAACGTATAATTGAAATTATATTTGCATAAAGTTAATCTAAACATTTTTTTTCTTCAAAGAATCAAGATTGCAAATATCAATCATTGGTTTTACATGTCACTAGGAATCTTTTTAATTTTATAATAAAATTGATATCTTTGTTAACTGCATTTTTTTATTATTAAAAAGTTAACTAATTAATTCCTAAAAATATACTTTTTTTTAGAGCCTAAAAATATACTAAATTAGAATAAATCGGGTTACATATTAATTTATCTTTTACACCTAAAATATAACAAAAAGGAAAATAAAGTGTATATATAGGTAGAACAAAAACAAAATAAATATTTATTTAATTTTCTTAAAATTTAACAAACGTTAATCAGTATCTTTGATTTATCAAATTAATATTAAGAAAAATTATTAACATTTCTGTAATAAAAATTTTAAAAATAAAATATTATATACAAATAAATAACATTTAAACGTAATTTTTTATATACATAATATCAAAATAAAAATTACTTAACATATAAAGATTTAGCAATTAAGAACAAAGCAGGACAAGATGTCTCATGTAGGTTCGTTCGTGATAGGGTGAATTTCATATTATTATTGATGATATAGAGAATTGCACCATCAAGATTAGTTTTGTGATGATGATCAAAAGTGCCTTTTCTATGATAAAGAAATTATTCTTCTTCTTTATTGTTTTCTTCTTTCTTTTTTGTGTGAAAATAATTGAAACCCTAATTTTCTTTCAATTTGCAAAAAAAGTATGATTCTTTATTTATTTATTTTCCCGTTATAAAAAAAATGAGCAAAATTGGGATATGATAATTGTGTGAGTTGAGGAGATGAAGAATAAATAAAGTAATTGGATAGATATTACATGTTTTTGCAGGTGTTCTAACGAAAAGAATGACGATTCTTTATACTTCAGCGTCGACGGTGGAAACATTTGTAAAGACATTTTAACTCTTAAATTAGAGAGAAGTTTAGATTTAGAATTTAAATACCTAATATCTTTAAATAATTGTTTAATTCTTATCATTTAGTCAAAGATTTAATTACTTGAAGAAAATAATATCTTATCTATTAAGTAAGTAAAGATAGTATTTTTAAGTAGATAAACATGTAAATATTTTGTTAATCACTTAAGATTTTTTGTTAAACCGTAACTAACAAAGGTTGGATAAATCATTTATCTTGTAGCATAATATTTTTATTTTTTAACTTTTTTTTTTGAAAATAATAATATTTAATTAATAGATAAAAATGATAAATAAAAATTAAATTGAATAAGTAATTAAAAGAATTTTTATAAATCTTTTTATGAAAGGAAAATCTTTAAAGCGGTTATTGTATTATATATATATATATATATATATATATATATATATATATATATATATATATGAGTTAGTAGTTTAAAATAAAAGAAAATTACAATTTAAATCCAAAAAAAAATGATAAAATTCGTTTTGGTTTAACACATAAAATCTCTTTAAAATACTGTTTCAGATGCTAGAAGTATCCAAATTTATCCAAAACAGTGATAGTTGACTCTGTCAATTTTGCACTACATCAATTTTGCTTTATGATGATAATGTGCTGGAAATCCATCGTGGGCCAAGTCCTGCCTCACCGAACTGAATTGTATACATATCAAAGCCTAATCAGTCTAGACCTAAAAAATTGGAAATATGCTACGGTGAAGGAAAATGATTCAATTGAAAATTGGACACTGAGTTGGTTTCTTATAATTTCAAAGAAGATCTCTATATATCAGGAATACCTAAACGGCATTGCAATTTATCACCGCAAACTATATCAGAGAAATTAATTTTAATATGCTGTCTTTTATTAATAAAATAAGTAAGATGTCCGTGTATTTCCATGGATTATTTTCATTTTTACACATGTAACTATCATTTATATATATATATATATATATATATATATATATATATATATATGAATATAAATTTAAATGTATTTTAAACACAATTTTTCAAATAGTGTATCATTCAATAATTCTTATAATGCATAATATGTAATTTAAACTAATAATTGCAATTACAGTAATACATATTATTTGTAGATAGACAATAAGTTGTACCCCAACAAATCATTAGTTAATAAATTATGAGCTTTCGAAAACAATGAAATTAATATTATGATTATTTTTTTATTATCGTTTAATTTTAACAAAATCTTTCATACGTATTTAAGAAAATATAAAGTTAAAATTTAAAGTTTGGATTGACAAAAATTACTTTTATATAAGTTGAACGGTGTTATAATTATAAAAGTTATACTAATGTGATTCAATCATTTTTACTTTTATAAGAGTAACTCATTTTTTATTTACTGCATTCAAAACTCATTATTAATATTAAATTTTAATGATTTTCAACTGTTAAAATAATAGTTGTTAATGAATAAATCAAACACATTTTAAAGATTTTGAAAAGTATATGATACTTAATTATGTAAATTTAAATTAATATATAATATTGGAAATAAATTCATGTATTCAAAGAGTAACTCATTGTTGAGTTATTTTACTTATGATTAATATTGAATTTCAACAATTTTTAACAGTTAAATTAATACTTCTTAATGAATGAATTAAGTTTACAATTTTTATAAATAATTTAAAGACTAATTAATATTTTATTACATTAATTTAAATCGACATATATTCATAAAAAAATATTATACATTAATTTGAATCTACGTAACGATGCATCATATACTTTTCAAACATTATAAATTTTGATAAATTTAGTCTATTTGAGGGTCAATCCTGATATTTCATAGGCTTTGAATGATACAACAAATATACACCTTTATATATAAAATATTTGAAATGTAAATATTTATAATATAAAAAATAGATACATAATTTAGTCAAGACTTATTATATTAGTTAGTGTATGTTTTTTTTATAAAGTTTTTAATTAGGTCTTAAACTTTTTAAAAATTAAAATTTGATCTTTCATCTTTTTACAATTTAGTCCCTACAATTGAAGATTAGTTATAATCTAGGATACATAATTTGATATAATATTTTTATTTTCTTGTACACGAACAACAATATTAAATTACCATTCAATGTAATCATTCATGTGTATTTAGTTTTAAATTTCACTTGTTAAAGTTTTTTAATATTCTAGGTAGATTAAATTTTATAGGTAGATTAAATCTATTAGACATGTATGATTATATATAAAATAATAATTTGAGGTGATTTTGCAGATGTAAAAATATAAAAAAAAATGTCATTTCACAAAATGTGAACAGATTCCTAATTTTAAAGACTAAATTACAAAAAATAAATAAATAAATAAGTGAATGACTCTACTACATTTTTTTTAAAAACCTAATAATTTTTTTAAAAAATTTATAGACAAACAATGTATTAAACATTTAATAGAAAATAACATGTTTTATTAAGAAAAAAATATGTTAACAAATTTAAAATAGATATATTATATTTTTATTTAATTTACTTTTATACTATAATTTATCATAAATTATTATATACATAACTTTAAAAACCAAAAAAGCAATGCATCTTTAAATTAAATAGGATAAAAAAAATTGTAAAACTAGAACCAAGCTTTAAATTTTTTAGAGGGATTGAAAATATAATTTACCCTTTTATAAATTTAATACATAAAAAATAAACAAAGATAGCAAGATATTATAATCATGTTATCTTATATTTCAAATATGAAAAATATATATAAAATATTTCTTAAATTAAGAATAATGTTACATAAATATATTATCCTTTAAACAAGCTCTTAGATTATTATTTTTTGCTATAAATTTTTAGTTATTTTTCTTTCTTCTGAATTTTATAAACATTATTTTTGGTCATAATAAAATGAGAGCAAATTTTGATTTTCATTTATGTAAAATATTTTTTCTTTAATTTTTATCTTTCTAAATTTTAAAGTCACTCATTAAACCTCCAAATTGTTGTATTTTACTATGTTTTTAATTGTTTTGTCCTATTTGTAATCACATTCTTTAGTAAATTCCATTTTTTTTATTAAGTGTGCAATAAATAGGAAAAAAATATAGAAGAAGTAATAATTGCAATTCAAGGCTAAAAAGATGAAAATTAAGTTAAATAGTTATGCACAACTGTCTTTGTTTGGAGCACAACCGTGCTAAGATGAAGCATGTTCCAATCTTGAAGATGCAAACCCATGCTGACATCCACGCCCATGAGTACTAAGATGCATGATCGTGCTTTCCCTTGAAACAATCCTATTTGAAGAAGTACGCCTTTACCATTGAAATGCATGACCAAACTCTCTTGGTTAACAAAATTTTAAAATAATTGAATTCTGAAAATTTGCATGCTCAAATTAATTTTCTTAATTCTTAAATGAATTAGTTTGTTAATTGACTTTTGTACTTTTAAGTTTTATTTTACGAATAAATTATGTACAATTAATTTGGGATTTTCCTAAAACAAAAACTATTAATTACTTAAATCAGGAGTTGTTAACAATCTTAGAAATAAAATTGGTGGCAAGAGTTTGGAGTTTGTGAAATTTATTTGGGAATAAGTAACAATAACTCACAACTCTAGATTTTTATCTTTGATTCTCAAAAACACCTATTTTCTTTGTTTAAGTCTTAATTTGTTATTTTTCTAATACATTCTCAACATCAATTTTATCCCTTCAAATTACTAAAAATTGCGCTTAAGTCAACAATTACTTAAACAAAATTTAGAAATATGCATTAAAGTTAAAAAAAAAAAAAAAACTTTTGTCCGAACATAATCTAATTAACAATACATTATTAATCGGTAATAAACTAATCTTCTCGATCAATAGAACTCATATGGAAGTAAATGGAATTTCTCATAACAACTTTTATCACACAATTTAAATTAAAATAAAATCAATTAAATAGCAAAACAAAATTAATTGAATTAGATTGAATAAATTTTTCATCCTAAAATACTTGAAATTTAAAGATAAAATAAAATGAAGAGAATATCCGTTCTCAATCAAAATTCTTTCCTTGAAGTTCAAAGTCATAATTTATGCGTAATTTACAAAACGAAGCGAATTTATTACCAGCAAGTTACAGCTGTGATGTTTAAGCCAACAAGAAAACCCTCACATTTAGCACATACTAATCTTTCATTACAAAACAATTGAAGAATATAAAACACATCAAGCAAAACGTCAACGTGTGCGGTGATCACGGTGCAACTGTACAGAATCTATAGATGCAATTTGATGCAATCTCATGTAGCTAGCAATAGCATGTTGTTTAGCATAACCAAACACGAAAACAAAAAACTAGTGCATAATTTGGATTTGATTAAACATAAGTTACCATGCGTTATTGGATCATGCTTAAAGAAACATTAATACATAGGTGTTGGGCATGTAACGCAACATTTTTGCACTATGACTCACTCGTCGAAGGTTTTGCACTCAATGGTTTCCGGGTTGTCCTTGCAGTAGTTCTCAAGCGGGTCGGAGTCCTTCTCCTTTTGCTTGTCCCTGGCGTGGCTGGCCGCCGCGCTCAGCTCCTCCACCTCGTCCCACGCCGCCACGCACTCGCCGCTAGTGGGGTCTCCGGCGCAAGTTTCCTGCGCGTTCTTTATGCTCTCCTCCACCTTCTCCGATATCTTCTCCGGCACAGCGCGAATGGGTTGGATCGTGGAGACCCGACCCGACCGGATAATAACAGGCTGCATCCCTTGACCCAGTGGAACTGCGAAGAACTTTATGGCATGCGCGCTTTGCGGCGAGACCGATGCCTTAAACAAAACCCTGGGGCTTGAAAGACTAACACCAGTCGTAGTTGCCATTTTCTCTTCTCTCCGTTCTCACTACTGAGGGTTTTTTGAAGAGGTCTAAGCTTGGAAACATTATAGCTGTGCCTGGGGAGGATTTGTGTACACATATTTCTTATCTGGTTTTAGCCAATTATACTCTTCCACGTACAATCCACAATTTGATATTTTTATGCCACCCAAGTTATCTTTTTCGATAAAAAAGTTTAATCAGATAAATTATTGCTGAAATATCTGGACCTCTTTAGTCTTTACTTCGGTGATACAATACTATGCTTTTGAAATGAAAATTATTATAATTATTTTATCATGTTATCAAAATTAAATGACAATTTTCCGTGGAAAGAATCTCTACCTTTTTCGACAGTAGTGATTGATTCAAGTCGGGATGCAATCTAGATAAGCCCCATTTTGCTCCTTTTATTCCTGCTCAGATTTTTTTCCTATAGGAATTTAGATTTATGTGAAGATGATTTGATGATTTTTTTATTCATATTTTTTGATAATGAGATTATGATTGTTTGATTGTTTATCGATTTTCCTGATTCTTGGGAAAACTTGTGTGTGCCTTTGATTAATTTTGTTCCTAATACTGTTATGATTATGGGTAGCGTTAAAACTACTATTTCAAATGAAAAAGTTCGTAAGAAAACTCAAGGGCATCTTTTTCACAGTTAAGTGTTTTGGTTACAAAAAATACGAGAGAATAAAAATAAAGATAAGGATATGATGATAAATGCAATCATTGTTGTAAAAAAAAAAAAAAAACTCGTTATGAAACATTATTATCGTTAAAAAAAAAACAAGAACAAGCAAAAATAATTAAATAATAATATTAATAGTGATGATCATGTTACCATTGTTATTATGAAAGATATTGTCATGGTTTTTGGTGAGAATATTATTAGTGTATGATGAGTCTAAATTGATTGTTGACAATGATATTTCTTTTAATGTTTCGTTACATCTTACATTTATGGTGACAAAGAAGTTTTGAAGATGAAAAATATGATTTTTCTAAGGTAATTAGTGCAAGCATTATAGATGGACATTGTAACAAAAAACAATTATGCAATAATTCGTTTTGGTTCCTACAATGTAA
Organism: Cajanus cajan; assembly: GCF_000230855.2. Taxonomy (NCBI): domain Eukaryota; kingdom Viridiplantae; phylum Streptophyta; class Magnoliopsida; order Fabales; family Fabaceae; genus Cajanus; species Cajanus cajan. The sequence continues at coordinate 57,218,112 of NC_138522.1, read as the reverse complement.
GACATAACTACTAGTAATAAAAAATATCTAACTTAATACTATAGAATTATAATTACTAAAAACATGTATTATATTGCATGCATATAAATATATACAACTAAATAAATATGTACAATATAAAATATAGTAATCTAGTAAATATAAATTATACATATTAAGTTGTCGAACAAATAGTTACAATTGTCTATACAAATTTATCATTATTGGATACTCAACAAAATATCTTTCAGCTCTTGTGCCACCGAGTGGTCTCCACAGCAACACTTCAGTCCTGTCCTTGTTCTACTCTCATATCATGTATGATCATTGCAGTTCACGTCACATGAAAACTTACAAAGATAAGCCAGAATAAAAAGAAGCAATATATATACAACACAAAAATATCACATCATTGTCATCTCATCTTTAATAACACAACAACAAGACAACATAATATACAACACACATTAACATAAGAACTTAAGTTCAACACAACAACATGTTTTATCATAGTTCAACACAACATATAAATAACACAATTAACTCAACATATCACATGTTCAACATAACAATTATATGCATCGTCGTGCATTTCAATTATGAGTTCCCCTACAACACAACATTAACAATTTAAGTGACTTGACCCTATTGAACCATCAACATAGGAAGATCTTTTTGGACTTGCTAGATTAACAACAAATTGGATATAAATCCACATCACAACAATTCAACTTATCGGTTGTCGTCACTTAAACAAGGAAGTATAGTACTATTGTTAAGGTAAAACAATTGGGTATGAGTCTACCACGACACTAGTTAGCTTAACTATGTCTCTTATGGGAATAATCTACTAATTATCCTCTAAATACTATGCCTTTTCGATACTCGGTAAGAAATTAAGTTTCTAATTTCGTACTTTACTCTATTGGTCACTTTAACCCTCATACTATATTCGTGTCATACATGTGTGCCTCGACCTTGCCCACACACAATACCAACAAAGTCCTATAAGAGAAACAACACAACATCTACTTTAAGGGTCAACTTCCCAAAAAGGCTTTCAACAAATTGGACTCTTAGAACACCTCAACACAATATCCACACAATGAGATATACAACTTTTAAAAAACATCTCCTCTAATTCTAAGTGGTCAACACAACTCAACAACACGACAACTCTTTATAAATTCATCACGACAACAAAAATCAACAAACAACTCAGTTATCACAACTCCTATTCAACTTTATAATCAACAAACATTTCAACAATACTTCAGACACACGCGCGTGCGCGCACATATATATATGAGGAGAGTTATAATAATACTGGTATAACTTTTACTAAGTATTACACCGTTCAATAATTTTATATTAAATATGAATTTTGTAAATTTAACTATTAGATTGAAAGTTTATATCACTTTATATGTTTATATCAAATTTTGTTAAAATTGAATAACAACTTGAAGGTAATCAAAGTGTTTATATTTTAGTATATTTTGAATTATATATATTAAGAATGAGATTAATATAAAATTTTGTATATATGATCTAATAGTAAAAAACTTTTAATCTAACTGTTGTATTTATAAAATTCACATTTAATATAAATTTAATTTTTAAATAATGTGAATTAAATTTATCTATAAATAAAAACATATGATAGGAAATGTTTAATAAAAAAAAAATCACGCTTGATAAGTATAAATTAATTGATTGTCAATTTTAGTAAATTACATGAACTATATAAAAAAAACTACGTAATTTAATTCGAACATGATAAACAACTCAGTTGAATAATTTAAATTCAGTGAATGTGAACATCTTCTCACTTTAATAACATTGGCACGTGTTGGAGTTTTTATTCAAAAATATAAGTTAACTTTTCGTGTTAAAATTAATTGCCAACTTATTTTTAGAAAATAGATTAATATTGTTATAGATTTTCTCAACCACCAACTACAACTTAAATAAAATGTCAAATTTTTTTCTTGAGAAAATAACAATTATAAGTTAGTATATACTCTAACTATACAGCACGTAAATTAACTAGTTTGAAGATTTTTAACTTTCGCATCCGCATTTTAAACACCACAACTTGAATATAATATTTTATACTTAAAGATATATTTGATACAGAAAGAAATATCAATTAACATTTTTTTTTCATAAACATAATTGATAAATATTTCAAAACTAATAACTAAAGATTAATTTATTCTTCATAATATAAATAAATTAATTATAAATTAAAGGATATTTATATTTCATTTTAATAAATAAAAAATGTCCACAAGCCCAGTGCGTTTCATTTTGAGTCACGCCATTAAACAAGGACAGGGTCCTATTATTATTATTATTATTATTATTATTATTATTTTTTATAACAAAGAACTACTTACTTAACAACAGTGGAAGGCTTGCAACGGATACACCGAGAGAAGATAGAAAAAGAATATCAAGCAGGGAATATAATTTTTTAATTTTTATCAATGATGCGACTTCACAAACTGTACCATCGCCTCACTCTTCTCCCCTTTTCGCCATTATCGTTCCCTTCTAATCCCTCTCTCCTCCCTCTCGCTCCTCCGCTGCGTCTCACGCTCCGTCGCCGAACCTCACCCAACTTCGCTTCCATGGCTTCCTCGCGCTTCCGCAATTTAGCACCTCTCGCCGCCGAAGACGGCGCCGGCTCCGTTACTTCCTCCGCCACCGCCGCTACTTCCGTTGATTACGATGGTTAGCTCAACACGCATTTCTTCCACTACTCTTTTTACGGTTATCCAGCAAGATTATGTGTTTCTGATAGATTAATCTTTTGATGCTTATTCACGCGATTGATCGGTCACCTAGAGGAATATAATTTCGCTGCGCCATCTTTGTATCGGTTCACTCGATTCACTCGATTATCATTCAGATAGATACTGTGAAAATACGAAATTATCATGATTCCATCGCTATCAACGTAATTGAGTAACCGATTGTTAATATACTATTAACTGTATTGTTGAACTTATTTTAAACTAGTTAAAATCTTTTACAGCTAGTGAAATATTGTATGTATTTAATTCAACGATTTGCACCTTTTTCACTGACGGTATAGAGTTTTATATGAACAACGATAAAGATTGAGCTACTGAAAAGTTTGGCACATGAAGTGAAGAGATTCACTTCATATTCTATCATATACTTCTTGGTCCTTATTTATGTATTCGAGCCTTGCACTTTCTACATATAGTATTTTGAGCTTCTGACTGGACTAGAATATGGACCGGACATAGTTGTACAATGCATATACATCTATATTATTGTTTAGATTGCTTTACTGTTTCTAGTTGCTGACTTTTATTTTAATTGACCAATGTTAGATGAGTCAACAACAGGAGGAAGGTATCGCGTTCCTCCACCCGAGATCAGGGATATTGTTGATGCTCCACCTGTACCTGCATTGTCGTTTTCACCACTCAGGGACAAAATTCTTTTTCTCAAGCGAAGAGCTTTACCTCCGCTAGCAGAAATAGCAAGGCCGGAGGAAAAGCTGGCTGGTATACGTATTGATGGGAAGTGCAATACTAGGAGTCGCATGGCATTCTACACTGGTATAGCGATCCATCAAATTCTTGCTGATGGTACATTAGGGCCAGAGATTGAGGTGCATGGTTTCCCTGATGGTGCTAAAATAAATTTTGTTTCTTGGTCTCCCGATGGTTGGCATTTGTCCTTTAGCATTCGTGTGAATGAGGAGGACAGTGATTCTAGTAAACTCACAGTATGGATTGCAGATGTGAAAACAGGGAAAGCTAGACCGTTGTTTCAGTCACCTAATGTACATTTGAATGCAGTTTTTGACAATTATGTTTGGGTGAATAACTCTACATTGTTAGTTTGCACCATTCCATCGTCTCGTGGAGCTCCGCCAAAGAAACCTTTGGTTCCTGGTGGCCCAAAAATTCAAGCCAATGAGGAGAAAAACATTATACAAGTAAGAACATTCCAGGATTTACTGAAGGATGAATACGATGAAGATTTGTTTGATTACTATGCCACCTCACAGCTTGTTTTAGCTTCTTTGGATGGTACTAAAAAGGAAATTGGTCCACCAGCTCTTTACACCTCTATGGACCCTTCCCCGGACCATAAGTACATTTTGATTAGTTCAATTCACAGGCCATACTCTTTCATTGTACCTTGTGGAAGATTTCCAAAGAAGGTACAGTTATGGAGTGCTGATGGAAAATTAATCAGGGAGCTTTGTGACTTGCCCCTTGCTGAGAATATTCCAATTGCATTCAATAGTGTGCGAAAAGGGATGCGATCCATTAATTGGAGAGCTGATAAGCCATCAACTCTTTACTGGTACTGATCTGAATTTTTAATTTATGTTTTCTGCTGGGGCAGGTGCATCAGGGACATTACAAATTACTATAACTTAATTAAACTTAGAAGGCATTTTTTTTAATTTAGACATTTTAAGTATGCAGGTGTGTGTGTTTTTCTTCCATTATTTTCTCTTAAAATTTATAAGTGCTCATAAACTTAAACTTACCAATAGTGTGTAATTGTGTATCTTCAGTGTTTAAGTTCATTGACATGCAAATTATACTAAGCATGCCCCTTATAAGCAATAGTTCAGGTCTATAACTTAGCGTGTCTGTATATGCATTTATTAAATATCCACGGCATGAACACAAACTGGATGCATGAATTATATAAGTATGAAATTGTTTATTGTTATTGATCGAGAGTTTTAATTATGACATATCCTGGATATTCTATACACACTCAGAGAGAGGCTAAAGTACATTCACAGCCTCCCTGCCAAAATAACATTGATGTTGGTTTTGCATCACATATATTTGAGGGTGTGTGCTCATGGAACATTAGGTTCAGGTATTTCAAATATAAGGTTTTTTCTTTTAACTAAAGAACTCATGTTGTAGGTCATGTTGGATTACATATGATTTTTTTTCTTCAGCTGACTTCCACTGTTCTCATCATATGCACTTCTCTTAATTAGATGTTTCATCTTCATTCACAATCAAACTTGATTTCTTTTATTCAATATACAATTTGAATTTTTTTTCCCTTCATTTTTACATTGTTAGTTTTTTAATTCCATTTGTCATATGTGGATTTGTTTTGTGATTTCTTTATCTGTTTGAATTGCTTCATTTGAGGCTTCTAGGGTAGAAACACAAGATGGAGGTGATGCAAAGGTGGAAATTTCTCCTCGTGATATAATTTACACACAGCCTGCTGAACCACTAGAAGGGGAACAGCCAACAATATTACACAAGCTTGATCTCCGCTATGGGTATGGATATAATTGATTGATTTACATTGATTTCTTCTTTTTAATTTATCTACTTCTCTGTGTATTATTCACAATGACATTATTGGATTAATTTACAAGATCAGTCATTGCTTCTTGGTATTGAAAAAGGCAAATATGCTTCTGATTGCCGAGGTTTATAGTTGCACTGGTTTGGATGCCAAATCTTGTCCATCAATTGTCTATCCCAACCCAATGCTGTACTTACTATTTATATTTATTTAAATGGTTGCTCATCATGAACAACATTTGGTTTGATTTGCATGCCCCTTTCTTAGTTTGGACTAATAATTGTTCTTGCAAAGAATAGTCTGAGTTATTATTATTTTTATGTCTATCTCATGCCATGAACATCTAAGTAACAGTTGTTAGGAAAATTCCTTGTCATGCTTATGGTAAACTTCTCTATCTTTGTCCCCTTTATTTTTATTGGTGGGGGTTGAGAGATAAGTTGGACACAATATTGTGCTTAGCCTCTAATATCACGGGTGATGTTTCTGTTTTCCATATCTACAGAGGGGTTTCTTGGTGTGATGATTCTCTGGCGCTGGTATATGAATCTTGGTACAAAACACGGAAAATAAGAACATGGGTAGTCTCTCCTGGATCTGAAGATGTAGCTCCACGCGTCCTATTTGATAGATCTTCAGAAGATGTGTATTCTGATCCTGGCTCTCCTATGATGCGGAGAACTCAAGCTGGGACATACATTATTGCCAGGATAAAGAAGGAAAGTGATGAAGGGAGATATATTATACTGAACGGAGTTGGTGCTACAGAAAAAGGAAACATTCCATTCCTTGATCTGTTTGACATGTAGGTGTCTTAAATTGCTTGTCTTGTTTTGCATATGTTCTCACAGATTCCCTGTTATGATATGATGGTTTGAACCAAAATGTTACAGAAATACAGGTATTAAGGAACGAATCTGGGAGAGCGATAAGGAAAAGTATTATGAGACTGTTGTTGCTCTAATGTCTGATCAGGTAGAAGGGGATTTGCATTTAGATAAGCTGAAGATACTGACTTCTAAAGAGTCAAAAACTGAAAACACCCAATATTACTTTGTTAGCTGGCCAGATAAAAACATTGTTCAGATTACAAATTTCCCTCATCCATACCCTCAGCTTGCATCATTGCAAAAAGAGATGATCAGGTATCAAAGAAAAGATGGGGTTCAACTTACTGCTACATTATACCTGCCACCAGATTACAATCCATCAACAGATGGCCCTTTGCCATGCCTGGTTTGGTCTTACCCAGGGGAGTTTAAGAGCAAAGATGCTGCTGGACAAGTTCGTGGTTCTCCAAATGAATTCGCTGGTATAGGCTCCACATCAGCCCTTCTTTGGCTGGCTAGAAGGTATTGATTGTCTTTGCCAAGTATGGGTTCTGTTTGGCTATTTCTAATTTAGCATTATTGATTCAACATATATTTCTCTAATAAGCTGGATCGTTCTTTGAATACTTTAAATACTACAGGTTTGCAATTCTATCTGGTCCTACCATTCCTATTATTGGTGAGGGTGATGAAGAGGCAAATGATAGGTAACTTGATAATGATATTGTTATAGCTGTAGGATCTTTACCATTTACTTATCACTAAATAGTTGTTGAGCACCATGAATTTCATTTTCATTTTCTCTTCAAATTGGAGTTTCATATATTTGGACTTGTAAGGCTTTTTATTCTTTTCCAGCATGTTCAAATTTTGATATGATATAAACTAAATATCTTTGTTCCAGGTATGTAGAACAATTAGTTGCAAGTGCGGAGGCTGCTGTGGAGGAAGTTATCCGGCGTGGGGTAAACTTTTTTTTTACTATATGGAGAATATAAAGTTGTTAGTATGATTGAAATATGATGACTCGACATTTTGGGTTGTCACTTGTCACATCTAGGTAGCTGATCCTATGAAAATAGCTGTTGGTGGACATTCCTATGGTGCCTTCATGACTGCTAACCTCCTGGCACACGCACCTCATCTTTTCTGTTGTGGAATAGCTCGATCTGGTGCTTACAACAGAACTCTTACTCCTTTTGGTTTTCAGGTATTGCTTGTAATGGCTTTTATTTTTTGGGTTCCAGTATCCATAGATTGTCTTTTCTTTTGTCCTATAGTTCATTCTAATCTGCTTTCATACCCTATTCTTTGAACTGCATGTTACATTGAGTGTATTTTAGAATGGTGACAATGGTCTTATGTGTCTTTTCTCCATTTCCTTCTGTAGAATGAAGACAGAACTCTTTGGGAGGCCACTAATACTTATGTAGAGATGAGTCCTTTTATGTCGGCTAATAAAATTAAGAAGCCCATCTTGCTTATCCATGGGGAAGAGGACAATAATTCAGGAACATTAACCATGCAGGTAAGAAAGGATTTCTTGCCCGAGCTATTGTCATAAGCTATTGCTGTATTTTGGAAAAAACCTGGAGTCCTTTCATTAGCCAATTGCTTGCTGCTTACCTTTTGTCCTGCTATGCAGTCAGACAGATTTTTCAACGCTTTGAAGGGTCATGGTGCTCTTTGTCGGCTGGTGATTCTGCCTCATGAGAGTCATGGTTACACTGCCAGAGAAAGCATCATGCATGTCCTCTGGGAAACAGATAGATGGCTGCATAAATACTGTGTGTCAAACAGTTTTTGTGCAGGAGAAGACCACGCAACTGGCACCGTCAAAGAACATGTTAGCAAAGGAACCACAAATGCTGAAAGCAAAGTGGTTGCAACCAGCGGAGGTGGCAACAAAGAGGCGTCTGATCTTGAGTCCGAAGAATTTCATTCTCGACCGAGATCGTCCTTGTGGTAACCACATCTTCAGCTTTAATTTTAATTTGAAAAAGCACCTTCTACTGAAAGTTAATTATTTATTGATGATGGTAAATTTGCAAACAGTAAGTCCCTATATAGCTTGGGACATATTGTGCTACCTTGTGAAGAGGAGTACGGGGAGCGTACCTTCTTGTTGCTAGTTTATCTAAATGTAATTTAGCACTTCACAAGCAACCAACGAATTTAGACAACAATAGTATAAAAATGATTCTTACTGCTTATTTTATCCATATATGCATACTTTTTACCTTGAGCTTTTAATTTTGTAGAAGAATGATCCGATCTTTGACTGTCAAGGACTAAAATGGAAGCATCCAAATGATGCATATGGAAGACAGAGCAGCAAGATGCCTTTCACTGAAAAATGGAATGCGTTCATAGTAACAGAGAGCACTTACATTGTCAGTACGGGAATCTCAAATGCCCTCCATAACGTGATGTACTTGAAAAACTACTATAGCAATAATAGAATTGATGGTGCAGTAGCAAGTTGGCTAAACTATCTTCATAATTTGACAGGATGGCTCACCATCTGTCGCTCGGAAGGCTCGTTAGCGGCTTAGCCGAATAATTTGACAAAGCAATCTAATATACTTGGGGAATAACCAAACTACTACTTATTCTTCCGATGCCGTTTGGGCTTGCTTCTGATTTTGCCTTTCCAGTCGGTGGGGTTGTGATTCTTTTTACTGCATATACAATTGTACTCTAACGCCAAATCTAGGAGATTGGTATGATCAGTGGCCGAACATCAATAAAAAATTTAGGAGTGCCAAATTAATTGTTTTATATATAAATTAAATTTTTTATTAATTAAAAAAAACAATTTTTTATTTTCTCTACTCAAAATAAATATGCATAATAATAAAATTCAAAAAAAATATATTATCATTCATTAGTTATAATAATCATAAAATATATATATATATATATATATAGAGAGAGAGAGAAGGGTTTAAACGATACCGGTGTAACTTTTAGTAAATGTTACACCTCTCAATAATTTTATATTAAATGTGAATTTTATAAATCCAACCGTTAGATTGGAAGTTCTTTACTCTTAGATCATATATACAAAATTTTATAGTAATCCAACATGATTTGATACTTCATTTTTATAAAACAAAATTGACGTAATATATTTATTTCAAAATATATTAAAATATGAACACTTTGATTACCATCAAGTTGTTCAATTTTAATAAAATTTGACATACACATATAAATTGATATGAACTTTCAATCTAACGGTTGAATTTACAAAATTTACATTTAATTTAAAGTTATTGAGCGGTGTAACACTTAGTAAAAGTTACACCGATGTCATTTGAACCCTCCTCATATATATATATAGGGAGCATATCAAGTGAGAGGAAATTTATTATGAGAGATGAGAGGGTTAAAATATAACCCTTAGATTAATTTCCTCTCACTTGATTAAACTCCAAATTTTCTCTCACTTAATCTAAGGGTTATATTTTAACCCTCTCATTTCTCATAATAAATTTTCTCTCACTTGATATGCTCCATATATATATATATATATATATGAATATATATATAAAAAAATATTTAAAAAAAAGTTTGGGGGAGCTACCCTGTCCCTTAAAAAGTCCGCCACTGGGTATGATGTTTGTTTACATAGAACCCTACATATTTTTGCGTAACAAGTTCCATACATTCCATATTTTCCGTGATATTTGAGAAGTTAGGCTTGAGAATATAACTTTATGACCTACAAAATTCGATAAAGAGTATTGATTTGGATTCCTTTTGGTCGTGGAATAATTTGTCTTGAATATTGGATTAAACGTTTTTAATTCCTATAAGTAGGGCAATGTTTATTTATTTATTTATTTTTTGGCATCACATTTATAAAAATGTTTAATGTGGCTTTTATTTTCAAAATATAGAGATAAAAAACATATCTTTGTTAAGTATAATATTGCTATTTTTTTTTGTCTTGCCACAAAGTATCTTTTACTATTGCATCATATACTAATTTTACTTGTGTATTATAATTGGTGTTCGTCTAATGAGTTTTCATCCAAATCAAAGTTTTTACTAAATATATTATTCTTATAACATGTAAACACAGAAAGCTTATTATTATATGTGTGTTTGGTTTATTGTTAAAATCTTATAAACTTACGTTTAACGAAAAAGATAAGAAAAATTACTTTGTATTTTAGTGTTTTGATACGCGTGTTTTTACATTTTCGTTAAAAAAACGAATTTCCAAACATGTCATCTCGTCGAGTTACATATAATACTACTTTTGACACTCTTTACGACACTGGTTTTCTTTAAGAACAAGAATTAATCGCTGTTGAATTTCCACACTGGGGATGGCTAGAATTCACAATGACGAAGCCTGTAATTCACTTTGTTTCTAATGAGAGGAATCATCTCTAGTAGGCAATAACAGTATGATTCGATTCATTCGAAACATGACAACTAATTTGAAAGGGTAAATTTAACTGAGACTGTGTCTTACAGACATCTTCATATTTCATAATCCTACAGTGCTGTCCACAATATTTTCCCACTAACTCTGAACTTTGTACTTGTAAAGATTAACAGAAACAAATGACTTAGTATGTTGCTTGTGCAGTCCTTCAGAAACACGAATTAACCGTAAAAACTAGTTAAAAATATTAAAAACATCTCTAGTGCAGCTACATGAAAATAATTCTGCCATAAAAAAAGCAACAAAACAAGCTTTATAAAATTTCTAGCAGCCAACAATAATATAGTCCATGACTCGGAGCAAAATCTTTATTGCCTAGAATCTTATAGAGTAAGTCAGCTCAACTACATATTAAGAGCCAATTGAATTTAGAGAGAAAAAATGTATAAAAATCGGGGAGCTTAGTTCGGCACAAAACATGGCCATTTTTATTCTTCCTCCGCAATAACACTAATCTCACCCTTTTCCAGCAAATCATAAAATGTCCTGGCCTTTCTCTGTTCATTCCAGTGATGCATCTTCCAGACACTGCCTGCAGCTAAACCAAGTATTATTCCAACACATATCTCCTTCACAACACTTGGTCCTTTCAAAGTAGCATGAGCAATCCTAGGACCAGCCATTTGCTTCCCTGTCTTTAAGCTTGTCAATTCTACAAGTTACCAAATCCTGGCTTTAAATAGTTTAACAATAAAACTGGATGCAGATGCTGTTTAAACTTTCCTAACAATCAGGCTGACAGTAAGTGAACGCACGGTGAGTAAAGGGGAAGAATCAGAGGAAAAAGGAGAGATACTTAAATTATCGTTTGGCAGTTTTTCTCTAATCATGTAAGGAAGAAGTTTATCATTCCCCTTGATCACCCCCAACATAGAGAGTGAAGAAAAAATAAGATCAGGACATTAGTGGTAAAATTTCTCGGTAAAAATAGCAGATTTGGCTTAAAGATCCTAATCAAATAGGAGAAATTAGGTCCTATTTAATTTGAGAAAAATCTCTTTCTATTTCTTGTTTTAGCTAATAATTACAACAATGTTTCTGCTTTTCCGGTTTCCTACGTAGATCTTTTCATGCAAGAAACAAAAGTAAGGTGTTTATTTTATTTATTGTGAAAACAGAAATAAAAATAGAAAGCATTTTTTTTAAGTTACCATGTTATGAATATGAAGTATCTATCGATTTTGCTAATCTTATTGACTTCAACCAATGTTTCTTTTCTAATTTATAAGAGTTAAACTCAAGACTTAAAAAATTTGAATTCAGTATCACTCAAACCAATATAATTTCAATAGATAAAAATTATGCGCACTTCATAAACTCGGTCTAGTGATGGAGAGTTGGGATAGCATGCAGAAGGTCCTAAATTCAAACTCCGGTGCAGCCATTATAATTTTGATGCATCAAAAATCTCAAACCAACATAATGTTTTATTACATTTTATAAATAGAAAACATTAGCTTAGTCTAGACAAATCATTACATTTTATTAATATATTTTATGAGTGACTTTAAACCAGTTTTACTGAGATAATATATGACTCGTCCAATCTACATCTAGTGGTTCCAAGTTGCTAACCGTGTGAATGCGTGAAAAAGCCACTAGAGGGGATCTGGACCAACCCTCTAACCTTCCTCTCCCCATCCTTTTCTTTTTTGGAGAGATATCTTGTGAAAATGACTTTCTTAGAGAATGAAAAAAGTAAATTTAGGCCATAATTTATGGCATATAACCATATATGGATGGTCAAGATTTAAAGTCACATAATAATTTAAAAAGATCTGTTGATCATTTATGATAAAACTCAACAGTTAATATTTATTCTTCCCATTCTCACGCATGATTTATAAAACATTCCCACCGGATACTTTCCCTTTTCTTTTTTCCTTTACTTAGGAACTACAAACTATATGAATCTTATATCAAAGGAATTCAGATCAGATTGAGGCCACTAATCAATAACATGTTGGATGGGAAAGAAAATTATAAATCCTATGGTGGGATAAATTATAAGTTGCATTAAAACAAATACCATCTCTGGCATCAAAACCAGCCGCTCGTTATCTAAGTAAAACTTTCTAAAAAAAATATCAATTTTAAGACTTTTACAGCAACATTTTTTTCTTAAAAGGAAACTTCACCTTAACGTTATGAATTCTACCTCATTCTATCTGATTTATTGGTATCAGGGGAAAGGACCCTAAAATTCCAATACAGCTGCCAATTTACCATTGGTTTTCCAAACAAAATATATCGTAAACCAAAGAAATGAACAATCCAAAGAGTGAGTGAAGAAATTCTTCCACATTAGAATTTGATCGAAAATCTACCACTACAACAAGAATCTAAGATCTAATATCATGGCGAAATTAGAGAACTCACCAGAGGTTGAGCTTGAGGATCTCTTCTTCTCTCGATGACATTCGAAATAAAAAGAACTAAGTGTATATACACTTTGGAGTTTGGACTGCTGTGGCACTTCTGCTGGACCTATCTGGCCCAATCCAAATGTATTTGGGCTCAAAATATGGCCCAAGTGTGCATGCAAGTGCAACAAATGATCAGTTTCAGCAATTTTAGGCTTTTAGCTGACATGTTTTTTTTTCTTTTTTGTTCAGCTCATCTATTTGAATTTCATTTAAACTATAGTATTTAACTTATATTATATCGGATAAGATTTTTTTTATAAAATTAAAATTTAATCCTGCAATGTTTATTAACTTTGATTACTTTTTTTTTTTTTAAATTTAAAACAGTTTCTAATTAATTAATTAATAATTATAAGTATTAATATAAAGTGAATGAAAGGTAAACCCTATCCGATTATTCAATTAGCCAGCCACAAACACTCCATCTTGCACAAAAGCATGCAGCTACCAACTTGAAGAGAATTCATAGCCGATTCTACTGAAAATAATGTCAGAATATAACTAATAAACGAAAAAGTACATTGAATTGCTTATTAATTATATGAATTTATAACCTTTTCTAAATATTTCAGATAATGTTGTGCAGCTGACTTAGAACCCCATTAGGTTGTTGTGTACACCATGCAAACAAGACAACAGCTGTTCAATGTGATTAAATATTATAATTGAAGCAATGAAAATATAAAACCTATAACTTAGAAAATTAATTATTTCGACAATAAGACCTGAACGTGTTTTGTTCCCACTGCATCGCCGAAGAATAATGATATTGGGTGCATGTGAATTATGAGTCTGCTCTCTGTGGTGACTAAAGAGGTTCATTGCTTGTACTTTATTCCCATCTTAAAATAATTAAAAAAATGGTGGATGTCATCATGTGGGTTTAGTTAAAGAATAAAGATAAATAATTAAAAAGTGGTGGATGTGGGTTTAGCTAAAGAATAAATAACACATTCCCTGATACTGTAATTCAATTAGAAACTAGCAGAATAAATAATATTTTTATAATAATCAGGTGAATGTACTATTTCTTTTGTTTTTCAAAAACGGCCCTGGATAATGTAATTTAAATTACTATATTTTGAATTTTAAAATTAAGCAATTTATTTTCTATTACCTAAATTTCATTTTATGATTTATTTAAAATTCTCTCATTTTAGTTATTATGTAAAAAAATTGTATTTTACTTAAAAATCTTCTGTAAAATTTTCATAATTTCCAAAATTCTCTACCAAAACATACCATAAGAATCATAGTAAATGTGATTTTGAATGATTAATATTCCTCATTTTAACATTAAATAATACATTTATCAAACCTTGATTAACTCTTAACTTTTTAATATTTATTATTATTAAGTTTATTGATGATTAATTATTATAAAAAATCAATTTGATCACTACAGTACAATTTTTAATTACATTTTTTCTATATATAAAATTTGAATTTAAAATTTTGTTTAAACATTTCAAATTTAACTATTTTGGTACTAATGTAATGTTGGTAACCTATAGAAAAATCACACTAGATAAGAAGAACATATCTCTCCAGTCCCTACAAATATTTAATTTAGTTATAAACAGAGGAAACCAGTTCAGCACCGTGAACCGATGGACAGTACATACCAGAAAATATGAGATTTATTTATTATTCTGGATCCACATCCACCCTATTCTGCGTCACATTGCCTTTCTTTGTTTTAACTTAATTCTCTAATATTAGAAACATTAATTTATTTTTTCTCTTGCAAGTTTCCATTATCGAATCCTGCATGAACCATGACACCACCATTTGACTTGTTTTGAAGCATCAATGGAGAGACAGAGAAGTTTCTCCTTCAAACCCACTAGGTTTTTGGTTTTCTCATTCACAATCTTTTCCTCCTTCCTCATCCTTTCTACTTTCACCATCTGGCTCACCAATTCCTCACCTTTAATTCGTCAACAGGTTCATCTTCACTTCAACACTTCTTCTAATTCTTCTTCTTCTGTGGGACCTCCTCCTTTAACTGTTCAATCCTTGACTGGTTTCACCAAAAACTTCACTGTAAGTGGTGTCAAAGTTCCAACTTTGATCGATAACCGTCTTGCTAGGACCCAGAGAAGCTTCTCTAGATCCAAATCTGAACCTGTACGACACCATGTTGATGTTGGTGCTTCAAATGTTAACTTCACGGCAATGCAAGAGCGTGGAAATTCACCTGAGAGAGGACCCGGCAACGAAGAGAAGAAAGTAGTTGCGGGTGGTTTAGTTGGGGAAACTCAAGTTGCTATTTTGACGAAGATTGAACAGAAGAGAGTTAAAGGATGTGATTTAACAAAAGGGTATTGGGTTTTTGATGAAAGCTATCCCCTTTATTCCAAAGGTTCGTGCCCTTTTGTGGATGAAGGTTTTGATTGTGAGGGAAATGGAAGATTGGATAGAAACTACTCTAAGTTGAGATGGCAGCCCAAAGGCTGTGACCTTCCAAGGTACTCTAAGTTTCAATCTTTTGGAACCTTTTTTTTCCCTGCTTCATTTTTAGACTGTTGCAGTATTTAGGAAGAAACTTAAATTATTTTTGGTACTGTGTTTTTTGGCAAAGGTTCAATGCAACAAAAATGCTGGAGTTGATTAGAGGGAAAAGGCTTGTTTTTGTGGGTGATTCCATTAATAGGAACCAATGGGAATCAATGTTGTGCATGTTATTGGGGGCTATTGAAGATCCAAAGAGAGTGTATGAGACCCATGGAAGGAAGATTACCAAAGAGAAGGGAAATTATAGTTTCAGGTTTCTGGTAATTCTGTGGAACCTCACTTGGATTATATAATGTGTGTATGGATGGCCCTGGAGTATTAGACGTTTCATGTTTTGCACTTTCAACTTCGCAGGATTATAAATGTACCGTTGAATACTATGCCAGTCATTTCTTGGTTCATGAAAGTAAGGCAAGAATAGGGCAAAAACGAAGACCAACCTTGCGAATTGATGCTATTGATCACGGTTCTTCTAGATGGAGGGCAGCTGATATTTTGGTTTTCAACACTGCACATTGGTGGTCACATTACAAAACAAAAGCTGGGTTAGCACTTTGCTTTATCTTTTTCATTTTTCAGGCCTTGAAACCTTTTAGCTGATGTGGGCATCCTTCAATGCTTGCATTTTTATACATTCATAATCTTTTCATCTCCAACGTTGGGCATTTCAGTGTGTGTAATTATGTTAAAGAAAGGATTGAACCCAACGCAATTCCTAATTACTAAAATAGAAAGTCTTCGACTTTAATTTAGCCCAAAATGTCTCATTGGTAAAGAATGGTGGTGTTCTGTTCAGTTAATGAATTTGATACCCAAATTAATGCAGTCATCAAATCTAAATAATGAAAATCAAATAATTCATATTTTAGGATTTGACTCTTCTGAACTGAGAGTTATGCTTTAAAAGATAAAATGTACTCACAATTATTGATTAGAAAATTAACTATGAAGAATTGTGATAAAATTAAATTCTTGCAAAATTAAATTTAAAATTAATTATATGATTTAGAGGAGCCAAATCCCATATTCCAATGCATGCTTTAAGCCTGATTTGCTGAGATGAAATCTGAATCCTCATCTTTATCTGATGGATCTGATTTGCTGACTGCCTGAATGTGTAAAAAAAATGATTGCAGGGAACTTTCTATTAATTGAGCTGGAAAAATTGGCATCTCTGTTAACATTCTATTTTTGGAAAATGAGCAACCAAAGCTTAGTCGTCAAATTTTTTTATCACTTATATTTCTAATTTCCTTTCAGTATATTACATTTGACAAACCTTTGATCGTATAACAGGATTTATTACTACCAAGAAGGAAGTCTAGTTCATCCCCAGCTAAATGTTTCTACAGCTTTCAGGAAAGCTTTATTGACTTGGGCTTCATGGGTGGACAAACACATTGATCACAGAAAAACCCGAGTTTTCTTTCGAAGTTCAGCACCATCACATTTCAGGTTTGCTTTTGATATCCATTGACTCTGCAATAGCTCTTACATTTTCCAAAATCTAAGATGCTATTTCTCAGAGTAGCTGATGAATGAACTTGATCCTTTGCAACAGGGGTGGTGATTGGAATTCCGGAGGGCATTGCACAGAAGCCACTCTTCCTCTTAATGAAACCTTAAGCACTACTTATCCTGAGAAGAATATAATCGTAGAGGAGATAATAAAGCAAATGAAAACTCCTGTGACATTGTTGAATATAACTAGTTTGTCAGAATATAGGATTGATGGCCACCCATCAATTTATGGGAGAAAAACACGGTCCTCTAAGATTCAAGATTGTAGCCATTGGTGCCTTCCAGGGGTTCCTGATACATGGAATGAACTATTATATTTTTATCTACAAAGTAGATGAGGGTGACATGTTCAAACTGGTGTACCCTTTATATTTTCTTGGGTGAATCTGGCGTATTCCGTGGTTGATAATCATATACTAATTTTTAAAAAATACTTAGATCCATTTAAGATGATGTTTTCTAATAGATGTTCTTCTATACACATGGATTTAAGAATCAAATACTTTAATCGCTTGCTTTTCGACCATATTATACCATGTTGGTCATTAATCTGTACATATAACCTGTGAAATATATTCTCGTTACGAGACTAAATTTTATGTTCTCTTTAACATAGTACTATTGCAATTCCCCTCATTCTAAACGTTAACGAAGGAAACTTCAATTTTTGGAGTACAATAAAAAGGTGTGTAGCCGAACTAGCTGAATCCATGTTTTGGAAAATATTTTGAAGATAGTATATAGAGTTTAACCCGACCTAGTTCTGCATTAATCGAAACTAAACCAACTTTTTATTTATTTATTTTTAAACTACCTGTTTTATTTTAGGAATTTGCAACGGGGCTAAAAGATATTACAGAGTAACTAAATGGGGGAAGTTGGAACTCCCACTTGTTTTCCTTTCCTTTCCCTCTCGTTTCGTCTCTCTTCTTTAATAATTTTGCTTGTTTACTAAATATATTAATTAATTAATAGTTGATTTAACTATTGACTCAGTAATTTGACCAATATTTCATCCATTTGATATCCTGATTAAGTCAATAATTGGTTCAGTTTTCGTATCACTCACGTGAGGTATACTAAAATTCATCATTATCAGTAAATAATCATAAAATTCACGCACACTCGTACACGTAACCCATTAGACTCCCTTGAGTCCTTCCCACTCTTTTCTTCGATAACGTTCTTTTCCTGTTTTGAGTATAGCATCTGCTAATGCAATAACATAATTTTATATTTGTATATCTCATCTCTTTTGAGGAACCAAAAATACATATATCTAATAATTCTCTCTTCTGTCAATTTTGTTAAGTATCATGACTTCACAGTTTATTCATTTGTTTAAATGACATCATTTAAAAATATTATAGTTACATTAATCATTCCAATTTTTAAGTGAATATATTGAATCACATCCTTCACTATTTTAAATATAGCATTTTTTTTAATATAATTGTGAATATATTTCACTAGGAAAATCACCTCGATATGGAGATTATCAATGCGAAAATATGATTTTTTAAAGGTTAAAATAGTGGATTGATAATTTTTTTACTCTTTAAATTATTTGTATTTCACAAATGAATCTTAAATACATGAGTATCTTACATTGTTATCCTTATATCTCAAATTTTTTAGGCAAAGTCAAATTTTGCAAGATGGGAAGTCTTCACAAGGATTGACATATTTATACTTGTTTATTTTCAAATAATGTGATATATATGTTTTCCCTACTAATTAATGATGCATTTTAGAATCCAATTAACAAAAATGTTTGTCTAGGAGAGTACTAGTGAACTGATCACTCAAGTAGAAACAAACAAGCGTGGAAAATTATATAATTGTATAGAAACTTATTTCCCTTTTAACCTCAATGATCAAGCAAGTGTCTCTTTTCAACTATATTTTTTGTTAACATAATATTGTTCTAATCTTTCTCCCATAGACTTGAGCATTCTTGTAATTTACATGAGAGTGTTTAAATGATATAAGATCCAACAATAATTGGATTGAGTAATCGGTTTGACTTATTAAAATATTAATATATTATTTTGAAAAAGAAAGAAAAAAATCAAAATAATGAAAATGTATTGTATGACCAATACTAATATAAATCATATGATCAATACATATCCCAAACAACACTAATGTAAATTATATGATCCATACATGTCCCAACCAAATACATAATTAGTATTTTATTATTAATATTTATTTTAGGTTGTGTTATTCGAGTTAGAAACTCTTTAACTCATTACCTAATTCAATTATAATTGGGTCAACTAGAATATCTCCAACCCAATCCACTAAAATATAATTGAGTTGAGTTAGGTTGATCGAGTTTGTGGGTTAATTTAGACTCCCTTACACTTTTAATTGTCACAAATAGTAAGCTTTGTGAAATAAGAGAGTTTCAAGACTATTTAATGGGATATTTGAAAAGAAGAACTTTGAAGCCCTAAAGTAATTTCTTGATATTCATGTATCTCAATCTAAATATAAATTTTTTCTCTCTTAATGAAAGTATACATTAGATCTTTTAGCTAAAATAGACAATGGACTCGTCAACTAGTAGATAATTGTGTAAGTATTGATTTACATTCCTAGAGTAAATGTGTGCTCTATCTAAAAACCTTATGAGACATATGGAATATACACCAATTCAGCTATTTTCCAAATCTATTGCCATCTAGTTTCTAAAACTACTGTGTTATCTTATCTTTCATCAATTTACCTTCCCCTTTACATCTTTTTTCTTGGAAAGCACAATATATTATGATTTGAATTTGATGACTTTAAGGTCATTTCTCGCACATCTTTCACCAATCTAGTATCCATTTTTTTATAGTGGGTTATTGATGCTTATCACTTAGGAGATAAGTTAAAATTTGCAAACCACTCATCAAAACCTAACTACCACACAAAGGTCAGTTCAAATACTCCATTTTTAGACAAACATGACATTTACCCTTTGATCTCAACAATTTAAACTTCATTATAGATTTCTTATAATGATTGAACTATTTTATCAGTTGCATAGGTGATGTTGGCAGGAAGGGATCATCGAGTTGACATATTTGCTAAAGAGAACATTGAAGCCGGTGGTGAACTTTTTTATGATTATTACTATGCTTTAAATTGTGCACTAGCATGGACTTTTTTGCCTAAAGTTGAAGCTTCCAAAAAAGATGAATTAACAACTTCTCGAGGCAAGACAAAGAAATATCATACTCGATGAATAACCATCATAACCAAGGACTAATGTATAGAGTTTATTGTGTCCTTTCTCCAAAAACAGATTTTTGACATCTTATGGGATATACTCAAGAGCAATTGTTATGAGGATATTGATATGGAATACTAATATGTATAAAATTATCCTAGAAGGTTTGAATCAAAGTATGAGTTTAATATTATTTTAAGCATATTATTTTTCCATTTTCTTGATGCTAATTTTGATAGTTTTTACAAATACCATTAATCAAATTGTAAGAAGGAATGCATGATTTCAATTTACTAATACCTTTTATTGACTATGATATTTTTGTAACCGAATTTTGATTTAATCCGTAATTTAGGACTCAAATCAAATCCTTGTGTGAGATACTTTAGTTGATAGATTTATAATGTCAAGAATACTCAATATTTTGTTAGATGACAAATGAAGAGAGACTACCTTTAACAAATATAATGATGTAGTAAATGTGTGGAGAAGCAAAGTAAAAAAGAAATAACAATAATTTATGCTCAAGTAATACTCATGGTTACAAATGTGAGAACCAAATATTCTTTGAGAACCTCATTTATAGTTTGAGTCTTATTGACATTGACATTAATAGAGCTTCCAATAAAATAAGGATTTAACAAAAATTATTGGTAGTTTAATATTTTTTTTCTTTTTGTAAATAATTAATCATTTCCATTGCTATAGAATTGTGAATACATTGTGGAAAATAGTGAAAAATATAATGACTAGAATTCACATTTGGTGTAGCAAATGAGTGAGTTACCCCATTTGCTTCTCTTCTAGTGAATTGCACCTTGAAATTCGATTAACAATAAGTATCTCCTTAATGTGATCAATAAGAATACCACATTTTTGAATGATTCACAATAGTACCATGACTGATATTATTTGCTTGTAACTTACAATCAGTCTAAAAAATAAAAAATTGGATTCCCAAGTTAATTAACCAAGTCATAGCTTAGAAAAGGTCGACAAATTCCCTTTCTTGGGCATTTGAAAGAGACGGAATTCAACCATTTTTTGCTAATATAAATGAACTTGCATCATTCCTTATGAAACAACCAAATCCTATTTTGCATTCCTCCTTAAAGAAAGTTGCATCAGTATTACACTTGAGAAAACTAACTGGAGGTTTTGTCCAAACACAAGAATTGTTAGTTCCCTCGGAAGAAACTTGAACGAATAGATTGGATTGTGTTTCTTTCTTTAAGAACAAAATAAGCTCTATTAATCACTCTTACGTCCTAATCCTCCATTAGATTCCAAAGCTTTGAATTCTTTCTATTCCACAAACTACAAAGAATCATGATAAAAATGCTGGAATTTGTCATCCAATAGACTACACATCTTAATCAAATCTTTAAAAGAACCAATGCCGCTCAACAAAGGCTGAATCTGTTGCCATAAACCAATACGATTCCAAACTAAAATACTAACTTAGCAAGTAAATAAGGTATGAAAAGAATTTTCCAAATCTTCCCCACATAAAACACAAAAGGATGGACATGTTATACCTCTAGATTGCAAACATATGAGTAAGAACGCAAACCCTACAAGCATGCCACATAAACAACTTGACTTTTTGTGGAAGCTTTAAATTCCAAACCATATGCTAATACCCATCCTCTTGAAGTTGATTTACATAACCAAATTGATTCATGGCCACTTTATAACCCAATTTAACATAATAGAGACCTTTAAGGTTGTATCTCCAAATTCTTTTATCCGTCAAAATCACTTCGAATAGAGGATTTTTTAAGGTAGGCTACTCTTCATTTGCTATAATAATTATTTGTATCTTGTAACTTAGATATTCAAGGGAGTTAATTCACATTGTTCAAAAAGCTTGGATATTTGTTCTTTATTAAGACAGACAAGCAAGCATCCGAATGACAAAATATATAAACTTTCAATGAGAAAGTAAAGTTTATTAATTTATCTTCATTTAGTTCTTAATGATTACTTTACTATATTTTTTAGCAACTAAAAAGAAATTACATGAGAAAGAATAAAAAGAATTACAACACCAACAGCTAGCTGGTGACTAACATCGAAAGGAGGAAACTCATGGATAGTCATGTCGTTATTTGCAAAAGATCCCATTTTCGCCAGAACATCTAGATTGTTGTTCTCTTCTCACAAAGTGTGAAGCAAAATCAAATTCCAATCTCTTTCAACCAAGTTTCTCAGATCGTAGATTAGTGTAGCATATTGTGATAAGGACGGGGGTGGATGCTTTAGTAGCATAAGAGCCATTACAAAATCTGAATAGCACATTTTTTTTTGAAACCTCAATCTCATGAGAAATTCAGACCATACTTGAGTGATAGGAGTTCAACATAAATATTACTAAAACCCCAAGAAGCTAACAACCCGCCCTCCATATTGATTACTTTACGTTATTGCTTTTTTACTTTTCTTCTCCACGTATTTACTACATCATTGTATTTGTTAAAAGACAATCTCTCATTATTTGCCATCTTACAAAATGTTGATTGTTCTTGACATTATATAAGCCTATCAACTAGAGTAACTCACAAGAATTTGATTTGAGTTTTAACTTACGAACAAAATCAAAGCTGGATTATGAAAAATCATTGTCAAAAAAAGGTATTAGAAAGTTGAAATTATGCATTTCTTCTTACAATTTGATTAATAGTATTTGTGAAAACCACCAAAACTAGCATCAAGAAAATGGAAAAATAATATGCCTAAAATAATAGTAAACTCATACTTTGATTCAAACCTTCTAGGATAATTTTATGCATATTAGTATTTCATATCAATATCCTCATAACAATTGTTCTCGAGTATATCCCATAGGATGTCAAAATTTGTTTTTGGAGAAAGGACACAATAAACTCTATATATTGGTCCTTGGTTATGATGGTTATTCATCGAGTATGATATTTCTTTGTCTTGCCTCGAGAAGTTGTTAATTCATCTTTTTTGGAAGCTTCAACTTTCGACGGAAGAGCCCAGGCTGGTGCACAATCTAAAGCATAGTAATAATCATAAAAAAGTTCACCACCGGCTTCAATGTTCTCTTTAGCAAATATGCCAACTCGATGATCCCCTCCTACCATCATCACCTATGCAACCGATACAATAGTTCAAACATTATAAGAAGTCTATAATGAAGTTTATCTTGTTGACATCAAATGGTAAATGTCATGTTTTTCTAAAACTAGAGTATTTGAACTGACCTTTGCATAGCAGTTGGGTTTTGATGAGTGGTTTGCAAATTTTAACTTATCTCCTAAGCGATAAGCATCAATAACCCACTGTGAAAAAATGGATAATAGGTTGGTGAAAGATGTGCGAGAAATGAACTTAAAATCATCAAGTTCGAATCACGATATATTGTACTTTCTAAGAAAAAGATGTGGAGGGAAGGTAAATTGATGAAAGTTAATCAAAAGATAATAAAATAAAGAATAGTTTTGGAAACTAGGAGGCAATAGATTTGGAAAGTAGTTGAATTGGTGTATATTCCATATATCTCAAGGTTTTTAGATAGAGTACACGTTTGCTCTAGGAATGTAAAATTCAATATCAGACAATTATTATCCATGGGTTGACAAGTCCATTGTCTGTTTTAGCTAAAAGATCTAATGTATACTTCCATTAATAGAGGAAAAGTCTATGCTTAGATTGAGATACTTTAATGCCAAGAAAGTATTTTAGGTTTCTAAGTTCTTGATTTCAATTTCCTTAACCAAATAGTCTTGAAACTCTCCTATGTCACAAAGCTTATTATTTATGACAAATAAGTGTGTAAGCGAGTTAAGATCAACCCACAAACTCGATCAACCTAATCCAACCCAATTATATTTTAATGAATTTGGTTGGAAATATTCTAATTGACCCAATTATAATTGGGTTTGGTAACAAGTTAACGAGTTTCTAACTCGATTAACTCAACCTAAAATTAGTATTAATAATGAAATTGTAACTACGTATTTAGTTGAAATATGTATTGATTATATAATTTATATTAGTGTCCTTTGTGACATGTATTGATGAGTTATGTTAACATTGATCATATAATTCATATTTCATTATTTTGATATTTTTTTCTTCAAAACTTTAAATATATTAATATTTTAATGAATATATAGTTGATTACTCAATGCAATTACTGTTGGATCTTATATGATTTGAACATCCTCATGTAAATTACTAGAATGCTCAAGTCTATTGGAGAAACACTAGAACAAGACCATGTTAAATAAAAATGTAGTTGAAACGAGACACTTACTTGATCATTAAGGTTAAAAAGGAATGAAGTTTCTATTCGATTATACAATTTTCCACGCTTGTTTGCTTCTGCTTGAGTAATTAGTTCACCGGTGTACTCCCCTAAGCAATCATTTTTGTTTATCGAGTTCTGAAATGCATCATCAATTAGTAAGGTGAACACATCTATCACATTATTTGAAAATAAACAAGTACAAACATCTTAACCTTTGTGAAGGCTCCCCATCCTGCAACATTTGACTTTGCCAAAAGAATCTGAGATATAAGGATAAAAATGTAAGATACTCATGTATTCAAGATTTCATTCATTCATGATATATACAAATAATTTAAAGAGCAAAAGAATTACTAACCCTTTGTTTTTTGCCTAAAAGAAGATTCATATTTTCACATTGACCATCTCCACATCGAGGTGGCTCCCCCAGTGAACCATCGCCACAACTATATAAAGAATGTCATTTAAAATTTTGAAAAATGTTACTGAATTTCACTCACTTAAAATTGAAATAGTTAATGCAACTAAAATATTTTTTAGTTGATATGATTTAAACAAATGAATATCTTATGAAGCCAAGATACTTATCAAAACTGGGGAAACACAAAATTATTACGGATTTGAATGTTTTGGTTCCTCAAAACAGCTAAGATACTAAGATTATGTTCTTGCATTAGTAGATGCTATGCTATTGAATTATTAAGACCAAAAACACTATCATAGATATGACTCTCTGAATAAGGTGAAGTGAATATAGGAGATATATTAATAATAAATAAAAAAAGCCACACAAAATCAAGTTCAAAAGCACAAAATAAAGAAATAAATAATAACATTACCTAACCCAACAATTTCGACAGACATCTGGGTCACATTCGCGGTTGGCTGCAAAGCATGGACATAATCGACTTTTGCATTGACTCTTAGCACAATAACATCCTCTGAACCGATTATTGCAAAGCTTTAAACACCTAAATGTAAAAATATGAAAAACTAATTTATCACATTTTAAAAATAATTTAATTGGTTAACAATTAATTTGTTTCAAATCATTAAAAAATAGTTTAAAGTTTATGTTCAGATTGTATTTTCTAGCCTTGTCAAGCATGGTTTTTTTTATTAGTTTTGTTTTTCTTCATAAATGTCTCTCATGGCACTCCAAAAAACGAACACTTATTTCGTTTTGATTTAAAAACATGATTGAAAAATATATATTTCACAAGATATCAGATCACCCTCGTTAGACTTTAATATTCAAGCTAGATGCTCCACTAATATTTTTAACAAAATAATTCAAATAGACCAACAAATGAACTTGAGAAATATGAAATATCTTGCAAGTATTGTGTTTATTTCAAGATCAAAAAAGGTTTTAAAGATACATTATTAAAAGAAATTAACATACCCACAATATTTTTCACAGCAAGTTCCATTAAGAAGACAAGGACATTCCTTTCCGCACATTCCATGACACTCACAAGGAGTATACTGCTTATTACACAGATCTTCCTCGTAACCAATTCTTCTCAATCTAGGTGGGAGGCCAGCAGACTTTCGATGATAATTGAACTTTCTTGCTTTCCCCTTTTTTCGTTGGGGCTGTTTTGATGACATTTCTTGGTCCTAGAAAAATAACCCAGATATTCAAAAGTAGATACACGCTATCTACTAAATGACATGTTCGTGATTGCAAAATTATGTATATCCAAGTGCCAAAAGTTGAACGTCCAAAATTATATTCTTTCTTTAATTGATTTAAAAAATTTGTAAAGACAAGAACTGTACAAGAATTCTTAGCTACCAAGAATCTCATAGCACAAAGGTTTGTTGCTCGTCAGCTCAAAAGTTCAAATCAATCCCTTTTGCATGTCTAAAAAATACTGATAAGAATTTAAATTTTATCAACTACTGAAGTTAATATTAATTATGCTATTTGGGCAAAAAAAATCATAATATATTAATGATCCCTTTTTAATTATGTTCCTTCAATAAACTGCATCTTAAGGTAATAGAAAAGTTTTTTTTTTCTTTCCTACCACAATTTGGTACATTTTAAAAAGTGAAAGGATGAATTTTTTTTTTTTGGGACCTAGAACTAATTTAAGTTCTTTCAATTTGAAGAAGAAAGAAGGTGGAAAGGGTGATATTAAATAAAAGACTAAATTAATTTTATTTTTAGACACCTTCTATTTTATTAAAGATATTTTTATTATTTTATATACATGGTTAATAATATTATTTTATTTTGTTTCTTTCCAAACAACGAAGAAAATCATCCCATTTTTCACTTCTATTTTTTTTTCTTACGCCTTCTTTCCTTAACTAAACCTATAATATTACACAATATGGGTGTAAAACTTAACTTTCCATCATTATTCGGTATCAACAAGGCAGTTTAAATAGTAAGTCCACCGAGACACTTGCGTTAGGCCTCAACGTACACAATAATATATATATAACTTGTGTTACATTTAATTTTTAATAACTAATTGAAGTGAGAAAAATGATAACTGAGCAGCTCAATTAAAAGGTAAGTACAAGACTTTAAATTCCTAGACACCCGTGCACATGCATGTGTGCTAACTTACGCATATGCATATATGATCCATGTATACATTATAAATTTAATTATTATGTATATAAAGTTAGGTAAAAATTCTTATAATATCATCACATGATGTCATAAGATTAAATAGATAAGACATTATAAACAAAATTAAGAGAATATCATTATTAAGATTTTGTAAGAGAAATTCTAAAGTATTCTTATATATTTAAAGGGTTTTGAAATTGTTTTTGTTTTTTGTTTTTTTGTTTTTTTAAAAATATTTGACCATTTGATTTAGAATTGTTTGATTTTTAACATGTGTTTATATTTGTTAATTTAATATATATTTTCTTAAAATTTTTAATATATATACGAAATATTTGAATTTAGTAAGAACATTTTTTTATATATTATGAGTCATGATTAATTAGAATTTTTTACACTTGTGTACAAATTTAAGGAATAAATTGAATAAGAAATTTACAAAATCTCTCTTAACTATTAACAAATAAATCTTATTGTATTCTTCTCAGTTATTTTAATTTTTACAAAATAATTTAAAACACTTGGATTAATATTTGACAAAAAAAAATAGTAAATTAATTACTTAAATTATTTATTTATTAAGAATACATCACTTACCGTAGAAGAAAAAAATGAAAATGAAAAAAAAATTATATTTTACATCATTTTTATTAATTTAAAAAATTGGCTGTACCAAAACATTCCAATTTATAGGAATACTGTAGTAATTTCCTAAATAAAGTTAATTAATAGTATGTAAATTAGACAAGTTTCATGTAAATTAAGTAAGTATTATGTAATGTGTTTTGTCGGAACATTTCTCATATTGAATATTTTTTGTAGATAGAATTTTAATCATTTTTTTAATTGTTTAGACTTTATTTAAACAATTTTTAAACATGAAACTCACCCAATATATTGTAATTAATAATTAGTACATTAAACTTTTTTTTTAATAAAATTGACATAGGCCGAAAATTTCTAGGCACGACATTCATCAAACCATTCAAGACAAATATATATATATATATATAGAAAAGTAAGGAAATAATTAATGCTCGAAATTCTTACTGTGCACTCTGCATTAATCTTTTCATTTGTGTCGGTCATTGAACTTGGAATGGATCCATGGGGCATTGACTCTCCACCAGCAAACATGTACTTGGCTACTTCCAAACAAGTCTTTAAGTCAGAAAGCAAGATACGTGCTATAAGGCAACTGCATAGCATGAGTAGCACCACATAAGCAAAAACTCAAAAAATATCACAATTAAAAAAGTTAGCTACAAATGAATTTCAAATATAAGTATTTTAAAAGTTGCTCTATTACTATAGTAGTTGAGAAATAATAACTTAAGAATGCATTCAAACCTTGACAGAAAACATTGAGTGCTTATTACAACGCAAACTATATCAGTTGAGCTTAATTCTTGCAAAAGAAAGAAGAGCTAGTACTTTACAAATGTATAAGCACAAACATGATATAAAGAAAATTATTACAACGTAAATTGCTTTGAATTGAATATATGCCTAGATTATGTACTATGCAGTAATTAACTTTACAAGTTCCTTCCGATGTAGTGAATATGTCCATTTCCATTACTATTCTTAATTAAGTCTTGGAAAAAATTAACTAAACAAATAGGTAGGGTTTGGAATTGGAGGCATTGTGGATAAATGTCCCCAGATAATCTAAAAGATTTCTTTCTAACACCATATACTTTTTATGCTCTTCTAACGTCTTAAAATCATAAGTAATAGGGGAATAAATAATTTTAGATCTTATTAGTTCATGTAAAATAAAAATAACTAATTATTATTATTATATATGTATATATATATGTTCTTTTTCTAAATTTTTGGAAGGACCATGGCCTCTCTTGGTCACTACTAAGATCTTGCCCTAGTCTAGGGTTGGTCAAATCCATGATGCGAGTCTATAGTGCTGCATACAAGAGGCTGATTCACGACTTGAACCTGTGATCTCCGGGTTCCAAGGTGACAAATCTGACCATGGCCTTCTTGCACACACAATAAACTAAATTGCATGTCAGTATATATTCTAGTACAATACAGAATTTTTGGAAAAACAAATGTAACAACCTAATTACTTAACAAGGTTCAATTGTAAGTGTGAGAAGCTCCATACCTATTTTTTCCAAACAGTTCTAGTCCTTTCAAATATAAATCTCTCTCGAGAGGTTTCCAATCCGAGTTACTTGTCATCTCATCAACTTGCATTTCCATGGAATTGGACTTCTGATTAAATTCTCTCTCATTTGTCAGATCTTTTTGTCCATCCACAACTCCTTTATCCTTTTCACCACGGCCCCAGCATGAAATGTTGAGGTTATTTAAAATTTCAAACACAAATTAAAAGAAGAAAAAAGAAGAAGAAGAAGAATACCAGAAGGTAACACTGATCACTGCATGGTTTCGTATCATCTTCAGGTTCAGACCAAATTGGTTGCTTTTCACTCTGTGAAGTAAATCATCAAGTTGACTTACTGTATTGATAGAGTTGGGAACACAGATTAAGGTAAAAAATAACAAAGAGAAATATTCCTTACAGGATATATTAAACGTTGAGAAGTGCCATGCAGGGGACAATCAAATATCTGCTCGAGGAAATTATAAAAGCATAGATAGACAAAATATTTAATATCATATTAGAAATCATGGCAATGGCAAGAATGTTAAACTGTTAAAGAATGTTGATGATGTTTTAGTATGTACATAGCACTGACGACAGAAGAGGATATCGAAAGTTTCTAAAGTATCACTCAAGTTTTTCTCCAAACATATTCCAAGATGAGATGCACATCCTCTGCAATCACAAGCTCCAGATTTCTGATCTAGACTTCGCGTATTCTTTTCCTTGAGTATTCCATACCTCTCCTGCATATTTTGATGAAACAAAATATCCCAGACATAAAAATGGCTACTCAAACTATCCATGGTAAAACTTAGTTTTCCAATAGTTAATTAGGATTAACAATCATCAAGCATGTAACATCTCCATAAGTTATTCTAGATTACCTTAATTTGTGAATCGGTAGTTTTAATAGACTCTTTAACGATATTCGGTACCTCTCCAGTAGACTCGTATTCCTCAAGTGTCATCCTAATATATTCAAGAGTCAAATATATAAATTTTAAAATAGAGAAGCTTCAAACATTAGAATGAAGTAGAAAAATGATGCCCAATGAGTTTAAAATTGGTATAAAATGTAAACATATTGTGTGATGCTGATAAAGGTTTTATTTACTAAGAAAGGAAAACCACTAGAGGTCTATCAAGACTTCTATCTTACTCATCAACCAAATATGTAAAATAAGGATTTATATGACCGACAACAAAAATTGCAATCAAGATCTCTAGCTCTTGTTGTAATTTAATTTTTCCTCATGAACAGATAGAATTTCTACACGCAAGTACAACGTCTGCATTTTAATTTACCGCAAAATTTGGTCTTCAGCCTCTGTGAAGTCATGTTTAACTTCCTCTATCTCTTCTTCACTATCACTGCATATCACCATTTCACCTCTATTTTTATCATAGTACATTTGGAATTTTCCAATAACTGACTGATCTTTGGCCATTCTCTCATTTCTGTTGATCATTAAAATTTTTGAAAAATCACAAATATGTAAGCACAAGTTGCGTATGGATTTATCAATATTATTTGACATGGAAGTTTCTATTTGAAAAGAAATACAAAACAAAATAGAAACATGTAATTTTCGCTTTGGTGACAATTGTGTTAACATTGATACATCTAAACAGAAATTAGTCTTTGAAAATTGAAAGTCAAGCGCACCTGGCCACATATACCCAAGATATATATGGTGGAATTTTTTCCATGTGTGAAATCTTAATGCCTTTTGCACATGATAAGTCCACATTGTTGATGCGATCCTTCTCTACCATACCTTTAGAGAAACCACTGAACTTACCCAAAGGGTTGACAATTTTTGAAGAAAGCATATTAACATTTTTCTCTGTCTGTAAAGACTCCCTCCCTGATATTACTGACTCAATCGTTGAAAACAAAGGCTCAAGATTCTTCCAATGTCTCTGAATTTTTTCCTGTGGAAACACAATTGAGATTAATTGTTAGCTAGCCAACAATGTGAATAAAACAAACCTTTCGTAACCTTGCATTTTGAAATTGAAAAAGACATTCAAATAAGCAATGATAAAAGTTGAGCCACCGAAAGTCTTTAAAAAAAAAAAAAAAAGAGATGCATGCAGGGAAATAATTGAAGAGCCCATTAAGAATCTATGATATTATAACAGTCAATTTGCAAAATGTTTCAATTTTCAGCATTTGTTTCTCAACATGGGGGCACTATCCAGTTTTCCATACACAAAAAAAAAAAAACATATAATATAAAATGAAAAAAGAAGCATTTCCGAGAATCAAGCCACCTAATTGAAAATTTAGGAATTGTTTATTCTCTTTTTCTTTTTCATTTTAAAATTTTTATTATGAAACAAATTCACACTACCCACTTTACCAAAAAAAAAAAAAATTCACACTACCCAATAACTAATTTCAAAGGTAAAATCAATTAGAAATTTGTTTATAAACAAGTGTTTACAAAATAGAGAAAAAAAATTATATACGTTTTCTCATCTCTGTCTATTTTATGAGAAAATAAAAGTTTACTTAAGAGACAAGCACTTTATAAAATATGCTGGTAAACAAATTTTAAAAAATATAAAAATATTTTTGAAAATATTAAATAAACAAGGTCTTACTTTAACGCATTCTCCTCGCTCTGCATGTATTTGATCTGTGAATTGATTTATCTTCTTCGTCATGGCATCATCTTTGGTCACCTCTCCATGTTGTTTCTGTCAATATTATCATGCAAGAAAATCTGACACAGATTTCTCCAAGGAAATAAAAAAACACAAAACTCCATATAATTGTTACATAAAATAATATATGTCTCCATGATATCATGTTTGGCTGCAAACACACACAAAGTAACGAATGCAAAGTCCTTTCTCATGCTTTGAAGCACAGGTACTATGCGTCATTTACAAAAGGAATTTTCAGCAACCAAACACGGAGTGAAATTCACAACCTATGATATTGGTGCACACACAGAGACAAAGGAATAGATCAGAGTAGTTGAGTTTTGGGCTTTAATATCTGATTGATAAAAAATATATGATATACACAGTCTGAGTTTAATTCTGAACCAAAATGAGAGAAAAAAACCACAAAACATATAAATGAAAGGACATGAAGAAAGCGAGAGAAGAGCAAAATGAGGAAAAGAGAAACAAACCTGATGTTTGGAGGTAGAGCGAGAAGTTTTGGAGGCCATGGATGTAGGCAGAGGATGATGAATGAAAGGAGAATGAGATGAGAGGAGCAAATGGAAAAGGTGAAGAAGAGAGTGAACTGAATGAAGAAAATAAGAGAAACGCTCTAAAAGTGAGTTGGCTGGCTTTCTATCAAGACTACGTAATTTCTGGTGCCGTTTCATGCGCTGAGTGATCCTTCTCTTCTTTCTACGTACCGTGTGTGGACCACCGCCTACAACGCCAATTTTATTATTATAATATTTTTAAGAGGGTACAAACATAATTTTTTAACATATTTTCTTAAATATATATATTAATCGATTTATTTACTTCACTTAATAATTTATATTTTACACCAAATTTTAACGATATAAATATTATATTAATAATTTTTAATAAATAGATTAAATTTATAAATTTTTATAAAATTTAAAAATTATATGATATTTCATTATATAAATATTCAAATCAATGTATATAATATTTTTATAATTATTTATTAATTTAAATTAATGAAATAAAATATTAATAATTTTCAAATTTTATAAAAATTTGTAGAACTTATATATTAAAAAAATTTAATTTAACATGATTGTTGAAATTCAATTTAGAGAGTGAATTATTAATTGAGTGAAATAAATTTATCAAAACTTATATTTAGAATAAGTGAATATTTTTTCATTATTATTAGTTAAATTTTTTTAACTATATTTTTAGTCTCTATAAAATGAGCAATCTTTTATTTTAGTTCTTGTAAAAAAAATTGTTTTTCATCCTCCTAAACTTTGTAAACATTATTGTTGATTTTTGTAAAATGAACAAATTTTAGTTTTAGTCCCTATAAAATATTCCTTTTATTTTATCTTTCTAAAATTTGAAGTCACTATTGTTTTTAATCTCTAATGACTATTTCAAAGTATATAACAATTATTTTAAGAATTTATTGAAAAATATAGAAGTGTCATATACAAATAAAGTATCACATACAATTATAGATATTACTTGGGATAGCTACATATATATCATTCTAATGAACACATAAATAATTAAAAATGGTCACATAACAATAGGATTAAAACTAAAAATTTGAATTTTAGAGAGATAAAAAACAAAAAAAAAATTATGTATAAACCAAAATCAAAACATGTTTATTTTACATAAACTAAAAATATATTTAAGCTTAATTAAAATTCATTAAAAAATAAATTAATAGTGTATTTCTTGTTTATCTTTTCCTAATAGTTTTAGGATTTAAAATTTATAATCAATAATTAATTTATATTCATGAAACGTGAGTTATTTTTGTTAAGTATTATTTTAATATTGTTAAATCATCTTGAAAATATCATATCGATCTATCGTATTTAAGTCTATAAACTATTGAAGAAAAAAACTCAATTTTCAAACATGTTCATTAGTAACGTTTTTCCTGATATATTAATAGGAATATATTTAATAAAAGTTTAAAAATTTAATATATTAAAATATAAAAAGTATGTATTATCTTCCTCGTTAAATATTTTATGAGAAGAGCTCCAATATTGAATAATTATTAAAAGAAAAAATTAAATTTATTCTATTTTTAGCATTTTCCATTTTTTGAATTACTTTCAAAAGAATATATATATATATATACCTGCAATTTTTTTATTGAAAAAATATAGTTCATGCACTATTTTTACATTGTTAATAAAAATAACATGATAGATATAATTATTAGAGAAGGTTTATATGCTGAAGACATAATTATGTTATTTTATTGAAAGGAACATTGTAATAATTTAAAAAAAAAAAAAAAAGCACAAAAAACAAGAGTAAGAAGTTATTCTTTAATGAATGAGCAGATTTTTTTCTTTTTTGAAGTTAAATAAAATGGATGAATAAATTATTTTTTTATACGTATCTTTTTCTATTCCATCTTTAAAATATATATTAATAGATTAAAAGTTAAAATATAGAATAAAGATATAATTTATTTCTAAAGTAGACACCTAAAAAATAATACTCTTTATATATTGTGATTCTATTTTACATTATCATCATTGTTGTTTTATTAAAAGGAAATTATAATTTTTTATTTTAATTTATAAAATAATTTATGTTCTTTAATGAAACCTAATTTAGCTAATATATAAAATAAACTATAAATTTAATAATATCTATAATCTATAAATTTTCATTTAATAGTTAAAAATAAATGAATTTCGAGTTACTATATTATCAGCTTATATAAAAATAATTGGGTCAAATTTAGTTGTTAACTTATAAAAAAAAAAAAAAGACAACGTGAGAGCATTAATATGTCTTTCATTTTGACTTCTTTAAAGCATATTTTAAATATATATATATATATATATATATATATATTAAAAATAATTTTAAAATATGCAATAATTAAATTATTCTTTATAATTTATTAATAAAAAAATTGTTTCTATTTAAATTTTATTTTAATTTCTATTTATTTTTTACATTAAAAAGTTGTTATTTTTAGAAGCCTAATTTATAAAATACATTTTAATATTATATATATATAAAGAGGGAGAGAAGGGGAGAGGGAGGGAGTATCAAATTATTATGTAATAATTAATTTATATTTAATAATAATTTAAATGCATTAGGCTTAATTTTGTTTAATCCTCTAATTTAAGATAAATTTATTTTTGATCCCTCAAATTTAAAATTATTATTTTTAGTCTTTATAATTTTAAAAAATTTATTTTAATTCCTCAGGTCACTAATAATATATATAAAAGTGACAAATTAAAATAGTTATGCGATATAATTAAATTTAATGTGATATTTTTACATAAAAAGATATTAGTAGGTAAATTTTATGTAATAATATTTAACGGATTATCTAACAAAATTTGAGTATAAAACTAAAATAATATTCTTTTAAATTATAATAACTAAAAAAATTAATTTTAAATTTTAGAGACTAAATTAAAAATATATTTAAGACGCATATACACACTAATACACTAAAAATATATTTAAGACATACATTAACACACTGTATATATCAAAAGTCAAACATTTATTAACTTTAATAACTATTTTATAATAAACAAATTTAATATTTGATGTATTGATTACATTAATAAAAGCCATGCATTTATTTGCTATAATAAATAATTATATTTATAGTCAGTAAAATTTTATGGCTTTAAAATATTTGATGTATTGATTACATTAAAGGTCATACATTTATTTACTATGATAAATAATTTATAGTCAATAAAATTTTATGGTATTAAATTATGAAATAAATATATTATAGGTTTAAATTCTACTTTGATTGGTAGTTGTCAAGTCATATGTCAAATTAAATATGAATGAGTTTGGATTATTCAAGTAAACAATGACTACTAGATTTTAATCTTTTAGCAACATTTTTTTGTTTACATTTTATTAAAATGTTATTATATATTAAATAAATATTATTTTGTAACATTTTTTTGAAAAATATCATTATAGATAGAGTAACATTTTTTATTTCAATATTATTTTTTCTAATTGTTTTCAAAATCAAAGTTCCATATCGAGTAAAATTTTTTTACATAAGTTATTTTACAACATTTTTTTGAAAAATGTTACTATAATTGCTTCTAAAATCAAAGTCCCACATCGAGTAAACAAAGTATATTTCTCTTATATCTAATTGTAACTCATAATTAAAGTCCCACATCGAATAGATTAATGACTTATAAAGAGTATATATACTCATATAGTTATATTTAAGATAAATAAAATTTGATATTCTATATATAATTAGTGCTGACTAACTAAAAATGTCTTTTCCTAAAAACTTAAAGAACTTTTAGATTTTTAGGAGACATAAAAATATAATAATTGATAGTAATATTTAAACTAAAATTAATTATTATTTTATAAGATTAACAAATATTGGCAACATCATTAAAATGTTACAAAAAATTATTAAAATGTTACAAAAATACTACTTTGGTAATATTTAAAAAATGTTACTTAATTATGCAAAAATGTTATTAAAAGTCTTTAACAACATGGACTATATACAACATTTGATAATATGTTACTAAAACAAATTAGCAACATTTATACATAATTAAGTAACATTTTTCAAATGTTGTTAAATACTATTTGTGTTGTAGTGAATGACACTTGATCTAAAAATCTTAATCTCTATCTAATAATTAAGAGAGCGTTATCTCCGTATCTACTATTTTATGTAAAAAAAATAATATTTTAAGTTAAATTAATCTAAAAATTTATATAACTTTTTAATTTTTAATTAGGCTCAATAGTTAAAAACACTTTAATTTTTTTTATAATTTAAAAATCTTATAATTAAATCTCCACTCATTAATTAACAATAAAATAACAGTGTTGTAGTTTATGTTGACGATAGATTGTGACATAATAATTAACATGTTAATTTTTTTTTTTTCAAAGGCTTCTAGTTAAGTTCATTATTTTAAGTTTTAACTGTCAATGAAAAATGGAGAAGCTATAATACTTTAAGTGGATGGTATAAATACATAAAATATTATTATTTCTTTTTATATATTTTTATGCAAAATTTTAAATGTTGGTAATAAAGCTTTATAAATTTAAAATTTTGAATAATTATTTAATATGTGATTCGTTACTTTTATATTCGTCACTTTATAAATTTCAAATTTGTTTAAAGGCTTACACATGAGAACCATTATGTGAGGCCGGTGATGAGAACCATTATGTGAGTCTAGTGGTAAGAGATAGGATTAGTATAAAAACAATTTTAAGTTCAAATTTTGTTGTTGTTTTCGTAATTTTGATGGATAAAAAAAACACTATACATAAATTTTATATATTTGAACAAATTTACTGAATTTAGAAAATAATTATGATCAGACCAATAAAAAATAACAAGAAAAAATTTAAGTCACGTTATAACACATTATATATGTAAAAAATAAATATCACCTTATAAATCAAGAAATTTGAATAATAAAATAATTATTTGAAGTAAAAAAGTTATACATTATAATAATATCAATCAAGTTTTCTTATCATGTGTTAATGAAATATTAATCGCAACACTACTAAAATTTCTTTTATTACATGCGATTTTTCTTGCGAATTTTTCATAAAAATTCGCAGGAAATGTTGTTCTTGCAATTTTTTTGCGAAATTTTATCTGTAGGTAATACCTTCGTAGATAATATGTTTTTGCGAATTTTAAAATTCGCAAGAAATTTTCCTGCGAAATTTCTTGCAAAAAAAATTCGCAGGAAAGTTTCATGCAGAAAAAAATTTGCAGAAAAGT
The DNA here is from genome assembly GCF_000230855.2 of Cajanus cajan. Lineage (NCBI taxonomy): Eukaryota > Viridiplantae > Streptophyta > Magnoliopsida > Fabales > Fabaceae > Cajanus > Cajanus cajan. Next base: position 57,180,344 of record NC_138522.1, on the reverse strand, counting down.
TTCCTGCAAAAAGAATTTCGCAGGAAAGTTTCCTGCGAATTTTTTCGCAAGAAATTTTGCAGAAATATTTTTTACAAAAAAAATTACTATAAATTCTATCAATAATTTTTTAACTTTCAAATGCTCACAACGAATTCATCCGAACCATTTGTTTCTATGCCTCCAACATGTGATACATAATCTTTTAAATTCTAAGATCGTAAATTATAAACCTAACACTCAACCATACAAATCAACTTGTAAGGTAAGTGTTGCCCCAACTTATATACTCTTTAATTGCTTTATTTTCAATCGATGTGGGACTTGAAGTTTTTTTAAAATATTAAATTTATAAATTTAAATATTTTTTTATTATTTTTCTTATGGATTAAAATTTGCAGGAAAATTCGCAGGAAAAGTTACCTGCAAAATTTTTCTACCATTTAGTAAACATTACTTGTGAATTTATTTTTGCAAGAAAATCTGCAAGAAACAAAATAAAATTATTATAATATTTTCTGCAAATTTTTACCATGGAAAAAAATTTCTATGATTATTAAAATTGTAGCAAAGTTTGTAAGAAATATTTATAAATTATTTTTTGTAAATAAATTCGCAAAAATATTCTGCAAATATTTTTTTTCAAGAAAATTCGTAAAAAAATTTTGCAAATATTTTTTTACAAGAAAATTCACAAAAAATTTCTGCGAATATTTTTTTGTAGAAAAATTTACAAGAAAATGACACTTTTCTAGTAGTGCAAGTAAAAAAAAGATTAAACGAATTGGGACAAACTTGTTATATGAGATTCCGAGAATGCATACATTAATGAAGTGAAAAAACAATCAATGAATTTTTCTTGATTATAGAAAAGGTAAGGAGATATTGATTGTTATATTATATCTCGTTAACAACTAGAACTAATTTTTCTTATGAGAAACTAATATCTTTGATATATTACAGTCCTAAGAACCTTAGATTTAGTTAGTCATTTAATTGTTGAATTTCATAAATTGTATTATTCTCTTTTTTTGTTATCATTTTTGCTTTATCTAATTTTTGTTTCTACTCAAACACTCTTCCTTTCTTTTTATTGTCCAATCTAATTTCACGAGAAATAAGTTTAACGATCACAGTATATTTGACCTACTCACTATTTTACAAAAAAATTATTTATTTTATTAAAAAAAGTAAGAATAAAATTTGTTCATTTGGTACTCATCAATATCAAACCTCGGTTTGGAGAGTAGAAAACTACAAATTGAGTTTGACTCCCGAGTAACTTGTTTGACAAAATTATAGCTAGGTTTCACAAAATTGAGTAATGTTTTTGGGTTCTCAAACCAATATCTGAATAGAAGTTTTTTTATTATTATTTTATCTTTATTAATTACGCTAAATCATGATTTACAAACTATAGACCAAACAAGTTAATTTTGTTAAAGAGACCCCTTAAAATTTCGCTACCAAAATCAGTATTAAAATAATATTTAATGAGTGACAATTACTATCTATGAGTACACATTAATTTTTGTGTATCAATTTTTAAACACTATGCAAATTATTTTCATGAAAAAAAAAATATAAAGTAAAGAATAGTTAAATCGGAACTGAGATCAACAAATCGGGACAAGCTTGTTATAAAATCCAGAGAATCGTACAACAGTAAACAACTACAAATTAGCATTCTACTTTACAAATGATTCAAATATGTCTCTATTCAGTAACTATCTCTAATAACTTTGTCAAAGAAACCTCCAAGCTGAGATTGAATGCATTGGGGTCCCCTTCCATCCAACTATAAGACACTTACCATTCTTGTCTATAGTGCAGAATTTCCCAAAAGCAAACTCTTTGGCCACCAATTCAGCTTGGTACATAGATGACTCACTAAACCCGGTTTCCACCATTCGGTACCTTGCAAAGAACCTTCTCCAAACATTTATCTTCACATTTCTCACTGTCCTTTCCCTTCCTTCCATTGCAACAATGTTTCGTATCCCTTCAGATAACACTTCTTCGATTGTCATTCTGCTCTCAATCTCATGTTTTATGCAGGTTTCAAGGCAATCAAAAAAAGCTGAGTAGAAGAACAATGCCTCAATGAAGCGAGTCACAAAGGAGGGTGAATTATGGTTTGCTTCTACTTCAAGGACTATCATTATAACTGGTTTGATATTTCTTATAACCCTCATCAGGTTTTCCATGCAATATGGCCTTGCTACCATGCACCTTAGAAAATATGGAGAGTACACAGCCACAGCTTCATCCTCTTCAATTTCAAAATGATCGTCCCTTATTTCTTCCATGTCATTCACAAAAACTGTCTTATATGAAAAGGGTAAGTTCAAGGATTCAGCAAAACTAGCTAATCTTTTGCAAGTCTCTTCTATCTTGGTTTTGCATTCATTAAGTCCAATGGCAGTTATCTTCAAAAGTTTCACTGTGCAATCCTGGCGCTCCGTCAGCGCTTGCATCAAAGCTATGCAATGCACCCCACGTTTTATTTCAAGGTCTAAAAGATGGATTTTGGTCTCACGTGCAACATGTTCCACTATAGCTTGTATCCCGGTAAGTTGCATTACTTGATTGAAAGGAATTTTTTGATGGCATGTGAGGGCAACATTGGTGTCCATCTTCTGAAGTAACTCCCTTTCTTCATTTTTCTCTGATCCATTTACCGTGATCCTTCCTATTTCTTTGTCAATTCTCTCTCGAAGTGCTCGAGCGAAATGAAAGATAACTCTTTGAACAGGGGTTGCACTGGCAGATGCATTCCATTGGCAATGGAGAAGTAACCTGTTTGCACGTTCAAATTGTTGGCAACCTACCCTCTCAGCTGCACCAAGGAGAAACTGAGCAAGTTCTACATCTCTATTTTCTTCCTCGGACAAACCACCAAGGTCCAATCCGTATGGGTGCATAGGGATGCAAAAACTATCATTCCAATGTGCAGAATATTGGACATACCTGTTGAGAAGCATGGCAAAGCCCAAGATCATAAGAGAGATGTTGATAAATATCATAAAGGACAAAAGACACATACAAATTTTTTTTCTAATCAGATATTCGAATTTCACCTCCATAATTTACGTTGTTGATCTTTAAAGCAAATTTTTGTTATATATATTACCAAGGCAAAACACCTATTATAAAAGAAAAACAATACAAAAACATCTAAAAAATAATTGCATGTTAGTTTTGTCCAATGAAAAATGTGTTATTGATTGAAAATGAGAACAATTAGGCTATATGCGTAATATACACGTACGTGGAGAATAACAACTCTCCAACTATTTATTTCTAACTAAATCTAACTTCCTAATCGAGTCAATTAATATATGAAACAATACCTTGCTCCAGCCACTCTTATTATTTCTTCAGTTGACATCATCTGATGATCCAAAGAAGTTTCAATATTGCTTAAGGTGCTTGTATTTTGCTCGCCTAGCCCCTTGAACCTGCTTCCGTAATTTCTCAGAAGCTCTAGGGATGCCAATGTTGGTGGCAGCTGCTTATTGTATTCAACTGATTCTGATATTGCCACACCGTGTTTTTTTATCCCTGTAATTTCATGAAATAGTTGTGTTTCTTGCATTTTCATACCAGAGTCAAAGTTGATCTCTTCTAACACCGAGTTATCAACTTGGGATTCTTGTATCTGTTTAAGATTTTGATCTTTGAATAATTTGTCTCCTTTTCCATTCTCATGAGGGAGAGACTCAATCTCTCCCAGCAATTCCATTCCAGAGAAGCTCTCGTTCCCTTGGAACGCATCCTCTTGTATAGACTCGTAACCCACCTGGATTCCTTTGAAGTTCAAAGCTGGGGAAGAAAATTGGTCAAATTCCATGTCGGATTACAACAGAAATCAAGAAAGTGTTCAGCAATTTACACCCGAGACAGTGTGGTTGTCTAGATAAACATCGAGGAGAGGGTATCTATTATCATGGTTCAAAGTGGAAAATGAATCTTGTATCGTATAAATGATTGAAGAAACTTACCATGCCATCACAAAATTTATGAAAGTAATTGGAACATGTAACTCTGAGGGTGATGTCCTCGATGTTATCATATCGCAGTCGTCGTCAGCCAGCAATTATAAAAGACCCGATAATTTGATCAAACAAAACGTAATTATAGATTGGTATTTAATTATGAATGGTGTTTGTCATTGTTTAAGGTGGAAGATGCCAGAAAGTAACAGCTGAGTAAAGGTTTTCATAGGAAGTTCAGCCAGATGGTTGATTAGACGGACCAAGAAAATGAAGGAGAGATTTAATAAAACTAGGAGATTGACGCTTCCCAAGAAAACAAGGGAGTCCAACAACACTACACTACAACACCAAAGTGACTTTATCTGCATTTTTTTAATACAAGTGTATGTGCCAAAATAACTATGAAGAATATTTATTAAAAAAAATGCTCATGAGATACTATTATAAACGACAAATTTATTATATTTAACATGAGAAAAATATTACTCACACACTCTTTAACACTTTATTACTAATATTTTCTGTTAAATTTTTAAAAATTACTAACATTTGCTGTTATTTTTTTAAAATTAAAAATTTTAGTAATTTTTACCATTAAATTAAAATAGACTTATTAAATGAGATATATGATTTACAAAATACGTGATATTTAAAAAAAAATTGCAAATGAAAACCGTTAGAAAGAGAATATTAAAAAGAGTGTAGTACACAACAACAATTGTCTACTCAAAATTCAAATTTAAAATAATTAGTTGAGTTAAGTTAGAATAATTTTGTTTTAATTGATCACACGGTAAAATAAATATGTTATGAGAAATAATAATATATGAGATAAAATATAATGAAAGTATTCATTTTAAAAAGTAATATGCCATAAAAATTAATAATTAATTATGTAATTTGCTAAGTGAAAAAAAAATGTTTGCTTTGTTTTTTTTAAGAAAATAATTGATTTTAATTAAAAATATGTGATAATCATGTAAGATTCTATTAAAAAAATATCTAAAAATTAATATTATTTTTTAAGATTTAAAGTTGTGGTAACAATTGCAATTCCATCATATTTCTTGATATTATAAGAAATTACAGATAAATGTGACTAATGAGACCACAATTGAAGCCATGTTATTGTCACAATCAAAAGTTAAAAGGGAATGAATTAATATTTTTAATAATCTTTCTTTTCATATTTTCTAAGCGGATTTTGATGAATTAAACCGTCAATTTTTTAATGAGTCAATCTATTAATTAAAAGTGACAAAATGAATTAAATCTGAATGAGTAACTTATCTTTTTGTAGTACAAGTTGAGGTTTTCAACCCACCTTGACATGCCATAAAACAAGTATATGTACGTGAATAAGTCAAAAAGAAATTATCATAAACTAATTACAATTAGTGTAATATAAAATAAGCACCTTTTTGTTTATAGATAAATAATTAATTTGAATTGTTTGTCTCGGAGTGGGGCATAGGGTATGGAAATGAGTCGGTCCATGGGGAAAGCTTTTAACAGAGAATGCCCATGGATTTCAGCCAACAGAACCAAATTGTGGTGGACTTCTGCTTGGGCCAATGGTTATGCAACCAATGGTTATGCAAACATTGGGCCGCGGACCAGCTAATTTCATGCATACATCTTAAACGAAAGGTTTTTTTTTTTTTTTTTTCAGATGATAAACACACCTCCACTCTCGTATAAACACACTCCCTTTTTTTAAAAAAATATATAAAATGTCTAAATTACCCTTTAAAAAAAATGAAATTCCTAAATTTACACCTCCCTTCCCCGTACTAGAACGGCACCAGAACGACACCAGAACGGGTCGTGCTGCAAGAAGAACGACCCGTTCTGATTACAGAACGCCCCGTTCTGATTGCAGAACGCCCCATTCTGATTGCAGAACGCCCCGTTCTGATTGAAGAACGCCCCGTTCTGCAAGCAGTACAGGCCGTTCTGCTTGCAGTACGGGCCGTTCTGGGGCCGTTCTATTGCAGTACAGGCCACCGCGTCACTTTTAAAATGGCTACCTTATGACTGATTTTAAAACTCCGATTTTAAAAGTCATTTTTGTACTAGTGTGTCTTTCCATAGAACAAGTAAGAGTCTTTCTCTTACAAGACTACCTGCTGACATTGCGCACCCCTCTTCTTTCTCTTTCTAGCACTCCTCTTCTTTTTTTTTCCCGCACCTCGCACACCCCTCTTCTTTCTCTTTCTGGCACTCCTCTTCTTCTTCTTCTTACTGTTACGGAAAGTTCTTTCTGGAATTATATAAAAATGTTCCGGAAAATACTTTCCATAATATTAAATTCTTATTCCGGAAAGTATTTTCCGGAAATGTTGTGTTACATAATTCTGGAAAGTACTTTCCATAATATTAAAGTTACTATTACGGAAAGTTCTTTCCGGAATTATATGAACAATAATTTTACTATTCTGAAAAGTACTTTCCGGAATGCTAATGACTATAAAAGTACTTTCCGGAATGCTAATGACCGTAAAAATACCTTTTTTATGCTGGTTATGGTGGGGCTAGTCCTTTTTTTCTATTCAGAATGACTGTAAAAGTATATTGCTTAATGACATTGAGCAGAAAGAGGCTTTGGTAAGAAGATGAGTGTGGAGTGTAGAGTGTGGAGTGCGGGGAAAGGGGGTGCAGGGAAGGGAGGTGTAAATTTAGAAATTTCATTTTTTTAAAAGGGTAATTTAGACATTTTATATTTTTTTTTTCAAAAAAGAGGGTGTGTTTATACGATAGTGGAGGTGTGTTTATCGTCTTTTTTATTTTTGTTATGCAAAGAATTGTTCGCATTCACCCTCTTTTATATACGAACAAGGCCCTGTTTGTAATTGTAAAAGCATATTTCTTATTAAGAATTTTTTTATTATAAAAATTATCACATTATATTTATATATCACTAAATAACTTTTATTTTAACTTATTAAAACAAATGGGTCTTAACTCTTAAGTGAAAGCTGGAGTATCATTACGAATGTAGTTACTTGATTTTTGGGGGAAAGAGAATATGATTAGAAAGAAGTTGCTTCACATTACGAATGTTTCCCTTCTTACCTTCCCTTATTGAGACATGTACAATCACAATATTTATGATATAATGTCATCCAAGAAGAACTCGTATTGGAAGTGAAGAACTTGGATAATTAAGTTATACCCGTCCAAGTAAATTATCATAACGCGGAATACATGTGGTGTGACTGGTGTCAATACAAAATGGAGTCCAAGTTGATTACAATTTTGAGAAGTAATAAATGCAATATTTGAATAGCTCTAAATAAAAATAAAAATACAATTACAGCACTGGTTAAATTTACACGTTATGATCATTCTGAGAATGTTCCACGGTGGAAATTGTCGCCCTTATTCTGCACAAACAAATAGTGGCAATCCACAGAAGAGCCTTTACGAGCCTTAGCATCCCAATTGTGAGAGTAAGATAATAGAGGCAGCAGCCAACAAAGTCACTTACTCTCACATCGACCAAACTCTCCACGTCCTCCCTCAACCTCCACCACCACAAGGCGCCTAAGCTCGCAGCCGCGGCCACCCTCTCCACCCATCTCTCTTTTCTCGCAAGCCCAAACACGGTGTCATCCACCACGGGCCTCACCACCATTCTGGCCCAAACCTGCGCGGTCTCGTGCAGGCCCAACAGGAAAACCACTCTGCTCATGAAGCCCATCTCCGCGCCAAAACTCGATCCATATAGCCCCGCTTCAATGGTTCCCTCGATGCCCAACCCAACGCAAACTTGGAACGCGCAAAGGAGAATCCACGCTAACAAGAGACGAGGTTGAAAAAGAGCGTTGGATGATGAGTCACTTTCACTACTCAGAATGATTATTTTCCCCGTGAAGGCGTGGATGAGGGTAGCCATGCTAACGATGGAAACAAGAACATAAAGAATGAGTTGGTTGATGTGAAGTGCGAGTGTTAGAAGAAAGGGAAAGTGGTGCCAAGTGAGGGTTTGGAGATAGGAGAATTTTGCTAGGAGCAGAAAGGAGAGGGGTAAGAGAAGGGTGAGGAGGGTGAGGGTGAAGAGGTGGAAGATCTCTTTTGGGCTTGAGTACTTCAAGAGCTCTTTGGCTTTCTCATCATGCATGTTCATGGTGCCCATAGCTACCATGACGAGTGTTTCAAACAAATTAAACACCAATATCCCTCTTTATTTAACATTCAGGCATACGTGACTTCACACCTAGTTGCTGGATTACGAATTCAAGGTGGTTGCCACGTCCGTTGCTTGTTCAGTTGACATTTTACATGACATTGTCTTCAATCATCTTGCCAAATATATTTTTATATATAAATATGAACATTGTTCACTATATATACATATAAACACTTTATTCTTCTTTTTATACGTGTTTTCATTCTTTTGCGCGTTGCTTTGGTTGTGGACTTGTGCTATCTTTCGAATTCGGATTTAAGATTGCCTCCAAATTTGACGGATAAAAGGAATCAGCCATTTGGAAATCTTTTCTTTGTCACAAGACCGATTCTCTCAACTTTTATTCACTAAATAATATTTTGTCTTCAGGTGTTATACTTATTTCCAAATCTTTTGCAAGTAATATTCACTACAAATATATTTAAAATTAGAAATATGTTTTATAAGTATTGTCAGGATTATAAATTATTTTTTACAACACCTGATAATGTTAAAGAAAGTTTGTGTACATTTCATTTGTTTGAGAAAAAAATATGATTATAATATTAATATTGTCGAGTTCATGTATTCTTAAAATATACGTAAAATAATCTGCTACACTCCCTTTTAATTTTATATATATATAAAAGTGATTTTAAAATATGAAACCAACGTGACCTCACGAATATTTAATTTAACCAGTTTGAGGGATAAAGGAATCAGCCATTTGGGAATCTAGGAGGCCTATTCGGCGCTTCCGTGGTTCCCACCTTTCAATTATATATAAGATTGATCCAAAATCCACATCCACAGTTCATCTTTTATGTGTTTAAAATATTACAATATTTTTTATGATTAGATTGTTAGCAATTTAATTTGACGTTTAAAATTTTACCAGTAAATAAAGGAGGCGTAGTATTGCATTATCATTGTCATTCTGTATGTCGTTCTTGTATTAACTTATATAGTTAGTGAAACATAAATATTCAGAACAATATAATCAAATAATACCCAACAAAAATTTCTTCAAGAATTGTTGTCAATTGAGTTAAAACCTCTTCGAGCTTATCCAATAGTTATTATACATATTTTGTACTTTTGTAGTTTGTGGGAGGAGGATATAACTGACAGTGATCCTCCATTATCATAATCACAAGGATTGAGAAAATGTGTACTTATTAAGAAAAGATAATTAATAAAACATTTATTTGAATGATTTACCATTTTTTTATAAATATCTTTTCTCTTTAACCTTTAAATAGGGTGTCCTTTACATATACAATAGGACTATAGGTATCACTGTTACTCTGATTAAGAAGGGGAAAAACTACTAATAATTGTGTTTTTTAGGATTCGAATTTTATTTCTCAACTTAATAATGTGACTCATCATACCTATGCTTTATCTTTTATTACTAAATTATAGTATTTTGGTCACGTTTAATTAATTTTTTTTATAACAAGAAAGTAGAATAATTCTAAAACATGTACATTGCTCAATGAATCTTATCGATAAAAATTTAAAAGTATTTTGAGAGTTTTATTATCGAAAATAAGTTTTGATTTTTCAACATGTCATCATCATAATTCACAGGAGTCCCGATTCACAATTGATCATTTACTGTGTTTGGATTTTTTTCTCTTAGCCTTTGTTTAGATTTGAAGATGGAAAAAGGGAAGTAAAAAAGGAGGGATTTGAAGAGAAAGTGAGTGGAAAGTGAAGTTGTTTGGATTAAAAAAAGTGAGTGGAAAGTGTAGAGAAAGTTTGTGAGTGAATTGATTGATGTGATAGATAAAAATGAATTTTTTAATGGATGATTTTGTAAGATTACTATTTTACCCTTAGGTTAAAAAAGTTTATAATTATTATAATTAAAAGATAAATATAAAAATTTTAACTAAAAAAATAAATATAAAATCTTAATTTAAAAATAATTTAATTTAAATATTTGCCTTAAATTTAATGATAAAATTAATTTAAGATTCTTTTTTAATTTTATTATTAGCAGTTTTATAATACAAATAAATAATATTATTATTTTAATAATTTAATTGATATTTTGACTATATTTATAATATTGAAAAAAATATTTTTTCTATGATTTAAATATTATATATATATATAATATAAGATAATTTTTATTTAAATATTAAATAGAGACACGTGTATATATTATTTTAAAAAATTAAGAAAAATGCTAAAAGAAAATGCGTTTGACAGAAGTCGAACCCAGGTTGGACTAATCCTAATCGTTAGACTACTGGGTTGTTTTAATTTATTTGAAGCATAATCGATTATGTACTTGGTCATAATCGATTATGCCCAGTAAATGGCCCCGTTAACCTGTATCGTAAGATGAATCTATGCATGCAACGTGATGGATAATTGCATTTTTAGAAGGGTAACCACGTCTTTCTATCCTTACCAACGTGACTTTCTTCATCTTTTTCCATGATTTATCGAAAAACCCTCCGTACAGCTCTCTTACTTTTCCCCACTTTTCTTTCTTCATATTTCACTCGAAACAAACACGTTCCATACATCGCTTTCTATATGCATAAATAGTCCATAGAAGCAAAGAGGACTTAAAGTTACTTAAAGTTACGGTTTAGTTTCTAAATAAAGACCAGAACGTGCTATCTATTTTGATTTTTTTTTTAGTTTAGGTTAGAAAACAGGTGCAAATAAAGAAAGTAAAATCAATAACGTCACGTTACATAGATATTTGATACCTATTTTTACTTTTCCAAACAGTGTAAAGTAAAATAAACTCATACATCTCTTGACAATGGAGAGTAGACAAAGTTTTGAAATTTTTACTGTCAATGGATTAATTTTAAAAGTTGGGCAGTTGGTATAAAACAAAGGTGAAGAGTCCTTGTTGTTGTGTAATGTGTGGATTATTTCCTTATCTTTGTCTATATCGTGTTTGGAAAAGAGGTCAAGACCTTATGGATTGGTTAATCATTTCTCAAGCCCGACAATCTAAATTGGACACTATCTTCCAAGGCCCTTTTCTGCTTTTTCACCCTCTAAAGTAAAAAGGCCTACCTAATGATGAAATTCCATTGTCATATCACTGGATCTTTGGAGATTTGTCTGATAGAAACAAAATGAGTAGGAGTTTCCAATCATAGTTAGAAAACGAGATAGCCCTATACTGAAATGGCATTTATTTATATTGTTCTAATCCTTATATATATATATTATATAATTAAAAATTATAATATTATTGATATATGAAAATTTAAAACATAAATATAACAACAATAAATAAAAAAACATTTGAAATAAATAACTATAACAAAAAACGACTATTTCATTACCATTTATTTACTTTATTTTCATGCACCTATTTTTTTTTTAATCTGTGAGAATCCAACATATGTTAAGAATTTATAATAATTCACATATCCTGTTCAACTAACACAATAAGACTTCCTTTATTATTTTTTTAATAATAACTGAAATTACTAAGATAGCATTTTTCATTCCAATGATCAAGTCAACGCAAGACTGTTGCATCTTTTTATTTTATTAGCATTTAATTTTTCTGAATTTATATTTAAATTAACTTATGTTAATAAAAATAATTTGGTACAAACGCCTTAGTTATAAGAAAAGGTAATTATTTTTTTAAAACAAAAATTCATAAGAAAATTAAAAAGAATATTTTTTAAACTAAATGTGACTGTTTGGATGGTCACCGAAAATGATTTTAGTAAGTGATAGAATCAAACTTGCCAATAGCATATTTCCTCAAAATTGGGATTTCATTTTTGGTTTTACATAGGATATCTATTCCACGTGGCAGTGATGAATTCTGTGCAGTGACAGCATGGCCAACCTTGGTGCAGCTAATTCTGAAATTAAAATATCTTATTTAAGACTGTTTATTAATATTAATACTATATTACAAGGTGGGGTTGCTGGGGCTGCTGCTAGTGATATGTGCATACTTGTTCATAACTTTATATTAAATGAGTGAAAAGAAAGAGAGAGAGCAACTTGCTGCCTTTGCCATTATCTCTTCCCTCTCCTTCTTTCTACTATACTATATTTTCTCTCTCTAATCAATCATAGCTCCATTTTTCAGATCAAGCTAGCTTGCTCCAAGACATTAAAAAAGAGAAATACATAGCTATGGACAGTAATACTAAAGCCTCCCCCCAACCTGACTCAGAATCTCAAACATCAAAGAAAAGGTGGGTTAAATGCTTTCTTAAAAAAAATGAAAATAGACCATTTCTTTTTTCTAGTTTTCTATATGTTGTGCATGTGACAGGAAAATGGTTGAGAAAACAGTTGTGGCAGTGAGGATAGGAGAGAATGTTGGCAAGCTGAAAAATGAAGGGCTACCCTCAGATTTTTGGTCTTGGAGGAAATATGGACAAAAGCCAATTAAAGGGTCTCCATATCCAAGGTGTACATTCTTTCTACTACAACATGGTCTGTTCTTGATCCATATGACCCCATAGTCCCATATTCACAGTCTTTGCTTGTCCTTGTGATTCTAAACCCACATAAAAATTAGAATTGAGAAAGAAAAAAAAAAGTTGTTCAATTTAGTGCCTTTTAACTCTTAATTGATTGCATTATAGTCAGATTGCATCGATTGGATGTATCTCTCTAACTAGAATCACCCCTATTTTAATTCTAATTAAAATGCTAACTTCATTTATGGCCTAAAGTTTAGCAAGATCTATAAGTTTGGTTTTGCTTCAATTATGCAGGGGCTATTACAAGTGCAGCACATCCAAAGGTTGTTCAGCCAAAAAACAAGTAGAGAGATGCAGAACAGATGCTTCAATGCTCATCATCACATATACCTCTACACATAACCATCCATGTCCCACTACCACAAATTCACCTCAACAACCAAAAGAATCTGAATCAAAGACCATCCAAGATGTCTCACCTACCCCAAAGGAGGAAGACCAAGAAAAAATAGAAGAGCAAGAGAATAATAACAAGACAAATGATGAAATCACAAATGAAGAAACTTTTCAATACTTGCAATCTCCAATACGATGCTCTCAAGACATCATCATAGAACAAGAAGACCCTTTCAAACTGAACACGGAGAAAAGCCATGACAGAATGGATCTCCTCTTGGAGGAAGAGCCCCTTTGTTATGCACAATTCAAGAACTTGTCTGCTTCCAAAAACGAAGAACTTGATTTCTTCGATGAGCTTGAGGAGTTGCCCATGTCTTCTTCTTTCTTGCACTTTACGAGGAGCATTTTTTCCGATGAAAGGATTCCCGTTGCCCCTTCTTGATTCACTTGTTGTTTCGGTACTTTCTTAACTATATTGTATGTATTGTTTTCATCCATGCTTGTATACATTTCATATAGTTTTTTAAATGACCAGGGTTAGTGTGTAGACAAAATCATCAGCTCTTGTAGTTAAAGAATGATGGCTCACAATCAATGGTATATAATTATTTCCGTAATCAATTTTCTTTATATTATGCACTAATTGCATGCATGTTTACTAGGTAGAATATAGGTGTAATAAATATTATTAATAATTTATTTAATTTTTATGTACTTTATGTCTAAAATAATTTAGACAAGAGGACCAATAAAAACTAATATATTCAAACTAATAATTTGTTGGTATATGACAACTGCATACAAAATTATTTTATATTTTATTGTTTCAAAAATAAATTTGGATGGTGAAGATGTTGTACACATTAAGGAAGATAATTAATATATTTGAATAGACTTTTCTAAAAATATTGTTTTTAAATTTTTTTTAATAAACTAAAATCAAATTATGTAGTGTAACCTAATATGCATGTAGCTTTAAAAAAAAAATAACAAATATATGTAAGCACATGGTGATGAAGCAGAAACATGGAAGGGAAAGTGAAGATTGAAGAGTGGAGTTTATTGTCATTTACTTAGTTGTATTAAAAGAAGGCACGAGGTTCTCAAGTTAGTGCTGGTGTGTGTCTATCTAAGAAGCACTGAGCAAAGGAGGTCTTGGGTGCCTCATTTGATGGAAGATAAAGTGTTACTTTCTTTTGGCAGTTGTGACATGCTTTATTTATTTATATATATTTTGCTATCATGAATCTTTGAGTGGTTCGTTTCATGCCGGTGCCACACCATTTTGGCAGTACTAACGTTGATGGAGAAATGTGCTTCTTAAAAGTCCATAGTACTCGAGTTTAGATCTTTCAAACGAAAAGTTCCATTACAGAAGATGCCAAACTCGCATAGTAATATACCAATAGGATCATTCTAGTAATGGAATTCACATAATATGTACAATATCTTTGTTATCGTTCTACATATTTTAGTAAGCTCTTTGAGTTGCTGCCTATATGCTTTCACAGTGAGAAATCTAACTATTAAATTCTTTGATAATCTATCTCATACTACTGAAATCAATATCCATAGTCTAAAAATGTTATGTTATTTTCACTTTATTTCTTTAAATACTTTAAAATATTTATATAAAAATGGTAAAAACATAAAAGGATTAAACTATTATTCATTGGAGATACATATATAAACACATAATAATTTAATGCGGTATGTATGTTATTGGTGTTTTGGGTACTTGAAAATATAGTGTTATTTTGGTTACTTTCAATAAAAGCAATATATTCCTCAAAAATCAATAAATAAAAGCAATATGTTTTTAGTCTCTTGATAAGAATTACAGATACATGGCTTTTAAATATTTAAAGAAAAAATGGCGCAAAGATCAGTTTGAGTTCTATGTAAAAAAATAAATAAAAAATCATATCAATCGGTTAGAAATTATCATTAATATATTTTTAAATAATTATTATAAAAATTAATAAATTAATCATAAATGAAAAAATTTTAATTAGTTGGCCGTATAAAAACTTACATCTTCAGTCCATAAAACTATTTACTCAAACAAAAATGTTAAAAAAAAAAAAAAAGGCAAATACATATTTATGTCTAATAAACCATATTTCTAAATATAATGAATTTTAAAATTAATAATTCAAGATGTAACTAAAATATAATATAGAAAATTAATAATCTTAACCTTAAAATAAATTTTAAAGTACAACAACGACATTAATATTTCATATATTAATGAAAAAAAATAAAATGTTATTTATTTAATAATTATAATATCATATTTTTCTATATAAAAAAATTAATAAATTTTAAGTTTTTTATTTATGAAAATGTGATATTTTAATTTTAATTTACTATTAATAAAGAAGAGATATATACATTTTTTAGTCATACACATGTTACATTAATAAAAGAGATTATTTCATTTCATGTATATATATTTTTTTAACATATGTATATTATATGTACACATTTTCTTGTAGACCAAACCCCTATTGTGTTAATCATTCCTGCAATCAATTCTATGTTTTATTTTTTGTAAACTCATTTGTATTTAATTTTGATATATTTTAGAAAGATTTGTATACCACCAACTATTAAAAATTATTATAAATATGTTTTTTTTATAAATATTTTTACTACCTCTAGTCGTAATCATAATCAACATAAGATAAATTATAAAAAAAATTAATTAAGTTAATTGTTTTTAATTAATTTTACCATAAATTCTAATTTTATTTACCATTTTTTTAAGTTGTTATATTTAATGCTAATTATAATTGCATGCATAAAAATAGAATTAATAATAATCAAGAGTATATAAAGAATTTTGATATGTTTTTATAAATATTTGTATACCATCAACTATTAAAAATTATCATAAATATTTTTTTTTTGAAATATTTTTTACTACCTCTAGTCCTTATTATAATCAATATAAAATAAATTAACAAAATTAATTAAATCGGTTGTTTTAATTAATTTTACCATAAATTCTAATTTTATTCCAAAAATACCATTTGTTTTAAGTTGTTATATTTAATACTAATTATAAATGAATGCATAAAAAATCAAATTAACAATTAATTAAGAATATAAAAGAAATTTTTATAATTTTATAAAACAATTTATTATTTATAATTAGGAGTAAAGGTAGTATAAAAATAATAATCATACCTAATAATTTATGATTGGACATTTAGACTCTTAAGTATATTCTAATAGAAAATACTAACTTATATCTTTATCTAGTTAAAGAATTAGAATAATTTCTAATGCAACTGTAAAGTAATTTTAATAAAAATATTTTTATATATTAATTTTTTAATTAATGTCCTTAGAGCACTTGATAGGACTAGCTATTCTAATAAATCTATCATTTATAATACAAGTAATCTTACTTTTTGGTGATTAAATAATGCTTTTTATCCTACTCTATAAGCAAATTGTTACATGATTTACCTTTCTTGTATGATTGATGGTTTGTTGTACCAGAAAATACGACTACATTAAAGATGATGTATATCCATTGTAGTTTTAAAAATGAGAATTTACGTAACCTAATCGTTTTCTCAGATTTTATTATTCTATCCGGTAACTTCAATATCCGATTACATGAACACGCAGAGAAAAGGTCACGATTGCCTCGTATCATTTCCATTATTACGAAGGAATCCAACTGCAGACACCTTATCCAATAGCAGTTGGAATCCATATCCCGAACCTCCAAATCCTAAAACACCGGTGCACGGCTCCATAAGTGAGAAGTGCATTGGGAAAGCTTGACGATGTAGATTTCTTTCTTAGTTAAAAACAAAGTTGGCCGTTAATGTTCCCATAAATCCAATTCCATGAAACAAGTATGTAAAGAATAAAAAAGATTGAAGAGATGAGGGGGGCTTCCTTTCTACCTCGACATATGGGTGCATGGTTACACTGAAATCAACGTGTAAAATATCGTTCTTATTCAACACTAAGCAATTGTCTCAAGTTCAAATGCTAGCCCGATCTTTACCCTCTGCTGCAGCCGGCAATGGCTGGAGAGCCTTGAGAGGATTCATGATGACACCGTCTATGAGTCCGTATTCTTTGGCTTCTTTTGCACTCATGAAAAAATCACGGTCTGTATCCTGGTTGATCTTTTCTAAACTTTGGCCAGTGTGATAGGAGAGATACCCATTCAGGTTTGCCTTATGATGCAGCATTTCATTTGCCTGAGGATCATGATTCATAATTAGTTATATCTAATAAGAGTTATCAGACTCAAAAAGCAATAAAACTGGCAAATCCATCAGGTCCTCCTTTGGTAAACTCATGGGTAGTATCACTGCTTAATTGCAAGATGCTCTAAAGAACAAATAGGAATTCAATCCAACCAAATCCTAATGAAACTAAAACAATATAATGGTAAGGAACGGAAAAGAAAAACAACATTAGGGTTTTCGGGGCCATTTCTACCTATATAAAGTATCATATATAAAAAACTAATTGATTCCGGATTGGATTGCTTCATCTGATGAAAGACTGGATTGCATACATTTTAATTTTCATAAGCTGATTAGGTTGATGAAAATGTAAAATCTGCCTCAAACTTAAACCCAAGTTTTTAAATATTCAACTCCAAGAGACTTTCTTGAAAGAAGACAATCAAGAGCTAGATGTAGCCATAAACTTAATCTATTACTCAACATTTTGGCACCTTGTACTACAGCCATGTGAACAAATCTCAAGAATTGTAATTTAAACTGAATTGCCACATGGAGAATAACTCCCTGGCAAAGAAATAAACCATTTGTGGTTGAAAACTGCAGAAGTTAACTTAAATATCCAACAAGGATTTTCTCTCTATACTGAGGACCAATTTGATTGATTTGTTACATAAGAAAAATTCATTTCTATTCTTGGTATTTCATCAAGCTCAATTAAAAAGAGAAAAAAATGGGTCTTTCTACCAGAACACTTACTCAACTTCAAATACCAAGATACACTTTAATTTCCAACAATAAAAGTATGTAAACTATTAGAAGCAAATAAGCGGCTCATGCAATAGAAGGTGGAAAACAGAGCCAATACCTGAATATCTATGTCAGTTTGTCCTCCTTGAGCTCCACCAAGCGGTTGGTGAATCATTATCCTTGAATTTGGCAAGCTATACCTCTTTCCTTCAGAAGAGAGGAAGGGACATAAAGTTAGAAGCAGCATTTTTCTTTCATGGAGAAAATAGGGAAATGAGAATCACCAAAAAATAAAAAACAAGGAACAAATACACGCAATGATTGCAAATTAAAGGAATCATTACCTTTGGTCCCTGCACTAAGCAGAAAAGCACCCATACTGCTCATGGAAAGGGCAATCGATATAAGTATGGATGGAAAAAAAAAGATTTATTACTGAGTGCACAATCAACTATCAATCAATTTCAGTGCCATTTATTAATGCTAACAAGAAATAGAGGGTAATATAAACTATAAGATTTTCAAGCGGGGACTGGAAAGTGGATGATAGCCCTATTGTAGAAGTAGAGGAACTCTTAAGAAATAATAAAGACGAAACTATAAAAAGAATTGATTTGTCTACAAACAAGATTCACAATAAAACATTATGGTGCCATTTGATCCATTTGCCCGATCATACAGAAAGGGTGTTAAGACAATAAATTATTAATGTGTTAATTCACCAAGCAGCCAGCAAAAGGGCTGAAAAAAGCTTTCACCAGGGGTAACTTGGGAAAATGAAGATAATCTTGCCCAGAAAAAGAACTAAACATTACCTAGCTGCTAATCCTACACAAACAGTGGACACATCAGGTCGAATATGCCTCATTGTATCAAATATTGCCATGCCTAACAAAAAGGAAAAGTGAAGCACATCAGATTTTAAAAAAAAAAAAATTAATACATTGCGTTTTAAGTCTATGCATAGATCGAATACAATAAACTAATCCAAGGCAGGTTCACATAAATAATTATTACCAGCTGTAACTGATCCTCCTGGAGAATTTACATACATGACAATATCCTGATCCATAATTAGTAGTTGATTAAATCCTTGCACTCCCATAATTAAGTTCAAAACTAACACAAAAAAATTAAAGCAGACACAGGGTACAATCCTATTAACAATGAGGAAAAACCAAAATATAAACACTGAATTTGGATGTCATCCTCAAAGGGACTGCTATATAAGGACTAAAACAAGTTTTCAATAACCAAAAATGAAGAACAAACCTTGTGAGGATCGACAGCGTCAAGATAAAGAAGCTGGGCAACTATGATGTTAGCCATATCATCATCAACGGCTCCCCCACAACGTATTATTCTCTAAAAGCCAAAATATATTAATAATTGAAAGACAAAGACTAAACAGAGGGTGAACATTTAACATAAGGGTGAAATAAGGGCCTACATGTTGAAAAAGCTGACTAATAACACTCTGGAAGCGCTCCTGCACCATTGGTGGTGGTCCTTGTCCTTGTGCATATGCAGGGAAATAAGGGGAAGATGGGACTTGCAAATCATCCCTTTCAAGACATAATCAAAAAAATTATATATGTAGTGAGACAATGATAAAAAGCTAAAAGTCTAAAGCAAAAAAGTGATAACAAGAGGGGGAAAAAAAAAAAAAACCTTATGGACCAAATTCCCTGAATTGAAGTCCTCTTTGGCGCCCAAAATTCATTAGCATACACGGCCTTCAGCTTCCCGGGAGATTTTTTAGTACTCTTTATATTCCCAACTAATTTCCTGCAAAACATTGAGAAAGAAACAAATAACCACAGTAGCAGAGAAAGAATAGAAAATTGAAGGCATTGCTAATGTTGGGAATATATTTGATAAACCCTAAACTAAACCTGAGATGTCGTAAAATGAAAAAATGTGTGGCGAATAGCTTACCAGGAGAGGGTGTGAGTGTGTGTATGAGAGTGAGAATTAGAAGTATGGGAGGGTGAGGAAAGAACAAGAGAGCTGCATAGAGCATGCGCCATTCTATAATTTGCTTTGGCTTTTGCTTTGCTTCCTTCAATTACCAACAAGCTACTAACATAAAGTTCAGTTTTACATTCTAATGAAATTCAATTTTGATTATGGCTAATTACACATTTACTACAATTTTCATTCTTTTATTTTAAAATGAAAATATTTAATTTTTTATTTTTAAAAAATATAAAATTTTGATGTTTTTATTAAATTAATATTAATTAATCTATAAGTTTTAATATTTTTTTTATATTTACATGATGTAATATTTAATATTATGATAATTAAAAATAAAAAATGTATATATAAATTATAAATAAGATATGTTAATAAAATAAATGTTTATTACTTATTAAAATAAATTTTTGTATGTTATTCTTTAATTTTTATTTATATATGTTGTATCATTAAATATTATGTTACTTAAATGATAATAGATCATTGGATAATGTTAAAATTTAATTATTTGTAGATATCATGATAAAATTAAATTTTTATATTTTTAAAAAATAAAATGACTTAATATCTCTATTTTAAAATAAAATAACTAAAATAACATATTGACAAAAATAGTATAATTTAAAGTGTAATTTAATTTAACAAGTTTATCTCATAATTCATCCTACTTTAATTAATTTTAAATTTAAATATTATTTTTTTGTAAGTAAGTTTTGATTTTTCCTTTACAAAAAAATAATTCTTTATTTTTATCTTTATAATTTTAAAATATTTTTAATTCATACTATTATATATTTTTTAATTGTTTATATATTTACCAAAAGATTAAGTGATTATTTTAGTCACTCATAATTGTTTGTGATACATGTTAGTGAAAACTTTATGCATTTTTAAAATAAATATTATTTATTTATTTTAGTTTTTTTTATAATTTTAAAATAAATATTAGACTTACTTATTTTTTTAGTCCTTCAAAATTAAGATAATTATTTTTTGAACTCTCAAATTTAAAATTGTGTTTTTAATCCTTCTAATTTCAAAAAATAGTGTTTTAGTTTCTTTATATATTTTTTTATCCCTCAAATTTAAAACATGTGAATTTAGTCTCCAAAATAAAAATAAAATATATTATTTTACTTTCTTAAATTTAAATTTTATATTTTTAGTCATTATAATTTCAAAAAATGATATTGTTTTAATCTCTCAATATCACTAATAACATAATTGACGATAACAAATTAAAACAAATATATAATACTAATTTGTTTAATTTTAGAAGACATTTAGTATGTGAAATGTTTTTACATTTTTAAAAATCGTGAATCACAAATCTTGTTATTTAAAAAAAGATTCTCAAAAGTATAATTTTTTGAAAATTATTTTTATCTCACTTTTCTACAAAAACATTATCGTAAAAAGATCACAATATCATTTTTACAATAAAAAATAAAAAATTATTTGTCTCTCTACTTCTTTTTATTTCTCTCACTCTCACTACCCCTCTCCCTCTCCTTCTCCCTCTCTCCTCCATTCCTCTTGTTCCTTTTTCTCGCTCTTTGTCTGTCTCACTCTCACTCCCCTTCCTTCCTCTTTCTCTACCTCTCCCAAATCTCTATTTTCCTGGCTCTTTCTCATATCTCATTATTTTTTAATCTTGTTAATTTTAATAATATTATTGAAGTTTATTTTTTTTATATATTTTAATAATATATTTTAACACTTTTTTATTTGAATGAAATAAAATAATATATATTTTTTCTTCTTAATTATAATATAACATTTTTCTTTTCTTTTTTATTGAATTCTTTAATTAAATAAGTTCAGTAAATTTTTAGCTTTTCAAAATAGCTCAATGTGATATTTGTAATAAATTTTGAGTAAAAAAATATATCTAATGAGTTTATTTTAATAAAATATATTTTTATAAAAAATTTATTTATATATTCAATAATATATTATTGTAACTAAACATGAAAAAATTTAATTTTTGAAAATCCTATATTAACCATAAACTTTTACGAGTAACTAAATATATTTTAGCTATTTTCAGGAAGCATAATTAAGTATTTGAAAGAAAAAAAATCCTACCAAATGTCCCCTTAATATGATAATTTAATTAACAATGACTAATAAAAGACTTATTTGTGTCAGATTTATTAAATAATGTTTGAACAGAGAGACTAAAATAACAATTTTTTATATTTTAGAGACTAAAACACATATTTTAAATTTGAGGACTAAAAAAATGTATGTCGGGGCAAAAACAGTTTTTTTAAAATTACAATGGCTAAATTTTTTTTTTAATTTGAGAGACTAAAATAATAATTTTTAATATTTTGGAACTAAAAATATAAATTCTTAATTTTGGAGACCAAAAAAATATATATATCAAATTTGGAGGATTGAAAACATAATTAAACCTGAATACCAACTCTTTTATATTAAATACGAGTTTTTATTAAATAAATAAAATATTTTTTACTACAATATAAATTATTTATCATAAATTTAAAATAAAATTTATATGTTTAAAAAATATATTTATACAAACCTTTTTACATTTAAACATAATATTTATTTATATATAATTTGTTAATTTTAATTATATATAATAAACATGACTATATACAGACTAAAATATTAGTTAAAGACCAAAAATAATTGTTTTTTTATGCACTAAGGAAAGGAATTTCTTAATTTTATTTTGTTTAGTTTGAAAATTTGCGAGAAATAAAAAAATGAAAAAGTAATCACGAGAGATTTGAAAAAGAAAAAAATGTTTATATTTTTTTTATTGTACAACATTTATTCTTGTATATAAGGATTTTTTTTTTTGAGTTATCATATTATTAATATGAACTAAGGAATATATTTCAGCTTTGCGCATTATTCATCTTCATAGGAGAGTTTGGTTAATTAGTTTTGATAAGATCTTTTCTCTTAATTAACTTTATTATTTGCAAAACTCGAATTCAATACTTTGTTTAAGGAAATTGAGTTCAATACTTTTTGAATCCACAACTTGTTAGTTTGTATACAAGAAATTAATATCAACTTCATCAAAATTAATTAAGGTTGTAAAATTAATTAGTTTTAATTAACAATATCACAAGTTGAAATTTTATTTCAAAGAACTTAGATAATTAAATAGTGTAAGTGATAATTATATTTTGATGACACAACACATAAATTAAGGAATAATTTTTTCATCCAGTTAACATGACTAATTATGTTACTAATCCCAATAAAATCATCAATTCCCATAGAAAATGAGTGGATGACTCATTAATAGACACGTAATAAATCAAGATTATAAAAAGAAACTACCAATTAATTATAATTTATATTTTTTATAATTTATATTTTTTATAATTAGAATCAAAATAATACTCTTGTTTGTTTCTTGTAAATAGGAATTATTAACGAAATTCCATTAAACACGTAAATAAACTAATGCCAAATTATTTTAAATTAATCAAAGACCTTAAATTTGAGTCTTGAACATATGATTACATTAAATATTAAAAAAATTATTATATATAATAATCTTACCCAGATTAATTAAAATTGCCTCGAAACAAAATATTAAAAATAATGTATTCACAAAATTATCCTATGATTATATTCGCCTACCTTTCCCATTCATTGTTATTTTTTTTCCCCACTCTTTTGTTAACCATAACCAAACAAAGAAATCCTACTCTCTTCTCCCCCTCACGTTTCAACTAACCCAAATAATATCATAAAAAAAATTCCTTTGTGACTTCGTCCAATAAAATCACTCACCCCTCTCCCAAACATATTAAAATCTCATTAAAGAAGTTGTATAACATATAACAAGTTTAAATTTTCACATTTCAGTCTATCCTCTTTCCCATCTCTTTTCTCCTCCCTCTCCTTCCTATGGGTCAAGTGTATCACATACTTAAATAGTGTTTAAATATAATTTTAATTGTTATAAAATGTACGATTTTTAATTTATAATCGTTTTCGTACTTTTATCCATCTAAAGTTAAAATTATTTTTTTCAATATCTAATATTAAGAGATCTTTGTTAACTTGTGTTTATCAAATGATTAAATGGTCATTTTAAATAACATTATATTAACATCACACACTTTATATTCAAATTTTGTCAAAGAATTTATCAAATATTGTCCTATAACAGTATTATCTTATGCACTCTTGCGGCAGCATTAAAAAAAGTATGATTAAGCAAATAAGTATTCCACAACATGACCACTCAAGGCATCATTGCTCTAAACTATATCCGCTACCTGGAGATATAAACTTAGAAGGTGGCACATAACTCGGCATAACCCAGTGATACTGTCATACTTACAGAGGATCACTGGCAACATCAAAGTAACATAACAAACTAACAATACAATATTAACTATTTTAAAAGGAGCAACCATGCATTCATCGCAAAAACATACAAGTTCCTTTAATTTTCCTATTGCAAGTTAACGTCAAAATGACTCATCTAGTATTCCTACTAAAAAAGCCAGGGTAATAAACAAAACAAGACAGGTCTGTCCATGCTATATATGTATCCATTCCCAGTTAATTGGATACCAATATCACATAACCTCTTATACCAGCATTTAAAAAAAAAAAGTATAATAAAGCAAATGCACAATCCGCGATATGAGCTCTCTACCAAACGATCAATGGACAATTGCTTAGCAAAAGCCTCTGTGAAAGATAAAAACATGACGGTGCCATATAACTGGCAGAAACCAGTGATAGATGATCAATGACAGCATCAACAGATAGTTTCAGCCGCTACCTTCTCCTGAACAGCCTTGTAGCATTGGAGACTGCAAAGAGGAAGCTTTGATTTTGAATCCCGATACTTGTAAGGATTTGTACAAGATGGACCAGCACACTTCTCGCGAGGTGGGGGATAACTGAAACAATACCCAGTAATAGATATCATTAGCAAAGAAGGAAAGTTTTGATATGTTTACCAAACAAACAGCATGAGTTTCTAACATTTGACCAGCATTTGTAATTGTCAAAAATCAGGGAAATAGCTAAAGATTTCTTTATTGATAAACAGCATAAATTTTTAATATCAATTCCTCTTCCCCCTGCCCCCAAATATTTTATTTCTCAAGCCTTCTAAAAGTCATCAGGAAGACAATCTGACAAAGTCCCATACATCAAATTAGCAAAGCTGGATACAAGCATGAGTATCTAACTTAGGTCCAATGATTGTAGTCAAATCATGGAAACAGGTAAAGCCAACACTGTTTCTTTTGATATAACACAGTTTTTTAAAATCAATTTTCATTTTTTTTTCATTCTAGTTGCCTTACATATTTAAACAACTTAACAGGAAGATGGTCTAACAGGTCCCATATATCAAATTAGCATAGCTTGATACCTAACAGGTTTGGAGTTCAATACGCTAGGAAGCCCCATTTCCTCAGGAAAAGTCACAATTGTTCCAGTTGGGCCCATTGTGTATCTGATGGTATCTGATGCAAGCATTAGTGCATTGGCTGCCTTTTCCTGCAAAGAATAAATTAATAAAAACTGAAAGCAACACAAAAAAATTGAGTGTTGGAAAGTGCAATACCTGTGCCAGTTCTTCCTGGCGCTTCTTTATTTTCTCTTCTCGCTTTTTCCTGCTGGAGTCTTGACCAAGTATTTTTCTGATAGCTTCAGCCTACAAAATGAATTCAAATGGACATACCTTTTAGTGTAAAATCCAACATCAGAGAGGAAAAAAACTGTAATTTGGAGAGTGGAGAGAACAAAAACAAACCTCAGATTCCCTGGCAGCTTTCTCAACTTGCATTCTACGCCTCTGGGCAGCCTCAGCTTTCTTCAATTGCTGGTCTACCTCTGAAAGCTTCTCCTTTTGCTCTGTAGTTAAGCAAGATGGTTAATGATCAAGTATATGACATGGAAAAAACAAAATACAGTACAGATAAATGCTCACTTCTAGGTGGGGCAGGTGGTAATCCATTGGGAAACTCGATTAAACTAGCACCAGATGCAGATGCATCTTTGCTTGATTGAAGGGCACGTTGACGAGTTGTAAGAGTCATTTCCCTCTTACTGTCCATTAATACATCAACAGATTCCTTCCTCTGTTTTTTCTTTTTCTTATCCTCAACCTCACCATCAGACCCTGACTCCTCTTCGTCCTCATAATCTGTGTCCTCATACACTCTATCAGATCTAGACCTTTTCTTACCGTCTTTGCCTGACCTAGTTGAGGCAGCATTTTCCATATTAGAGACACTGGATAGTTTTCGATGTTTCTTGCTTAATTCTTCTTCATCTCTATAGACTGCAGAAACTTTGGACGTTTTCAGCTTTTCCAAGTACCGAATTTCATCGTCGTCGTCATCATCGTCGCCAAATTCTCCATCAAGTACACGTCTCTTTGGTACTCGCTTGCTCTTACGAACCGGTTCAGACTTGTCTCCCACCTTACTAGATGTGTTCTTTCCAGAAATCTTCCCCATCGACGATTCCTCCTTCCCAAGACCGAAACCACCTCTTGAGAAATCCTTCCACGGAACACCTTGTAGACCACTCCTCTTCTCAGAAGGAGAATTATTATCGTCTGAATTACTCTGTAATAAAACAGATTGAAGAGAGCAATCAAATTAGATTCAGTAAGTTAAAAAGAAATGAGAGAATAATATATTTACAGATAAGAAATCAAGGCAAGAGATACTCTTCCAATAGTGTGAGATCTAAGAAGCCCATACCAACCTCCCACTCCCGGACAGGTCAGATAAGAGAGGCCACAATAACCTCGTGAAATGAAATTTTATAGAGACTTCTTACCTATTAATGATTAAATGTGAAAAAGGCAAATATCTACAAACCAAAACCTATATAAGGTATCTCAGAGCAACTAAGCTTTTTGGTGGAAGCACTTAAATTATTCTAAAGCAAATGCTCTCTTTCTCGCAAGAGCTATTAGAGCCTGACACATTGGCAAGGCACGTGCCCACTTTAGCTTCCATTGAAATTTAATGTAATTAAGAACAATTAGGACAACGGGATCAAATTCATAAATACTTAATGTATGTTTAGGAAAACGTTTCGAACAATGTAACTAACCTTTCCCACTTTCCAATGCTAAAATGTAGAAGCAAGGAGATACTTGCTTTATGTTTAACATGCGTTTTTTTGAGTTTCAACACCAACCCAAACACACTGTTAGCCATAGAGGCTCAGATAACAAGTCAAGGACCAATTATCCTAAAAGTTTAAGCTTTTATGTACCATGTAGACACATTCAAATGGTTCTATATCGATAACATATTATATAACCATTAATATGGAGGAGTAAGATGCCACCACAAAATACCTGTTGCTTTTGGCGTGGTCTGGACGCATCCAATGAACGAGAACTCTTCATTGTTGACCCACTCCCTGAAGCACCATTGGTTGCTGAATTGGCTTGAATAGTACGCGTCACCCCGCCAACCTTGAGTTTAACCTTTTTAACCCGGCTCTCATTCCCCAATCCATCCTGAGAGCCACCAAATTGCCCCAAACTCAGACTCTCTGGATTCCTTCCACCATATAAATCCACGCTTCTCAACTCTGAATCCAAGCTATCCTTTGCTTTGCTAGAACCTTTCCAATTTGCTGGAGCAAGAACACCTTCACTACAGCGTTTATTATGCAATCCACTACGTCCAGGCTCACTATTATAAAACGCATGGAACCCTCCATCCTTTTTACTCTTTTTATGGGATTTATCATCTTCAGCTCCGGTAGCAGACACGGTTTGAGAGACACAGTGATTAAGATTGAATTCCTTTCTCTTGGAATTCGCATCATAACCAACATTCTCATCACTAGAGGCCTTGCCAACATCCTCTGAAGGCGTCGAAGACAAGGGAGACATTTCTTGACCTTCTGAAGCAGGCTGTGAATCAGGTCGTGGCCGGCGCAAAGTTTGACTCCTCTTCCTCCTCACAGCACTGCTGAGGCCATCGAACCGGGTACCTCCCAAATCTTCCATTATAAAACTCGTTATTATACAACAGCACAGGTTCCTGTTCCCCCTCTTGCAGTTCCAACTACTCCTGAGGGAAAACCCTCACAAACCACTATTGCTTCCGCTGCAATTGAATACCACGAAACCATCATCAATCAATCAATCACATTGATCATTATCAAGATCAAACATTTTCCAATTTAACCTAACTATAACTTCGTTCTTCTACTGTACACGCAACAAACTAGAGTTGAACACAATGAAATTCAAACCCGAATATTAATTAAAACTATTCTCTTTAACACAGGTTCACTACAAAATTCGAAGCAATAAGAGTAACGCGGCACTTGGGCATTACGTTGCGGTTCCATTCACAGTTAAAATCGACATATAGGAAAAAAAAAGTAGATAAATTTTTGTTTTAAGAAAGAAAAAAAAAATCAAAACCTAAGCAGAAAATTGAAGGAAAATAAACACATAAGACACAGGGGTTGAATAAAAATGAGATTCGCAAGGGTGAATTGGGTAAGAACCTGAATGTAGGCGCGTGGGTGTTATTAGCTGAAACCCTTGGCCATAGGAATGGGATGAAAGGGGAAGAAGGAGGAAGGGGTTCCGTTCCGTTGAAGTTGTTGGGTGTGCGAATAGTGAGAGTATCAAAAGTGGTGTATTTGGGCCGTGTGGCGCGGGTTTGGGTTTGGGTTTGGGGAAGATGGCGAAGGAAGAAGATGATGAAAACGGAGATGAGCTTTTGAAACACAACCAAATACGGGGTCATCTGCTGCTGATTCTTCATAAGGAGCCATATTTGGAACACCGATACAACGAGGAAAAACGCATGCGTCAAAAATCTACTACCTTTTTTCTTTTTTCACCCCGTATTCTCGCTATACCTTATTATTATTATTCACTTCTTCTTAATTGAATAATTGATTACATAAGTAAAATAATAAATCCTTGTTTGGAATGCAAGACAGGTAATGGAAAAACAAAAGATGAGAAACAAAACACACTCATTTGAATTTATAATATATAACGTGAATCTCATACTAAATTTCTTCTTTTTTTAATTTAGAAAGAAAATAATAGTGAAGAAAGTGGAGATGAAAATATACTATTATATTATTATGACTATAATAAATAAAAACTAAATTATTATTTTATTATTTAAAAAATATAATAAATACTTTTAAATTTATATTTAAATTTATTTTGGATTTTTATTGATTTTTTTTCCTGTTAACTACTTTTTTTCTTAATTTTCTTCTTTTTATTTTTTTTATTATATAGTATAGACATTCATCATAAATATTTTAAAAAAAAACATCTTTTTTAAATTTATTTAATATAAAATTATTTTAAATTTTGTGACTTTCATTTATAACAATATACGCGGGTGATTTTTCACAAGTTTTTTTTACTAATGGAGCTTTGATCAATAAAATGTGTGAAACTATTTATCACGAATTTTGTCATTTATTATATTTTAAAGTCGAACAATAGATTCAAAATAAACATTTACATTCTAATCTTTGAATGCATGAAGTCCTCCCCTTTATAATATAAATAAATAAATGTAACTTTTGTACAAAAGATCTCATGTGATGAAATGAAACACGGCATTGATTTAAATGAGGTAATATTATTTTAAATATTATTAATAAAAATTAATTAAAAAAAAATTATTTTGCATCATCTGAAAACTGAGGTAAAAAATGATGCGATGATATTTTTACGATTAAAACAACTTTTTTACGTTAATTAAAAAATAATTGATATAAAAAAATATATCGGTTCAAATAACAAATCGTGTAGTATACTGTATTATATATTGATGCCCAAAACACAAATGACGCTCAAAAAGAGGGGAACGTTACTGATAAACCCCAAATCCTAAACCATAAAAAATTCTAAAGCAAGTTTGCTTCTCTTGTCTTGAAATTTTGCGTTTTTCTTTTCTTTTGAGTCAATATCAAATAATGTTACTCTTGTTAGCAAAAATTTGACACTTCTTTTATTAAATTTAATTTAAATAAAAAAGCACTTCGTGAACTTATATGATAAATAATTATGCCAAACACATTCTTAATATTTTAATTCTTGAAAACAGAAAATAGAAACTTAAATCAAACATAATTTCTAATTTTTAAAAACTTGAAAATGAAAACTATTTTCATAAAATAAAAAAAAATGTAATTAGTAAATATCTTTTCAAAGCAAAAAAACCCTTTAACTATTATGGATTTCATATTGTTGAAAGAAAAAACAAACAAATATGGAGTTTAGGAGAGAATGTGTGAGGTGGAGAAGAGGCGCGTGCGACTAGAGGAGCAAGTAGAGAAGGAGAAGAGTGGTGGATTGAATTGGGTTTCTTTTCACATTTCTACATCGGTTCAAATCTAACCCAAGTAAAATTCTACTTTAATTCTTACAACTAATGTAGATTGTGCTTTTTAATTGATGGAAAAAAAACCTCTCATGCGCTAGTGAAATTGTATTCCAATAAACAAACAGTGAAACCAACAATAGAAACATCAATAAAGAAAACATTATTCTCTCGTAAAAACAATAATGAAACAAGGCAAAATAATAAACCACATTAATAATCAAGCAAACAGCACCTCGCATTTAAGTAAAAACATAAAGAAGTATGTAACAAATAGCTATAAATACCTAAACAAACTCTACACTACATAATATATATATGGAAAAGGTAAAACAAAGCGACAAACAACCAAATATATGAAAAATCATACCGAACATCTCATAAAAAAGGAAAAAAAAAATAATGTAAAGAAATAATATAAATATTACTTTTTCAAACACAAAAAATAAACTTGTAAAACCCAAAATCTTCTTTATAAATACTTGACAAAATCTAACATAAAGTCACAAACAAAAATCAATCACAATCATACAAATGTATACGTATAACTAGGTTTAAATCTGAAGGTAAGATTACTAAAACTTAATCTTTATACTTATCAATTAAAAAAATTGTTGTAAAATTTTCTAAAGTAAAAAAGGTGCATATATTGATAAATAAATAAAAACTCATATTGATAAAATACTCAACATTATCTTCATTTAAAGAAAATTTGATCACTCAATTTCTTTTGTCTCATTTACTCTTAAATTGACCTACACATAGCAAGTGAGTATCTCTAACTTCATCGAAACCTCAAATTAAGATTTTGCATGATGACACAAAAAATTGACAAATTTAGAAATTTTCGAAGAATATGTGAGAAATTGATAAATGAAAATCTAACAATGATATAATGATTTGGATTTTTGAAAGAGTAAATATGATCAACAACTATTTGTTTTGGTTTAAAATTTTAAATCCAAGTCATTGAAAATGTATTTAAAAATTAATTTTAGTAAATAATATATTTGTCAAACTTTTTAATACTTGATTGATGTGTAAGAGACTTAGAGGCATTTAGTAACTTAGTTATTGATAACTATTGGTGTCATTTTCTGCCTCCTTTGTGTTTTAATTACTGTTTTTAGTAACTATTTAATTTCGTGATTTATTCATATATTATTACTTATTAGGATATTGTGAAAAATTATCAAATATCAACAAGTAACATATAAAAAACAAATATTTAAAAAGTCATGATTTAGATTTTCAGTTTTTTTTATAAATAAATATAGTTTTATATATTTTCTCAAACTGTTATCTTTATTTTTGATTCATGGATCGACCAGTTTAAGTGTAGGCTTTGAAAGGTTTATGCAAAAAAAAAAAAAAAAAAAAAAAAAAGAATAGCCCATTTACTTTGGGTTATAATGTATACAAGCCTTGAACAGGATGAGTTGTTGACCCACCTTTACTTAAGACCATTAAGCCACTAAATAGTATTATCTTTGTCTAGTTATATTGGCATTGTTAATACATTTACTTATTAATTGTTTTATAAAATCATTTTGCAAATGTAATTATAAATTAATTTGGACAATAAAATTGAAAGGAATTAGTGATTAGTCTTATAAAATGATGTTGGAATTAGGACAAATGCAGAGTTTTGATATAGAATCGAGACACATGCAGGCACAAGAAATGCATATGATGAAAATCAAAGGGATAAGAAGCCAAGCCATGAATAAAAGACGTGTCCTTCTGCCATTAAAAGTAAAATAAAAAAGGCACAGAAAAGCAGCTTCTGATCCAATCATACCTACTACATACATACATGTAATAATTTAATTTAACTCTGCACTCCCATCATCAGTTTCACCCCCACAACAAAAAACTGAAGAGCGTCAAAACCTCTAGCTCGCAGTTATTCCCCCCGTTAATTAAAAACAAAACTAGACAAAACTGTGATCACAACACGTGACCAAACCCCAAGAACCACCTGAAATGTAGGATGACAGAAGCAGCAGTTAAACCGCATGCATGCATGCAGATGCAGATTCAGTGAATTCTCCTCCCACGTAGCAGCAACAAAACTAGAAGCGGTTGCGGCCATTAACCAAGCCATCCATGATGGCCAAGCAATTGCCACCGAGCTGAAACACGGTCAAGGAGTCGTGAGCGAAGGGATTTTCAACGCCGGGAGATTCAGCGAAGGCGTCCTCGCACGAGGATTGGTAGGAGATAACGGAGTTGAACTTGTAGTAAGCATCGACCACGTTCTGTCGGCTCAAAAGCTCCAAGGACTCCTTGGTGGTGTCGACGATGCTCTCGTACTGCGACTTGCATATGTCGAGGGCGTCGAGGGCGTTTTTGTCGGTGGCGGGGTTGACGAGGGAATTGGCGATGACGGAAGCCACCTTGAGGGTCTGGTTGAGGGTGGCTTGGATTTCGGTCTCGAGGGCCTTGATGGGGTCGAAGGTTCCGTGGAACAATGGGGCGATGGTGTCGGCGCAGAGAGTGGGGTTTTCTGTGCCTTGGCAAAACTCTATGAGCTCGGGCTGGAAGATATTTTGGGAGGCTTTTAGGGCTTTGTCGAAGATGTGTTGTGATGGGGAGGAAGAGGGAGAGGGAGAGGGTGCGATGAGGGAGAATAGGGGCATGGCGTTGGTGGATATGAGGAGGGTAGATAGTGACACGAATAGGAGAAGGTTTTTGTTGAAACCCATTGTCCCTGCTGCTATGGTATTCTCTTCTCTCTTTATTCTTAATTTATTAATTGGTGGAGCCGGAGCGAGAGGAGGAGAATACTTGTTATTGCGGTGTAGCAGAGACAATGAGAAACACTTCACATCGAAATGAGAAGGGGGAGGGGGGGTTTTATATGCCACCCTGCCTCCTCAAAATAACTGTTGCAGATCAATTCGGAAGCCTTTTGCGGTGTTTCTGAGAGAACTCAGAACTCTATACCGCACGTACGTGCGCTTCCTGCGGAAGGTTACGTAATTAGAGAATCGCAAGTTGACTCAATCTCTCATGTCACATTGCTCAATTACGTACAAGTATTAGCATGCAATTCTATACTTAATTTCATTATTCACTAATAAGAATGGCTTATATACTTGTTAATAAGTCACACTTAAAAAATAACAGTTAATACATTTAAAATAGGTTAACAATTCTTATATTTAAGACAAGAATACTTTCATACTTTCTAATGTAAAAAACTGGAGGTAGTGTTATATTAAGATGGACATAAATCTTATTATATTTGGATAATTTCACATTATAAGAAAAAATATAAAATAAAATAAAAAAACTAATAGACATTAGATATAGGTTGTTAGAATTTAATTAAAATACGTCAATAGTATAGATATATTTATATTTTCATCTAAGTATATTTTTTTTAAGCTGAATGCATTAAAATTAAATTAAAATACTCATCTTTGTATATTTGATTATATATAAGAAAAATAAATAAAATGATTTAAGGATAATAAAAAAATAGTTGATATCATTTAATTTTACCATTTATAAAACAACCTATTTTACTAAATTTATTTTTGTTTGGACATGATACAAAGAATAAAAAAGAACTATTAAAAATACGGTTTCGATTAAATAAGTGATATTTTAAAATTATGTGCAAAATTAGTCTGAGACTTCCTTATTATATATAAAAGTATTATACACATTTAATAATTTTTTGCTTATATATTTGTTATCAGTGGAAGTATTTATTTATTAGTATAGTACCTGCAATCATTCGTATAAGAAACCAATAATTAATTTATTCAAATCAATAAAAGTAGTTAAATAATTAATTATAATTAATAATATCATAATTCTAAATTTTATTTCAAATATTCTTTAAATTAAATGGTTATATTTAATGATATTTTACCTAAATCAAGATATAATTTTTTTCACCAGTGTAACATGTATTATTAATTAACTAATAAACCTATTTTTTATCCAACTAATAAATGTATCTACTGGCCCTAGTGATGAGTAGGTGTCTCATTAAAGCTTTCTACACAAAGTTATTGATATTTTAAAATTTTCAAGTCTTATTATTATTATCATTATTATTATTTTTACATAAAACCTCTACTAGTAGTATTTAACAATCACATCTCACTTGGTGTAAAAAAAAAAAATCACACCTCACTCCACAATTACTTCTATATTGGAATTAAATAAATTTATACATAATATATTAAATATTTATTAAGTTGTGTACAATAACCTTAAATATCAATAGATGGATAAAAAAAATATATCAATAGTTTTCTTAGATCGGATGTAGTAGTAGATTTCAGAATAAATGAATAATATGTCCTTAAAAATGAATAACATAAAAATAGAAATGAATACATTTTTAAAGTGAGATTATGTATTTTTATTTTTTATAATTAGGGCAAAAAAACTCATTTATTTCTTATGTGAAGAGTTATTTAATACAAGTTATTTTTCATACCACAAACCAATATGTATATATCATTAAATTTTGCTAGGGAATCTACTTTAATAAGTTGAACAAGGTACCTAAATTATTGTAAACTCTTTTAATATCAAATTCAATAATTCTTATGGTTTAAAATAAATAAATAAATTGTGGTCTACATATGTGAGATGTTTTTAATTCAGACGAAGCTTCTAGGTTTCGACTTTCGACAATTAAGTTACAGCAAAACTAAACAAACAAACAAAAAAGCCCGGATATTGCTTTCCGATTACAATTGAATTTCAATTTAATAATATGCGTAGATAACATTTATTATTAATATAAAATTTTAATTTTAATTGAAATACAACACTAAAACATCTATCAAAATTTTGTCCTCAGAGTAAATAAAACGTAGTAGTTTTGCCCCTACCAAAAAACGGAAGACACAAAAGTTATATATTTTTTTTAAGAGTAAATATTCTTTGTTTTTTATTATTATAAAATTAAAATTATTATTTTTAGTTCCTATTTTTATATGATTATTTTTAACTACTTTTTATTTATTAAAAAATTAAGTAATTATTTTAAGTCTATAACCATTACTGATATCATATTGATATTTAACACTTAAAAAATATTATAGATCTTTAAGATAAATGTTATTTATTTATCTTAAAATGACTATTAGAAATTAAAAATAATTAGTTTAGATTTAAAAAAGATTAAAATTAAAGAAAAATATTTTTCAAGGATCAAAATCAAAATTTATTCATTTTACAATGACAAAAAATAATATTTATATATTTTAGAAGAATCAAAACAAAGAAAAAAATTTAGAGGATCAAAATCAAAATTGTCAATTTTATAGGGACTAAAATTTATTTAAGCCTTTTTTAATTTATTTTTAAAAAAATAATAATCAGACTTGACTTTGGTGGGGGAAATTTAGAGCAGTCACAGAAACAACCTACAAAGCAAATGTAGAAAACTAGTTTGCCACGCTGGCACCCTGCATATTATTTTTGTCCCATCTTTATTTGTAGATTTTATGAATCAAATCCGGCATCAAAATATTTACAACAATTCACACGCATTATTTAACCAACAGAAATAGACTTTTAGTTCTTAATTTTATTTCTAATCATAGAAAACATTAAAAAAAAATACACAGTAATACAATTAATCTTAAATAAGACAAAGAATATTATAGAAACAAGACAAAAAAATGTATAACAATAATAGTTTATCAATTATGTTATATTATATTTTTTAAAACACAAAATAAACAAACAGGATCCTGGGTTGGATTACCGTTAAAGATGGCAAAAGCAAGCACAAAGAATCCTCCTGTCTACAAGTAATCAATTAGCACACAATCGAAGAATACAGGTGATCTCAAAAGTTTATAAATAAAACTAGTGAGCCGTTTGGCAAATTTTGTTCTATTTATACAAGCTACTACCCTCCTAATCATCTTTTAAAATTTTAATAACTAATCTACTACTTATTACAGTCATATTGCCCCCACCCACTCACCAACAAAATGCTCAAATAAATCTTTTTGGAAAATTCCATGGCTTATGATTGAAAGTGGTTCAAAATTCAAATCATGAGGTTAAAAACTTCTGATTCAAAGCTTGAAAGTGCCTCCAAAAAGAATGGGGAAAAATAAAACCATTATGAATGGCTCACGTTTTCTCAGGATTCATCGTCCTTCACAAAGATCCTCAGAGAAAACCACAGTCCTAGAAATGTTGTCATTGTCAAAGGCACTTAGACCAGAGTAAGGACCCGAAGAGAACATTGAAGATGTCCCATCAAATTCAAAAGTGCTAGAGGACTGTCTCAGGTTGGGTCGTGTATTGGATGAGGCTGACACAGAATCATGGTATTCTGTGATGCGCTGCACCATTTTAAGTGACTGCACCACTTCACCCATTGTGGGTCTTTGATTTGCTTCGGGAGCAACACAGGCTGCAGCAATAGTGCAAACACGTACAAAATCTTCCACCGGATACTTTCCCCCAAGTTTTGGATCAGCAATCTCTTCCAGCCGTTCCTTATCTCTAAGGATTGGCCTAGCCTGAAAGGAAAAATGAACTAGCTGACCCAGTGTAAAAATTTCAAAGGGTTGATTTAAATTCCATTCTCAAGATTCTTAGGGTTTTGTTTGGTAAAGGGGAAGGGGAGGAGAAGAGTAAGGAAGTGTAGGGAAGTGTGGAAAAGTTGGAAAAATTGTGTTTAGTAAAAGAGAATCAAAGGGAAATCGAGGAAAGTTTTGATTAGTGTGTGGAAATTGTATTTATTATATATATATATATATATATATTAATTTTAAAAAAAATAATAATAATAAATAATAAATAATTTAATTTTATGATAATAATAATAAATAATTTTTATTTGATGTTTTAAAATTAAAATTTATAGTTATTTATTTATTTGTTTTAAAAATAATAACTTCCAATAATATAATAATAATAAATTAGTTATTATTTATAAATAAAATTACTTATAAAAAATCAAACTTTCAATAATAATAATAAATAAATAAATATTATAATAATAATAGTTTTTGCTTATTATTTTTATAAAATTATTAACTTCCATTTTATTTCTCCTTTATCAAACACTTTTATTTCTACTCTATTTCTTAACTATTTTCTTACACTTCTCTTGATTTCTTTTCCATCCATTTCTTTCCTTTTTAGCAAACATAACCCAAGTATAAATACAGAAAACATGGGAAGAGGTTTTGAACTTGACATAAACAACATCTGATTGACAAGGTATGGCACTAACCCAAGTAACAAGGTTCTCTTGTCCAGTTGGCTGTGACATGTCCACAGGCTTCCTACCAGTAAGCAGTTCCAGCAAGACAACACCATAGCTATAAACATCACTTTTAACAAGCAGGTGTCCAGTCATGGCATATTCAGGAGCTACGTACCTACATAAAAGTTTCATTTAACCTTAAAATATTAAATTATATGTATGGAAATAACAAGTCTAAAAGAATAACCCAAATAAAACTCAAATAACCCAAATGATATCAAGACTAACCCAAATGTCCCCATGACACGAGTAGACAAATAATTAGATCTGCCTTCAGGTGCTTGCTTAGCAAGACCAAAATCTGCAACCTTAGCATGAAAGTTGTTCTCAAGCAATATGTTGGATGCCTTGAAGTCTCTATGTATTACACAGGGCTGAGAGTCTTCATGCAGGTATGAAAGTCCCCTTGCAGCATCTAGGGCAATCTTCATTCTGGTGTCCCAATCCAAAGGACAACTGATTCCCAAGGGACCTGACCCGAACAAACAAATCAAGGCCGATTTCAGTTTAAGGCATAAAACACGTTTTGGAAAAAACTATACTAGGTACAATAAGTCAATAATAGAACAAAGAAAACATGTAATGTTCAATGCTAAAAGCTGAACCCGTGATTCAAAAAATTACATTACCATGAAGCCAAGCCTCCAAGCTTCCATTAGGGACAAGCTCATAGCAAAGTAAATTCTGTGATGAGTCACGATTACTATAGTATCCCACTAGTTTTACAAGGTTGCGATGATGCAACCGGCTAAGCATCTCAACCTCAACCAAAAACTCCTTGTCACCCTGTTGCCCTCCACTTGTAAGCCTCTTAATTGCTACAGGAGTACCATCGTTTAAGATGCCTTTAAAAACTCTACCAAACCCTCCTTCTCCAAGTACGCTCGCTGGTTCAAAATTGTTTGTTGCTTCTTTAAGCTCTTCAAAAGCAATAAACCGTGTACTAGTTGGGTGGGGAAGAGAACCCACAGTTGAAATTGCACTCTCTGTCCTTGGCTTTTCTGCACGAGAGAAAACATTAGTAGCAGAGACAAGAATGCAATACAAAAACCACAAGATAATGAAAACAAATTTTAAAATAACATCTACAACTATTACTACCACTACTAATACGAATCCTATACAGATGGGAGCATCATAAAATTCTATTAACTTCATCAACAACCTGTCATTTCTTCATAAATCACCCATTTTGAGTCTCATAAAACATTCTACCTTAATGCTCAAAAAGTAAAAACATGTAGGGTGAAATCCTGATGAAAAATTAAGTTACTCAACTAAGATCAATAGATGTCTTTTCTATTTTGCTACAAACATACTTCAAGCTGTGAGAGTGGTGACAAGTGACAACTGGCAATTCTCATCCTCATTTTATAAACATTCTAGCATGAAATCCTAAAGAAGAATCAAGTTTCTCAACAAAGTAAAAATAATAATATTTTTTAAAAAACATTACTATCATTGTCACAATTCGCAACCTTCAGCATAAGATTTTTGAACGAGTGGGAGTCAATAATTTCAATCTTCATTCCCGATTCAGGAGGAGATTCTCAATAATTTCAATTTTCTTTCCTGATTCAACAGTTGAAATTATATACTTCAAGTTTCATGATCCCAAGTCAGAATATATTCACATCCCACTCTATGATTTCAATTTTCAATTATCAATTCCGGAGGATAAAATTGCATTATAAACAAGGTTCAAGATCCAAATCCACAATACACTCATAAACACCCACATTCAACTCCAAATAAAAAGTTCCGATAATTAATTTATGAATTGTTTTCAAATATTTTAATTTTTTTCCCAATTCATCAGAGGATAAAATTGACATATAAACAAGATTCATGATCCCAATTCTTAACACACTTATAAAACATTCATATTCAACCCCAAAAAGAAAAAGGACTATACATTAATTTATGAACGCTTTCTTTATCACTTGTGCCAAACAATTACATCTTTATAGTGGAATATGCTCCTTCCCAGACAACTCTATTTGTGTATGTGTGTGCATGTGCAGGAATGTGACTATCATGTGAGCATACTAGTTCATTTTCTTTATGTCATACTTGTAGTTGTAGTTTTCTTTTCCCTTTAAATACTCTCTCCCTGGTTAACGTTTCTATGACAAGTAATTTTTACCTTTACATGGATTAATTTGCTTCTATCTACTGTTAATATTCTGTAATTACTGAAGCTATAAGATCCAAATTATACAAAGGTAGCCAAACATAATCCACAATAACTAGGTTGGTAAAGGATTCCAAAATATGTCATATAAAAACAGAATTACAGTCATAGAT
This sequence comes from Cajanus cajan, assembly GCF_000230855.2. Lineage (NCBI taxonomy): Eukaryota > Viridiplantae > Streptophyta > Magnoliopsida > Fabales > Fabaceae > Cajanus > Cajanus cajan. The sequence continues at coordinate 57,140,467 of NC_138522.1, read as the reverse complement.
AATTACCAGTTTCTATGGGAGGTGTGTTCGCTTTTGGCAGGTATGTACATAAACAAAATACAAGTATGGATACAATAGCAATGAAGAATATGCCAATAGCAATTCCAAGAATAAGAAACAAATTTGAATCCCTTCCTCTTTCTGGAGAACTCGATGATGTTGCAGTAGGTGAATGATACAAAGGTGTTTTCACAGGTGATGCAGCTAAAGTAGGAGCTGCGACATAGAAAGATATGTTAATATACATAAGGGACTTGTTTATCTAATTTATCTAATTATAGATATTAGTTAAAAAAAAAAAGTATCTGACTTTATTTTAGATAAACACCAAGGCCTTAAAGTGTATATAATAGTAATACTACCTTCGGTACTAATTATAAGCAATATAGGATAAATCATCAAGACCAAGAGAAGTAATTAAGTTGGTTGTTTTAAGTGGTTGTTATATTTAATGCTAGTTATAAGTGAATGTATAGAAATAGAGTTAGCAATTAATTAAGGGTATAAAACTTGTTATATTTAATTTCCCCTTGAATAACTTTAAAAACTAATGATTGTTGCTTATAATTACCAAAGAGAAATTCAATTTGTTTCTTATAATTAGGACCAAACAGTACTTAATTCAAACTGAAAAAGTAAATTTTTCTAAAAGCACTTCTAGGAGAGAGAAATAAGAAAAAAAATTAAAATAAGTTTTTCCATAAGCTAAACTTTATGCACGAGTTAAAATAAGATTTTGGAGAAACTAATATTAGAGAGTTTCTACAAATTAGCTTATACATAAGCTAATTCAAGCTTATGAAGAAATTTATTTCATTTTTCCTTCTTATTTTTCTCTCCTAGAAGTGCTCTCAAAAAAAGTTTACCCAAACAAGCCCATAGAGACATATTCTCTTAATAGTAGTATTCTCCAATTTTCTAGAGAGAGTGTCTATGTTCTCTCCTATAGTTTAGAGAGAAGTGTTGTAATTTCTTCCAAGTAGTGGAGTTCATCTTTTTTGCTCATTGTATATTTTGTTCCTCTTCTCTTATTTTAGAAACAAGTTATTATTTTGTTACTTTGATACTCCCAATGGTGATATTAGAGCTAATAGGTTGTTGATATTATTTCGTTGCGATGCACATTGGTATAGTTCTGAAGAAAATTCTTGGTATGCTATTTGATTGCAACATAGTCTGATCTACCACGAGTTATTCTTGTTACTGGATGTAGAGTGTGCTAGTGTGAGGGTGCATGTCTAGGAAAGATTTGGTATATAAGTACATCCATAAGTGACCCACCTCTTTTTCATAAGAACCTACGTAGTGTACTAGTTCACTGCCTATCGGAAAAATGATGGTAGACTATGAACTATACCAATGTGCATTGCAGAGGAATAATATAAATAACCTATTTGTGCCAGATGATGAACATAACTTCCTCTTCTCTTTACATTTCATAATCAACAAGGCAGAGAAAAACTTTCATAAGCGTTAGATTCAGTGGTAAAAACAAAAAATCTATGAGGAATCGCTCAGAAAGTTATCAAATAGACCCCTATAACATAAACATAACTTTCTCTTCTCCTTTCACTTTGGCAGAAATAATGTTATACATACAATAATATTGTCTTCATTAGTTCCAATGACCAAGAACACCAAAGCACCATTGATTAGTAATGACATATTTAAATACAAAGGCTCACTTACCTTGAGAAGGCGGCGGAGGTTCAAACCACGTTATGTTGAGAAGTTTGTATCCACCCACTAATCCAGGGTCTAGTTGAACCTTATGCATTGAAAGCGTAGAGTTTATTTTAGAAACTTCATTGGCAGAGAAACTGATGCCTTTATGTGGAGTAATATTCATTGATATATTTAAAGTTGATATGGTGAGTACATAAAAGTTTATCAGTTCAATCTGGGTATTTCGCAACCCAAGCTGGGCAGCTAATTCATCAAGAAAAACATTCCAATTAGGGTTTTGAGAGACATTCATAAGAAAAAGGTCTAGCTTTATGGGATATGCACAGTGGCAATTCTTACTGCCTCTTTTCAGCACCATGTCTTGTTTACAACAATCTGACAGAATAAAATGAGCAACCATGTCATTATCGGTTTTAGGTTCCAAAGCTCACAAAAAAACATGAAAGATAATGTAACGTTTATATTCAAAATTGACGTGCCAGTTTTTCTAAGGTAGCTTACTTTGAAAAAGAAAAAAAAAAAAAAAAAAAGAAACAAAAACATTATAAATAAAGAAAGTTATCCATCTAGACGAATTAAAAATAAAAAGTCAAGACTTACTAGAAGCATATGGAGACAATGGTGGCTCAGCCGAAGCGGAAGGGCCTGCAGCTGCAATAGAATGCACAGGGGAAATATCTTTAAAGCCAGAGATTGGAGGTTTCATTTCACTCTTCTTCTTGAATGGTACGGATAAATGGGAACTTGTAGGGGATTGGTCATTACTTGTGAAATGACCATATGAAGGAGGATTGACCGGTGACAGTGCTGCAATTGGTACACCACGAGAAAGCACGTGCTTTGACACATGGAGATTTGTTGGTAGAGGTAGATCATGAACAACAACAAAGGCCAAAGGTGATCTAGAATCATATAAAGAAATGGGCTCCATTGTTTTATCATTTGCACCAGACTCAATCGTAAATACCAGGCAAGATAATGTAAGCATCCATTTCAGCACCAAGCCTTGAACATTTTTCAATATACCTGAATTATGAATAAAAGGCCAAAACAACAATTAAGGACACTTTACTAATTGAAAAATGCAAAAAGAAAAAAAAATGAAAAACAGCCTGAACTGAATTTCAATCTCTTCTCAAGTAAAATCAGTAATAATAAGCAAAACTGTATAATAAGTATTTTCATTTAATATCAGGAATTTGTTTCAAAGTTTGAACTGGTTATTATCCTGCACACTTTGTGACCATGTTCTAGTCTTTTGTTCCTTCTGACGACCTTTGAATTGGAAAGAGGATTAAATTATCAATTTGAATTAATATTTTATGATTCAAGTACTTTTAGAAATGAGATATTACAATGTAATTTTTCCACTTTCTAGCCTTCCTTTACTCATCTTTATAAAAAAAACGGTAACTCCCTTAATTTATAATTGAAAAATCCAAAGATAGTTAGTTCGCACGGATTACAAAATGAACAAAACCTCACTACTAGATCCTATCTAAAAGGTAAGAAGAATCCTTTACAGTTATCCAAGTTTCAATAGTTGGTTTTCTTCGTATTCTTCAATGAGTTCAATCACACGGTCATGTCTACAGACCGGCAACTCGCAATACCAATATCTTACACCGTAATCGTATTAACAAATTTTACAATATTAAGTCATTAAGCACAAATTCAAACAACTTGTACACTTCTTGTGGCAATTTCAAGTGGAATGCAATGTACAGCGCCACTTTTTGGTTGTGCAGCATTTCTCAAGAGGAAATAACAGCACGCGCGGAACTACAAACTGTAACTCTCGGTTACTTGAACAAACAAAATAACCAACCATGCAATCAAAACAAAGCTCCGATTCCATTATCTCGCGTTTTCCGGTGCATACAAAAAAATGAAAAGAAAGCGTAAACTAAACGAAGGAAGAAGCGGAGAAAAGCTACGATTACCGATTGACATGACCGACGCCGTTGATTGCCCCGAACGTCTCAGATCTACGGGATTTTGACGAAATCAACGGCGAGAAGTGGCTGAAGCAACACTAGGAGCAAGGAACGTCATTAAGTGAAAAGAAAGGTGGATCCAAACCCGGAAATTTGATCGATGGTGATACAGTTCCGGGTTGAGATAGTGAGCTCCGAGTCAAGCTCGCCATAGCTGAGTCGAATCGGAGAACCGCGATTGCCAGCGGAAATGTCGTTATTCCACTGGGGAGTCCAAAGGGTGGGTTTTCCCTTTTTAATATAAATAAATAAATCGAGTGATGGTTTTCAGCGGTTTTTTTTTCTCTTTTTTTTTTTCCGTTGCGTGGGGGGCAGAGGCGTATTTTAAATGCGGGACCGAACGTGCGCCGTTAACGGAAAAGAACAAACTAACGGTAAGGGCCTAAAAAGGAGAACTACGATAGGGACAGCGGGTCTCGCTTTATTTGTTTATTGGTTTATTTTCAGTCATGTTGCGGTCGCATAGATGTGAGTGGGTTTGACCATTATCACGGTGTGGTGTCGGTAGTGGGTTCCATAGGGAGTTATGGAACACAATAAGCATTCACAAAAGTAATGGATTTAATTGACTTGAGGTTTTGAGCTATGGTGTTAGGTTGAGTTGGGATGAATTTATGGTTTAAGATATAAAGATAACGTATATGGCATCACATTGTGATTGCTATCACGTTTCCTCTTTGGTTCTTTACTACGACAGACCAGAGGTGGGCATGTGACATTTTCCAATGATTTTGAGCCCGATCTACCAGTGAATCATTCAAGTTAAATTGCCAAATTCGTTTCGACCCAACTGATATTTTTGGGTAACGAAAGAGGGGGAGAAAAGCAAAAGATGACCAAGGACAAATTAAGAATGGATAAACATGGTGCTAGAAACATTCACAATTAACTCCTCATCAGTATTGGCGGCTAGGTGGGCAATGCAACCCATTCACAGGTTCATATTCTTTTCTATTTCATTGATTTTTTATCTTAGAATCGTGCTTGATTCAAACATAATAACTACCCCTAAAGAACATGTTTTGTTTTGAAAAGGTCTCAATTCAAATACCACTAAATTCAAACCTAATCATCTCGTATGATAAATGGTGTGAGGGGCTGTGAGCAGAAAGACTATTCAACTTAACAAGTAAACTTATACACCATCTGTGTTGAAGTCTAAATTGTTATACAGGTTGAATCAGCTCATTGACTTTTCACCCTTGTTTATGCGGATTAAATTTTTTATATTGAAATAATTTTACTTGATACAGATATTTTATAGTAAATATGTGGGAAAATAAAATGGTTTGGAATTATCCTCGAGGCATTTTTTTCTTGTCTAAAAAAATGTATGTAGATAATTTTATGCAACTAATTAAAATTTTCCATTTTTATTACATAATTTACAGTTATTATTATTGTTATTCGGAAATTACTCTAACTAATTGTATTGGTTTTTCAAATACGTTATTTTGTAAATTAAAATTTTGTCATCTCCAACCTTTTTACTTCTCATATTTTAAATGATGGGAAGTTCTTTAAGTTTTATACTTCTTTTCGAAGTCTTTAATTCAAAATTTAAATCTTTGTTAGTCTCTTTTTTTCTAGTATGGAAAATGTATTATGGTTAATCTATCTTCTCATCTAAAGTCACAATATTCAAAGATGTATTTTAGCTTTCTTGGTCCTAGAGTTGGAATTTTACACTTAAGTATTATGATTTTTAGACACGGAAAATTTTGAGATTTTATAAGATTTTTACCCATTATTGAATATAGTATTTTAATGTGTGATAATAGTACCTAAAAATAAGATTTTGTATCAGCAAAAGAGTCAGACTAATTCTAATTGAACCTTAATGAACTTAATTAGTTACATGTTAAATACAATGTTTGACTAATTTCAACTATCCTTGAGTACATGATAATTACACGAATCGAAAATTTCAACTATTTCAAGAACAAGTTTTATCGGTTACATGCTGTCAATTATCCCAACTCGATATGATTTTGTCGAAAAATATTCGAGACACTTTTATTATGTTTATGCTGAGTTGAACAAAACATTTTTTAGATTTTCGATTCAAATCATTCATCGCTATTTTTCTCTTTACCAATACGATCACACGCATGTTCTTTAATCTAGTATCTGAAATAAATCGATGACAGGATAAATTTAACAACAACCAATATATTAAGTTTTTTTTTTTTTTTTCCTTGGAGTATTTACTGCCGGTAGCAGTGACTAATATTTTCACTACGTTGGAGATACCTGGATAGCTAGCCCCAAAATTTAATGTGATTGTATACACAAGGTAGGATTCGAATCCCTGACATTGCTTAAGCGTAAATCAACCCTACCGCTGAATCATACGCTTGAAATTATATATTGAGTTGTTGATAACACACTTTTTCTTTCTTTTATTTTATTTTTTCTTTTTCTTTCGGGGTTACAAGGAGGAAACGAAACAAGGCAAGGAGCCTAAACCAACAATTACAGCATTTATACGGGATGTTGTTTTCATTCCCTATCAACATCAACTTTTTCCAATATTTTTTAACAAAAAATATTATTTTGAAACAAATTTATAAATTTTGACCCACCACTATAGTATCAATAATAATAATAATACATAGATTAGTTTCTCCTGTGTAATTGTATCCAAACATGTTATGAAAAATAGTTTTTAGGGATTAAGTTACTCTAAAAATAAATTTAAAACAGTTCTGTTGAAATGTATTAATGCATTTTGTCACAATTAAAATACAAATATTATTTTTTGTTGTGCAGCTAATTCAATTATTATACGTGATGATTTTTTTTTTATTAAGTAATTTAATAATGATAATGAAATTTAATAAATTGACAAATAAAATATTCCCATTGCATCGCATCTGTTCATTCATCACAACATGTGCATGAGATTGCAAAATCATTTTTCAAAAAAATATATAATACCAAAAAACCATTTAAAAAATAATAATACGAAAACTAGTTTTTAATGTATATTAAAAGGATACATTATGAAAACTATTTTCAATAAGCTATGATTTGATTATCGTTTGTATTGAAACTCTTATTATAAATTAAATGATATAACTTTCTTTTTGTAAAGAAAAATAAACATACACTCATAAAATAATAACAGACCTGGATAGTGTTGACAAGAAAGAGGGGAACCATAAATATTTTTCGCAATGAATGAGAAGGACATGCTAGAGAAAGGTGGAATAAATGTGAAAGGGTGTTAGGAGGGGAAATGGCAGTGAAGGCAGGCGCGGACCTAGGGATGGCAACGGGACGGGTTGAGTACGGGTTTCATGATATCCGTCTTTGTCCCACGAGTTAAACTCATCTTCTTCCTGTCCCCATATTGTCGAGTATAGATTTTCATCTTCATCTTCGTCTCCGTCAGGTGTCGGGTGTACCCGTACTCGTACTCGTCAAAATTTTTATTTTTTTATTTTTTTATAAAAAAAATGATATTTTTAAATTATTTTTTTATTATATTATAAGTATAATTAGATTATTTCTTTATCTCATATTATAATAAATAATCACATAAAAAATATTAATTTTTTTTAATATAACTAAATTAAAAAGTGAGTATTAAATTAAAAATGAGAACGATGACAGGTACGGGTACGAGTATGGGACGGATAAGTACATACCCGTACCCGATTTAATATATCGGGTTTTATCCGTACCTGTACCCGTACCCGATCAAACCAAGTATTCTCCGTCAAAGTCGGGATGAGTTCGGATATTACCCGCGGGTACAAGTATATTTGTCATCCCTACGCGGAGCAAAAATTTATTTTGAGGAAGTCTAAATTTTTAATATTTTAACTTCATAAATTTATTATCATTTATATTTATATTTTTAATATTATATATATATATAAAAGACTCTCCTCCAACCCCAAGCGTGTGGTTCAGCGGTAGGGGTTGATCCACGCTTAAGCAAGGTCAGGGGTTCGAATCCTGTCTTGTGTATGCAGCCGCGTTAAATCTTGGGGCCAGCTATCCCACCCTTTGAGGTGGATACTCCAGGAACGAACCTAAAAAAAAAAAGACTCTCCTCCCTCCACCCCTAATACTTTATTTAGGAGAGGATTAAGAGTTTAGGGAAATAAAAATGAATATGTGCTAATCAAATTGATTAGATATGGAATAGGTAAAAAATAATGCAAAAAATTATAGTTATTTGATAAAATGATATTATGTGAGAAAAAAATAATATTTTAAAAATATATTTTATATAGTTAAATTTATATACAAAATTATATAATTTAAATAATTACATTTTTACATTTTATTACCTAACTATTTAGACAATAATATATGAGTAATCTTGTTTATGCATTTCTTTTTTGGAAAATTTCACACTAATTCTCTCTTAAAAGAGTAAAATTAAATTCACGTAGATTTTATCACAATTTTTTCACAAATTTATTTAAATTATTTCCTTTAAACACACATATTATTTTTAATCATTTGATAATTTCCTTATTTCTTTTTCATTCCCTACTAATCACTTCTCAAACAAGGAAGGTGAAAAAATTTGAAGATGATAATGGGGTGAGTTGCAAGAGATTAAAAGGAGGAGGGAAATGATTTTAAGAGATCGAAATTTTATGGTTAAAATATTTATTTAATTATATAGTTTTATTTATTTATTTTTTAATTATTATATATATATATATATATATGTTTTTTAATATTATGTCTTATATGTTAATATGATAAAGATATTAATTTAATTTTGTGTGTATTTGATATCAAATTTATTTAACTAAAATTATTCTAAATTTAATTTCTCAAAATTTTATATGTTTTTTTTGTTGAATTAATATTTTTTTATCTCAACACATAAGAAATAATGTTAAAAGAAGTTAGAATATTAATTAAAATAATTAAAATATAAAAACTAAAAAATTTATCATAAATTATAAATACTAAAACTTATTTAAAAAATATAAATATAAAAATTACATAGATTTATTTTTAACTGTGAAGAAGATAAGTGTGAAAAAGTGATGGTGTTTTGATTATTATTTAAAATAAAAAAAAAAGTGTAAAGAGTGAAAAGAAAAGGGTATCTGAATAACAATTCTCCCAACCTAGTTACTACGCTATCCATTTTACTCGCGTTAGTTAGGTCGCAAAGTAGAAGGCCCAAATGCAATACAGTCATTGAGATAGCCCAGTTTCGTAAAAATTAACGGGTTTCCACATTCGGATCGGGCACCCGGCTACCCATATCTTCACACCCGTGGCCACCACCTTCCTCCTTTAACCAGAAATCGTCCACGTACGGTGGTTCCTAAAATCACTGCCCGCAACGTTTAGCTCGCGGAACCGCCAAATCCCAACTCACTCACCACTCTTCTCCCAACCAAACCCACATCCCTAAATTCCGTTATCTTCCTCCTTCAACACCGCGCAAGCTCAGCTAGGGTTTCCTCTTCCCCTTCGTCTCCCAACCCTCCACCATGTCGAAGAGGAAATTCGGATTCGAAGGCTTCGGCATAAACCGCCAATCCACCTACAGCTTCGAGCGATCTCAACCCCCTCAGCGACTCTACGTCCCTCCCTCCTCGCGCCACGGCCACGACAACTACGAGGACACCGACCTCGACAACATCGACTACGACGACAACAACAACGAAGAGGGGAACAAGAGCAGCGCAGCCGACAACGATGACGGTGAAATCGACCCCCTCGACGCCTTCATGGAGGGCATTCACGAGGAGATGCGGGCGGCGCCACCGCCCAAGCCCAAGGAGAAGGCGGAGGACCGATACCGCGACGACGACGACGACGACCCCATGGAGAGCTTTTTGAAAGCGAAGAAGGATTTAGGGTTGACCCTCGCCTCGGAGGCGCTGCACGCTGGGTACGATTCCGATGAGGAGGTTTATGCTGCTGCCAAAGCTGTTGACGCTGGTATGATTGAGTATGATTCCGATGATAATCCTATTGTTATTGACAAGAAGAAAATTGAACCCATTCCTGCCCTCGATCACTCTTCCATCGATTACGAGCCCTTCAATAAGGATTTCTACGAGGAGACACCTTCTATATCAGGTACTTCCACTGCATAGCTTAGAATTAAACATGTCTTATTGCTTAGTGCTCATTTTTCATGTTCCAATTGAATTTTTCTGTTATAATTTATGATTATAACCAAGGTTTTGAAAAGGGTCCGTTACCACAATTACGGCAGCAATGTCAAGGTTTATAGCAATTTTCCACTGTTACAATGTCAAGTTTTATAGCAATTAAAGAACCGCGACTGTGACCACAATTTGAAACCTTGTTTTATAACTCCTGTTATGATGTTTTAATGGTTTAGAACATGTTCAATTTGTGGAACCGTGGGCATGGAAGAGAATGTCATTGACTTGAGTTAACTGAGATTGAATGTTGGTGTTATTGATTTTGATTCCAGGTATGAGTGAGCAGGATGTAAGTGAATACAGGAAGAGTTTGGCTATTCGTGTATCCGGTTTTGATGTTCCTAAGCCAATAAAGGCATTTGAGGACTGTGGTTTTCCTTCTCAGATTATGAATGCTATTAAAAAGCAGGGGTATGAGAAGCCCACGTCTATACAATGTCAAGCTTTGCCAGTTGTGCTTTCTGGCAGGGATATCATTGGTATAGCAAAAACTGGTTCTGGTAAGACTGCTGCTTTTGTGCTTCCTATGATTGTGCACATCATGGATCAGCCTGAGCTTCAGAAGGAGGAGGGGCCCATAGGGGTCATATGTGCACCTACCAGAGAGTTGGCACATCAGATATATCTGGAGGCAAAGAAATTTGCAAAAGCATATGGAGTGCGTGTCTCTGCTGTTTATGGTGGAATGTCAAAACTTGAACAGTTCAAAGAACTCAAGGCGGGATGTGAGATAGTTGTTGCTACCCCTGGCAGACTGATAGACATGTTAAAAATGAAGGCATTGACGATGATGAGAGCAACTTACCTGGTGCTTGACGAAGCTGATAGGATGTTTGATCTTGGATTTGAGCCGCAAGTAAGGTCCATTGTGGGGCAGATTAGGCCGGACCGCCAAACTTTACTCTTTTCTGCAACAATGCCTCGTAAAGTTGAAAAGTTGGCCAGGGAGATCCTTTCTGATCCTATTAGAGTAACTGTTGGGGAGGTGGGGATGGCAAATGAAGATATTACTCAAGTTGTTCATGTAATTCCTTCCGATGCTGAGAAATTGCCTTGGCTTCTAGAAAAGTTGCCTGAAATGATTGATCAAGGTGATACCCTAGTGTTTGCTTCCAAAAAGGCTACAGTGGATGAAATTGAATCACAATTGGCTCAGAGAGGCTTTAAAGTTGCTGCCCTGCATGGTGATAAAGATCAAGCTTCTCGTATGGATATTTTACAGAAGTTTAAATCTGGCTTCTACCATGTGCTCATTGCAACTGATGTTGCTGCCCGTGGTCTTGACATCAAGTCAATTAAGTCAGTTGTAAACTTTGATATTGCAAAAGATATGGACATGCATGTCCATCGCATTGGAAGGACAGGCCGTGCTGGTGACAAGGATGGAGTTGCATACACTCTCATAACTCAGAAAGAAGCACGGTTTGCTGGAGAATTGGTTAATAGCTTAGTTGCTGCTGGTCAGAATGTGTCAGTGGAGTTGATGGATCTTGCTATGAAGGTAACAACATATTTCTTGATATTCTTCATTTCATAAATCTGTATTTTTTGAAAATTGTTTTAAAAACTAAAAGCACATTCAAACACACTCTAGATTAGTAAAAAAATTGATTTCCACTATTGAATATATATATATATATATATATATATATGTATGTATATATATATATCAATAGTTTTCTTGGGTTTTCCTGTTTGAAATTTGCCCATCTTTTTTGTTATGGTTTTAAAATGATTTAATTACACCTTTAAAATATGAAGAGGGGCTTGTGGAAAAATAAATGGGTAAGGCTTTTTGTTGCGGAATTGAATATTAAACAAAGGCCATGGAAGTATACAGCTAGTGAAATCTGTTTGTTATGAGCAGTTTCGCAAGAGTATGCAAGTACAAAGTATTTACAGGGTGCCTGACACGAACCCCCCACCCCACCCCCTGTTTCACTAGAGTTGTTGACCTTGTTATTTTGCCTTTGCTGTAATCTTTAATCCACAAAAGCCTTGTGACCTAATCTTTACCATGTGCAGAATAATAGATTAGTTCTCATAACCGTTTATCTTACTATATCTGTATGGCTAGTGCACTGAAAAAATAGTTTATCATGGGAGGTGCCTTTCTCTTTTAAAATAATATATTTATTTTGGTTATGTTGTTCTTATATTTATGTGTTTTCAAAAGCGTGTCTATTGATATTTTAAGATGATCTAAAAGATTCGCGTCCCTTGGACCTGTCTTGAAAGTATTTAATGACATCTGTCTTGTAATTCAATAGGATGGGAGATTCAGGTCGAAACGTGATGCAAGAAAAGGAGGTATGAGATGCGAATTGCATTATTATGAATTAATAGTTTGCTGAGTAAAAACTCAATGTAGAAAAGATCTGAAGTTTGCTGCAAACACCAGTTTTTGAACTTGTCATGATATTTTGCAAGTACTTGTTTGGAGAATGTACATCTTAGCATGTTGTGTATTATGCAGGTGGGAAAAAGGGCAGAGGTAGAGGTGGTGGCGGGGGTGGCCGAGGTGTGCGTGGTGTGGATTTTGGCTTGGGCATTGGATATAATCCTGAATCAAATAACGCACCATCTAACACAGTTCCTAGTCGATCTGCTGCTGTAAATTCTCTGCGAACAGGAATTATGTCGCAATTTCGAAGTAACTTTGTTGCTGCTTCATCAAACTCTCAGAGTCAAGGATTAGGTAACAATACAAGCATGGCTGCAAATAAGAGACCTGCACTCCCTGGTTTCGTATCTGGTGGGTCAATTGGTGGTGACATAAATACTTATCAGCATACTGCTTCACCCAGTCCTGCTACATCAGCAGTAAATTCCACCAGTCAAAGTTCCGGAGTAAATCCTGGTCAGAACAGCACGAACAGGTTACGTTTCAAAGTTAAACTTGCTGCATGCTTATCTTGATAAATTATTTGGTTGCTGATGTTATTGTTATCTTTGGCTGCAGTTCTAAACCCAAAGAAAGGAGGAGGCCATCAGGATGGGATAGATAGTTTTTCACATTGAATGACACCACTGTCAAATGTATCAATGTTCCTATATTCTAGGTCAAGTCTTGAATTGATTTTCTTTGTATAATTATTAATTAATGCTCTAGTTTTCAATCACCTATACTATTTTAGCTTCCAAGTTGTAGAAAAGGGTTGGGGTTTGTTTGGTTCTATTTTTGTTTTAAACGCAGTATTGCACAACGAAAAGAACAATAATGCCTCATACTCCGAATCATCGATTACATGGATAGATCAATCAAATAGTATTTGGGTAAAGAAGTAATTAAACTTTTTTTTTCTTCTAAATTGCTCTTTAGTTCCTTATTTTATTTAATTTGTTTAATATGCTCTATTTTTAAAATATTTAATTAGGTTCCTTTTTTTATTTTTAATCCAGACTCCTTAATTTTTAAAAACAACTCAATGCGATCCTTTTTATCTAATTAAGACTAATGACATTAACATTTTGTACATGTGACAATAAATAATAATTAGTATTTTAATTGATGCAATTCATATAATACAGTTTTATTTTACATACCTATATTTTAATAAATATATTTTTTATAATATAAATTGTGTTAAAGTTAAAATTTGTAGAAAATAATTATTATCATATAGATTCTATTTTATATTTGTGATAAATGATAATTAATTCATATTGCCATGTAATATAATTTTTAACTATTAATAACTAAAAAACATTAAAAGAGAGCCAGATCCCAATATAGCTCGTTGACTGTTATACAAGAATGTCAAGTATTTAACATAGATTTTGTAGTTTTATTTTTTGACAGCATGAACTTGTAGTTATTAATTATCTATAGAAATTGTAAAATCAGGCATTTTTTATTTTCAATTTATTATTTAACAATTTTATTATTTTTACACAATTTTGCGTAAATTATTATATAAAAAATTATATCAAATTTGATTCTAATAAATAAAATCACTATTTATAATGAGTGTTCTATTCATCAAATAATAATTACATTTTTTTTCCAACAAAGTTTTATTTTTTTTATTATTTATAAATATGTCTAATTTCATTCAAGGAGAACAATACTGTGATTACATCAAACTCAACTAAAGTAAATATCTGGTGGGGGATATTCCTCCATCCAATGTCTCTTAAACTAGAAAGTTAAATTGACAAGCATATCTATGTTTTTTTCTTCTGAATGACGAGCAGATCTAGATATTACATGTATGTGAACATTGTGAAGTATGAAACAATGAAATAAAATATTCATTTAATTCGATGTTTAGTAAAGAGTTTATATAACACATTGATCTTTTAACGAAAGAATAATGTTTATTTCAAAATAACAGACATGAGAAAGTTGTATTTAAACATCTCTCGGAAGAGAAAAATATTTTATGCTTTTTTATATTTTTATTTTTAACCTATTTGAAAACCATCATAAGATATAATAAATCATTAATTACTAACGGGTAAGGTACTTTTTAAGGGGTGGAAAAACAAATTTATCATAATTCTTGATGAATTTGCTTTAAGCAAAGAGAGTTGCAAGAATGAAGAAAAAAACAAAAGAAAAAAATTGACAAGAAAATATAAAGATTACGATCTAGCAAAAAATTGTTCCTCTCGCATTAATACAGAGACAGAGCAAGTCATTCAATCGCCACACTCATGAACCAAAGTTGGTCATCCGAGGAAGCACCAAGCTTAGGAAGAGTATCTACATATCCATTGCCTTCCCGCGACGTATGATGCAGGGTGCAATCCCACTCTTTAGGCCGGATCTTATTTAAAATGAGCTCACTAGTATAGTTGTAATGAATCTCTATCCACCAAAAGCAAGGGGTCAAAATAACACTCAACTCTTTTAAAACCTTCATTCTAGTTGGAAGACAAAATTAAATGACTTATATTATACATAAAATAAAAATATATCTCGTTTCATTCTATCATATGTTGATGGCTTATGAATTAAGAAGTTTACTCATCAAAATCTAATGCAAAAAGTTAAAAATATAAGACAAATTATGAAAATATTGAAAATAATATTAAGCAATTTGTTTTTAACATACCATTTATTTTATTTATAAATGTCTACAAATTATATCACAAATTATATCTTGTAAAATTATACAAAATATATTTTTATATATACATTTTATATTAATAGGTTAAGAGTAAATTAATTAAGTTAATTTGTGTATCTTCAACCCATCAAATTACTAAAAGATAGTCAAATTACTTTTAAGTTTTAACTAATAACATAACTGTAGAAAAAGTTGAGATATATTTTTTAAAAAAATTCATAATATTTAAATGTTAGAAGAGAAAAATATTTGAACACCTTTTCAAAAGTTAAAAATAATAGTATGTTCCAAAAGTCTATAAAATATAAGATCACAACATCGTGATTTTATTTTTTTTGACGAGCACAGCGCAACATCGTTATTTTAAACCTAATCATTAATTTCAGCACATAATAAAATAAGCCCCAAATTTTGAATAAATAATTCTTAAAAAAACATTTAGTTTCTTAAAATTAAATTAGAAAAATGCCATAAGTTGTGCCATCACTCTAACTACGGCCCTTTTGTTTTTCGTTTTGTTCCAAAATCCCATAAACCCTCTCAGTCCCAGACCTATCTGGGAGTGAAGTAGCTCTATTAAATAAATAAATATAAATATTCGTATGATTCTCCAGATCTGTTCATCCACCTTATGTTGAATTCATCGCCGATCATGAGATCTGAAATGTCGATTAGAGATGCTTTTCTATGCTTACTATTCATCGCAACTTATTTGATTTCAGCTGCTTCTGCTGATTCCATCTATGGCTGCGGTGGATTTGTCGAGGTAAAGTAATATCAGCTTTGAAACGCCGATTACGTCATGATTAATATCGCTCTTTATCCTCAGCAACTGTGAGATTGATTTTCAGGCATTCGAATTGAAAAAAAATATGCACGGATCTGAAATTTCTGCTCTAACTCACGTTTGTCGTTTTGTAATTCCTGTTTTTCTGTTCACATTTATCTCGGATGATTTCCGTTGATTATCTTAGTTTGATATTTACTTTTTGCCTCTTTTTTGTAATATCCGCTCGATGCTTGTCTTTGCTTATAAATTTGAGTTTCCGCAGGCGAGCTCCTCGTTGGTGAAGTCGAGGAAGCAATCTGATGCTAAATTGGATTATTCCGATGTCACGGTAAGTGCGTGTATTTATATTTTGTAAATATTTTCATGAACTGTATTTTTACTGAATAATTCTCTAGTTTACCAAAAATATGAGAAAAATGAATACATATGAGTTGTAAACTTAGGGTGAGTTTAGGTAATCAACAGTGCTTATTCAATAAGCTCTAATCACAAGAGAGCTTTCACCATAAATTTGATTTTGAAATAAGCTAAAAGGAGCTTATGTTGATAGGTTAAAGTTAAACCAATAAACTTAAAGTGAGTTGGGTAAATAACTTAATTAAGACTCTGTTTAGGTAAACTTCTCCATAAGCATTTATAGGAAAAAAAAGAAGATAAAATATATTAAGCTTCTCCCATAAGCTAAAATTAACTTGTGTACTTCAGCTTTTGAAAAAGTTAGACGAGAGAGCTTTTATAAAAGTTAAATGCATAAATTGATTTTAACTCATGGAAGAAGCTCAATTAGTTTTACCTTCATATATTTTCTCTCTCTTATGAGTGCTTATGGAGAAGTCTATCTAAAACAAGGCCCAAGTAGATAGCCAATGAGCTCTTATCACATGAGGGGTTATGCCTTAGATTTGACTGTAAAACTTATTGGAATAAGCTAGAAAGAGCTTATTTTTGATAAGCTATTCCAAGAAGCTTATTGAAATAAGCTAACAGAGCTTATGAGTCATATGCCATTTTCATAAACTCAAATATGCTCCCCGTAAGTTCTCTTTCAAATGCCCCCTTACTTTGCCATTGATTTACATTTGATTTTGAATTCTAATTTTTTTTGTAAAATAGCTGTGATCATGTTACTGGCTTAGCTTGCAGTTTGCTGTTGAAATGGGATATTATAGGAAAACAAGAGATGCATAAGAAAGCCCCTTCATGTCTTTTTTGTTATATACTATTTTTTGGTAACATACTGGGAGGAGGATGCAATGTTACACATCCAAGGGCATTCCTGTTTGTTTATTCGATGTAATGCACGCATTTTAACTGGCATTCAATGACAATTGATCCATTTGTTGTAGGTTGAGCTTCAAACTGTGGATGGACTGGTAAAGGATAGGACACAATGTGCTCCAAATGGGTACTATTTTATTCCAGTATATGACAAGGTAAAACTTGCATGAATTTGTCCACATATAAGCATATTTGGGCAACTTCTGTCTGCATAAAAATAGAACAGCATATATATGCCTTAGATGTGAATACATTATTCAGTTATTCTAAATGCAATTATTTTCACCACAGGGTTCCTTTGTAATTAAAATCAATGGACCTGCAGGATGGACATGGGATCCAGAAAAGGTTAGTTATTTCTTAGTTATAATCAGGATGCATGATCTGTCTCACTTGACATATTCTAAAAGTATTCTTATGAACTCTGACACTTTCTTTGTTTTCCCCCCTCATATCCCTACAGGTGCCTGTGGTGGTTGACAATAATGGTTGCAATGGCAATGAAGATATAAACTTCCGTTTCACAGGGTAGGCTATTATTCTGATTTTTTTTAAACTTTTACGTGGTTTTTTAATTTTGAGGAAATTTAAAAGGAATCTTATGGTGAAAGGTGAATGATATCCTTGAGAGTTTAGTTTTCAACTGGGCCCAATGGCGTCATGTGATCTATGTAACAAACGTTAGTGGAATAGGGCTATTGTTGATGTTGCTGTATGTCCTGCTGCATCCTATGCCTGCTTATTTTGAAATTACCTGCAAAGTTTTGTTTGTGTATTGTAGGTTCACTATATCTGGTAGAGTTGTGGGAGCTGTAGGGGGAGAAAGCTGTCCAGTTCAAAATGGAGGCCCTTCAAATGTAAAAGTTGAACTATTGTCCCTTTCTGGGGATCTTGTCTCTTCAGTCTTAACTTCATCCTCAGGCAGTTACTTGTTTACAAATATAATTCCAGGTAGGGGAGTTTATGTTTGCTTTTGGAAAGTTCTCAGTTTTAAATTATTTTATTATGTATGGAAGTTCTTGCAGTATTGTGGAAATTATTACCGCATGTAAGTAGTTGTCCAAGATTCATGTATATAGGATTTATATTTATGTAACACAAAGAATATTAAAAACACAAATGGTTCCCAGATAGGCAAAACCGCAAAATTGATTCAAGTTTCCAGATAAAAAAATATGATATCATTGGAGGTGAACAAGATTAATTGATTTGACAAGTAGTTGAGGACGAACAAGATTAACTGGAGGTGAACAAGATTGTCTTACTAGTTTTATATGCTGTTCAGAATGTGTATAGATAAAAAATAAAAAAAAAGGGAATGTTTACTTTAGTTGGGTAATTAGGTTTAATGGATAAATTTTTTCTCTTGTGCACTTTGCAACGAGTAATGTTGGAAATGGGTGCATTTAATGAGTATTACTCTTCCAAGTAGCTTAGTTACTGTGTTTAGCTGAGCTCAATGTATCTTAGGAAGTAGTGATATTTTAATTGTTCTCTTGAAAATAATAATGTTACTATCTCTCTAATCATCATCATTATTATTATTATTATAAATAACTGAGTGATATTCTCACTCGAGCAAATTCAGAAAATAAAATCTTTGTTTCTCTCTTCACAAATGGTTTCTGAGCCCCTGATCTTAGGGGATTTTCTACTGCAACAAAACACTATGAATATGGTCTATTTGTGCTCTTAAGCTGTCAGCAACTTGTAAACTTGATTGATATTGGGAAAAATTCAAGTACCACATCAATTAAAGGTAAGGCAAACAAAGAGTTTATAAATGAGAGACTACCCTCACCTTACAAGTTGGTTTTGTAGGATTGAGTTGGACCCGAATTCACATTCTAAGATGGTATTTTAGTTATCTTAAATCCATCCTAAAAGGGTCACTAGCATTGATACATGTACCAAACTCAATAGTGTTAGACGTGAGAGGGTGTATTGGGAAAAATCCAAGTTTTGCTTATCTTAAATCATTAAAATGAGCCACGCACCATATTTATCCATGTACCAAGTTCAATAGTGCTAGACATGAGGGGGTGTATTGGGAAAAATTCGAGTCCTACATTGACTAAAGATCACAGTTGTCAATAGCAGCCGCTATCGCGGTGCAATGAACTGTGCTGCCATGCTGACCTCAGAGTGGAGCGTTTTCCAATAGCGGTTGGTGTGGCAAACTTTGTAGTGCGGAGTGGATCTGCGAATTTAAAAAATTCAAAAAATACCTCATTAAGGGTATTTTTTCCATTGAGTATGAGCAACACATCCCTTGTCCCTTCTCTTCTATGCGAACAACACAACCCTACTTTCGACACTCTTGTCTTTGTGCGTCATCTCAGGCTCTCTCCATGACTCGTCTTCGTGCGTTTTCTCTGACGGATTCTTCGACCATGTCTCGGTCTGTCTCTGTGTCTTCTTCCTCTTCTCAGACTTCCTCTTCTCGCAATCTCTCTCCAGTCCTCTTCTCCTGCGGTATTCTTTCTCTCTTTTTTTTTCTTTGTTCTTTTTTCTTCTATTTTTTCTCTCCTCTTCTCATTCCTGTGATTTATTTTTCTTCCTTTATCTTTCCTCTTTTTTTTTTTTTTTTTTTTTTTTTTCTGGTTCACTTCTTTTTTCTGTTCCGTTTTTTTTTTCTGTTCATTTTTTTTTATTTGGACATTTTTGTTCTTTGGTGATCAATAGAACCATGGCCCAACCAAAAAATCAGAGCTTAGGGGCTGGTGCTGCTGGAATTGGTCCCTGTCCTGGTCCCACACCATCAATGGGTTATTAAAAATGATTACTGCATGAATTTAGAGTTATTTTCTGTTTTTTAGCTTATATATATTATTAATCATTTAATATATATAAATATAATATTAAAATAGTGATCATCCTGCTATTTGCAATCCCGCTATTTCATTTTTGGAGTTGGCCGCTCTGCTTCACTATTCGGGATTGACAACTAGGTTAGAGATGAGGCAAACAAAGATTTTTATAAGTGGGAAGCTACCCTCTCTCACGTTACAAGTTAATTTTATAGGATTGAGTTAGGTTCAAATCTACATTCTAAGAACTGGCATCGAGTGCTGTGAGTCAAGTTCTGCCTATCTTAAATCATTAAAATGTGTCACCCACCATTTGTCCATGTATCTAGTTCAATAGTGCTGGACATGAGAGAATGTATTGGAAAAAATCCAAGTCCTACATCAATTAAAGATGAGGCAAACAAAGAGTTTTTAAGTGGGAGGGGCAACCCTCCCTTATGTAACAAACTGATTTTATAGGATTGAGTTAGGTCTAAACACACATTCTAAGAACTGGGGACTGAGTGCTGTGAATCAAGTTTTTACTGTATTACCGCCTTTCTGGTGACCACCTGATTTTCTGACTACCTTTTTGATGATCATTAGAATTTCTGGCAATTGTCAGGATTCTGCACAACTGTCTGTATTTCGGCGACTTTTCTGGTGACTGTCAGAACTTAAAACTTATCCAATGTCTTTCCCAACCACTGTTAGAACTTTCCAGCAGCCTCTAGACCTGTTTAGAGTTCTGTTTGTCCCACTTTTTTTTCTTTTGCTCTTTTGGCTGGGTTCATCCTCTCCTTGTGCTGTATTTTTGTGTGTGAATTGTGCCAATTTTTTCATCCAAACAACATGACTGGCTCTCTTCCCTGCGTTTGTGTTCACTATGAAAGGGGAGGTTGCAGTGTTTCGGTAGAGTGCATAGTTATTGAGTCACTCTGAGAAGAGTGTCGAGGAAGCTAGTGACACAGTGCTGACTCAGCACTGATCTGACAGACAACAAACTATGCTGACTAACTGAGATATAGTTACAGAGAAAAAAATCATCTACTACAGAGACTAGGATAATACTGTATGCTACATTAACTTGTATACTCTAACTTGTGATTTGCAGGTAAATATGAACTACGTGCTTCAAATCCTGATATGAAAGTTGAAGTTAAAGGTTCAACACAGGTTGAAATATTATGTTAGGTTCTGCTTTCAGCATTTTACTTTGTGTTCATACCCATTTCTTTTGTGTCACTCTTTAGTCTCTTAATACATTAAATGAGCTTGCATATTGTGCTTACTATTTTCCTAATATTGTGCTTCTCGCAGATTGAATTGGGCTTTGGAAATGGGGTAGTTGATGATGTTTTCTTTGTCCCTGGGTATAGTATCAGTGGATTTGTTGTTGCTCAGGTAATATTTGTTGAAGGGACAAATCTTATTTAAAATTTCACTTTCCTTATGTAATTGCTATATCATATATATATATATATATATATATATATTATGATATAATCTTGTGAAAAGAACCATATATGTCTGTGACATACAACAACACCAAAGCCTTATCCCAAGGATGTCTATGACATACAACAAGTAAATTATTGTTTGCACCGACTGCTTCATCTATTCACATTTTTATATGTGTTGAACACTTGAAGGATGTGTTGGTTCTCACTCACTTTAAACTTCCAAAAAAGTTAGATATGGTTTATATTTGAACCTGACAGTTTAGTTTAAACCTTTCTCATGTAGTTATGCCTTTCATTTTGGTTCTTCTTTTTGCAGGGAAATCCGATATTAGGAGTCCATATTTTCTTATATTCAGATGATGTTTCAGAGGTAGAATGTTTGCAAGGTTCTACTAATGGCCCACGACAAGGAGTAGCTCTCTGTCATGCTGTATCAGATGCTGATGGAAAGTTCACATTCAATTCAATACCTTGTGGTAATTACTTTTTTGAGTGCTTATTCTGTCATCTACCCCCTGCTGATGTGTATCAAAGTGTGTGTTTTTCAGCTGAAGTGGAACCCTCTTAGGAGCTTTTGAATGTCCTATGGGGAATGTTGAATTTCTTGTGCACCTAAACAGGAGTATTCTTTTCCAGAGCATTTTTGTTATCTTGTTTGTAATTTGTGCATTAAACTTTTAAATAAACACTGCCAACTTGCAATTACATGCATGGAATTTAGTTTTCAAGATTCTAGGAACTTCACCCTTCACGAATGTACTACAATTGGTCTCTCCTAGACATGGTTGTTGATCATATTAAATTTTACTTCAATTTTTTTCTTGTATTTTTGCGTACTTTACAGTTGCTGTTCATATTTTTGTGGAGTGAATATTTATCATTTTGCTGAGCTTGTAAATTGTTTCTTCTTACTACATGCTGCTAGAACCTATTATGCTTAATTTAGTGCTCACACTTTTTATCATTGTACAGGAAGTTATGAGCTTGTGCCCTACTATAAGGGTGAAAATACAGTATTTGATGTTTCACCACCCAGCGTCTCAGTTAATGTTAAGCATCAGCATGTACCAGTGCCTCAAAAGTTTCAGGTAGATTATATGAATAAAAATGTTTCACCCACCAACCATCTTCACTTTTTGTTTCTTATGACATTCAGAATAAATACAAATGCTATCAATGGGGGGTTAATTAAAAAGCCTATTTTGTATTACAATTTACAATTGAGTTCAGGACTGTAGGCTTTGTGAAACTTTCATTAAATGAAATGTGAATGATAGATTGTGTTGCAGTATTTCTGAAAAATCTCTTAAAAAATATTTTCACATCTGTGTTCCACATAATTGTTGTATTACTGAACATACACCATCAGATTCAGAGGCATGCTAGCAAAGCTCTATCCAATATTCATGTAGCTTGTATTCATTTTTTTTTCTATTTTAAATGATATTCCACTTGCAGAATGAGCTTTTATGTGCAATACAGATTATTATGATTTAATGATTAATTGAATATACTTATTGGCATCAAAGTAACCAAGGATAGCCGAGTCCCGATTGACCAAAACAGTTAACAACTGTTGGGTGATGGCTATGGTTAGCCACTGTAAATGTTAATGGAAGAAAAATTGTTTGCTCAAAGTTGCATATATTTCTGGCTATCCCTTAATTTATTGAAATTTAGAAGTACATATTGCTGCTGAAAAAAATGTGAAAGAAAAACCCAAAATACAAAAATTTGCAAATTAAGATTGGAATTGCAAATTATCTAGGTATCAAATATTGATATGACTGTTTGAGAAGTTATAAATATTTGGTATGTTGAAACAAGTTTGGTTTTTTAATAATTATATTATTGTAATTTTACTATCTGTATTATTGTGATTGTGCATGTTATTTTGCTTTCTCAAGTATCTGTTGTCAATGCTAATTCTTACAGGTAACTGGATTTTCTGTTGGAGGCCGTGTAATCGATGGAAATGGCATTGGAGTGGAGGGGGTCCAAATCATAGTTGATGGCCATGAAAGGTCTATTACTGACAATCAAGGATATTACAAGCTTGATCAGGTATTGATATGTGTAAACGTGCTTCATTTAACACATTCATTGGCAAGGCATTCTATTTTTTTGTCTATGGACATAAGTTTCTGAATCTCTTGGCTGTTTACTTCCGTCTCAATAATGTTTCTCTCCCCACTTTTCTTTATTTGGATAGGTTGGCTTCTGTCAATCTGAGTATGTAAGAGATTTTTCAATCTTCCTGGATACTAATTAGGGCTTAGCTAGGCCAGCTTATTTTTTTCTTCTTGTTTCTAACTCATTGTATATTGTGCTGAGACCTTTCAATTGATTGTAGTTTCTTTTACATTTTCTTTTTTTGTTTAATTTTTTAGGTTACATCCAAGCACTACACCATAGAGGCCCAAAAGGAGCATTACAAATTCAAGAAATTGGAGAATTATATGGTAAAATATGTCATATAAATTTTAGCAGATTTTTGAGTTTGTTATATTGCTCTTTTAATCTGATGATGAAAATTTGTTAGATGGTGGAAAAAAGCTTGTAACTTAGCCTTGATGCCTATTTTGTAATAATGAAAAATGCTGCTGCGTAGCTCTTGTTTCAAACTTTGTTTGCTTGCTCAGGTATTGCCAAATATGGCTTCAATAGAAGACATCAATGCCATTTCATAC
This sequence comes from Cajanus cajan, assembly GCF_000230855.2. Lineage (NCBI taxonomy): Eukaryota > Viridiplantae > Streptophyta > Magnoliopsida > Fabales > Fabaceae > Cajanus > Cajanus cajan. The sequence goes on along the minus strand of NC_138522.1, from coordinate 57,116,535 downwards.
AATCTTTGTGGTTTGGTTAGGATGGTTAGTGGTGGTCTTAAAGCAAAGGTATGCATTTCTTCTTCGTGTAATTATTTTAGTAATATTTTCATGTTAAAATTAAACTTTGTCTTTTCATAATTGTTATACTAGGTGGCTTTGACTCATGGACCTGATAATGTGAAACCACAAAAGAAGCCAACAGATGAAAATGGAAACTTTTGCTTTGAGGTATGTTAGGTTAGAGGAATAAATCAAATCACTTTTTTCCTTTCTGTATTGTTTTTACTTGATAGTGTCTCATAGTATTGTGTGGATACAAGTAGCTGAGGCTGAAACAGAAAAGGTGGTGGATTAGGATGTTAAATAACAGATTCAACCATATGCTCTGGGAGTGTTAGCTAATTTAGTAAGCAGCATGATACATTGAATCTATCTAATTTATTGAATCTAGGTTTTGTGATAAACACACACACACACACACACACACACAAAAAAAAAAGAGTATATATATATATATATATATTGTAATCATTAAAAATAATTTTTATTTTTATTTATTTAAATTTTGCATAAATTTTCAAATATTTTTAAATTGTATTTTTCAGTTATTAATAATATTAAGTCATTGAATGATGATGATAAATAAATTTATTTATTTCTAAATTATTAATAGTTTTAAGTCATTAAATGAGCATGGAAAATTTTAATACAAATATTTAATCATTAAAAGAATATAAAGAAACTAATCTGCAGTCATTCTCTTTATTATAATTTTATTTAAACTTTTATGTCAACAATGCACTTTTTAAGTTTTTGATTTTTATAACACCAACCACTATAATTGATTTAATAATACTTTTATACATTAACTATTTCATTATAATTTTATAATATAATGTAACTTGAATCTGTGGATTTTTATTGCATGCAGATTTTTTTAATGAATTTTTTATTTTTTCTTTTCAATTTTTTCCCCAAATTTTTCCTTTTTTTTGAAAAAAAACTAGTTATTTCTTTATATTTAATAAAAAATTCACACACACATATATATAAAAGTAGTTTAAAAAATGTGAAGAAATGTTATTAATAAAGTAGAAAAAATATTTTAATATCATAAAAATATTAATATTTAAATAATATCATTAAATATTTAAAATCATCTATAAAAATTATATTATTAAAACTATTACATTTAATTTATACATTTTTTAAGTTATTTTTGCCCCTCCAAATAATTCTTTCTAGCTCCGCAACTCCTGAAATGCATTAATCACATATTAGAAAAAGTCAGAAACTTGTAGTTAGAGCTTTGAGTTTCTGACATAGTTTTTCTAGGAGTCTTTTATTTGAACAGTTTAGAATATGTTATTGTGGGATTTGGGTTAGATATGCAGTATTTTATATTGAATATTTTAGTTGAAATGTACGAAAGAAAGGCAAATTTTCAGCATCTGCAGTTCATAGTTTTTTTTTTTTTTTTGTATGTTGATTTTGCATAGCTATCCAAATCACATGTCTTGAATTCTCAATTTTATTGAGTGTTGAAATAATTTCATGGTTTTTTACTTTAATGATGTTTCTAGAGTTTCTGCTGAAGTTTGATTGTTCCTTTCTTATTACTGATGTGTAAATTTTTTAATGTCTAGGTTCTTCCAGGTGAATATCGCTTGTCAGCCATTGCTGCTACTCCTGAGAATGCTGCTGGACTCTTGTTTGCTCCATCTTATATTGATGTTGTGGTCAAAAGTCCCCTGTTGAATATTGAATTTTCACAGGTAATTTTTCACTCACATTAGCTATTGGTTATCTACTTATCTTGTATGCTTCTTAGTTCTTTCTTCCTTTTCCCTAATTATCTTAAGTTTTTTTATGCACTATGCATGCTGAGTTCTTTGGGGGATCAAAATTAGAGTGCTTTATCAACATAGTTGAGCACTAGATGATCAGTCTCATATGGTTGTATGATTTTTTCAGCAAAGTTAGTATGCGAATGATGTTATATAGCAATGAGTTTGGATAAAAGAGTTTAAAGGGGAGTCTACTATGGTAGAAATTTAAGACTCCTTGGCTTCAGTGTGTCACTGTCGCTGTCAAAGGAGAAAATGACAGGGTACCTCACAATGCTATCAAAATGAACATAGAAGGTGCTAATCTTATGGTAGGCTTTGTACGCCTTCATTCAGGAGATGATGGGGGTTTGAGGATAAAGAAAGATCAAGTTGCTATCTTTGCTCCACTGTTGCCAATGAGAAAAACAAATGGGCCTTCAAGTGTTCTTCCCTTTTTCTTTATAGTGTATATTCTCATCAAGGATAGATCAAACAAGATGACTGTAAAATGATTCAACAAAATTTGGAGCCTCTCTTTCAGTGGCATAAACTTCATATGATTCTCAATGATGTTTTCTGTGGCTAGATGTGGGTCATCTATGGTATTGCCGCAAGTGTGGGGTAGGTATGCTGGATGAATGTGATGCTATGGTTGTAGCAGATTTGTTAGCAAAGAAGATAGCAGATTTGTCAATATGGGATCTCAACATATTATAATAGAATTTCTAACCTTGATTTTATTTATTTATATATAGATTTCCTATATGGTTGAATTTTTATATAATCCCTTTAAATATCTTACACTTATCCATTTTCTTTGTGAATCTTTTTGACCTTATCCCCACAAAGACTAGGACACTGGAGCTAATTATATATTGTTATATTCTGATTGTGTGCCTCATGATTGTAGGCTCTGGTCAATATTCATGGTTCTGTATCATGCAAGGAGAAATGTGGTCCATTTGTATCTGTTACTCTGGTGAGAAAGGTTGATAAACATAATGAAGAGAGAAAGACAATTAGCTTGACCACCGAGAGTAGTGAATTTCTGTTTTCCGATGTTATTCCTGGAAAATACAGGCTTGAGGTTGGCCTTTTTTTTTTTTTGCCTTCCCATTTTATTTGGGTTTTTTTTAAGTGGAATTTCTTTGGTTGTTTTGAGTTTTACTGCCTGTAAAGTTTTCTTTTAATTTTTTTTAAAACTTTTGGTTCATTATCAGTTTTTTTTTTTGGAAAGTTCTGACTTACAAGTTTTTTCCCCACTGTAATAATATTTGTTGTAGGTCAAACATAGTTCCCCTGAATCAGTGACCTTAGAAGATAATTGGTGCTGGGAACAGAGCTTCATAGATGTAAATGTTGGAGCTGAGGACTTAAAAGGAATCCATTTTGTTCAAAAAGGCTACTGGGTCAATGTTATCTCCACACACAATGTTGATGGTTATCTGACTCAACCTGATGGGTCAAATGTGAATTTGAAAATTCAGGTACAACAATTATAGTCAATCCAAATATGTCAGTAAATTGCAGCTTCGCAAAGTTAATTTCTGTTCTTTTTATCATATCCGCAGAAAGGTTCCCAGCATATATGTTTAGAACATCCTGGTGTACATGAATTTAGTTTTGCCGACTCTTGTATCTTCTTTGGGAGTTCATCGCTGAAAATAAATACATCTGATCAATCGGTATGGAGAATCAATAAATCCATGATTATATTTTCCAGTTTTTCATGTATTATTTATATTTGGTACTTTTGAGGATTTTCTTTCATAATTTTTTTCTTCTTTTGTAGCCCATCCATCTAACAGGAGAAAAGTATCTTCTTAAAGGACAAATAAATGTGAAGTCTGGCTCACTTGATGCATTGCCTGAGAATATAGTTGTTGATATTAAACATGACAGAGCTGGTGTTAATGACTATGCTACAGCCACACTTAAGTCCCATGCGAAAGATCAAACAGATACTGCTATATTTGAGTATTCTGTTTGGGCCAATTTAGGAGAGAAGCTTACCTTTGTTCCTCGGGACTCAAGGTACATCTATCTAATCTAGCTGGTTGTCTGAACAATTTTAGTTAATCTATTTTAGTTATAAGGCTTTTGTAAAAGCAGATTGGATCAAGGGAAGGAAAATCAATATCAATTGTGTGAATACATAATAGTGACTATCTCATTACATCTTTGCCTATTATAACGAAGGGAATGACTGTGTACAGCTTACAGTATAGTAGATTTGTATCATTTTATGCTAACTGCTAAATGCTAATTCCATGCAAACTATTTCAAAAGATGTATTTTGTTCCATTTTGATTTTATGGAGGTTGGAAAGTGTCCCTAATTGCAGTTACCCCTAGGCCAGAAAAGGGCTACTTACAATGGGGCTGACCAGAAAGATTGATTTAAGTGTCATAGAGTGCAGCCATAGCTATCGAGAAGTGGCTCTTAGGTAGTTTAGTCCCACATCAACTAGATATGGCTCAAATAGAGCTATAAAGGTTGGGAAGTTTTCATCTTACAAGTCGGTTTTGTAACATTTGACTTAAGCAAGCCCAAATTCTAAGATGGAGTTACACCCAATATCTAGAAAAAGTAGTTATAAATCTCAGCTTTGTATTTAATGCTTCCAGCTTTCCTGTAAGGTTAAACATTTTAATTGACTTACCATTTTCTTATGATTCCATGTTGCTTATTATTGTATTGTGCATATAATGCACACTATGCTATGATTCTGGTTGTACACTTTTCCCTTTAGTTCTTTGAATACTCATTTCTTTTATCCCACCCCTTTCCTCCTCTCTCTGTATCTTTCAAATGAAACTAATTCAGGCACTTCAATTGCCCAATTTATACTGTTGATGTGTTCTTGTTTGGTTACAGGAATGATGGGCAGAAAAAACTTTTATTTTATCCTAGAGAACGTCAAGTAAGAATCAAAAGATTATTTTTTGTACTGATATTTTTATGGGACTAACACTGTTTTATTTGCAAAATCCATATCCTTAGGTATCAGTGACAGATGATAATTGTCAAGCTTATATTCCTGCATTTTCTTGTCAACTGGGTGCATATATTGAAGGATCAGTTTCGCCCCCTCTTTCTGGTGTCCACATCAGAGTTTTTGCTGCAGGGGACAGCAGCATTACTGCACTTAAAAGTGGTGATTTAGTTCTTGAAACGGCCACTGGTACTGATGGTTCCTATGTGGCAGGTCCTCTGTACGATGATATTGGTTACAATGTCAAGGCTTCAAAGGTAGTCACTTTCTCAGAACAAACCAAGTAAAATAAATGCTTTAATTTAAAAATACTAAAATGTAGTTGTAAAGTTTCTCTTCTTATCTGTAATGTTCGTTAAAATTGATGGTCATAGTTACTTGTGTATATTCTAGTTTAGTATGAGGAGTGTAGTAGAGATAAAATACTGGTGGAGAACCACAAGATGAAAGTTATCTCATTATATATGTATTTGTGGTCAATTTTATTTGTCAATACCCTCCCAAACTCTATAGTCTTAGGAGCCTACTACATCGGGTTCCCCTTTTTTATGAATTCTGTTACCATCTTGTTTTCTTACACTGATTAATTTTTCTTCTTTTGTTTATATTTGCAGCCTGGATATCATTTGAAAAAAGTTGCGCCTCATTCCTTTACTTGTCAGAAACTTAGTCAAATTTCAGTACACATACATCACAAAGATGATGCTAAAGAGCCCATTCCTTCTGTTCTGTTATCTTTGAGTGGTGACAATGGTTATAGAAACAACTCAGTATCAGGAGCTGGAGGGACATTCCTGTTTGATAATTTATTTCCTGGAATGTTCTATTTGCGTCCTGTTTTAAAGGTACTAACTATACTGTAACTCGACACAACTGTTATGATGTTGCATTCTACTGCTTGTCATGTCCTTGACATGCAATTTTTTATTGCTCAGCTCTGGTTCACACGTTACTGCACTAGCAGTTAACAGTATACTTGGTTTGATTATGCACATCCAAGACATCTCTTATTAAGCACCAATACTTGCATTTACTTCATGTATGTGTATCCAATACTAATACCCTTAGATACTTCATTGATACGTGTCTGTGAAATATCAAAGCTTGTAAAAGAAGTTATGAAAGCATGAGACAGAAATATGTATAAGATAGAAACATAGAAGTCTTGTCTCTTGATGAGCTAGAAATGGAAGATATCCTCTTTAAGAATAATGCTGAAGAAGGGAATGAGATTGGTGCTATTCCTATGTGTTGGCAATAGGCAATAATTTATGACAATTTACAATAATTTATAATATTTGTGTTTTGTAATTTTGCAGAAGTATGTTCTTAATTTGAATTTGAAGGACTGTAATTCTATGTTTATTATTCGTTATGAATTTTATATGAATCTAAATATGTATATGCACATATCACATTGTATATTACCGCATCGGATAAGTATTGTATCTGATACACATTGTGTCTGTGCATCATAGTTTCTCTATCTCGCAAAGGTTGTAAAATAATAGCCTTCTTGTGATTGGCAAACTGAAACATGAAAAAGAAAATGACAACTATTGCATTTCACTGTCATGTTTAATCATTTTGCCTGCTTGTCTGGAATCTTCACGTGTTTCTTTTCAGATTGAGAAGGTCTCCTTTCTTTATGCTTGTACTTAATTATTCGTATTTTCTGCTTGTGTGCAACTCAACAATATAGGCTAAGAAGTTGCAAAGTTTGTAAATATCAGGATTTTTTAGAAATTGATGATTAAAATTATGTCTGTCGTTGCTGAAGGTAAACCCTTGTCAACTTCCTAATTCAGTGTATATATTATTATCATTATTATCTTATTTGCCAGGAGTATGCTTTCTCACCTCCGGCACAGGCAATAGAGCTTGGAGCAGGGGAGTTCAGAGAAGTTATTTTCCAGGCCACACGTGTAGCTTACAGGTTTCATTTTGTTATTCACCTTAGTTGCCCTTTCTATCATTTAATTAAAAGCAATTATCAGTATGTTCAAGTATTTTTAGCTTTGTAGAAATGGTTTTTCCTGTATATTATGGTTCAAGTATTTGTTGTTGCTTATCTTGCCCTTTTTGTCTTTTGTAGAAAAAAATTGATTCTTACATTTGATTGAAACCAATTGTCTTACATTATCTGAAAGTGTACTTTCAATGTCTTAACCTTGGATTAGAAAAGATATATACTCTAGTTCAAGTATTGTTTCTACTTCATATCTTTTCCTGATTTATATATCTGGTCTCATTTGTTATTTTCTCTTTTGATATTATATTTTTGCAGTAATTACCGGCCTAGTTATATTTATTGAGACTCTGGACTAATTTTGAGACTACATAAATACTCTGTAATCTGTTTAAAACAAAGACATCTCTCGTTTTAGAGCAGTGGAAGCGGCCACCACTGGTTTAACTGAGTAGCTTTATTCTAAAGCCCTGGGATAAAACAGCCGCACATCAGATATAGATTTGTTTTTTGGGGAATTTGGGTGAGAGTAGGAGTGCAACTAAAGGAGTATCATCCCCACGAAAGTATATTTTCATTAGTAATGTTACATGTGATACGTTCTTTCATTTGCAAGTCAAGCTGGTTCCCCTGCACCTAACTTAAATGATCCAGATTTTTCACATACCTCACGTAGTGTATATATATATATATATATATATATATATATTCCTTTATCAATGCTGAATTGTTTAGTAAATTCCATTTGAATTGGTAGTTGATCAAATAGATTGAATCATATCTATTCAAGTATGCATGAAGCATATGATTAAATGCAATGCTAAACTGCCCATTCTGCACGAGATTGCCTCAGACTTGAAGATGCACACATCGTTGTAAGGTTATATAAAATGAGTAATTTTCCTTGTATAAAAGCTTTTAAAACTATACTGGTGAATTGGGTAGAGACAAAATAAAACTGGTATCCAGGGTAATCACAGACAGCCGAACTACAGAGCATGGACATGTTTGCATTATATATTTTTTACAAAGTAATAATTATATTAAATTTCTGTACACCCTGAATCCTTTTCTATCTTTCCCTATGCTTGCACTTTTTCACTTAAGCATACTTTACTCTGGACGAAACTGAGGTAAATCAATTCTTACAGTGCTACAGGTATAGTCACTCTTTTGTCTGGCCAACCCAAAGGAGAAGTTTCAGTTGAGGCCCGGTCAGAGTCAAAAGGCTATTTTGAGGAAACTGTGACAGATTCTTCTGGAAATTATCGTCTGAGAGGACTGCTGCCTGATACTGTCTATGTTGTTAAGGTAGCTAAAAGGGATGTTGTGGGCAGTTCTAATATAGAGCGTGCATCTCCAGATTCTATTGCTGTCAAGGTTAGTTCCCGCTAGCTATCTGTTTTAGATTTGCTGTCAATGTGCTAACCTGTTATAAGCTTGTTGGTTACTTTTCCCAGGTTGGAACTGAGGATATCAAGGGTTTGGATTTTATAGTTTTTGAGGAGCCGGAAATGACAATTATAAGTTGCCACGTTGAAGGAAATGGTACAGAAGAACTACGGAAACACCTGATGGTGGAAATCAGGTCAGCTAGTGACCTAACCAAGATAGAGTCAGTCTTCCCCCTGCCCATTTCTAACTTCTTCCAAGCCAAGGGATTATCAAAGGGCAAACACCTTCTTAAGCTTCAATCTGGTCTGCCGGCAAGTTCGCTTAAATTTGAATCTGATATCATTGAGGTCGACTTGGAGAAAAATGTTCAAATCCATGTTGGACCACTAAGATACAGGATTGAAGATCACCTGAAGCAGGTTTCTTTTTAAGTCTCCATCCTTTCTATTTTTGCCCGTCTTTGTATTTCAAAGTTTGCCATTAATTGTTTTTTTTTTGGCTGTTTCTGTGGCACATATATTAATTCTTATTTCTTGTACAATGCAGGAGTTGACTCCGGCGCCAGTATTCCCTCTTATAGTTGGATTTCTAGTTGTTGCACTATTTATTAGCATGCCGAGGTAAGATAGATATTCCTACTTTTTCACTTCAACTGCAACTATTTTGGATTTCCGTGGTCATGTATCCTAATTGATCTTCTTCACCTATCCCTATACGAAGATTGAAGGACTTGTATCAAGCCACAGTAGACATACCCACACCAGGACTCACTGCGGCCTCAAGAAAAGACGTGAAGAAGCCAATGTTGCGAAAGAAGACTTTCTAAATCTCCTTTTCAATCATAGGAGGCATACGGTAGCATAACTGCTCGTAGACTGTTCGTTGAGTTAGTTTGATAGCATTCACGTTCTCTGATAGATTCGGATGGTTTTCTTTTATTAATCTGGTGGGGCAAAATGCAAAATAGAATGTAATTAATAATTCTTCTTTCATTGTCAGTATCATTATTTCTTGGCTGAGGAGCAAACGTAAAAGCAGCATGTGTTTGTTGCTTCTGAAGTTTTGTTTCATTTTAGTTTTTACAGCCAAGGGATTAAGCTTGAATATTTTGACCCTCTTTGGAAGTGCCTGATTTGTTTATCATACAAGGAAGAACTAGGTTTTGTAACTTAAGTAGGGAATTAATGGAATGGTGCTATTCGTTTAATTGATATAGCCAAACTTGTCCTGCTGCATACACAGTATATTTTCCGTATTTGATAGGAAAATATTGTAGTTCGTTTAGTTAAACGTAGGTAATTTAGGTTGGTATTACAATTTAGTTCACCGGTAGTTATGGCGGACTAGAAACGTGTATATTACGGACTTCTATTGTCGGGCAAAGGAGAAAACTTCCATATTTTAATACACGAGGTTGTATGTACAGTTTAATTAGGGGTGTGAGCAAAGACTGAATTGGATTATAAAATTCAAACTGCTTTAAAAAAAATATAATTAAACCGACTTACTTTGTAAAAATGGTATCATTAGTTCAAGTGTTTAAAAATGGTGGTTAGTTTAGTTTTTTTTATATATTTTAAATATCAATTTATATGGGTATAAAGTGGATGATTAAATTGTACTACATCATCCATTTTGAGGAAAAAAAAATGAACTCTTTTTTGGATGAAATCACGGTCTATTGTAAAAAATAAAAAAAAAACGTTTCAAAAAATGGTCCGTTTTGGAATTGTGAACAGTCCTACTTTTAATCTAAAGATTTGTATTCTATTAATTATTTAAAATTACCTTAAAATAATTATTATAGGATTTAATAAACACGGATGGTAAAAGCTTTTATAAGGTCAATTAATTAAAAATTATTTTTAATTTAATTTTGAAGATAATTATTATAATAGATAAATATATCATATATGAAAATTTGTAATTGAGTAATAGCATAAAATACTTTTATACTTAAATTTTAAAAAAATTGCATGATAATTTATCATAAGATGATGCAGGTTTTTTATTTTATTTTATTTTTTTAATACTGTTAGCATACTGCTATTAAATTCTTGTTTTAATTCTTAATACCTCTGTAGCAAACAGAAAGAATTACATATTTATGCTCACTCTCCCCTTTATAGAGCTTTCAAAGAAAGAAAAATTATTTCATTTATCACCTGCAAATAATCATGCCCACTTAATTAGAACATTTGTACCTATGTATAAGATTCTCAACAAAACCAATCCCCAACAATAACTGCAATGATAAATTACGGTACAATGGAAGAAGATTCTTTCCATATTCTCGAAACCGGATAAAATCTAAGGCTTTTATCTATTTTAATATTTAATAATTTTAACATATAAAAATATAAAAACATGCAATAAATGGTTATATTTATTTAACCTAGACTCTTCAATTTTTTATAAACGGAGAGGATTCGTGTCCCCATACAACAGTCTCAATTCTAAACTGAATTTGGCAACTCCACTCTGCTGTGTTGAATTGAGAACATGTTTGGTTCTTAATTCTCTTACTTTTTAAAGTTTTTAAATGGTTATTTTTATTATCAAGTCTAATGTTGCCACTTGTTTTGCATTGCATTTTGTTGGTCTGCAGTTATCGAATGCAGGGTTGACATCTTTGTTCGAGCTGGTGCGCAGCAACCAGAACCTTCGAGTCCCGTGTTTAAAACGAAGTCGGAGAAAGGAAGGCAATCAAATCATAAAACAACAATTATTATTTCACGTGTATCGATCGTTATTCTCGTAATAATTTTTATAATAAAAAAGAGATTTATTACATTATGAAATAAAATATATAATTTGATGATATAAATAAAATATAATAAAATAATTACTACATAAAATTATTGTAAAGATAGTATCTTATTTTGTTTATATCCTAACTAATATAGAATATATATATATAAGGAGCATATCAAGTGAAAGAAAATTTATTATGAGAGATGAGAGGGTTAAAATATAACCCTTAGATTAATCAAGTGAGAGAAAATTTAGGATTTAATCAAGTGAGAGAAAATTAATCTAAGGTTATATTTTAACCTTCTCATTTCTCATAATAAATTCTCTCTCACTTGATATGCTTTCTATATATATATATTATGATATCGTTTTATTTAATTATGATAATTGATATTTAATAAATAAAATTATAAAATACATTTTCATTAATAAATTTGTAAAATATAATAATTAAAATGTTCATGAAAATATTTGACATGATATATGAAAATTTTACAATAAAAATAATTATCACAGTATCAAGTAAATAAGTGTAAAATATAATGTAATATGAATTTTAAAAGTAAAATATATATTACTTTAATTAATTCAAATTATTTTTTATGCGAAATTAAATCAATCTAATATAGTTAGTTGGTTGTATTAAATTGTTCACATTTTATACCAAATAATTAACTTTTTGTATCACCCTGAGTAATTAAAAACAACAAAAAAACGTAATTAACATTTGCCACTAGTTATATTAAATGATATAATGAAATTAAAATATATAATTTTAATATTCATCGCTGATAGATTTATTTATGTATTGAAATGTAAAAACATGTCTGTAATTAATTTAGAAGTATGTTATGCTTAATTTTTAATTATTTATTATATATGATGACAAGATTACTATAAACTTTAGGTTATTATTTTTCTTTGTTGTATATTTAAGGCAACAGATATGAAAAAGAAAATGAGAATATCATATTAATTTATCATCATTTAATAGTACCGAAAATAACCAGTGTAGAAAAACACTTCTGTAACAGTGGCAAAAGAGGTAATCCTTGCTGATTGTGCTCCAAAGGTGACGAATACTTCTTCATTGCCAATTTGCCATGTTAAGGATAGTAGTCACGTACCAACTTTCGTGCATACATTAGAAAGAATCAGTAATACCTAAGTTGCTGCAGAATTGGAATGCACTGGATGGAAACAAAACAAAATTCTGATCTCCACCTTTGAGATTAATTGACGCATATTCCCTCACAATTGATGCGCGACAGAACCAAAAGAAGCACAATTTTAATAGCACCAGGCGCATTAATCCAATGAGTCTAATGCCCAAAACATCGATTTGTAGCACCAAAAAATAAACTTCAGTACTGTAGCAACATTGTTAGAAATTTTCTGAACAGCAAATGAACGACCTTAATTATTTACATTTGATAAGGCATGCATAATTTAGCTCTTCTCTGCCAGAACCAAAGATTGAGCTTTGGGCTTGCAAATCAAAATAATAATCTCTAACTTTCATTATATCATTAGTTATATTTATCATTTTTCTCTTTCTTTCCTATCTTTCTCTCCCTGTGAATGCTGTGTACAATTAGGAAGTAAACAAAATTGTTTGATCATAAAAATGTTTCGGTTGACTTGCTTTTGAAAAAGCAGGCCATGCATGCAAAACGTATTAGTGAGGGAGAAGATATATCCTTCATATTGAGGGGGCGTTCTTCTACAAAATGAACGAGCTGGAAATTTAACCAAACGTGTCACCAGTCACCACTCCAACTTTCACCCATTAATTTTAAATGCTCCAATTCCAGGTTCATTGTTGTGCACTGATATTGTTTCACGGATCCGTTTCTAATGCGTATCTGATATCCATAATTGTTTTTTTTTTTTTTAATATTTTACCGACACAGATCTGGTAAGTATTCAAAACTTAAAAAATGTTATGAGGACCTAATATAGTATATAACTGCATACGAGACGGAAAAGAAAATATGTATATTTAAAAGCATGGAAGCAATATTTCTTAATAAACAAAAAATGAAAATCTTTATGTATGATCTCAAGAAAAAATGAGATTATACTAGAGAAATAGACAATGATTTATAATAATAATGTTTTATAATTTTTATTTTGTTTTTCATATAGTGTTCAATAAACATGTCCTTAATTTGGATCTACAGAATTGCAATTATATATTTCTTAAATTTTATGTATTATATATATATATATATATATATATATATATATATCTTATATGCATCATATAGTTGTACAAATACTTTTAATTTTCTATAATATGATCATTCGCTATATAATGTTGTTTATAATCCGAATAAATGACAATGGAATTCAGAACAAAAATATGAAATCTGTCTTCAGTTATTCTCGAAATAGCTAGGGTTATTATTGTTATGCTTTATGCTTATACTTATACTGGAGCCAGTATACAAGTTATACAGCGTTGCAGCACATATTTCCTTCAATCCTTTTCTCTCATTTTAATTTTTTGGTAGTAATTTCAGTAGCTGTTAAATTTGTGTGTAAACATGTGAAGACAGATATTGTGGATGTGTCACACCTTGGTTCCCCAAGGGCGGACGCTTATTTATTACAATTTGTATTTTAACAATTACTTCGTATATCCTTCAAACACGTTCCATTAATTAAGCTTCAGCAAATACTTATTTTGAAATGAAACGAGAGCATTAGGGGAACGTTTCATTAGGTAATTTGATGAGCTTATAATGGAGAATCAACGGTGCAAATTAAGGGCACGATAGAATAACTTAAAAAATTTATCTGGAGATAAAATGACAGGCAAACTATACATATACTTAAGGGCGTATTGACACGTATTTTTTGGTATAGATAAACGCATGGCGGCAGAGGCACTAAATCTGGTTGAGAATTTTAGTTCACTTAGAGGTAGCACGCGTGGCCATCAACTATCTATAAAAGCAAGTAGAAATTTCGGGCAACTTTAGTGCTTCTAGCCACATCATCAAGATCTTATTCCAAATTCATGCTATAAATAGCATGTTAAACTAACCCATCGAACTACAAGCTTTAGCCAAACTATATATTATCTTTTCTCTGCAACATATATAATCTTTCTGATATTTTCACCGTCGAACAAATATGGCCGGATCTTCGCATAATGTTAAAATGCCTATCGTTTTACTGATGATAATAATCATTGGGACAATAGAAGGGCGAAAAGTTCAAAATTGTGGTAACGTAGGAAACGGAGGAGAAGTGGGGGGGAGTTTTAATGGTGATAAAAATGGTGGTCAAGGTGGAAGAAATGGAAACGATATGGGCATAGGAGGTGGAGGAGGAGCAAGTTTTGGTGGAGGTGGAGGTGGGGGAGGTAGCATTAGTGGTGGAGGTGGAGGAGGTGCAGGAGGAGGTGTTAGAGTTGGTGGAGGTGCAAGTGGTGGAGGAGGTACTGGAATTGGTGGAGGTGGAGGTGGTGGAGGTAGCATAGGTGGTGGTGGAGGTGCTGGAATTGGCGGAGGAGGAGGTGCTGGTCTAGGTGCAGGTGTAGGAGGTGGTGCTGGAATTGGCGGAGGTGTTGGAATTGGCGGAGGTGCTGGTGGAGGTGGTGGAGGTAGTGTAGGTGGTGGGGGTGGTGCTGGAATTGGTGGAGGAGGAGGTGTTGGTGTTGGTGCAGGTGGTGGAGGAGGTGCTGGAGTTGGTGGAAACGCAGGTGTTGGAGGTGGTGGAGGAGCTAGTGTTGGTGCAGGTGGTGGAGGAGCTAGTGTTGGTGCAGGTGGTGGAGGAGCTAGTGTTGGTGCAGGTGGTGGAGGAGGTGCTAGAGTTGGTGGAGGTGCAGGTAATGGTGGAGGTGCTGGAATTGGTGGAGGAGGAGGTGCTGGTGTTGGTGCAGGAGGAAGTACTGGTGCAGGAATTGGTGGAGGAGGAAGTGTTGGTGTTGGAACAGGTGTAGGAGGAGGTGCAGGTGCTGGAATTGGTGGAGGAGGAGGTACTGGTGTTGGAGCAGGTGGTGGAGGAGGTGCTAGAGTTGGTGGAGGTGCAGGTGGTGGTGGAGGAGGAAGTGCGAGTGTTGGTGCAGGTGCAGGAGGAGGTGCTAGTATTGGTGCAGGTGGTGGAGGAGGTGCTAGTATTGGTGCAGGTGGTGGAGGAGGTGCTGGAGTTGGTGGAGGTGTAGGTGGTGGTGGAGGTGCTGGAGTTGGTGGAGGAGGAAGTGCTGGAGTTGGTGGAGGAGGAGGTGCTGGTATTGGTGCAGGAGGAGGTGCTGGTGTTAGTGCGGGTGGTGGAGGAGGTGCTGGAGTTGGTGGAACTGCAAGTGGTGGTGGAGGTGGTGGAGTTGGTGCAGGAGGAGGTACTGGAGTTGGTGGAGGCGGAGGTGGAGGTGCTGGAGTTGGTGGAGGAGGAGGTGCTGGTATTGGTGCAGGAGGAGGTGCTGGTGTTAGTGTGGGTGGTGGAGGAGGTGCTGGAGTTGGTGGAACTGCAGGTGGTGGAGGAGGTGCTGGAGTTGGTGGAACTACAGGTGGTGGTGGAGGTGCTGGAGTTGGTGGAGGAGGAAGTATTGGTGTTGGTGCAGGTGTAGGAGGAGGTGCTGGTGGTGGTGGAGGTGCTGGAGTTGGTGCAGGTGGTGGAGGAGGTGCTGGAGTTAGTGGAGGAGGAGGTGCTGGTGTTGGTGCAGGAGGAGGTGCTGGTGTTAGTGCGGGTGGTGGAGGAGGTGCTGGAGTTGGTGGAGGTGCAGGTGGTGGTGGAGGTGCTGGAGTTGGTGGAGGAGGAGGTGCTGGTATTGGTGCAGGAGGAGGTGCTGGTGTTAGTGCGGGTGGTGGAGGAGGTGCTGGAATTGGTGGAGGTGCAAGAGTTGGTGCAGGTGGTGGAGGAGGTGCAAGTGTAAGTGGTAGTGGAGGAGGGGGTGTTGGTATTGGTGCAGGAGGAGGAGCTGGTGCAGGAATTGGTGGAGGTGGTGGAGGTAGCATAGGTGGTGGTGGTGGTGGTGTTGGTGCAGGTGGTGGAGGAGCTGCTAGAGTTGGTGGAGGAGGAAGTGTTGGTGTTGGTGCAGGTGTAGGAGGAGGTGCTAGAGTTGGTGGAGGTGCAGGTGGTGGTGGAGGTGCTGGAGTTGGTGGAGGAGGAGGTGCTAGTGCTGGTGCAGGTGCTGGTGTTGGTGGAGGTGCAGGAGGAGGTGTAGGTGGTGGAGGTAGCATAAGTGGTGGTGGTGGGGGAGGTGCTGGTGTAGGTGGAGGTATTGGTGTTGGTGGCGGTGGAGGTGCAGGTGCAGGAGGAGGTGTTGGTGGTAGTGGTGGTAGAGGAAGTGTTAGTGTAATAGGAGGTACTAGAATTAGTGGAAATAAAGGTGCTAGTATTGGTGCAAGTGCAAGAAGAGGTGTTGGTGTAAATGGAGGAAACAAAATAGGTAAAAGTGTCGGAGTAAATGGATCTGGTGGAGGTACTTAAATTGGTGGTATAACCATACTAGTATTTATATAAGTGAAAGGAGAAATGCTAATGTATATTGTGGTTGAAATGTTAGAATAAGTGAAAGGGTGGGAAAATAATAAATTTGATTCAACAATTGTTGGAGGTGAAAGTCTTTGCGTATATCTGATAATGGTATTATAATTTGTATAAATAAATTAAAATTAAATATTGTACAAGTTATAATAATATAAATATGGGATGTAATATCAATGGTAGATAATTATAAAGTTTCATGATCAAAGTTTGAGTATTATTTTAAAAGAAATTATAAGTTATGATATTATCATATTATATAAAATAGTTAATGTTTGAATATTTTTTCCTAAAAAGAGTAGTTTTCATATGGGAGACAATTTAGTCAATTTTTCTTTTGCTCAAAATAAGGTTTAAAACACATTTTTAATAGTATTTTATTATAAATTAGTTATAATTAATGGTTGTTTAAAATTATACATTGTGGCCAATTATCTATTAATTAAGTATAAATATATATTGCGTAATGTTAGTACATGTATGAACATATATTGCATTATATCTAAATTTAGAATATATATATATATATATATATATATATATATATATATATATTTTGAGTTTTTAGTTATGGTAGACTTTAATTTTATATATTACATTTAATTTAAAAAATGTATTATATAAAGTTGTTAGCAAAAACTTCAAAATAATTTTTACTTTTTGATTACTAATTTTTAGAATATGCGAATACATAGTGCATTTGAAAGGTAGATAATTTCTCATAATAAAGAATAGATATGGAAATTGTAAAAATTAGTACCACAATGACACGGGTATAAAGTAAAAATATAAAAATTAAGTAAATCTAAAGAATTTGAAAGGTGATTTTTTGAATTTATTATTAGAAATTTATATAATATTTTTATATCTTAAATAAAATGATGAATGTTGAGAAAATTATATTATTGTCTTGAGTTTATCAACATTTTTTGTGTTAGTTTAATAATAGGAAATTTTATTGCACAAAGTTTTGGGTTTTTAATAATTTTTATTTTAATTAATTTTTTACTTAAATATATTTTTAGTCCATTAAATTTAGGTTAATTTTTTTTTATTCTTAAATTTATATTTATTATTTTTAGTTTCAATTTTAAAAAATCTTATTTTAATTTCCTATGTTAATAATAATATACTTAAAAATTATAGATCGAGACAATTATACACTATCAAATAAGTTTAATATGATATTTTTATTAATAAAAATATCAATAAATATATTTTATGTGATAATATTTGACAAATTTTTTAATAAAATTTAATTATTATGAGTAAAACAAAATTTTTAAAATTACATGGACTAATTCAATAGTTTGTAACTTTGTACCTTTAATAGTTTTGGAGATTCATATTTGTATGCTTATTTCATGTTTTAAAAATTTAAAAAGATGTAAAATAAAAAATGAATTATAAAGTTAAATTGAATTTTGAGAACTATGCGATAGTTGAATTCATTATAATGATTGGTCAGTATTCATTTTTAAGATCTTGTATTTATAGAAATGAAATTGTTATATTTATTACCATATTATTTTGATATTATTATTAATGTTATGCATGTAATTAAGAAAGACAGGAGAATAAAAATTATATTGTGACAAAAATTACTATCTTGAAAGTAATTTTTAGTGCAATCTTATCTTCATATATATAATGTGAAGAAGTTTTTCAACTTTTTTTTTTTTTTTCAAACTAAAACTTAATATTTTTTATTAAATAATTTGTTATCATATGAACTGCATGGTTATTAATTGAAGGTTTAAATATATATGTTTTTAGTTTAAGATAAATTTTCTTTTAATCATTATAATTTTAAAAAAACTTGGTTTACGCCATTAACATTTTCTACATGTGTCAATGTTTTCAATATGCATTTAACTCACATTGATTCACATTTTGTATCTATCTATATTCACAATGAAACACTCTTGTTACAAAAAATGAGAATGTTAAATGTAAGTTGCATCTTCAACTTCCAAATTCATTGCCACTTTATCTTTTTTATTTCCAATCAAACTATATATACTTCTCAACCATGAGCATGTTAAATTATTTTGATTGTAATTGAATTAGTATTAAACAATCCTTTGAAAATTAGGAGAAAACTCTCAACTCAAGATGATTTATCTTTTCTCTAAAATAATTTTAAAAGACCCAGGTCAGTAATATAATATTTCTAATTACATATATTATTATATAAACATGTTATAATTTATATTTATAACTATTAGATATGATAAGGTTCAGTATTTTTTATTAATTGATATCAAAGTCAACTTACATATATTTTATAGCTGCTATTTTTTAAGATTCATTTTGTTTTGTAAAGGATGGCTTTCAGAAATTTGGTTGAGGGGCTTTTGTAGATTGAAAGATTCTAAAACAAGGATATTTTCTTTCATTCACAAATTTGAAATAATTTTGTGGAAAATGATTTTGGAGTTGTTTATGAAAATGTATTATTTTACTTTTAGAACTAATGTCTTGACTGTTGCATTTTATGTGTCTTGCATTAAGCCAATTGCAGTGTTAATATATATAGTTTCATGATTAGAGCTTCTTAAATATTGGATCATATGTTATTTGAAAAAAAATAATTAAAATTATTTATAATATATTATATTATTTTTATTAGGCATAATATATATAATTTATATCACTGCAATCTCACCTATTGTAAATACATTTATGTGAATTTTTGTTGTATAGATAATCAAATATTATTGTTAATTTTATTACATTAATAATAATATATCCTATCAATATATTTTTATTAATGTGATTTGTTAATACAATGTGTTTCTAGTTTTTAGTTTATGTTTATCAATTATTGATAAATTGTCGGTTTTTGTTATGTAAGTTATACTACATTGTATTGTTTAGTTATTTATTAGGGATTTATTTAAGTATTTTCTTGATTTTGTTTTTGGATTATGTATCAAAACTGTTGATAAGTGAATTATCTCCGTCAATCCGATCAAGAAAATCAAGAGTTAAAGAAAAAAGAGTTACACGTGTATGTTATATAATGGTGATATATATTATATAATAAAGGATCGTTATTGTCGCAATATAAGTAATTGGCGGTTTTATTTTTCGTAATCATTGAATTCAAGTTTAATGGACTATTAGAGTTGCTACAAAATATATGAAAGGCTATTGCAGAATAATAATTTTTTTGCCATTTAGTAATTATTATTATTATTATTATTATTATTATTATTATTTGAGCAACAAATGTGTGGTTATAATTTATTATAAATAAATTATATAATTTTTTTTATATGAATCATATATAATTAATGATTTATATTTGGAGCTTTTTCTTTATGATGATATTATACATTTTATTGAGTCATTAAAACTCATTGATCTATACACAATAGAATTGGTAACATTTGATGAGGTTAATTAGTGGTAAAATCTTTAATATCTTTTAGCTTATTATATAATTGTGTATATATGGATAAATTTGAAAATGAATGATGTTTGTCCTTTTAAGTTTTTAAATATGCAGTTATATATGGGTGTAATGTTTCCCATAATATTATAAAATTGTTAAATTTTACAACGAATTTATTGGTTGTTCATTATAATAATGTAGTTCATAATTTTATTCTAATTTTAATTTGTACATAGAGGATTTTACATCTTATTAGTTCTAAAACTCTATTTTGAAATAGATGCATTTTTTTATGCCAAAGTATAAATTGTTGTCAATCATAATTATTTGACAATTTATGTAATTATACACTCATTTATGGGTATAACTATGTAAAATTTTGAAATTAAATAATTATAATTTATCTTTATATATATATATATAATAATTATATCTTATCAATGTATTATTATTTATATAATTTGTAATTAGAAAATGTACTATTTGTTTTATATTTTTATTAAATATTTATTTGATTACCTTTATACACTGAAATTTTGATGATATAAATTTTTATTGTGCACTATAATATTAATTTTATATTTATTTGTGTTTCGAGATTCATGAACGAGATACAAACAAGAAATTATCTCTAGATAAATATTTTTATATGTATTAGTTTAACTCTTTAATTATATGATAATATATTTACATTAAAAATTTTCTTTTGTTGTTTTATGTCAGCTTCATTGTTTTTTAATATTGGACATTATTTTATTTTATGACAATTTAGTATTATTCTAAAATTTTGCATTTGTCTATTATAATGCAAATCTATTTAATAATTTATTTTTAATTAGAACACATTCTTATTACATTCAGCATGACATTATTTGATATGATCATATGTGATAAAAGAAAAATATAATTGATGTTTTTCTTTTAACTATATTTTTTTAATTATTAACTCAACTACATTTCTTTATCAAGTGGGAGAATCTTGCATATTGAATACTAAAAGTAATATTTTATTAATGAAATTGTGTTTATACAAGATCTTTACTTCAATATCAATGCCAAATTAATTATACATGCATAAACACATATATTAATTTATGTATTATTTGTAATCACTTTATTGTCGAGACTTGTATAAAGAATTGTAAGTGTCTTATAGTGGTAACTCTCTATTATCTTATATTATTAGTGAACAATTCCTGTTGAGACAATACTTTTGTACATTATAATTTGTGGTGAGAATTAGAAATTACTTGTTATATCCTTAATTTTTGTATAATGTAAGTCCTATATATTTTTGCTACAAATAACTAAATCTTGTACTCAATGCTTGTGAATATTATTTATATTTGTAAGTTGTAACACCTAAGCTTGAGTTTTGAGTGAGTAATTGAAAACTTACAAGTGATCCAATAATTTTAGGAATCTTAACTTTTGTCACTCATGTTTGTAAAGTAAATTTTTTTATGTTTATCTGATTCTTTTAAAGAGATTTTATGTATATCTATGTTAATAAAAATATATTTTGTTATTAAGTGTTAATGAAACACCTATAATTTTCTTAATTTTTTATATATATATTATTTGGTTAATGATGAAACCCACTTTTGTAAAGTTTGTCTAATGAATAGATGTAATACATTATATGTTGGGTTTCATATATATTCTCGATAATTTGCACATATATATTTTTCTCTAACAAATATTTCTTTGAGAGAAAAATAGTAAGTTTTAGACTTACATTGGATATTATTTGATACTTTTATGATTCTATTATCAAATGTTATATCATTAGAATATTGCAATATTAGTGGGAGTATTGTTATGTTAGGATTAGTATTAGAGTATAATTTCTACAATGTAAATGTGCTTGTTATGATAGTACTCTTATTGAGTATAAATTTGTACGATTGAAATACTTATAAATTTTGTTTTAACTAATAATCTTATGTACTTGCTTGCTATTGATATTTTGTGGTCACATTAATCTAAGACATTTTTTTTAATTTAAATCAAGTGTCTATGTCATCCAAGTAAGAAATAAATTGATTTCCTTATTGTTTCTAGATTTACATAATCACTTATTTTGTGAAACTTAAATTAATAAAATGTTAAAAATTGTAGAGCATTTTTTGACCTAACCATGCATAATTACATATACTATTGGGTTATTATGAGTACTTAGATACATGTGAATTATATATATATATATATATATATATATATATATATATATATATATATATATATATATATATATATATATATTGCATTTAAAGTTTTCAGACTTAACAAATCATGATGTTAAAAAAATTTTGTAAATCCACATATTATAAACTTAACTATTGGAGTTTATCAAAACATTGCAATTCATACTTTGATAAGTTTTGATGTTTTAGATCAATGGAAGTCTAAAATTATACATTATGAGATATGTATAAAATAACACTTTTTGTTATTGTATCTCTTATAGCATTTTTTTTAATACTTGGACCATTGTTGAAGTGCATAATTTTTTCTTAAATTATGTTATTCCATATTATAAGAATTGAGTACTTAACATTATGATATGTATCCTTTTCCAATATTATTTTTTGTTATGTTAAAACTTATGTTCCTTATATATTGTTGATTGACATGTATTTTCATAGTAATTCTTTTGTTCCAACGATTACAATATTTTAATAATTGATTAATATTATCTGTGAGAATGTTAAATTATTTTGATTATAATTAAATTAGTATTAATTAATAATTAAAATATTATTCAATTATAATTAATTGTCAATTATGTGTTAATTATAATTGTTATAGAATTTTAGTATATAGGTTTTATGATGAAAATGACTCTATGAAGGGTTGGATCATTTACTATGAGTAGTCTGTTGAGAGGTCCCTACCTATTGCTAAGGAGTTATATATTGGCTATCTTATTAAGCTAATATAAGCTTTTGACTTAATTCCTTAGAAAGTGAATAGAAAGTTCTCAACTCAAAATTATTTGTTTTCTCTCTTTAGTGAATCTAATGGACCCAAGTCAGTAATATGATATTTATAATTATATATATTGTCATATATAAACATGTTGTAATTTGTATCTATAGCTATTAGATATGATATGATTCATTATTTTTTATCAAAACAAACCACAGTTACCTTCATATAAATCCCTCTTCATTTTCACTAAATATTTATTTATTACTTTGTATTTTTATTTTTATTTCATCATATATTATTTGAGTGTAGATTTACATTTTAAAAAAAAAGATGTTATTAACTTCGAGGGCATTTTGTGAGAAGGAGTTGTTTGTTGTGCTACTTATGTATAATGGAAATTCATTGACTTCGACTACTAAAACTTAAACTCAAAAGACCAATGAAAGGTGCTTGTTTATTTGTGGGTGAGATCATAAGTAGCAAAAGATAAAAAAGATAACAAATGGTGAAAAGTACAACTGTGGGAGAGGATGATGTA
The DNA here is from genome assembly GCF_000230855.2 of Cajanus cajan. Taxonomy (NCBI): domain Eukaryota; kingdom Viridiplantae; phylum Streptophyta; class Magnoliopsida; order Fabales; family Fabaceae; genus Cajanus; species Cajanus cajan. The sequence continues at coordinate 57,093,243 of NC_138522.1, read as the reverse complement.
AATCATTCCTATGTGTAGAAAATTGTATTTTATTATTACTATTTTTGAGATTTTTGAGGTATAATTTATTGAATTTGAGGCTGTAAATTGTTTGGTAAGGTTATTGAGTTTTTATGGATAGAGTGAACTGAGATCACATTTGAGGTTATCAAAATATTGGGTTAGTGTTGTATTTTACAATTTGGTGTTGTTTATACGTGTATAACATTAATTGATAGCTATGGGAAGTGAAATGAAGATGAGGATGTTACGATAGTATTTGCAAATTTGATTTATTCATTAAACACTTTTAATTTAATGATTGTATAATTGAAATTTGAAACATAATGAGTTATTGAGTAGAGTAAGTCTACCAATACTTATTCTTGGAATAAATGAATCTCTGCCTATATATATATATATATATATATATATATATATATATATAGTGATCTATTTATTCAACTCAATAACTCATATTTTACATCAAATTTTAAAAATTCAACCGTTAAATTAAGAGTTTTTAATGAATAGATCAATTTAATAATTTTTTTAAAATTTTAAAAATTATTTGATACTTTTTTCTTTAATTCAAATTAATGGATAATCATAAAAATATTTTATACATTGATTTGAATGAATCATAAAAATATTTGGTGTAGGTTACTAAAATACTCACCTATTTTTTAGTTGGAATATGTTAGCAACCTACACCAAAATTTTTGGACAAAAAAACCACTCATTTCTTTTGATTTGATTAATTTGTATAAAGGATATTATAGTAATTTAATTTTAAAATAAAATAAAAATATTTTTTCTCTCCTATTAATTTCATTCTCCAACTCATTTTTCTCTTCTATTAATTAAGGTTTTAGGTTATGTTATAGTGTCAAGTTTACTTACTACTTATAAATAGATTGCTACCACACACGACCCAACAATTTTTACTTTATTTTAAATTTATGTGAGATGAAACTTAATTAATGTAATTTTGTAATTGGTAATCTATGTTAAAATTCTTGTATTTTTTTATATTTTTTTGCAAAATTTATATTTAATTAATTTCTAGCTGGATATGGACAGGTACGAATATACCAAATATTTGACAAGGATAGGGACAAGACATAAATGTCATACCTGTCAAATATGGAGATAAAAATGAATATAAGAGACAAACCTAGGAATGAAAACGAAGATATTAAAACTCGCACTCTTCATCCATTGTCATCCCTAATTTTGAGTCATAATATATAAGGAGAAAAAAGAAAATTAGGAGACGAATGGTTTAATTAAATTTTTTGTTTAAGACCAATTTGATCAACTATTACAAATTTAATGATTAAATAAACTTTTATATAAAATACAAACGACTATCTTGTGCGACAATATTTTTAGAAACTATTCTTCGAAAAGGTTTATAAAGATCTTTCAATTGGATATCTAATTAATTTTTTATTTATCATAATTATTTATAAATTAAATTTTAATAATTTGAAAATAAATTATTAATAAATAAAAAATATTTTACTATTATAGAAATTATTTATCATAAATTTAAAATATAATTTATATATATTTAAAAATATCTATTCATCCAAATTTTAAATATAATTTATATATAAAAATATAATACTTATTTATATTCATAATTTATTTTAAAATTTAATTATTTATAATAAACACTTAACCTGTACTTTATACAAACTATAGTTGATTGATAATTTAAAAGTTTAGAGACTAATTTTTATTTAATTTATTTTAGAGGCTTTTATATCTATACTATTAATTAATAAAGACAATTTGTCTTTTTCATATATACATTTTGTTAATCATTTTGATTCTTAACTTCTAAAAATCTTTCTCTCCCATATGGTTTTTTTTAATTTTTATTTTTTTGTTAATTTATTTTTCAAACATTTCACACCTATTAAATAACTACTAAAAAATATTCACATTTTTAATTATTAATTACTCACCCATATTTAATATTAATTATTTTTGTTGTTTATTTTATTTTTATTGACAAAAAGTAACTTTTTTACTCTGTGTATAAGTATAGATCGAGGAGACTTAGTTGTGTTAGTTAAACATAATTCATGAGTTTACAAAAGTTAGTCACACATTTTAATCCATAAACTTTTTCAGTGTAGACATTTTATATTCAATTTTATCTTATAACTACGCGTTTGTAAGTTATTATTTTTTTATCTTTTTTTTTTTAAATCATACTAAAAGTTACTCACGCTTATCAATTAATCACACAGTAACTTTTTATAATTCTTTAAAAAAAAATAAAAATGAGAGAAGCAATCAGGAATGTAATGTTTTTTTTTCCTAAGTGAGCGTGCAATTTTTATTATTATGAGAGAAAGGAGGATAAATATAGATCATATAATTATATATACATTTTATTCTAGATCATTCTATTTTATCTGAAAAAATTAAATTCAATACTAAACAGATTTATAATAACTCACGTCCTACTCCAATTGAATTAGATCCTCTTATAATCTTCATCATATATGATAAATATATAATAATTATTATTTATTTCTCCTCACGTTTATATGAAAAATATATATAAAAATAAATAAATAAACCTTCTCCCTATAGTCTATAAATAAACGATAAGTATGCCTGCAATGCTGTGAAACAGGTTATAAAAAAAAAAATACGAGACCACACTGAACCTGACCCACCCTCAGAAAGTATAAATAATTGGGAAGAAATTCTAAATTACAATAAAGATAAAGGAAAAGAATTCAAATCAAAATCCACAGGACCTCAACAGAGGAAGAGGAAGCAAAAAAGGAACATCAAGTTCCGCAATTTCCTTAGCCTGTGTTGTTGACCAGAGAAAGAGAATTTGAATGGCATTGTGAAAAAACAAAAAAGGAATTAGACTATAACTCGCTTAAAAATGAATTAACAAAAAATTATAAAGACAATCAAAAATACTTATATTTTTTATAAGATTAATATTGGGTTTATTATTATTTAGGTTCTACGTTTTAGAATTCTGAAAATATTTTTCATTTTATATTGGTCATGTTATTGTATGAAATAACCACTATAATTAATTTATAAGAGTTAGAATAGTATATATAATATTATAGATTTTCGTGATAGTGACTTTTTAATAAATAAAAAAACTATATAATAGGAGTGGTTCAAAATTGGGAGGTGCAAAGAGTTTTTTTTTTTTTTTTTTAATATGTTTAAGATTTTTAATTTAATTATATGATTACTTAAAGTTGTTGTTAGTGTTGATTGTTTGAAAATTCTAAAGTCTAGAAATTTTGAGAGTTAAGTTTTCTCTGTAATAGAGAAATCATAATTAAGTTATTTCAATATAAGGTAAAATATATAATTTTTTTTTAAGACATAGATCTTATAAGTTTATTTCTGAACTCAAAATCTTCTTCTCCTTTTTTTAGACTAAAAACTCTTTTCTTCTTCCTTTTTACAGTTGATTTGCTTGGCTAAGTTGAGGATTCAAGGCCTGTAGCAAAGAATCTTAGTTGGTGGAAGTCGTAAAATGACTCGAAGTTTATTTCTTCTCTTCTCTTCTTGGTTTGGGTTGATAAGAGGTAAGAGAATCTTTCTTATTTGAATCATTTGATGTTGAATGCTTCTTGTTAAGGTCTGAATTCATTATATGCATGTTTGAATTAGTATAGATTGTGAATTGAATATGTTCTAGAAGGTGCTCTTGAAATGGTGTTCTTGAGTCACTTTGAATTTTTGAATTTTGTTGGTTGCATGTAATGTATGATGTAGTTTTCGAGTTGTTTATCATACCTAGATGTTGTATATCATGTTGCATGTTAGTGGATTTCTATGTTTCAGGTAAATTGCCCAAATTGAGTGTCTGCATAAGTGCAAAAACTGGTTTTGCATTAGGCGTCATTCAAAGTCAGGAGTTCTCATTCTCTTGACGTTAGACATAAGAATGGTGGCATCAAGTGTGAGAGGAGAGAATAGTCTCTACCTGGATTGAAGTCGAGCACCAATGAAGTGACCTTCGGCGTGAATCAAGTAGAGGCCCTCTACTTGATTGGAGCCAAACATGGGGTTTTTCCATGTTGAGTGCAAGAGAGTGGGAGACTCTCTACCTCAACGATGCCAGGCACGAGTAGTTTGGCATCATGCGTGAGCAAGACAGGAAATTCCCTACCTCAATGGTGTTGAGCACCCAGAGGATGGTGTCAAGCGCCCAAGGGATGGCGTCAAGCACGAGTTGCATGATTATAATGTGATGATTTAAGTTGTTTTATGATTGGATGATAATGATTAAGTTGTATGGTGATACTCATTATGCTTTGAGTTGATAGGTTATTTAATGATATTTATGTTGATAGGTTGTAAGTTGATAGATGATGATGGTGTATAGTTGTATGATGTTATAGTTTATTAAGTTGTTAGGCATGTGGTGTAAATGTATGTCTTTGTTGAGATACATAAAAACTATAGGAGAGTAAAAGATGTTTTAGAAATTAAAATATCTCATTGTGGGATATAAGTTGTAGTACTACGAGAGTCTGGTTGAAAATTTTTCAGTAAGTAAGTTGGCTTCTAAATAAGTAGTTATTTTAAATTGTCTCCTCTAAAGTTTATGTGAAATCTATATGTGAGTAAGGTCGAGACATACCTGTATAAAATGACTAACCTAGTAAAGTACAAGGTCGATGACTTAGCCCCTAATTGAGTTCAAAAGGATGTAATATTTAGAGGGTAGTCGATGAGTTAATTCCATAAGAGGTCTAGTGTTGTAAGCTAATGTTATGGTAGGCTCATATCCAAACTATTCTACCTTGTACTATATTTCTTAGTTTAAGTGACAAAACATAAGAAATCAAATTTAAGTTATAAAGTTGACATTCTTTGAGGCCTAAAGTTGTCTATACTTGACCTGATTGGAATAGGTTAAATATTGCGAACCGGTAGGGTCTAGCCACTTAAATTATTCATCTCTGTTGTATGAGATTTTAGTAATTGATATACGTGACAACGCATTAGTTTTTTAAAGTTGTTATGAAGATATTGTTGTGGCGTTATAAGTTGTTGAAATATTGGTATGATGATATGGTTTATAAGTTGAAGTTGATATGTAGAGTTGAATTAATTGTTGATTAAGTTGTTTACATTGTATTATTGTAAACTAATGTTGTGAACGTATGTTGATTTTATTTCACAAGCTTACTCTTTCTTTTTCTTGTGGTTGAAACTACAATGATCATACTTTGTTTGGGAGTAAGACAAGAATAACAAGTTTGCTTGGATGATTAGTAGTGACTGGTAAGTCATATTGGTGATGGCTTTTTAGTTTGATGTTATTCTAATATAGTATGGTTGATGTTTAGACGTTTAACTGACGACTATGAGTTATTTTGTGTACAATTATGTAGTCATTGTAGATCATATATATGTTTACAAAATATATATGTAATCCTGTAAAAGGATTTGTTCATTTAAGTTGTTTTATTTTCTATCTTATATATGTATATATTATATGAATAATCAGGTAATTATTACATGAAAATCTTATATTAATTTATTTGAGTTGATATTTTTGTTGAGTAATAATTGAAGTGTATTAAATATAGAAACTTGTTGAGTTGTTATATTCTTTTTCTTTTTCTTATACGATTAATAAAAAAAAATTCCAAATATTACATCTATATCATATGGAGTCTATATCACATGGAGTGTACTATATCATATAGCTCGGCTAGTTAAATAAATACATAAATAATTGTATTAAATACATCCGCCTCATATGAATTATGCTACATAGTTTTTTTTTTTTTTTGCCGGAATGTAGCTTTAAATTATTATTATATATATATATATATTAAATTTAAGTAACAATCTATTTTTAGCTATACAATAATATAATTTTTAATACGATGCATAATGAAAATTTCTTAAATTTATTTATTAATTTAATGCCGTTAAAATATATTTAATAATTACTCAGCTTAACTCAACGCATTATAGTGATCTGATGGTAACTCTCCATTAAAACTTTCGGGTTCTCCTAACTAGAACATAACCGTTAAAAAAATACAAGTCAAATTTCCATTTATATATTTTTTTAAGGGAGTTGCTACGGTACCCTCAAAGATCGAGGGGTTCCAATACATTTTTCTATGTAAACTCATAAAATTTTTTAAAAAAATTAATTTAATTATAAAATGAATAATCTAAATTATATTTATAAAATAAAAAGTAAGATAAAATTATAAAAATTAAAATTATAAGATTTCAATAATATTATAAAATATTAAAAAAAAGAAAAATTAATAAATAGTAAAAATAAAAAATTATTAAAATTACAATATAGAAATTCAAAAATTTATGACAAAAAGACAAAAAAAAATACTTAAAAAATTATTAAAATTAAAATATAGAAATTCAAAAAATTTAAGTGAAAAAATAAAAATAAACTTAAAAAATTATTAAAATTAAATTATTTAAATATATAATAATATTATTGCAAATAAATTAGAATATATAAAATAAAAAATAAAATAACTAAATAATTTAAAAATTGAAAGAATAAAATATTATAAATATTATTTAAATAAATTATTAAAAATATAAAATATTAAAAACTGTACCGGTACCCTCTCAAATAAGATGGGTACCATAGAATCTCTCTTTTTTTAATGAAGAGCGCCCCCACAACATGAATCTTTTCGGAACTATGCATGCCAAGGAAAAAATGGTCGCATGTCTACGTGGAGAAAGATAGGGGAATAAAATAAACAAAACCGACAATCCACACAATTATCAATAAAATTTGTCTCAACATTTCAAATTATCAATGCAGACACCGATTGATTTGAAGAGAATGGCTACCATATTTCCCTAAATACGACTGTACTAAAATAGATTATACGATGATAACTCATTATTAATCTAAACATTATCAGGTAACAGGGGATTTTTCTACTAATTTACGTGCTCTGTACGGGTTTTACTATTAAAAGAGAAGATAAATAACATTATAAAAAGATTAAAAAAAATGAATGAAAAATAGGAAAAAGGTGAAAAAGAACAAAAGGAAAGAAAGAGGAGACAAACATTGAAGCTCATCCATTGCCAACAAACAACCACACTCATATGGCGTTTATTTTCAATTAAATTAAATTTCTCTGACAATTCATTACCCGTTTTGGCCTATATATATTCTCATGACCCCCATCTTTCCGGTGCCACACTTCAAACCAAGCTTTTCTTCATACCAACTTGCCATAATCACTCCCCAGTTCTTCCATTTAAACCGCTAAACACCTCTTTCTCTTCTTTTAAAACCTTCCACCTTGGTTAAATATTCTATCATTTTATTCTGTCCTACTCCTTTCCTGCCATAAATATAACCGATGAAATGAATGAATTCCCATGATTCCAGAATCATCACCAAGTATTAGTAAAGTACACTAAATTACCCCATCCTAGAACTTTCTTTTCATTGTTTATAGCCCAATTGGTGCATATATATAGTTATAGTTTTATACATAACCCAGGAGATAGCTAGCAAGCTTTCTTCACTTCTGAAAGCAAGGTTAATTTAAATTTCCTTTGTGGTTCATTTTCCATGGCTCCCCCTGACGATACGGTGAATCCCACCTTGGAACTCAAGTCTCTCGAAAAGATGTTTGATTTAAGCGACGGAAAATTCACCGTGAGAGGCGTGCCGTTACTCTCTCAGGTTCCCAATAATGTGACTTTCAGTTCGTTCTCCTCACTCTGTGAACCCCGTGACGCCCCACCTTCCATCCTTCAACGTGTCATTGCCGCCTCACACAAAGGTGGCTTCTTCGGATTCTCCCAGGTTTCCCCTTCTGACAGGTTGACAACCTCCCTCGGAAGCTTCAGCGGCAGAAGCTTCCTCAGCATCTTCCGCTTCAAAACCTGGTGGTCTACCCAGTGGGTCGGAAACTCCGGTTCAGACCTACAAAAAGAAACCCAGTGGGTCCTCATAGAAATCCCCGAAACAAAATCTTACGTTGTAATTATTCCCATCATTGAAAGCAGTTTCAGGTCCGCTCTTCACCCTGGCTCTGATGGCCACGTCATGATTTGCGCCGAGACTGGTTCTACTCAAGTGAAAGCATCGACTTTGGGTGCAATCGCCTACGTCCACGTGGCGGAAAACCCTTACAACTTGATGAGAGAAGCCTATAGCGCTCTCAGGGTTCACCTCGGTTCGTTCAGGTTGTTGGAGGAGAAAACCGTTCCCAGAATCGTTGACAAGTTCGGTTGGTGCACGTGGGACGCGTTTTACTTGACTGTCAACCCTGTTGGGGTTTGGCATGGTCTTAAGGATTTTGCTCAAGGTGGTGTGTCCCCCAGGTTTCTTATCATTGATGATGGATGGCAGAGTTTGAATTTTGACGGTGATGATCCCAACCAGGATGCTAAGAATCTTGTTCTGTGTGGGGAACAAATGAATGCAAGGCTTCACAGGTTTGATGAAGGTGACAAGTTTAAGAAATATGAATCAGGACTCCTCTTGGGACCTAATGCTCCTTCTTTCAACCCAAAGACGGTAAAGGAGTTGATTGCGAAGGGGATTGAAGTTGAGCGTTTGGGGAAGCAGCGTGATAAGACCATCTCATGTGGCTCTGATTTGAGTGAGATTGAGTCGAGGATCATGAAGGTTAAGAAGGAAATTGAGGATCTCTTTGGTGGGGAAGGGAAAGAATGTGGAGGGTGTTGTTCCAAAGCAAAGGAGAGTGGTGGGATTAAGGCTTTCACAAGGGACTTGAGGAGTGTGTTCAAAGGTTTGGATGATGTTTATGTGTGGCATGCGCTTTGTGGCGCGTGGGGTGGTGTGAGGCCAGGAGCTACACACCTGGATTCCAAGATAATCCCTTGCAAACTCTCCCCTGGCCTTGATGGGACAATGGAAGATCTTGCTGTGGTTAAAATCGTGGAAGGTTCCATTGGCCTTGTTCATCCTCATCAAGCTAATGACTTTTATCATTCCATGCACTCTTATCTTGCCCAATCTGGTATTTCAGGAGTCAAAGTTGACGTCATTCATGTGAGTCAGTTTTGTTATTTTCTTTCCTTTTTCAGTAACTAGATTCGATTATTTTCTTGATCCCAATATTTTGAAAAGAGATGATTTTGATCTTTTATTTCTATAATAAGTAAATTTATGAAACTTACCAAAATTAGGGTAAAAAATGAGAATTTTTTCTGAAGACATAAAGATTGACACCAATTTTAATCGAGAAGTAACGGATGTAAAACACGTTTTCATCACTGTACATGCAGTGTCTTGAATATGCGTGCGAGGAATATGGAGGCAGAGTCGAGCTTGCCAAGGCTTATTACGATGGGTTGTCAAACTCCATTGTCAAGAATTTCAATGGAAATGGAATCATCGCTAGCATGCAGCAGTGTAACGACTTTTTCTTCCTTGGAACCAAGCAAATTGCCATGGGAAGAGCTGGTAAACATTATACACTCAACATACGATGTATATCATTAAATTTTGTTGTCCTAAGAAGTTGACCGAATTCAATTCAATAAAATTTGATTTCAGGGGATGACTTTTGGTTCCAAGATCCCAATGGGGACCCAATGGGAGTGTTCTGGTTACAGGGGGTGCACATGATACATTGTTCCTACAACAGCTTGTGGATGGGGCAGATGATTCAGCCTGATTGGGACATGTTCCAATCGGATCATGTGTGTGCCAAATTTCATGCGGGTTCGAGGGCTATTTGCGGTGGTCCTGTCTATTTGAGTGACAGTGTGGGCTCTCATGACTTTGATCTCATTAAGAAGCTTGCGTTCCCTGATGGTACTGTCCCCAAATGCATATACTTTGCCCTTCCAACAAGAGACTGTCTTTTCAACAACCCTCTCTTTGACCACAAAACTGTTCTCAAAATTTGGAACTTTAATAAGGTGCTTATGTTACTCACATTTTATATAAAATTTCAATACCACATAGTTGTCATTTAGTCTAATAACAAATTTGTTAACAGTATGGAGGAGTTATTGGTGCTTTCAACTGTCAAGGGGCTGGTTGGGACCCTAAGGTGCAGAAGATCAGGGGTTTCCCTGAGTGCTACAAGCCAATATCTTGTACTGTTCATGTAACTGAGGTTGAATGGGACCAAAACAAGGAAGCATCCCATATGGGTAAGGCAGATGAGTATGTTGTGTACCTCAATCAGGCTGAGGAACTGCATTTGATGACTCACAAGTGTGAACCACTCCAATTTACTATCCAACCAACCACTTTTGAGCTCTACAACTTTGTCCCACTCACAAAGCTAGGTGGTGGCATCATCAAATTTGCACCAATTGGGCTAACAAATATGTTCAACAGTGGAGGGACAATTCAAGAATTGGAGTATGTTGAGAAGGGTGCTAAGCTTAAGGTCAAGGGTGGTGGGAGATTCCTTGCTTACTCAAGTGAATCTCCAAAGAAGTTGCAACTCAATGGTTCTGATGCTGCCTTTGAGTGGCTGCCTGATGGCAAATTAACTCTCAACCTTGCTTGGATTGAAGATGCGTGTGGGGTTTCTGATTTGGCAATTTTCTTTTAGCTTTTGTTTTGTGGTTGTCACTTGTCACTTACCTCGTTATGTTTACCAAGAGTGAAAAACTGAAAATGTAGTTTTAATGTAATAACGGTTCGAATGTCTATCATGTTATAAACTATACAGTAGTGTATGTTCCTTTTTTTTATCTGTATGCTTGTCTCCTTGTAAATTGAAAACCAAATTGATCTTTTTTTTTTTAGCAGGAAACCTGTTTTTTCGACGCATATTTAATCGATAATGGACTTTTAAGCAAATTGAGAACAAAAAAGGTTAAATGTTGCGGCATCGGGCAATATGATATTGATAGCATTTCACTCATGGTTGATTGATTATTAACAGGCTTTTTACCCTAATTGTACAACTTCGATTCTTATTTTTCAATTCGTGATTTCAAGTTTGATATTACAATTTTACTTATCATTTGACGTATAATATTACCCCAATACGGAGCCTTGAACTTTTTACTGAAAATCAATTAATTGTACAAACTTTTCATTCCATTTTGAACAAACTTAACGGCTATTTTAATATTTTTTAGTCAATTGATAACGCGACGGTAGTTGTTATCCTTTGAATTTGTTCTTGTTCCGGTATTGGAGACCGCCGCCGAAGAACCCTTAGCGATACCGAGCTAAAAGAACTTGACAGCAGTCTTGACCTAGAACATTCGATGAGAGTAACCTGCCGCCTTAGACCTAATCATTGTTATATATAACGGTGTAGCGTTATAGACATGAATCGCACTTATGATCCCATAAATCACGCCTCATTATGGACTCGTAACTCCCGGTATTTATTACCGTTCCCACGGATCGTGGGATCTTATTGATTGTCCGAGTGAGTCAGTTAATCTCCCCATATTTGGGTCCCTCTTGTGTGATCGGCATTTTACCGACCTGCCTCTGGTCGGCCAATCTGATCGGCCAATGGGAGACCACCACGGTACATAGCCCTCCATGCTCGAGCACTAAGGTGCGAAGAGCATGTTAGATCGGTATTTTACTAACGTGCCTTGGATCGGCCAATATGGTCGGCCAATGGGAGACCACCACGGTACATAGCCCTCCATGCTCGAGCACTAAGGTGCGAAGAGCATGTTAGATCGGTATTTTACTGACGTGCCTTGGATCGGCCAATATGGTCGGCCAATGGGAGACCACCACGGTACATAGCCCTCCATGCTCGAGCACTAAGGTGCAAAGAGCATGTCAGATAGGCGCTTTGTTGACCTTTTCCGACCTTAAAGTGCTATTCACACTAAGGTTTTGGGTCGTCTAAATGCCGACCTTAAGTGCTCGTTGCACCAAGGTATTGATCTTCTAAATTACGACCTTAAAGTGCTCGTCACACTAAGGTTCGGATCGACAAAATGTCGACCTTAAAGTGCTATTCACACCATGGTCTTGATCGTAAAAAGTCCGACCTTAAGGCGCTCTTCACGCCAAGGTATAGGTCGTAAAAATTTCGACCTTAAAGCGCTTTTCACGCCAAGGTATAGATTGTTAAAATGTCGACCTTAAAGCGCTCTTCACGCCAAGGTATAGATCGTAAAAATGCCGACCTTAAAGCGCTCTTCACGCCAAGGTGTAGATTGTTGAAAATGCCGACCTTAAAGCGCTCTTCACGCCAAGGTATAGATTGTTGAGAATGCCGACCTTAAAGCGCTCTTCACACCAAGGTTGTAGATTGTTGGTAATGCCGACCTTAAAGCGCTCTTCACGCCAAGGTGTAGATTGTTGAAAATGCCGACCTTAAAGCGCTCTTCACGCCAAGGTATAGATTGTTGAGAATGCCGACCTTAAAGCGCTCTTCACGCCAAGGTTGTAGATTGTTGGTAATGCCGACCTTAAAGCGCTCTTCACGCCAAGGTGTAGATTGTTGAAAATGCCGACCTTAAAGCGCTCTTCACGCCAAGGTATAGATTGTTGAGAATGCCAACCTTAAAGCGCTCTTCACGCCAAGGTTGTAGATCGTTGAAAATGCCGACCTTAAAGCGCTCTTCACGCCAAGGTGTAGATTGTTGAAAATGCCGACCTTAAAGCGCTCTTCACGCCAAGGTATAGATTGTTGAGAATGCCGACCTTAAAGCGCTCTTCACGCCAAGGTATTGTTCGTCGAAATGCCGACCTTAAAGTGCTCTTCACACCAAGGTTCGGGTCATTCAAGTGTCGACCTTAAAGTGCTCTTCACACCAAGGGATTGTTTGTCGAAATGCCGACCTTAAAGTGCTCTTCACACCAAGGTTTTTGTTCGTTAAAATACAAATCACATGCTTATAAAAATGTGGAAATATTTTAATTATCAATAAAACCATAAAAATTTACCATGAACAAGCATGTAACATGTAGCAATTCTAAATATTTAATATTTAACATGAGCATAAACCATCATACTGCCATGTGCAAGATACATTGCTATATTTTAAAGGAGATTATATTATATACCTGTCGTAACCGGGATCACGACGGGATGACGCTAACATTTTTATATTCAATGGAGCCGCCACCAATATTTTAATTTAAGGGAAAAACATTGGAAAACCCTTTGAAGGATAATCTTTAAAATTAAAGTTGGGTTCGGGAGTCGATTACGTGTAGGGAAGGTATTAGCACCCTACAACGCCCGTAAAAACAGTACCTTTAATTAATTGCGCAAAATTATATAAATTTATAAACATTTATTTTATTCCTCGAAAGTGTGTATACATACATATATCTTTTTTTTTTAATATGAGAGATGTTTCTTTTGTATTTTTTTTTATTAAAAAAAATCATGAGGATTTAGGTTAGCACATGGCTAATCAATAAACCCTCCCAATAACATGAAAGATAGAATTGCTATTCAATCAATGTTATTGATTTTTATTTGTTGATAATAAAATAGGCTTAAAGGTTAGAACAACAAATAATTATCCTATTAACTTTTATGATTTACATGATATTAAGGGGTAGAAATGCTACGCAATTAATATCATTAAAGCAACATTATGTTTATATTTTTATATAAAGAAATAGATTTTGCATAAGGATTCAAGTTAATAAATGACTAAACAATAAATCCCTCCAATAACGTTAAAAATAGAAGTGTTACTTAATTAACGTTATTGGTTGCAACATATCTTTATTTAAAAAAGACAAATTTGTTAAGGAGAGTTTAAGCTAGCAAATGACTAGTCATTAAACTCTCAGGACCTAATAATGTTAAAGATAAAAATGTTATTCAATTAACATTATTATTGGTCGCATATTAAATATTTTTATAAATAACAATATTAAAGGCAACAAATCATATTTACTATGTACAAACAATAAATAAAAATAAATAAATAAACAAATAAATAAAATAAACAAATAAATAAAAGAAAAAAAAAGTTAAGAAAAGAACGATACCAAATGAATTGAATCTTCGAATATGATGATCAAGAAGGTGCTTTTTGGCTACCTTTCACACTACAGAGGTGTCTCACAGATCTTAAGAAATACAAAAGAGAGGGGGAAGAGAGAAAGAAAAAATTTCGAGCTCTGAAAAGTACTGGACGAAATTTTTCGGGCCTTTTTCCCCTCTCTTTTGTATTTCTTAAGATCTGTGAGACACCTCTGTAGTGTGAAAGGTAGCCAAAAAACACCTTCTTGATCATCATATTCGAAGATTCAATTCATTTGGTATCGTTCTTTTCTTAACTTTTTTTTTCTTTTATTTATTTGTTTATTTTATTTATTTGTTTATTTATTTTTTGTTTATTTATTTATTTTTATTTATTGTTTGTACATAGTAAATATGATTTGTTGCCTTTAATATTGTTATTTATAAAAATATTTAATATGCGACCAATAATAATGTTAATTGAATAACATTTTTATCTTTAACATTATTAGGTCCTGAGAGTTTAATGACTAGTCATTTGCTAGCTTAAACTCTCCTTAACAAATTTGTCTTTTTTAAATAAAGATATGTTGCAACCAATAACGTTAATTAAGTAGCACTTCTATTTTTAACGTTATTGGAGGGATTTATTGTTTAGTCATTTATTAACTTGAATCCTTATGCAAAATCTATTTCTTTAGATAAAAATATAAAAATATAAACATAATGTTGCTTTAATGATATTAATTGCGTAGCATTTCTACCCCTTAATATCATGTAAATCATAAAAGTTAATAGGATAATTATTTGTTGTTCTAACCTTTAAGCCTATTTTATTATCAACAAATAAAAATCAATAACATTGATTGAATAGCAATTCTATCTTTCATGTTATTGGGAGGGTTTATTGATTAGCCATGTGCTAACCTAAATCCTCATGATTTTTTTTAATAAAAAAAAATACAAAAGAAACATCTCTCATATTAAAAAAAAAAGATATATGTATGTATACACACTTTCGAGGAATAAAATAAATGTTTATAAATTTATATAATTTTGCGCAATTAATTAAAGGTACTGTTTTTACGGGCGTTGTAGGGTGCTAATACCTTCCCTACACGTAATCGACTCCCGAACCCAACTTTAATTTTAAAGATTATCCTTCAAAGGGTTTTCCAATGTTTTTCCCTTAAATTAAAATATTGGTGGCGGCTCCATTGAATATAAAAATGTTAGCGTCATCCCGTCATGATCCCGGTTACGACAGATGGCGACTCCACTGGGGATGTTTGAGAGTCAGGCCTTATTAAATTAATTGCGCAAAATTATGAATTTATAAATATTAATTTTTTTCCCTTTCCTTTTATTTTATTTTTTATTTATTTATTTGTTTTGTTATTTTTGTTTGCTACGCATGTGTTGTTTGAATTTAAGTTTAAATTATAGTTTTATTTATTTTATTTGCATCTCTACACCCACTAACACTTGTACCTCACACACTTTGGGCTCTATACCCGAGCCTGTGCGAGCATAGAAGAGAAAGTGACTTGATGACTGTTATTGAGGGGCTTGATGCTCACTTGACCGTTGTTGAATCACTACTCAGGTTGTTACTAGTAGCATAGGTTAATCATATTGAGAGGGTATGTTCCCTACTTGTGATTGGTTCATGCGCTAGGTCCTTATTTATATGATAAGGGCAACCTGGGGACCAATAATTCTTGAGAAGTTTTTAGATCCACCCACAAAACCATGCACTAATAGGTGGACTTAATGACCTTCCAAAGTAGGGTGTTAACCTTAGAAATTTTCCTTCCCTAGGTTTACCGTAATAGGTCACATCGCAGTACTCTCTATCCCTCTTTTGATATATGTTCATACTAACAAAAAAAATATGTTATACATTCATGCATCATAAATTTATATCCAATATCAATTTTTTAGGTTGCTTTTCTTGCCTAAAATAAATTTTTTAATAAATAAAGGATAGATGATAAAAAAGTCATGCATACATGCATATTAGGGGCATAGTAAGTCACATTTTAATTAAGTCTTCATCTCATTTTTTTTCTTTTCTTTTAAACCTTAAAATAATTGATAGTATTCAATATGGAGGGAATTCAAAATCATACGAGCAATGCATCAGTGTTAAGCAAGAGTATTAGGATAAATGTGCTAAAAAAATGATCTCCAAAGGGTAGGTAAGATCTGCTAAAATAATAGCACATTTGACTTGATAACTTGTTTTAGACATCATTTATTGAGGAGAGAATTCTCCCTTGAGTGATTGTTAAGCACATTTTGATCTTGAAATGATTGATCCTTATTTGAAAATGTGGTTCGTACTGCTGCATTGCTAGTAAGATGACCTTATCCATTGAGGAGTGAATGCTCCCTTGAAATAAGTGTCAACCGTTGTATAACCTAAGAGATTTTGCCTCTAGCGTTAAGATATGGGGAATCACTCTTTAATTTGAATACAAAACCAATATTTTCAAAAAAAAATAATAATAATAATAATAATAAATAATAATAATAATAATAATAATAATTTGTGTCTTCTTTTTTCTTTTATACTCATAAAAATTTACTTTGTATTTTGAAAGCAATAAAGCAAAAAAAAACAAAGTGTTTCCTCGGCATCGTTATAGAACACGCTCTCAGGCCAAGATCATGGATGAGATGGAGGAACGCAACGAAGAAATGAGAAATGATATCAATCAACTGAAGGAACAAATGACCCAAATTATAGAGATGTTGCAATCTATACAAGTGAAAAACATGGAAGGGACCCCTCCAGTAGCTAGAGGAGAATCATCAACCTCTCCTGCGTATCCACCTGGCTTTACCCCAGCCCCAGCACAACCATTAACTCTACATCTTAACAATCCCAACCAACATGTTGACCCTCCAGAGGTTCAATGGCCACAATATGGCCTTCCGCCCAACTACACACCTCCAACAATCATGGATCCTCCGGATAAGCACCAACCATTGGTGAACCAGCCGCCTAAACAAATGCCACCAACCCAACATGAGGTTCCACTCATGAATGCCACCTCTTACAAACATCAAGTTCCCTACCAAGCCCAAAATTCTAATTTCACCAACCAAGGGAATCCTCACCAAACTTCTGGGGGATATCAACCAACCTCAGGAATTGAGCATGTTCAGTCTAGCGAAAAGTTACAAATGCTAGAAGAGAGGCTAAAGGTTGTGGAAGGAGGTAGCTATGATATTGGTGAAGCTGTCGATCTTTGTTTGGTTCCAGACATAGAGTTCCCCCCAAAGTTCAAAGTTCCTGAATTTGATAAATATAAAGGAACAAGTTATCCAAAGAATCACATGACCATGTACTGCAGAAAGATGGCAGCGTATG
Organism: Cajanus cajan; assembly: GCF_000230855.2. Lineage (NCBI taxonomy): Eukaryota > Viridiplantae > Streptophyta > Magnoliopsida > Fabales > Fabaceae > Cajanus > Cajanus cajan. The sequence goes on along the minus strand of NC_138522.1, from coordinate 57,075,948 downwards.
CTCGCAATGATAAGTTGCTTATTCATTGTTTTCAGGATTCTTTAACTGGGGCAGCTTTAAATTGGTATATGCATCTTGAACGGGCCTATATCCGCTCCTGGAAGGATTTAGCTGATGCTTTCCTTAAACAATATAAGTATAATCTTGACATGGTTCCAGATAGGTTTGAACTACGTAACATGTCTAAAAAAGATGGTGAAACGTTTAAGGAATATGCTCATAGATGGAGAGAAGTGGCAGCACAAGTGGAACCTCCTTTGTCTGATAGAGAAGCAGTAGCCATGTTCATTGATACTTTACAAGCACCGTTCTATGATAAAATGATTGGGAATATTTTATCAAATTTCTCTGATATAGTCATCATCGGGGAAAGGATTGAGAATGGCATGAGGAGTGGGAAGATTGTGGTTAACTCTATTGAAATAGCTGGTTTAAGAAAATTTTCAAATGGTGCAGGAAAGAAAAAAGAAGGAGATACAAATGCAGTGACATTCAACTCCCCTTGGTCACCTAACAACCAACCTCCTTATCTCTATACCCCTCACATGGTCTACCCAAATATCACTACCGTCTCACCACATCCTCAACAACCTATCCATCAAGCTCTGCAAGCTTCACCCACAATACCTACCGCACGACCACCTCAATCTACCCAGCCATGGAACCAAAATTCTAACCATGTGAGGTCACAAAATACCCAAGATCGGAAACCAATTGAGTTTGACCCTATCCCTATCTCCTATACTGACTTGTTCCCTCTCCTACTACAAAATTCACTAGTAGTACGTTGCCCGATGAAGCCCATAGAACCACCATATCCTAGCGGATACGACGTTAATGCCAAATGTGATTATCATGCGGGAGCTATTGGTCACTCCATTGAAAATTGCAGGGCACTAAAAACCAAGGTACAAAGTTTGACTAAGGCTGGGTGGTTAAACTTTAAAGAGGACAATCCTAACATTGGGAATAACCCTCTACCAGGTCATGGAGGGCCGACAGTTAATTCTATTGAGGAGAGTAGATGGGATCCCTCTCAGTGATCTGTGAGAAAGCTTTTGGTGTGATGGGTTTGAGTTTCCAAACTCAATAGCTATTGTTGAGCAAGACTCTTGCGAGAATGAACATGCTAGTTTGGTTCACGCTTGTCCACTGAACGTGGAACTTAACAATTGGGAGATTGTCAAGCTTCCTGTTGGTTTTTAATTCAAATTTTAAGTAATTTTCTTGTAATGTCAGTCTTATTGCTCTGCCCAAGGCTTTAAGATTTATTTCTTTAAATAAGGGCTCATGTTTTTCCTTTTAAATATTAAATAAAATGCATTCATTCTTCTTTCATCTCTTACCCTTTCCTTTCTCCTTAATCTCAAAAAAACATTCACTCATCTTTCACCTTTTACCTCTTCCTTTCTCCTTAATCTTTTTATTCAATCTTATTCTAACTTTAAAGAATGCAAAGAAATGCGCTTGAAAGTGATAATGCTAGTGTTGCATCAAATAATTTTGATTGTGCAGTTAATCAGACTTGTGAGGAAATGGAAAATGATTGCTCTAAATACTAGATGTATGCTGATAACATCATTGCTTTACCAAATTTTCTTAATGTTTTCTCACCACCTTGGACATTTTCAATGTGGGAAATGGATTTTATTGGCCCTATTGAGTCGAAAGTGTCAAATGGAAATCGCTTCATTCTGGTTGCTATTGACTATTTCACCAAATGGGTTGAAGCCGCTTCATATGCCCATGTGTCTTGAAATGTGGTTGTAATGTTCATCAAAAGGGAATTAATTTTTCGTTACGGTGTGCCAAGCAGAATCATCACTATTAATATAACCAACTTGAACAACAAGATGATGACAGAATTATGTGTTGACTTCAAAATTCAGCACCATAACTCTTCCCCATACCGCCCAAAGATGAACGGGGTAGTTGAAGCAGCAAACAAGAACATCGAGAAGATCATTCAGAAAATGGTAGTGACATACAAAGATTGGGATGAGATGCTTCCATTTGCTTTACATGAGCAGCAAACAAGAATATCAAGAGGATCATCAATTGGGGCAACCCCATTTTCCTTAGTTTATGGAATGGAAGCAGTCCTTCCAATCGAGGTTGAAATTCCATCTTTAAGAGTATTGACGGAAGCCAAATTAGAAGAAGTAGAATGGGTCCAAACCCGTTTGGATCAACTAAATCTCATTGAGGAGAAAAGTTGAATGCAATTTTTCATGGCCATTTATACAAAAGAAAAAATGCTCGCTAGATTGAAAACCCGAAAGGGCAATCTAGGCAAAAGTTAGAGCGGCCCGCTAGATTGAAAATTTGAAAGAACAATCTAGGCAAAAATTAGGGTCAACAAAAAAAGGGGGAAGCTCGTTAGATTGAAAACCTGAAAGGGCGATCTAGGCAAAAATTAGGGTAAAAAAAAAAACACAAAAAAAGAGCTGGTTAGATTGAAAACCTGAAAAGGCGATCTAAGCAAATTGAAAGCGACATGCTAGGTTGAAAACTCGAAAAAGCAATCTAGCAGATAAGCATCACGCCAAATTTCAAGGTATCAATTGGGGCCAGACACGGTAGAGCAAAACAAACTGGGGCAAATACATTGAATTATCCTCTCAAGTTTATTAGCGAGCAATCAAGGTTATTGAAGTGTAGTACTAGCATTGTTCATCTGGAAAATGTCACTCACATAACAGTTACCTCCTATTGCTACCATTGTACTTATTTTCCATTCTTGTCATACAATGACTTCCTTTATAAACACATTCTTACTCTCTTAAATAAGATTATCCTACCTCTTTGTTGCCAATTCTTTTTGCATTTTATGATAATATACTGAAAGGAAATGCATGTTACATCTAAAAAAGGAAAATTCAAGGCATTACAAATTATTTTTATGAGTTTTAAAAGCCACAGTATGCTTGATAATTTCTTGATAAATGTTACAAAGCGCAACCAACAGGATAATGTTGTTTCAACTCATAAGTGTTTACAATAGCTTAAGGGTAACCCACAGGAAGTAGCCAACTATCATTCAAGACGAAAGTATCCAAAGACCTCACTCATCCATGATCCTTGACTGTGTGTCACGATGAGGAATTTCTGAAAAATAAAGCAAAAGCAAAAATAAAAATGAAAATAAACAAAAGTTTAAGTCTTGAAAGATGTGTCTCATAACATGCTTTTTGCATCACATCACATTTCATTTGCATCTCTTGCTTCCTAGAACTTATGACGTAGAGTTTTTAGGCTAAGCACTTACTTCATATATGACTTTCTTTTTAAGCCCAGTATCTACCTGGCACAAGTTACATTTTTCTTTTGTATAAGTCCAGTACTTACCTGATACAAGTTATATTTTTCTTTTGTATAAGTCCAGTATCTGCCTGGCACCAATTATATTTTTCTTTTTAAAGCCCAGTATCTGCCTGGCACCAATTATATTTTTCTTTTAAAGCCCAGTATCTGCCTGGCACCAGTTATATTTTTCTTTTAAAGCCCAGTATCTACCTGGCCTAGGTTGCATTCTTCTTCTATATAAGCCTAGTACTTACCTGGCACAAGTTACCATTTCTTTTGCATAAGCCCAGTATTTACCTGGCGCGATCCATCGACCAATTCAGCACAAGCATTTGGTCGATCCAATATCAACATTCAATCAACCCAGCACCAGCATTTGATTGAATTGGCACCAATCACATTTTTCTTTTAAAGCCCAGTATCTGCCTGGCACCAGTTATATTTTTCTTTTTTTAAGCCCAGTATCTGCCTGGCACCAGTTACATTTTTCTTTTTAAAGCCCAGTATCTGCCTAGCACCAGTTACATTTTTCCTTTTAAAGCCCAGTATCTGCCTAGAACCAGTTATATTTTTCTTATTAAGCCCAGTATCTACCTGCCACAAGTTACAATTTCTTTTGTATAAGTCCAGTACTTACCTGGCACAAGTTACAATTTTCTTTGTATAAGCCCAGTATTTACCTGGCGCGACCCATCGACTAATCCAGCGCAAGCATTTGGTCGATCCAATATCAACATTCGATCAACCCAGCAACAACATTTGATTGAATTGGCACCAACAATCGGTCGATACAGCACAAGCATTTGACCACTCCAGCAATAGCATTCAGTCTATCAACATTCAATCAATCCAGCACCAGCATTTGATTGAATTGGCACCAACATTCAGTCGATGCAGCACAAGCAGTTGACCACTTCATCAAGCACAAGCATTCAACTACTTCAGCATAAACATTCAGTCGATCCAACACAAGCATTCGACCACTCCATCAAACATTGGCATTCGGTTGATCAAGCACAAGCATTCAACATTAACATTCGGATGATCCAGCACTAGCACTTGATGATTCCAACACAACATTCTAGCATTTGACTAGCTTCAAGCAAAAGCATTGAATCTTTCAAGAACTTACTTCATCAACAATAGCTGGATAAAATTAATTCACATCTTTATTTCTTTCTTATCATAAATGATCTAAATTACCTTATTTAGATTATTTAATAAGAAATAAATAAAGAGGGGCAACTGTGAATAATCAATTTTATCCGGACTCACAAAAGTGATGAAATAGACATCTACTATGAAGGGAAGGAGCTCCCGAAACATGCCGACAAGAAGACAGGACTTTAAGGGCCCAAAAGCACAAATTAAGTATTTTTTTTTTTGGGCCCGGAACGGGCCGTTCCAGAATCGGAACGGGCCGTTCCAAGGTCCAGAACGGGCCGTTCTAAGGCTCCAAAAAGGCCAAAAACCCTAATTTGGAACGGGCTGTTCCGAAATTGGAACGGGTCGTTCCAATATTGGAACGGCCGTTCCTAAATCTGGAACGGGTCGTTCCAAGGCTGTTCCGGTCTAAAAATTGGGTGTTATTCTCAATACTGGAACGGGCCGTTCTGATTTCAGAACGGGCCGTTCCAGTATACGAATTTTTCACACAACGGCCATGTCCAGAACGGCCGTTCCGATTTTGGAACGGGCCGTTCTGGACCCCTTCCCGAAGTTTATAAATAGACCGCTGGGGTTCATTTCTAAAGGAAAAAGGCCCGAAAAATTTCGTCCAGTACTTTTCAGAGCTCGAAATTTTTTCTCTCTCTCTTCCCCCTCTCTTTTGTATTTCTTAAGATCTGTGAAACACCTCTGTAGTGTGAAAGGTAGCCAAAAAGCATCTTCTTGATCATCATATTCGAAGATTCAATTCATTTGGTATCGTTCTTTTCTTAACTTTTTTTTTCTTTTATTTATTTGTTTATTTTATTTATTTGTTTATTTATTTTTTGTTTATTTATTTATTTTTATTTATTTTTATTTATTGTTTGTATATAGTAAATATGATTTGTTGCCTTTAATATTGTTATTTATAAAAATATTTAATATGCGACCAATAATAATGTTAATTGAATAACATTTTTATCTTTAACATTATTAGGTCCTGAGAGTTTAATGACTAGTCATTTGCTAGCTTAAACTCTCCTTAACAAATTTGTCTTTTTTAAATAAAGATATGTTGCAACCAATAACGTTAATTAAGTAGCACTTCTATTTTTAACGTTATTGGAGGGATTTATTGTTTAGTCATTTATTAACTTGAATCCTTATGCAAAATCTATTTCTTTAGATAAAAATATAAAAATATAAACATAATGTTGCTTTAATGATATTAATTGCGTAGCATTTCTACCCCTTAATATCATGTAAATCATAAAAGTTAATAGGATAATTATTTGTTGTTCTAACCTTTAAGCCTATTTTATTATCAACAAATAAAAATCAATAACATTGATTGAATAGCAATTCTATCTTTCATGTTATTGGGAGGGTTTATTGATTAGCCATGTGCTAACCTAAATCCTCATGATTTTTTTTAATAAAAAAAAATACAAAAGAAACATCTCTCATATTAAAAAAAAAAGATATATGTATGTATACACACTTTCGAGGAATAAAATAAATGTTTATAAATTTATATAATTTTGCGCAATTAATTAAAGGTACTGTTTTTACGGGCGTTGTAGGGTGCTAATACCTTCCCTACACGTAATCGACTCCCGAACCCAACTTTAATTTTAAAGATTATCCTTCAAAGGGTTTTCCAATGTTTTTCCCTTAAATTAAAATATTGGTGGCGGCTCCATTGAATATAAAAATGTTAGCGTCATCCCGTCGTGATCCCGGTTACGACAATACCGATTTATAATATTGAACGATTTCAATTCATTTGAAAACACAAAAATATAAAACGCATGCCTGTATAAATAATTTGTAACGAAACCATAAAACCATATCATGACCATAAATGTAACATAAAATAATTGTAATTGTACCAAATGCCTTTTATTATAAATTGTAAATTTAAATGAGGCAAATAACGTAATAAAATGAATTAAAGTGTGCGTTGGGCATCATATACCTTGCCGAGTTGACAATCGTTTGTCGTTTGGTTGAGCCGGTTTCCGAAACAATAACCAGTTATACGCAAAGCATAGTATAATATAAGAGAATTCAGAAAAAAGGAGAGAGAAAGGGAAGATGGCAACCAAAAGCACGACACAAGGGGGGAGATTCAGAGAATCGGGGCAAAAATAAAATAAACCCTCGAAACCATCTCTCCCCCAAACAAAAATCAATTAAATTTTTTTATTAACGCTTTTTGACCAGCCATGCAAGCGCGCCTGACATGGCAATGGTCTATTAACAATGGAACAACTACCTTCTGTGTATACACATGAAACAGTCCTCTCGTAACCAATTCAAGATACTCCAGTAATTGTAAATAACTTCATCTCCTAAAGGACTTTACCAATAAAACTATCATCATTACACAGCGAATATCACGTTGATTACTCTGTTTCGAGATGACACTATCAACATCCACCAAAGAAACGTCACGATCATCACCGGGGTCACGGAAACTTTGCGGAATTCTTGATCAATTTAAACGATTCTTTGCTTGATTCAAACACATCCACAGAATCTGCAATTAAACCTCTTAATAACCAAATCGAGGTTCAATTCGCAATACCAGATTCAAAACATTGACTCTGAAGCCTCTTGCGCTTTTGTTCGGAGTCGGCGCGTTGGGCGAGATTGGCGACCATGTGGAAGCGGCGGCGTGGATTTTTGACGACGGAGACGGCGGATCTCCATCGGAGGTTTCCGATTTATATCCCACGGCTGTGTCTTCCGCGGCCGCGTCTTCCTGTGATGCGCCGTCGCTTTCTTCTGAGGCCGAGACGAACACACTATCCCGTCGCATTGCTTCTCAGAATCCTCGTCATTGCAACCTTCTGCTCACGTCCAACAACAAAGGTGTGGGATGCAGTTTTACCTGCTCCACGGTGGGCGCCAAAATGTTCTGGTATTGGAGACCGCCGCCGAAGAACCCTTAGCGATACCGAGCTAAAAGAACTTGACAGCAGTCTTGACCTAAAACATTCGATGAGAGTAACCTGCCGCCTTAGACCTAATCATTGCTATATATAACGGTGTAGCGTTATAGACATGAATCACACTTATGATCTCATAAATCACGCCCCATTATGGACTCGTAACTCCCGGTATTTATTACCGTTCCCATGGATCGTGGGATCTTATTGATTGTCCGAGTGAGCCAGTTAATCTCCCCATATTTAGATCCCTCTTGTGTGATCGGCATTTTACCGACCTGCCTCTGGTCGGCCAATCTGGTCGGCCAATGGGAGACCACCACGGTACAGTTCTGAATCGGTATATTAAAAAAAATAGAGATGTAAGGGATTATGGGTCGTTTATTTGAGAGGTAACTAATAACTTCATTTAAGTTAAAATGTGTTATTTCATACGTCGATGTTTTCATTCATAAGCTTATTTAACAGTAATAGATCCAAGTGGTTCGCAACTAGTGGTCTTCTAAACTCTAAAGCGTCATTGAACTTAGAGTGACCGTTACAAGTTAGAACTAGAATACAAGAGAAGCAAAATTAAATACAAATACCAGGAATAGGATATAGTTGAGTAGTACGTGTTGCGCAGAGTATAAGTGCCACGCAATTTAGAAGGAAATTAATTTCCTCAAAGTATCTGTGTGACGCATGAGAAATTGTTGAGTTGATATTTCAAGCAAGCAACACCTGTGACCTATGTTGTAACGTGGAGAACCATGTTTTTCTATTTGTCGGTGCTTCAATATTGCCAAGAGGAAGCAACCAGAAGGTCTGGTCAAGTGGAATCATCCCACAAATTAAGATTGAATACAATGAAAGTGAAAGTGATACGAGAATGGTTGAAAAGTTGAAGTTAATAATTATAAAAATATATGTTTCCGTGGTCGGTCTTGCTCTCATTTCCATTCCCAAGTCCCACCACCAACTTTATTTGATAAGAAATATTTATATTAATGCAAAAGTAAGACTTGTTAGACAACCAACTCTAATTTACAGTCTTAAGAATCCTAACTAACCAACTGTTTTGAATAAATATGATGTAAGACACTTATCCACACCTTTAAATCTTGAATGGAGCCACCCAACTTTATCCTTACAAATTGACGGGTACTAAAAAAAAATTTGAGACTTACAATTTGCACTCCAAACCCTAACAATGCTTTCTTCTGCTACTTTTAAAAAAATTTATATTAAATGCTTTTTTTATTAATTTCCGTGAAACCTTTACATGTTTAACATTTGGAAAATGCTAACTAGAATCTTTAAAATATTTGTTAGGGAAATAAAAACATTTATTTATAAAATAACATTATTAAAAAAAAAAAAAAATTTAACACTTGTTCCGATATAGAATTTAAAATAGTTATATTTAGAGTATAAAAATGAGATTATGAATATAAAAAAGAAATTAAAATAATATACTTAATCTTAACATTATATAATAATAGGATTATATCTTTTGATCATATTAAATCAGATTATTTTTAACAATTAATTTATTTATCTTATATTTTTACAAGATTGTTTATCACAATATACTTTATCTTCTTAATGATAAGTATATTATTTATAATTTTATGGACCAAACCTATAAGTTTGGGAAAATGTATATAATATGAGAATTAGGTTCGTTTTAACATGATCGACCACAAGCATAAGGTGATACGTAGTTGTTTAGCCTTACGTATAATATTGCTTAAAGATTAAGTAAAAAGTTCAAAATAATCGACATATAAAAGATAACAAACGTACCTAAAATCAATACACAGTCCTTTGATCTTAAACATGATAACGCGTAAAGATTGAATAAAAAATTCAAAATAATCGACCTAAAAAAGATTGACCACATACTTAAGATAATACACAGTCATTTTACCTTAAAACACAATAACGCATAAAGACTAAATGAAAAATTCAAAATTCTTAAGTAAATCAGCAACAGACATACGATGTTACAACACTTTTTTAAGTAATTAAAGACATTCAATGCATTATGTTCAGTATTTTTTATTAGCAAACAACAACAGTGTTAAAGAAATAAATAATTAATTAATTAATAAAAAAAATTTAAAAAAAAAATCCTTTTCAAACAGTCACGCTCACTGTGTTCGTGCAGAGGCATAGGTTTCCGCCACGTGTTTTTTTTTTTTTTTTTTATTTCCACGCACTTTTCCTACTTCCTAGCACTGAGAGAGAAAGTTTATTTGTAGTGAATTTAAGGGTTTATTATATTAAAATTTTAATAAAATTTAAAAATTATTATAAATTTTTTGTGATATTTATATAAAAAAAAATAGTATAAAAAGTTATGTGATATTTGAAAATAATTATATTTTTCAAAAAACTATATTTTAAAATTTAGTGATGCTCAATTTCAATATTATGATTTTTTAGAAATTCGTTAAAATATAATGGTATTTAATTAAAATTTATTAAAAAAAATTGTTATATGAAAAACATATAGATTTTAATATATTATATTAAATAATGAATTTTGTGAGACATTTTAATAAAACTAATTCTTACAAATTTACAAAAACTTTTGAGATTTTATATGTTCTTTTAAAATTTATTTCCTCCTTTCTGTATTCTCTTCTATTTCTCGATCAATTTTAACTATTTTACCTATTATTAAATATTAAAATTTTAAATTCAAATTCAATAATATGAATAAGAAAATATCAATTCATGAAAAGTTATAGATAGAGAAATGTTATTTAGAATAATATGAAATTAGAATTAATTATTTATTAAAAGATTGAAAAAAAATTATATTAATTTTATTTTTCTTTATTCAAATCTCATCGTTTATATTATTTTTATTAATTATATTATTTTTAAAAAAATTATATTGTCCTTTTGAAATTTTATGATATAAATCTATTAAAAGTTATTTACAAAATTTTGATTATAATTTAAAAAAATTTATAAATCTTGACACTTATACAAAAAATTAAATTTTTTTAAAATTATTATATTTTAAATTTATAAAAAAATTGTGCTAAAATAATATTATTAAATCCCAATCCAATGAATACTTAGAGATTAAGGTAGGAGAAAACAAAATGCAAATTAAATGGGTCGGAGAACCCCCATGAAGCTTAATCTTTGAGCCCATTAAATACGGGTTGGACCTGCACAGTTGGTCTTGACCTGGACTTTCAGGTAGTTTGCGATATTGTTGGACTCGTGTTAAAACTTAAAAGTTTACCAACAAAACTTTCTTAAAACGAAAGTGATAGTTGCATTTGCAGGACCTATTCTCTACAGAATATTCATTAAAAAAAAATTGAAAAAATCAGTAGCCAAATATTTTTGAAAGTTGTACTGGATGAGATTTTTTTTTAACTGACTCAAAACCTATTAGAGTTGTGAATAATTCTCTGTTCTTTACATCAACCCAATGACCCCAAACGAAAGACCTAAACAATATCATCTTTATTTCATGATTTTTTGCTGTACAAAAGTAATAACGAGGATGAAACTTTCTCACTTATTGAACCTATAACTTCATACAACACTAATATCATACACGAAATGTAGATAAAAAAAAATTTAAAAAAAAAATAAGAATGAATTTGGGAGTGCAAGAACGAGAAAATAAAAATAAAAATAAAAAGAGAAGTGTAAGAGAACGAATAGAAAATTTCGTTGAAAATCGTCTCAACGGTCATTAGTCTTGCAAAAAAAAAATCCTTTCAACAGTTTACAAATATTTGTTGTTAAAATCGTCTTTGACATTTGAAAGAAGAAAATAAAACAGGAGCACGAACTAAATTCATAATAAAAAAGATATTATATACCTCTCAAATGACGATTTACTTATTATACAAAAAATTATGATGAATAAATTAACACTCGTCCGTTAAAAGATAACTAACATATTTTATAACAATATTAATTTATTTATTATAAAATATATATATAATAAATAAATTAATATTTATTATAAAATATTTTGAAAAATGTGAGACCTCAGAAGTACCGTGCATGTTTCGTTAAAGTCTCAAAAAAAGGATGGAAACAAAGGCCATCCACCTAAATATTGCAGAAGATATTATTAATTTTGAAGAATTTCTTCGTTGGCTCGCTCACACCAGTGCAAGGATATGTTAATTTAAATATAATAAAGTTCACATAAATATCATTTAATAAAGGAAAATTTATAGAAAAACAAATAACACATTAGGTTGCTAACTTGCTATCATTTTCTTAAGATAAAATTCAGATATATTATTTTTAATTAGTTAAAATTTTATTTCAATAATTTACATAATAAATTTTTTTAATGTTAACATGATATATTAAAATAAAACTTTAATTTTTAACTAGAAATACATTTGGATATATATTTTTGTCCTTTTTGTTATAAAAAATTATAGAAAATATTATTTTTACCAGTAACTGATAGACAAAAACTTTGAAGTGCAATCACTTACACCCATGATTAAGATGGGTCCAAAATATTTTTAAAAAATTTATATAATTTTTAGATAATTTTTATATTATTTTTAAAATAAATTAAGTTTACATATATTTTTAATTTCTATAAATGAACGTATTTTAATTTTAATTTCTAATTTTTTTGTTTTTTTTTTTAATTTTAAACGTTGTTATACCATATGTGTTTGTCGCATCTTAAAAAAATATAAATTTTTAAAATATATTTATTTATCTCTTTAAAATAGAGTTAAATGACCATGAATTTTAATTTTAGAGATTAAAAAGAGAGAGAAAAAATCACGCTCAGAAATGGCCTCATCAAACCTGTGAAGCCTTGCATTCACCAAGAACAAGATTTCTTAGCATCCTGGTTGGGATCATCGGCGTCAAAATTCACACTCTGCCATCCATCATCAATGATACATACGACTTACGAGACTCAATGAAAAGTTGAAGTTAATTATAAAAAGATCCGTTTCCCTGGTCGGTGTTGCTCTGATTTTCGGATGATATATAAATTTCCAGCAAACTCCACCAATAGTAAAAGAGCATGTTCGAGAAAAATTATTTTTCACAATTTCAATTGTTTTTTTAAAGGAAAATTGTGTTTTGTAAAAGAAGGTATATTCAATTAGGACAGCAACTGAAATAAATTTGTAAAGTCTTTTTAAAAAGTCTTTTTAAAAAAAATGAGTTGTTTCAATAAATCTGAAAATTGAAGTTTGTAATTATTTTTCAATAGTTTTTCTTTTTCTCTTGAAACTAATTTACTACATAAAATTTGATTTCTTACATTGTTAGCATGTTTGCTTTTATGTTTGAAAACTTGGAGGTGATTTTGATAAGTAATTATTAGTTGCTTTTGTTGCATTATAACGTGAAAATAGGGAAAAACATGGATCCCAAACATATTACCAAACACGCACTGTATTTCAGTATCAATTTTTAACAAACATTTCAACAAAAATTCATTCAAATTATAATTGATTATATAAATATAATCGATTTATAACAAAATCCATTCATGTATATCAAACATCGTATAACAAATTTGTTTGTGCTACTAAACATCAATCAACAAACAATAGTCCGAAATCAGAATTGCAAGTTGAACGGTAATTTATTAATAATTATACTTGACTCAACGTGCATCAAAATTCAAATGCACACCTTGTATTCGCGGTTCTAACTAGGTTTTTTTTTTATTTTTATAAATATGGAAGAGTTTTTATTTAATTGAGAAGCCAGTCCCTTCCTGATATGAGAAAACAAAATTTAAAGGCTCATGATATATATTTTTTTTATAAGTACATTTTTTTTATTTTTAAAAATAAAATATTCTTAATTTTTTCTTTTTTATTTTTTAATTTTACGTCTTTAATTTTTAATTTATTACTTTCTTCTTTTTTTCCACACATCTCTTTCTTTTTCCATTCCAATTTTCACATGCACCATCTTGCTTTCTTTCAATTTCTCACTTTTTTTAGTGGATAATTTTATTTATCTTAATTTTTACATTAATATCTTCTCCTCACCACTTTCACTTTTTTACCTACACTCGGATCATAGAATTGGTACGTAATAGTATTGTAGGTACGTATGACTTTCTCGACTGCTTTTGTCAAGTTAAATGCACATTTTTTTCTTCCAACACCTATATTCTTTTCACATCTCCAAAAATCTTAATATTAAATTTAGTGTCATGAAAAAGATATTTCAGAATACTAATTTCACTATCTCAAAAAGTACTCTATAATAATGAAATTAGGATTCCATAAACCATTTTTCAAAATTGTGTTTTTTTACATATTTTTAAAAAATACTTTTCAAAACAATAAATTTAAGGTTTCAAAAAGTATTTTTTAGAAATAAGTAAAATAACACTTCCATAAAGTACTTTTTAAAATGCTAAATTTACTATTCTAAAAAAAACTTTTTGAAATTATGTAAAATTACACAATTTTAGAAAAGTATTTTTCAAAATAGTAGAATTGATGTTTTGGAAAATACTTTTTGAAATATTAAAATTAATGTTTAGAAAAGTACTTTTCTGGAAGTGTATTATTTTACATAATTTTATAAAGTACTTTTCCTAATACTAAACTTATTGTTATATAAAGTACTTTTTAGAAGTATATTAAAAACAAAATTTAAAAAAATGTTTTCAGGAACATTATTTTTATTATTTTAAAAAGTACTTTTTGAAATATTAAAATTATTTAATATTATGTTTTCTAGACATGTAAATGGGGGAAATGCTCGAAGAAAAAATTAACATTTGGCTCGATACTTTCAACACTGTTGAGGAAGTCACACATGTTTATAATGTTGTCGCAAACTATTTCTATGTATGTGTGTGAAAACTAAAAGAGGAAAGTGGGAGGATAATAGTATGAAAACTGAAAGAAGAGGAGAAAAAAAAGTAATGTAAAATCAAAAAAATTAAAAGTATCTACTAAAATAGGTAAGGGGTGAAAGAAAGATAAAGGATGCATATGAAAACTGAAAAGTGGTGTGTGAAAAAAATGTTAAATTAAATGTTGCAAGTGTAAAATTAAAAAATTAAAAATATTTTAATCTTTTAATTTTTTTTTAAATGTATTATTAAAAGAAAAGTGTATATATCATAAGCCAAATTCAAATTAAATGGGTAGGAGAACCCCATGAACTTAACCTTTGGGCCAATGAAATAAGGGTTGGGCCTGCGTAGTTGCTCTGGACCTGAACTTTCAGGTAACGAAGAAATTGATTTTTGCTGGACTCGTGTTATAAGTTTACAAACAAAGCATCTCTAAAACAAAAGTGATAGTTGCATTTTCAAGGACATATTCTCTAGTATTCATAGAAAGTTTGAAAAATCAGTGGCCAATTATTTTTAAAAGTTGTACGTGATAAGAAAAAAATAGTAACCTCGATACGAAATCTGTTTAGAGTTGCGCCTAATTCTCTGTTTTCTACATCAACCCAATGAACCCAAATGAACGACCTGAACAACGTCCTCCCTATTTCTTAATTTGTGTGAATTGCAACCAGTATTTATAACCCCAAATTATAAGGATATATTGATAATGAAAATTAAAATAAATAAGTAAATAGAACTAAAGGTGTAGTTAGTATATAGAAACTGTAAATAGCAAAAGCCTTGTCCTTATATAAAGTCCAATTCTTTAGGATAATTCAATAGATGAGCCCATAAAATCTGGACATCCGGTTCTTGTTATTTTTCGTTGGAAAATGTTAGTGTCTTTGAATAACAGATTAAGTGTGAATATTTTTCTTTAAAAATATAATAATACACTTTCTCATAATTTTCTATGCAACTCGAATATTGTTAAAAAAAATATATAAATATACATATATATATACATATATATTCTTTAACAAAAATATTATGTATTAAATATATTTCTAATTTTTGTAAAATGAAGGAATTTAGACTTTTGTTCCTATGAGTTTTTTTTTTTGTTTTTTTTTATTTTTATAAATTAAAATTATTCTTTTTTTACTCCCTTTCATAAGATTTTTTTTTAATTTTTATTTATTAAAAAATTAAGTAATTATTTCGGTTGTTATTTAAAATCACTAGTGATATTATGTCAATATATGACATTAATAAAAAAAAATTATAGATCATTAAAATAAATTTTATTTATTTTAAAATAATCATTAAAAACTTTGGATTTGAAAATAATGAAATAAAAAATTATAAGAATTAAAATTAAATTTGATTAATTTTAAAATAAAAAATACATAAGAATTAAAATCAAAATTTACTAATTTTAAATATCAAAAAATAATGTTTATAATTTAAAAAATTAAGAAACGAAAAATAAAATTATCGTATTTTACGGCGATTAAAATCATGTTTAAATCAAATATTATTTAACGTACTCAACTCAATGGTCGAAAAAGAATGCGGAACCCTGTAGTACAAGTGCACGTGCATGCTTGTTAAAGTAATAAAGTCTCGAAAAAGATGAAAACAATGGCAATCATCATCCACCTAAACTGACAACTAATGTCAGAAGATATTACTGTATTCATTTTGATGAATTTCTTCTGAGCCAAAGCTTTTGCTCACACCACTGCCATGAAATATTAATTTAAATGCAATAAAACTCACATAAATATCATTTAATAATGGAAAATCTATCAAAACACGTTAAACTATCTTTTTTTTATAATCTTTTTTCTTTTTTCTCAGGGTAAAATTTAGATATAAATTTCATAAGTATTTTTATATTATTTTTAATTACAGTTAGAATTTACTCCAATAATTTGCATAATAAAAACTTCCATAAACAACACATTAAAACAAGATTAGTGAACACTTCCAATCTAGATGATGTCTAGCGAGAGAAAGAGAGAATTAAGTATAACAGATGATATGATACTATGATACGAAAAAAAAATAATACATGTTAATAAAGTACATAGAGTGAAAGAAATATTACTCATTCTTATTTTCTCGTGCATGACTGTATATAAGCTAGTCTACGGTCAAAGTTTTGTAAAATATGTTCTTTTTGTTTATTCTTCCGTGTGATGTTTTGGTTACTTCCCCTAGTTACGCATTCTAGATTGTAAAAACGAAGAAAACGTGATACACCAGTAAGGTTGAAGGAAAAAGGTGATTGTGTGCAATTCAATAAAATAATGAAAAAAAGAAGATGAATATTGTTTTGTGGATGCCACATAATAGCTAGTCTATATTATGAGAGAGGAAACCGTTGAAAAAGGAGAGGATTGATAATATGATAGTACGATATAATGTAAGAGAGGATAAAAAGTAGAAGAACAAATTAATTGAATATATATGTTGAATTGAATGAGTTATATTTTTTTAGTGTTATTTTATAATAATTTGGTGTTTTATATTTATAATTATTTGTACATATGAATGGTATAAAAAAATCAAACATTTAGTGCTTGAATTGTTAGTTTTTGAATTTTTATAATAATTTAAAATTTATTTTAATTTCAAAATGAAACGTCTTTGTTTATGTAAAACGCATCCAAATATTTAAAAAGTGTGCAAGTATTTACCAATATATATATATATATATATATATATATATATATATATATATATATATATATATATCTAAACACAGATAATTTATTAAAAGTTAAAATATAAACTCTTATATAATAATACTATATAGAAAAAAAAATCTTAAATGAGCTTGCTTTTTTCCAAAGTTAACAAAGGTTAAGTGTTTTTTTTATATAATAAATACTAAACTATTTTCATCAATTTGTCACTGTAATTTTATTAAATAAGCATTAAATAAATTATACATGATCATTATTAATTGTCCTTACCTAAAAAGGAGGAGTGTTGTATTTCCTGAAGAAGTAAATGAAATGATAAGGTGGAGAAATCCGGGGGGTGACAAAGTCACATGATCTTGATCTTTCTCTTCCATGATCATCGTTAGAGTGTTAGTATTGTCTAATCTGCCACTAAAAGCCATATGGAACATTTCCAACGCCATTTCCCATTTCATGTGGGACACACCCACACAACACATTACTATCTGCATACATCACATCTTTTTACCCGTACATGATATGGTAGTACTGCTAGATAATTTGTGTTGTCACGAAAGTGTGTGGATATCCTCTAAAATTTTATATCGGGTAGTTTTGAAAAAGGAAAATGATAGACTACTATTATAAATAAGAGGTGATAGTTTAGGTCTACTCACCACAACAATTTTAGTTCTTAAGTGTATTGGGAACTTGGGTAGTTGTGTGTCTTGAGAAGGTTTGCAATTTTTCGTGTAAAAAATGTGTGAGAAGGATTCCAAGTTTTGCCAAAAAACTTGTGAATGAGAGGGTTTGCAATTTTGTCCTTGTAAAAATTGCAAGTGGAGAGAAATAAAATAATTTGTTGAATGTGTTTGTGAATATAGGCAAGAAGTGCTTAACCATGTTAATTTCTGAGTTTGTTTCTCTATTATTGTTTCTCTCGTGTGTGTGCTTTCGCTGTTTGAAGGCTTCTTTTCCCAACAAGTGGTATCAGAGCTAGATTTGGTGTGGTGGGGCTCTGTGCGATTCTTAATTCTTAGTATGCTCTGTGGTTGCAGCTTTGTCTGATCTTCCACATCAGAAAAGAATTGAGGTTTTGACCAAGGGAGGAAGAGAAGTAGTGTACCAAGGAGGGTTTTCAAGTTTCGCCAAAAAACTTGTGAATGATGGTTTCCAAGTTTAGCCAGAAAAACTTGTGGGAAGGGGTTTCCAAGTTTCGCCAGAAAAACTTGAGAAGGGGTTTCCAAGTTTCGCCAGAAAACTTGTGAATGATGATAGACTAATGTGAGACTTTGGATGAAGGGAGGATATGTTGTGCCCAAAGTGTGTGGGTATCCTCCAAAGTCTCACATCGGATAGTTTTGAAGAAGGAAAGTGGTAGACTACTACTATAAATAAGAGGTGATAGTTTGGGTCTACTCACCACAACAACTCTAATTCTTGGGTGTATTGGGGACTTGGGTAGTTGTGTGTCAAGAGAGGATTTGCAATTTTATCTTTGTAAAAATTGCATGTGGAGTAATAAAATAACTAGAGAGTGTTTGTGGATGTAGGCAAGAAGTGTCGAACTATGTCAATTTCTGAGTTTGTCTCTCTATTTTTATTTCTCTCGTGTGTGCTTCCACTGTTGTAGGTTTCTTTTCCCTCTAGTACCCAACAATTTGGGCATAGAATATATACTAAAAGATCTAAATATGTTTAATTAAGTTTTGATTTTCAACTCTAAAAAAATGTTTTTCATCTTTTTAACATTTATAAATATTATTTTTCATTCTTTAGTAAATTTTAAATTTAATTTTTTAAAATATTTTTCTTTAATTTTCATTCTCCTAAAAAAATATTATGTCTAATCCCTAATAGTTATTTTATGATAAATAAATAGTATTTATTTTAAGAATTTATAAATAAAAAATAGAAGTATTACACACTAATTTAAATTCTCTAATAATGGATGTACATTAGTTAAACTCTATAAATTGCATTAATTTGTGTATCAACCTTTTTTCATCAGTATATCGACACTTAAAGTTATAGGATATATTTAATATAATAAAATTAAGTTATTAAAATTTAATTGTTATTTTTTAATTAATCATAAACATATTTTTATCCTTGAAATTTGAAAGTCACACACCAATATCCAAGTTATTTGACTTATTTCCCAATTCCAGAGGATCATGGTCCAAAACAAAGAATACCATTGTTGTCATCATAGTGATATATCCAATATGACAAACCTCGAATTACACTTTGCATCCTTGTTTTTTTTTTAATCGTACTCGATACTTATCCGTCATTTTAACTTATGAATCAACACTCGCATTTTATATATTTTTTTAATTACACTCAATATTTTTTTTTTATTTTAGTTCGTTCCTGGAGTATCCATCATCGATAGCAGTGACTAATCTCTTCGCTATGTTAGAAACACCTCAAAAGGTGGGATAACTAACCCCAAAATTTAACGCAACTGCATACACAAGGCAAGATTCGAACTTCTGACCTTACTTAAGCGCAATATTCTTTTTATTTAGATCTATAATGACTTCTTAAAAATTTTAAATATATATTATATATTATATTTATTAAGATTGTACTTATACTCCTTTGTAATCATAATTTATTTTTTAAAAATTAATTTTTTACTCTATTAATAATAATTAAATATCTTCTTATTATAATTACATTTGACCTTCAATTTTATTTAAGATTATTTTAATTTTTTTTAATTATGTATTATATCACTTGATATTTTATGGAACCATTATTACTTTTTTTTTAATTATTATTTTTAAATAAAATACATCAAGCACACAAACTGTCATGATCACACTATTATTTTTACTTTTTTTTGTTATTTTTAAACAAAACACATTTATTATTAAGTGTTGGAGTAAAAAAATAATGTAACTATTAAGTATTTGAATGCTTACCTTCATTTATTGATTATTATAAATCATTTATTATATTTATGAAATGACATAAATATATATTTTTAATTCATGTAAAATGAGTAAGTTATAATTTTGATTTCTGTATTCTTTTTTATTTTTTATTTCTCTAAAATTTAGAATTATTTTTATTAGTCATTGTTATTGACTTATTGTCTAATAATTTTTAATTACTTATTTGTTAAAAGATCTCATTTTAGATTCAAATAATATAAGGGCGTTAGGTGTAATCTCAAAAAAAAAATTCAAGAAGTATAAATGTAACATTTTTTCAACTTTTAAGAGATTTTATTATAATTAAGTCCAACTAACAAAAGCATTTTAAGAACAATTTCGAAAAAAATACATGGAATTTGAATGTAACATTTTTTTAATTTTTAAAAAATTTCATTGTAAGTTTAATTAATAGAAGAGTATTTAGTATAATATAAAAAATATATAAATAATGTAACATATTTTCAATTTTTAAGGAGTCTTATATTTGAATAATGAGAAATATTGAATGTCATCTTAAAAAAAAAAAAAAATTACTCATTCCCTTTTTACTGCTTTTCCCCTTCCATAGCGTAAATTATTCTATTGAGGTATGTCCTAATAAGGGACTAGTCAAAATTAATTATGAATGTAAACGTTACGTTATTATTTAACAAAATGTGCCACATTATTGAAACGCATTTTTTCATTTCTAAATTAGTACCATCTTGCATATAAAACTAATGAATTAAAAGTTAACGAGCTTGCTTATCCAACAGATGTCTTAATTGAGCAAGTCAAATCGTGATTTTTAAGTATAAACTACAATTATATTATATTAAATAGAACAGGGTTAAATGGACTACAAATCTCTCAGCAGGCTGGATATGATGATTGATTATCCTGTGACTAGAATTCCAATTTGTTTATAGTAAGTTTTTTGAAGCCAAAAGGGTGGTGGTGGGGCGATTTCAAATATTTAACGAAGAAATTAGAAAAATATTACGGACATGGAGTATATATTAATATATATAATGTTCGGATATCTGTTTCATTCTTTCTGACTCCCAACCAGGAGTCACCATTGAGAAACATATATTGTATTCTATTCATGCATAGAGGTATGTGTTTGAGTAGAACATTCAACACTAATTAACAAAGGAAATCCAACCAAAAATGCTTTATATTTATATAGGTATAGATTCTTGTTGTCATCTCCATGTGCATTTAGCGTCCTCATTTCAACTTTATTATTAGGTTTTGAATATTGATTCATTCAAAGGCCAATGGGGTGAGCTAATGATTATTCACAAGAAAAAACAGAAGAAAAAAAAAAAAAAAAGCAAAAGAATCCAAAACGGGGTGTTTCATCATTTACGCTAAATGCCGTAGTTTATGCTCCCTTAGTTTGTGTTAGTTGTTCTTCTAGAACGTCTTCCCGCAGACTGACTCAGAGAGAACACGAAATCGGAAGAGAAGATACCAAATACTTGCTGCATTTTTTTTAGTGTTAATATATAAACATTTCTATGGTTATTTAATTTAATTCATCTATTAAAGTATAATTTCACCATTAAAAGGTTACGTGGGGTAAGAAATATTGTAGTAAATATGAAAAATACTTTATCAACAATATTTTTTTTTTATAAGACTTAATTAACAATATGAATATGAAATACGTAGTTACTTAACATATTGTGGAATATTATTAGTGGTAGTTTTCTTTTATACGGCTGACTAACAACAAAAC
The DNA here is from genome assembly GCF_000230855.2 of Cajanus cajan. NCBI lineage: Eukaryota > Viridiplantae > Streptophyta > Magnoliopsida > Fabales > Fabaceae > Cajanus > Cajanus cajan. The sequence continues at coordinate 57,054,352 of NC_138522.1, read as the reverse complement.
ATCGTGTGTTTATTTTCTCAATCGGAGGATTTTTTTTTTTTTTTTTACAGAATTGGAGGATTATTATTTTTTTATCAATCAGAATAGCAAAAAAATTCGAATATAAAACATTATACATTTTACATTGAAGGATTATTTTTAACTGAATTAAACACACCGCATTACATATTTGACAAGTTCAAACCAAGTTAAACAAAATAATAATGAGTTAATAGACATACGTTGTAATATAAAAAGAACTATACTGTCAACTAATTAAAGAATAATATCTTCAATGCAAGATTTTAAAACAGATATTATAAATGGAAATAAGTTTATCATTAATATACGATCATTTATAATCCTTTGCATTCTTCAATAAATTAAAGTCTTTTGTGAACTCATTAAAACAGCATTTTAATAATGATTTTCTTTTTATTAATAATGATATATTTTTTGTATGTCATTAAAATTCATATGAAGTGTTGTCGTATTAATTATAATCAAATATCTATATATTAATAAGAAAATTGAGCAATCACTGATTATTTACGGATGCTGCAATAAATTGACTACTTCACTTTCAATTTATGACCCAAACAATAATGGAGGTGTTCTTAGTTGTCACTAATTAATAAGTTGTATTAACACATGGGAATAATGGTAATTATATTTTTCTTTTCAAAGCTCCTAGTTTTTTTTCTCTAATCCTTTAATTGTCTCATCCTCGTGTCCTACCTGTTTGAAAGGGTAAGGATTTTGGCCTTACTTGTCCGAGTGGGTGTAGGAGTCTAAGAAGAAAATGAACACCGAAAAAAAAAGTATTTTCTTAATGTATTATAAATTATCGATTATTGATAAACAAATATATAAGAAGAAATTAAGGAACGAGTCAACAAGTCCCTCTGTATCTGATTCTTACTTAACTGCCCAGCAGAATGGCGACTTATGGCCTGTGCTGTGACTGTTACTTGTTTGGCATATATAAAATATGTGACCTCTTTAAACAATTTCTTTCAAAAAATTTGGCCATCTAGTATGCTATCCAAGTCAAAGACATGTTAATTTTACCTTTTCGAAATCAAGCACGATGCAAGTTACCATTTGTTAATCAATATGTTTCATAATATCATTCATAATATGTTTCTAAGTTAAAAATTATGACCGAACAATGATCATTTAATAAACTCTTAAAATGATAATCGAGTAGTGATCATTTAATTTGTTTAAAAATTCTAACAATATTTTTCTAAGTTAAAGATTATGAACAAACAGTGATCATTTAATGAAAATTTTAACCTTATTAACTCATATCCTTATTAAAACGTGTCTTTGAGAGAGAAATTTTAACTCTTTCGAGTGAATATCTTAGTCAAAGATACATCCTTTGTTGAGTGTGTCCTCAAAAAAGAAATCTTAAATTTTAAGTGCATCCTCAAGGGGAAAACCTTAAATTATCGGTGTATGAGCCCATTTTGAAATGGTCAAAATTTATGAGGTTAATGTTTGCTCAAAAATTCTTGATCGGCTAGTATTTAATGGGGTGTAATTGATGTACCAAGGACTCCTTAGTGGATAACTCCTAGAAGTATCCCCACTTCTACTTTTTTGAAACTACTCCTTTTCATTTTCTTTCTTGGTAGGCATAGCCTCAACCCTGGCTTGTTTTCAAAATTTTGTCAATTCTTCCATCTACATATACTTCTCGGTCCTTCTTCTTATATCATTTGTATCCATCCAAAGTTTTTTACATAAATTATTTACAAAGGGTCTCGATTTCATAGTCGTATTTAGCCTATCCATCGCTATTACTAGATTTAAGTTTTTAATTTGCAAAGCAACCTTGTGAGACCAATCCATGAAGGATCAAAGGGATTCCTTCTTTTCTTGTCTTAAATTTGCTAATGCCAAAGATGTCAACTAATATGGTTGACTAGTAGCAAATTGAACAATGAATAGAGTCGCCAACTCTTCAAAAAAATTTACCAACTTTAGGGTAGCTTGATAAACCAACTAGGTGTTTTTCCCTTCAAAGATGTCAAGAAAATACGACATAGAGTCGCATCTTCATGAGTTAGTAGAGTTACCTATGTCAAATATGCATTTATATACTCATATGGGTCACTCAAACCATCTTTAAAGAAATTTCCTTCTGGAGAGGTCAATAAACTATCCAATCATAAGTACTAGTAGACTCATTTGTTTACGAACTTACAAAATCAGTATCAAGGTCTTACTGCTCCCGGAACGTAACCATGTGGACTTTGATACGTTCCTCTTGGGTGTGGATTCCACAACAGCTACGTACTATACTTGTTATTTGGGATTTAACAGTTTCTGCAGCCCTTTTATGTTGTATTCAGTGAAGGAGTACTCAATCGTTTCAAATAACACAGATTATGTGTAAATATACGAGTAGGTTCAATCAGTTTGGTAGTATGAAGAGATTTCCTCCTGAAGAGGTCGATAGACTATATTTTTTTCTAATTAATTGAAACCTTATTTAATAAACGATTAATTGTTATATTAACTTTGTAATTAATAAAATTTAATAAATTGATTTTAGAATAACTGTTAAATAATATACTAGAAGTATAAAAACATATTGATTATAGACCAAAATATAAACTATACGCTTATAATACTATATTAATCTATTCTAAAATTCAATCATAAAATAATTACCAACTATTAATCTTTTATTTTGTTCCTATTTATGTAAAAAATTTAAAATATACAAACTAAATTCCATTTATTTATATAATTTAATTAATTATTAAATAAATTTTACAATTTTAAATTAAATATTCATACATTATTTATTTATAAATATTAAAATATTTAATATAATAGTAATATTTAATATTTTAATTTATTAAATTTAATATTAAAATTTATCTTTATTCATCTACAATTAATATTTTCATTCATGTATATTTATTTCTTATTAATTTATATAATAATAATAATAATAATAAGCATTATATTTTAATAATAATATCATGTTCATACTCTAACATATAAACTCCTACTGAATTTACTTAATTAGACATGTTCAATATAACTGTTGTATGTATATGTAAAGCCATCGAATGAGTAGTTTTAAAGTGTCAATTCGCACGAACTGGACCTCATTATGTCCCTACCCACTTTATCTTGGAAACTCTCCGGTTTATACTCCCAACAATGTAATTATTTAAATAATTTTAATTTTTTTTAATATTAAAAACTGTTTTTTAAAGCAGTCTTAAAAGACTGCCTATAAAAGAAGCCTTGATTTAATAAAGGCTGTCTAAAAAAAAGGTTGTGGTGAAAAAGTCTGCTTAAATTTAAGCAGCTCTTTTTTTTAGGTAGCTTTTAAATGAACAAATACAGCTTTTAGTCGTAAAAAGAACATCACTGAAACGTAAAAGGGAGGAGTTTCGAGGTTTCGTAGTGTGAGGGAGCGAACGAATCAACAGTAGTAACGGAGAACATCGTAAGAATATCGCAATCTTTCTAAACAAACTAGGAGGTACCGATGACTAGAATTGTGTATAAGTTTAATACGTTATGAGTTTAAGAAGGAATATCAGTGGTATAAAAGAGGGTTTTAGAGAAAGGCCATTTTATTTGTATGCGTTCCTGGAAGTTAAGCTCTAGAGTGCTACCTGTGGTTTTATATGGTTGTATCTCTATGTTACTATTAATATAGAAAGAGGAGTTTCGAGTATCAAAAGGAAGAGATTTGGAAGTTAGGAAATTGATTACAGAGTATAGGAGTTCGGATGGATAAATTTCCCAATTTCCAGAAGTCGGAATGAACAGCCTTATCTTCACTCTCAGAAACAAGAATAAACAAGCTCTTTATTTTTACTCATATATTTATGTTTTTAATGAAATTGCAAGTTCATTCAAGAGCTATAATTTGTTTCATTATATTAATTATAACATTATTTATGTTAGATTTTTTTTTATGGAAAAGTTAAATTATACAATAATTCATATGATTAAAAAAATAACTCGAACTTTAGTAGATTAATGGAAATTGTTTAATACAACGGCAAAAAATGTTATGAATGAATCTATCAGAAACTGTTGTTGAACTCATAGAAGCGGATGAGAAGTTGTATGTTCATTGTTGTGTTGGAATCGACAGGTAAGATTAAACAAAATCAATGATCGATTAATGGTCGTGTGTAATTGACAGTTGATCATTATCCTATCTAAATAACGTACTAGCTCATCCATACGTTCACTGAAAAAAAAAAAAAAAAAAGATAAAAAGCCTCATATCCGTACGTTTACTCAAATTTGTTGTTATTTCGTTTTTACGTTAATTCATGCTCTTTCCCTTATATAATATCTTGGTGTTTTTTATTTACCTAATAGGACAAATTTTTATGACCATTCAATTAACCGTACGTTCACGTTAGTATAATGTTTCTCTAGCCTCATTTATATAATTCCCTTACTTATTTTATTGAGAAGAAAAAATAAAAAGAAAGAAAAGTATAGTATTATGTATTATACACACAGTGAAAAGAAATAAGAGAAGGATCATAAGGGAAAAAAATAAAATGTGGTAATTAAGGCCCTCTTCAATTTATTATAAAATATTTTATTTTTATCCGTTATTTTATTTTATTTTTTTAACTGGCTCGTTTTCCTTCGTCTTTATTCCCTATTCCTCGCATCTGAACACGTCCAGTTAAGACCCTGGCACCCTGGGTACGCCTCAACCTAAACATATGTCCTCTGCTACTGCAAATCGTTGTTCTGTTTTGATCAAAAGGGAAATAAACTACCTTATTTCTATTTGAGAAAGTAAAATTTCAGTATTATTTAATAATTAAAATTGTCATTAATTGTCATATAAATAAATTAAATTACCCTTTCTTTGATATATACTAAACAAGTGGGGTTACTGTGACTTTCTTTGTCTATTTATTGTTACGTAACCATGTGGTTTACGTATATATCAACAGTTCACCTAGTAAAAAAAATTGGTCAGAATCAGTTTTAAATCATTTGTTAAAAAAATTAATTTTCAATGTGATATCTATATAGTTGTTATAATTTGGGATATAAAATTAAAAAATTATTAAAAAAGTGAATACATTAATTCTATCGATCATTATTTTAACTTCTTATTTTTATAATTCACGAATAAACCTTACATCTCCTTTTTATGTTTTTAAGTTTTATATTATTCACGAATAAATAACATAAAAAATAAATATTATAAAAATAATAAAAAATATGTAAAAAAAATATGATGGTTTATTTTATTTTTTTAGAGTGAAATATGAAAAAATAATTTTTTTTTTTTTTTTTCTTGAAACAATTCAGTTTGTAAGTACTTCGGGCTTTATTCCATTGACAATATTCTACTCCGAAAAACTCCTATAAAAAAAAACAAGCAGGGACATCATAGACCGGAGAACTCCTATATGTTATTTGTGTTGAGTATTCCACATACAGTTTTGATACACACATCTCATGTTGAATTATCATAGATATTATATGATGACCTCAAATCTGTGACGTATACAAATATATTAAGTTTTCATAAATTTTTATTAATTATAAATAATTTAATTTACTAAAATATAGATTAAGAATTAAAAATTCTAAACTTAAATAGTATCATCAATTAAAAATTATAATAAAAAATAATAAATTTTTAAATTCTTATTTTATTAAGTTTTTTTAACACATGTATTTTTTTATTTTTTCTTCTTAGTAAAAGTATTATATATATATATATATTTCCGTTATTAGAATAAACCATATGTATAAAAAAAAAAATCTGTTAAAATAAGAATTTGAGTTTGAATTTTGGAAAGTTTTAAAATTCCTAGTTTGTATGTAATCAGATAAATGATATATATTTTTTTTAAATTTGTAAAAATAATTTATTTTATCTCTGTATTTTTACAGAGCGAAAATGATCATAATATATTATCCTTAAACTTGTTATTTTATACTCAACTTAAAACTATTTACTCTGTTTTAAATTTGATAATTAAAATAATATTAAATAATTTATAAAAATTTTATAAAAAAAATGGTATTATAACCATCCTCATAAATAGTAAAAAAAACTTTTAATTAGAAGGCTATAGAATTAACGTAATTTCAATAGAGAAGATCCTAACTCTGAGTTTTGGACTCTAGAATTCCAAACTCTTGGTTAGCGTCGTAATTAGTCACCTTAATTTTATTAAATAAATATTGAATAGATTGTTTATATAAATTAAATAAATAGGTAAATTTTATATAATATAATATAAAACATTTTTAACATTTAATTTAAACTTAAGGATTTATACTATCTCAAATTTTGAGCATATAAAAAATAAAATTGCATATTACCACCATTATTTTAATTTTAAATTTTGAAATACGTTTTTGACAAGTTTGAGGAGATAATCGCTCGTCTATAATTATTCAAATTTTGAATATCAGCTAATAAATTAACTACACTTTTTTTTTATTTTTACAATTAATTTAATAATACTTATACTCGTTACCTCCTCAATCTATGCTTCCCCCGGGTTACTCGGACTCGGGAATTTCTCGCCTGTCGCACATAGGACCGAACACAAACATAGGGTTTTACACCTAGTAGAAATAGAAATATGAAGTTAGGAAAAGCGGGATAGGTGTAGTATTACAGAAAGTTAAATATAGAAAAGTACGATTATTTATTATAGTATTATAATATAATATTTATTTATAAATTGTATAATAATAATAATAATAATAATAATAATACATTCTAAATAATTAAATTAAAAGTATAAAAGAGAGAGTTACAGTATAAAAATTAATTGTACTCACTAGAATGTAAAATGAAAAAAAGAGAAGCATTAAAATGAAAAGTCATGATAGTAAGGAGGCAGAAAATAAAGAGTCATTATACTACCTTTTATGGCCTTCTCTGCTCTATATATATATATA